>NW_028258143.1:51093750-52475000 GCF_053883595.1 Heterocephalus glaber
GCATTATATATATTTTATTTTTCTGCAGCTTGAAAGGGTGATAGGGATTACTGAAGGACTTCACTATTTACTAGGTAGTAGATAGCCTTAACATCTGAGCGTGCTTTTGGTTTTCTTTTGTCAAATAATCCTTTACTGAAATATTTTTCCTTGTAGTTCTTAACTAGCCAGGCATTCTACTGTACCACTGTTGATGTTATTGTAAAGTTGTGAGGGAAGCATATTCAACACTATAGTCCTAAACTAGGCAGTCACTAGAATCTTTTAAATAGTCTCTGTCTCTCTCTTTCTCTGGGGGGTTCCTTGATGACTTTGATGATCAGGGTAGTGGAAGAACGTACCACTTCCATCTGGACCTGCCCATCCTGAAGTTTCACTGTAATCCTTAAGAGCTTCCCAGCCTCCACTTGCCTTCGTGATGTCACCATGGACTATTTTTTTTTTCTGTAAGGCTAAAGGGATGGTCTGGGGAGCCTGGGCAGATGAGACCTCCCCACAGGTTCACCTCAGGGATCCCACATTGAGCTCCTTGGGCTGAGGCAGCTGGTGTCAACTGTAGTAGATAAAAAACAACTGAAGAAAGTTGCATCTTGGCCTTCCCCAAACTGAAAGCCAAAAAACTAAGTATGTCTTTTTTTTTAAGGTTAAGTCTGTGCTAGGTTTCACTTCCCTTGTTAGGATATGTCCTATTTCTAGGTATGAACATTTATTTTCAAAAGTTCAGTTTCAACCTTTGCCATAGCTACTTAGTGATTATTAAGAAGCCTTGCAACTGGACACGGGACCTTCTTCGCCTAGCACCCAAGGGATGAGGTAGAGTTAGGAAACACAACAAGCCACACGAGTTTAAAATCTCTTTTGGTGGTTATTAGTTTTCCAGGTTTATGGCTTTTTGTTGTTGTTGCTGGGTGCTAATGGCATAGTTTTGCTTGTTTTTATTTACTCATTCATTTTTAGATTCATCCTATCTTCTTTACCTGGAAAACTTCAGCTTATCTGTGAAACAGGTAGAAGCAATTATCATTTCCTAGCCCTCTCTTGGGTATCCACAGAACCTAGCCCAATGTTGAGCATGTATCAATGTACAAAAAAGGTTGGGGACAAAGGATATCACCCTATAAGCCATAATAATTAGGTATCCTGAACAACAAAGACAAATTAATTCTCCTAAATACTTCTTTCATTACATCACTCATCCAGTTTCAAAATATGAAACTCTTTCTGGTAAACAGATCTATCTATGAGGCAATCAAAACATACAGTGAACGTTTCAATTTTTAAAAAATTTATAGTAAAGGGCCTACTGCCATTAATCCTCCTCAAAATATTCCCCCTCACTTGAAACATACTTATCCTATCATTCTTGGCAATATGTCTTTTACTGCAGTAAGTTGTTTACAAAATTTTTTAAACATTCACTTATGTGCTTTAGAATAATACCTCATGTACTTATCCTAAATCCAGATGTTCACTGTACTGACTGTCTAAAACAAATCATCTACACTATTTAAGTACTCCTTGTCTTACAAAGCTCAGGTTAAATTCTACCTGCTCTTCCACCCTCACCTTGGGAATCTCTTCCTATTGGGAATTTCTATTGTCTTCCCTGTCTTTATCACTTATTTTGATCTTGTGTACTTGCCTATGCCATTTATTTATTCACAAGTATATATCACAATTCTCCATTTAACAATATAATAAGGGTGATGCCTGTTAGTGAGCACTCAATATTATGAAGAGCTTTACCTGTATTATCTGTTATTACTCCCAAGAACCCCAGAAGGAATTTGCTCACGTTCACAAGGCTGGACAGGGATAGACACAGAATTTTAATTCAGATTTCTTGGATTCTTAACTCCATGTTTAACCACTATAATAATTTTCAGTTTCGTTTTAAACTTCTAATTAGGAACTGGATCTTATATTTCCATATTGATTCACTTACTCAAACATATTTATTTAGTATTGATTACATAAGGAATGAAATGAAAGACATAAGCTAAGTTCTTCTCTGTAGAATAAGACTAATAATGAAGACAAAACAGATATAAATAACTAAAGTACACACTGGAAAATGGTAATACGAAGATAGCTAATTGTGATATAGTACTGTATGTTGTTTACTATGTACAGACACTTTGCATTATGATCACTTAATGCTCAATTTACCCCATAAAGTTGGAATTACTACTATTATCCTTTTTGACAGATGAGAAAACTGTGTCTCAGAGGGATTAAGCAACTTCCCAAACCTGTGCTCCCAACATCTACACTCTGATGCCACAAATGTCATGATGGAGGAAGCCAAAGAAAACATTTATTGATTAAATTCTTTATTGTTTTAAAGTACTAAGTGTAAAACATGGGAAGAGGGATAGATGATAAATACAATGATTATAAAAAGAAATAGAATAAAAAATCTTGGCATTGGAACCCTATTATATGCTGGACAGCCTATTTTTTAAATATCTTATATAATAGAAGTCATGTGGCAACATTCAGGTCTTACCTTGGGTTTTCAGAGAATGGCTTAGCTCAGTGTTTTTTTAAACTAAAGGTCATATCCCCTTAGTGAGTCATGAAATCAGTTTAGGTAGTCTAAACAACACTGAAAAACAGAAAGAAAAAGAATAGAACAAATGGAAAACATGGGTGAATATTTCACATGGTAAAAACTGTACAGGAAAATTTTGTTCCTGTTTTATATATGTGTATATATTACTGTTCCATGAAGTCAGCTGTACTTACTGTCGATTAAATCAGAAACACTGCTAAATGAGGGATAATATTTCCAAGTAACTGTATAAGTTGCTCAACACAGACTTCTGGGCCATGCCTCAAAAGGCATTTTGAAGCCGGGCATGGTGCTGCACACCCGTAATCCCAGCACAGGGGAGGCTGAGGGAGCAGGATCACTGCGAGTAGAAGACCAGCCTGTGCTACATAGTGAGTGCAAGTCCAGCCTGAACTACATAGACAGATTCTGTCTCAAAAAAAAAAGCATTTTGTGTGATTCCATTTATATTCAATATATCGAGAATAGTGAAATCTACAGAGACAGAACACAGATTAGTGGTTGCTAAAGGATGGGGGACTTTATCAATAATAATTGGTTTTACTTTGTTTTTTTGAGACAGGGTCTTGCTATGCAGTTCAGGCTGGCGTTGAGCTCACTGTGTAGCCCAGGCCATCCTCGAACTCAGTGATTCTCTTGCCTCAGCCTCCTGAATGCTGGGATGACAGGCATGTGCCACCATGTCCGGTTAGCGATCTCAGTTTGTAGTGATGGAAATGTTTTATAAATTAGACAGAGGTAAAAAAAAAAAGTAAAAAAGTAAATGTAGAGCCAGGGATTTAGCTCAGTGGCACCCTGCCTGCCTTGCAAGTGCAAGGTCCTGAGTTCTATCCCTGTACCAAGAAAAAAAAAAAAAAAAGGCGGGGGGGGAAATGTAGTTAATACTATGGAATTGTTCACTCTAAAATGGTTAATTTTATGTTATGTGAATTTCACTTAACTACAGTATTAAAAAATAAGAGTCTAGGTAGATGTAAGTGCTGGTAAGCAATATACATATCCAGAATCTGAAAGGGAAATCTTTTTAGAACAGTACTGGAAACTGAATAAAAGGAATATTTAAAAATTTTAAAGAGGTCCTTATAGAATTAAACATCCTTACTAAGTAGAGGCTAAGAGGAAACATAAACTGTAGATAATTTCTTTTGCAATAAATAATGAACCAGGGTCTCTGCCCTAGCTACATCTCCACCCCTCTTTAATTATTTTTCATTTTGAGACAGTATCTCACTAAGTTCCTGAGGCTGGGCTGAAACTTGTGACCCTCCTGCCTCAGCCTTCCAGAGTGCTGGGATTACAGGTGTATGCCACCATGTCTAGTGTACCACAGATAATTCTCAGTAACACCGGTGAGAAAGCAATTGACATGTACTTCTCTACAAATGTCTTTTTAAAACCCCATTTCAGCAAGAGGGGAAATATTATTCTTAAGTATAAAGAAAAGATGGAAGAAAATGAGTACTTTTAGAACTTTGGACTTGAAGGAAGGAAAGAACAAACTTATAAATCTTTGTAACAAATTTTCTCCTTAAGAAAAAAAAAACGAGGGGGAGGAATAAAAGGAAAAAAATCAGGACATATGAGCATTTAAATGATGTGAAGCAACCACTTTGATATCTCCTTGGAGGAAACTATTTTTATTGTTATTATTACAGCAGAGATGTGCCCAGGAAGAGGGGTCACTAGCGGTATTCCAGTGGTCCCAATGCAGGCTGGAAAACCCCCTGGGGAGCAGGCAATGGAGGAGGATGGCTATCTAGATAGATCAAGATTTTTTAGGCTAGGGATTTAGCTCAGTGGTTTCACCGCCTGCTGCACAAGCGCAAGGACCCAAGTTTGATCCCCGGTACCAAAAAAAAAAGATTTTTCAGCCTGTAATGAGTAGGGCCCTAAAGGTCCTCTGGGCTACTCGAGTAAGTGAGGAGACAAGGGAGAGGAAAAGGAAGTAGATTGATGTCCCAGTTCTCTACATCTGCCATGATTCAGGGCAGGTTTGCTCTTACCTTTTAAATATTGAGATCTCATGTTAAAACTTTACGTGAAAAAAGTTCTGCTGCTAAAGCAAAGTCTGAAAGCCACTGGATTATATCAAGAGTTCCTAAACCTGGCTGCTCAAGAGAATTACCTAAAGCTTTTCAAATTAAAAATCCCCAGGCCATATCTCTAGAGCTAGTGAACAGTAATTCCCCACAGGGTTCCCCTGCAGCCTGCCCAAGGCTACTCCTGGGTGTTTAAGGAGCAGTGGACCAAAGAGCCCTTGCTTTCCTGACAGTCTATGACAAGCTGGCACTTCTATCAGTAAGTAAGAATCTCAGGCAAAAGAGCAGTGAGAGCAGATGGAAAAAGTACATAGCTAAATCACTAGGGTTAATGAATTAAAAACGAGGAACTTGCCCAGGACCAGAAGTTTCTCTGGAGAGTTCACTGCTTGGCAAAGGGCCCATTTTCTCTCACAGCTTGCAGTAACTGTCTAAATTGGTGATTGTAGTCAAAATGGCTTACTTTTTGGTTTTTAATTTCAAAAAAGTATAATGTGGGCCGGGGATTTAGCTCAGTGGTTCTGCTGCCTGCCTCACAAGCAAAAGATCCTGAGTTCGATCCCCGGTACCAAAAAAAAAACAAAACGAAAAACAACAACAAAAAAGTATAATGTGAGCCACACATGTAAGTAATTTAAACTTTTCTAGTAGTCACACATGAAGTAAAATTCATTTTAATAATGTATTTTATTTAGCTTGATATATCCAAAATTTCACTATTTTAAGACGAAATTCAATACAAGAACTAATGAAATATTTTCTTATTTTTTTTTGGTACTGTCTTCAAAATCTTTAGGCACATCTTCATTTAGACTAACCACATTTTAAGTGTTCCAAAACCACATGTGGTTGGTTGCTGTAAAGTGTAGAACTAATTAATAAAAGATCAATGTATTTCCTTTTAAAAATGATATTCTGTTGCAGTAAAAACAAACATAAAAAAAACCCATCACTTTCCCAACCCTGTTCCAAAGGCTCCTTTTGGTAACAATTTGGGCTGTAGATATCACATCAAACTTTACATCTTCAGCTCTGACACCTTGAATATCTGTCTCCTGGACATTTTTACCTGAATGTCTTGCCCTCAAAGCCTATTCAAAATGTCTACAACTAAATCCATCATCTTTTTTCCAAAATTAAAAAAAAAAAATTACCTCTTTATTTTTCTTTTTCTGATTTTTATCAGTGACCTCAGTTGAAAACTTCAGTTACCCACTGATTTTTTTTTTTTTTTTTTTTTTTTGGTATCGGGGATCAAACTCACATCCTCATGCTTGCAGGTCAGGCAGCGGCACCACCGAGCTAAATCCCTGCCCCCGTTACCCACTGATTTTTATCAGTGATCTCTGTTGAAATCTTCAGAATCAAACTCTTTTATTCTACACAAGCAGCAAGTTCTATTTATTCTTTGTTCACAATCTCTCACTGGCCTCCTCCTGCTTCTAGTTATCCCTGCTGACCTGTCCAGTACACTGTCACCAAACACACTTACTGGACTATGTGGAATGTCATTTCTCCACAGGGGCTCTGAAGGGCCTGGCACTAAGAATTCAGGACCACGCACAATTTTGCTCCTATCTCCACATCTGACCTATATCATTCCAACCTTATCTTTCACCAATCTCTATAAAAGTCTTTTCTTAAAAAGGCAAACTCTCCTGTTTTTTATGTAGATAAAAAATATGGTACAAAATGAAAATAATACCACTGGTGATATTTAATAAACTTACATAAAATCAGATCCAAAAAGGAAACTTACCACATGTTGTGTTCAAAAATTTTGGCTGGGTCAGTTAAAATTCTTGATCCCAGGGGTGCCACGGGGTGGCTACCACTTTGGCATCTGTGTGGCACCTTCCTTAGCCTTACATTGCAAATATAACTTCTCCAAATCACACTCATCCTAAGCAGTACCTGTAAAATCAAAATGATTAGTCAATATAAATTAAAGTGTAGTATTTAATAGTCAAAATTGGTTTCAAAAAGTTTACAACACAGGGCTGGGGATTTAGCTCAGTGGTTCTGGCGCCTGCCTCACAAGCACAAGGTCCCGGGTTCGATCTCCGGTACCAAAAAAAAAGGTTTACAATACAAGAAAGAAGATGAAAACTAAATCTTTTTAAATGAAAGATCGGCATGAAAGCCAGATGTGGCAGCACATAAATGTAATCTCAGCACTCTAGGAGGCTGAGTCAGGAGGATTGCAAGTTTGGGTCTCGCTTGAATAACTTAACGACTTAGTTACACCCTATCTCAAAATAAGAAAAGGGCTGGGGATGTAGTTTAATATAAAGGCCCTGTATTAAAAAAAAAAAAAGATGGGCATGATATCATGATAGCTTCTCTCCTGAAGTACAGGCCAGGCCAAATGAGGGAAAGGCAGTTTGGGTGAGCAACACTGGCTGGCATTCTTTATAAATTACAGCTTTGACCAACTTTGCTTTGTTGGGTATTTGTTTAATTTTTAGCACACGGCCAAATCATGTAAGCCTACAATCTGAATTTTGTGTATTAAAGACAATTTTTTTTTTGGCACCGGTGATAGAACTCAGGACCTTGCGCTTGCAAGGCAGGTGGCAGAACCACTGAGCTAAATCCCCGGCCCTAAAGACAATTTTTTTTTTAAAAAGTTATTTTATTATTCTGTTTTGGGAATTCTAGGCAATGTATTTCTAGGGAATATTTCATGCCCACCAGACCAAAAATCCAAGTATAGTAGCAGAATAAGAAAACAAACCTTAAACTCATTTTTCATGCTGAATATGAAAATTAAACAAATAAATCCTATATTGAGACAGGATCTTAGTAATTTTTACTATTATCAATTATATATTTACATATATTATACAATTATATATTTACATATATATATATACTCAGTAACATGATTGCAAAATATTCCCCTGTACATAATTCATACTTTAACCTGAACTTAAGAGATCTGCCAGATTAGTCCAAATCAATCCCTATTTGCAAAGAGTAACTTAAACATTTAAAGACTAGTCATTTTAATTATGTACTGATAAGTGTGTCATTTAAAAATTTTACATAAAAGTATTAAAAAGAAGTTCTAAAGATAAGAATCCATTGTAATAATGCTTGGCATTTCAAGTTGTTCATTACAACATTCAGCCGAATGCTGTAAGCTGTCAGAAACAGCTGCTAAAAGTTATGTGTACATACATGTATTAGGGCTATCTGAGGTGCTATTAGGCATACAAATGAAATGCACTATTGTATACCCTTTATCATCTTGCCAAAAAGGAATGGGCTTTAACACTGAATTCCAAAAGAACCTCAGAATGTCCAAAACATCTCACTGCGTTTTTAAATATAAAAATCAAGATTTTTCCTTTAGAAATAAAGGAAGGGAGCTGAGTGATGTACATCAAAGGACTGCCATGGTTCCATTCAAATGTGACTAGCAGTGATGGGAAATGAAGCATTCAATAGCTAGCACAGATGCTCCTATTTCTTGTGTTTTCCCTTCTTCAGTAAAGGCAAGCTCTTTGGTAGAGCAAATGAAATGAAATGCCCCACCTACCACTACCCTTACCCTGATGTGCCTTTGTTCTTTTTGCTTGCCAGTATTCCACGTATGACTAACAAAACCCTACCTGCAAAATTATTTTTAGATTTCTTTCTGCACTGAATATTATTCATAAAATGTTCTGTATGCTGAAGAGTAGAAACTGATTACACCCAGAAAGAGGAAATTCAAGCTTGAAAGTGTAAAATAATGTAAACGTTTCCCACCCAGCAAAGCCAAATTGAAATAAAATGTCAATTCTTCAAATAACCATGTGATACTTATCTCTATCTATCCATATATAGAAAAGGAAAAGAGAGAAAAAAAGATAAGAGTTTTTCTCACTATAAATGACCAAGAATCTCTGTGGACTGTCAGAGACAAAAATATATAACCAGACTGAATATTAGGACAGTCAGGAAAATGTCAGAGAAGTGTGTGTCTTCAGACTGTCAGCATCAGAGACAGCACTGTGTGGCCAGGGCCCAACATGTAGCAGTTTCCTTAATTAAGCAGCTGTTTCTGTAATTAAACATTTATCATGTGTAACAGTCACTGTTATGCCTTGTGTCTAGATGTCCCCCAAAGCCTCATGCAGTCATAGGTGGGGCTATTTCAGAGGTGGCTGAATCTGGAATGGTGCAATGCTAGGATTAAGGATGCTAGGATTAATGGTGGGTGATTACTAAATCAGTCCACTGATTTGTTTGGCACTGCCCTAATCCCAGTAGCCTGGATACAATATAAGTGCCAGAAACAGTGTCTTGTCTCTTGCTTGCTTTGCTACCTTCTGCCCGCCATGAACTGTTTCTCCTCTGCAATGTCTGTCAGCCATGCCATCCTGCTTTGGATCCAGCCAATTATGGACTAAAACCTCTATAAACTGTGAGCTAAATAAAGCTTTTGCCCTTTAACTTTGGGCATCGGGTATTTTGTCTCAGCAATGAGAGAGAAGAAACTGGGATAGTCCCCCACAGTGGTTTGTTGCTATTCATCTTTTTTTAACTAGATGAAGATAAATAAATTTATATAACAGAATATATAATAGATAGGATTAAAAAACCAAATACCAAGATTGAGGCAGGAGATTAGGTCATGGCCAGCCAGCTGGGCAAGTGGGCCTGACCTGTCACAGAAATCCAAGACATATACACAGAAAAAGAGTTCCAAGTCCTGTACCTGGGACCAAATGAAAATTTCTATCTTCAGTTCTTCTGGCATGAAATCAAGCAGGCTGTTGATAGAGCAGCCTAGATCTGACTTCAGAACAGGGGATACAAAAGACAGTGGCCATTAACCTCACTGCCACTGTGAGTCCTTTTTCAGTGGCCTGCAAGTATGCAGAGCACACTTTTTCCCTAACCTTTAGTAATGTAAAAACCTCACTGTATTCTGTGTGTTTCTGTCCAATTCTTTGTTCAAGACAACAAGAAAGAACCTGGAAAGACTCTCTAGAAGGATTCCAAAACTCCCCAAAACCCTGGTAGCAAGATGCCTTATTTACTTACTTACTTATTTATTTATTTCAGTACTGGAGATCAAACCCAGTGCTTCTTAAATTCTAAACAAGCACTCTACCAATACCAATCTTACACCATTTTAAGAGAGAAGAAAGAACACTTTTCATCTTGTTTTATGAGGCCAGCATACCTGGAATAAGTAGTATATTCGTGAGAAATAAAAGTTTGAATATTGGCTACTTTCTTTACACTGCAGTTTTTCCATAGACCTGGTGCTTCCCATTACAATTTTAAGTTATCAAATGTTTGTCGGGAATAAAACATGAGAATTACTAAAAGGAGAAAATATGTAAGTGTTTCTTAGGCATGTCTTGGTGTATTTTTGCTAAGGCTGATACTGTAACATACTGCATAGCAATGTTTCAGTTAAAGACAACCACATACACAACAGTAATATTATAGTGGAATAGAAGAATTCCTGTGTGTGGTATTTTTACCATACTCGTTCTATGTTTAGATACATAAATACTTAGGATTATATTACAACTGTCCGTGGTATCAGTATAGTAGTGTGCTGGACAGGTTCATAGCCTAGGACTAATGAGTTATAAAATTTAGGTATATAGTATGCTACACCACCTAGATTTGTGTAAGTACATTCTGTGATGCTCCCACAGTGACAAAGCTGTCTAACAATACATTTTTCAAAACATACCTTCATTGTTAAGTGACACATAACTGTATTTATAGTGCATTACTTTAGAGCAGAAAAATATGAAGAACACAAAAAAATTCCCACAAATTCTGGTGAGCTGTTTGAGTTTTTATGTATTGTTGAAAGCATATGCAATTATGGTCCTAACCATTTAGCTCAAACTAATTCTCCCAATCAAATTCTAGTAGATATAATCAAATGGTGGTTCTTTTACTTCTTTTGCCTACAGGTTCCCACTCTGAGCTCACCAATCTATGGTGGTTTTTCCTTTTGAATCCTATAAAGACTCAAACAAAAAAGAATGACAATGACTTTAGGCCCATGGCCCTTTCACATCTCAATGCCGAGAATAGTCGATTGGCTGAAGCAGTCATTAAGGAACAAACCAGGAAAGGAACTGAGGTTCACACAGTATCAAACTGACAGTGTCATTATCAATAGAATTTAGTATGCTACCAAGTGTATAAAGGTACTCTGTAAAGAGTTGATAGACTTCCTGCCAGCCCTGTGCCTGTGCCCTGCCAGCCCTGCCATTCCTGTGCCTATTTTAGAACACAAGGAAAAAACCAAATGTATAAAATGACTTGGATTCAGTATACAGCATGATAAGTCAAGGAGAATATGGTTTTAATACTTACCAGTTTTCAAGGCCAACCACCACCACCACATGGAACTCAGCAGCAGAGAATAAGTCCTAATCAGAAAGGCAACTTGTGGGGAACAGACCTCTGCCCCAATTCCAGCTTTTAGCAGTATGTTTTGCCTTCTACCAAAATGGAGCCCTTTTTACACATCCTCCTGACCCCACTAATAGATTATGACATATTCTACTGGGAAAGGTAAGCTGTATGACACATACATGGAGAAATGCTTCTTAAATAACTACACAGTTTATTTTTACAGTATTTTCAAGTACTTTTTTTAACAAATGGAGCATTTTAATTAAAAGAAATACTCCATTGTATACTTTTGAAAAAATATTTTAGGAAGTGCCAATTCCAATTTATTTTTCATGTAAACTTCAATTTTTAAAAAGTTAAGAATTTACTATTTGTGAAGTCCTGTTCCCTGATATCCTTGTGCAGGTGGTCCCAGAACCTCCATGGATACCAAAATCCAGAAATGTTCAAGACCTTTATATAAAATGGAGCAGTACTTCCATTACATACATCCTCCTCTTATTTTAAATTATCTCTAGCTAACTTACAATACCTAACACAATGTAAATGCTATGTAAAAATAGTTGTGGTACTATTTTAGAAAAAAATCTATAAAGGATAAAGTAAATGCACATGCTTAAGATCACCCAACTGAAATCGGATGAGGGTTTAATTGAATTCAAGTAGTCTACTTGGAAAGTCCGTGTTCCCCTCCCCACCCTTCTGCTTCCTTTCTTTCTTTGTTGCTGTTAAACACCTTTGCTATTCACATACATATAATCAACCCATTTGTCAACTACTTTTGTATACCACATATACAAGACCAATCCACAGTAGTGATTCTTCAGTTTTGACCAGAGTTACTAAAGTAATGCAACTGACTTAAGGAGGCCCTAAATTCCTTCTTTCTCTTTTCTCCCAGCTGCTTATTTTCTTGGGGCGTAATCAAACAGCAAACAATACCACTGGGAGGCACTGGGCCCAGATTAGGAGAGCACAGTCATTTTCTTCCCAGTACTCTAATCTCAAAATACTGGTAAAGGGCTCTTGCATCACCTAGATAATGAAACATTTTTAACACCCAGGTCTTTTCATTAGGCTGCTTTTACACAGCTATGGAGTAGAGGTAAAGAAGGGCTTCTTGTTTTCCTTGCTTTTTAAGTTCTATCCTAAGACTGCTTTCTGCCGTTTCAATACTTCTACAGGAGCACCAAAGAACTAGAGCAAGCAGTACTGCTGTTTGTGCAAATTTATAATGATTATCCTTGGAGCATTTAGTTGGCTCTGGGCATAAACTATTTGAAAGACTCCCCAAGAATGATTCCCAGTTGCCTCAGCTCACTGAAGCTCCAGGGAAAGAAAGCACTGTTAATCATTTGCTAAATGTCTGCCCACCATGTAAAAGTTAACTCCCCCTTCAATGTTTCCTGGATTCAGAAAATCTTTTAAATAAATAAATTAGTGAGATACTTATGTCTTTAGCTTTGTAACTGTTAAGCTTTTCTTCTCAGCTGGGAAGCTGGTAGAAAGGTTTCATTCAGAGGAGCAAACATCATCTAGATGAAGCTGCACTGAACATTACCTGAGGGGCTTGCATTAATGAGAACAAATTAAAGTGCCATTGTTGTAGTGTTTTGGAGAGTGAAAGCCGACAGGTAAGAAACTCTTAAGTATCAACTACACTGCGGTGAAAACTGAAGCTTCAATTAACCCTGGCAGTTTCTGAGAACTCTGGGGGTGACCATCTGTGAGGTAAACAGTGCAGGCAACTCACATCTTGTAGTAATCTTTCTTTGGATGAGTATAATTTCTGGGTATAAATAAGGTTATTAGCAAGAGCAGAACAACAACAATAATTACAGTAAGGATTTACAGAGCCCTTTGATCACACTATGACGTCAGTCACTCCACAGCTTCAAAATGGAAATCTCATGTTCAATGTTTGCTCTCCAGGACAATCCTGAAAGAGCACCATGTGCTCGCTCACACAAAAAGGAGTCTGTGGGACTCAGAAGTTATTTCTTTAAAAGGATTTCATGTAAGCCCATCCTAAAACCAAATACTATTTTCATCACTCTGGAAGTTGTCTCAACACACATTGCACTGGACCAGAGTGAAATCGGTTTAAACTCATCCTACTGGCATTTCACATATGCCAGTGTAATAATAACTTTTGGAGGTGTTGACCAAATTTGGTGGGCTGATAAAGGGTACTATGTGTTGTCAGTCCTCAAAAGTATTGTGAAAAGCTCACATAGGTGTGATAAATAGAGTTCTGCCCTTCCAGAGACTTCTGCTTTTCTATACATTGCACAGATTCTATCTCTAGGTCCCCTGGGTGGCAGGAGATGCTTGTACTCATGCTTGAACCAATGTATCAGTTAAGCTGCCCTGGCTGAGAATGGACTATTATAAAAATTCTTGTGATAGATAGATGTTAGATATAAAAAAATTCAAACTATTCATTAGCTAATAGAAGTATCCAAATAAATGAATTTTCATAATCTTAAATGAATACAACTCAGGTAGGAAGTGGTTATAATACTGTGTAAATTCTATTTTAGAGAACTGTATTTAGTTATAACTTGAAAAAAATAACGGCTAATTGCACTATGAAATATCAGGTAAATTTTTTGAAAATTTAATTTTATTGGTACATTTTAGGTATACAATATAATGACATTCATCATTGGAAATTTGCACCTTTACATAATCTCTCTTGGTTCTTATTTTTTCCCCCTTCCCCTGCTCTCCCTTTTACTATCACAACACAGGCAATACTGCACTGTCAAAAAAGGGTTCAGAAAAGGAAAAGAAAATTCATAGGAAGGGTACAATTTCCAAGTAAGAACAGACAAGCTGAAAATTTTTGCCAGGCGTGGTAGCATATACCTGTAACCTTAGCACTCGGGAGGCTGAGATAGGAGGGTTACCATGAGTTCAAGTCCAGCCTGAGCTACATAATGAGTTCAAGCCTGGCCCGATCTCTACAGTGAAATCCTGGCTCAAAAATAAATAAAATTTAAAAAACACTTCTAAGAGGGCATTATAGAATTGAACAGAATTATGGATAGTATGTAGTATGAAAAATGTATAGTAAAAGTCAATATAAAGTGCATTAGCACAGAGAAGAATGAATGACTAAATCACTTGAGGACTTGGGGGTGCTTCCTGCTGAAGGTGCCATCTGTGCTGGGTCAAGAAGAGTGAGTGAGTAGGGGTATTCCAAGGATCTGACAGTGAAAGCCACAGCATTTCAGGCAGAGGACTAGCACAATTAAAGACAAAGAGGTGTGAAAGCATATGGGATATTCAGAGAATTAAAAAGTAATTTGGAAAAAGGTGCTGACCTAAGTAACTCTGGATATGAAAAGAGACTCTAAGACAAAAGGCAATAAGCTCTGTGCTCTAAGCTGACAAAATGATGCTATCAACTTGGAAACCACTATACAAAGTAAACTGAAGTTGAGCAAGTAGTGAATAGATGGTAAATGGTGAACCCAGGTTTCTCATGGTTGAAGTGGGAGGGGGTTACAAACAGGTAGGGTAGAAGGCTATAATGCCGTGGTAAATGATTAAGGTTTCAGTGATCATCATGAGCTGCTATTCAGCTTAATATAAGGCAGATCTTACATATCAAACATCTGTAGATATGTGCATATATGTATGGGTTGGCAAACGCACACCCATTTCCTTACCCTGTCACTTGAGAGAACCTAGAAGTAACCACACCCCAGCAATAACAAGAAAACACAGCACCCAGATCTTAAGTTTCTAATACCATTCTTTAATAACAAGGAAACAGGCTCCTTGGAAAAATGGCTTTTTCTATGAATAAGAAAGAAAATAGAAGATGAAACTGAGCACCTTATAGTACCAGAAAGTTTAAAAAAAACCCAAAAAACCCTACAATGACAAATGATGTCAGCTCAAAAAGCTCCCAATGGCGAAAGCTAGAACATTTTAAACAAAACAAGAAGCAGTTTTGATTTACAATCCAAAGTATAAAACATATATCTAAGTATCCATACTGATTTAAATAACTGAATAAACTAACAAATGAGGGGGCATAAATCTTTCATGCAAAAAAAAAAAATTCCAAATAGTTAACACAGATTCTCCATTTCACAAGACTCCAATGAGTAGGACTCTTCATTATACACAGTGACTTTCTTCTAAAGAACAAGTATGGGAAAGGGAGAAAGAGAGCAACTGTAATAAAGAAACTTGAGAAACACTTCCTCAGCCAGGTGAATAAGGTAAACATCAACAACGACAGGTCATGCTGATAGCATGTACTCTTGATATAAGAATGGCAGTTTACTTCTATGTTCTTCCTTCCCAAGCTCCACAGCCTCAGTCTAATAATGAGAAAAACATCAATAAACTCTAGTCAAGGGACATTCCGTAAAATACTTGACTAGTTTTCCTCAAAACTGTCAAAGTTACTAAAAAACAAGGTGTATCTCAGAAACACTTACAGCCAAGAGAAATCTAACAAGATATGATGACGTATTTTCACAGTTATATTAGTCAATTCAGGCTGCCATAACAAAGTATCATCAACTGGGTGACTTAAAAAATATAAACATTTTTTCATAGGTCTAGAGGCTAGAAGCCCCAGATCAAGGTGCTGGCTGATGTGGCTCCTGGAGAGGAGTGAGTTTCTTTTGGCCTTCTCATTGCATCCTCACTTGGCCTTTCCTTTGGACACTCAAGAGAAAAAGAAAAGGAGTAGGGGGGATCTGAGTCTTTTCCTTTTTTGTACGAACACCAGTTCTATTGAATTTAGGGCCCCATCCTTACGACTTTCCTTAATCTTTATTACCACCATAAAGTCTTCATCTCCAAACGGTCACACTGGGAATTGGGTCTTAAACATATAAATTTTGAGGGGACATAATGTAGTCTGTAACAAAAACCATCTTGGAGCAATGAGCAGGCTGGCTTTAGGATGGCATGGTATAAATTTAGGGTGAAGCCAATTATGCGAAAGGAAAACTGCCAGATAATGAGAAGTTATGAAACATTGTTAAGTAGTGGAATTACACTTCATTTGAACACAGTTGCACCTTTGCTTTGTTGTTGTTATTGAGCCAGTATATTCCCTTAATTGTTTAAGCCAGTCTGAGTTTTCTGTTATCAACAACCAAAAGTAACCTAGCAGATAAAGTAGTTCTCAACTTCCTCTACCACCTGGTCACTCAGAATACGTGGTCAGCAAAATACTTGGTTTGATCAGGATTAGGCCTGTCTAAGCTTGTAGGACAGAAAGTGATGATAATTCAGGATGGTGGAATTGAGGGAGAATTTAAACAACAATCATGAAATATGCCCATGTTGACTGGAAACAAGGAGTGTGGGTGTATCACTGATAGAATGCTTGCCCAGTATGCATAAGGGCCTGGGTTCAATCCCCACCACTGCAAAACCAAAACAAAACAACCAAAAAAAGGGCCGGGGGGGGGGGGGGGAGGTAGGAAGGACTGGGTGGGCTGATGGACTTGATGTGACTTAAATCTGGGTTTAACAGAAACATGGGGAGGGAAAGAGACAGGAGGTACTGATTAGTTACTGGGCCATCTGACTTTGTTAGCCCATGTCTCCTAGTAACAAAAACAGTAACACTGTAAAAATGAGAAGGAAATATTGCTTTGAATCAGAGGTTCTTACAGAGTGGCTGAAGCCACAAGGCCACAAATACGTATAGAAGAGAACATTGTAGCATTGTCAAAAGCTAAAACATGGCCTCCTAGTCAGCACTACATTTGGTCTCCTGAAGTTTTGGGTAACCTCACTCTTCCAGAACAGTGCCTCACTGGGCACATCTCCTAAGGGTTTGGCAAACTAAGGTCCTACAGCAGCTTTAAAATTGTGTTTCTATCATAATAATAATCTAAATATGAAATCAATAGGAGTACACATACAACTGCTACTTGGTTTCACTGTGTTTGCATTTATGATCTTGTTGGCAACAAGCGGCACAGATGTAATATGTAAATGACTCATCTGAGTATACAGCACACTATAAAAACATTCTGCAGTATTTTGAATAGAGAAAAGCAGTAAGGGAATAGAGCAGACACATAGCACACTTCAGCACAGATGGGCTGAAGTCAAAAGAACCTGTGTGGTGATGGTCATTGCCTTGCCTTTAATGAGAATAGCAATTTAGCTTTGGCAAAACATCAGCAGTCAGTTTAACAGCATTTACTAATGCTGCTGGTTTGAGTTGTATTGGTTTTTGTGGTTGTATTTGTACTTACTTTGATTTTTATGGTTAAACAGGAGCTCTATGCACAAAGAGCTTACACCTAGATACGTGTTTATAAGGAACAGAGAAAACACATTTTAAGTCAATCCAGGGGTCTGAGAATTCTTTCCCTTTAAAAACAGTCTATTTCTCAACACTGAGAAATACAGTATTAGAAAAGTCTATGCCAGGGAATTCTATTTTTATTTCTCCTCCATAGCAGAAATACCCCAAATAAGGGCAGAATCTCTTCAGTTCTCTTTGGAAAGCAATTTCAGGTAAAGGTAAAGGGTTTGGGCCAAGTTGAATCCAGGAGCTGCCACACCGTTGTCTTACTCTGATCATCTCTTGCCTGATACTTAACTGCGAATTTCAATTTCCTCAATAAAATGTGCCTAGTAAGATTATTTCAAAATATAGAAACCTTCCAGGAGGTAATATATGTAGCACAGTGCTGGGTTCATGTTACCTGTTCAATGTTAGCTGATATTACCGTTATCATTACTCTGACTCTCTTTACAATTCCCACAGGGCTTTGTGGATACCACAGGATCAAGCCTTCTAGGAAGATGCTTCTTAAACAGCTCTAACTCATCCCAACTTCCCTTGGAGGTGAAAGACTACTTTATCAACAAAGAAGAATGGTAGAGTGGAAAGAGTACTTAACTGGGAACAGGGTAAGTCCTAAAATCGTTCCTACTTCAAGCACCTATTATTCATGATTTTTCTAAGTTATTTACTTTGCCTAAATCTATGGGCTCATGTATAAATGGAAATAATTCTTAAGTCACAAATTTTTTACAAAGAAAATGATAGAACCAGATGTGGTGGCACATGCCTGTAATCCCTGCACTTGGGAGGCTGAGGCAGGAGGATTGCTTCAAGTACAAGATCAGTGTGGGCTACACAGTGAGTTCAAGACCACCCTGAACTACATAGTGAGACCCTGTCTCAAAAAAAACCCAAAACACCAAAACAAAAACATAAGCTACATAATGCTTTGCAAATGCAAAGTAAACTATCATTCAATGAATCCCGTAACATTTTTAAAGGACACCTCTTAAAGGCTGAAAAGGGAAAAATAAACAGTAAAATGAATAAATAATCCTCACTCCTTCCACTGTCTTGTAATCAGGTGTTGAGGTGATCAATTAGGATAAATGAAACTGAAAGTAACACCAAGTCTCATACTTGCTGCAATGGTGCAAGCAGGAAGCAGGAGGAGGTGGCAGTGCCAGCATTCTGTTTCCCCCTAATGAATGGCACTGGGCGAAGATTAAGTGAATGCAGCATAGACGTACAGTCTCACTATCAAGCAGCCAGCAAAATAATGGCACCTACTTATTTATAGACTCCTGGGGTTGAGGGAGGGGAGAGGAAAGAGCTTGGAGTGGACCAGTACAGACACAAAGAGAAAAAGTGTCTCGGTGGATCCCCTACTCCTAGCCCACCCCTATAAGGAGCCCTCTGTGGAGGCCCCTGGGCTAGGAATGGATGGCAGCTCCTATGAACAAAGCTCTCAACCCCTCCCCCACTGCAATGTGCTGCCTGGTGTGGGAGGGCAGCTTCTGCCAGTGAGGCCTTCTAGGCAAAGCCCTGTAATTGCCTATGGTTAACTTGAAAGGTCACATGTAGGATTTCCATCTGGAGCCAGATGCCTCACCAACCAAAGAAAAAAACAATATAATCATTCTTTATTCAGTACATAATAAACCTTATCCTAAGAAACCATATAAGCTTTTGTAAAAACTCAATTCACAATTTAGAACTGTGTGTGTAGCTCAGTTGGTAGAGTGTGCTTGCTTAGGGTAGGTGAGGCGTTAGGTTCAATCCCCAGCACTGTCAGAAAAAAAAGTAAAAAAAGAGAAAAGCCCATGAATAATAATATCACGGCAAGCTGCTTAAGAATAATTGAGAATATTAATTATATTCTAAATCTCCAAGGAACACTTCATGTAGAGAAATCTTAGTAATCTCCAACCTATGAAAGGTCTTATTCCTAAAATCACTTGTAAGACAGTTGTTAGAAGCTCAGAAGCACATTTTCTATAGGAACATTTTAAATGGTAATCAAGATACCAGGCTAGTTCACACATGCTTTTAAAATCCATAATGTGGATGAAAAGAAATGCGTTTATTTCAAAATGGTCTTAGAAAACTGGCAAATTCCATATTCCCAAAGGCCTGAAACACTGCCAATCCATCCTGCCTGGGGCAACTTGAATCTTATTTAATACAAAAACAATCTGATTAAATGATGATTCTTTTAAAACAACAATAACAACAACAAAACATAAAACCTGTCAGCCATCTCACTGCCACCTGACAATATAATGGGAATGCTGATTGACTAAAAACTAGATCTATATTCAAAATAAATGTTGTCACCTCAAATAAGTCATCTTGATATTATTACTTACTGCAATTATAGAGAAACACTTTTGAAATTCCATTTTCAGAAAATGTCCTCATAAAAAAGTGTAAGAGACATTACCAAAAACCCTGGCTGTGGGTCTCGATCTCCTGCAAGCCAGTACGACGTCCACGAGATAGGAAAGAGGGAAATAAAGACCCAGAGACAGAGACTTAAGAGAAACTGAGTCTTGGGCTGATCTAAGCTGCTCTGGGCAGCAAAAACAAAGACCACCAAGGACATCCAGTGTTTGTTCATTACCAGCGTGGGAAGGGGGAGCTGCACAGACCTTGGGACACCTGCTGATAACAAGTATCAGGCAGGCAGGACTGTAGAATGAGGGCACAAGCACATCTTTGCTGAAGAGAATAAACAGTTAATTCAGAGGGGAGGAATTTAGCTGGAGCTGAGTTGACCTTGGGTGGAAATGAACAGCCCAGCTCTGCTATTTCCAATGTAACACAGCCGAAGAATGGAGGGGCAAGAAGCTTGTGCCACGATAGCCTGCTAATACTGGGCAGGGGTGTCTGCTACAGAAAACTATTACTCTTTTTTAGATCCTCAATGGTGGCAAATTCTTTGCTTTAGGATAATACCCTTTGTTTTCAAAATAATTTGTTGTTCTTGTTGCTATAAATGTGTAAGCTCCCAACACAACCATCTTGGAAGATCATATTCATTATGGTAATAGTTTCTGGTATGTTCTGTTTCCTTAAACTGCCTTCAACAGTCATACTTCATAAATCAAGTTCACACAGTACATACTGTAACACCACAAATGATAGTATCCTTACTGCATACTCTGTTTTAAAAAGCCAAACTATATGGAAATATGAACTGAATGTTTTTTAAAAATGTTCTTCTTTTTTCTTTTCAAATAGAAAATATACAGGAGGGCAGAAGCTCTTTCTACAAATACAACAAAAACACCATGAAATATCTAGGAATAAATTTAGCCAAAAATGTACAGGACTGCTATGAAGAAAGCTATACAACTTGACAGAGTAACATGGAAGATGTTTATAATAAACAGGAAGACAGCCCATGCATTTCTGGAGCTGAAAGTTCATTACTATAAAAAATGTTAATTCTCGCCAAAATCTATAAAATTAAAGTAATTCCAATCAAAATTCCAAAAATGGTTTTGGAGAACTTGAACAAATAATTGAAGAATTCATCTGAAAGAATAAACATGCAGAAAGTGCCAGGAAAATACTAGAGGGAAAAAGAATGATGTTGGTTGTGGTAGGTTGGGGAGAGCATATTTGCCCTTCCAGACATTACAACACACTACAAAATAAGTAAATCCTGGCCATGCCTCTAAATACCAAGATATAGTCAAAGCAAATGGAGCAGAATAGAAAGTCCCCAAACTAGTCAAAATATGTATAAAAATTCTATCTGTAATAAAGCTAGTATTCCAAAGGTTTTAGTACTTTAAATAAAGTAAGTGGGTTAGTACTAGACTATTCAAAGAAGTATATTAAGAAAATGGGCTACCATTTGGGAAAAAGTTGTATCGCTATTCCATACCTAACATTAAAACAAATCCCAGGTGAATTAAACTTTTAAATGTAAACAAGTCACATCTTAAAGGACCTAAAAAATTATAGGTGAATTTTCAAAAAATGAAGTAGAAAAGGCTCTCTTAAACATGATACCATAGCCATAAGCTATAAAAAAAGAAAAGAAGACAGATTGCATATACATAAATGTGTGAGAAAATATGCTATAAAAGATGGTGGAAATATCTATAAACTATTATAAAGTGTTATTGTTAGTATATAAGGAATGCTTAGAAAATAAACAGAAATGATCTCAGTAGGAAATATGCTAATGTCATGAATGTCCAATCAAAAAAAGAAATGCTATCAGCCACTAGACAATTGAAAATGTTTACCATACTAATAAATGTCTTTTGGGAATTCTTTTCACAAGTTACAGAAAGCATTCTCAAACTGGCTTCAATACAAAGGAACAATATCTTCATTACTGGGAGTCCAGAAGTTGAGCAAGTTCCAGGTATGGCTTTATTGTGGAACGGACCCCAGTGCCTGCTTATTTCTTGATCTTGCTCTTCACATCATCTTCATCCGAAAACTGGACTTCTTCACCCATTACAAAATGGCTAAAGCAGTTCTAGCCGCGAAACAAACATGGCAACATCCAGAGGAAGAAAAGGGCCAGCTCTTTCTTGTGTCTCTTTTTAGGAATGAGGAAACTGTCTCACAAGTTTCCCAGTGGCCTTTCTTTTAGATTTCACTGGCCAGAATTGGGCCACAAACTGTTTCTAACCCAATCTATGGTGACAAAAAGGGTTGCTATAATTACCTTGAAGTAGAGGTTCTCAAAGTGTGGTTTGTGGATCCCTGGGGACCCCCAAACCCTTCTAAGAGGTCTTTAGAAGTTCAAAATTATTTTCATCACAATATCAACATGTTACTTGCCTTTTTTTACTGCCTTGACATTTGCATTGATGGCACATGGGTGATGTGGATAAAAGTGCTATCACCATAGCCTAAGTCAGAGCAGTGGCACAAACTGTACTGCAGTCACTATCTGCTTCACTAACCATGCACTCTGAGGGTGGTGGTAGTTAGGAGCAAGTTTTACTTAAGTATTTTTTAAATGAAGCAATAAAAATCATTTATAAGGAGCACCACTTTTTCTTTGGCATTTTCTCAAAAACAAAGGAAGCCTGTCAGGAAGGCAACTGACACTCTTTGTTGTCTTTGATAAAATTCAAGCTTTTAAGCAAAAATTAGAATTCTGGAAAAACCTGCGTCCACCACTGTGAGCTTAACAGTTTTCTAATAATTACATTCTGTTCTGCTGAGAATAAGATACTTTTGATAAGGCATTATGAAATGTGTCAACTAATATTTTCCAGATGACCAAGATACTATGTTACAAAATCATGCTGGGGGTGGGGGTGGGGTGGGGTGGGGTGTCTGTGTAAGATTCACTCAAAGTGCAAGACAGACCAGTGAATTTCAATGTAGCAGAATACGAAGGGTTCACTGATAACGGTTTCAAATTTTAGACTGCAGTTAACCTTTAAGAAATTAACACTTAATGGAATTTGATATAGAATCAAAGTACAATATCCACACTCATCTGAAGAAACTATTAAAGCATTCCTCCCCTTTCTAGCTACTTATATATGTGTGATATCAGATTTCTTCCTATGTATCAACCAGAACATTCTCAGAACAAACAATGCAGAAGAGATAAAAGAATCCAGTTATCTCTTAGGCTAGACATTAAGGAGATTTGCAAAAATATAAAACAATTACACTTTTCTTACAAAAAAAGTTTTTTTAAGACAGGTCTCACGATGTAGTTCAGGCTGGCCTTGAGCTCACTATGTAGCCCAGGTTGGCCTCTAACTCATGGCAATCTTCTTGCCTTAGCCTCCCCAGTGCTGGGATTATAAAGGTGTGCCACCACACCCGGGTAAATTTTTTCTTTGGGAGATTATTTTATATAAATATATATATTATTATGCAATGGGCTTATTATTGTTATTTTTAAATGATTTAGTTAATATAAAATTTTAATTTCTAGTACTAAATAGCCATAAGTATGACTGATATAAGCAAAAGCTTTTTGGAGTGTGTATAACTTTTTAGTGTCAGGGTTCCTGAGACCAAAAAGCTTGAGAACTACTGCTTACATTAAATTTTTTTTTTTGTACCACGGATTGCACTCGGGACTTTGCGCTTGCAAGACAGGCGCTGGAACCACTGAGCTAAATCCCCGGCCCACTGCTTAGATTAATTTTATGGAATGACATGGTTAATGGAAAGTCTACCATTAAAAAAAAAGCAGTAATTTTCTCACTATCATTTGGCAAGTATGAAACACTGATCAGGGGTGTGTATTGAGGGGAGACTATATTGAGAAACTTTACTGATATGAACATTTTTTTGATATGAACATTTTAAAATAATTGTGATGGAAATTCCATTTTTAGAAATATATTCTAAGAATATAATCAGAAAATATACTAAGGATGTGTCACAGCATTATTTATCCATTATATGAAAATCTATATTCTAAATAGTCATCTTTAGAAATTGATGAAATTATTATATATCTACCCATGGCAAGGAAAATTACCCACCTAGAAGGTTGTTAAAAACATAAATTTATTAATATGGAAAGAAGTCCATGATTCAATAAGTGGGAAAAAAGGTACAAAGTAGTATCTATGCCAATAGTGTGGCACATGCCTATAATCTCAGCACTCAGGAAGCTGAGGCAGGAGGAATGCTGTGAATTCGAGGCCAGCTTGGGCTACATAGTGAGTTCAAGGCCAGCCTGAAATACATGGTGAGATCTTGTCTCAACAAACAAACAATAATAACAGCATTCTATATAGTCTCATTTTTAAAAATTAACATACATTTTAAAAATCTGGAAGAATTTCAAAAGAAGCCATGATTTAGTAAGTGGGAAAAAAGCGAGGTACAACACAGTATCTATATGGTCTCATATTTATATATACATACATATGTATATCAAGAAATGTAAACATGCATACAAATGTCTGGAAGAATTTATAGTAGTTATCTCTGAAGCCTCACAGGTGATCATTGTATTTTTTTCTTAATGGATCTTAAAATGTTTTTTCTCTTTCTAAGTAAACTCAAATTACCTTTATATTCAGAAAATATAAAATTATTTTAAAAATCACTAAGTATACAGATTCTATGTAATACTGATTATTCTATAATAATATTGAAGATTATATAATATATAACATTGATCACTAAGTATATAGATTCTATATAATAATCCATGGTAGGGAAAGAAGGGAAAAAAATCTGGTATGGGCAGTAACACTAGAAAGGCTTAAAATCCTTTTCTGTTGGTCACCTATTTACATGGAGTAAAACATGTTGCTGACTGTGCATTTAGCCTGGTTAGTAGGACACAGACTATACCTGATTGAGGATCCCTATACCTAGGCCCAAAGAACTTCAGAGAAAGGTGGTTTAAAAACTGGATGCACCAAAGGATTGTGGATGCTGGTGAAGGTGGGGCAAAAGATCCTGAGTAAAAACAATTAGGAAAAAAACAGCAGGAGGTGGGAAACCAACAAATAACTCAGGCTAGAATGACAAATTCCAGTTATCTGGAAACTTCCTGTTCACCAATGATGACAAATATTGTTACCTTGCCTTTTTGTTTTTCTTTCAAAATTGCTTTTAATTGTACACATTTATGGGCATACCATATCAAATCAGGATACTGGCATTTCCATCTCAAACACTGATCATTTTTGTGTGTGTTGAGAACTTTTGAATGCCACTCTTCTAGTTCTTTATAAAATATATAATAAGTTATAACTATAGTCACTGCAGTGTGCTGTAGAGCAGTAGCACTTGTTCCTTTTTAGCACCCAGTATTGGATCTCAATTCTTCCTCACTCCCTTCCTAACTTCTAATGACTACTATTCTAACTTGCCACTTTGGCATTATGGCCGCTCTCTTCACTTGGTAACTGTATTTCTGAGGTGTCACGATATTTTCATTTATAGTTCTTGTTCATCATCAGACAGCAAACAGATGGCGTCAGCCAGGTCTGCCCAGCCTCGAACTGAGCGGAAGCCAGCTCCTAGGAAAGCTCGTGCACCCTCTGCTGGTCAGGTCCCGACCAGGCCCACAGAATCCGTAAGTGAGGGAGGAAGGCAGGACAAGCATCTCTCTCCTCACCATTTTAATGACGCAGGGACTGAGATTCAAATACACAGGAGTTGCATGGTCACAGAGCTACAAGAGCCCACTCTCCAAGCAGACTTCCAGATTCCAAAGTCTGGGCTGTACTCTGCACACTGTTCTACTGGAGCTACTGATCGATAAAAGAGTTTTCTGAAGAAGTGCTATGTACTTTTGGTGGGGAGGGGTTTTCAATGTGAGTAGTGTTTTGCCCAAAAAGAACATTAGTTTAATAAGGGAAGTGGACATCTCAATAAGGCATCTACTGAAGACCAAAAAAGTTAACTTCAAAATTTCTATGTGTGGCATATCTATGCCAACAAAAGTAGATCCTGTCAGGCCCTGTACAGCATTCACTGTCACTACTGCATATGAAGAATGAAATTAGGTTAACAATTCTCAAGTTATGGTCCTACTTTCTCTTGAATCTTTACAATCTTGATTATTTCTCTCATGAACAGAACATTATGGATACTGTTTTGTTGGGAGTGTTCTATCAGTTGCTTTCTCATCGATGGGACAAAATGCCTAACAGTCGCATCACAATTTAAAGGAGAAGTTGATTTTGGCTCACAGTTTCATTGAGTTAAGCCATAGTAGGCCTGGTAGAAGGCAGAAAGAGCACGGCAGAAGGTCCTGGTGAGGAAAGCTGCCACATCACAGTGGCCAGGAAGCAGACAGAGTAGGGAGGAGCCAGGGACAAGAATACACCCTTCCAAGCCTCAACTCCAGTGACCTGCCTCTTTCAGCCAGGTCCCACCTGCAAACAGCACAGTCAGCTATGAACTCATCAATGGATTAATCCACTAATGAGTATAGTGCCCCATATCCAATCACCTTCCAAAAGCCCCAACTCTGAACATGAGACTTTTGGGTGATATTTTAGATCCAAACCATAACAAGGACCAACCTAAAAATCAGTATGATAAAGGAGAAGAGCGATGTAGTGAAATTCAACTACAACCACAGCGATCCCCAAAACCAAAGAGCAAAGTCTTTGATGCATATTAACTCATTTAGTCCTCCCAAGAATCCATTTAACAGAAAGGCAACTGAAGTAGAGAGTGATTAAATAATTCTAGTTATTTAGGGTTACTGAGGTTTACATAGCTAGTAAGTAGTGAGTCTGAGATCTGAACCAAAGCAGATTGATGCCTAAATACATTTTCATAACCACTACACTGTGCTGCCTCTACAGAAATGTCTACCATATGCATGTTGCATTTTAAGGATAAACTTTTAATTTCATTGAAAACCCTAGAGTTCCTATATATCTGATATAGCTTCCCTACTATTAAAATTTTATATTACTGTAGTATACATGCTACAATGAACAACTCAATAGTATATTATTATAAACTTAAATCCAAATTTCTTTCATTTTTACCTAATATCCTTTTTCTTTTCCAGAATTGCATCCAGGATATCACAGCTAGTTATCATGACTTCTGAGGCTCTTCTAGTTTCTGACAATGTCTCAGACTTTTCTTGTTTGAAGACCTTGACCGTTTTCAGGAAAACTGGTGAGAGATTTTATAACTGTCTCAATATTTATCAGATGTGTTTCTCCCAATTAGATTAAAGTTATGGGTATTTAGGTATGCGTGTGTGTGCATGCACATGTGCATACAGTGTTGAGGATCAAACCCAGGCCCTCATTCATGCTAAGCAAGCACTCTACCAATGAGCTATACTCCCAGCCCCAAGAGTTTTAAGGAGGAAAGTCACAGAGGTAGAATGCTGTTCATATCACATCACAGTTAGGGTACATGCTACCAACATGACTTATCACTGTTGACATGAACCTTGATCATGTGGCTGAGGCAGTATTTGACAGGTTTCTCTAAAATAAAGTTATCCCCTCTGCCATCCTTTCTACATTGTACTCTTTGGAAGGAACTACTATGCAAGGCCCACATGTAAGAAGAGAGGAATTATGCTCCATGGCTTTAAGGGCAGAATATCTATAAAAATATTTGGAATTCTTTTGCATGAGATATTTTTCTTCATTAATTTATTTATTCACTGTTTCATTTGTATCAGTATGGACCATAGATTATTTTTAAAGTTTGAGTTATAATAATGCTTTATTATATTTTGTTGCTCAAAGTGTTCAACTTTGCAAACCAAGAGCTCTTTCAGTTGGCTCCTATATCCTTTTGACAGACTTCTTCAATATGTTTTTGTTTTTAGCACTTTGCTACTTTCTAGCATTAAAAGATGCTGCAGGCTCACCTTGTTTATTCCCTGATCCAGTCCTAGAACCAACCCTTTCTCCAGGCTTTGTTCCTCTTACAAGATAATAGTCTGGGCACTGGATGTGCTCCTTACTATTAGGTTGTCTTTGCTCCTGGGCCCTCTCAACTCATCAAACAAGGAAATTCATATGTGCATAATAAACCAGCTATATGTACATTTATATCTATAAATGTTTCTATATGTACCCATCTGTATCTAAATTAAATGAGCAATCATGCTAATATCTCTAACTCTAATCTGCTATGACAGGGATATGCTAGCTTCCATTCTTGCCTTCAACTCCAACAGTAAGAAAACTGGCTCTCATCACCACCATGAAGTTATTAATTGTTTAATTCCAGTGCATGGGTATAATAGTTTCAGAACTGTAAACCCTCACTTCTGTGGGAAACTTCATCAATTAGAGCACAGCATTATGTACAGTTCCTATTGTCTTTAGTCTTACAAAGATACATCAGCAATTTTTCCCTGGCCCCTATCAGGGCAAACATTAGTAAACACAATTAGATTCTTTTGTTACAGTCTGCATTATTCCATCCTAGAATCCCCATTCCCCTAAATTAATTTTTAAAATTGTGCACACACTAAGATTCATTCTGGGGGGCTTGGTATATAGCTCAATGGTAGAGTGCTTGCCTAGCGTGCACAAGGCAATGGGTTCAATCCCTACTACAGAAAAAATTAAGAAAATGATTCATTCTGGGGCTGAGGGTTAGCTCAGTGGTAGTCTGTATGGTTAGCATGTGCAAGCTTGTGGATTCAGTCCCTAGCATCCCCCCCATTCAGTCTGTGGTACAGAGCTCTGTGGGTTTTAACAAATGCATAGTATCCCAAGTATCCACCACTAGAAAATCATACAAAATGCTTTCATCACCCTAAAAAAATCTCTAGTGCAACCTATCCTCTCCCCACTCTAACCTCCATTTTTGATTCATTTTCCTAACAGAGAATGTACTTAATGTCGCTTCTCATTCTTTCCCCTTACATCATGTTCATATTTGTAAACATATGTGATCTCACTTCAATTCTAAATGTTTCCACTTAGAGAATTGAATGAAACTGAGTAAGTGGCTTGGTCAAGATCTCAGTAAGTGCTAGTGCTGCCACTAGAACTTGTTCCTTTTGACTCCTGGTATGATGCTCTTTCTATGGCAAGATCCTTCCTTTTCTGCAGTGAGTGAGATGGTTGTGCAGTGAGATAAGAAGAAGAAAAAGTAAAAGTGGTGAAAGTAGTCATTTAAACCATACTTTATATTAACAAAAGCTTTTATACTAAAACCAGGAAATTCTAGTTCTGGAAATTTGGTGAACTCGACACTTCAAAAACCCTTCTGCTATTCAACACTCCCAAAATGCTGGATAAGTAAAAAATTTAAAACATCTCACATACATCACTGAGGCAGCAAGAAAGAAAGAGAAATCGTTAGAAACCAAAGGCTACCAAAATTCCAGCCTACGATGTATAAACAACAAAACATGTCACAAAAATTCACCTAAATAAACTCATTTGGTTTAACATTAGGAAATATGCTCATGTTATTCACTGGATTATCAGAAAAAAAATCACATGATCACCACAGAAGATACAGAGGCAGCATCTGATAAAATTCAACAACCATTCATGACTAAAAATCAATAGAACTTTTAGCAAAGTGGAACTGAAGTTGAAGAAAATTTCATTTACTTGATAAAAGAAAGCTTTCAAAAACCTACAATGCCATCCTTAGGTGAAATATTAGAATTATTCCCTTTATAAACATGAATAAGACAAGGAAGTTCATTATCAATGTTTCTACTCAATACTGCACTGGCCAGTATAGTAAGAAAGGAAAAGGAGGGAATAAAAAGGTAAAAAGGGCGATAAGGAAGTACAGTAGCAAAACTATCACGATTTGCTCAAGACATGAATATATACATAGAAAAATATCCTAAACCTTACAAATGATTATTACTAATAACAAGGTTGCTAAGAGACCAATATACAGAAACATAATTCTATTTTTATATACTAACAAAAATAGAGCTTAAAAACCTATCTAAAAATACACCACTTACAGGTGGGAGAGGGGGCTTATCCCTGTAATTCCAGCACTCTGGGATGTGAGGTAGGAGGGTGGCAAGCCTGGACTGGGCAACTTAGCAAGACCCTATCTCAAAAAAAAAAAAGGCTAGGGATGTAGCTCAATGGTAGAGCACTTGCACTTGCTCAACATACATCAGGCCCTTTGTTCAATCCACAGGACTGCAAGAAAAAAAAGTATGTTCATTTTATGTTGCTGTGTAACAACCACGAGCTTAGTACATAGTTTAAACCAACACTCATTTATTATCTCAAAATTCTGGTACTGAATTCTTTTTTTTTTTTTTTTTTTTGGTACCGGGGATCAAACTCGGGTCCTTGCACTTGTGCAACAGGCGGCGAAACCACTGAGCTAAATCCCCGACCCATGGTACTGAATTCTTGACACAACATGGCCTGGCTCTCTGCTCAGCATCTCACCAGGCTGAAATCATATCAGCCAGGGCTCAATCTCACCTGAGGCTCAGGGTCCTTTTACACCCCCAGGGTTGTTAAAAGAATTCAGCTCCTGGCCACTGTAGGACTGCGACCCTCAGCTCCTAAAAGTTGCCTATTGTTCCATGCTATATGGTCCTTTTCAGAACATGACAATTTGCTTCTTCAACAGAATGTTAGCAGGGCATGATGGTGCATGGTTGTAATCCCAGCACTTGAGAAGTTGAGGATTGCCACAAGTTTGAGGCCAGCCTGGGCTAGATAGTGAGTTCAAGGGCAGCCTGAACTATATGATGAGACCTTGTCTCAAAAAAACAACAACAACAAAAAAAGTGTTTCTGACATCTGCTAAAACAGGACCTTATATAAAAATAACCTAATCAAGGAAGCAACAATCCATCCAGCATAGTCACAGGTCCCATCCATACTCGGGGACTATATGGAAGGTGTACAGTGATGGAAAGGTAGCGGGAATCTTGGAGATGACTGTGTAATTCAGCATACCACAAAAAATTCGTGCAGGTAAGAATCTAGGCATTGGACTCGGATTAGACTCGGACTTGTGATCTTCCTGCCTCAGCCTCTTGGGTAGGTGGGATTACAGGTGTCCACCACATGCATAGCTCAGAAAATGAATACACTCTGTGACGTGTAGTAAAAGACAAGTATAATAATGTTCATAATGACACTTCTGAACTTTTGAGAGGAAAGAAAAAAAAAATGCCCAGCCAGTAGAAAATAAACTGTAGTAAATTCATACAATCACATACTCTACACTAGTAAGTCAGTTAACTAACCACAGCAACATTATTAAGTATAATATTGAGGGAAAGCTGTAGATGAGCATGTAAATATAGTATAATTTTACATATTTGATGTTCAACAGCATTCAGATATTTTTATTTTGAGACAGGGTCTCGCCACATAGTTCAGGCTGGACTTGAGCTCACTGTATAGCCCAGGCTGGCCTCGAACCTGCAGCAATCCTCTTGCCTCAGCCTCCCAAGTACTGGGATTACAGGCATGTATGACCATGCCCAGTTATATATTTTATTTTTATAAAGAAGAAAGAGACCAAGCATGGTGGGGCACGCCTATAATTCCAGTGTTCAGGTGGGTGAGGCAGAAGAATTGCTCCAAGTTTGAGGCCACCCTGGGCTATATAATGAGTTCAAGGCCAGCCTGAATTACAGCCCAAGACCCTGTCTCAAAAAGAAGTGGGCAGGGAACACAGGGCCCATAAGAGATGTGATATGACTTGTATCTAAATGTCCCCCCAAACCTTTATGCGGTCATAGGTGGAGCTTTTCAGAGGTAACTGGATCTAGAGTGTATGATGCTAGGATTAAGGATGTGACACTGGGATTGATTTATGGTGCAATGCTAGGATTAAAGGTGCCCCACCCTGGGTTTGAGTAAGGACAGGTAGCCTAGATAGAATATAAGGGACCAAAAGAAGGCTGTTGCTGCTGCTGCCTGTCACTTGCTGCTTGCTGATTTTCCTGCCTTCTGCATGCCATGGACTGTTTCTCCTCTGTGATGCCCCTCCCAATATGTCTATCTTGTTCCCTGATATATCCTATGACAAAATAGTTGCCAGCGCACTATGGATAAAAATAATTATGTGTTGTATTGGTTCAAATTTGTCTCTGAACAAATGTTCAAGTTTAATAACCTGATCATTTTATACATTTATTGAGTTATACTATGCTTCTTTAAGCAAAGCATATGAACGAGCAAAGCATTGTATTAACTTCTGAATTCGTATTCTTCCTTGTTTTAAAATACAATGGCTAAGAGGGTTAGTAATCTGCAAACTTATAGACACAAAGAATAGGCAGGAGGAAAGCTAATGTTTTGTTTTACTCCTAAAAGAAAAAGAAGTCATTCCCAATCATAGTCTCTATGTTCATGCTATTTTACCTTCAACAAATTGAAAATATCTACATTATAGATGGAACCCTGAGGGGTTTAAACTTTTTGAAAGTTATTTCTTCTTATCAATATTGTAGTTTCCTACTGATTTAAAGAATAAAGGGAGACTAAATGTGTATCTATGTAAAAGTATTTAGCTCCTGACACATTTGATCCTAACCAAAAGGCTGAGAAGCGATTAGCTACTGATAATAGGTTCTATATGTTGTTTTTACAGGTCATTCATTCTTTCAACAAACACATACATTAACCACATTTCAGGCAGTGTGCTAAAGAGGGAGAATGATATTAAGTCTCAGTATCTGACTGGGTTAATTGGGGAGACAGAAAAAGGACAGTTCTAATATAGTGTCATAACAATCTGCACAATAACCTAGAGGCACATGCAAGGCTACTAAACTGAAGGTGGGAAGAAAAGGGTCCAAGTACAACTTTGACAACTGGAAGAGTCTTCTAATAATGGATGAGAGGAGAAGGGAGTTCCAGACAAAGAAAATCTCAAGTATAAAGGGCATACTGGCCAAGAAAGAACGTGAATGTCAGAACCACAAGGGCAAATATGAGGGATAGCCAGGGAGAGGAAGCTGAAAATATGACCAAGATGAAGATAATGGAGTGCTCTGCATACTACACTAAGAGGTTCCAATCTTAGATTCCAGTCTATCTATAAAGTATCTATGTGGACCCTTAGGGATTTGTACCTGTATCCTCAAGACTAAGAGATTTCACTGGGAGAACCTTTTATTTTCAATTTGACAAAATTCTAAAAAAGGAATTTTAACAAAAGGATACTCTGGATCATCTGGATGACCACCTTTCAGTGAGCACTGCCATAAGACTTCAGTTTGCACATTTGTACTTAGAAGTGGACTGTGTATGCAACAAGTTGTACCATTAGTCATTGGTGCAAAATGAGAACAAAAGGACGTCTACTGCATGCATATTGTGTTGTCAAGTGAAGATCCAAGGAAATCATGTGGTTTAAGTAAAGACAAGGGGCATAGGGCAATACCGACAGTCCTTCTGTAAGGAAGGTACCCACTGAGGACAGAATAGGTTCACTTTTGGAATTCTTTAGGTCCAGCCAAACAGTCTCATTGGTCACAATGAATAAGTATTCATTTGAATTTACTGGTTTTATAGCTTTGCTCCATTTAACGTCTATATTTTGAGTATTGTAGTTGTACAAAACATATAGTTTTTATCTAGTTTTGTGTTTGCACATATTTAATATATTAAAGCATTTTAACAATGGAAAATCCTGAGTATTGATTTTGATTTGAGAAATTCTGCTATGAGTGGTCATGAGCCACTGAAAGACTGTAATATGACGTTAATAGCTTTGTGATTTAGAAAAATCACTATTTTTCTACCCAAGAGTAGTTACAAATCTACTTAATAATGTGATAGAAAAGGTAAGGTCTGAGATTACTCAGATGAAAAGATGGTAAGTGTTAGAAGGACTTGACTGTAGGTGGAAGTCATGTAGAATGACTTCCCTTGGTGATCTGATCCTGAGATAGTGACCACAGGAAGACAAACAAGTAGGGGAGCAAAAGGGAAGGAGAAAAGAGAGAGACGATGAGTTAGATTTAGCAATTATCTGAATTTCATTTCATCCAAAGAAATTCCAGTTATCTTTTCAAAGTTCCGGTTTTCTTAGTGACAGCTGCATTAATCAATTACCCAATTAACCATTGTAGCACTCTCTAAAAATATACAAAGCACTCCACTATATGCTGTAAATAAGTCATGAAAAATCAGCAAAAGTCAGGCAGACCCTAAGTGAAATGCAGCAAAATGAAAAAAGAGACATGGCCATTTTTTACTAAACACCTACACTGTGACCCAGCACACTCACCCAGTACTGTGCTTTTTGGGCTGCCTGTTACATGCGATCACTTATTTTCCTTGAGGATCTAAAAACAAAAGGCAGCTGGTCAAATCACGTGGGAGATCCACAGCCACTACCCTCAAGGAACTTAAAGCAATGGAACCTAAGGTTATTGAAATTTTAGTGTATTAGGAGCTTTGAACATACAGGCAGGGCCAGTTAACAAAGTATGTTGTCTTTTACTTAGAGAAATCAACGTGGAATATCTTAGTCCAATAAAAATGTAAGGACTTCATGTTTTATTCCTTATAAGAAAAACGTAGTAATTACCGCCAAACCAGCCACTGTCCCCGCAGGCCACACAAAGGTGGGCCTCTGGGAAAAAGTAATTCAATCCCAGTTCAGCGGGAAAGCCAGCATCTTCTACCAGTAAACATAATACGTACTGTACAAAGCACAGTATTTATACACCCAAAATGTTTAACAGTCAACTTCATCCACAGCGTCCACAGCTAAAGGGAAAGCCACGGGGCGTACCTTAGGAAGGTAGCACTCGACACAGCGGCCTTCCCGACAACTGGCGAGCGGCGGAGGTTGACACGCGTTACGGTAGCAAGGCGGGAAAGGACGCAAACCCGAAAGCAGGCACTCGGAGGAAGTGGGACCAGGAGGCGGCAGTATAGCGCCCCCGGGGTTCGCAGCGAACGCCTCGTGTACACCCGGAAAGGGGTAGCAGCCCAAGGCGCACCCGAAGGGCGGAGCCGGGGGGGGCGGGTTGAGGCGGGGCGGGCCAGGACCTCGCGCCCCGCGGCCTGATGGGAATTGTAGTCTGAGAAGCCAGAGGGCACTAGGAACTACATTTCCCGTTGAGTGGGTGGCTACGGCAGGCCACGAGGTACAGCGACAGCGCCCTGTCTGCTGTTGGAGAGCTCCTGAGGACCTGGCCAGGAAGGGGTTGTTTGTTCTTTCCTTCTTCCCTGCGCTTAGGGAGTGCTGGCTCGGCTTTCCCTCGCCCTGCCCTTTCCCCGGCTCCTGTATCAGCTTTTCTTTGAAATTCAGAGGTGGCGGGTACTGCTTCGTGCGGGAGTGAGGGGAGCGTCGCTCTTCAGCCCAGCCAACCCTCCGATTGCCTGCGCCTCCATGGGCCCGAACCGGAAGCCCAACGTGTGCAACCAGCTGAGTCGCCGGGCGCTGGGCTTCTTCGCGCGCGACGCAGGCGTGGTGCAGAGGACAAACCTAGGCATCCTGCGGGTGCTGGTGTGCCAGGTGACCTGCTGCAGGCCGGGGACGGGACAAAAACAGCGGGACGCCTGGGTTGGGATGTAGGATTAACACGCTAGGACTCCCTTTGAGAGAGAGTCACAGGCGATGGGGAGGGGATTAGCAAATGGTGCTAATAGGGCCACCAGATGGTTTTAGTTTTAAGCTTCTTATGCCTTTCTGCAGTCTTTTTAAAAGTTGGGCAACAATTGATCCAAAACTTGCGGGCAGAGTGAGGAAGACATAAAATAATGTTTAAAAATAACGTATATGAAATTACTTTGAAAATGATAAATTTAACCATCCAGCGTAAAGTGGATGCATAGTACAGGGTTATGAGTTCTTTCCTAAACCAAAATTCCTTGTGTCTTTCAGGAAAGTACTAAATTTAAAAATGTTTGGACAACTCATTCCAAATCACCTATAGCCTACGAGAGAGGAAGAATATATTTTGACAATTATCGGTGTTGTGTCAGCAGGTAACTTTTTAGTGATAATTTTTATTGTCACTTGCCGGACTGTTAATCTTATCTGTAATTTTTAAGAGCCACGTGACTACATTAGTACTTAGTGAAATAGGACAGTGAACAAAATGGATCTAAAACAAGACTAAGTGGTGAAATGCATGTAATTTTAAAATCTTGTTAAATCTAAAGTTGTAGATTGGACTTTGGAAAATATTTCAAAGAGAAAAGAAATAGGCAAAATGATAGATTGCTCAGAGAACTGTTTAGTTTTTTATGATACTTAAAAGATAACAGAAGGCCAGGGATTTAGCTTAGTGATTCTGGCGCCTGTCTTGAAACTGCAAGGTCCTGAGTTCGATACCCAGTACCAAAAAAAAAAAAGACAACAGAGTCAAATAAACTGGTTAACAAATAATTATATGTTTTGGAGAAGGATTTTGTTTTTGAAGTACTAGCTTTTTTTGAGGTATGGTCTCACTGAGTAGTTCAGGCGGGCCTTGAACCCACTCTATAGCTCAGGCTGGGATCAAACTTGTGGTGATCCTCCAGCCTCATTCTCCCTAGTGCTGAAATTACAGGTGTGCACCACCACGCCTGATTACTTGCCTTTTTTAAAGAGAATTTTTCAAGCAAAAGCATATTGATAGATCCAGGATGTCTTAAGTCTGCCTCATCCCCAACCATTCAACAGTGAGACTGAAGGAAAAGCCATGGTAAACCCCCACAATACCAATTATTTAGATTCAAAAACTATCAAAATTTGCTACACTTGTTTTATCACATTCCCTCACTTCAGTTTATGTCTCTAAAAATTATGGGAATTTTCTTCATAAGAACTTTATTAGGATAGACATATACTATACCATTTACTCATTTAATATCAATAATGCTTACATTCCCATCACCATGGTTAATTTTACAGCATTTTCATTGTTCCCAATCATAATCCCAAAAGATACATCCTTAATGCTATAATCCTGAGTGTTGAAATCATAAAAGATTAAATACACAATCCTAAAATATTAAATATAAAGTATTAAAATCTCAAGTATTGTCTTTTTTTTGGTGTGTGGATAGATTTATTACTACAAATCATTACATATAATGTGACAATGTATGGTCCTGGTGTTCTCAGACAAGAGGGAACTCAAAACACTGGCATGTTTCTTCTTATATGATAACTAAAAAGGACATATCATCAAAATAAAAGTTATAAAAATATATGCAAGAAAAGTACACTTAATACAAGGAGAAATATACCATAAATTATAAGCACATGTAATGACTTTGGATATCAAAGTAAAAACTTAGAACTCATGTGATCTACTGTATTTTAATGTTGAAATCTTTACAGGTATTAACTTGGAACACGAAAAAGAAAATATCTGTTACTCTACACCTTGTTTGAAATGGTTAAGAAACTATTTCTAAGAACATGTAGAAAAATCTTGTTTGAAGAACATATGATGCAAAAGATAAAATACATGTTTTAACTGTCATTTGTTTTACATAAAAGATGGGATAGAAAGTATTGTAATCTTGGAAGCCAAAGTCTCAAAAGATAATTCCCATTTTTAAAAAGACATATAAGAGAGCTAGAAAGCCAAACTCTGAGGAAGGGATTAGTGCATTTTTGGTTGTACACAAGATCATTTATTTCATGGATGGTGCTGGGACCCAGGAACAGAGTATTCCCGATTCCTCCCCTGTCAATTCCTCCCATTGCTGTCATTCATGTTACTTATCTTTCTGTTCTAATCACTGAATACCATGTTGCTGTTTTTATTTTGAGCAAGCTTTTTTAAATCAATAAAGATTTAAAAAACAAGAAATTTTGTTTTACCTTCTTTAACCCTTTTCCATTCTTTGTGTAGAACTGATTTTCTGACATATCATTTTCTTCTCTTGGAAAAATTTTTAATATTTCTTGCAAGGCAGGTCTGTGTCCAGCATATTCCCTCAGCTTTATTTGTCTGAGAAATTTATATTTTTTCCTTCACTTTTGAAAGATAGTGTTTCTGGGTACTGAAATTCTAAGTTGGTGGAGTTGTTTCTTTTATTTGAATGCTTTAGATATTTCACTCCATTCTCTGCTTGCTTGTATGATCTCTGAAAAGAGGCCTGATGTAATTCTTATTCTTGTTCCTCTAATGGATAAGGTGATTTTTTTTCCTTCTTCAGCTTCTTTTAAGATTTTTCTCTTCATTTTTGACTTTCTCTTGTTTAAATATGATATAACTAGGCCAGTCAGGGCCCTAGTATTCTCAGCTGTACTGCACCCAAGGTACAGCCCCATTTCACCATTGGAGCCTGGGTAGAAAAAGTGAGCCCCTTGTTTCTCTACTGCACTCACCCAGGGCTCAGCTTCAGCACCCCACAACTAGAAGCTAGATAAGCCTGCAGTCCCTCTCTCCCTCAAAGTTAGCCCTCTAAACGAAACAGCCAGGAGAGGGAGCCTTGTGCTCTGGCTACAACAGATGAGTAGAGTTTCCATTTTGCGGAGCTGGGAGTGTAGAGGAAGGAAGCATGCCATGGGTTAAACAGCACAGGCTTGCTATTCCTATTGAGCTCTACTAGATTTTTCTTGAATAAATGTGTCTTCATACGATATATGTCCCCAGTGGTTGTCCTTTTATAATTTTTTACCAGTTTTGCTGAAGAGTGTCCACAAAGCCTGTCATGCTGGAAGTAGAAATCTGGATGTTTTCTTACATGATCATAATGTTATCACACCTGCTACCGTTTAATTTCAAGTTCATAACTTCCCCAATTTTGAAGTACTTGATTTAATTTAGAACCATATTTTGAAATGAGACTAAGTGGCATTGATTAATGTTCTAATGGTAAATAATGTTGGAGTTCTGTAACATGCCACCCAACATGTTTTACCCCCAGGTTAGAACTGATGAGTCTGCTTTCATTCTTGTGAAATTCTGTGCAGTTTAAAGCTTTCAATCAGAATATCAAAGGTGAATAAAATGTCACCTTGAAAACTTTCTCTTTTAACAATAGTTTAATTTTAAAGTGTCTCAGTTAAATGAAAACGTCTATGATCATCTCTCAGTAACAGAGAAGTACAGTACAGTCAGGCACAGTGGCACATGCCTGTAGTCCCAGTCCCCAAGGAGGCTGCAGCAGGAAAAATCATACAGATCAACCTGGGCAACATAGCAAGACCTTGTCTCAAAAATAAATAAGAAAGGGGCTGGGGATTTAACTCAGTGGTTTCGCTGGCTGCTGCGCAAGCACAAGGACCTGAGTTCGATCCCCGGTACCAAAAAAATAAATTAAATAAATAAATAAATAAATAAGACTGTCCCATCAAAGGTACAGTGTTCAGCATTGGTAGACATATAAGCATTTTCAGTCTTTCTAAAAGGTGATTTAGGAGTAAAAAAAAATTACAGATTATTTCCTTTATCGATGAATTTGTATTCTAAAACAATGGAACCATTTTTATCTACAAATTTTCATTTTAAATTTTCATTCCAAATATTGTTCATAAACAGTTTTTGAAATCAGTGGAAATGAACAGAGCTATCCATGATAAATGTTCAGAGATAAAGAAATATGAACCAATTTGGGAAAACAATGTATAGGCAGCTAATGAATGTAAAGAAAAACTAGAGGAAAATGAACCAAGATGTTAATAATTTTTGATGACTTTTATAGTATTATAAACTTTTAATCTTATTATATTTTCAGATTTTTTTCTATATGTATATATTACAAATTCTGTGACCAGAAAAAAAGATAATGTGCATAAGAAGAGGAAAGCAAATACCAAATTATATTTTGGTTTTCCAAATCTCTGTATGAAAAGGTATCTCAAACTTGAGCAACGACTGCTTCTGTTATCAATAATAATAATAATTTATTTTTTTTCTCTTTTACAGTGTTGCATCAGAGCCAAGAAAACTTTATGAGATGCCAAAATGTCCCAAGTCAGAAAAAATAGAGGATGCTTTATTATGGGAATGTCCAGTGGTGAGATTTGTTTTTAAAGCATTTTTAGCCTAGAAGAACTAGTTATTGTTAATATATAAAATATTGAAACTTCAGGATTATAGTAATTCCTGAATCTTTAGAGCAATCAAAAAGAATATATCCTTGATTATCGTTTGTCCTTATCTTAAAAATCATTAATATTATTAATAGTTTTAAAATTAGATACAATCTCTTTAAATCTTGAAAATTAGGAAACAGACTGATTAAAATTTTTATAGCAATATAAGCTAGTTTATAATTAACTTATATTGTCTTTAAGAAATTATTCCACTTACTATACTGAAATAATAAAGTAGAGCTACAGTTAAGTAGATCATTGAAAATGAATTAACAAGTTTCCTCGATGAAAATTTTAAGATAAAAATAAAATATATAATAACAAGATACACTCATTCCATCAGACCAACATTGCCCTGGTAGTATTTTTCAGACCACTGTTTCTGTGGGATTTTAAAGTTAAGTAAGTGCCAGAGGAGTTGAGAGAAATTAGACTGTGGAAAAATAAGTTTGGAACATTCTGAGTATAAAAGATTAAACAAGTTTGTTTATAAAATTACTTATCAGAACCTTTAATATTAATAGTAATGTATGTAATGATTATGAATCATTTTCCCAAACTCTTTTGATAGAATTTCCTTTTTGAGGACTAAATAACTTTTCCATGTCATCACTGTTCTAAGGAATGTCCTTAAGAACTACTAAGAAATTAAGCAGGTCTTTAAATTTGGTTGGTTTGTTCTTTAGGAAAAACAGAACCCCGAGTAGATAACCAATATTTAGCCTAAAATAATGCTTGAAGGATAAGAGGCTATATTCTGAATTTTCTGTTAAAATGCATTTTTTGGTTTTTTTGTTTTTGTTTTTGATTAGGCTGATTATACAGTGTAGTTTTATGGAACTGCTGGTTTCTTTTTCATTGGATACTTAATCTCTGTTCATAGAAATCTTTTTAAATGTTAGGAAGCTTGGAATTTCCATTTTCTTCTTCAACTTCATATTTGAAAGGTATAAATAACTGTTGTGCTGCCAGCAATTTAAAGCTTTTTAATCCAATTTCATGGGGGTTGGGGGTGGGGTTGAAAAATGACAAATTTCTTACTTGAGAATTTTGAATACACCACTGCAAAACAGAAAATTTTAGAGCAATCTTGTCATATCAAAGCAATTCTGCAAAAATAAAATTTGTAGTAAACTAATTCTATTCACACTTCTTTAACATTTAAACACTGTGTTCTCATTTGCAGTGAAGCAAGATTTTCCATTAAGAAAAATTTTAAGAAGCATATTGTATTGTTGTTAATATACCAATGTGAAACTACTTTTAAGTTAATACTTTTTTTTGAGACAATATGTGAAATATTGTGAATATGTCAAAGACAACTTTTAGTTTAGGAATAATTCAATTCTGTTATATAAGCTGTTTCAAATGCTTTTTTAATAAGCAAGTTATAAATGGTATATTTTTTAAAACTTTTAAATCTCCATGAAATATACTTACATAAGACATTGTAAAATAAAAGTATTTATATTTTTGTGAATTAGTGTAAGACTTCTGGTAGAAAAGTTAAAAATATCTCCAAGAAGCAAACAAAAAGCAAACTTCTTTCTTTCTCTAAGAGAAGACGCATCTTTAGGAGCATCTGTAACGTAACTGTGCCCTCATTCCTTTCTATTCACTTTTTGGTCTAAGCAAATACTAAATTAATTTCAACTTCTCAATCTTTTTTTGGTGACTATTTATTTTTTGGGGGGTTTTGTTTATTATTGGTTGAGATAGGGTCTCACTGGGTACCCTAAGCTAACCTCAAACTCACTATCTGTCCCAGGCTGACCTCAAACTCATGATCCTCCTGCATCAGCCTCCTGAATGCCGGGATTCCAGGTGTGCACTGCCACACCAAGCTCATCAATTTCTCTATTCTTAACTTTGTGGTTACAACTGCCTTCTAATTCCACAATTCAAAGCAGACTCTTTCGCTTCTCTTCCTCTTCCTGTATTATACTTCCACCTTGTGGTAGCCCCTTGGTGACAGGAGTGCCCACACCTGTCACCTCCCTCTCCTGGGCTACTCGTGGTAACAGGTCATCTTTACAACCAGGTTCATCTTCCGCTCTTTGGCAGTCTTCATTCTGGATTGTAGCTTCACATTTGGGATTGGAATAGAAGCACACTGAACAATGGGATAATTTGCATTTTGCCACATTGACTTCCATGTACAGGAAAACAAGTCCTGTAGTAAAGAAAAAAGGGGATAATGTGAATGTCTGTTCTATCATATGACTTTTTCTTTATGTAAGAGGCCTTGAACCCAGGGCTGTCAGTCACCCTGAGCTACATCCCAAGTCCAATTTTTATTTTGAGACAGTGTCTTGCTAAGTTCCCCACACTGGACTTAAACTTGCAATCCTGCCTCAGCAGCCTCCCAAGAGTGCTGGTTAATAGATATGCTGTTACATGTGATTTTTAAGAGCTGTTGTTATCACAGCAGCAACATCTGTACTCCTACTTCTGTTATTATTGGCTAACATTTGTTGAATATGTAGTAAATAAGTTATTTCAGGCACTGTTTTAAATGCTTTATGTGAATAAATTCAGTAAGATAATGATGAAAATAATACCCCAGACTCTTTCCTTATTTTAATTCTCTATTTGTGTGTTTAAATTTCTTCTTTTGTGAGCCAGGTGTAGGTGCATGGCTATAATTTAGCACTTAGGAGACTGAGGCAAAAAGATCACTGTGAGTTCAAGGGCAGCTTGGGCTACATAGTAAATATTACAAGGCCAGCCTGAACTACATAGCAAGACCTTGTCTTAAAAAACTAAAAAAAAAAAACGAAGCTTTCTTCTTTTGTTTACTTATTTGGCTATCTTTAAGTAAACTTACAATTATCTTTGGACATTGATTACTGCATATTGTTCATGGCCAAATGTTTCATTTTTACACCTCGTTTTTTTTTAGGGAGATGTACTTTCCAATCCATCAGATTATAAATCCTCACTCATAGCCCTGACTGCTCATAATTGGCTACTTCGTATATCAGCGACTACAGGAAAAATTCTTGAAAAAATATATCTCGCCTCTTATTGCAAATTCAGGTATCAACTGTGGATTTACTATTTAAGATTTTGTTATAAAACTTTAAGGCTTGTAGACCAGGAAATTTTAAACCCCCTGACCCAATTTTCCAGTGCTTAGCCTGATCTTAATTTTTCCTTCCTTGTGACTATATTTGAATATTTGAGGACTGAGACTTTGTCTTTTTGCTTTGATACCTAATAAGTATCTGACCTATATATAATAATTGACATACATTGAAAAAAATTTTTTAATATCCTGTATTACCCTTCTACAAATAGTATTTTCTTTTTTTGGTACTAGGGATTGAACTAAAAGACCTTGCACTTGCCAGGTAGGTGCAGAGCCACTGAGCTAAATCCCTGGCCCTACAAATAGTATTTTCTATGTAGGGTGAACCTTATGGTAGGATTTCCTGTAGGCTAGTCTGTTTTAGTTAAATTATCTGCCTACTAGAATTCAAGAACTATTTTAATAACTATTGGTTTTATCAGTTAGACATACATTTTTGGAGTGAATATGTGTATACAATTTGTGAAAATAATATTTTAATATTTTTATAACTTTCATTTTAAAGTGGAAATTTTTTTTCCTAAATTTTGAGTAGTCTTAGATCAAAAACAATTTTATCTATCAACATTCTAGAAGAATTGAAATTACTTAATTAATTTATCAATTTATTTTTTAAAAATAGATCACTTTTATAATGTCTTGATTTTAAGAGGAAATTGACCCAAATCATTATACTTCTCCACTTTATTTTAAAAGGTACCTGAGTTGGGACACTCCTCAAGAAGTTATCACAATCAAGTCAGCTCAGAACAAATGCTCAGTACTGGCGCATCAGGTAGACATATTTATCTTTTATTTTATTGGGGGGGCGGGTACCGGAGATCGAACTCAGGACCTTGTGCTTGCAAGTGCAGCACCACTGAGCTAAAACCCTGGCCCAAGTAGACATCTTTCAACATTCAGTAAACCAAGAATTTGCTTCTTTAGGAACTGGTCAGTAAATTTGTTATGAAGGAACTGATCATCTTTGATTTCTGAAGCATGCTATTATGATTGGTAGGTAAATTATTAAAATGGATTCTCCACCCTCCCCCCAAAATATTATAACAAGTATTTGTTTCCTCTTGGCAGAATCTCATCTTTACTGTGAACTATAGCTTTTTCTCATTAGTGTTCTTGATTATAAAACAGCTAAAGGCTATTCTGAGTGCTTTCATGAATTAACTCATTTAATCTTCAGCATAAACCTTTGAGTACATACCATTGTCCCATTTCACAGCTAGCAAGTCTGCAACTGCAAGAGATTAAATAACTTACCCAAAGTCACAGTTCTGATAAGTGGTAGAATTTAGACTCAGGACAGTCTAGCTCTAGAGTTCCTATTCTTACACGTTTATACTAGGCTGCCCCTTCTTGAAAATCCTGTAACTGACTGGCCGGTAAAGTTCATATAAAACTCCAGGATAACTTTTGAATAAATTGAGTAGTTCCTTTGATTTTACCTTATTTAAATAATCACATTCAGCATTCTCTTGTCAACCTTCCATGTCCGGCTGTTTGCACTTACTTTTTATGATGGTTGTCAGTAAATATTTTTCTGCTCTTTTCCTATATTCTGCCTAGTCACATTATTCATGCTACCCCCCCCATTAAGTTTATTGGTACATTTTAGGTATAAAATACAGTTACATTCATCATTAGGATCTTGTACCATTACATGAGTCTCTTGGTTCTTATTTTTTTCCCCTTCCCCTGCCCTCCCTTCACCCCTTCCACCCTTCCTCATTTGCAAAGACTTTGTTTCCATTTTTCCCCTTTCTTAAATTTTTTCTTTTCCCTTCTTTCCTTTCCCCCACCCCTCCCACCTCCTCTGCCCCCTTAGACCTTTTCTTCCTATTACACAATATCAATTATACATTTTTTAAATTACAATATCAAGATCTAGGAGACATTACCACAGATTTTACAGAATTTAAAAGGATATAGAAAGCATATTACAAAAATTTTTTTGAAATAAATTTGACAACTTTTAAGAAGTACCTTGGAAGACAAATTAATGAAACTAACTCTGGATGAAATATAAAATTTGAATAGCACCTATTAAAGAAAGTATATTCCTAGCTTGAAAACCTACCTATATGACAACAACAGGTTCATATACATTTTAACTGATAAATTGTATCAAACATTTAAAGCAGAAAAAAGAAGGAACAGTTCTCCCCTCATTTTAGGAAATCAACATTGTGCTAATACTAAAACTAGATAAAGATAGTAGAAGAAAAAAGTTGGAACACAGAAGTTTATTTAAGAAAACAAACTATTAGAAGTCAGATCTGGCAGTAGGTAGAAAGTGGTTTTATTATAGGGATGGCAGTGTTGGTTCAGCATTGGAAGATCCACCCCCAGAAGTCATGATTTTAACAGAGGAAAGGAAAAAGCCATATGATCCTGTCACTAGTTAGAGAAAAAATATTGTACTAAATTCTACAGCTGTTCATGGTAAAAGCTATCAGGAGACTAGAAGTAGAACAGAAACTTCTCAACAGATTAAAGACATGTACTCCATACTTCCAGCAAAAACGCCTTATATGAATGGAGAAGATACAATGCTTTCTCCCTAAGGTGGGGAACAAGGGCAGATATGCCTACTCTTCATCTATCCATTAAACTTTGTTTTGGTACCGAGAATCGAACTCAGGTCCTTCCGCTTGGGAGGCAGGTAGCAGAACCACTGAGCTAAATCCCTGGCCTTATCCATTAAACTTTGAAACATAGGCCCAAACCAAAATAGTCTGGCAATAAAATGATACAATTAGGATAGGATTGGCAAGGTAAAAGTAAAATCTTTATATGTAGATGAAATGATCATCTTCAGAGAAAATACTAAGAAATCTCTAGGAGCCCCTAGAACTTGTATTAGAATTTATCAGGATTAGAAAACACAAGGTATATATAAAAATTCAGGTCTGTGTATACAGGACTATAAATGAAGAATTGGATATTGAAATTTAAAAGTTATGTAGGAGTACAAAGGACCTAGAAAAGTAAAAAGAAAAAGAAAAAAAAAGTGTTGGAAAACACTTAGTGCCTAATTTTAAGACTTCCTTTAAAGCTACAGTAATCAAGGCAGTGTTGGTGTAAGGAAAGATACATAGATCATTGGAATAAAACAGAGAATCTAGAAATAGAACCACACATAGTCCACTGAGTTTTGAAAGATTATTTAACATTAACATTTTATAGAACATAAACTCAATTCAAGAGCATAGGAAAAGATAGTGTTTTCAGCAAATGGTACTAGAACACCTGGAATCTGTATATAAAAAATTAACCTCAACCCTTTATTGCCATACCTAAAAGTAACTTGAAAGGATCCATGAACCTAAATATGAAAGACTAAAACTTTAAGAAGAAATTATAAGAGAAAATGTATATGAATTTAGGGTAGGCAAGAATTTCCTAGGATATAAAAAACATGGCGTATAAAAGAAAAAAATTGATAAATGAGATTCCATCAAAATTTAGAACTTTAAATGACATCATTAAAATGAAAAGTAGTCCTTGAACAGACCATATTTATAATGCATATAACCTATGACCAGAATATATGAAGAACTCTTAGAGCTCAGTAATAGACAACCCAATGAAAAACTAGACACAAGAAGCTGATAAATAGCCAGTACAGCACAAGGAAAGGTGTGCAACACTAGAATCAGGCACATACTAATCAGTACAATAACAAGATTGAATTATACACTCATTAGGAAGGTGAAGTTAAAAGTTTTAAAAGAACAAATGTCAGCTTAGGTGTGAACCAGTTAGAACTTTCTAAGACTGCTAATGTGAATGTAAAATGCTAAAACTATTTTGGAAAACAATATAGAAATTTCTTGTATTACTGTTAAGAACCAACAGTCCCATTCTTAAGTTTTTACTTAAGAGGAATGAAAACACATGTTCACAATAGATTTGTACATACAAGTTGAGTATCCCTTATCTGAAATTCTTGGGACCAGATGTTTCAGATTTTCATTTGAAATCCACTTGATCTGCAAAGAGGATAGCTACTCCTGCCTTTTTTTTTTTTTTTCAGGTTCCTATCACATGGAATATTGTTTTCCACCCTTTAACTTTCAGTCTATGAGTTTCTTTTTGAATTAAATGTGTTTCTTGTATGCAGCATGTTGTTGGATCTTGTTTCTCGACCCATTCTGCCAGTCTATTTCTTTGTTTTGTTTTGTTTTGTTTTTTTGGTACCGGGGATCAAATTCAGGACCTTGCGCTTGCAAGGCAGGTGCCAGAACCACTGAGCTAAATCCCTGGCCCCAGTCTATTTCTTTTGATTGGTGAATTGAGACCATTAACATTGATGGTTATAACTCATACATATTGACTTACCATTGTCATGACTTTTTCTGTTTGTTGGATTCACCCCTTTGCATTTAATTTCCTGTCGCGCCTGACGGATTCATTCTGCTGGGCTTCCTGGGGTTGTGATCCTCATTGTCTTTTCCTAGGATATTGTCTAAAATGTTTTGGAGTGCTGGTTTGGTATTCATGAAGTTCCTAAGGTGCTCTTTGTCATGAAACTATCTTATTTCTCCATCAATTTTGAAAGATAATTTTTCAGGGTACATCAATCTGGGTTGGAGGCTGTTTTCTTTTAGGGCTTGAAATACATTACTCCAAGCTCTTCTTGCCTTGAGGGTTTGCATTGAGAAGTCTGCTGTGATTCTGATGGGCTTTCCTTTGTATGTGATTTGTTTCTTTTCTCTAACTGCTTGTAGAACTTTGTTCTTCTGTTGGGTTTCTGGAATCTTAACAATTATATGCCTATGTGTAGATTTTTTTTTTTTTTGATCAAGGCTAGTTGAAGTCCTATGTTTCTCCCTTATCTGTATGTCAAGATGTTTTCTTCTGCTTGGGAAGTTTTCTGCCATCATTTCTGTGAACAGTTTTTTAATGTCATCTGCACTCTTTCCTGTTTCTTCATTGACTCTGATAAGTCTTATGTTATTCTTCTTTGCATCATCTAGCAGCTGCTGGATTGATTTCTCATGGTCCCTTACAATTTTAAAGCAATTTTTGTTTTCCTGGTCACGAATTAGAGTCTTATCTTCTATATCTGAAATTCTTTCTTCACATTGCCTCATTCTGCTGCATAGACTTTCAGTGGAGTTTTTAATCTCCTGGAAATCTGTTTGCATCTGTTTTATGGATTCCATTTGTTTCCTATGTTGGGATTCCATCACGTTCCTCAGCTCCTCTCTAGATTTATTAATCATGTGTTGCACTATGAGCACAGTCTTTGCTGTTATCTGAGAAATTATTTCTGATTTCATTTTTCCAGATCCTCTTTTGTTGCCATTTCAGGGGGTCCAAGTGGTTGAATATCGATGTTCCACCTCGTTTCCCTTTCGGGTTGCTGTAGGTGATTTGGATGTCTGGTTTCGAGACTTGTTTATGTGTCTTCTCATTTCGACGGGGTGGGGGTGGGGGTGGGGGTGGGTTGCTGCTGGCGCCCATGGGGCTCACCTCTTGTGTGCCGGGGCGGGGTGGTATGGCAGCCCGGAAGCCTCCTCTTGTGCACTGGGAGTGGCTTACCTCCTGTGTGCTGTCGGGGGTCCAGTCCCTTTTGTTTTGAGGTATTCATGCCTTTTATTGGAATCTGCTCACCCATTTCTTGATTTATTGAGTATGCCAATCTAAGATAAAGATCACTGTCTCTCATAAATACTTTTCTCTTTATGCTCTCACTATGTTGTCATCTTTGCTTTGGTAAAGAAAAACTCAAGGCAGTAACAAAGTAGCAAAACATTTTATAAGAATTCTACAAATATCTTGTCTAATGTGCCCTTTTAAGAATTTAAATTCCTGAAGAGCAAGTAAGTCTAATTTTACATAGAACACATCTACTAAGGTTTTTCATTCACCATCTTCTGATGATGTTAATGTCTTTTCAGTAGTTTTTTAATTTTATATTGTTTTGTCAAATCTTTAGCCAACAACTAATAGCTCTTGTCAGGATCTATAAATAATATCTTTCCTTTCAGTTTTAGGAACTTGGAAGGAGTCTGATTTATACCTTAAAGATCTTTTGTTAAAAGATCTCTTTCAAAGGGAGAATCCTAAGGATTTTAAACATTACAGTCTATTTTTTTTGTTTGTGGCTTGTTTTTTTTCTAACTTAACGGCAGGTTTTATTGGTGATCTTGGTGTCCCAGGCAGACCCCTTTACCTACCACAAATTTAAGAAATTCTGTTGAAGCCTCTGCTGAGAAAATACAGCAGATTATTTTAAATTTCATGATGGGAATAAATTGATTAGAACTTGTTCTTCAAAGTAAGGGAGCTTTTCTCTTCAAGCAGAGAAATTGCTTAAGATTTTACTATTGATTTTTTTTCTCATTTCACGCAGATATATTAGTGCCAACATTACTTTCAGTGATAATGACCATGACAACTACATGTGTTTTGATTAGCCTCTATTATTAGAACTCCAATTTACAATATAAATACACAGTATTTTATTGCTAAAAAATGCTTACTGTTCTCTTGTAAACATTTCTTTGTTTTTGTTCTTTTTGTTTTGTTTTTTTAAATTTTATTAGTACATTTTAGGTATACAACATAATGACATTCATCATTGGAAATTTGCACCTTTACGTAATCTATCTTGGTTCTTATTTTTTCCCCATTCCCTTGCCCTCCCTTCAACCCCTCCATCCCTCCCTATTTACAAAGACTTTGTTTCCAATTTTTCTTTTTCTCATATTCATTCCATTCCCTTCTCGCTATGTGGTTCAGGTTGGCCTTGAACTCATTATGTAGCCTAGGCAGGTCTCGCACTTGAGGCAATCTTTCTGCCTTAGCCTCCTGAGTGCTAGGATTGACAGGTGCGCACCACTGTGCCCAGGTACGTTTCTTGTAGACTTTTGTGTGCATGTGTATGTGTGTATATCTAAATACTGTAGCTGATTTAATGAGCATATTTTAAATATGTTTGCCTTCCTTTTTAGGTGACTTTTAAAAAACAAATTTTTTATTACAGTAGAAGAGACATTGCCATACTCCCCTTCTTACTTTGGACACACTGAACTCATCATTCTTTTTGGTACCGGGATCGAACTCGGGTCCTTGCGCTTGTGCTCCAGGCGGAGAAACCACTGAGCTAAATCCCCGGCCAAGCTAAATCCCCGGCCTTTAGGTGACTTTTTAATCTCAGTCAACAGATGTTTTCAGTTTGTGAAAACCTCTGTATAACCACATCCCAGGACAGATGATGCTTTCAAGTCATAAAAATAGTGTTTCTAAAGTACTTTGGAGAGCTGCCTGTAATATTGCTCTTTCTTTTTAGGCAGGCATTCAGCAGACTGTTTTGTTATACCTTGCAGTGTTCCAAGCTCTACCTTTTTCACTTGTAGGGATTGTAGAGATCAACAAAAGGGTAAGGACTTATTTCTTACTCAATTGCATTAATTTTATTGACAATAAGATTGCTGTCATTTAATTATTTATTAGATGTTTTGATTGGAAATGTTCCCACGACTTGGTTTGTTTCATATCAAAATACATGAAAACATCTGACTTGAGAGGAAAGCCCCTTATCCCTTCTTTTTCCTGCATGTTTTTATGCCTCTCAGATGGATAACGTTGGAAACCTGTGGTCATTAATAAACTACTTTTTTATAAAATTGTGAAATGAATAAGTTAGTTTTTTTCAAGGAAAATATTTCCAAAGCTTATTAAAATGATCATTAAGCTGCAAAACATGTCTCATTTTAATGGCAAGTTATAGGTTAAAATTTGCTTTATGGTATATAAACAAGGCTAATAATTGTGTAAATTTTCTCCATCATTCAGTTTTGGATTTTATTGTTGTTGGTGGTTTCCTTGATTTGTGGAGTAGTTACATGGGCGAAAAGAGGTGACAGATTTCATAAGAGTCAGTGGGGCTGAGGATATAGCTCAATGTGGTACAATGCTTGTCTAGAATGTGCAAGGTCCAGGTTTTAATCTTGAGCACCAAAAAAAGAATCAATAGTCTTCTACTTTCTTACAGGCAAATGTTTATTTATTGGACTCTTCTTTAAACACTTAAAGTGTTTTAGATGACAAGATCTCAAGGTTCTACTGATACTCACTAGTAAATAAGATGAATGAATTTAAACATTTTAATATTATATAAGTGTGATACACTAAATAATGTTAGTTATATATTTATTTTGTAGCAAGCACTTTGAGTATTTTACAATGTAATAATTAAGAAGGTAAGCAGATACTCAAATTCTGAAAATATTAAGTGAAAGAGCTAGAATCTGAACCTAGATTCCACCCAAAAGTGTAAATCAAATTTTAAAGTAGTTTGGCTACTTTATTATAGCATTCATTGTTCTGAAATGTTTGAATTACACAACTCTTCCTTTCAAAATGGGAAACAAGGATCAGTGAATTAAAAAATCATGAGCTAGTCAACGTCAAAGCCAACTGTAATTATCTTTCAAAGAGATGGCAAAAAAGCACAACTTATAATTTAATCGTTCTCTTTGTGCTTGTGGATTAGATAATTGTGAATATACATTACAGTCTACAGTAAGAATGAACACTTAACAAAGTCATAAATTGTTCCTGTTTATTCTTATGTATCCGCAATAACCATCTGAAGGATTTGGTTTTGATTATAGTTGGTATGATTGGGATTGAAGCACATTTTTCACTTACTATGCATAATAAAACTACCCAGGAGCCCAGTTCCTGGGTAGTATTGTGGACTTAGGACATTTACTGAGATTGTAAATCTTCAGTCAGCTTTCTTGAATAGAAATAGAAACAAATTTTCATTTCATATCCACTTTGTCTTTCATCGTTATAAATATTTGCCTGTATTGACTTTTGTTACTTATTCATATAGGCATAGAATAATGTTATTTATCTAAGCTATATGTAGAATCATGCATTCAGTGCATAGAACAGAAACTTTAAAGAACAATGAGCTAAAACCTTACTCAAGGCCAGCAAGGCTAAATGTCTCTGTAGATGTTTGATCTTCAGCATGTTTTATTTGTATATGGCTAAAAAAAAGCAATATTTATTAGAAATTAAAGAACAAGATGATAATAAAAATCTGGAGATGTCTGTCTTATAATTACTTGCCTAGATCCAATCTTTTCACCTCTAAATAGCTAAAGTTTATCTCTTTATAGAGAACATTTTAGTAAATATAAAGAATAGGTCTCTGCCAGGATATGCATGGTAAGTTAAAAATTCATTTAGAATTACATGGCCTTACTATATACCAATATCCTTGAGGAATAAGATGTGTTAATAGATTCTTTTTTTTTGAGACAGGGACTCGCTTTGTAGTTCAATCTGGCCTTAAACTCACTGTGTAGCCCAGACTGACCTTGAACTCATGGTGATCCTTCTACCTCAGTCTCCCGAGTGCACCACCACACCCAGGTGTTAATAGATTTTTATAAAGCTATGAAGCAAATAAATGCTGATGTATCATTCTGAGGGTTTTGTGCTACACTTTTATCAGTGCTCCAGTCTGAAAATCTACTGGCTTACTGCTCACCCCTACTAACACCCTAGTCTCAAGTTGCTAAATTGTAGTTAAGTTTTAACACTAGGCACCAAGGTTGAAATGATGACCTGAATTTTAAGCAACAGTAAAAACCACTGTGAACACTCAGAGGATTGACCTTCTGGTCTTTTCTCAGGTGATATCTGCCTTTCCCCCCAGATTTTCGGGAATGTTACTGATGCTACTCTGTCTCATGGAATACTGATTGTGATGTACAGCTCAGGACTGGTCAGACTCTACAGCTTCCAAGCCATCACTGAACAGGTAGAGAACCTGAAATTTGCTAAACTATGAATTTTGGACTGTTCTTTTTTTTTAATGAAATGTTTTTAGAGTAAAGTGTATGTGTAGTTAGCAACTGCATAAAACTATAGAAATCCTGAAAGACAAAGTAATCTTTAAAAGACGGGTGGGGAAGATAAACAGAAAGACCCTTGATTAAAGACATTTTCTCTGTTATACACATGTGAATTATTTTTTTCTTTCCAGATAGCAAATAAACAGGTGCTAAAGCCACCATTTTTGTTTTGTTTTGTTTTTAGTTCATGCAACAGAAACTTGACTTAGGGTGTGCATGCAGATGGGGTGGGACTACTGGAACTGTAGGAGAGGCTCCCTTTGGCATCCCTTGTAATATTAAAATCACAGGTATGGCTACTATATAGTACTTTTTCACCTTAAATAAGTGGTCATATAAGTAGTTACTAATTATAATCATCCAAATGTTTTTCTCCTTAGTTATAAACTGATTCATCTTGCTTCTATACAGCAAATGTATATTCCTTGTTATTGAATAAATGTCAACAAAATTCTGTTGGGTTGTTGCTTGAGCCAAAGGCCTGGGGATGCTGAGCCTTGCTTGACCAGAGACCTTTGGAAACACTGTGTTTTTTTGAGCTTTTATATTCTTATCTGAAAATGAGTTGCAACAAATAGTGCCATCCTAGCTCCCTTATAATTTAACATTTTATATTTTGTGAAACATTTAACAATTTGTGAAGGGTATTTTCCAAGGAAAATGTTATTATTATGCCATCTGAACACAGATAGGACTAGATACAGTGGGGACTTCCCAGAATGCTTACAGATTGACAAAACACAAAAAAGAAAATTCTATAAATATGGTAAATATGTTCTTTATTTAATTAGCTTATTAAATTAAGCAATTTATTCAAAAAAAATCAAACCACCATCTAAAATCACCAGTATATATTAAACCATGTGTATCCAGGGTGCATCTCAGGTATTCAAGAATAGTTTAAGGATTGGAAATAGACACAAAATCACATGAGTTAATTAAAAGGGAAAATATACTTTATTATCCTAATACCTTTTTTACTTAGTTCATTAAGAATCATTCCTTAGCACCTTGAGGATATTTCCTTCTATTTGCAACAAGCAAGCAACATGCTTTTAGGTGAAACTCCAAAGGTTTTAATATAGGCAGTCCTTGGTGTTCCTTGGCTTAACTCCAATCTCTGCCTTTCTATTCATGTGGACTTTTTCCTTCCATTTCATCAAGTCTTTCTCCTTATAAGAATACAGTACCGGTTGTTGAATTTAGAGCTTAGCTTTATCCAGTACTATTTCATCTCAATTTGATTGTTATCTGTCAAGACCTAATACCAAATAAAGTCACAATCACAGGTCCTAGAGTCAGGACTTCAGCATTTCTCTTGAGTTGGGGGACACAGTTCAACCCATAACAGTGACCAAAGTCTAGTTGCATCATTATAGTTACATATCCTTACTTTTTGGCTCTCCCAGTGAACAACTGGAAGATACAAAATTCACCACTTCATTTTGATATTTTTTAACTTTACTGTTCTTTTTTACTTTATATTTATTTCCTTTAACTCACAGCAAATTTTCTTTTTGTTGTTGTTGTTGTTTTGTTGTTTATGGTGCTGGGACTTGAACCCAGGGCCTTGCACATGCTAGGCAAGCCTTCTACCACTCAGCCACACCCCAGCTCCATGCTGGATTTCTTGATTCCAATTAAAATTTATCCTATAATAATACACAATAATCCTGCACCATCAGTACCAGTGCTGCTTTACTAAAAATTAAAGCATGGACTGAAGGCTCCCTTTTTCCCTCAGTATACAGCCCAATCATTGTATACATACAGAGTAATGTATTTAAAAGTAATTTGAGGCCATTTTTCTATAGGATTAGATTACCAGTTTGATATATGTGAGTTCATTTGTTTGGTTTCCTTTTTCCTTGTTGATATTTATTTATTTATTTATTTTGCTGTACTGGAGATTGAACATAGAGCCCTGCACATACTAGACAAATGCTCTACCACTAAGCTAAATTCCCAGCCCTTGATTTTATTCTTACAGTTACAAAATGTGTATATAGTTGAAGGGTCAAAACTACATGAAAAGATACACTCAGAAACTTTGTTTCCAAGCTTTCCTCTTCCATCCTATTATTACTTTCCTCCCCCATCTCACATCTGTCTTCAAAACTAGATTACTTTTTGTTTGTTTCAGGTTTATTCTTCTGTTTTATTTCTTTCTGCAAAAATAAGCAAATATATATTATATATATTTACTTTAAATATCGCCTTCCTTCCTACACTGAGAAATGGCATATACTCTGTTCTGTACCTTGTATTTTTGCTTAACACATATCTAGGTTTTTAAACCTTTATATGAATAAGTATGCCTTACATTTTAAAATTACAGAAAATTCTTATTTCCCTCTTATCATTTTTTTAAAGTTTTTGTTTCTTTTTGGTTTTTTGAGACAAGGTCTCACTTTGTAGTGCAGGCAGGCCTTGAACCCACTATGTAGCCCAGGCTGGCCTCAAACTCGTGGCAATGTTCCTACCTCTGTCTCCTGAGTGCTGGGATTATAAACGTATACAACCATGCCCCTCTCCTCTCTTTTAAACAGTCATTTTGTACACTTTGTGTTAAAGGTCTCCTTTGAAGTATTATTTGTTGACCTTTCACAGACTCAAAGTATTTTATTAATTGGTCATTTTATTTGTAGTGCCTCTTTCCACAGTCTAGACAGTAGGAGCCCCTTTTCCTGGCTCCTTTCTGGCTGACGTTCTTGTAAACGCCTTGCTTTCTAGAAACAAGATGGTGTAGACCTGTCCAAAACTTTTCTTACCACATGGCATGAAATTGCCTCTTCTGTGAGAACTTGTAGGCTTTTTTGAGAATACCAGTACAAATCAAAATTTGGGCTCTTGAAGGTTTACCAAAGCCAGTCAAAGTTGTGAACAGAGACTTGCTAATACATGTATTTGCATTGATTTTTTTGTTTAGAATTTTTTCATATTCTCTAAAACATAGCTAATTAAATTTTAATCCCAAATTAAAACTGTAATTATATTTTTCCCATTTTATGATTCTTGTTCTTATCCACCATCACTTGGTAGCCAGTATACTATCACATATGAAATTTATGATTTACTGGCTTGTGATTTTACACTTTTTTTATATTGGAGTACTCCTATTTTTCTTATTACTGGAAATGACCTTTATATATCGATGATATTACCCTTTTCTTAAAAGATTAAAAAACATGATGATAAAAGTAGTATAATTCTTATAAAGAGGCCTAACAAAACACACACTTCTCTGTATAATATGTGACTCTTAAAAGAATAATCTTCCTAATATAAGCCCCTTAACTAGTATGACAAGATTACTCTGAAAAATTAGTAGTGGCCTCATCAAACAATTAAATTCTCAAGTTAGAGAGGTAAACAGTCATAAGTTAGCCATTTGCCCAGGTAGACCATGTAGTGTTTCCATAGGTTGCCCAAAAGGAGTTCTGGTTTTCTAAAGCTGTGGTACCTTTCTTTCACTTACGCATTTAAGAGTAGATTACACTCTTTAAAATTGTGATCAAAGAGTAAGACTAAAAAGCACCAACAGAATTCTCTTTTATGGTGTCTCCAAAAGAGACTGACTGAGTCTATCTGAACCACCTTAAAGTTAACTTGTCTGATGACAATAGTAGCAGTAGTGACTGCCCTTTAATAAAGTCTTCATTGTGGGCAGACCCTACCCTAAGTGGTTACATTCATTATGACTAATGTTGCATTTATACTGGAAATCTTATGCAAGACAAATCTTGTAAAGTTTGTTTCATATACTTGTTAGCTTTGGATATGGAAGATCTTCTCATATTGAAGGAATTATTAGACTTAATTACCTGCTAGGGTTGTTATGGGAGTTGGAAATAGTAACTAGCTCAGAATCTTACACATAACAGGTAGTCAGCAAATGGCAGCTTTTATTAAGTATACCCTGTCCTCTTTTTTTTTCCCCCCACCATAAGCATCTTCAGTTCATCTTTTATCCCTGTTCATCTGCAGACTTACACATGCCCCAGAATACAGATGTCTAGAAAGTTTGCTCATGGCCTAATATTTGTTTCCTACTAGCTTTCTCTTTTTCTTAGCAGTAAACTTCTTCCTGATTGCATTTGTTTCTTTCAACTTAGTAATTTTTCATAGTGGAAGTTCGTGGATGATGCATGCTAAGAAAGGTTGAATTCAGTTAATGAATGGCCCAAGGCCACCAGAACAGAGAAGCTAATAAATGCCCTTTGCTCATCTCTATAGACTCGCCACCATTGCTCTTTGAGGTGTCATCTCTGGAAAATGCTTTTCAGATTGGAGGCCATCCTTGGCACTACATCATCACACCCAATAAGAAGAAACAGAAAGGAGTTTTCCATATTTGTGCCCTGAAGGATAATTCCTTGGTAAATCATTAGTGATCAATATTTTTGGTAGTAGATTTGTACCAGAAATTCTCTGTTCTCTACTCCTCTAACAGTAATACATTCCTAAGAATTACTTTTTTATTCATTTGTTTTAATAATTTGCAAAAATATAGAGAAATACTTCTGTGTATCACACGGAACTTAAAACTGTTAACATTTGAAAATTCTTAGGGCACCAGTAAATTTTTCCCCCTTATTAATCTCTAAAGGATCCCATATAAAACATCTCTCAAGCTCCACAGTGGAAATTATTCATGGAATATATTCAGGTTGCCTCTGAAATCACTGTGTAATGTGTTGTTGGTTCTACTTGTGCATGGTTTGTTGCTATGTGCTTTCCAGAGCACTTTGGAGGTCATAGTGTAGGTATTGAAACACTAAGAGTTTTCCAGAATATTCTTAAACTACAATTGTTTATTAAAAAAATATGGTGTGTTACAGTAAAAGATACACAAAATAAGAACCAAGAGAGACTATGTAAAGGTGCAAATTTCCAATGATGAGTGTCATTATATTGTATACCTAAAATGTACCAATGATTAGAATGAATAATCAATAATGCAAAATAGGAAGAAAAGGTCCGAAGGGGTAGAGGTAGTGGGAGGGGCAGGGGAAAGGAAAGAAGGGAAAGGAAAAATGATGAGAAATGGAAAAAATGGAAATAAAGTCTTTGTAAATAGGGAAGGGTGGGCTAGGAATGGGGAAAAAAATAAGAACCAAGATGCATCATGTAAAGGTACAATTCCCAATGAGAAATGTAATTGTGTTGTATACCTACAATGTACCAATAAAATAATTTAATAAATAAATAAATAAATAAATAAGTAAAAGATACATTGCCCATAATCCACCTCAAAATGCTCCCCCTTGCTTCGAGCACAATCATCCCATCCTTGTTTCTACTTTCTGAAGCAGTCATGGAAGTCCTCTTTTGTTAGTCTTTTTATGAGGTGTGATAAAAAATGCAATGAATGCTGCTGCTGAGTGCTATCCAACAGAAAGGCAAGCTTAAAAAAAATTACAGTGTGGCATCATCTGCTTTATTCACCAAATCTGACACTGTGCAACTGCTAGCTCTTCCTCAAAGTCAGAATGACCATGAAAAGTAAACATTCTGAATGAATGCAGGGCATCGAGGTAGCCACAGCAGTACAACTAAAGAGACTCATGAAAAAGGTCTTCCAGAACTGCTTCAGAAAGTGGCAAGAACAGTGGGTTAAGTGTGTTTGATGTAGGGGGGAATATTTGGAAGGAGATTAATGACAGTGTATCTTTTACTGTAGTAAATTTTTAAAAATTTAAGCACTTACCATATTTTCAATCATATCTTATATTTATGGCAGAAAAATGGTACCTGATAAAACCATAGCTATTCCTGCCTCTTGAATTCATATTTCTTTTAAACATGCTGTAGACATTGATTTGCCATTTAATAAACATCTATCCAGAGCCCGCCATGTACCAGACATAGCTGGGGATACATTTTCATCCTTAAAGCTCCTTATACTCTCAGAAGAAAGCAAACAAGGGGTTCCATTTTTGTTTTATCTTCCTGATTTAATTTAGTGTTGTTTTGTTTTGGTTTTGCACCAAAGTCTTACAATGTATAATTCAGGCTGGCCTTGAACTCACTATTTAGCCCAGGCTGACCTCAAACTCAGGGTGATCCCCCTACCTCAGCCTCCTGGGTACTGGGATCACAGGCATGTGCCATCACACTTGGCAAACGTTGCTTTTTGTAAGGCTGACTCATGTATTCCACATTGATCTCTTCCAGGACCAAGTGCAGTCAGTCACTGTTGGCTCCCTTGGCTTTTAGAGTCACAGGTTACCTTTTGCCATGTTGAAGGTTAGCAATTTTGTCTTTTTCTTTTGATGTCATGGCCATTGGGCATACTACGCCTGGTGCATTCTACATTGAGAACATTGTTTCCTTCTAGCTTCTCATTTATTTATCACTTGTTTCAGCTTCTGTTTGACCCAGTCTGTTGACAGCCTCTTTATAATTTTTTGTGTAGGGCCCTCTGAAGTCTGTTTCTTGAATTGATTGTTCACCTCCCAATCAGGATGTCCTCCAGCCACCAGGAACTGCGAATCTCTTTTTCACTTAATGATGAAAAAGCATCCAGTCAAACCCTACAGAATTTACATTCTAGACATTTAGCACACACTCTTCTTATATAAGAACTGATAACACATGTTCTTTCATATATATCCATATGTATACACACACTGTATTTGTATGTATATATGCACATAAATAATGGTTTTCAACATCTATGTCAAGCGTACTTATCCATATCATAAATAATTGCCAAGTCCGGAGGTTTTTAATCTCTTTGCTGGAAAGTTTTATTGCAGTGACATTGCCTTAATGATGCCTATGTCTGTTACCTTGCTACCCACCAGAAGAGTAGATAACTCCAAAACATAAGCAGCCAAACTTAAGATGTCAGCTATAGAAAGTGTCCTATAGCTTTCAGTATTACACTGAGCTTTAAATCTAGCACTTGAGAAAATAATTAAAAACTACAGGAGCTGGTAATAAAGCTTCCTACTATTTAACACAGATATTCTTGCATGTTATACTTATATATTTTTAATAAAGAGAACACTTTGGAGCCAGTACCATCACAGACATATTTATTTTAATAGTTGCAACCAAGATGTTTAAATGCATTCATTTTCTTGTGTGTGATATATAATAATATGACCATTTCTATTAGAAATAGGATACTTGTAAAAATTAATGAAAAATTGGAACTCATTCACTAATTTGATTCATAAAATGTGTTAAATTTCAAATTTTTTAAGTGCTTTAGCATACAAAGCACTAATAGCATATCCCTAGCCTACCTCTCCGGCCTCGTGCCTGTATACTGTACTTCTCAATTTAATTTTAGCTGTTACTTATGTTTATGTATATACATGCTATATGGCTTAAACTGTTGTGTTTTTGTTCTGTGATTTCTGTGCTGTTTGTCACTATTTTCTGTTTATCTGTTATGACTCAGGTTAAGCTTTTTTGCTTCTTGAAATTCCGTTCATCTGGATTGGTTTCTTGATAATATCCTGTTCAGGCCCAATCATTTCATTTTTCTACACTGCATTATTATTTTCTGTTTATGTTTCTGTCTCCCCATATGCTATCAACATCTTGATGTTTGATTCATGTCAGGTACAAATGCTTAGTATGGTACCTACAACATTGTACCCTGTCAATATATGCTGATGAAATTAATAAACTCTAGTGTTTCAAAGCTTTTATGAATATCCAATAGGAAAGACTGTATCATTTCATTTTACATTGAAGAAACTAAAGAAATTAAATGACTTAAAGCCAGTGAAGTTCTGTATCCATGCTAGTTTTAGTTTCCAGTGCTCCTGTGTATATATACAGTGGAATATTAGTGTACACATGTGATCACATACAAGGGTTTTTTTCCTTTAATGTCTAAATATACCACAATGAAATAAATTTCATTTCTTTTCTTAAATGCTAAACAGTATTAGACCATTTCCTCAGATATGAAAGCAAGGTTTGTTTGTTTTGTTTTTGTTTTTTCAGACAGGGTCTTGCTATGTTACCCAGGCTGGTCTCCAACTTTAGGGCTCAAGCAATCTTTCTGCCTCAGCTTCCTGAGTAGTTGAGACTTTAGCTATGCGCCACTATGCCTGCCTAGATATGAGAGTTTATAGTATTTTACTTATCTAAGATTACATGACCTATGTCAGAGACTTTAGGCTTGGTCACATGTTTGTTTGTGTTACCCACTGTGCTGATTGACAGGGAATGGTTGGGATGGGAAGGGAAGGAGGAAGTTGTGGGGGAACTACATGTACATAAGTAAGGCAGAGTAATATAATGGAAGGTCCATGGACTTTGGAATCAGATCTTCTTTTAATAGGTTCAAAACATTGGACAAGTGATTTATTCTCTTTGCATATCAGTTTCCTTAGCCATAAATTGAGGTTAATATCTTCTTTGAGAGTGATTAAGAGCAAATGAATTAGTGACCATAAAGGATCAAATATAGTTCATGACACAAAATATGTACCCTCAAATATGGTAACTCCTTATTATTTGTACAGTATGACATATGGTACAGAGTAAGTCTATGAAATTTCCAAATTTAAATGTTTTTACTTTCTCAAGTTTGAGTGTCATAATTGAGCCCTCCAGTACATCCCAGTTCAACTGGTTAATAATTTCTTTTTTCCTGTGCTTTTGTGTTAATGACTCATCACTGGTGTTATATTTGAAAAAAATATTTTCCCCTATTCTTTATCTTAATATTTTTTTTCCAACTTCAGGCAAAAAATGGGATCCAAGAAATGGACTGTTGTTCTTTAGAATCTGACTGGATCTATTTCCATCCTGATGCATCTGGTAGAATAATACATGTTGGCCCAAATCAAATCAAGTGAGTAAGCACTTCAAAGTTAAAAACAGCTTTTGGTAGCATATATTGCCATCTTTATTTTTGCCAGCTAACTATTGAACCAATTATGGAAATAATTAGCTTGTTGTAGGACACTTCCCAGAGACAGGCACCTAGAATATCTGACTTTTATTCATCATACTATTTATACATATGCTATTTGAGTATACTCTTTGATAGATAATATACAAATGAAAGGGAATTATAGACCAGCCCTTCCTCATCGAGTCCCAATTCTCTAGGATTAAAAAGAAAGGAGATGGTTCATCTTTCTCCTGAAGGTCAGCCTTAACACACGAAAGGCAGTGGATTGATTTTTGTTTTACTTTATTTGCTTTCAAAGATTACACATCTCCCACCAGGTGACTTTTTGTCCCTTGAAATGTTTGTCATTTGGTTTCCCTGACATCACAGTTCTTGTTTTCTTCGCACTTCTATCCATCTTTTTAAATAATCTTTCATCCTTTTCTTGCTCTTCATAGACTTTCTAATTGTTGGATATCCTAGAGCTCTAAGTGATCATAAACAGCTTACTGCAGCACACATGCCACCACCACTGTCCTAAGCACTTAAACCTTCTCTCCTCACTCAATATTCTCTGTTTATTCACTTGGTGTCAAAGATCTTTGTATAGCAAAAATTCCAACATTTATGTATTAGCCCAAACCTCATCTTAACTCATGCCAGAAATCTGGAATCGTTCTTGATATCTTACCTTCTTGTGTTTTATCAGTATACATTTTTTTTGGTGACACTGGGAATTGAACCTAGGTCCTTTGCACTGATCTATGTCCCCAGCCACTTTTTTTCATTTTGAGACAGGGTCTCACTCAGTCACTAAGTTGCCCAGGCTAGACTCAGACTTGCAGTCCTCCTGCCTCAGCCTCCCACAGAGCTGGGAGTACAAGCAGGGGCCACCACATCCAGCATCCTCTGCCCCTCACACACAACTATATATCCTGTCAATACACTTTATTTTACTACTAAATATTTAACCCTGACTATTTCTGCCCCTGGCCACTGTCCTTATTTTGGTCAGACTGCCATCATCACTAGCCTAGACCACAGTAATAGCCTACTTACAGGGCTTCCAGAATCCACTCTTGTGCTTACTCTTTTTCTTTTTGGCAGTGAGAATGATTGTTAATAACATGAACAAATGTGAAAACCTAAGCAAATGAATTCTGCTTTAACCTTTTTATGGCTTCTCTTTTGCTCTCAGGATAAAGACCCACAGGGTTAGCAGAGTAGACTGAAAGACCTTCTTCCCTCTTAACTGCAGACAAGATGTCTTTTCAGACAGCTGGGGACCTGGTCCTCTTTGTGGAGTCTGTTTATCCTGCCTGTTCGCCTGCCTAATTTCTACTCATAGTTTATGGTCCAAATTAAAGATCGCTTTTTTAGAGACTTTCTTTAATACTCTTGTTAGATTTACTTGCCTGCCCTGTTTTTATTGTACCCATTGTGTAATCTTGCTCTGTAGCACATAGAGCAATTTTAATTAATTGTCCATAATGATAGGAAGAGTCTGTTTTGCTGATTCCTGTACCCCAAAACTGAGCACAGTACTTGACACAGAATAGATGCTCAGTAAGTGTTTGTTGAATAAGAAGAGCCATGTCTGACTTCTTTATGGTTCTTTTTTGGTACCGGGGATCAAATTCGGGACATTGTGCTTGGGGGTCAGGCGGCAAAACCACTGAGCTAAATCCTGGCCCTTTTTATGCTTCCTAATAATCAGTTTACCTCTCTTCGTCTAAGAAGGATGAAAGTATTTAATGAAATAAGTTTATTAACTTTTACAAAATATCTTAAACTAAGGTTCAGCTTCAGTAAACTATACTTATAATGTTTATTACCACCTAACTTTTTAATATTTATTACCAACCATATTAATCTAAGTTTAAGAAAATAAGTTTCACAAATTATATGTGTCCCTTTGCCAGATTTTAAAAGATAGGCACTTTTAAATATTACAGTGATTAAAATAACTAATTGAGTACTTTAATCTGATGTGTTTGTCTCTGGCAATTCTGAGACATCCACCTATTCCTGGCTACAGTAGCTATTTCACTTTGTCTTGCCTTGCCTGGCCTGGCCTGGCCTGGCCTGGCCGGCCTGGCCGGCCTGCCATCCATCCTTCCTTCCTTCCTGGCCAGGCCTGGCCGGCCTGCCCGGCCTGCCTGCCTGCCTGCCTTCCTTCCTTCCTTCCTTCCTTCCTTCCTTCCTTCCTTCCTTCCTTCCTTCTTTCCTTCTTTCCTTCTTTCCTTCTTTCATTCCTGTCTTTTTTTCTGTACTGGGCATTGAGACAGAGTCTTCCACAGTTGCTCAGGATGGCCTCAAACTTGCAATCCTGCTTCAGCCTCTTGAGTTGCTGAGATTAGAGGTGTACACCACTATGTATAGCTACCCCACCTGTTCTTTTTTGTGTGCATGTGAGACTTTGAGCTTTGAAAAAATTGTGCTTTGGAAGCTTGTTAATGATGTGAACAGATTAGTGTAGGTGGTGAGCAAATTATTTTCTCTTGCTTAATAAAGCTTGATCCTTGAGGACATTTACACTCATACAACCCAAATTTTTAATTTATTATAACTAATAGTAAGAAAAGACAAATGTATTGTCAATGCAGTTTTTAGGTATTACTCTATCACGAAAATCTTAGTTTAGATTTAGTTGCTGCTCCAGTCTCTTGGAGTTAACTCTGCGTGTTGTTTATAGACATCTCATTCTATCTTCAGAAATAAAAATGCAAATATCTGCCATAATGCCATGTTAAAGACTTGTTAAGGGACAAAGTGATAAGGTTCCTCAGAGGAACTTTCTTTTTTCTTTTTTTTGGTACCAGAGATTGAACTCAGGACCTTGTTGCTTGCGAGGCAGGCACAGTGCCACTGAGCTAAATCCCCAGCCCACAGAGCAACTTTCATTAAGCCCATCTGGAAGGTGAAGCCTGAGCAAAGTGCCTCATTCCTGCATTGCCTACTTCGCTACCACTTGTCACAGTTGCTGTTTTTCTGTTTAACAGAATCTCTTGAGTTTTCAGGGGTTTATGGACATTTATTGATCAGGCATTTGTTTTTCAGACTAATCAGAAAATGTTACTATAATTTTCATTGTTTAATTTCAGCAGTTCAGCTTTGGCACTTTGACGGTGTTTTGAGGTCTTAGATTCTTAGAATTCTTTTTTATTCTTTTCAGAATTTTAAAGCTAAATGAAATAGAAAATAATAGTTCTCAGCATCAGATCTCTGAAGATTTTGTAATTTTGGCCAATAGGGAGAACAAGGTAAGTCAGAAATACTTTTTTAAGTCCTTTGTATATAATTTTCTTTATGTATAAGCGTATGATATGCAAATATGTTTACCTTGGAATATGGCTGAAAACAATAGCACAGCCCTATAAAAATCTATTCATTTTGTCTACATGGGTGTACAAATGAGACTTGAAGAAAATTGATAATATTGAGTTTATCTTTTGCTTATTTATTCCTTTCTGGATTTCTCTAAGTTTTTATTGATGAATTTTCAACTTTTGGTTCTAATTATTTGAGCAGGCTTAGGGTTATTTGGGGTATATGTAAAAGCACATATCATACTTTAACTCCAAATGATACTTTTTCTTTAATGTGTAAATTAACATGAAGAAAATGATGAAGGGAATTTCTAAAAGTAGATCCTCTTTTTTTGTTCTATGCTAGTACAGAAATGAGGAAAATAAAACAGAAAACCTATACCTTTTGAATTAGTTAATTAGTTTTTGCTTATTCTGTTATTTTATCTAACTAAACCCCTTACCATAGTAAAGTATTTTTACAAACTGAAGGATCAGAAATCTGATTCAGAATTTTCTTGGTTGAGAAAAGAATTGTGGACGTTGGAAAAAGGCTGGTTAGTTTTACCACATTTATTAATAAAATTTTGTCTTTGCATATGATAGAACTTACATCTTTTTATTTCTCTCCATATAATAGAAAGAAAACTTAATCACTGTTACAGCTTCTGGACGGGTGATAAAAAAAAGTTTTAACCTTCTGGATGACGACCCAGAACAAGAGGTACTACTTTAGCCAAACATAACAAACCAAATCAATGTGTACTTGCACTGTGAATTTCAAATCAATGTGTCCTGGATCCTGTGGTAGATTGGAGGTAATGGATTCCTTGCAGGCTGAAAGGTAGGGTCGAATATGCTATTTGAACCAGTGCAGCCCCCCACCATATTCTCTTTTCTTATTGGAATTGTTCATAAGACTTTGTTTTCAGAAAGGTTCATAAAGCCAAAATAATTTGAAAACATGATTAGCTTAGAGTTTTGTTGATGTATGTATTTTCTTGAGAAATCACTTAATAAAAAATTCTTGAATTATATTCTCATGTTTTTATGGCTTTTACCTTATTTTTTTACTTACTAGACATGGATATGCCTGTTAATGTTCATAGGCCATTGGGGATGAAGGTATAGCAAATCATTTCAGCCTTTGACCTCTACTTGACATTGCCAGTCACTGAGCTAATCCAATTTTATCCCTTTCCTTTAAAAGGCACTGGAAATATTCTGAAAGCAACACTGATCATGCCTCAAATACATAACCATTACATAAGTTCTAAATCCACTTAAACCATGTAACTTTATTGTTTATGTGGTCATATTTGTGTGTAAACTTTAAAGCAGCTTTCTAAATTGATATGGCCCAGTGTGTGTAAAAAGGAAAAAAATTATTCTTTTGGTTCATATAAACCTATCAAGAACAAAGTAGAAAGTTCCTTTTTCTGTATATAAAAGCATATTCAAGCCAGACATGGTGGCACATGCCTGTAATCCCAGCACTTGGGAGGCTGAGGCAGGAGGATTGCCACAAGTTCAAGCCCTGCCTGGGCTACATAATGAGTTTAATGCTAACCAGAACTATGGTGAGACCCTGTTTTAAAAAACAAAACAAAACAAAACAAAAATCATAATTTTTTTAAAAAGCATATTCAAGCAAGATATACTAAAATTACCAAAATGGAGCATGAATAAGTAGTAAGGGACAGGTGGCAAGAAAAAGAGAGATGTTCTATATCATGAGATTAGGAAATTAAGCCTTTTACAAAAGTCTATAAAGGAAAAATTGAAAATGATCCTTACTAAAAGCTATAAAATCATTGACTCTCAGCAAGAAGTCAACCTTTGAAATTTGACCATGGTAGGATCATGGCAGAAAAGTAGGTAAAAATGAACCATAAGTAATAAATCTATGTACACTTTTATGCCAGAAGGTGGTAAAGCAAGAAATATAAATGGATTAAAGAACAGCTTGACCAAACTTGCCTGTCTTGAAGGATGATACGAGGCACTACATAAGGGGTGCCTTCCTGTGCTTCATCCCTGACTGGCAGGCACTGATCTGTTTCCTCTGTGAGGCTGCGGGAGTCCCAGGGCTTTTTCCTGGGGACGAAGTTCTGAGTTTTGTCTTTCTTTATCATAGCTAAGCCCTCTTGACCCATTCCTGTTCTGTGTATTGGATTTAAGTTCCTAATATTCCTCCTCAGGTATAAACAGTCATTTTGATTTCTTCAGGGAACCAGAAAAGATTTTTTTTTTAAAAAAGGATACAAATAGAGTCATAAACAGTACATGGTGGGTTCTTCTTGAAAAGACTTTTTCTGGTGTTTAAGAGCTTTTAGAGCTCAGAGAGGTTTCAGATATGAGCTTCCTATCTGAGAACTCATGAACACCTGTCAGAGGCAGCAGTTGAATACTCTTGAATTGGAAAGGCTCTGGCTTTCTGTCATTTTAGAGGATTATACATTATGGAGAGTTATACTTTGACATCTACATAGATTTGGACCTGCTTGTTGAAATCTGTAAGATATTAACTCTTAGAAATCGGGGGGCCTGTGTTTCTGTAGTAATAGAACAGTTAAATTATAAATGTAGGAGTATTCCTAACTGAATAACTGGATATGGCCTCTTTTCCTCTGGCTTATCCATCTATCCTCAAGACTTTCAAAATTGTGGACTATGAAGATGAATTAGATTTGCTCTCTGTGGTAGCTGTTACTCAAATAGATGCTGAAGGAAAAGCTCACCTGGATTTCCACTGTAATGAATATGGAACATTACTTAAAAGCATTCCACTAGTGGAGTCTTGGGATGTGGTGAGTAGAATCCATGGGTTACAGGGCTGGGGTTGCAGTTCAGTGTAAAGTGCTTCCCTAGCATGTATGAAACCATGGGTTCCATTCCCAGTACTTTTTGTTGTTGTTGTTGTTTTGGGTTTTTTTGGTACTGGGGATCAAACTCGGGACCTTGCACTTGTGAGGCTGGTGGTGGAACCACTGAGCCAAATCCCCAGCCCATCCCCAGTACTCTAAAGGAGTGGGGGTACAAAGTAGTAAGAGTTTTCTTTGTGGGTTCCATTTATTGGAACAGATATTACTATGCTCACATGAATCTAAACTCACCTGTGCTGGTGATCATGTGAAAGAAGTTATTGTCCAGTACATAGGACAAAGTTAGTACGTCCCTGATTCCCCTCTGCCTTCTTATCAGTAAGCTCAAAGATGAAACTTAATGTGTATTTCCTTACTGTTGTCTTTGATTTTTCTCTCCAAATATGTTTGATAACATTTTAAAAAATGAAAGTATAAAAAAAGAAAGTATAATGTAATGAATCCCCATATTTATTTAATAAAGATCATATCTAAGCAAATTGGGTTTCCAAGCACTCATGGAAATATTTGTCTGCTCTTCTAAGTATTATATAATATAAAAGTTCTAAGGAACAGCAGACATTCTACCCAGGCCTTGTTTCAATGGAGAAGCTGAGAAGTATAACGATTCATATATGGTCACACTGTAAGACAGATGGTAGCCATGCTGACAATAGACTCTAGATATTTAGACCCCTAAGTCCAGGGTTGTTTTCATTTTTTATATTTTATACAATGCTTTTTAAAATTAGCAATCTGTATATCCACAAATCAGGAAAAATAAGCCTATTTCTGGCAACTCTTTTGTCTCTATGTGTAGATTTGAAGATTCCTAGCATAGGTGCTGTGGCATTTTAGTGACACAAGAGTGAGCAGTGAATATGGTTCTGTGAAAATGAGATTCTGTATACTGTGTTTTTGTTACAGACATACAGCCATGAGGTCTACTTTGACAGAGACTTGGTGCTACACATAGAACAGAAACCCAACAGGGTCTTTAGCTGCTATGTTTACCAGATGGTATGTGACCCTGGAGAAGAAGAAGAAGAAGAAGAAGTAGAAGAAGAAGAAATCCTAAACACAAATTGTTAAAAAGAGTGAGATAATTGTAGCCTATGAGACTTTTGGCCAAACACATTAGAAACTGTCCAGTCCTCTTTTATTATCTGAATGGCACATTCTACAGTTTGTGGGTTTTTTTCAGAAAAGGTCTTGTATTAACTTCAGATGACTAACATTAAACTCTTGCCATAAAATTTGGTGAAGTTTTTTAGAATGCTTCCCAAGAGGTCTAGCATTTTGAAACTTCTAGCTAGGTGCTAACGCAAATATAAAATGCTGAGTAAGAGAGGAGTATGGGTTAATACCACATGTTACAGAGACAGGTATTGCTGTGGAGAGGTTTAACATGATTTTTAAAGGATAGTATGAAATTTTGATTGATAAGGCTAGGAGAGAGAGACCAGATAAAAATAAAGATGGGAAAAATACAGAAAGAAATCCTATATCCTCCATATCAAACTTTGGTAAGATGAATAATGTGAAAGCCTACTTTTGAGCATTAAAAGTGTGACATCATAGGTTTTTTTTTAATTGAATGTATGTATATGTTTTATATTTGTGTATAATATCAAGAATTGGTTCTAGTTCCCAAATTACCTTTTCTTCTATGGTTCTATTCTCTTGGCTTGACATCCCTGTTAAATATTTTGTGTTTCTATTATAAACTAATATAAAAGACTCTAAGCAATGTCAAAGGAAATTTTTTTCTTATCAGTAGCCTATTTAAATCTAAGAATGTTGCTGTCATTCATCATTCTACTTAATGACTATGACCATTTCGTTTAGACAATATTTTCATAAGTGTACAAGAAAATAAAGGGACCCTGGCCTGTGCCATTTCAGTTCCTCATGGAAGAGTCAGTGAAGTCCCAGGAGGAGTTCTTCTTGGCTTGGGAATTACCTGATTAGCCAGAGAGAGTTTTTGGCTATCTTAATTATGAAGGGAGTATTTTTTTCTTCTGTTAGGACAGATATAAATATGATACTTAAACTCCAATCATCATCCTAAGAATGTTAAATGAAGGCAGCCTAAGTAAGGGAGAAAAATGTTTGTTTATGCTTTGTGTTCAAGACATCCAGTTGCTTGCAATCCACTTGATCAACACATTTCTTTGATGCAGCATCAAAAGACTAAGTAGTTTAAAAAAAAAAAAAAGGAACAGCAGTAAAAATGATTGCTGATGCAAATTTTAGGTTAAATTTAATGGAATTTTAGCTTGGATAATTTACATTGAAGTCCTTCAGTTCAGGCTTGATGCCATGTTAAGAATTTATATGAATTCTGTTCAGTTCTCTATATTTCATACAATGCATTTTTTCATTGTAAATTTTTTGAAAGTTTGCAAATAGATTTCAAGTTTATTATAATCAGTAGGATTAAGGAGAGAAAGATGCTGTATATTCATGGAAGTCAAGGAATCAGTAACAGGGTCTGTAAAATTAAGATAAAAAGAAATCATCTTTTGTGCAATAGAAAAAAAAATATGTAAGTTAAATATCCCTTATCTGAAATCCCTGGGATCAAGAGTACTTTGGATTTAAATTTTTTTCCAGTTTTAGAATATTTGTATGTACATAATGAAATCTTGGGAAACAGGACCCAAATTTAAACATAAAGCTCTTTTATGTCTCATGTACCTTAAATACATACCCTGAAGGTAATTTCATGCACTAGTTTCAGTGAACCCATGTTTTGACTATTGACCCATCACATGAGGTCAAGTATGGAATTTTCCACTTATGGCCATCTTGTCAGTGCTCAGAAAGTTTTAGATTGTAGAATATTTTGGATTTGGGATTTCCATATTAGGAATGCTTAACCTGTACTGATATTTGAGACTGTGGTAAAATATATATGGGCTAAAAATAAGTCTTTCTAAATCTAATTCTATGTGTAATAACCATCTGGAAAAATAGAAGTGATTACCTCATGAACAAGATGATAAAATTATCTTTATATGTTAAATTCCAGTGCTGTCATATCTACTAACTGAAAAATCCATTCTCATTTTATGTGTATTTAATAGTACCATTTACTATCTCTGAAACTTCAAAAGACATGATTATAATTACAGAATAGTTGCATAGTTAGTGTGCTTGATATTGCCTCAAATTTGTTTTGGTTTTTTGTTTTGTTAAGACAGGGTCTCACCATGTAGTTCAGGCTGACCTTGAACTCTCAATGTAGCTCGGGCTGGCTTCACACTCGTGATGCTCTTCCTGCCTCAGCTCCCAAGTACTGGGATTACAAACGTGTCACCATGCCTGGCTGATACTACCCCAAACTTTTCACTGTACTATATCTGCATTGTCCTGCCTAATAAATTTGTATCTTGGCCAGGGATTTAGCTCAGTGGTTTCACCACCTGCTGCACAAGCTCAAGGACCCAAGTTCAATCCCCAGTACCAAAAAAAGATAAATTTGTATCTTGAAAAAAAAAGTAGTTTGGTAAAAGGAGCACAATACCAAAGAATAGAAAGTAACACAGTGTAGGTTTCAGAGCAGGTACAGTACTGTGTAACAGCAGAATGTCTGCTCTTAATTTGAAATATCTTTAGACTTCCATCCTGGCCGAGACTGTTTTTAAGGCAGATATTGAGTTTCTCCTGCTTGAAATCTTCACCACCTTTTGGTAAAATGGTGGAAAGGCACTCAGCACTCAGGAAGGCATTTGAGAAATATCTGAGATCCCTGGATTTTTTTGGCAGGAGCAAGGGTTGAGATACTTCTAGTCTAGATATAAAGTGACTATTAAAAAATTCCTAATGTGTTACCACTGCCAAAATCAAGTAGACCAGGGTCCAGAAGCCACATGGACTAGGCAGCAAATATTTCTAGTGTGAACAATAGTAGAGTTTTGGGCAGAGTAACAGACAGCAGAGCTGTGCCCCAACTAGACAGATAAGCTGCAGCTCCTGTGCCTCATTCCAGCTGATTGTAAGAGTGAATGGGAATGTAGGCTACACGATTGTGGACAGGATGGTTGCTAAAAAGATGCCAAAGACACAAAGGATAACAAAGATTGTGGGAAATTGAGGTACTACAAATAGCAAAAGACAATACTGCACACTCCCCCCAAAGACGTGGTCATCCCAACATTCCAGTGTCAAGTGGTTGTTCATTCTGCCACCTGCCAGACTGGGGTCAGGGGAATGGTGGTTAATACCTTCCTGCCCCACCCTAACCCTTCTCTGCCTGTTTTAGTGACTCTACAACTACTAAAGTATTGCCCACCTACTTACCATGTGCAAGCAACAGGTACAAAGCATTGTGGGTGACATGTTCTCTTCATTATGTTCACTTCACCAAGGGAAACAAGGTAACTTCTCAGCAAATACAGACATTAAGCTGAAAAGAAGTGCATTTCTGCATTTCCCTCCTTGATCTAAGTTTCTGTATTCTCATACTATCCCTGCAGCAAGCTTATTGTTCTTTGATTTTCTACAGTATTTCTCACAACTTGAGAACACAAATCCTGTCACAGTACTTGAGCTAACAAGTAAGGAGATAATATTGTTCTATTTAAGCAAATTAAGGCACTATACATTCTTCAAGTGTTTGATGTCTTATATAGTTGTGTGGTTTTTTTAATGGAAATTTTCAGGGAGGCTGAGGCAGGAAGATCACAAGTTTAGGCCCAGCCTGGACAATTTAGCAACTTAGACCAGGTCTCAAAATAATAGTAATAGGGCAAGGGATTTAGCTCAGTGGTTTTGCCACCTGCTGAGCAAGCACAAGGACCTGAGTTTGATCCCTGGTACCATAAAATAAAATAATAATGATGATGATGATGATGATGATAAATAATAATAAAAAGGGTTGGGGAAATAGCTCACTGCATAGGCCCTGGGTTCAATCCCAGTATGACAAGAAAAAGAAACCTACCAGTCCTTGTGATATATGTAAAAGTAGACATCTCATTTCATATTCAAAATAACCATATGTGATAAAAACTACCATTATCTTCCCCATTTTACAAATGAAGAAAGTGAGACTTATAGAAGTTAATTTTCCATAGTTCCCACAACGGTAAGTGCAGAGACAGGAAACATATAGATTTGGATGACAGACATGCTAGATCTTCTCCAAAGATCTCAAAAAGCAGTTGATGCTATTTTATCTCACATATAGCTTACTGACAGTTATAATGTTGGATACATAGGGAAGTGTTTCATGTCTTTTTTAAAAACTTTGGTGCTGCTGGGGATCAAACCCAGAGCCTTGTGTATGGTAAGCCAGCACTTTTAACCACTAAGCTATATCCCCAGCCCCAGTATGTTATTTTTAATTTTTTAATGATGATGGAATATCCAAGTTTTGGACAAAGTTTGGATAAGAAACAATTCACACATACATAACTTCACAGAAAAGATGGTCCTTCATTCACTAGTTAGAAGTCATTTCGAAATGATACTCATTTTGTTTGTAGTGACAGTAAATACCAGTACTAGCAGTTACTCTTATGTAATTTGGCTTCCATTTCAATAATTGTTATATTCTTTTTCTTACCATGTAAGAAAGTATACATTTGCTGAGTGTTTTCAAATATGTAACCTAAACCTTTCTGAAAATTTAGAACATGCAATTATCCGGAAGATTTTCCACTTCCCCAGCCTGGTCCACCCCTACCACCTCTCAGGTACAACTACTGCTCTGATTCTTTTGTATCCCAGGTTAAATTTGCCTATCATAAAACTTAATAAAATTTCTTTCAACATAATGCTTTTGAGATTTATTCATATTGTATGTGTCAGTGTATTCATTTTTATTGCTAAGTATTCTTTCATATGAACATGTCACCATTTTTCTGTCTTCCTGTTGATGGAGACCTGGGATGTTTTTCTGCCTTTTTTTCCCCTCCTATGAATAAAGCTGCTACAGACATTCTTGTAGAAATGTTTGTGAATGTACTGCATATCTTATTTCTCTTGTATAAATTTCTAGGGATGGAATTTTTTAGTCTTCCAGTAGGTTATGTTTAATTTAATAAGAAACTGCCAAACCTTCTTTCAGAGGATTGTACCATTTTATAAGCCTGCAACAGCATATGAGACTTTGAATTGTTTTATATTTTCTTTATTTATTTTTTGGTACCAGAGATCAAACTCAGGACCTTGCACTTTCGAGGCAGGTGCCGGAACCACTGAGCTATATCCCTGGCCCTGTTTTATATTTTCTTTACATATGTGGTTGTTAGTTTTTCTTATCTTAGCATTTATGGTGGATGTGTAATCACTTCTAGTTGATACTCGGGTTGTTTTTACCAGTGCTCAGCCACCCTCTTGTCAAGTGATCTCTTTACCCTTTTCCACCCCACCCCCACCCCAGGAACTGCCAAAAACATTCTTTGTGATAATAGTTAAGATAACCCAAAACTCGATTTGAATTACCCTTTATCAAACATGGAACACATTGCTCCCCAAGGAACCCTGACTCCTTTAATAGAGACTAATATTAGGGAGTAAATCTGGGTTCTAAGAGCAAATGTTAAGATTGTTTCACACAACTGCCCGAGCTGGACAAAGTGGCATTATAGAAAAGGCTTCATAATCTAATATGAGTAGGAAATGACTTTTTTCTTTGAGGGTTATGAGTTCATGTTACTCTAAATCAGATGACTTTTTTCTCCAATATGAAAGTGTATTAAGCCAGTTGATCCTTCTCCCATTAACTAGTGTTCACACTACATATGCTGTGATACCAAGTACAGTGGACCCTTGACTTACAAATTCGGTTCCCAAGGGCTGGTTGTAACTCAAGTTGGTTTTAAGTTAATACACCTGAGATCTGGATGTTTACCTGGGTATGTGCTGTAGATAACAAGAGGAAGATGAATCTTCCTTTAACCTAATTAACCCAAGTTGTTTTTATGTCAAGCCAGCCATAACTTGACACTGTAGTATTATCAAGTTTCAAAACGGCTCCAAAATTTAAAATATTTTATTTTTCTTTTACTCCTTAATTCTTGATTTCAGTGTCCTAGAACTTGTTCCAAAGGGTGCAGGCCCACTCTCTTTATAGTCACTTGAGCCCTATGTAGGGTGAAGATGGGGGATGGGCTTCTCAGTCTCCTTTCCAGGCCACTAAAAAAATACCATGCACAAGGCACTAGGATCTCAGAATCAACAACAGAAATGAGAGGGAGGTTTCAATTAATAAAAGCCTTTAAGATTTGTCTGATGTTGTCCTTTAATTCCTTGTCGTCATTGACAATAGTGTCATTCCTTATTTGAAGCAACTGAGTTCATAAAGATTTTAGATAAATATTAAGGAGAGAATGGCTGGATCATATATTAGGTGAATTTTTAATATTGTTCTTCCAGGGCCGGGGATTTAGCTCAGTGGCACTGTGCCTGCCTTGCAAGTGCAAAGTCCTGAGTTCAATTCCCAGTACCCCCAAAAAATGATTCTTCCAAAAGCTGTACTATTTTATATTCCCATCATCATATGTAAGAATCCCAGTTTCTCTGTGTCCTTTCCAGCATTTGCTCTTCATGTGTTTGTCATTTGGGTATCTTTCTGATGACATAGCTAAATCTTTAGCACTTTTAAAAATTGACCTTGTTTTCTTCTTAATAAGTTGTAAGCCTTCTTTATATATTCTAGATATAAGTCTTTTACCAGATATGGACTTGCAGCCACTTCCAATCTGTGACCTATCTTTCATTCTTTTAAACACTGTCTTTTGAAGAGAAGTAGTTCTGAGTGCTGATGAAATTAAACATACCATTTTTTATGGATCACACTTTTGGCATTGTATCTAAGAAAGTTTTGCCTAATGAAGTAGTTCTCAACTGAGTGTGATTTTGCATGAAAGGGAGAATCTGGCAATGCTTAGAGACATTTTTTATTGTCACAACTGTGGTACTAGTGGTACCTAGTGAGTAGAAAACAAGGATGCTGCTAAACATCCTGCAATCCTCACATGAACTACAAGCCCAAAATGCCACTAGTGCTACAATGAGATATTCTGGGCTGATGCAAAGTCACAAAGACTGTGTTTCCTCTCAGAACTGTTTTAGTTTTAGATTTACTATGGTCCAATTTTAAATGTTTTATTTGGTGCAAGGTATGAATTCAGCTCTTTCTTGCATATGGATATGCAGTGCATAGGGGAATAGCATTCGTTCACTGTTAGGTATGATACCAGCTGCAGGTTTTTCATACATGTGCTTTATCAATTTGAGAAGGTTCCCTTGTACCTAGTTTTCTTTTTATTTGGGTATAGATGTTGGAGTATGTCAAATGCTTTTTTTGGCATCTATTGTGATCATAAACTTTTTGTTCCCGTCTGTTTATATGGCTAGTTACATTGAGTATTTTGAATGTTAAACTAACCTTGAATTCTTTGTAGAAACCACTTGAGAATTCTAGATTTCTAAATTTAATTTAAAGTGAGACAGTTGCAAGCTGGGCGTGTTGGCACACACCTGTAATCCCAGCACTTGGAAGGCTGAGGTAGGAGGATTGCCATGAGTTTGAGGCCAGCCTGAACTACATAGCAAGACTGTCTCAAAAAAAAAAACAAGAGTGAGACAGTCCCTGCTGCAGTTCAATTTTTTCCACATTGTGTCATTTTCACAATAACAAATTCATAAAATTTACCATCACAGTTGTACTGTGGTACACATTAATAGTTTGAAGTTTGTTACATTTGAATGACTTTCTGCTTTTAGAAGTAATTTTCACATTTTTCTTCTTTTGCCAGTGGTTTCATTCTCAGAAAATTCATTACATTAGTTACCAAAGTTTTACTGCAGACGTCTACATTTGTGTGTAGATTGAAACATTATATTACAAACCACATGATCACCACAAAAGAATCACTTTCTGTGAGGAAACCAGTTGGGTGGGAGTGGAGGTGGAGAGTGAAATCCTAAGCACATTGTTTGTGAGCATCACATACAGCTAGCTAATCAGGACTCTGACTGCCAGGAGGGACCTGGATCAACAAACTGCACAGTTTCTGTGTTCAATTGCAGGCAGTCCTGAAGCATTCAGGAAATGTAACTGCTTCAAGTTAACTCTATTTGGAGTTGGTATTACCAAAATGTTCACATTTGTTTGTTCAGTTGGCAGCTACATCCTGACAGCACACTTTGTTTCACCCTAGGTATCTCCCTGGACTTCAGCATCTTCCAGATTGTCTCCTGCACCTTGGGTGGATCTGGGGAGTGCCCCTGCACATCCATCACTCCTGTGTGAGGCCACATGCAATCTTTTCCTTCCTTGTGTTGTTGTTTGTTTGTTTGTTTTTGTGGGAGGGGGGCAGGTGTTTGTTTGTGGGTTGGCTTGGTTTGGTTTGATTTTTTGAGACGGTCTCGCTGTGTAGTCCAGGCTGGCCTCAAACTCACAATGAGCCTCCTGCCTCAGCCTCCTGAGTGCTGGGATTACAACTGTATACCACCACACCCAGCTTAGTTCCTGAACTTTTTGAGAGTTTACTAATTAACTTTGATAGCTTTTTTAAAGAATGATTTTTCATTTGATACCTTCACTCCTTTTAATAACACTATTTTTATCTCCCATAGCATTTCTGCACATTTATAGGAGGCAGGTTGGACAACACACCCTAGAGCCAGAAGGCAAGAATTTTAACATGCTCAAAGTATTTTTTGTAGGAATTTCAGATTTATTCCGTGATTTTTTATTAATACATGTTTGTGATATATAGCGTTTACATTCCTCTTGGGGAGTTGGTACATGCACGTAACACATCCCAAGTCCTTTTTTCATCATCTTTCCCTTCCTTCCCTTCTCCCTTCATCCATCTCTTGAGTCCCTTCCCCTTTGAGAAAGATCTGTCCCCCTACTTTCTATTATCTATCTTTTAGTTTGCTTTTTTTTTTTTTTTGGTACTGGGGATCGAACTCGTGACCTTGCGCTTATGAGGCAGGCAGCTAAATCCTCGGCCCCTGTTTTGCTCTTTATATGAGAAAATTAAAGTATTTTCATCAGGACTTATAACCTTGGAGAATATCCAGGTATGTTTCCAGCCTCTCCCTGCTTATCTCAATCCAGGAGGTTCATACACTAAATAAAATACATCTAAAGTAGAAAAGTCAATTATTACATGCCATGGTCCCAGGAAATACTTTGAACTCATTTTAGTTTAATGTACTTTTAAACCATGCATCACTGTGGAAATGATAAAACTTATAGGTAACTAAATTCATAAAAACATCAGTGAAACTGGGAATGGTTGCATGGGCTTATATTCCCAGTATTCTTGGAAGCTAAGGCAGGAGATTTGAAAGTTTGAGCCCAACTTGGCTAACTTATCAGGGCCCTGGCTCAAAATGAAAAATTTAAAAGGGCTGGGGATGTAGCTCAGTGTAAAGGCACTGGGTTCAATCCATATTACAAAAAAAATCAATCATTGAAAGTATTCATATTCAGGGCACTGACTGCCTAAGTACCATCCATCCGTAAATCAGTCTGTCAAGTGAAATCTATAGAAGAAAATAAATTATTTACTAATATAAGTTTTGTGCCTCAAATAAGTACTTTTTATTTTCTTTTAGAAAGACATCTGCTCAAATAAAGAGTCATTTCTGAATCCTATTTTTAACACCTTTTTCTTCACAACTTTTCAGGTTGGTTTTATCTGTAAAAGCAACAAGATTGGTTAAAGAATGCAAAAAGAATTACAGTTTAAGAGCCAAGTGTGCTGGTGGATGCCTGTAATCCCAGCACTTGGGAAGCCGAGGCAGAAGGATCACTGTGAGTTTGAGGCCAGCCTGAACTGCATACCAAGACCCTGTCTCAAAAAAAGAATTGCAGTTTAAGTCACTAACACTTAATTTTGCAATGTCAAATCTATAACCCCCCTTTTTTTGCTGTAGAGAGCAAAACTAGTAAATTATTTCCCAGCTTCAACCTTTGCCTCATATAAAATCTCACTGTTTAATATCTGGTAAAAGATGTGCTAGCTGACAGTCTAGACTGGACTTGACGACCTTGAGCTCACTCCTGCAGCCACCACAACATCCCAAATGCCTCATTCCCAGAGTTGTCTTGGTTTGTGCTACCAGCTACACTCCTAAACTCCATAGGGAGGAAGCAGCAGAACTCAGGGCAACATGAGAGGCTGTCAGGCAAGACATGGGCTGTACGAAGTTCCTAGAGTTCACGTGGAACAGTCTTGGAACAGTGGCTAGAACAAGAGAGGAGTGAGGCCAAGAGGATCTGAGTTAACACGGGCTGGTCGCTAAAGGAGTAATTGAAAACCTTCGGAGGGATTCTCGCTGAGATTTCCTCCTGATTGAACTCGGGTCTTTGCGCTTGCGTAGCAGGCGGCGAAACCACTGCGCTAAATCCCCGGCCCCTCCTCCTACGTGACTTTGAGTTCTAGTCTGCTTTAGAAGTGCCACTTCTGGGGTGCGGGGGTGTAGCTCAATAGTAGAACACCCACCTAACATGCACAAGGCCCATGGTTCATTCCTCAGCAATGGAAAAAATAGCTGAAAATTATAGCTGGTATGGTTTATGCCAAAAAGATGGCAGAGAACAATAATTGGCAAAATTCAAACCGAAAGAAAAAAGCCTTGACTTATGTCAAAGATAATTAAATGAAAACACTCATGTTTTAATTTGGGCATAAACTGTTTGCAGGTTATCTTTATATGGTTTCTTTTTACCTATGTGTGTATGCGTGTGGGCACATGCAAGTGCTATGTACACTCACCTAGAGATTGTGCACTCTGACCACACGTTCTCCCGCTGAGCTACAGTAGTAGCCTCTTAACTGACTTTAAATTAATGTACCACCCTTCTTTAATAATGTCAGGTAATAGAGCATCTTTATGCTTTCTAAAAGATTAAGCCTTACTACCTTCTTGTGACAGCTTTACTGATCTCTAACTCCTTAAAATTAACCATTTCAAAGTGTACACTTTGTTTTTAATATATTCATAAATGTCTGAACATCATTATCACTATCTAATTCCAGAACATTATCACCCCCCCAAAAAAATTCTGTATATATTAGTTGCCCTCCCAAACCCTGCCAACCACTAATCTTCTTTCTCTATGGATTTGCCTCACAATATTTTATATAAATGAAATCACACAACATATGATGCCTTCTTTCTAGCTACTTAGCCAAAGGTTTTCAAAGTTTCATTCATGTTCTAGCATGCATTAGTATTTCATTTCTAAGGCCAAATAATATTTCATTGTATGAATGTGCTACATTTTGTTTATCTATACATCTGTTGATGGATGGTAGATTGTTTTCACCTTTTAGCTATTATCTATAATGCTGTATAAACACTTGTGTACAAGTTTGTGTGGACCTATCTTTTCAATTCTGGGTAAATTCCTAGGAATAGAATTACTGGATCAGATGGTAACTCTATGTTTATCTTTGTGAACTGCAGTACTTTTTCATAGCAATGGCACCATTATACATTCCCACTATATATAAGAGAATTTAATTATTCAACATCTTGCCATGGTTTGAAAGGGTTCCTCAAAGGTTCATATGTTAAAGGAGGCCATGATGTTCTGCCTTGCCGCAGGTCCAAAAGCAAACAACCATAGACTGGAACCATGAACCAAAATTAACCTTTCCTCTTTATAAGTTCCTTATCTCAGGTGTTTTGTCACAATGACAGGAAGCTGAATTATGTATCAATAGTTGTTATTTCCCTTTTTTAAAATTATAGCTATTCCAGTTGATATGAAGTAATACCCCATTCTGGTTTTGATTTGTATTTTCCTGGGGACTAATGATATTGAATATCTTTTTATGTGCTTGTTGGCCACTTGTATATCTTTGGAGAAATATCTATTCAAATCCTCTGACTATTTTAATAGGATTGTCTTTTTATTGTTAATTTATCTGGTTTTTATATATTCTGGATACAAATTCCTTATAAGATATGTGATTTGTGAATATTTTTCTCTCATTCTGTGGGTTGTCTTTTTTTTTTAGATTAATTTTATTGGTACATTTTAAGTATACAATGATATTCATCATTGGAAATTTGCACATTTACATAATCTCTCTTGGTTCTTATTTTTCCCCCTTCCCCTGCCCTCCCTTCAACCCCTCCATCCCTCCCTATTTACAAAAACTTTGTTTCCATTTTTTCATTTTCTCGTATTGATTCCATTCCCTTCTTTCCTTTCCCCTACCCCTCCCACTTCCCCTTCCTCTTTGCCCCTTTTCTTCCTCTTTCACGTTATCTACTATACCTTTTAGTCCTTATTTACACTTTCAGTTTCTTGCACTAGAGAAACTATTCAGTATATACACATGTGTGTCCTGTTTATTTCACTCAAGAGTATCACCTCTATGTGCATCCATTTAGCTATAAATGTCTCTACTTTCTCATTTTTTTTTTTTTTTTGGTACCGGAGATCGAACTTAGGTCCTTGCGCTTGCGCAGCAGGCGCCAAAACCACTGAGTTAAATGCCCAGCGCATACTTTCTCATTTTTTATGGCTGAGTAGTACTCCATTTTATTAAAAAACTACATCTTCTTTATCCAGTCTCCAGTTGATGGGCAATTCGGCTGCTTCCAAGTTTTAGCTATTACAAATTGTGCTGCTATGAACATGGGTACACATATATCACTGTGGTATGATTCTTTTAATTCTTTGGGGAAGATACCCAGCAGGGGAATAGCTGGGTCAAATGGGACTTCCAGTCCTAGTTCTTTGAGGTATCTCCATACTGATTTCCACAGTGGTTGCCCCAGTCTACACTCCCACCAGCACTGGAGCAGGGATCCTCTTTCCCAACGGCCCTGCCAGCATTTGTCATTGGTTGATTTAATGATAGCAGCCCTTCTTTCTGCAGTGAGGTGGAATCTCAGCATTGTTTTCATTTGCATCTCTCGAATGACCAGTGGTGTTGAACATTTTTTCATGTGTTGAACATTTTTTCATATGTTTATTTGCTATTTCTACTTCTTTGTCTGAAAAATGTCTGTTCATTTCAGATGGGTGGTTTCTTTAAATTTGGAAGGTCTGATTTTTTTTAAGTTCTTTATATATTCTAGATAGGAGTCCTTTGTCTGAAGAACAGCAGGTGAAAATTGTTTCCCACATTGTGGGTTGTCTCTTCACACTGTTGGTGGTTTCTCTTGCTGTGCAGAAGCTTTTTAAAAAGAGATCCCACTTGTTGATTGTTTGTGCTAGTTCACAGGCAACTGAGGTTTTGTTCATAAAATCTTTTCCTACACCAATGTCTTCAAGAGTTCTACCTAACCTCTGTTCCAGCCAGTTCAGCATTTCTGTTTTAATATTTAGATCTTTAATCCACTTTGATTTTAGTTTAGTGCATGGTTAGAGATATAAGTCTAGTTTTAATCTTTGGCAAGTTGAAACCCAATTTTTCCAACACCATTCATTTAAGAGGCTATCTTTCCTCCAGTGAGGGTGCTTGGCTCCTTTGTCAAAGATGAGGTGGCTGAGTGTGTCTAGAGTTGTTTCTGCATCTTCTAATCTGTTCCACTGGTCCTCAGGTCTGTTTCTTTGCCAGTACCATGCTGTTTTTATCACAGTGGCTTTGTAGTATAGTTTCAGGTTGGGGATTGTGATATCCCCTGCCATATCTATGTTGCCTAGAATTGCTTTTGCTATTCTGGGTCTCTTCTTGTTCCAAATGAATTTTTGGATTGTCTTCTCAAGGCCAGTGAAGGATGCTCCTGGGATTTCAATTGGGATTGCATTGAATCTATATAGCAGTTTTGGAAGTATGGCCATTTTCACTATATTGATTCTTCCTACCCAGAAGAGGGGATGTCTTTCCATTTTCTGATACCATCTTCAATCTCTCTTTTCAGAGTGGTATAGTTTTCAGAGAAGAGGTCTTTGATTTCTTTTGGTGGGTTGATTACTAGGTATTTCAGTGTCTTGGATGCTATTGTGAAAGGCATTGTTTTGCCCTATTTCTGTCTCAGTGACTCTGTTGTTCATGTAGAGGAAAGCTATTGATTTTTGTGTGTTGACGTTGTATCCACCTACTCTACTAAATTTGGTTATTAAGTCTAGAGGACTTTTGGTGTTGTTCTTGGGGTCTTCTACATAGAGCATCATGTCATCTCCAAATAATGACAGTTTGACTTCATTTCCTATCTTTATTCCTTTTATTACCTTCTCTTGTCTAATCCTCGTGGCTAATGTTTCCAAAACTATATTGAACAGGAGTGGTGACAGTGGACATCCTTGTCTTGTTCCTGATTTTAGTGTGAAGGATTTCAGTTTTTGACCATTTAGTATGATATTGGCTGTTGGTTTTTCATAGATGGCTTCTATCAGATTGAGATAGAGACCATCTATTCCAGTTTTTTGTAGGGTTTTTATCATAAATGCGAGTTGGATTTTGTCAAATGCTTTTTCTGCATCTATTGAGATGATCATATGGTTTTTGTCCTTGGCTCTATTGATATAGTGTATTACATTGATTGATTTGCATATGTTGAACCATCCCTGCATCCCTGGGATGAATCCCACCTGATCGGGGTGTATGATCTTCTTGATGATCTTCTGCATTCTATTTGCCAGTATCTTAGTAAGGATGTTTGCATCTATGTTCATGAGTGAGATTGGCCTATAGTTCTCTTTTTCGGTTGGGTCTTTCTCTGCTTTGGGGATCAAGGTGATTCTTGCTTCCAGGAATGAATTTGGGAGTATTGCTTCCCTTTCAATTTCATTGAAGAGTTTAAAGAGTAGTGGCAGTAGTTCCTCTCTAAATGTCTTGTAGAATTCAGTGGATAAGCCATCAGGACCCGGGCTTTACTTAGTTGGTAAGTTTTTAATTACATTTTCAATTTCACTGATTGATATTGGGTTGTTTAGAATTTTTAGGTCTTTTTTGTTCAACTTTGGCAATTCATACGTATCTAGGAATCTGTCCATTTCTTCTGTGTTTTCCATCTTATTGGCATATAGTTTCTTGAAGTAGGTATTGATGATCCTCTGGGTTTTTTCTGGGTCTGTTGTAATTTTACCATTTTCATTCCTACTTGCATGGATTTGGGCCTTTTCTTTCCTTTTTCTGATAAGGTTGGCTAAGGGTTTGTCAATTTTATTTATTCTTTTGAAGAACCAACTCTTGGCTTCATTGATTTTTTGTATTGTTCTCTTAGTCTCCATTGCATTGATCTCTGCTCTGATCTTTATAATTTCCTCCCATGTATGAGCTTAGGTTTGTCCTACTCTTCTTTTTCTAGAGGCTTGAGGTTCAGCATCAGGTTGTTTAATTGGGCTCACTCTGTTTTCCTAATATGTATATTCACTCCTATAAATTTCCCTTGTAAGACTGCTTTCATTGTGTCCCATAGATTCTGATATGTTGTATTGTCATTGTCATTTAATTGAAGGAACTGTCTGATTTCTTCTTTAATTTCCTCTGTGACCCATTGGTTATTCAGAAGTGTGTTGTTCAATTTCCATGTGTTTATGAAATTTTTGCAGTTTCTTTTGCTATTGATTTCCAATTTCATTGCACTATGGTCTGATAATATATAGGGGATAACTTCAATTCCTTTGCACTTACTTAAACATGTTCAATGAGTGAGTATGTGGTCTATTTTGGAAAACAACCCATGTGCAGCTGAAAAGAATGTGTATTCTGATTTTTGTGGGGTAGAACACTGTAAACATCTGTTCAGTTCATTTGTTCAAGAGTTTGAGGTCTAGTATTTCATTACTTATTTTTTGTCTAGTTGATTTATTTGTGACGTGGGGTATTGAGGTCCCCCAGTACTATTATATTAGTGCATATATGACTTTTCATCTCCATTAGTATTTGTTTTATATAGTTGGGCGCCCTAGTGTTTGGTGCATATATATTTATGATTGTCATCTCTTCCTCTTGGATTGTTCCCTTTACAAGGATGTAGTGTCCTTCTTTGTCTCTCTTAATCAATGTTGGTTTGAATTCCACTTGATCTTCAAAGAGGATAGCTACTCCTTTTTTTCAGGTTCCTGTCACATGGAGTATTTTTTTCCACCTTTAACTTTCAGTCTATGAGTTTCTTTTTGAATTAAGTGTGTTTGTTGTATGCAGCAAAGTGTTGGATCTTGGTTCTTGACCCATTCTGCCAGTCTATTTCTTTTGATTGTTGAATTGAGACCATTAACATTGATGGTTATAACTGAAACATATTGACTTGTCATTGCCATGACTTTTTCTTTTTGTTGGGTTCTCCCCCTTTACATTTAATTTCTTGTCATGCCAGAGGGGTTCATTCTGTTTTGCTTCCTGGGGTTGTGATCCTCAATGTCTGTTCCTAGGCTATTGTGTAAAATTCTTTGGAGTGCTGGTTTGGTATTCACGAAGTTCCTAAGGTGCTCTTTGTCATGAAAGTATCTTATTTCTCCAACAATTTTGAAAGATAGTTTTGCAGGGTACATCAATCTGGGTTGGAGGCTGTTTTCCTTTAGGGTTTGGAATACATCACTCCAAGCTCTTCTTGCCTTGAGGGTTTGTGTTGAGAAGTCTGCTGTGATTCTGATGGCCTTTCCTTTGTATGTGATTTGTTTCTTTTCTCTAATTGCTTGTAGAACTTTGTTCTTCTGTTGGGTTTCTGGAATCTTAACAATTATATGCCCATGTGTAGATTTTTTTTGATCAAGGCTAGTTGCAGTCCTATATGCCTCACTTATCTGTATGTCAAATTGTTTTCCCCTGCTTGGTAAGTTTTCTGCCATCACTTCTGTGAACAGTTTTTTAATGTCATCTGCACTCTCTCATGTTTCTTCATTGACTCCAATCAGTCTTATGTTATTCTTCTTTGCATCATCTAGCAGCTGCTGGATTGATTTCTCATGGCCCCTTACTATTTTAAAGCAATTTTTGTTTTCCTGGTCACTAATTGCAATCTTATCTTCTATATCTGAAATTCTGTCCTCACCTTGGCTCATTCTGCTGCGTAAACTTTCAATGGAGTTTTTAATCTCCTGGAAATCTGTTTGCATCTGTTTTATGGATTCTATTTGTTTCCTATGTTGGGATTCCATCATGTTCCTCAGCTCCTCTATTTTTTTTAATCTGTGTCCTCTCTAGATTTATTAATCATCTCTTGCACTATGGGCACAATCTCTGCTGTTATGTAGGAAATTATTTCTGATTTTGTTTTTTCCAGATCTTTTTTTGCTAGTTCAGGGAGTCCAGGTGGTTGAGTATCAGATTGTTCATTTCATTTCTCTTTGGGGTTGCTTTAGGTGATCTGGAAGCCTGGTTTTGAGACTTGTTTATGTGTCTTCTCATTTCAACGGGGGTGGAATGGAGGGGGATGTGTTCTGCTGGCACCCATGCAGCTCACCTCCCGGTGCTGGGGACGGTGGCATGGCGGCCTGGAAGGTTCACCTCCTCTGCGCTGGGGGCAGCACTGCTCCTCAGCACTCAGGCAGGTTGTCTTTTTCTTGATGGTACTTTTGAAACACAAGAGATTTTCATTTGATGAAGTCCAATTTTTTCTTTTGTTGTTTTTGCTCTTTGTATCGTATCTAAGAAAACATTGCCTAATCTAAACTCACAAAGATTTACTCCTGTGTTTTCTTCTAAGAGTTTTCAGATAGCATGTACATTTACATTGATTATTGTAATCTATAATCTTAGAATGAAGAGAGTTTAATGTTAACACTGTTGACTTTCTTACTTTCTCTTTCTATTACCCAAGAAACAAATGGCAGTTTGCTTCTTTTATTCACAAACATGAAACTAGTAACACCCTGTGAAGGGCAAGAATGAGAGCTATGAGGGAACATTGCTGGGAAGCCATTTTGAAGAAGGAGTTGGTGATTGAAACAAGTCCCAGCGATGGGCCTCATGTAGTACTGGAGGAACAAGATTTCATCCACTCCTAAGGGGAGGTATGGGAGACACACAGAAGTACTGCCAACTTACCAGTCCAGGTTCACAGAGGGGACTACTATCCCCTAACTCTTTTTTTTTTTTTTGGTACTGGTGATCGAACTTGGGACCTTGGTCTTGTGAGGCAGGTGGTGGAACCACTGAGCTAAATTCCTGGCCCCCTGTTCCCTAATTCTTAAGTTCATTTCCCCAAAGTTCAGGTCAGTATTATTTCTACATGTTCCTATAATGAGTGAATACACTTTCCATAATCCTGTGAAATAATATCTATTATTTTATAAAAGTTGACACTAATAGATAATTGCACAAGTGATTGTTGTAAACTTGTATGAGTTTCTGAGAAATTATTAACTTTTTCTGTTTTAGAACCTATCTTAGAATTATAGCAAAGTGCTGTGATAAATACCTGTTATCCATTTTGAACTTACTAGATTAGCTGGAAGTATCTAAGAATGCTTTGAGTCATCAGAGAGTAATAACTGTCAAGACATATTTAGACATAATAACCTTGTGGCTATTTCATGAGTTTGATCACTGAATCATTAGGTACTCTATGTGCAAAGAACAGCATTGTTAATTATGCTTTTGGTATATGTGCTGCCGAAGCGAGCACTGTTAATTATGCTTTTAATGACATAAGAATAAAGTAAATGAATTTTAGTAACTACTGATGCCTGTATATTAGGCAAAGAGGTACAACTAGAAAGTAAAATTTCCATGTCACTGAATGCTATGATTACATAAAGATTGATAGAACAATACTATTTTTGTGTAGTCTGATATGAATCTAAAATTCTGTTGAGGCAGAAATCCTATATTCATGTGGATTCATAAGCACACAGTCTCTGACAGTCATTCTAGTAATGTCATTTGGGGTGTAGCATTACAATTATTGTGTTTTTATTACCTATGGCACATACTCATCTTTGAAGTTTCTAAAAATATGTTGGTGATTCAAGGAGAATCCATAGATTTATCAGGAGGAAAGGAGTTGGCACAAAGTTCTTTTTTAACAGAACTTCCCAGACACATGAAGGAACTATGAGACACTCACTCTGCAGAGTAGGGCAACATCCCTAATGCAGCAGATAGCCATGGTGTTGAGACAGCTGGAAAGGCCCCACTTGGAGCAGAACTATATCTAGGAGTGACTGAGAACCAGAAACCTGGGAAGCCCAGTCCCCTGGAGCTCCTTAGTCTCATGATCCTCATCACAAAAGAAGAAACTTTGTTTAAAATGGCTTCTGACAGTGTCTTTCCCTAGGTTGGGTCTTGTATTTTAAGAAAGGGATCTAGAGCCCTTCAGAGATCAATATGAATTACTGTGATCTAGTAATTCACTTAAATCTGCAGTAGCTGGGTACCTTACAGTTCTACTGCAGTTACTAAATTCAAAAAGTTCAATAGTGAATAATAAATCTTTTTATCCCCTTTTTGGGCCTGTTTCTAGGCTCTTTGTCTGATCCTTATCTCTTACATTTAGAGTTGTAGTCCACCTGAAATTGATTTTTGTTTATGTGTAAAATGGGGCCTAACTCCCACACCCACTTAATTAAAATTCAATTGATCTACTACCATGAGTGCCACATTTGCATAACACCTTTGTCATAAACAGGTGCCTACATAGTCTATTCTGTTCTGCTGCCCTGCTTGTCAATATTTTTACCAATATCATTCTGTCTCATTTAGTATGGATTTATAACACATCTTAATACTAATAAGGTGTTCCTGCCACTTTTTTTTTTTGGTACTGGGGATTGAACTTGGGACCCTGAGCTTACAAGGGGGCACCACTAAGCTAAATCCCCAGCCCCTGCCACTTTCTTCTTTCTCAGTAGTCTCATGACTGTTCTTAACCTTGACATATACATTTTAGAGTCCACTTGTCAATTCCACAATAATTAATTCGCTGCAAGTTTGATTTGGATTGAATCTACTATATTGATAAGCTTAGGGAGAAATGACATTTCTACTATTTTAATATATGTGCTGCTGAAGCGAGCACCATTTCTACTATTTTAAATCTTCTAATACATTAACATCCTTCTATTGATTTAGTGGATATTCAATATCTCTAAGCATATCTTCAGATTTTCTGTACAGTGGCATCATTTTTTTTAGATTTATTACTAGGTATTTGATATGTTTTAATGCTATTATGCTTTAAAAAGAATCTTTTTAAAATTTTATTTTAAAATAATTTGATACCCAACTCTGAATGGAAAAAAATCAGTTATATTACCTTATTTATTCTTTTCTTTTTTGGGGGGGGGGTACTGGGGACCTTGCATTTGCCAGGCAGGCACTGTGCTGTTGAGCTACATCCCCAGCCCTAGCTTATCTATTCTTAATTCTATGATTTATTTTTCTTGTCTTACTGTATTGTCTGGCACTCCAGTTTCTAATTTCAGAATAAACATTTGAATATTTTACCATAAAGTACAATATTTCCTATAGTGTTTTGAAATAGATACAATACTCTTAACAAATTAAAGCTTCCTTTGTAGTTTACTAAGATTTTTTTATACTTTATGTAGAATTTTATCTATTTCTACTTCTGAGATAACCATGATTTTTCTCTTTTCTTCTGCCAATGTGGTAAGTTACATTGGTTGATTTTTATGTAATAATTGTATATTCTTGAAGTAACCCCAGCTTGATTATAATCTGTCCTTTTATATTTTGTTGGATTGTTTCCTATTATCTTGTTAGTAAAGACTTACTTCCAACAGGATATGTTAATTTGCAGTAGTTAAATGTTTTTGCTGTAACAAGTAGAAAATAAAATGGATAATTGCAAAATTATATTTGTAAAAATATTAGAGAATTGAGGAACAAGGAGGAATAGGTGAACTGAAATTTGAGAGCAGTAAGAATGCATCCTAGGTGAGCTAATTTTTCTTGTTTTCTTTTCCTGTGGGATTGACATAGGCAGAAAGAGTACTAGAAGAAAGAGATGCCAGCAGGATTTTTAACAGTTACACAGGGCTGCTGAAACCTATAAGAAACTGGGAGAACCTAAAAGCATACTAGTTTTCTCCATTTTTAGGGGTTTTTTGAGGTGAAATGACTCAGAAAGGTAAATTGAAATCTCTCTTGTCTTTTGGAGCTTAGGGAAAAAAATCTTACTAAGGGAAAGGAGTCTTTCACAAATTCACAATTAGTTTGTCCTTCTGGTGTCTATATATAGGTGTTTCCTAGGGTTGCCATGAAAAATTACTACATACTGGGTAGCTTAGAAGACAGGAATTTATATTCTCATAATTCTGGAAGCTAGAAATCCAAGATCAAGGTATGAGTTGATTTAGTTTTTCTGAGGCCTCTTTCTTGCCTTGTAGATCAAGGTCATCTCTGTGTGCTTCATATGGTCCTCCTTCTTTTTGTGACCATGCCCTGATTGCTTCTTTTTTTCTTTTCTTTTCTTTTTTTTTTGGTACCGGAGATCGAACTCAGGACCTTGTGCTTGCGAGGCAGGCAGCGGCACTACTGAGCTCTATCTCTGGACCTTGTTTTTTTCTTTTTGAGTCAGGGTCTTGCTATGTAGTTCAGGCTGGCCTTGAACTCACTGTGGAGCCCAAGGTGGCCTCAAATTCACAGCAGTCCTCCTGCTTCAGCCTCCCAAGTGCTGGGATTACAGGCATGCCTAATTCTAATCTCTTCTTTTAAGGACACAAATCATGTTGGATTATGGCCTGGCCTCATGAACCCACATAAAATCACATTCTGAAGTACTTGGGGGTTAGGATCAAATGTGAATTTTGGAGTAACACAATTCATACTGTAACAATGGCACTTAAAAAACTAAGCTCAAAACTAAAGGAACTTCAGGTTTTCAGGGCTGAAGAAAGATAATTTACAAACTCTCAAAAGCTTTGACCCACCTGAGTTAATGATTGAATTGGGCTAATCTGTCTTTTTTTTTTTTTTTTTTTGTACTGGGGATCAAATTCAGGTCCTTGTGCTTGCGGGGGCAGGTGGCAGAACCACTGAACTAAATCCCTGGCCCCAATCTGTCTTTTGGTGTATCTGCCTGAGGAAAAGGAGAACCATCATTAATGTGAGGTGTTATTTGGAGCCTTCTTTCACATAATATATCTGTCATGTAATCAAATATTATTAAACATGTAAAGAAGCAAGAGAACATGGCCAATGACCAAGGAAAATACCAATACAAGTAGACCCATAGGTTATCCAGATATTAGAAATAGCAAAGACTTTAAAATAACTATTTTAATTTTGTTAAATTAGAGAAAAAGATAGATGAAAACATGGAAAATTTCAATATGAAAATGAAATCTATATTATCAAAATAAAATGAATGTTGTAGAAGTAAAACAGTATTAGAAATTAAGAACTGATTGACACAGTAAGATAAGTATGGCTGACAACAATTTATTGTGTATTTCAAAATAGCTAATAAAATTTTGAATGTACAAAGCACAAAGGATGAATGTTTAAGATGATGGGTATGACAATTACCCCTGATTACCCATCATACGCACTTACTGAAATGTGATGTTTTACCCCAAAAATATGTACGATTATTGTGTGTCAATTGAAACTAAAACCAGGAGAGACCCTGAGTAGCCAAAGCAATCCTGAGCAAAAAGTGCAAAGTAGGAGGCATTATAATACTGTATTTCAAGTTATACTTCAGTGCTACAATAATAAAAACAGCATGGTGCTGGCACAGAAAATAGACATGTAGACCAATGGAATAGAATAGAACAGAAACAACCCCCATGCACCTTTAGCCATCTGATCTTTGACAAGGGGACTAAAAATAAAAACTGGAGAAAAATAACCTCTGTAACAAATGGTGCTGGGGAAACTGGTTATCCATGTGCAAGAATAAATGTAGATTCATATCTCTCAAACTACCAAAATCAAATAAAAATAGATCAAACACCTAGATATAAAAGCAGAAGCACTGAATCTGCTGGAAGATAAAATAGGTAAAACACTTGAAGACATAGGGAAGAACTTCCTGAAAAGAACCCTAATTACACAAGAAGTAATTCCAAGAATCAACAAGCAGGATTATATCAAAATAAAAGGCTTCTACGCCCTGTGGAGGGTGAAGAGATAATCTTCAGAATGGGAAAAAACTTTACCAGGTACTCTTGATAGGGAAGTAATATATAGAATATATAAAGATCTTTTAAAATTAGACCCCAAGAAACAAAAGACCCAATCAAAAACTGGACAAATGAAATGAATAGACACTTGTCAGAAGAAGTACAAATGTCCAATAAACATGAAAATGCTCAGCATCTTCGGCCATTAGGGAAATGTAAATCAAAACAGCATTGAGATTTCATCTTACTCCAGTCAAAATGGCTGTCATCAAGGACTCAAAAAACAACACATTCTAGCAAAGATGTGGGGGAAAAAGAATTTTTCTGCATTGCTGGTGGGAATGTAAACTAGTGAAGCCACTATGAAAATCAGTATGGAGATTCATCAAACAATTAAAACTAGAAATTCCATTTGATCCAGCAGTAGCTTTGCTGAGTATCTTTCAGTCATATTACAATGATACATACATATCCATGTTGATAGCAGCACAATTCACAGTAGTTAAATTGTGGAAGCAGCCGATATGTTCATCAGCAGATGAATGGATAAAGAAAATGTGGTTTAGATACACAATCGAGTAATACTTGGCCATAAAAAAGGATAAATTTGAGTCATTCATAGGAAAATGAATGGATCTGGTGTCTATGTTAAATGAAATAGATCAGACTCAAAAGGTTCACTATCACATGGTGCTGTTATATTTCTTTAAAATACCAGTGAGACACAAAAGTGGCCAACAGTAAATTTTTACCCTTCATTGTTGAAAAGTTCAGGTTGTCTGAGCATTCTCTGCTACAGTAGCAGTTGTCCAGGATTGTTACCTCCCCGTGTTTGGGGAATGTTAAATACACCAGGGCAGAAAGCTTTTCCTCTTCAAGGAGAAAAAAGAAAATTATTCTTCAAAACCTATCTGATCTGGCTGCGAGGTCTTTCCTTCTGTCTCATCTCTTCAAGCTCTTTTTTCTTTTTCTTTTTCCAGTAGAGCAAGAGAAACAAAAACCTCATCTGAGTTACAAGAAACAAGACACTGATGGCTGTTCAGGGAGTGACCAGGAGCAGATGAGATACTCCTTTATCTCCCACATCCACTGTATGTGCTTCACAGAAAAACAACAAATCCACAAAATACAACATCTAGAATTACAAAATCCACCCATCCAAGGGTGCTGGAAAGAAGAAAGGACAGGCAGGAGGATAAATAGCAGAGGAACAAAGCAAAGTGTTAAATCAGTCCAGGCACAGGGGTTGGCAAACGCTAGAAAATAGCTACAGAAAAACCTGTGGTCCATTCAGACTCATGATGGTGTTAAAGAACCACACACTGGTGTCAGGAAGATCCTTAAGTGCATCAGAGACAAAAATTCGAGTACTTCAAAGAGAAGGGAATACGCAGAGAACCCTTGGCAGAATGGATCCCGCCTTCCCTGGCCAGGGAAGAGAACTGAAAAAAGGTATCCTTTTTCAGGGGTCTTTGCTTCATGGGAGCCGACTATGAGTCAAGGGTAAGAGTCAGCACTGATAATATATAAGAACTGCATTGCATGAGGAAAGCAAAGGGCAGACTAAATCCAAGGAAGATGCTATGCTTAATGACCTCTGGTGCATTTCAATTCCTTTATTGAACCAACATAATTTGGAACAGTACAGTGAATAGAAAAGGGACTTATGCAGTACCCTAACCAGCTGACCAACAAGATGGATGGGAAAGAGACTCACAAACATTCCTTGAAACCTAATGGCATTTACAACTTTGCTAAACACAAACTGGGGGAGCTCCCAAAGAGCACTGAAAATTGGCATGAGGAAGAATTCCAGCCATGACCAAGTATTTCCATGCAGTGATGAACCTCCAGTAATTCAAGCCTGTTACTGACTGAAGCACGGAAAGAAACACTCAATAACACAAGAGGAGACTGAACCAGAATGCTCTGCCATTCCAAGCACAGCACCGAAAAATTCTAACAATATGTGGCTCACTCTCTTGCTTCTGCTCTATACTCTGGGCCTCTTCTGAACTGTGACACTACTCGCGCTTTTTCCACACTGCCTCTCTCCCTTTCTCTGGATTGGAGCACCTAGCTTTGAGATGGTACAAATACCCGAGATGGAGTCTTTGATTCGCCTGCCAAGATCCTGGAAGGAGCTTTTACACTGTCAGCCATCTGTTTACCACCCAGACTATCAACTACACAGGAGAGAGAAGACCCCCAAATCTCTCATCATGAAGGAACTGGCAGCTCCCTTGCCCACCACTAGCCTGCTAGGCTCTTCAGGGCTTGGCAGCCAAGCCAAGGCCATTGTGCCCACATGAAAGGAAAATATGTACTGTACATACTATGTACTGTACATACCAGTTGAGGTTGACCTTGAATTCACTGTGCAGCCCAGGTTGGCCTCAAATTTGCTGCGATCCTCCTGCCTCAGCCTCCAGAGTGATGGGACCTCAGGCATGTAGTACTATGCCCAGCAGAAAAAAATATTTTTTAACAAGAGAACTCATAGGATGGCTTTAACAACATACCAGAGACAGCAGGATAGCATTAGAAAAAGAAAGACATACTATTAGAGTGGGTGTAGATAAAGGTTCATAAGTACCTTTTATTATATTAAGGAAGTTTTCTTTGTTACAGTTTATTTCATGAATCTCCCCCAAAGGGTTCATGCACTCAAAGGTGGGGCTTTTGAAAGATGATTGAATCATGGGACAAAATACTACAGGTGACTTCCTGTTAGCAGGCGGGCTCAGTTTGGAAGAGGCAGGTCACTGGGGGTGTGACCTGGAAGGGGCACCTTGCTTGTCTCTGCTTCCTTGCTGCCATGAGGTAAGCAGCTTTCCTACAAGGCAAGCCCTTCCACCCTACCACTTTTGCAAGCCTGCAAACATGGACTGAAATTCCTGAAATTGTGAGCTAAAATATACCTTCCTCCTTTAAGTTGTGGATGCCAGGTATTCTGTCTCAGCAACGAAGAAGGTGACTAAGGCACTTTTTATTCTCAGTGTTCTGAGTGTCTTTATGATGAAAGGGTGTTGGATGTTGTCAAATACTTCCTCATCAATTGAAATGATCATTTGATGTTCCCACTTGTTATTAGTATAGTATACTACATTGATTTGGGTATATATTTTTCAAATATTTTTCCCAGTTTATGGCTTGTCAATTTTTTTTAATGGTAGCTTTGGTTAGCAAATGTTTTAAATTTTGATGAATCTTTTTCTCTCTCTCTCAGCTGCACTAGGGATTGAACCAGGGCCTTTGCACTGAGCTACATCACCAATCCTTATTTTTTATTTTTATTTTAAGACAGGGTCTTACTAAGTCACTAAGTTGCTGACGCTGGGCTCAAGCTTGTAGAGTGATGGAATTACAGGCATGTGCCAGCATGCCAAGCTTCATTTTTTAAAAATGATTATTGCCTTTCATATCTTATCTAAGGGCACTTTCTTGGGATATGGACCAGATTCCTCATTTTTTAGCCTCCTCGTCTGCCTCCTCCTGGTCCACCTCCATGTCATCTCATGGCTGCCATGTGGGAGCTGGACTATAGTATAGTATTCTGGAATATTATATTGGCTGTTTGTGACTGCCTTGCAACTCCAACCCAGGATTCCATTCTGAGACTGACTCCTCTCCAGATATTGGTGGGACTCGAAGACTGACATAGCACACTGTTTCATTCTTTTGAAGTCTGCATTCCCTCAATCCCCATTCACTAGGGAGTAAATAAGCCTCAAGAGGTCACTGATCTTATTCTGTTCATTGATATGTCCCAAAGGCTTAACAGAATGCCTGCCACGCAGTAGACTTTCAATGCATTTCTGTTGTTGAACTAATTTCTTCTGTATAGGAAATGGCTTAATTCTTTTATAGACCTAACAATTATTAAATAAAAATTTCAGGAAACCATTGTGTTGGACTAGCCTCCCGCACTAGGCCCCAACAGACCAGACTAACAATGAAAACCCACATTAAATGTCCACATCACTGAACTGAAACTAAGCTGTGATCTGACCTTTCCAGGAATCGAGAGAGAGAGAGAGAGAGAGAGAGAGAGAGAGAGAGAGAGAGAACAGCTAAATTTCCCAAACAGGCCATTTTCAATTCACATGATAATTATCTGTTTTAATTCTTACAAAGAAGAGTATTGAAGTGACCTGGTGTTCACCAATTAGTTATTTTTCTATTATTGTATCTCACTGTTCCCACCTTCTAAGGACAGTAACTTTGAAATGACTAGTCTTTTCCTTGTTCTTTCTGCTTTTTTTCCCCCAGCCCTTCTCTGTCTATAAAGCCATGCTCTCCTGCTCAGCTCATCTGAACACTTATTCTGCTTAATGGAATGAAGTGTTGCCCAATTCTAGAATCAGAAAAAAAGTCAATTAAGATCATTAAACTAAATTGTTGTAAATTTGTCCTCTGACAATTTGGACTCATAGGCTCTATATAATAATATTCAGCTCTCCTTGGTTTCCAGCATGCTCAGGTGAACCACAATGATCCCAAATTTCATTCCCTGTCACCTTGTGCCATGCATGCCCAAAAGCATGAAGTCTTACTAGAACAAATCTAAAGTAAAGTGAAGAGAAAGAGCATGCAAAAGAGTTCATTACAATGCATTGGACCCAAATTTGGTCAAATTTGTGCGTATGATTGATTTGGAAATAATGCTTCCAATTCCTTTTTACTGCATGTACCAGAAGAACTTCCTGTTAACTAATATGATGTTTCCTTTTACTACACATATCAGAATAATTTCTTGTTACCTAATAGGATGTTTCCTTTTACTGCATATATCAAAAGAATTTCCTGTTAACTAATATGATGTTTTGACTTTTTGTTTTAGCATATTTCAGTGAAATACCTAGGGACATATTCTTCAAATAAATATATATGAACAAATTGTTCTATTAATCTAGGTATGATTTATTTATAATATTTCATTGAGCTTTTTGTGAATGGCATTATGATGAATAGTCTAACAACATGAAATAAGAAAATATGGAAGGACTTACACTAGTATTAGTGAGGACTCTCAGTGTTAAAAGGGATAGAAACACCATCCAAACCAGCTCAAGTGATAAAGGGGATTTGTTGGCTCAAAAATTGCTTCCCATACTGCTAGATCTGGGCTCTCGGTATCATCACTTTCTCTCCCTGTCAAGGCTCCTCCTTCCTCTGAAGGAAAGAAAGAGAGAGAAGCCCACAGTTTAGAGACTCTCAGGCCATATTTACAATCATCACCAGTAAGGAAAACCTCCCTTCGGTCTCATGTCTCTAGGTCCTACTCTGTCTTTCAAATGAAGAATTTGAACTATAATTTCCAAGACTTCTTCCAGGATCAACTTTTAGATTTAAAAAATTAAAATATGGAACACACGGTTAAATTTAAATTTCAGATAAACAATGAGAAAACTTTTTAGAGTAAGTATGTCAAGATTATAAAATGTAGTTACACTAGAAAATTATGTACTGTTTACCTGAAATTCAAATTGCCTGCATTCTTGCATGGCTGCTCTAATTTTAAAAGGTTCTTTTGTTTGTTGGTTTTGTCTTGTTTGACTGTTCGGGGATTTGAATCTCAGGCCTCACACGTGCTAGCCAAGCACTTTGCCGCTGAGTTTTAAACTTTAATTTTACACATTCATTCACTTATTTATCCATCCATAGATACATTCATTCAAACAAAGTGCTTGCCATGAGACCAGTATCTCTGCCAGATGGTAAGAACATGGTAATAAGCAGAAACAAAAAAATGTCCTGCTCTCCTAGCACGTTCAATCTCTCCAGCTGGGAGAGGGACAATAATACTGCAATCACCAAGGCAAATGTATGACTGCTAGCCAAGTGGCATGTGCTAAATGAAAAGAGGGCCCAGGAAAAGCCCTAAAGCTAGGAAGTCATGCCAAAGGCAGTGGTGTTGAAATGAGAGCTGAAGGCTGAGTCAGGATAAAGCAAGCCTAGGAAGAGTATTGAGGGTGAGGAAATGGGCAGCACTGCTTGTTGAGAGCAGGGACTGCAAAGTTGCATTGAAAGATTGGTCGTCTCTAGGCAGAGCAACACTAGTAGTGGCAGCCTTCTCGGCTCCTCAGTCATTGCGCTGTCTGTGGCACCCAGCTTTGCTTTGTGACCACAACAGGCTAGATTTCATGAGCAGGGCCACAGGTATCACAGGTGTGAGCCCTTCTGCAGCTGTCAGTGCAGGGAAATGCAGGCAGGAGAAGATACAACCAGCCTATGATGGCAGCCCGGACAGTGTATTCCTGCCCCATTTCACTCACTTCGTCCAACTTCCCTCATGAATCATGGATAATATATGTGTAGGGAAGGAAAAAATTATTTTTTCCTAACTCATTGCTAGGTTCGTGACTGGGGCTCTTAAAAGACAGATTAGCAAGAAGAAGCCAGAAAATGTATTCAGGATAAGTTTCATGTGACATAGGAGTCTTCATAAGAAACCCAGAAAACAGGTAAATACGGGCATTTTTACGCTTACATTTGATGAAGAGGTGGAAAGTCATGGAGAGGTGTGCCTGGATGAAGGGGCTGTGAGCCTATGGTAATAAGTTAGGGGAACGTCAGAAGGCCTGTGTGTTTGGCTCTTCTTTGTGTCTGTGTCTGCATAGGATGGAATATTCCTTTTCTCTGGGTGTAGGAAAGGCACCTCCATGACCTGGTTTAGAGAAGCAGGGTGGAAGAAATCAGAGAGTGACCTTTCTCGGCTGTGTAACCTGCTTTAGGGAGGAAGGGCAAGGGGAAAGTGAGAGTGACCTTCCTGCTAAAGCTGTTTTCTCAAATGCCAAGGTGCCATATTTTGGGGTAGGAAGTCCTGAACCTCATCAAACGAAATGGTTTCCTCAGTCAGAAGTCTAGATCTGGTGTCCATTCTGCTTTTAGTGGGCCAAGGTGAGCAAGGGCGTGCTATTACCATTCCCTGCCTCTATTTCCACACTTCATATCATGGATTCAGCCCCTCTTGCTGGATTGTTGCGAGGATTAAAATAACATGGAACTCACATTTGAAAACTGGGTTTTATTATTCCTATATTATTAGCCATAAACAAATAGTTGCTACTTCTGTTTTCAAAAATATATATTGTCCCCTGGGACACTGGGCAGACACCAATGTGGCATTCATAAGTGCTCTATAGGCTTTCCCTCTGCTGAACGAGAATACTATTGTATTTTCTGGGATCCCACCAATCTGCGGTAGAGGGTTTATGCGCTTAGGGCGTCATGAAACCCTAAACACAAACATAGATCTCATTACTGTTATGACCATGACAGCTTATATTTCTTAACACATTAACTTCCCTCTGTTGAGCAGACAGCTCAGTTGTGGAAGGACTCATAACATCATTCCTCATTTCTCAATGTGTCTTGCTGCTGTTGAGTTTAACAGTTCTTTAGCTCCCAGGGTGCTTATTTAATAATGATGCTCTGAGTTCCCAAAGAAAGACTCTAATTTTCCCTTGTGCAATGGCTGTCATCAAGCTCCAACACCCCATGGTCTGGTGCAATGAGAATGTGCACTTGGAACCCATTCACTCACACACTCTGTGTTTAATCTATTAAGTTCTATAAACTGTAGAAGCACCTGATGCTTTTGCTTCTTCCCTTGATCATTTTCTTCTTCACTTTTCCCCAAACTTGGAAGAAAGATTGATTGCCATATATTGTAGAGGTGATTTTCTTTGACTTTTATGAGATGTTTGGAAGAAGGCTATCAGTATTTAAAAATTTACACACACGGTGGCTAGAAAATGAGCACAAATAAGAGTTGATGGGCCAAAATTGTGGAATCATGAAGATATTAGAGAATTTTGAGATCAAGTCCAACTTCTTCGTGTCACAGAAGAAGACACAGAGGCTTAGAGAGGTTCCTTTATGTGGCAAAGATCACACAACAAAGGGTTCACTAAAATTTGGATTTTCTGTGAACCAAATCCAGATGCCCATGGCCTTTCTGTGAAAATAGTTTGATTGTACCACAACTACACTCACTTGTGCTGTCAATGGCTGCATTTGTGCTATAATGTGACCTGAATGGTTGCAACAGAGACTACATGGACTCAAAGCTTAAAAGACTAATTCTCTGGTCCTTTACATAAGAACATTTCTCACCCTCTCTAGGCCTTGAGAGTCCTCTGCCTCCCTCTGCTAGAGGGAAGCACCACGGAGAAGTATGCATGAAGCAGGGCCTGGGGGCAGAGGCGGCCAGGCCTGGGGCAGTGTGGGACACTTCTGCCCACGTTCCAGTGAGCATTAGTTATACGGTCCTCTCAGATGCAGGGAGGCCCAGGACATGCAGTCCTTTGAGCTGTAGTCTGTGTGGCTGATTCCCAGGACAATTCCACCTAGGGTGTGGCACCATGACTTTCGATGGATAGTTAGCTGTCTCTGCCATGCGTGGTCAGCAGCCTGTTTGTCCCGCTTGGTGTATTAGACACAAATGACTAAGCACATGGCCACCATCACTGAGACTACGGTGACTTAGAGCGCTCACTCCTGTGCCATGTCTTTTCTGTCTGACCATGTCACTCGTCATAGATCGTTATTGAATCAAAGAATGACAACCGGCCCAAAAGATGGTTCATGACTTTGGTCAGATACTAAGAAATATTTGCTGGGGTTTGAATTTTTAAAAAAGGAAACATTTTCATTTAATAAGAATTTTAAGTACAATGATATATCCACATTCTCGCAACAGACAGTGTTTTATTTTAAATCTAACCCCAATATTACATATTACCGGGCTTTAAAAATAATGCATATAGCTTGTTACACTAGAATGGAGGACAACATCCTAAAGGTAAAAATGTCAGTGATTAGTAACACAGAATTCTCAAAAAGGAAATTCAAAAATTATCATCATTTAGTTCACTTCAGAGCAATGTAAAATGTAAGTATAATAATTATAAATATTGTAATTGGGAGTACATAAATACTAAAAGTTCAGGAAACCACCTTAGCTACCACAGGAAACAGAGAAAGCTACATTCAGAATAAATAGAGAGGAACAGGTGCCCAAGGGGAGGAGATACAAAAGGGACCATGTGGTTCCATGGAGAGGCAGCTGCTTTAGTTCCTGGGGCTCTTTGAGTTTCTGGCTCTTGTCTGCATGAGACCCATTTGTACTTCCAACTTTTGAGAGTTTTAGGACATCCACTGTTGTGGACATGTGGTTGTGTCTACTCTGTTACCCCTCCTTTATTTGGAGGAATAACTCCTCCTTCGCCCTTTTTGGGCTCTAATATGGGATCACATGGGCTTGCTGTTTTATCCACAGTGATAGCAATAGGGGAAAGGCCATGACCCAAGCCAGGATTGTCAGAATCTCCAGGGATGTCTATGAAATGGAAATGGCAAAAAGAAGCTCTTTTCTCCCAAGAACAAGACAGTAAACATATTTGGCCCACTGCCTGCTTTGTTTTTGTCTTTTTAAATCACTATAGACTCAAAGAATTGGAAGAAAGAAAAATAAATAGTAGGGAGGGTCCATCACTCAGCTTCCCCTAATGACTGCATCTGATGCAATGGTAGAACATTATTAACACCTTGAAATTGACATCAGTACAATACAATGAGCTAGATCGTGGTCCTTACTCAGATCTCACCAGTTTTTTTACTCTTTTCTGTGTCTGTGTGTATAATATCTGGGATTTCATCAGATATAGAGAAGCATGTAACCACCATCATGGCCAAGCTACAGAACTACTCCATCACCAGAGTGGAGGTCCTCCTTGTTGCTAGTTATGCTCCCTCCTCCTTCCCAATGCTTAGCAATCACTATTTTGACATTGCAGAAACCATAAAGAAATGGGATCCTATAGCACATAGCCTCTTCACATTGGTGATTTTGACTCAGCGTTATGCTCTTGCAAAGCCTTCACGTTATTGCAAGTAGTGATAGCTCATTCTTTTTTATTGCTAAGAGTATTCCCTTGTATGGAAATGAGAGAGGAGACCACCCCTCCGTATGGAATTGGGCAACTATGGGTTAATTGTGTTATTAGGCAACTATGGGTTAACTATGTAACTATGCTTTTTGTAGAATGTGCCAGAGTAGCCATGGTAACTTCTGTAATCTGTCATAAAAGGAGCATAACGGACTCAGAAAGGCCTGCCAGAACTATTTGCTCACCTCCTCTCCAGTGCTCTGCTTTGTGCAGATCCTGCTTGTTATATTCCCAGGGAAACTCCAACGGAATTAAGCTTCATAGATGTAAATAGAGATATATAGAGAAGCGAAAGCTTCTATTTAGGGCTCTCGAGACTGACATGAGTCACTCACTCAGCCACCAACATTAAAAGCCACTTTTTGCTCCTTTCTTCATGTTAAGAGTGGTCTGTCCAGAGTCCTCACAGTTCCCTGCTTCAGAAAGACCACAGGTCTATAACTATTTACCTAAAGAACACTTGGGTTGTTTCCAGTTTAGGGTTCTGTTGCAGTGTGTGACCATGGCAGTACAGACAATGAATGATTACTCAGAGACAAAACTTAGTTCAATCACCAGAGGGACTATCTCAACCCAGAACACCCATCATTAGGGAGACTCCCAGGAGAAGCCCAAAGCTAAGAAGTCTCCAGCTTTTATTTAGAATATCAATGTAAGTGAAAAAAGCAGAAGAAAAGCAGTTTGGGAAAGGAGCTGTCTCAAGGCTAGGCAGTTTTCTTGGGGAAAGGAGAAGGACAATAACCAGACACAGCATGCTTCCCTAATGTAAACTTCTTGTTTAACCATTTCTCATAGATCTTGTATGCTTTTGCCCTGTAGTTTAACCATTCATCCCTCACAAAGCCTGCAGGCTTTGGCCCCATAGCTCTGTTACCATTTACAGAGCCTGTGTGCTTTTGCCCCACAGTTTAACCATTCACTCCTCAGCCAAGTCCCCCAGAGGGTTCTTACAACTAAACATTTGAGTACAGGTTTTTTTGTGAACATAAATTTTAATTTCCCTGGGATAAATGCTCAGGACTGTAATTGCTGGATGATATGGCAAGTGCATATCAAACTTTGTAAGGCATGGCCAGCCTGATTTGCACAGTGGCTGTACCATTTTATATCCCCACTAGCAAAGTACAAGAGATACAGTTTCTTTGCATCCTTGCTAGTATTTAGCAAGTATTTAGTATTGGCAATATTTTCATTTTAGCAATTCTTCTAGATATATAATAGTATTTCATTGAGGTTTTAATTGCATTTCTCCAATGGTTTGCAATTTTTAACATCCTTTTGTATAGTTACCACATGTGTATCTTTCTTGGTAAGGAGTCCATTCAAGTCTTTGCCCGTTTTCTAAGTAGATCATTTGCTATATTATTGATGAGTTCAGAGAGTTCTTTATATATTCTAAACATGAGCTTCATGGAAGATACGTGGTTTGCACATTGTAATGATCAAACTTAATTGTCAACTTGATTGGCTTGGGAACTGATTAGGGGATTAAAAAAACACACTTCAGCATATGTCTGGATGGGCCATGAAGGCATGACCTTGGTGTCTATATCTAGTCCCTTGTTCCTTCCTCTCGGGACTGTTTCCCAGCTCTGCTTCCTAGTGGCCATGAACTAAGCAGCTTTGCTCCTCTACATCCTTTTGCCGTACTGTTCCTGCCTTGGAGCCAGCAGGCCATATACACTGAATCCTCTGAAACGATGAGCCCAATTAAACTTCTTTAGGTTGTGAGTGTTGGACATTTTGTCCATCAACAGGACTAACATGTATGTTATTCCATTCAGTCTGCTGCTTGTTTTTACTAACAAAACTTTACTGGAACACACCCATTGATTTATATAGTATTTGTGGCTCCTTTATGCTAGAATGGCAGAGCTAAAAAGCAGCATCAGAGACCATTTGGCCTATGAAACCTATGGTATTTACTATCTGGACTTTTATAGAAAGTTTGCTGACCTTTGTTCTAAAGTGGGAAAACCAAAAAGGTGAAGACCAGAACCACTAGTGGCCACACACACCCTTATATAGAAAATGGTAGTGTAGAGTAGAAAAAAAATCATGCTGTACCTATGGAGCAATTAAAGACAAGGCCAAGACATAAGAGTCATGTGTCTAGGTTTCAGACCCTAGATTTAGTCCATTTTTTCCATAATTTCACAATTTTACATGAACCAACAGATTTTGCTTATGCTGGTTCAAATTGTTTTTGCTTCTGCTATCCATCACCAAAAATGTGTACATGTCCCCCACAATAAAGCAATTTTTTAGTTTTTATTTTATCTATTTATTAATTTATTTATTTAAGATGTGTGCTATAGGCAAGATATGACTTTGTTCCCCACAGGTTCATGCTGGGAGCTTTGTCCTCTTTGTGGTGGTGTTGGGAAGTGATGTGGAAGAGGTGGGGCCTACTAGGAAGTAATCAAGTCACCTAGGGAGCTGCCCTCTTGTGGAATTGACGTGGTTCTCATGCGACCCTGGTTAGTTTGCCTAAGAGGGTTGTGATAAAACAGCATACTTGGTGTTTCCTGCTCTCTTTGCTTCCTGTCTCCACATGTGATAGCCACTCATGAATCCATCTGCCATGATATGATACAGTCAGGGGGGGCCCCCAACCCAAGCCTGTGTCAGCAGGATGCTTTTGGAATATAAGCCTCCAAACTGTGAGCTAAGTAAACTCTTTTTTTTTTTTTTTTTTGATCTGCTAAGAATCAAATTCAGGATCTTGGGTTTGATCATAGGCAAGCACTGTACTGCTGAGCTACATCTCCCAGCCCAAACTCTTTTCTTCATAAGTCACCAAGCTTTGGGCAATTTGTTTCAGCACTGGAAAATTGACTAATACACTGGGTGAGTGGATTTATATTTCTTACAACCAAAGCAATTTTTTTTTTGTGGTACCTGGGATTGAACTCAGGACCTTGCGAGGCAGGCGGTACCACTGAGGTAAATCCCCAGGCCCCCAGCCAAAGCAATTTTGATTAGGACAGACAGTGTCGAGGGGAAGTAAAGAGACCTGCCTTAGGGCACAGACAATGTTAAGGAAAGTTATTATGAGGAAGGCCACTGAGCAGCCTCCGACAGACATTTCTGATTTTTACAAAAACCTCTGTCATTAAAACTCATCAGAGCAGATGACAGTTCCTGGTTTCTGGTGCCTTCTAACTTAGGACCAAGTCTCTTTCACTTACTTCTCTTCTACGAGTCTTTTTTTTACGTAAATGATTGATGGTTATGTTTCCTCGGTGTTACACAGACCTTGTAGTATGTACATCAGTTACTCCAGAGAAACAGAACCAAGAGGAGATATACTCTACATTCTCTATCTATCTATCATCTATCACTATTTCTGTATAACTCCATGGTGGATGAGCCACCATCCTCTTTAATTCACATGTCTGCCTCTGCTACTGTTGCTCTCAGGAAGCAGCTTTAGCTTATTTCCTTCAAGGCTAACTTTTAAAACAAAGCATTTATTAAAAGTAGGGAAAAATAGGCTCTGCAGAGCAAGCCTGGGCAGAGCTAAAGTGGGAAAAGGGAGAGAAAAATAAAAATATACACCTTATAGCCTAGGGTGGGCACTATCGTAAAGACTCACAACAGCCAAAATACCACTGATTCTTATTATTGTAGAATAAGAATGACCCTCTGTAGCATTAAGCACAGTTAGATATTTTTCATGAAAACTAAAGCCTCCACAGAGGCCCCCAAGAAGGCTGAGAGGAGAAATATGTTTAGTAAGAAATTATTTTTCCTGGTTTTGTTTTTGTGGTCCTGGGGAATGAACCCGTGCTAGACAATCAAATACTGTACCACTGAGTACATCCCCAGCCCTTTTTCTTGTTTTTTTTTTTTTGATTTCTGGAAAAGCCTGAAGATGAGAACTTGTGAATCTCAAGGACAAGGTGTAAGAACAAGAAGAGTTCCTCTGCTAAAACCAAAGTCTGTTCAGAAATTGCAAAGAATGCTTTTACTGTCTTAAAGTAACCCAAACAACTCCCTGCATCTTGTGACAGTAAAACATTATAAAACATTATGTAATCCTAGTTGGCTTATGATCAGTAAACAGCCAATATTCATTTTTTTTATTACATCTTTTCAAATCATTATGTTAAAAATTTTTAATAGGGAAGAAATATTACACAAAACAAGAAGGTAATCAAAGTAGTAGTACTAATCAAAGTAGTAGTACTAGGCAGCTTTGTGTAACTATAATGAAATAGTGGAGGTAATTATTTAATAAAGGTATATTGAGGTAACAGTTCTGGAGGTTCCAGTCCAAGACTGGGCAGTCCTTTCACTCTGGGCCTCTAGCAATAGTGGCACATCATGGCAGACCATGTGGCTGAGAAAGCACTTACAATACAAGCCCGGAAGCTGAGAGAGGACCCTTGGGGCCTCACAATCCCCCTTATGGTCACATCACTCAGTAACATATGTGCAGACCTCTCACTAGGCCTCTCCTCTTAAAGATCCATAGCACTTCCCAATAGCAGCAACCTGGGGCCCAAGCCTTTAACACACAGGCCTTTGGGGTACTCTATCCATATTCCAGTCATCACAAGGGAGAACAAGAATCACAAAAGAAGAAATATAAATGATCATTTAAAATGTGAAAAATACACATATTTGAAGAAAAATAAATTATAATAAGATATGTTTTGCCCACAACCTGGCATTCTAAAAATATAAAACAATAATACCCTTTACTGGCAATAATTATTTATATATAAAGATATTAATGGTGGTAATTTTAGAATAGTGAAAAACTATAAACAACATAAATGTCAACATCAACAAACAGGGGCCTGTAATCCTAGCATCCAGGAGGCTGAGCCAGGAGGATCACTGTGGGTTCAAGACCAGCCAGGGCTACATAGTGAGTTCAAGACCAGCCTGAACTACAAAGTAAGACCCTGTCTCAAAACAGGCAAACAAATAAACGGAATTTGCTGAATAAATCATGGCAGTATAGCAGAGCAACTCCATAGGAGGACTCTAACCAAAGGACTTGGGTTGAATCCCAATCTCCCTACTTCCTTTGCTAATTTGCCTATCTTGCTTGTGGCCGTTTACTCATCTGTAAAATTGGCTGCTACAGGAACTAAATTGATGAATACATGGAATACTATGCCCAATACAAGCTAAGTGATAAGTAATTAGTAGTAATTTTCATGGTTAGTATTACACCAGTGATGACACTTAGCATGAAATACACCTATACTCACTCCATATTGGTAGAGGATAAGGGAAGAAAGAGAGATTCTCCATCCGGGTCCTTGGTGGACAGCAGATTTGGGTGTTGGGAGTACTTGTACAAAGAGCAGGTGCCAGGAAGGAGAGCCAAGACAGGAGGAAAGGTGTAGTGAGAAGAGGTGATGGGGTACCCACGACAAACAGGGCCTGATTGAAACTCTGGCCAGGTCTGGCTGTATTTACAGAAGAACATGTCTATTAGACCACCAGCAGATAAAGATTAAGCAACCAAGAGGCTGACTTTTTGTTCTTGAGGAAGTATGATTCAAGATAACCAGCAAGATTCAGCATCCAGCTGCCCTGGGTTAGGAAGACATAAGGCTTTTGTAGGTTGGATTTCCAAAAGAACTATCAAATCCTATAAGTGTTGTTTTTTGCACTCCTATCATCTTAGGGTAGTGACTGTGCTTTGTAAGATGTGTTTGACTTATTCCTGTGGTTTTCAGGTACACCTGTTCAAGGTCTAGATTTAAAGGCGGAAATAAACCTTAGAGTTCATTTAGCTCAGGGGTTCTCAATGTCTTTTTGTGTGTCATAGACCCTTTTGGCAAGCTCATAAGGCCTGTGGACCTTTCCTCAGAATATTGTTTTAAAATGCACTTTAAAAATAAATTAAAAGTGAGGCAACCTAGCAAGATCTTGTCTCAAAAAGGGGGGGGTGCTGGAGATGTAGCTCAGGGGTAGAGCACCTGAGATTCCACCCCCAGTACATAAATAAATAATTTTTAAAAAAATATAGAATTACAAAGGAAACCAGTCATACAGAAAAGGAGTTATTAAAATTTTTTTAAAAAAGTAAATGCATGATGTAGTAATATATGTGCCTCATTATTGATCCATCAATAAGATCTGGTTGCAGATGCAAATAGTTACTACAGTTAGTTTGAAGAAGTATTCAGCATACACAATAAATTGAGATATCTGTAACAATTCCAATGTGACAAAACTATCAGGGGAAACAAAGTGATTGCTACTATGAATACTCATGGTGGGTTTGTTGTCTGTATTTGTAATTAAACAAATTGCTAAAATTCAGTTAATGAAAATAAAGATGCCATTTCCAGCTACCTATGATTTCTCCACACATGACAGTGTAAGAATTCTACTCAAACCTAAACCCATCCTCTCATGACTTAGCAAACTACAGCCCCATTTTGGGCCCTCATAAGTTGTCTGATTATACAGCAAGCTGAAATTCCTTCTTCAAACAGCTTCCCATTGTGTGGAATCTCAGGAATCTAGGCTTGGGTTGAGCATATAAATGACAGAAACCAAGTTAAATTATTTTGGACCAAATGTAAAATTCAATTTTTCTCTTTAAAAAAAGCTTTTCCCTGCTAAAAAGAAATTATAATCAAGTCTTCCCCAGATCCAGTGAGAATCTAAGTGCAAATCTAAGATATTTGCAGGTGAAATTTATTCAGTCAAACACCAGACCTGTTAGGAGAGCCTCTGGGGTCTACACTCAGGATTCTTTTTGGACGCATGATCCCTGCATGTGTCAATAAGGCCCTGAGCTCCGTGAACCACCGTCCTGAAAATATATTTCTGAGACATCCTGCCTGTGAATGCCCTTTAAAAAATGCATTAGTGACAGAGAAGATTATAATTAGAACATTTATTCCTGTTATTACAGAGCCAAACTAGAAAGCATGCAATAAAAGTTCTCCAAAAGTAAATCTATGTTTTTGGCTCCTCCATTAACTGTCCAACCCAGTTCTTTATGTTTTATAATGTCCTATCCAAGCAGTTCAATGTTACTTTTAAAATTTGGTGTATGTGAAAGAAAGCTTTAGTCTAAGAAAAATGTCATAGGGCGGTCTTTACATGCTAATTCTCTGACTTTATCTTAGACTCTCTAATCTACTAGTCTTTCAGTCAGTACACAAATGTGTTTGTTTTGTGTGTGTGTGTGGTATTAGAGATCAAATCTAGGAGTGCTCAACCATTGAGCTACACCCCCCCACACACATATACACATACTTTTTTTGAGACAGGGTCTTGCTAAATTCCCCGGGCAGGACTTGAACTGGCAACCCTCTTGCCTCACCCTCCCAAAAGACTGGGATTACAGGTGGGCACCATCACACCTGGTTTACAAATGTGTTTTTAAACACCTTTTCTCTGTCAACAACTGTCCTAGGATGTACTGACTACATTTATTTTCTGTATTTCTGATTGCTGACATTTGGGGCCTTGTAGACCCAGGAAGCCACCCCTCTCCCAGGATTAACATTCCTAGAAATAACAATTTGTCTGCTTGTCTTTGATATGTGGGTTTGACTTTGTTCTTTTAAAATAGTAATCCTCCCTTTCATTTCATTAAGGAGCCTTTGACCACTTTCTGAGGTTAGCTTGCATCAGGGTCAGCTGTGAGTCACTTTATCTTGGTCATTTGAGGTGATTTTTTTTTTTTTAATTAGTGCATGAATTATACAGAATGTTGGGTTTCAGTGTGACTGTTGCAGTCAGTATTTACAAGAGAACAGATTTAATGCAGGACACACAAATTTACAAGAGTAGCTTACAATATCTGCCCAGAGAGTCAAATGTAGACGAGTGTGCTAGAGATCTGAAGAATCCTGAGGGAACGTCCTGGGCAAGTTCCTATCCGGAGGCCCAGGGAACCTGGATGTAGACCAAAGATTCTGCACCAAGAGCCAGGAGATGACACTCAAAGTGAAGGCCAAGACCGGAGATCCTCCCAAGAGAACAGAAGCCCTCCTTGGAGAAGGTGAACAGACCAGCTGAAGCTCCTCCAAAGAAAAGCAGCCAGAAAGAAAATGAGCAGCAACCAAGCTCTCCCAGGGAAATCAGCCTAAAATCCTCCCCTCCTGTTCTCCTATGGTACAGTTCTAACAACAATCCTCCTTAAGTGGGTCTTCCATGCCCAGAACCACACACTCAATTCAGCTGGGCACTCCTACGCAAGTTGACAATTAACCACCACAGTTACATTTTTATACATGCATGTAACACTTTGATCATATCTGTTCTCCATAGTATCCTATCTTGCCTTCCCCTCCCTCTCGATTCCCCAACCTCTTGTCTAATAGTCTCCCTTCTACTTTTATGGTGTCTTTTTTTTTTTCTAGAGTCCACCTATGGAAGAAAATATACAATACTGATCTTTCTGAATTGGGCTTATTTTACTTAACATGATCTCCTGTTCTATCCACCATCTGGCAAATGACATGATTTTTCTCTTCTTTACTCCATCGTGTATATGTATGTTTTCTTTATCCATTTGTATGTGGATGGGTACCTAGGCTAGTTCCATACCTTGGCTATTGTGAACTGTGTGGTTCTAAACACAGATATGCAGGAATTGTTATATATGCTAACTTTAATTATTTTGGGTGTATATGAGGAGTGGTATAGCTGGATCTTTTGGGGTTGGGGTTTTTTTGTTGTTGTTGTTGTTGTTGTGTTTTGTTTTTGGATCTTTTGGTTTGTGGTGCTGGGAACTAAATCCAGGGCCTCATGCATGCTGGGTAAGGGCTCTACTGCTGAGCTATATGGAGCTCTTTGGACAACTTTTGACTCCCAAATCTCTTATTTAGTAAAAAAGAGGAAATAAGAGTGTGACCTCCTCTTATTCTTCCTTCCTTTTGATTTTTTTTCACTTCATATGTTTCTGCATTCATAATATGTTCTAGGAAGGCACAAGCAATTGAGATGGAGCTAGGGAAATAGTAGTCTTAGGTGTATTTTTCCACTGGTATCTGTCAGGATCCTGCAGGACACACCTGGATTGCACAAAGGATTTAAAGAGCTTAATAAATGAAATAATTTCAAAGGTATAGACAGACTTAAGAAAACCCAACAGCAATGGTGTAGAACAGAAACAACTACCCCAGGAACCCTAGACCTGTATGATGCCAGACTTCTGTGAGAGCCATAGCTATGGAAGAGAGCACCCTAGAAAGTTGTGTGGCTAAGGGAAATAAAACCACTGCAAAAGCCATGACCTGCCAACGGGGCACAGTGGGATAAATCAGTGGACCAGTCTTCACTCCTTCCCTCTAATCTATGTTAGTATAGTCTGTCAGCCGAACCCAACTGGGAGCCAGAGTAGTACAGATAGGATATTAGGCCTGAGGAATTCACTCCCCTCCACACACTTGAGCTCAGATGCCACCTTAGGAGCATTCCGCATACCCCCAGACCAAATCACATGCAAGCCCTTTTTTTCCTCTCTTGCTCTTGAGCCCAAGAGCCTGATTTGTCTGCAAGCATGCGGTGTTCCTTTTCTATCATCCATTTCTCTGCCCGTGACTTTCAATAAATGTAGCTGCTTTCCCCTCAGCATTGCGTGTACATGTCACAATTCACTGCCTGCCATACACAAGAACCTAAAATCTGTCAGCTCCACCACATGGCAACAAGAGGACAAGAAAAGCTGTTGACTTCAGCCTCCAAGGGCACAAGCAAGGCAAAGGACGGAGGAGATCCTGTTAACAGGTGGAAATTTAAAAAACGGTCTGCTTATGCCATAAAGCAACCACTTTGTACAGCTTATTAGTACCTCGCTTGAGAACACCGGACACCCTAAGCACCAGAAGAAATGCACCATTATCACGAGCAAGCTCAATAGCGAGGGAGCTTCCAGATAATCCATCTGCGGCTCACCTCACATGAATGGCTTTGACTCCGAGCCCCACCTCTTCACAGCCCATCTCCTTACTCTACAGACTGTTTCTCTCAGGGTCTATAAACTCTCTGTCAATATGTACATGTTTCTAGCATCACAGACATTAGGAAGTCTGTTCTGTTCAGTTAGAACTGCCCCTCTGTCCCAACACACACCTCAGGAACTCTTAAAGTACCTTGGTTACAAACTGCTCCCTGTTTCCTAAGAGAAATTTTGGTTACTGAACAGTTGTTTTTAGATAGTTGTTCTCACTAGGCCACAACAATATTCGTTGAAAAATGTTCTCTTCTAAGTAATAGGTTCTATCAAAGTTAGGTCCTGAAAGGACAACTTTAAATTTTAAAGTTGGAATTTTCTCTTTAACGTACACCTTGGAGACAACTCAACACCGTCAGCACCGTTTGGATCATGTCTCATTTCCCTGAGGTGCTCTGCTAAATGGCGTCTAGAATCCCAGAGATTTCATTTGCTGCTGCTGCTGCTAAGCAAGTCAAGAGCAGAGTGAAGTGTTAGGTCACCGTATGAAGGGAGATAAGGACTACATACTCTTAGGCAAAAGAACAATGACTATTATTGAATACTGGTTAAAGATTGCAGAGGAACGGAAATAGTATAAAATTAAATGGGGATGTTGTACAGGAATGTAGTACCCAGGAACAAGAACTGAAAAACTAGAAGATTCAGTGATAGTTTCCATGTAGTCCACACCCTGCAGGCAAAGCCAGGGTCCAAGTGCCTGCTTTCCCTCTCTCCATAGGAAACAGCAATGGTTTCCTTACTAGACGAGGCTAAGCCATCTGCTGCCCACACCATCCAAGGTTTCTCCTTGACCCTTCCTTAGCATCAGAGCCAACCTTCTAAACTTAGGAGGCTTTTAATTTAAAACACACATAACCCAAGCCAACTGAAAGCATGCCACACGGCCCTCGCTACAAACAAGGAAGAGACGCAGGAAGAGTTAAAAGAAAGTGGTGGGCATGAAATCCTCAGAGCGCTCTCTGTGAACAAACCGGACCGGCCACTCGAGCCCTAGGTGAGCTCCCAGGTCAGGCCAGAGGGCGGCCCCGAGCCGCGGGATCCGGGGTGGGGCCCTTTTCTCGTGGCCGGCTGCCCTTCCCGGAGGCCCCAGCGGCAGAAGGCCCCTCCCCGCGGGCGGAGACCGCGCCCAGAAGTCGCCACCCGGGCGGACCCGCCTCGCCGAGCTCCGAGGAGGCTGCCGGGGCGCGGAGTATGGGGCTCTGATGACCATGGACGGCTACAAGGGCTTCCTGGGACTCCTGGTGTTGGCGCTGCTCTTCGGCTTTCTGTCGGTGATCTTCACGCTCATCTGGGTCCTGCACTACCGGGAGGGGCTCGGCTGGGACGGGACCGCGCTGCAGTTTAACTGGCACCTGGTCCTCATGGTGACCGGCTTCGTCTTCATCCAGGGGCTAGGTAACCGGGCACCCCGGGGCGCGGGCCGGGCTTCGGGCGCTGGGACGCGGCGCGCGGTGCCAGTCGCCCCGCACGGCCAGCTCGGTGCAGCGGGGGCACCCTGGCCACCGCCCCTGAAGGTGGCGGTTGGGGCCGGGCCTGCACAGTCAGGGGCGTAGAATCCGCTTCAGGGGGAGGCTTTGGCTGAGCTTGCTCCAAGGCTGCAGAGAGAGGACAGCTGAGGGGAGGACTGGGCTGTGGGGAGAGCAACCGGCCTCTCCCGCAGCACCTTCGGCCCCGGGCAGCTGGTGGCCGGGCGAGTAGAGCATCTTCCCCGGTCTCTGCTCACAGCGTCAACACTCAGCGGAGCCCGGGGAAGCTGCCGGCGCGCAGAGTGGAGTTTCTCGCGGCCCTGCTCGGGCATTAGATGGTCTTGAGCCCAACTTGTTTATGTGGCAGCCCACAGGCGAAAGTTCCCTTGCGAGGCTTCCCGTTGTGCTGTGGCCCCGAACTCGGGGCTGAGAGCGATGCCACCACCACCGCGCGCGCGTGACATCCCGGGCTTGGCTGCGGCCGGCGAGGGCGTTGGGGAGCCACTTTCTCTGGGTGAGGCCGGCGCTGAGGTCCCTCGGTTGGTGGCAGTACTCTGCCGTGGTGTGTTGCTTCTCTTACATAAGGTCCTGGAAGTTTCCTTCGGAAACTTTTGTTTGGCTGGAGGAACCTCGAGCTGCTGGCGCAAGCACCGTTTGTTTGTAACCACTTTCCCCAAAGTGAAGTCAAGTGGGTGGCTTTGGGAACTCATTTAGAAAAAGGAAGTGGTGTACTGGGCTTCTCTCGCAGAGAATAATAACACAGCGGAGTGGAACGGGTTCCCAAAGAGTTGCCCACCTGTTGAGACCAAGCTGGCTTCTGAGCAGGCTGCCTTTTCTTAAGCAGTATTTAACTTTCTGCAAACAAGCGCACAATAAAACATTGACCTCATTTCTGAAGGAAAATGTGATTGTTTTTCTGCTTTTAACCTGTGCTACAACCTTCAGCAGGTGTGGCCCAAATTCTCCCACTGCGGCCCATAGTAGAAGGTGTCAGGAATGCTCAGCCCTAGGCGGCTTCCCCGGTGTGAGATTTGAGTCAGAGAGTATCACTGGCCATCTGAGTCATTGCTTTGCAAAATTCTCAGCTATTTTACCGCAACACTAAGATGAGAAAAACGTAAGCAAAGTCGCTCTCACCATAAGCGCTCTTTCCTTCGAGGTGGAAGCTTTTGGTTTAACCAGAGCTGTCAACACCGTCTGTTTACTCAAAGTAGTCCAAATGCTCTCTTCCATCTTCCATCTTCCTCTTAGAGCAGCTCTTAATAACCAAGAAACTTCAGAGGTTTGGATTGTGTTCTCCTAAGTGAGGTGGCAGCATTTGTCGCCTGACTTACCAAAAAGGAGACAAAGTCACAAAAGGGCTAAATAGACTGCTCTGTGTGTCCATGAGTTGCACTGTACAAGAGTAAACTGAGGCACAGAGAAGTTAGTAACTTATGGAAATAGTATGAGTCCTTTCAGTTGCTTACTTTTTAAGGATTATTTCTAGCTTTTATAACATGCTTATTTTCTGCAAAGCCTTCTTTTTAGAGAAGCCCAAAGCTTCATCTAATATATATATTATATATATTATATATTATATATAGATATATTATATATTATCTATAATATATCTGTATATTATATAATATATCGATATATTATATATAATATATAGATATATAGTATATCGATATATTATATATAATATAGATATAGATATATTGTATATAATATAGATAACATAGATATATATAATATAGATAACATAGATATATATAATATAGATAGCATAGATATATTATAGATAATATAGATATATTATAGATAATATAGATAATATAGATATATTATATAATATAGATAATATAGATAATATAGATATATTATAGATAATATAGATAATATAGATATTAATATAGATAATATAGATATATTATAGATAATATAGATATATTTTATATATATATTACTCGGGTCCTTGCGCTTGCAAGACAAGTGGCGGAACCACTAAGCTAAATCCCTGGCCCTAAAATATATTTTTTGAAAGTCTTTATTCATATAGAGTCCACCATGCAGTTTTTCTAAAAGATTTTCTAATTTCTCTAAATGTTGGGCCTTTCTTAATCTGTTTATTCTTACTTTGGGGCAGAAATGTGTAAATGGATACTTTGGAGATTTTCATCTGTTTCTTTAGTGCAAAACTTGTTTTTTTAAGACTTAGTCACTGTATTTATGTTAATGTTCCAAGGTTTCTCCTGTCAACATGACCCATCCTGTTTACTGGTTGGATCCTGTTTTTGCAAAGTATTTTAATCACATAATATATTTAATTGACATGAACATAAACGTTTTCATACATGCAGACAACATGCATAGCTCTCCCCAGTTCTTCCAGCATCTTAGCCCACACACACTCCTCAACCCAAGCAGCAGGAAGGCTCAGGTGGGAGGAGGGAGAGTCAATACAGATGCTTCTTGATTTGTGATGAGGTTATATCCCTGATAAACCCATTATATATTGAAAATACCGTAACTGGAAAATGCACTTGGCACACCTTACCCACCAAATCCTGGCTTAGCAGTACAGTGTACTGTAGAGAATCAGTTTGTTATCATGGTGATGGCCTGCCCAACTGGGGGCTGTGGCTCATTGGTACTGCCCAGCATACAGTGAGAGTATCACACCACATATCACTCGCCTGGGAAAAGATGAGAATTCAAAACTCCAAGTACAGTTTCTCCCTGATACATATGACTGACATACCATGGTAAAGTCAAACACTTGTTAAGTGGAACCATCCTAAATTGGAGATGGTCTGTAGTTGACTTTATAGGCTGTGAAGAAAATACATGTTACGGACTAGCCATGTTAGAAAGGCTTTTTTTTCCCCTGTGTTTTTCTTTAAAGGAGGAAGCTTTAAGGCTAGAAATTTCAAATCTCTAACAATGAACATGATATAATAGAGTTCTTCTGTAGTACACAAATATTTGGAGATGAGGAAGGGAAAGCTAGAGTACAGTTATTAATCTAAGCATAGAATGTTTTACATAGGCAGTATACAAACTGTAGGCAACATTTGAAACTAGGTTAAAAATAAGCTTGAATCTTTGAAACCTTTGGCACTTAAGAAGCTCCAAAGAAAGCAAGGCTAATATGGAAGTTACAAAATCAACTTCTCTCTTCCCTTTTACACACACACACACACACACACACACACACACACACACACCCCAAGTATATTTTGGAAAATGTATGTATTCTAAAATAAAACATGACAGATTATGGGAAATCTAAAGCAAAAATCTTGAACCAGGTTCTTGCACTGTTGCCTATGTTGGACTTGAACACCTGGATTCAAGCAGTCCTGCCTCAGCCTCCCAAGTACTAGGACTATGGCCCTACACCACTAAGCCTGGCTAAATAAAATCTTAAACTAGTGGGAAATCTACCTACCAGATTATGACATGAATGAGAAAGAGTTTAGAAGAGGCTTGTGCTTCTCTAAATGGAATGATTTCCATGGAATAAGTACTATACTGTTGGGAAATCAGAGAAACAACCCTTGTAAAGAAGGCCACAGAAAAGACCGAAACAAATAAATGCTCTCAGAGCATCAGTTGGCCTTTTAAAGATTCAACAGGGTAGAATGTGTTCTTTAGTAAAAGGTAGAAAATTCGAGTGTCTACATTTAGCAAAAAGAAGTCTTAGCAATACTATACTCTTTACTTTCCCACAAGTAGAATTTCTTTTATGTTATAAACTGAAGGAAGAGAAATTAAATAGTTTAATGATCTCAAGTGAGTTTGGGGAGAGAATATAACTACATTTAAGTAGCATCTTAAAAAAATAACAGAAAGAAATTAAAAGCAGTTCTTAAAAGGTAGTTAGGATATCCTATTAATGCGTCTGAAAGTGACCAAATTCCAATAATATTTAAATATATTTGAAAAGGCCCTTGGGCTAAAACCTGGCAAAGAAGATAATGGAGAAAGTGCTCCAAATAGCTACTCCAAAACCAACTTTGAGGGGAAAATAAGCCTTATAACAAAATCTATCAATCTTAGAGAAGTGAATGTTTTTACAAAGCATGCAGAGACACTTTCAAGCAGCTCAAGATATTTAATTTTTATTATAAATAAGTACATGCAAATCTTTTAATAATGTAACTAGTGGTGATGTCCAAGGTGTGACTATTTTGCTCTCTACTCTATCCCCAGCACCTACAAGTAGCACATGATAAGCCAATAAATGATTATTTCTATACCAACATTGAATTGTTAGTAACAAAAAATGCAATTTTATAGCCACTCATTTGTGATGATAATGATGGCATCTAAAGCAAAATTACCCTTCTTGTCCCCTAATGCTTGTCCTGTTCAGTAGTTTAGAAACACTGCTTAGTCAACTCCAGGAAGGATGGACACCATGTTGCATTAGAAAGGCATCTTTATTCTAAGCACACCACTGCCTAGGTAGCTACCTGTGTCTCTTCTTGATCACCTTAGGACAGCACTGCATCAATTTTCTTTTCCTTCAGAATCATTTTCTCCTCCTACTGGATCATTCCCAGTATGTTATAATTTGTCACCCTGAAAAAACCCTCACACTCTTGTCCTTGTATCCCTTTTCAGCTACTGCCTGAATTTTCTGCTTGCCTTCCCATAGGATTTTTTTGAAATATATGTCAGTATCTGTGGTTCCCAATTCTTTTCCTCTTGTTGTCACTTGAACCTTCTCTAGTCAGGCTTTACTCCCTGTGCTTCACAAAATTGCTCTTAATGTAGTAAACAAAGACTTCCCCGTTGCTAATATCAGTGGTCAATTCTCAGTCCTCGTCATGCTTGACTGGAAGCCATTATTTGACGCAACTGACCCCCCTTCATTCCTTTTGGGGACACATCTTTATTTGGCTCTACTTTCTTCACTTGGATTGAGTACATTCTAGGACACCTGTCTTCTCTTTCTTGGCCAGCCCTACACAATTCCCCTTTTATGTTCCTCCTCATCTCCCTGATTCCTTACGGTGGAGCACCAAGGCTCAGTCCTCCAACCATTTTTTCCCTGGTGATCTCATCCACCTTCTGGGTTCTAAATACCATTCATACACCGAGCCTTCTCATATTCATAATTCATTCCAGGCCTTCCTCCCCCAACCCCAGAGCCAGACATCCATCTGCCTGCTCAGACTCTCTATTTGGGTGTCAGATAGGCATGTCCTGATCTCAACACTTGATCTTCCTTACACCTGAAAAACCATTTCTTCATACATTCCAGTGAATGTCAACTTCCAATGTTTCAGTAAATGGCAACTTCATCATTCTAGATGTTCAGAACTATAGTCACCCTTCATTTCTTTCTTCTATATGTCACATCCAGTCCATCAGAAAATCTTATAGACTTCAAGTTTAAATACAGTAATATCTAAATTCTGAGCACTGACTATTTTAATTATTAATTGATTATGTCTCTTCTTCTACTAAAATGCAAGCTCTCCAAGGGGAAGGATTTTGTCTGTTTTTCTTTACTGCTCTATGTTACCTAACACTGCTCTAGTGTTACCTAACATGGAATAAACATTTAATAAATACTTATTGAATTAAAGAAACATTGGCCAATCCTTTAAACCACACTTACAAGGATTGGGTATACAGAATAAATAAATGAAGTAGATTTGGTGTGTAGCACCACCAGGGTGTCCTGAGTACAACACTACATCCAGACATGAGAGACTACCAGGACCACAGTGTGAACCAGTCAACTCCGCAGGACACAGGACAGGAACAAGCCTACAGATAGATCCGAACCAGGCGGTCCTCCCCAGCAGGCGCTCTGGCAGCAATAGTCCATGCATCATTTCTATTCCTAGGTGACAACTCAGAAACCAAGAGATACGATCCACATTGGTGGGGTCAGGCTTTAGTCCCTGTCCCCCACAAGAACCATTATCTCTTGTAGTACTCTGTAGACCTAGTTTCCAGGATCCCGGCAAGGGATATGCACTGGGTTACATAATGGTCCCCAAAAAGATAGATCTAAGTCCTAATCCCAGGTATTGAGAATGTGGCCTTATATGGAAAGAGGATCTTTGCAGAAATAATTAAGGATCTCATCAGGTGAACATCCTAGATTTAGGGTAGGTTTAAATCCAGTGACTGGTATCCTTGTAAGAGAAAGGAGATCTGAGACACAAAGACACACAGAAGGGAGGCCATGTGGGGACAGAGGCAGACAGCAGTGATGTGTCCACAAGCCAAGGAATATCATCAGTTGGCAGCAAGCACCAGAAGCAAAGGAAAAGGCATACCACTTCTTATCCCTCAGAGCCTCCAGAAGGAACCCATTTTGACAACACCTTGATTCTGAATTTCTGGCCTTCAGATTTGAAAGAATACATTTCTGTTCTTTTAAGCCACTAGGTTTGTGGTGATTTGTTATGGTAGCCCAGAAAATAAATACAGGATAGAACAGTTCCTGGAACACTCTGGGATCCCAAAGTAGTGGCATTCTTTTCGGGTATGTAATAGATTTTTCATTGTTCCTCCTAGTACAGACATAGTTTCCCAACCTGATGGTTCTTACTGTAACCAGAGCTGCCTAATAACATTGCAACAAGCCACTTGATTTGTTTAAGAGGCCAAGTAACGACAGGCCAGATCGTGGGGAAGCAGAGTGTAGGGGGGATACCATGTTGGAGAGGCGAGAACTGAAGGGTACTGGAGAGTGATTGCTCCCCACAGAACTGGAAACAGGAAACTTCTTAGCTCCAGTGGAGTGTACCTGTCTGGGGATGCCAGTCCGAGGTCAGCACTTTTCCAAAAGAATCCAGATATTTAAAAACTGGTGCAAACTAAAAGTAAATGAGCCACAAAAACCACCCCCCGCCTAACATTGTAGTGATCCAGTAAAACACATCTGTAGACCGAATTCCAGGCCATGCTTTCCAGATTACAGGTGACTTTGAGGGGTTTTTAATTTTTCCTTGAAAATGTAGGACAATCTTCCCTTTTAAGAAAGATGGGCCAGAAATGTTTGGGTTTTTTCTTCACATGGAAACATTTTTACCAGGTCAAAGCCAGCTTTGAAATGACTATAGACTGTGGCTGTGCTTTTTCTAAGTTTGTTCCTTTGAGTGTTCACCCAGTTCCTTTACATATTATTCTATACATTTAATTAGCATACATCGATTAAGCACTTACAGTGTGCACACATGGTGTAAATGAATAATGGGCTGGGGATGTAGCTCAAAGGTAGAGTACTTGCCTGGAATGTATGAGGCCCAAGGTTCAATCTGTAGCACTGAAGGGGAGAAAAAGGCTGAGCTGCAACCGTGTCTACAAGCTGTTTCCACTTGAGTTGTTTAGAGATAAGTAATGATAAGGATTCTTTTTTGAATGAGTGTTATGGTGGTCCCTGAATTTAGAACTGGCTGGGCCCTTAAGAACCTCATTTGAGGGATCGGGTGCCAGTCCAGGTTCAGACAGCCATGTGATATCACAGCCAGTGATGCTTCTAATTTGTCAGAACATCAGTGTGAGACACAAGAAAATATAGCTGATCGTTCTAACAACACTGAATTTCTGGATTTTTGTAAATGTCAAGCCAATCGATTTTTTTTTTCTGTTTTCATACACATATTTGTTACCAAACAGCTGCCTTTGGAGGATTTCAGCCACTTCAGAGAGATGCTTCTAGTGCCAAGATGATCAAGTCTGTCTTCCAAATCATCCAAATCACTTCCTGCATTTTGACTCCCCAAAGGTTTCCAACTTCATGATGTTCACACTGTGAGGCAGTTCTAAAGCACAGGCATGTTTCAGAGGCCTGATTCTCTTTGCTAGCCACTGCAAAGAGGGTTTGCTTTTCATTTAAACTTGAGGTCCTTTGGATAGAATCTGGGGAACGCATGGGTGCACAGAGAAAGAGTTATAAAGGTGGGTAATCCTGTTCTGGACATTTTGTCAAGGAGAGCAAAATAATACTTTATTCAGAAAGGGAAATGCAATGCCACACCATGTTCAAGCAGAATAAATGTTTTAAAATTCTAGTGTACTGTAGGCTCAATAGCTTATTTTATTTTTAAGTTCACTTAAAGCTATTAAGTAGGCCCAAGTGCAGAATACTTTTTACTTATTTGAAAGGACCACTTGGTCTTGGTAGGATGTGGGTCAGCAGTACAGTTTGTTTTGAATTTTTGATTTGTACATTTTAAAAGAGGATCTGTCACAACAGAAATCGCTAAGTATGTGGGGTGATGGATATGTTAAATCGCTTGACATAACCATTTCATAGTGTGTACATCTGTCACTTCATGTTGTATGCCATAAATATGTATAGTTTTTCCAAATAAATTTGGAAAAATTAAAAAATCTGTTGATTTGCTGGGAATACTGAATGGTTACTGTGCTTTATTAAAGTTTAACTTTTCACACATACTTACTGAATTCCCACTGTGTGCCAGGCTCCATGGTAACTGCTGGGATGTGATGATGAACAAGATAGACATTTTCTACCCTCATGAATCACAAGATTTGAACACAGCAGAGCTAGAGACAAAATGAGTCCCCAGGTCTGGAGAGATTTCTCTCCTTCCAACCACTCCTCCCCTCACCTGCTCCTACATTGATAGATTCTAACTTTGCATTGCCTGCTGTATGCCAAATTTTATAATAGTATAAAATATTTGTATAATGGCATATGGATGAAAAGCTAGTGTCAAATCAGAGATTACATATATATGTGTGATACTGTATATATTTTTCCTTAAATTCTTGAGTTTTGATTATGCAATTTGGAGTTGCAATTTGGAGTTTTCTAATAATTAAATTCAAATTCAGTTTACTATGTTTCTTCTTCATTGTCTAGAGCATAACCACACACAAGTATTCATTTCTTTCTTCCTTTACCAATTCCTTTCTAAGTTTATTACACTAACATGTTCCCCCACCAACTCGTCCTTGGAAGGAAATGAAAATGTATTTCTCACATGAGTCTGTTCATGTTCCCTCTCATTTTCTGGGGCAAAATGTCTTGCCAATTAGAGCCTCCAACAGAAAACTCTTGTTTCCATCACAAGTAGTGTTTTATACCATTTCTCCTCCTTGTGGGCTAGGAGTGAGTCCTTCTTCTTCCTTCCCACTGAACCTCAGGAATGGTATCTAGGTAAATGCCAATCCAGAGAGCAAGAAATATTTAAATTCCACTCTCTAGGCAGTTTTTATAATTGTTGAGAATGGCTTCTTGTTTAAGAAGTGTGGTCTGATTTGTTAAGCTTGCTCTTTCCTCCTGAAACCCACCATATTTTGGTTATTTATGCATGTTTTAAAGCATGTAAACAGCTGAAGCAACTGAAGTATTTTGCAGCGGTCTTTCCCTTCCCAGAGAGCGTTTGGAAGCATATTCAGATGTGAGCAGAGCCTCTGGGTTGCTGAGATTGAGGGTCATTCAGATGCTAGCCCCAGATCCCTGGCTGCCTATGGAGCAGTTGAGAATAACTGGCTACTGGATTTGCAAGCTTACAAAAATATTGGTGTTGTTTGTTTGTTTGTTTGTTTTTGAGACAGGGTCTCACTATACAATTCAGGTTGGCGTTAAACTTGATGTGTAGCCCGGGTTGGCCTCGAACTGGCAGGATCCTCCTGCCTCTACCTCCCTAGGGCTGGGATTACAGGCGTGCACCACCACACCCGGCTAGAATATTGTTTTAACTTTAAAACTTTAGTGAACTCTTTCAGCCATATAGAAAATCACATAATAGAGCCCCATGTTCTCACCACCCAGATTTCACAGATGTTAAGGTTTAGGGCAACATAAAAATTTGTAAAATCGAACTTAGAGCTGGTGGGAATCAAGAATAATGGAGGTGAAGCACAGAAGAAGTTGGAGGTAGGCGCCCTAATATGACAAGAAACTAAAAGAGATAGAAAACTTCAAATAGACCCAGGGCCTCTAAAACCACAAGTGTCTGGGTCTATTTGAGTCAGAAGCAAGTATCTCTCCTGCTTTAGAAGCTCCGAAGGGCTTCCTCTTATAAGATAATGATCGGTGTTTTCTTGATAACCCCAAATCATCAAGGGAAGACTAAATATGTCCCATTCATGCTACTGCTGAAGAAGGAAAGCTGGTGTACAACCAATCTGAAAAATATTGATTCTTGGAAGGCTGAGGCAGGAGCATTACCTTCACCCAAATTTTGAGACTAGCCTGCGTAGCATAGAAAGAGCCTGTCTCAAAACAAACCCCTCCTGAAAAAAGCCACAAAAAACACATTTGAGTAAATGTAAAGGGTTTTAAATCAAGTTTTGACACTCAAAGAGGGAAAAATTTCAGTCTTATGCAACAGTGTTTTAAAGCAAACTTTTTAGAACAACATGAAGAAAAGTACTAGGTCATGTGAGGTGCTTTCATAACATGGACACACCTGGGTACCCACCTAAAGAAACAACGTTCCAAACACCCTAGAATCCCCCAGTCTTTCAATTACAATGACTACTCCTGACTTTTAACATCAGAGGTTAGTTTTTACTTTGGAAGTTTTGGTGTAATATGATCCAGGCCAAGAGAAAGCTGTATGTATATATGTATGTATGGTATGTATGTATGGTTTATTGTTCATAATTTCATCTTCAAGCAAACACATCTCGAATACTTCCTTTTTGTATGCAGATGTTCGAGTTCACTCACCTAAGAATCCTTCCTTCAGGTGTTGATTGACACAATGGTGATAATGACAATAATAACATATATAGATATAAATCGGGGGGGGGGCAAGGTCTCACTATGTTGCTCAGGCTAACCTTGAACTTGAAATCCTCCTGTCTCAGCCTCCTGAGTAGCTGGGATGTGGGATGACAGGTGCACACTACAGTGCCTGGTTAGCAATAATGGTTTTTTTTGGTACTGGTGGTCGAACTCAGGACCTTGTGCTTGCAAGGCAGGTGGCGGAACCACTGAGCTAAATCCCTGGCCCCATAGCAATAATATTTTAAAACACTAATTGAGATTGAACAAATTAATCTCTCTATGTACCAGCTTCCTCCTCTGTACAACAGTAATAAAAAATTGACCTTTCTCAGAGAATTGGGGTGAGAATTGAAATATAAACGTGTAAAGCACTTCGCATGGTGTCTGTTACCTAGGAAGGGCCCATGCACATGTGTGTGTGGGATAAATGAGGTTAAAACAGGCAACCACTGTCCTGACTTCTCTCACTGCACGGACAAGTTTTGCCTGCTTTTATGCTTCATATAAACTGAAGTGTCCAGCTTTTGGGGGTTGACACTGTAGGCTGATCTGTGTCATTAGGTGTAGTTGTCCCTACAGATCATTCATTCTCTTTGCTGTACATTATTTCATGGTGTGAATATATCGCATTTTCTTCATTCTGTTGATGATGGGCATTTGGGGAGTTTCACCTACTGTAAGCAGTGCTGCTAGTAATACTCTAGAGTGCATCTTTTGGTTAACATAGGCACATATTTCTTTCGGCCATAAACACGGGAGTGAAATGGCAGCAAAGGCACCTAAGAAGAAGCCACTCAGAGGCAGGAGTAATGCGGGGAAGTGGGGAGAAGCAGAAGCCAAGGGAAGAGGGTTTCACGAAAGGAGTGTCCAGTCTGTCAGATCATTTATTTTGTTTTCTTTTTTAAACACATTCTGTCTTCATAGCCATCATCGTATACAGACTACCATGGACCTGGAAATGCAGCAAGCTCCTGATGAAGTCCATCCACGCGGGGTTAAACGCTGTTGCTGCCATTCTTTCAATCATCTCCCTGGTGGCTGTTTTTGAAAACCGCAGGGCCAGGAACCTCCCCAATTTGTACAGCCTGCACAGCTGGGTTGGACTGATAGCTGTCATACTCTATGTCTTACAGGTGAGTGCCTTAGTATATTTATAAGTATAAAAAGGAAAGCAATTCAGAGACTATGGAGATTTTCTAAGTATTCTTTACATTTGCTTCTATTACAACTCTTTTCTGCTAAATGGACACTGGAACTGCTGAATTCAGTCTATGAGTTGGAATGTGACATTTAAAATATTGACATCTGTAAGTAAGGAAATTGTCATCTTCTAACATCTAGACTGGCCTCTCCCAGACTTCAGGTTCCATGTGCTGACTTTAGGTTCTACTAGCATTTGCGAAGCTGTAGATTTCTTTCCTACATTCTCTGCCACTTTTCTAGGTTTACCTTTAAAAGTGAATAGTTTATAACTTTTTGCTAGATTTCAAAGGCACAGTGACTATCTTCCCATTATCCACCCTTTTCTTTTTAAAGGTACATACCCTGAGAGCACTTTATTTAAACCTAATTTTGTGGAGTGTGATAGGCAGTTGGCTGTCCTAGGTCACTGAAATAAAAGTTAATGAGAGGCCTGGGGATTTAGCTCAGTGGTGCCGCCGTCTGCCTGGGAAGTGCAAGGTCCCGAATTCGATCCCTGGTGCCAAAAACATGTTAATGAGAGTCTTTTGGGTCTTAACAACTTTGTTGAAAAATCTTAGTTAACTATATTGATTCACTTCTCTTACTTACTTAGTACAGAATATACTCGACTACTTGATTGGAACACCATCACAAGCCTTACTTGTCTATGGAGATAAGTGAGGTGAAACACTGGAGTGATCCACAAAATCCTAAGGCTTATCCTAAAACATATGGTCCCCTTTAAAAACAGAACCTCTTAGCAGGCAGTTGCCATTTTTCTTCTGAAAGAAATAAAAATTTCCAAACCTTAAAGCTTCCTGAATTTTTGTTAAATAAAAATGTCTCTGAGGATACTACTAATTATTTGTTTGTGATAGCAGGTGTGGAGGTAGGGATTGGGAATGGAAAGGAATTAGACAGGAGGGAAGCACAAAGAAAACATGGTATCAACCATAATCTTCCCAATCAAGAAAGAACAAAGAAGATTTCTGTAATTGGATAGCTGAGCCCAGCTCACATCGCCTGTTCCTGGGTTAATTTTTTGCTTGGTATTTTCAGCCTCTGGATCACATCTGGCAAGCATTTCCCTTCACTGCTACTCCCCTTTGAGAGGAGGATGGCAAGGGCAGGGCCACTAAGACCTGCCAGTTGCTCTGGGCACCTGTGTGGACGCCGGCATCTCTGCAGTTATTTAATCACTATTCTGCTTTGAGACTTCGGTTACCCTGGCTTTGCCTCAGTTCCTGCACCCCATCAACATGCAGAGTGTGGCCATAGCCAGTGCCCTGGGCAGCATTCTGCATATCTCACTTGTTCATCTGAATGAGAAATCCTGCACTGATGCCAAGGGCACAGTGGGAAATAACTGTCCCAGAGTTACCCAGCCAGCAGCAGAGCTTGGGCTCAGGCCCAGGTCTGAGTCCTGACCTTCCCCATCTGTACTTCATTCCACTGTCTGCACAATTTCCCCACACTCATCCAGCCTGTGTTTGAGCACCCTTAGCGGAGACCCTGCATCTCGGCCCCAGTACATCCATGGCTTTCTGTGAAGCTCTTCATATGTTGCACATTGTTTGTTTACTGCTGTCTGATCACCTAGATTGCAAAAGGCTCCACGTTCTGGGTAAAAGTACACTAGCTCTGTGCTTCTGAGTGAATAATTTTAAACAGACTAAATAAAATGCCTGTTTTGAGTTAGTTGTATGCCAAGGCATTCTCAGAACATCTGGAAAGATATGTGCCCAAAATATTAAATGTGATTATCTGTAGTTGGCTGCATGCCAGTTGATTAATTTTCTTTTTACTTTTTATATCATCTAATATTTCCTCAACATAACTATTTCTTGCATAATAATGATAAAGCATAAGTAAATAATAAAATGAATGAATAAATAAGTAATAGTAGCTTTTCTATACCAGGCATGTCTTTTAATCCCAGATCACTAAAAGCCTACTGTACTCTGGTCTACATCTTAATATGTAAAATTAAGGGATATTGAGGAGTTCACTTCTAAAATATATGACTCTTAATTAAATTGATTCTCAGAGGAGTATAAATTTTTAAAGGCCTTCTTAAAAAAAAAAACTTAAGCTACAGAAATGAATCACTTGAGAAATTAAAGAAAACAGCAGGAAAGTAAATTAACAAAAACAAAAAAATTCCCTGAATAATTCTTTGGTGTCCTATTATTGCCATAACACATTACCACACATTTAATGCTTTATGAAAACACAAACTTACAGTCTCCCAGACAGAAGTCCAGATTGGTTTGCTTTCTCTGCTTAGATCTAACAAGGCCTAATGCAAGGCTCTTATTGGGCAAATCTAGGGTAGAATTAGCTTCCAAGCTAATTCAGGCTATTGGCAGAATCTAAGGCCTTCCAGTTGTAAGACTGAGGTTCTCATTTCTTTGGTGGCTGTCAGATGGAGGTGACCCTAAGCCTTATCATCTCTTCTTTGTTCCTTGTCTGTGGCCCTCTCTGTCTAAGCAATGGAGCATCGTATCCATCTCACTGGCTTGGAATCCCTATGATTTCTCCTGCTTCTTCCTCCTTTTCTCTTCTCTTCAGCCCAGCCAAAAGGAGTTCGCATGGTTAGATTGGAATGACTCAGATAATCCAGGTTTATCTCCCAGTTGTAAGACATTAATTACATCTATGAAGACCCTTTGGCAATATTATGTAATATGTTCACACCATCCAGGGATTATGGCATGGACAACTTGAGGAAGAGCACTATTTGGCCTACCATGACTTTAAATAAAAAAGAGAAGAAAATATAAGTAAAATAAAAGCTAGTTCATTAAAAATATAATAAGCCGTGGCAAGCTTAATTAAGTAAAACCAAAATGTATAACATTCAGAATGAGAAATATAATCATAGATACAAATAATATTAAATTAGGGCCAATTATTAAATTTTAATATATGGAGTGTAGCTCAGTGGCAGAGCATGTGCTTAGCATGTGAGAAGTCCTGAGTTCAGTTCCTAGCACACACAAAAAATTATAGAGATAGATATAGATGGTAATATACTTAAAAATCTTACAGAAAAAAGGGATTATTTTCTTTCTTTTTTTAAAAAAGGATTATTTTCTTGCAAATAAAAACTACCAAATTTGATCCAAGAAGAATTACAAAGCTTTTACAGACCCACAACAATAAGGTCATAGGAAATCTATCACTTACAAAAGCCATCTTGTCTGGATGGTTTTATATGTTTACCTTTAAGGAACAAGTACTTTAAACTATTTCTTTGCACTGGAAGAGAGCAAACTCCTACTAGATGTGGCCTTGTTGTGTACTGCACATTTGCACAACTGCAGACGGTAGTTCTGATTATAAACATCTTTACCAACATCCAAAAGCAAACATCAGATTAAACTGAAATACCTAGGATCTTTCCATCAAAATCACAGACAAGACACTGATATTTGCTACCATTGTCATTCAGCTTTGCAGTAGAGATTTTAGCTAATGTATAAGATAATGGGAAAAATCTGTTTAAATAAAAAGAGAATGTGTGATTAGAGGTCTAAATATAAAAGTCAAAGCTAATAGAAAAAGAAAATGAAGAAATATATAATCTAACTGGGTGTGGTGGTGCACACCTGTAATCCCAGCACTGGGAAGGCTGAGGCAGGAGGATCGCTGCAAGTTCGAGGCCAACCTGAGTTACACAGTGTGTGCAAGGCCAGTCTGAACTACAGAGAGACCCTGTCTCAACCAACCAAACAACAACAACAAAGAAATATATAGTCTGTATTGAGCAGGACATGGTGGCACATGCCTGTAATCACAGTACTCGGGAGGCTGAGGCAGGCAGATCACCGCAAGCTCAAGGCCAGCCTGGCCTACAAAGTGAGTTCAAGGCCAGCCTGAACTACATAGTGAGACCCTGTCTCAAAAAAAAGAAAAGAAAAGAAAGAAAGATATAATCTGTGTAATGTAAGGCAGGGAGGCCATACCTTGGTTGAGAAGAAATCCAAAAGCCATAAAGGAAATATATATTAAAACAACCTTAAAGTACTGGTTTTTCTCTTATAAGATTGACAAACATCACAGTACTGTTCACTGCTGGCCTGGTGTCAGGAGAGTGCTCTTACACTGCAATGGGAAACTAAATAGTAACTAAATATGGGGGAAGTGATATATTAATCTCTAATGATAACCCTTTGACCTGGTAATCCCACATTATGGGCTTCAGTGAAACATTGTGCAGACTGGAAATGGGCAGCAACTTTGTCAGTATGGGAATAGTTAAATTATTTGTGACACATTCATATTTTTGGATATCATACAGCTATTACAAAGAATGTAGGCATAGCTATTGACCAAGGGAGAAATTTATGATATGTTCTACAGTATAAAAATACCAGGCCAGGCCCAGCAGGGCACACCTGTAATCCCAGCACTCTGAGAGGCTAAGGCAGGAAGCAAATTTGAGGTCACTCTGGGCAACTTAGTAAGATTGTCAAAACTTTAAAAAAAATTTTTTAAAGGGCTGAGGATGTAGCTCAGTGGTGGAATGCCCCGGCCTTGATCCCCAGTACCAGAAAGAAACAGACAGACAGAAACAGAGAGGGCAGAGGAGAGGAGAGGAGGAAAGAAAGAAAGAAGAAAAGAAGAGAGGGAGAGAAGGAGAGGAGGAAAGAAAAGGAGGAAAGAGGAAGGAAGGAAAAAAGGAAGGGAGGGACTGGGAATTGTATAAAATTGCTACCAATAGATTGGAGAAATTATTAAATTTTAAATATATCTTGTTTTATTTGCTTGAATATGTGACTCTTGTTTTAAAAATCAGCAAGTCTCTCCCTCTGTCTCTCTCTCTCTCTCTCTCTCTCTGTTTGGGTTTTTGTTGGGGTTTTTTGTCACTAAATAGCCACACAGCATCCCCTCCCTGCAGGAGGTGGTATTCATGTTATGTTTGGCAACTTCTGGATGTGCATTAGGAACCAGGCAGCCAGTCTTTAGTCCCTTTCTAGGAAAGACGACTACATTCCAGCCTTATCCCTTTGTTGTGTCAAAGCTGTTTTTAGGTTGGTGGTATTGCCTCTTCATGGAAGTGACAGGTCACGAAGGTGTGCTCAGGTAGAAATTAAGTGAAATAACATTTCCTTTCCTGATAGAAAGAAAACATTTCTAATTTTGCTTTCTTCATTTTTGATAGGAGTGAAACTCTTTCCTTTTTAAGATTTCAGATTTCTGGCCCCCTAGTTTTAGCTGCAAAAATATCAGAACCACAAAGATATGCTTTGACAGAGATAGTATTTTCCTGTCAAATTCACAAATTAAGTGAAAAGTAAAAAGGGGAAGCAGTTTCACTTTCTGAGTGGAGATGAATTCTCCCCCAGCAGTTGTTCTTGGGGCTGTCGCTTGTGGTTGGAGAAAGGAAGTCCCGGCCTCAGAGAGCAGTTGTCAGTTTGACTTCTGTACACTTCAGTTACAAAATCTAATTTTGTTCTCTCTCAGCCAAGCTCAAGGAATAAAGCTACCGCAGAGCGTGAAGAGCATGAGAGAGATTTTCAAGATTAGGTTCCCGATCTTTAGTACTGTTGAGGGCTTGGGTTAGCCATTGTGTAAAATCAGGGTTTACCTGCCAAAAGAACCCAGGGTCTGGGTTGTTTTGGTTAACAAAACAAAACAGAAGGAGGCAAACAATAAAACAACATGACCCAAAACAGTTGAAAGGTCTCAGCCCTCCTCAGTGGACTGTAAACATTTCAAGGGCGGAATTCTTTGTGAGATTTAGCCTCTGCAGCATTAGACTTCAGATTGTTTGTATATAAAAGTTATGAGTCTTCATAATAAAATGAACTTCCATGATTCCAATCCAAACTAATTTTAAAAACATAGAAACCTCACCTACCTGCCCACCCCTTGAACCCACATTTCTTTACTCCAAGCCCTGCAGGTAACCAGTCTTCTTATGCTTTGCTTTATTTTGTTTTGTTTTGTTTTCCCTCATTCTCTGATTTTCTTTATACATGCACCACATACTTTGTTACGGTTTATATCAAGAATGTCCGGGCCGAGGATTAGCTCAATGGCACCGTGCCTGCCTTGCAAGCACAAGGTCCAGAGTTCAATCCCCATCACACACACACAAATATGTCCCCCAAAGGCCTCATGCAGTCATAGGCAGGGCTTTTGGAAGAGGATTGGACCATGGGGCTCCTATAGCTATCTTCCTGTTAGGAGGTGGGGCCTTGTCTGGAGAGGCCTTGTTGGAGATGTGACTTGGTAGAGTGTGGCGCCCTCCCCGCCCCTCCCTTTGTTCTGTGCCTCCTGGTCGCCATGACTTGAGCATCTTTTCTCGGCCTGTCCCTTCCACCATATTGTTTTTCCCTTGGAGCCAGCCAACTATGGACTGTAACCATGAGCCTCCTTTAAGCTGTGATTGTCAGGTATTGTGTCTCAGAGACAAAAAAAGTGACTAACACATACTTTGATCCAATATACCATGAATTAGTCTATCAACAACATATTAAACATATTGTTTAATTTTGCCTTCTTAACCTTGAAAAACAGTCTCATATATCAAATATTCTGTTGTGACCTTTTTAAAAAAATTCATTAGGGCCAGAGATTTAGCTGCTCAAGCGCAAGGACCAGAGTTCTATCCCTGGTACCAAAAAAAATAAAAAATAAAAATAAAAAAATTCATTAAGTTTATTGGTACATTTTATGTATATAATATGATGACATTCATCATTGGGAATTTGTACCTGTACATGATATATCTTGGTTCTTAAAAAACTTAAGTGATTCAACTATATTGATTTCTCCAGCTGTAGTCTATGCATATTTACTTTTGCATTCCACTTTATAAATATACCACAGACTTACCCATACTTCTGCTATTAGACATTTGGGTTGTTTTCCTGTTACAAACAATGCTGCATTGAACATCTGCACATCTCCTGGTCCACATATGCCAGGACTTCTCCAAGCATACACCTAAGAGTGGAATTATATGCTCAAGATGAAAGAATAGTGCCAAATTGGTTCCCAACATGGCTGACCCCAGATAGTTTCCTGCCAGGAGTATTTAAATTCTCCTATATGGCACATCTTTGACAACATGCATCCTTTTCAAACTTTTTAATTATTGCTAAACAAGCAGGTATCAAATGATGTCTTCTTGTGATGTCAATCTTCATTTCATTCATTTTCTCTTCCCTCTCTCTTTTTTTTTTTTTTTTTTTTTGAGACAGGCTCTCACTGTGTAGTTCAGGCTGTCCTTGAACTTACTATGTAGGCCAGGCTGGCCTCAAAGTCAAGGTAATCTGCCTGTCTCAACCTCCCAAGTGCTAGGATTACAGGCATGCACTGCCTCACCTGGCTCATTTTCTCTTGTAAAAAATACCTATTTGTGTCTTTGTCCATTTTTTAAAAATAAGCTGTTTCTTTTTCTTAAAGATTTGTAACAATTCAATATCAAGTGCCTTTTCACTTATATGTGTTAATATGTCTTCTTCCAGTTTGAATCTTGCATCTTCTCACTTTTGTTAGTATTTGTTGATAAATGGAAATTTTCAATTTCGGTGTAACCAAATTAATCATGTTTTTCGTCTAAGGTTATCTTCTTTTAGTTTTGTTTTCTTTTTGGTGACTTTTCCCTATCCTGAGGTCAAAACAGCCTCTTATGCTTTTTATTAAGAATATTAATGTTTTGTCTTTGATATTTAAGTACTTCATTCATCTGGAATTTACTTTAGTTCATGATGTAATTTTGTAGCCTAGCTTCATTTTTTCTCCAGATGGATAAGTTGTTTTCCCAGCCCCATTTATTGAATCATCCCTACCCTTGCCTTTTATCTGCAATGATAATTTTGTCATATATTTTTCCTCTGCATTCTAATCAGCATAGGAAGAGTTGAGACATACAGGAGTATTGAAGTATGTAAAAGTGTGTGAAGTAAGAAGTACAGGGGCTGGGGATGTAGTTCAGTAGTAGAGTGCTTGCCTAGATGGGAGAAGGAGGCAGAAGAGGAAGAAGAGGATGAGGAGGAGAGGGATGGGGAGTGAAGGGGGGGTGAGGAAAGGGGGGTGAGGAAGGGGGAGGAGGAGAAGAAGGAGAAGGAGAAGGAGAAGGGGAAGAAATAAGAATCTCTGACTAATTCTTATTTTAACATTTCTAATATTTTGCTATTTAGTACAGGTGCTTCCCATTTCTTCCTAGCTCTGTAAACAGGTTTTGTTTTTCTTTTTAATTCATGAATGGGTGTGGAATTTTATTGGATGCTTTTTCTGTGTCTGTTGGGATGGATATAGTTTCCCTTTTTTTACTTTGTTAATATAGCCAATTATATCAATTGATTCTCTTTTAAAACATACCCAATTGTCTCAAGATTATCTGTGCTCTCTGAAATATCTGTATTCCTATCTCATCTTGTTTCCTTTGTGCTCACTGGACTTCTCAGAAATGGTTTTATAACTTCTTGGCTTTTGCTCATTGGGAGGAATGTTGGCTCCTAGCTTCTTCCTTGCTCATATCTAGAAAACAGGAAGTGGTTTTTTTTTTAGAACACAGGACTTAACAATCAGGGAGACTTTAGTTTGAGTCAGATTTATCTACTTGGTAGCTAGTGATCTTGCTCAAGTTATTTAACTTCTCTGGATTTACTTTCACTCACCTGTAAGTAAGGCTTCTGGTCTACCCTTCACAAGACCTTAAGAATCAAAGCCAAATAATGCACAAAAAGGCTTAACCCAGGAATTACCACACACTGCAGTCCCATAAGTTATCTGTTATAAACCTTGTGGTGGGCTCCTTTGTGATCTGAAGATGGCATTTTTCATATCTATTATGGATCATAAGTACCTTTATGGTTGAGAACATGAATTTTATGTCAGTGGAATTTTATGCACAAACCCATTCATTTATTCAGCAGAGAGTTGAATACTTATTATATGCCAGATACCTTCCGAAGCACTGGAGATATATTGTTCCACTAGATAAACATGGGCTCAGAGACATGCTCTGTACACTTGTGAAGCTCACAGGGGAAAATAGGTAGTTGAGTGTTTGGTAGATATGGTGAGTATGGAGTGTGTTTTCCCTTTTAAAAAAGTATTTCTTTTAGCCAGGCATGGTGGCACAAATGTTAGCTACTTGGGAAGCTGAGGCAGGAGGATATCAAATTTGAGGCCAGCCTGGGCAATTTATAGGGACCCGGTCACAAGACCAAAATAAAATAAAATGAGGCTGTGGATGTAACTCAGTGACAGAGGGCTTGCCTGGTGTGCATGAGACCCCAGGTTCAATTCCCAGTACCCTCCCCCAAAAGGGAATTTTCTTTTGTCAAAGAGTAAAAGTAAGATTTAAATTGCTGGAGGACTCTATAATCAAATTTCTGACTTCCTACCTCCTTAAATCATTGAGCCCTTCAGGTTAATAAGACACACATGATAAATCATGAAAAAAATGAGAAAACATTAGAGATCATAGGAATAAAAGTGGTCAGGAGAACACAGATATGAGAAATACATATTTCTATGGGCAATTCACAGAAAAGATTTATGATGCCTTATTCATAGAAATATACTTGTGTTAAATTCCTGACAGTCATTTACCTGAACCACAGTTTCAAATAGAAAGCACAGCATGGACATCAGGAAGTTTGCCCATCAATACTAATAGAATCACTGAAGGAGAATTAGGAAGATTTGAACCATCAAAGGGAACCCTCTGAACCATTCCTAATGTATTTAGGCATTTGTGATATTGAGTGGACAATAAAATATGCACACCAGCCTATCAAAGGCATTTTTTATTACTTTCCATTCATTACTAGTATATATTACACATACCGATTCTAAATGTATTTTGGGCTTTGGAACCTCCTACACCCACCCCCCCTTAGTCTTTGGATCTCAGTCAGGAAGGATGAACAATGATGTCAGTGTTTTTCTCCCTGCCCTGGCTTTTTTTTCAAGTTGCTTTAAACTGGTAGATCCTAAATCAGCACTTGGAAAAAATGTCTCTTTAAACTCAGTAATCCAATATCTGCCAAGTCATCTTAATTTTCCTGAAGAAAATATCATTGGCTCGGGGATATGAGGCAGTAACACAAAACTTAGAAATATAACTGACTTTATTTGAGATCCCACTAAGGATTTAATCATCAAGGAAATGGAAATAGCTTTTCTTCAGAATTCATTTTCCCCTTGTGAAACAAAATTGTCATCTTCTTTCCACATAGCTTTTTAGGCTGAACTGACTGAATTATGCATCCCAATGTGTTTGGTTTTAGTGATTTAAAAAATCTTTTACTTCCCTTTCTACTTTGCAACCTTAGGAAATTGATAAAAACAAGTGCTGTAGCCCTGATAATGTTGAAAGAAAGAGAAAGAAAGAAAGAAAGAAAGAAAGAAAGATTCATATAGAGAACTGAATAACTTGTTATATATTTAACATAAAATATATTAGTTATTAAAAAGAATAAACTAGTTAAATATGTGTCGAAATGAAATGATCTACTATTAAGGAAAAAAAGCAAGGTATAGAACAATATGCATAGTAAGGTCCCATTTATGCATTTAAGAAGACATATATGGGCCGGGGATTTAGCTCAGTGGTTTCACCGCCTGCTGCGCAAGCGCAAGGACCCAAGTTCAAAAAACCAAAAAAAAAAGACATATATAACGTACACACAATATGCTTATACAGGCATAGGTATTTTCTGGAAGGATACATAAATAGGTGATTATCATAGGTGTTACCTCTGGATAGTGGAACTGAAGTAAGAAAATTTATTTTTCATTTTATCCCCCTTAGTTCTATGTAAAAGGTTTTCCATTTTTCATTTGCTTTTATAATATAAAAATGTTATAATATATATTTTATAATAATTTAAAAGTAGTTAAAACTTACAATTGAATGATAACCTTTGCACTTTTTGGTGTTTAGCTTGTCCTAGGTTTTTGCATCTTTCTGCTTCCTTGGGCTCCACTTTCTCTCCGAAAAATTGCCATGCCCATACATGTTTATTCTGGACTTTTCCTCTTTGGAACAGTGATTGCAACAGTCCTGATGGGAGTGACAGAGAAGCTGCTTTTTCTGTAAGTTGCATAGTCTTCCTAATCAAAATACTTTAGCTTTAAAACATTCGTACTTGTTCACTAGGAAAATGTGATTAAATGTAGCAATATTTAATATTAAAGAAATTGAGCTTTAACATAGCTATTTAAAAAATAATTATATCATACCTGTAATATGACAATACTAAAAGCTTAGCAGGACTACTCTCACAAAACAATATTGAAACTACACATTACCTTTCAGTCTTTGTTATGCATGTTTTTATATTATTTGTAATTATAGTATACATGCATTTTTGTTTCATTGGGTTTTTTTCAGTTTTTAAGTGACGTGGGTGTTCCAGGTGCTATATTATTTTCATACTTAGGATTTTTTGGGGGGGTGGGTACCAGGGATTGAACTTAGGACCTTGTGCTTGCTGGGCAGGTGCTGGAACCATTGAGCTAAATCCCTGGCCCCCATACTTAGGATTTTTAACAATTTTATAATATCCCAGTGTGTGTTATCGCATAATTTAAATTTATTTTTAATATCAAGCTTTAAAGAAATTTACATTCAAGCTGTATTCATAGATGAATTCAATAGTGTGTTGCATGGTGCTATATCATCCTATTTGTAATGGATACACTTTCTTTTTTTACTTAGGGAAAATAATCTATACCGTTCATTCCCACCAGAAGGCATTTTCGCAAATACCCTTGGTCTTCTGATTTTGTTGTTTGGGGCCCTCATTTTTTGGATTGTCACCAGACCACAATGGAAGCGTCCTACAGAACCAGATTCCTCCATTCTCCAGTCGAAGGGAGGTGCTGCAGAAGGAATGGAAGTCAACATAGCAGTGAGCTTGGGCAGCAACATGGACAAATCCGATTCAGAGTTAAACAATGAAGTAGCAGCCAGGAAGAGAAACTTTGGCCTTGATGAGGCTGGCCAGAGGTCTACCATGTAAACTGTCGTCATGCCATATAACTTCACATTTAAACGTGTAGCCATATAAATTCACCTTTAAAAACTAATTGTACAGTTTAGCTTCTCCTACTTAATCATGAGACGATTGAGCTACGTAGTGTCAATATTTGTTGTAATCACCAAGGAGGATTTCTCAAAGGAGTTTGGATTGATTAAAGTCCGTGAACTTACCCAAACTGGAAAGGACATGAACAATATAAATAATAATAGATATAAATTGGGTTTATGTTGATCTTTCTTATTGAGGACCAAAGCATTATCACAGTGCCTTGCATGGAGCAGATGTTCAAAGTCTGTCTGTCAGTTTGATAAACTAGCAGTGTCCTGACCTCATGTCAGTCATTTCCTATTAATTCTGGGAGCCCAGTGATTTCAGAACTAGGTAGAATCAGCCCTAAAGTTTTAAAATCAGATCACTAATATTGGGGACAGGGTTTAGATCATTTTCCTACACAAATATCACAACAGAAAAAAAATCTTTAGGAAAACTACTAGTTCCCTTTCTCCATGGCAGACTTCTGCTTCCTCACCCAGCTGGTTTGGGCTCAGATTGGCTCTGGATGCCAGTGTTTATATGAGGGTATTTTGGAGCAGTCTTTGGTTCATCGATAGCTGAAGAGATTTTCCTTGGACAGATTTTGAAGATTTTCCAAAACTCATCTTAGTCTCAAGACTTCCTGAGCTGGTGTACTTTACAATCCAGATTCTAAACCTCTTAGAATGAAAATATGCCTGAATGCTTAAGCAACATACACGACTCTCTAAAACTCAGAAAATAACTTTTTCCTTAGTCTCTGATTTTTATTTTAAATTAAATTACTTACCTGGCACTCCAGCATCTGGCTAGACACTCTTTTAAGCACTTTATAATTAGCTCCCTCCACCTCTAGACAGACTTTCTGAGGTAGGTATTAGCCCCATTTTACATGTGAGAGATCTCAAACTTGGAGTAATTGGTAACTCGACCCAGTGTCACACAGCTCATAAGCAGTGGAACTGACATTCAAATGCTGGCAGTCTGGCTCCTCAGTCCATGCTCCTAACCTTTTCACTCTGCTGCTCTTCTGTTTTGTACTAATTTGCATCACTTTGACTTGGCCTTGGATATATCTCAGTCGCTGGAGTCGGGTGGAATGGAGGTGTGAAGGATGCTTTTCCCTTTGACTCTTCCCATAAGATTTCCCAGGCAGCCCAGGAAAAGGAGTCTCCCACTCCTGGATATAGATCTAGGGACCTCTGCCACAACCACAAGTCATAGCCTGCCTTGGTGCCCATTGAATCTTAACATTGTGTCTTGATGACAGAAGGATTTGGGAAAGCACATCTGTAGTTTTCAAGATTAACTAATTAATATTCGTTCTCCAGGATTTGGAAGGGCAGTAGTGGGGAGACTGAACCTGAGCCTTCTACATGCTAGACAAATATTCTGCCACTGAGCTACATTCCCAGCTCTTCAGGATCTTAGCTCCTGAACAACTTTGCAGCTGGAGAGACCTATCTCACAGGCTCCCCTTCCCTGGGGCTATAGCCAGGGTGTTTCCTGACTTTTGTAAAATTTTAAGGGATATTTTGAGCCTTGGGTTCTTAGTGGTGAATTAAGGCTTAGAGATGGTAACTTTTCCAGGATGGGAATCTCTATGTAGGCTCTAAACTGACTTAAAATGTAGAGTAGCACCTATGCTGAAATGATGCATTTGGGGTTTTGGTTGGTTTTCAGCTTTCATGCAATTTTAAACTGAAGCATTGAGAGCGGATGTGGTGCCTGAGGCAGAAGGATCATTTGAGCTCAGAAATTTGAAGCCAACCTGGGCAACATAGTAAGACTCCATCTCTTAAAAACAACAACAAACAGAACACTGCAGCTTTTTAACGTGAATAAGAACCTTACGGTTTACATCAAATATACTTAACATTTTTGGTGCTTCAAGGGCTTCCTTTTAGGTAACTGACTATATTTCCAAAGGCCGAATACAAATTACACTCTAGCATATCCCTTAAACTTCATGAATAACCATTCAGGATTCCCTTATTGCGACACGGTTTGTTTGTTTTTCTTATTTAATTATATTTCCAAAATTGTTAATAGGGTCAGAAGGATGGCAGTACCCAGCCCAAGACCAGTTGTATAGTAGCACAATTACATTCAGTATGAATGCTAAGCAGTTGGTAAGTAGTTGCCTGGTCACCCACAAATATAGTTTGATAAATGGATGTTTCATTACACAGAAGTATGCAAACTTCCATGACTTCTTTGGGGCAAGAAGGGGATAGTGACTGAGTCTCAAGAGTTGAGGCACCATTCCTTTTTATGTAGGCCAAGAAAGAGGTTATCAGTGTAAAGCTAATTACTCGGCACTAGAATAGATCCATTGCAAAGTTTTTGAGCGCCCCTCACCTCAGCCCTTTATTTTCTCTCAAGCAGGCTAATGTGAGGGTAATCTTACAGATATTGTAGGAACTTCTTTCTTTTTCAGCCCTTATGAAAAGGATGCATAGTAAAATATATCTAGAAAAACCTTCTATTTGAGACTTTCCTTTTAATGGGTTTTCTTTTCTAATGATAATTGCACCTTTATCTCTCAAAAGCTAATATTTCCTACCTAAAACATCTCCCCCAAAAATATCGCATTAAAAAGCCCACAAAGAATAGGGGAGAAGAAAGGCTTAGGTATCAATTCCAAAATAATGATTGAATCCTCTAAAATAATTACAGCTTATATCATCTGAAGAGATAATCTGGCTTGGCTTACCCCATAATCTAATTTCAGAAAAGAAAGCTTTATTTTAACACTCATGTAAGTCAACATGAAAGGCTTTTCTCTTGACGGGTTTATTGAGAAACTCAAATGAATATACTTTATTGAATTAATGTCATCAAAAGTATACAGTTTCCTGTGCTTGTGTCAAACTGAACCCACCTTCCAGAGCACTTTCTTTACTTGTATGGTTTCATTTAAGCTGAGCTATTTAGAAATAGCATCTCAGACCTCACAATGAAATGACAAAGAAGGCAATTGCACTTTTTAAGGAATACTGACAAGTGGTTTCTGTTTTGTGAAGAACGAAATAAATTGTATGTCTTGTCTTTAATTAGGCTCTTCTCCCTGCTGAGTTGAAAAATCTGTACAATACTCATTGACCACAACTGCCAAATTTAAAGCACAAAGGAAGAACTAAAACCTTAGGCCACTTTTGTTGCAATATGATGGAATTTTATCTTGATATATTCTTTTTAGATAACTCCAGCAGAAAACTGTAACTTCTATGTCATAGCTACGCATAGGAAAGTATAGAAGAAAGTTATTCTTTATCTCCTACAAGGTACCTGAGAGGTTTAGTGGAAAAAAAATATTTCTCTTTTAAATTTGTCTTTTTATCTTAGCAGATTTATGGGAAAATATTAAATATCTTGAATATTTTGTAGGAAAGATACTCATTTATTTTTTCTTTTTATATAGCAATAAAAAGGTATGTTAGAAGCTTTTTGTGTGCATTATCAATTTGTCCAGGTAAGAAGGTATACCAATTGGTCTGAAAGTTTCTTTTCCATGATTTTTTTTGGGGGGGGTTAATTTTTTTTAGTTCTATTAAAAATGCTGTCCGATTTCCCTATCAAGTGTAGTCTGAGCACTATACCTTTTACAGTATCAGGCAACTGTTTCAAAACTGTCTGTTATAGTTGAGATTCCAAACGTCCCCCAAAAGCTTCATTTGTTGGGGGGGCGCTTTTGGAAGGTGATTGGAACACAGCAGTGCTATGGGTGTGTTGCCATTAGGAGTTGGAGGCAGGTCACTGGGGAGGTGACCTGCAAGGGTGTATGTCCCTCCCTGGCCCCTCTCTTCTCTCTCTGCTTTTTTGTCACCATGGTGTGAGCGGCTTTCCTCTGCCCAGGCTATTCCACCATGCCATTTCTACCTTATAGCCAGCCCATCAGGGACTGTGACTGTGAACCCAAAACCTCGCCTCCTTTAAGTTGTGGCTATCAGCTCTTATGTCCCAGCAATAAGGAGAGTGACTAAGATGCCCTTCTTTACAGGCTCTGAGTTGGAGTCACACTGCAGCCTAAAAAGGTACCACAGATACAGGCAGCCCACGCAGATGTGGTATAAGTTGGAAAAGCATGGAAGAAGAGCCTATTAAATTAATTATTGTCATAAAATTCTGTTTATAGTAACTTTTCCTGGAGAAAATATATAATGCATCATGGATGAACTGCTTTGTTTCCCCCCAATCACCCCAAAAAGGATCATTAGCACCCAAGTAGTGCCTAAACTCATCCAATCATAATTTGACCACTCATTTAGGCTTTCTTTGATTTTTTCAATCTGCTGGAAATGTTCGTGTTATTTTATGTAGATATAATAGTAACAGTATAAAATTATGTCCTGTTATCCAATACACCTGTAATATGCATGAGTTGAATTTTTATGTTAAATCACATTTTGTGACAGATTTATTTCAGAGATACTGTATTTCACCTTAGATTTATATTAATTGGCAAGTGCTTTTTGCACTTTATAGATATATATATACTGTGGAGCAAATTACTATGTAATTTTACATGTATTGCCTCATTTAGTATAATTTGCAGTTGTGCTAGATATGTCAATATAGTGCCCACCATGCCCCAGCCCCTCCAAGGGGCTTCTGTTTTACTGACTATATGTCACCCATGTCTTCTCAGCCACAGCTAACTGGACAGGATGAGAAAGGACATGCCACCCACATGCAGCCTCTCCAAAGCAGGATGACACACTACAGAGTAGCCTCACAGAAAAAGACAGCGGTCGTTTTGCTCCTCTCTCTTCTAAGAACTTGCACTGGGAAATACTTCCAGAATAAGTCAGTGAAAATGGAAGCTAAGAGCATCTGAAGACCAGAGCCAGGAGGGAGAGCCTAGACCAAGAGTCAAGAAACTTTGCCTGAAAAGAGTCAAGCAGGTTTTGTGAACTACAACTACTCAACTCTGCCATTGTAGCCCAAAGTGGCCACAGACAGTACCTTCATGAGTGAGATTAGACTGGCTGTTTTTCCAGTAAATTTTATGTACAAAAACATGTCTTGGGACACATTTGGCCCTCAGGCTAAAGTTTGCCAACCCCTGGTCTAGACCAGGAGAAGGGCCATTGTAGTTCTTGATAAGCAAAAAGAGGAATTATAACTTACGTAGGAAGAAGACAGTGATGGTAGAGAGGAAGAATTGGTAGCCCGTGACAGGAAACACAGTCACTGTGGAACAGGAAGCAGGTTCTAGTGAAGATCCAGGAAATCCTGTAGAATGCCCCTCGGGCTGCACTGGATTCAGTTCCCGGATCTTTGGAGACTGCTCATCTGGAAATGTGGGGATTTCTGTCTCCATTTTTGGCGCTAATTCAGTGAGTTAGTTACCATTAACCTTGCTTTACAAACGAGGCTTAGAGAGGCAGAGTTTGTCCAAGTCACCCAGCTGGTAAGCAGTTATTCAAATTGTCGCCTGGGTCTTCCAACTCTTCAGAATACTCTCCACTGTACCCCAAGCCCATACTAGTGTGTCGAAGCTCAGAAAGTGATCGTCCCCAAGTAGAGCCTCAGAGTAATGGTGGTGGCCCCTTTTATGAATTGTCCTTTAGGTTCTTCTCCCTCTGCCTGGCATTTTAAATTCTAAAGAGAAGCCTAATCAAATGGAGCTAAATAATCTTTCCTTAGCATTACAGAACCCAGAACATCCGATGACTTTCCGATAATTTTAGAAGGTAAGGTCCTGCCTCATTCTTTAGTTCTGTGCATCAAAAAAGTGTTTGAATCACTGTGCGGTTTTCCTCGAAGAAAAGTAGTGTCTCTGTCTAAAGAACTACAGGAATGAGCCCCATGAGACTGATTGAGGTCCTCTGCGATACGCTGGCCAGAGGAAAAAAGAAGACACACATTCTGGGGGACTGGAGACCCACTTAGAACACAGTCTTCTTGCCCATTGACCCCTATTTCTCCTTTCCCGCCCTACAAAAGCTCTTCCACACTGGAGTACTGGCTCACACTTGCTAGGCTGAGGCAGGAGGATCACCATTTTCAGCCTAGTGTGTGCAACTTAGTGGCTTAGCAAGACCCCACTTCAAAGTAAAAACAATTAAAAAGGGCTGGGAATTATCTCAGTGCAAAGCCCCCCGAGTTCAATCATCCCCAGTACCTGGGGTGGGGGTGGGGGGCTCTTCACATACCTGAGTCCTGCAAGATAGAGTTTTGAAGATTATAGTACCCTCCATTTTTCAGGGTCAGCTATTGAAGAAATCAGATTTTCTTCCCACCAACTCTCATCTTTTGATTAGCAAGTATCCAGACCTGGTAACACCAGAAGCAAAGGTGTTTCTATTGTTGTTGTTGTTGTTGTTGTTGTTGTTGTTGTTGTTGTTTTAACAGGAATTAGAGACTGCTTTTGCCAAAAACACTTCATGTGGGTCCACAGATGTCAAATGAGTAACTAAAAGCAGAATAAAAAATTGTTGTCTGTCTCCATTTTGCAGGTATATCCTTTGCTCTGAGGCATTGTGTCTGGCAGTCACCTTGGATTCTAGGAACAGCATCTGATTGATGAACAACTTGTGATGGGTTAAAACTACCATGTAGGCAACAGCAGCTTTGTTATCATGCCAAGAAGCACCTTCTCTACCACCAGTCCTGAGATAGTGATCACTCAGCCTTTCGACCAAGTCTGCTTGACCGTGTAGACTTTTGGTCCTCTTGTCTACATAATCCGGGAGTTCATGTCAGTACCCCGAAGACAGAGCTGGAAGCATGGATCCCTATGTCTTCCTTGTGAAGCCACACTGATCAAAGTTCCTTCCCTGTCTTCACCATCACTTTTTGCTTGATTTCTTTGAAGCAAATGGCCAGATCTGATGTGTTGGGACCCCCAGATCTGGGGTTGATGGGACCCCTCTACTTTAGGACTCCCATAACAGATTCTCTCTGACACTCTGTCCTGCTGTCTTACCCCAAGGCAAGCCATGAAAAGCAGAATTACTCTTCCTCAAGGCAGGTCAGAGCTTATCTCCAAAGCCAGCCATGAAACCTAAAAACATGACTCTTAACTCCCCCCACTTTTCTGAGTAAGAGTTGGCCATGAAAAAATTTTCTGATCCAGCTTGTTTTGATTGTAGGTCATAAGACCCCCATTCCAGGAGGGTTCTGCCCCATACTTGAAAGGAAGAACTGCTGCAGAGAGAGGCCAAAATTATTCTTAAAAGACGATCTTGTGCTACCCCCTCCCGCCATGTCTATTACCAGCAGATCATGCCCTTTTTATCTTAGTGAGATGGGAATTAGTGAGATAGGAGTTAGGATTCTACTAGGCAGTAAGGATATTGGGCCGCAAATGGAGTCAGCTGAGTCATGACCCTCCCGGGACCTTACAAAAACACCTGCCAGGTGTCCTGTAGCTGTCAGGGACCTCCCCAGAGCATGATCAGGGGGGCCATTGGCCTCTACATGGACATTACATGAGCATTGCATAGATTAGACACTGAAAAGTGTAGTTTCCTATACGTAGAGAGCATATGGCTTGCCCAATGGCCTGAGCTCCCTTCCAAACCCCTTAAGAACCCATAGAAAAGGGTCTTCATGAATATTCTGCTCATGACCCTTTCCTGGCTAGTGTGAGCTTTACCTCCTTGCCTTAATATCTTTTAAATAAATTTGGGCTGATACTCTTAAGTGAAATAAATAGGACACACGTGTAAATACCAAATAGTTTCTCTGGTGTGAGAAACTGAAAATGTAAATGAGGACCAAAATGTATAATAGATAATGTGAAACAGGAAGAAAAGGGGCAAAGGGGAAGGGGAAGAGGAAGGGGGAGTGGGGAGTAGGGGAAAGGAAAGAAGGGAAAAGAAAAAATATGAGAAAAGGAAAAAACAGAAACAGTCTTTGTAAATAAGGAGGGGCAGAGGGGTTGAAGGGGGGGCAGGGGAATGGAGAAAAAATGAGAACCAAGATATATCATGTACAGGTACAAATTCCCAATGATGAATGTCATCATATTGAATACATGAAATGTACCAATAAACTTTTATTTACTCTTTTTTTTTTTGGTAGTGGGGATCGAACTCAGGACCTTTTGTATTCGAGGCAGGCACCAGAACCACTGAGCTAAATCCCCAGCCCTGTACCAATAAATTTAATGAATAAAGAAATTTAAAAAAAAAATTTGGGCCAGGCGTGGTGGCATACTCCTGTAGTCTCAGCACTTGGGAGGCTGAGGCAGGCAGATCACCACAAGTTCAAGGCCAACTTGGAGTACATAGTGAGTTTAAGGCCAGCCTGAAGTACCCTGTCTTAGAAAAAAACCAAAAACAACAAAAACAAATTTGCTTGTACTCTACCTTCTCCATTTGTGGTTTCATTCTTTGTCACCATGGGACACGATCCCAGCATTCTGATACCACAATCATATTTCTCCATAGCTGTCCATGTTTCATTGAACCTACATAAGCGTAAAAAAGGACAGCTCACCTGGTTCTTTAGGCCTTCCTTTCTGAAGTCTCCTGGGTCCCTTAATGCTATGTTCAAATAAATTTGTTATGTTTTTGTCTTGTTAATTTGCCTTTGGTTGTAAGAGTGTCAGCCATGATTCCATGATGACCAGGAAAGAGATCAACCCCTACTTCACCCTGTTATGGTTTAAATATGAAGTATTCCCCCAAAGACTCATATAATCAGGGCTTGATTCCCAGGGTAGTAATTTTCAGAGGTGGGGCCTAGAGAGGTGATTGATCATGCAGGTGCTAACCTCATCAATGGATTAATCCATTGACATCCATTGATGAGTTCATAGCTGAATGGGTTATCGGGAGGTAGAACCCAATTGGAGGAAGTAGGTCACTGTGGGTGTGACTTTGAAGGACATATCTTGTCCCCAGTACTCCCTTACTTCCCTAGCCACCGTGAGATGAGCAGCTTTCTTCCACCATGATGTTCCACCCTTCTGTCATGATGTTTCTTTCTTGCCTCGGCCCTAAAAGCAATGGAGTCAGCTGACCATAGACTGAATTCCCTTCAAATGTGAGCCAAACTAAACCTCTCCTCCTTTTAAATTGTGAGTGTCAGGTATTGTGTCCAGCAACAGGAAAGCTAATGCAATAATTATATATTCATTCTATTGGCTGTATTGTTGCCAGAGTGCCAAGGTTGTGTCCCATGACAATGAAGAATAAAACTGTGGACAGAGCAGGCAGAGTGTAAGCAAATTTATTTAAAAGACATAAAGGCAAGAAAGTAAAAGATATAAAGGCAAAATAGAACTCCCACTAGCTGGGAGGGGGTCCTGAGCAGGATACCCATAAAGCCTCTTTGTCTAGGGTTTTTTAAGGGGTTTAGAAGGAACCTTAGGTGGTTGTGCAAGTGATATGATTTCTACCCTATACAAGACTACATACTTCTCAGGGTTCTATCTGTGCAGTATTCATGCAGAGGCCATGCACCCTTAAGCGAATGGCCTGCCAAATCATGCTCCGGGGAGGTCCCTGACAGCCAAAGGACACCTGGCAGATGTTTTTGTAAGATCCTGGGAAGTTGGTGACTCTGCTGACTCCATTTTGAGCTTCCTGACTCCATTTTAGGGCCACTGTCCTTACTGCTTCATAGAATCCTAACTTGTGTCTCAATGTTCCTCTGGAGAACCCTGACTAATATATTCCTTTGGTAGCAGGGCATGTTGGTACATATCTGTAATCTCAGCACTTTGGAAGGCTGAGGCAGAAAGATCACAAGTTAGAGCCCAGCCTGGACAATTTAGTGATTTTAAATCCTATCTCAAAATTAAAAGCAAAAAAAGGGCGGGATGTAAAAGTCCTGGGTTCAATTTCCAGTATCAGAAAAAAAAAATACTCCCTTGGTGACACGCCCAAGATTCTCCCTTCCCCTTCAAGCTGCTGTGGTCACACGGAATTTTATCCTTTGATTCTCCAAGCCAGTAAAACAGAGTTTGGAGTGGCATTTTAGTCTCCCTGCCTGCTTTCCATTAATTTCCAGTGTATACAGGCAGTTTTAAAAAAAAATATTCTGTCCAGATTTTTTGATTGTTGTCTGTGGAAGGGATGGCCCAATAGAAGCCATGCCTTCATTATCAAAATCCAGAACTATGCAACACTTTTGGTTGCCAACATGTAATGAGACTCTCCAAGACAGGAAATACAATATGCAGTATTTATATTTATTCAATAAAAGAGCTTTTTTTCTTCTTTTCTCTTCTTTTTGGAACTGCTGCAGAATGACTACTTTGCTTCATTTTGGAAAAAACTGGTCAAAGGACAGCCTTACTCAAGATGCTCTTACAACTTCTTGTCAAATTACAGATCTTGCTTATTATCCATTTAAATTTAATTCTTGCCTAATTAAATGGTGTAGAAAACATACCTGCTTGAAATACCTTGCAATTTAAGGTGAAAACTTGACCTTCATTACAACGTAGGAATGATAAGAGAATATTAAATACTTGTCATTTCCACTTTAAAATGTTTGAGCACCTAGGCTTTTGTAATTGGACAATAGAAAAATACTTCATATAAGATTGTATTCTGAATGTAGTCAAAATGGCCACACTTCCAAAACTGATATATAGATTTAATACAATCCGAATCAAAATACCAACAGCATTTCTCACAGATCTAGAGGAAACTATCCAAAAATTCATTTGAAACCAGATGAGACCCAGAATAGCAAAACAATCCTGAGTAACAAAACCAAAGCAGGACCTAAAATGTACCAATACATGTTTTGCTATCAAAAACGAACAAAAGACAAAAAAATCCAAAGCATTAGCCATCACAATCCAAGATTTGAAGTTATATTACAAAGCTACAGTGGCAAAAACAGCATGATACTGGCACAAAAAAAGACTTGTTGATCAATGGAACAGAATAGAAGAAGTAGAAACAGCCCCAGGCACATTCAGCTATTTGACAAAGGGGCCAAAACATACACTGAAGGAAAGATAGCCTCTTTAACAAATGGTACTGGGAAAATTGAATATCCACATGTAGAAGATTGAATCTAGTCCCATGTATCTCACCATGTACTAAACTACAATCAAAATGGATCAAAGATCGGAATGTTAATCTGCTAGAAGATAAAATAGGTAAAACTCTTGAAGACATAGATGAAGACAAGGACTTTCTGAACAGAACTCTATGGCACAAGAAATAGTACTGAAGACCAATAAATGGGATCATATTAAAATAAAAAGCTTCTGGATAGCAAAGAAAGCAAGCAACTGAGTGAAGAAACAACCTACAGAATAGGAAAAAAATTTGCCAGCTAATCCTTAGAGGACTAACATCTAGAAGATAGAAAGAATTTTAAAAAATTAGACTCCCCAAAATAAAGACCTAATCAAAAAATGGGCAATGGAAATGAACAGACACTTCTCACAAAAAGTACAGATGGCCAATAAATATGTGAAAAAATGTTCAACGTCTCTGGACATTAGAGAAATCCAAATTAAAACAACACCTAGATTCTAGTTTACTCCAGAAAAAATGGCTATCACCAAGAAATCAAGAAAAAATGCTGGCAAGGCATGGGGAATAAGGAACTCTTCTACATTGTTTATAGGAATGTAAACTTGTACAACCAAGGACAACATGGAAATGGTGTGGAGATTCCTCAAAACACTACAACTAGAAATTCCATTTTACCTAGCTATTCTTTAGGTATCTTCTGGAAAGAGTTAAAGATATCATATTACCGTGAAATATGTATACTCATATTTATAGCACCATAATTCACAATATCTAAATATTAGAAATGGCCTACATGCTCATCAATAGATGAATGGATAAAGAAAATGTGGTATTTATACACAGTGGAGTACTACAGTACCATAAAGAAGAATAAAATTGAATCACTTGTAAGTAAATGGATGTACTTTGAGACCATAATATTAAGTAAAATAAATCCGACACACAAGCTTAAATATCTCATAGTATCTCTTATGTGAGAACCCTCTTTAAATAAAAAAACACAATAAAAGATAGATAATAGGGAAGCAGAACAAGAGATTGAAGGAGCAGGGCGAGAGAAAGAGGGTCAGAAAAAGAGAACTAAGATATTTTATGTACAACTCCCCACAATAAATATAATCATTATGTACTGCAAACATGTACCAATTAAAAGAAAAAAAATTTAAAAGATTATATTCTGGCAGCTTGATACTTGAAGATGGGAATGCAGAAAAAAATTCATGCAAATTAAACATATGAGGCAAAATGTATCACTTAAAGGCAAGGGGGTGTTTTACATGCACTCTGACAAAGAATCTATTATTGGCCAAGTCAATACTTTGTCCTAAGTGAAATCCTTTTGTATTTTACCAGCTGTGATGGTTAATCATAATAGATCAACTTAGCTGCATTAAAAAATGCCTACCAGATTAGTAAAGCACAGTTCTGGTTATATCAGTGGGGTGTTTCAGAGATGATTGGCATGGAGACTGCAGATAAGGCAAAGACCCACCACAATTGTGGGTGGCATTGGCCAATGGGCTTGTGGCTTGGACAGACTAAAGGGATGGAAGAAGGATGCCTGTGTTTTCAAAGAGTTCCAGTGTGCTTGAGTGGGTGTGTCTTTTGCTGCTGCGCCTTTGGACATGCGTCGTCAATCTCTTCAGCCTCCCATGCAGACTCACATCAACGACTCTCCAGGGAGCTTCCAGGTCTTTGCCCTTGGGTTGGTGCTGCATCCTTGATCCCTCTTGTTCTGTAGCTCCATCTCGGGCTGAGCAGCTACTGGACCCCGGCTCTCCATGCACAGATGGCCATTGTGAACTCTCCCACCTTGGATCCTTTAAGCCTACCTGAGAACTCCCCTTACATAATTGTACACATATTTTCTATTGATTCTGCTCCTCTAGAGAACCCTAGCCAATGTACCAACTTTTTACTTTTAAATTTTAAACTATAGAAGAATTAACAGTATGACAAAAACATATACTCTCCAACAGATTGAACTGTTTGCATTTGCCACATTTCATTTCTATCTTTTTCTCTCCCTACACCCACAGGTTTTTTGTTTGTTTGTTTTGTTGGGTTTTTTGGTACCTGGAATCGAACTCAAGATCTTGTGCTTGCCAGGCAGGTGTGGTACCACTGAGCTAAATCCCACAGTTTTTAAGTTTGCAGATATAGTTAGACTGTCCACAGAGACTTCAGCATGCATCTCTTGGGAATTAATTTGTTTCTTGATATCATCTAATGTCTACTTAAGGAAAATACTGTATGTGGATCTTGTCTCAGATGATGACTTTGGTTTAAGTTTATTTTCCTCTTTGGTACAGAAATTATATCTAATTTTGTAACTGGAATGGGAAAAAATTAAACTTTAACAGTTAGATGTTTTTTTCTTTTGGAGACAAGTGGCTTCTCCAAACTTCCTTAAACCAGGGCTGTAACCACAACCACTTTCTCTCTTCAGATGCTGGCCCCAGGGATCAAAGTCAAGCTTGCTTCCACAGGGAAGAGAGGGAGCACAGATGGCCAGGAGGGATGGCGCAAGCCTGAAGTCATCTCTTGTCTCAATTATGCCCCTCCCCTCTGTTCCTTTCTATAAAAGGCCCTTGTGCACCTGGACACAGTGTGATGGTGATTTGAGGCAAATGAGGCCCCTCCATCTCCTTGGAGCCAGTTTTAAATAAAGCATTTTTCCTTTTCACCAAAATAAATGGCCTTCTTTGTTTGGGTCAGCAACAAGCAAATGAAACTGAGCATATGGACCCACGAGGCCAGTACCACGTTAAAAGAGAAGATGGTGAAATAAAAGAGGAAAACAGACGGAAAAAAGGAAGGAAAGAGACGTTGTGAAGACGATATTGGTTATTACTCCACAAAGGACACATAGTACCCAAAGTACTAGTGTATATTACACTGATTCATACGGTATGCTATATTGCTGTAGCAAGTTATTCTAAGTAGTAGTTACTGCTTGGCTTATATCAACCTCTGCCTTGAATAGCTTAGAAGGAAGTCAATATCTGGTTCTAAAAAAACATACTCAAACATCCCACCCTGTTTTCTCTGCTTTGTGGAATTCAACATCCTCAGGTGATCACGTATCACACAAGAAAAGCCCTCAGTTGTCCCTGCTTCTCCCGTACCCTTGAACACGCAGCCCCTGAGTCTGGGTGCAGGGCTTCTCCTCAGATGCCCAGAAGCCAGTTCCTTCCTTTAGCCCGTCTTACCAGACCATATCAGTGGCTCACTGTTTCTTCCCCACTGACTTCTACAGGTATTGGAGAGTTGGGATTTGTACTCCCAGACTTAGGATGGAGCCAGATAAATATTTGTTAAATATTTATGAAAGATTAATCAACAAAACAAGAAGACTGTGATAGCAAGAGAAATAGGACTAGGTGAAAGAGAGAAATTAGTGTGGGGCTGCAGAGCTGTTGGGAGCTCTGTGGCAGAACAGTAGGATTGTAGGACTGATCCCATCTCCCCAGATCACCAGCATCTTCCTTAGTCTCTTCCCTCTCCTGTGCCCTAACCTTACAACCAACCCCGTCACTGCAAGTCATTCACTTTAGGGTGAAGGAAGGCAAGATGGGAGCTGGGGAGGGCACTTTCTCTCTCTCTCTCTCTCTCTCTCTCTCTCTCTCTCTCTCTCTCTCTCCCTCTCTCTCTCTCTCTCTCTCTCACACACACACACACACACAGAGTTATGGCTTGGGTTTAGATGTCCCCCAAAGTCTCATTTGGTCATGGGTGGCCTTTTCAGAGGTGACTTAGAGTGTCTACTGCTGGGTTTAAGGGTGTGTGGTTACTAAATTAGTCCACTGATGGGTCTGGCATAGTTCTAGGCAGGACTGAGGGTGCCCCACCCTATGTGTGAGTGCTACCCACCCTAAGGGCCAGTACCCTGGATAAAATATAAGGGACGGAAAGAGCTTTGAGTGTTGGGTATTTTGTCTCAGCAATGAGGAAAAGTAACTAAGACACACACACACACACACACACACACACACACACACACACACAACTAGAAACAGAATACCAAATAATTTAAGAATAATGGTTATGTTTGCAACCTGGTAGGATAATTAGCATTTTAATGCCCTTTTTGTTTTATCTATATTTTCTCTAACATTTATTACTTTTGCACTAAAAAAACATTGCATGTCCTTTAAAATATGTATTATTAGAAACCCATCTGCCGGGTTGACATCATCTAAATCTTTGTTTAGTCTAATTTAACTAGAAATTAAAGAGAACGTTTCTGAAAGCAAAATAAATGCTTTCTTAACAGCAGGAAAGAGGAATTAAAGCACTTGCCAAGAGCCCAACTAGGGGAGATATCAGACTGACTGAGGAATCAATTGCTTTGCAGCATTGTTAGTTGCCAAAGTCCCCAGGAATATAAATGTCCACCAGTCTCCCAAAGATGATGCAAGTTACTAGAAGCTGAACAAGATGGCATCATAAGACCTGGACAAAACAGGAAGGTAGAGATTCTTGTAAGAATCCCCAGGGTGCAGAAGTGTCACCTTGGGCAGGTCAGTTAATTTCTGCATCCTCAGTCTCTCCGTCCTCTACAAGAATAGATTCTTGTTGGGGATTTAGCTCAGTGGTTTCACTGCCTGCTGCGCAAGTGCAAGGACCTGAGTTCAATCCCTGGTACCAAAAAGAAAAAAAAAAAAAAAAAGAAGAGATTCTCTCTTGTTCTCTCCCAGTTAGTTCTAGTGGGCCCATGGTATGTGCAGGATTCTTCACAGGAACTGCTATGGGCTCACACCAGAATGCCAGTGTCTGTTATTTTACAGATGTTGTACCTACTTTAATTTATACTGTTTGCATCTTTCAACACAGAAATATCCAAAATCCTCAGAGCTTATGAGGGGACTCATAACCTAGGTAGTAAGGGCTCCAGAAAGGATAGAAGGTCAGCGGGTTTTGTAATAGTAATAAAATGGGCCAAGAATGGAACAAGGGATAAACTGAGTAGAGGTAGAGTCTCTTAGAGAGAACCTATATCAAAATATTAAAAGGGCTGAGGGTGTAGGTCAGTAGTAGAGTGCTTGCCTAGCATGTTGTGCAATGTCCTGGGTTCAATTCTCAGTCAGAAACTCAAAAGACAAAGAGAGAGAGAGAGAATTAGATGTGAACAAAGAAGGATCAGAATGGAACCCACTTTGCCAGAACAGCTTGGAAGGAGGGAGTGAAGGAAGAAGCAGAAGCATGGGGAAAATCACAGATCATGGTGGTAAATGCCTAAGCACAACCATCTAAATGCCTTCTTTCTGCAATGTACAATTCATTATTCTTCAATCTAAACTGAATGATGTTTCATATGTTTGCCATTATTACAAGAGAGGGAAGCAGTAAGCTAAACATCTTTGTCCCAGGAGATCTGATGCTATACAAAATGCCTAAGGTCATAGGTTTTGATAAATATGGAGAATCTGAGCCAGAATCAATAGAGACTGGTGTTTGGTTCCATGGGGAAAAAACGACACAAACTAAACATGACCAAAAATGGCTCAATGGTGTCAGGAAAAGTTATTTTTATGCTCCTCAGAAGATTGTTCAGATACATTGCTAGGCACAATGGTTTGTTCTGTTTTGTGTCTAGTATAGAATAATTTGATTGCTTTTCCTCATTGCACAAGTTTGTAAAACTGCTTGTTGCTCTTCATTGTACAACAAAGTGCTCACTCAGAACATTCAAAGGGCAGTTAGTGAGAATCAACGGGAAAACAAGTTGATTCGAACCACCCACACCGAAGGACACACTCGCATTGGAACACAGAGGCACACAGACATGGGTAAGTGCAGTCCAAGGAAAAGAAATGAGAGGTACTCAATAAGGAAACAATCAGGAATAGGAATTTAAACCAAAAATACCTTTGGGCAAAATTTGTTGAACACATTCTCTCTTGTGAAAGACCAAAGAACTCCTATGAGCTCAGTATCTTATCCACATATAGGGCTACTTAGGTGAGGGTACACTGTATATCAAGTTACAGGGAGAGTTGGTAGGAATATAGAACCTAGTTAGATGTTCTGAAGTCAGGACTGAAGCTGTTTCTGGACATTGAGACAGTTTGATCCATTATATGAATGCTTAGAACAAAATAAACTCATGCATGCTTCACTACACAAAAAAATTCCTTGATTCATGATCCATATGCTTGATGTGTATCAAGAAGGGAAAGCTCAATTGAGACCACAGTGTATTGTAGCATTACAATACTTAATAGATTGCACATTACAAATTATATAATTAAATACATGAAGTATAATCACACCTTGTGGTCCCTTGCCTTATCATTTGCTAATTATGAGAGCCTCAGCAAGTCAGTCTCTCTGAAATACAGCTTCTGAATCTCTGCAGTGGAGCTGGAAAAAAACCTTCATTATTGGTGGTTTTAAAGCAGGTCCTAAAATTATTTGACATTCTTCCTATCAAAGGTACAATGTAGGGCCGGAGATTTAGCTCAGTGGTTCCACTGCCAGCCTTGCAAGTGCAAGGTCCCGAGTTTGATCCCCAGTACGAAAAAAAAAAAGGTAGAATGTAGGCCAGGCATGGTTGTTCATGCCCATAATACCAACTACTCAGGAGGTTGAGGCAGGAAGATTGCAAGTTCTATGCCAATCTGCTCAACTTAGACCCCTGCTTCAAACTAAAATAAAAAGAGCGGGCTGGGGATTTAGCTCAGTGGTTCCGCCACCTGCCTCACAAGCGAAAGGTCCTGAGTTCAATCCCCAGTACCAAAAAAAAAAGTATTTGCAAAATAAAATAAAAAGAGCTGAGGATGTAACACAGTGCTCAATCCTGAATACAAAAAAAATAAAACAATCAAATCACTCTCCCCTTAAAGGTAGTCCAGGTGAATGAAAGGCAGCAGAAATAATACTGTGTGACTTCTGAGGTAGGTTCACTGGTCCCCTCTCCCTGCCCCTTGTGCTAGGAAATCAACCACCTCACCATTTGGTGTGAGAACCAAGTAGCCACATGGACAAGTCATATGCTGGTATTTGGGCAGTTTCAGATGAGATCTCACTCAGATGACAGTCACCACCAGCCATTGCACACGTGTGCAAGTTTTCTGAATATTCTGGCCCCCAATCTTTGATTCCACCCAGCCAACAGAGAGCAGAGCAGAGAAACTCCATCCTCCAAGTTCTCTCCACATTGCAGATTCACAAGCAGGCAGATGCTGTTATTGTTGTGGAGTTTTTTGTGACCACACCATATTCTGGTGTGGTCTGGTTTGTTACACAGCAACAGGTAACTGCAGTTGAGTTTGGTTGCATAACAAAAGCAGAAACACGACACTGGCTTCAGCACCTGGAGGCAGGCAGAATTTGGATAGTCTTCAAGTGACTGTTTAGTGGGAACCCTGGTGGTTCTTGGAGAAATTATTAGTTAGGCTTAGAGGAAAGTAAAGAAAGCTTTAGAGGCAGCTAGCATAGACTGACAGAAAAATGACTACGGTCACCTATGGTGGCATGAAGAATAGAAAATACACCGAGGTACTGCCTGGTGTTTCTGTGCCTATAGTTAAAGGCGTTTTACTATATAGAAGCCAAGAATTGCTGGATTTGAAAAGAAAAGTTTCTCTTTATTAGCTTTTTCATATGGCAAATGAATCAGATTCTGGGTAAACATTAAATTATATCGGGACCATCCACGGCAAAGTCAAGGCTGTGATTATAAAATTCTTTGTTAAGGCCTCAGGAAAGTTTAAGGTCCTGCTTCCTGGACTCTTATAAGCAGACAAAAGGCCTACAGGTCTTAAGAGTGTTACCAGACAGCAGCTTTAGGAAGGGCCAAGGCAAAGAAGGGCTAAGAGAGATCTTCTGGTGTGGATTTTGCCTAATGGAGTTGGTTATACTGTAAATACTGTAAATTGATTCCTAAGAAGCCTACGATTTCTTTTTCAAGAATTATAATCAGCTTAGACTGAAAGAGACATTCAGGCCTTTGAATCTCAGACTTCCAAAAGCAGGAAGCAGTCTAAGAAAACTACTATGGAAGAATAAAATAATCCAGGCCCAATACATTCTTGATAACTTTTTTTTTGGTACCGGGGATCGAACTCGGGACCTTCCATTTGCAAGGCAGGTGGCAGAGCCACTGAGCTAAATCCCCATCCCCCAATACATTCTTTTGGCACATTCTGAGTTGGTTATTCAGAGAACCTGCAGACCTTTTTTTTTTTCAGTTTGTTGTAGTTTTATTAGTATATGTATGGGATACATAATAAATATATGCATCAAGGGAATTGATACATATGTATTAAGAATTTGCATATGCAAAGGAATTGCTTGGACCTCAGGAAACACATTACCACAGTCCTGGATGTGCTCTGGGGCTCCATGTCAGAAAGCTGATGTCAGTGCAGGGGCACCACACAAATAGGGGTGTTCAAGGGGACCCAAGACACCATCTATCTTGCGGCATCTCGGAGCTTAGGTACATGTGGCAACTGGCAAATCTCAGGGCTAGCAATTTGTCTTTTGCTTGAAAGTAAAATACTCCCTTTTCTGCAACAGATGGTTATGATTGTTACTTTTGCTTTATGCAAATCCATAGGAGGGAAAATAAGCCCACAAGGTCTGAAGGGGAGAGAAAAAGTTGAACAATAAGATCTGAACCTAATTCCTTAGAAGCTGAGCAGAATTTAGGAGAGATGACCCATTTTTTTTTTCATTGTGGTTGGCTTTTGTTTTGTTTCAGTTTTGTTTTCATTCTAAATAGAAATGACTCCAGGGATCATTAATAGGTACTTGAACAATAGCTTTTTCATTTTCAGTTTTTATGCTTCTGAGGCTAAAACTTCCCTGATTCCAAAACTCTGCCTTCAGAATGCACTGCTTCCCTGGCTTCTTTTTCAAGCAGTTTTCCTTCTCCTCATCTGCTGGGACCTGATTACACGTTAAGGCTGGTCGGGGAATGAATTTAAAAGCCCTTCATTGGGTAGTGTAGTGTTGGTCAGCAAGAGAGAAGTCTGTGGAGCTTTGCCCATTCAGTTCTGTGTGCTTCCTTTATTTATTTAGTGAGGACATATTGTCTTTGTGCAAGTGGTTCTCAACTCAAAAGACTTTGATTTTGCAATGGCGCCAAAGTGCTACAGTGCCATGCATTCAATACATACTGTACTTGGAATTTGCAATTTTGACCTTTTTTCCCAGCTAGCCACATGCAGTTGGATACCCTTTTGTGAGGCTGGGCAGCAATGGTGAGTTCCAGTTCCCAGTCAGCCATGCAATCATGAGAGGAAACAGCCAAGACTCTGCAACATACTGTGTTGTGATCTGCGGTGTTTGGCAGGTTGAGTATGTTCCATGCATTTTCCACTTATGGTATTTTCAACTTCTGATGTGTTTGTCAGGATGAATCCCCACTAGATGCTGAAGTAGCACTTTCTAAGTGCTTCAGATCCATGTGAGTTTTGACCAAGATTTCTCTCCTGGGATTTAACTTCCAGGGGAGGAGACACTAGACATGAACACCGGAAATAAACACACTAACTTCAATTTAAAGGGATACATGCTGCAGACAGAGGCTTGTGTAAGCATGGCAAGAGGAGCAGGAATGCTGAGTGGGCAGAACAGGGTGGCGATGCAGGGCTGCACCTCACGGTCAGGCTGAGGATCAAGGAGAAGGGGAGGTCCGAGCAAAGACCTGAAGGAGGACAGGACATTAGCCAGGGAGAAATGTGAGGAAAGGCTTTTGGGCAGAACAAACAGCCAGTGGTGAGAGACCCCAAGGTGGGCACTTTGCTGACACATCCCAGGGATAACCAGGAGGCCACGTGGCTAAGCACACACAGAGAATCTTTGTTCCAGAGGCAGTGAAGGGGGCCAGGCCGCAGAGAGCTCTGTAGGCCCCTGAATGTCTTTAGGGTTTTTTTCCCTCTTAAATTCTTTTACTGGTACATTTTAGGTATACAATAGTTTTACATTCATCATTGAGAACTTGTACCTTTACATGATGTATTTTGGTTCTTATTTTTCCCCATTCCCCTGGCCTCCCTTCAATTCCTCCACCCCTCCCTATTTACAAAGGCTTTGTTTCCATTTTTTTCTCATATTTTTTCCTTTCCCTTCATTCCTTTCCCCTACCCCTCTCACTTGCCCTACCCTCTTTGGACCTTTTCTTCCTACTTCACATTATCAATTATTCATTTTCCAGACCTCTCTCTGCAGACCTTTATTTTTTAAAAAAACTATCCTTTAAAAAAAAAAAATCTAAAGCCAGGGATTTAGCTCAGTGGTACCGCACCTGCCTTGAAAACACAAGGTCCTGAGTTTGATCCCCAGTACCAAAAAAAGAGAAAGAAATCAACACCTATCTACAGCAGTAAAGTAAATAGCAAGTGCACTTGGGGATATTTCCAGAGGAAAACACTGGAGGCTGACACTTGACCCAGACCCGGATGGTCATAGTGATTGCTGCCTGGGAGACTCATTGCATCACAAGACCCCTCCCCAGCCTCCTTAGCCTGTATGCCTCCTTCCTCCCAGAAGCCCACGCTCCAGTTCCTTTGTTTAGCAATAGAAGGGTCAACTATTTTGCCTTTGAGTATAATACTCCCTTGCATTAGGCACATGATACAATCCATGTGTTCTTTTTCCTGCTATTATCAGTTTGTTTCATAGCCTAAAATTATTGAAATTTCAGAGGGAAAAGAGTGAATTTAACACTTTCCTACACTACTCAACTGCAAACATGAGCTACTTTTAACATGTTTATGACTGGGTTGTAATTTGTATGCCTCACTGCTGGGTGGCTCTGAACCTCATGCATGACTGTCCTATCGAGCAGCATGGGGCAGTCCCATCGGGTGGTACAAGCCACCCTGTTGAGACAGCCACGCATGTACCACCAGCAGTTCAAGACAGTGGGACTGTGTTAATGAGAAAGGAAGACTGGCTCACAGGATGGGACCAAGACCCCAGTCAGCAGAGCCCAAAGCTCTGGCAGACAGCTATCAGGAAGTAGGACTGAGCCTTAATCAAGGAACCCTGGGTCTGAGGGAGTTGGTAGGACTTCTAGTGGCAGCCTGAGAAGAAAGGAGCAGGCAGCTGCAACTTTTGGAGATAAGAGGGAGAAATTAAGTCAGGCTGTCAATTATACAAGCCAGACACTGTATTCCTTGAGATAAGAAAGTGGCATGTGCACAGATGGGGATGAATGCAAGCAGACCTCAACTTAATTATCCTGTCACTGTGATGCATTTCCGTAGTAAGATCTCCACCCAGACTGGAAACACAACACATTTCTAAGCATATCTTGGGCTGTGTGCAAACTTCACTCATCACTTTGTCTGGGGACCCCAGCCCCTTTTGGAAAAGGCCTATGAATAATCAATGACATTCCTTTGAGATCTGCACTCTCTGTGGAGTGGCCAGCTCTCTGTGCAATAGCTGACTCCACCCCACCCCACCCCGGGGCTGGAGACAGGCAGCCTGCTCTGTTTCTTTTCTCTAATAAACTACCAGTTTATTCCCACTTTAGATCTACTCCAAGTCTGATTTCCATCTCATGTGGCTAGGATCCAAGCTAGTGGTGACAAAAATGGTCACATATGCTCAGCTGGATTTCAGCATTGCCGTGCAGGGACCATTGTGTGACTCTTCTTTTTCCACTTTTAAACAGGAGTGTCCAGAGCAGTCCTCCTGTGTTTGTTCCAACATCATCTGCTGGGCTTACTGGGCAGTGAGCTTGTCTCTTGACTCGCAGTCCTCAGGTCGATTACACTCTTGGACGGATACTCACCAGCACTCTGGGAGCCTCCATCTCTCCTGGCTGGACCTGATTTAAATGTCCAGGTCATGGACCTCCAGCCTAAGCCTGATGCAATGGGAGACACAATGTGTAAGGGTCTAGTGTGGGGAAATGAGTACATTTTGCATGTAATTGTTGTCCAGTGGGTGAATTGTGATAGTTTCAAAATATGTCCACAAATTCTTTGATATTCTTCCCAACAAAAGATAGAACCTAGATCCCCTTCCCTTAAATAGTGGCTGGCCTCGGTGACTTGCTTGAAATAGAATATGGCAGGAGTGACACTGTAGACTTTTTAGACAAGGTAATAAAAGAAGACACTGGGCCAGGGATGTAGCTCAATGGCATCACGCCCACCTGGCAAACACAAAGTCCTGAGTTCAATCCCTGGTACCAAGAAAAAAAAAAAGGAGACATGGCTTTTGCTTTGTTCTTTTCTCTCTTGGGACATTTGCCTTTGGAGCTCAGACTCCATTTGTGAAGAAGTCAGGCAGCTACATGGAAAGGTTATACACAGGAATGCACAGCTCTAGGCGAGGTTCCAGCCAACAGTTCTGGCAGCCCTGTGAGTAACTAAGTTTTCGGATGGTGCAGCCACCAGTCCTGAGGCACTCAGCTGTAAGCAAGGGGAGCAAAGACAAACAGTCTCAAGCCCTGCCCAAACTTACTGGTTCAAAGTAAATGGAATCATTATTTTAAAGCGCTAAGTTTTGGGATGATTCGTTATGCAGAAATAGATAAGCAGATGCTGACATGCAAACGTTTACCAGAAATATCCCCATATCCTCATAATATCTTGTAACAGTTATAGCATTTTAAACATTGTAAATTACAATTACTATATGGTGCTCAGCTCTGTCACTTACTAATTATGGGGCCTTCAGGGTCCTGAGGTTCAGTTTCTTTAAGTGTGGAGTTGAGAATAGTTGTCACTTTTTTTGTTGTTGTTTTATTGAGGTATAACTGACAAAATGGTATATATTTAAGGTGTACAACATGATTTAATACACATATGAATTGTAAAACAATTACCACAATCATCCATCACCTACAAAGCTCACCTTTTTTGTGTGCCTGGTGAGAATGCTTACAATCTACTCTTACCTGGCATGGTTATATACACCTGTATTCTCAGCTGCTAGGAAGGCTGAGGCAGGAAGACCTCAAATTTGAGATCACCTGAGCAATTTATTGAAAGCCTGTCTCAAAATAAAAAATATAAAGGACTCAGGATGTAGCTTATTGGTATAGCACCCCTGGGTTTGACCCTAGTACCTAAAGAAACAAATAAAAAAACTATCTTAGCAAATTTCAGGTATAAAATACAGTACTATTAACTATAGTTACCATACTGTACATTATTATGTGTCCTATTTAAAAAAATCACTTATGAAGAAAGGCTATGTGGCATGATTTTTTATTATTATTATTAATTATTATTATTATTATTATTATTATTATTATTATAGACAGGGTCTAGTAATGTAGTTCAAGCTGCCCTTGAACTCATGGTGATCCTCCTGCCTCAGTCTCCCAAATGCTAGGATTTCAAGTGTGTGCCACCATGGCAATAGATAATCAGATCTATTTTAAGTTATAAACCTACATTCAAATGTCTATAATCATAAAATTGTGCAGATGAGAAATAGAGGGAAAAGATTGGTGTGGTTAAAAGCAATTTTTCTTCCATTGTCCAAATTTTCTTGAGTAATTGAAAAATGTGTATATTCTTAAAAATCCCTTTGTGCCTTCCCAGCCCAAACTGGGGAGTGGTGACTGTGGTTGGCAGTTATTTGCTCTCACTGACCCACCTGCTAAGTACAGTGGCTTGGAAGAGGAGCAGAGCCACACAGCATCCTGTAGCTGGAGGATGTGTCAACAGATGACTGACCACACACCCAGATGCCTGCCTCTCCAGCCAGCACCCCATTCCTTCACTCCGCCGGACCCCGGTACTAGTTAGTTTCCACCTACAAGGGTTAAGTGTCAGGCCCAGTGCCACTTAAAAATGCCCCTCATTCACATAATAGGAAATCACGCATGAAAGCTAATGACTGGGGGAGTCAGTCAATGGGCACGGTTGGAAACCCACCTCTGCCACATGTCACCAGGAATCTCAATGAATATCGTTAATGCCCCTGGGATGAGGTCATCCTGGATTGCACTGGAGTGCTCAGTGACAAGTGTCCTTATGGGACAGGAAGACACCAAGGAGCAGGAGGTTGTGTGAAGACAGAAGCAGACTGGAGTTATGTCATCAGAAAGCAGGAAATGCCTGGGCCCCACAAGGCAGGACAAGGCAAGGAACAGAGCCTTCTCTAGCGCCTCAGCGGGGACACAGCCAGCCAACAGCTTGACTGTGGATGTCTGGCTTTGGAACACAGAGAGAAGAAACTTCTGCTGTTTTAAGCCACCGAATTTATGACTTTTTTTTTTTTTTTTTTTACAGATAGCCCTGGGAAACTAATTTGATAGACAAAGCAAAATCAAGTTACAGAAAAAGAGATATCATTTAAATACTGTTTTAAAAACATGAAACCAATGAGTATACTGTGTATGAGACAAGTTTGAAGAAACAAATGAGAACGATCAGTACCTACCTTAGGGGAGTGGAGGCTGTCAAGTGCTAGGAGGGAAGAGGATGTAGCTGGGATCACGGAGGGTCTCACCAGCACACATGACGGATATCATACTCTTATACCAATGTGCAGGACTGCACCTATTTCCTAATAATCACATTTAAAATAACATTGAAAAGGAAAAATAAAACAGACAAGAAGGAAGGTTAATGGCAGCTTGAAGGTGGGGGACCTTCTTTCGTATGACCTTTCAAATGTCAGAGTGGGATGATTTTGTGCATCTGTATCTCCTGGTTCTTAGTAAGCAGATGAAAATCACTTTGTTAACATTCGTGTTGTGATGCCGTTTATAAATAATTCCAATAGTAACCTTTTTCATCGGAAAACACCTGTACAGTGCCACCTCTGATTACTCCCCGTGGATATTGCTTAGCTCAAAATTAATATATCATACTTTCTAGAATGACAGACTGTGGGCTGGAATAAGAGAAAATAGTAATTTATAAGATGGAGTAATTACTGGAGGATCCAGGTATTATTTACTGACTTTCTTCTTTGTTCTCAAGCCAACAAAATTATCGAGTCCACATTCCCTGAGTCCTTTATTAGCCTTAATCTTAGGTTGTCTATCAAAAACAATACTGTTGTGGCTTAATAAACACCACAAACCCATAATAAACTGCACGGCCCCGTCGTCTTCGCAGGTAATAAGGGAGCTCAGCATTATCAGAGTGACTGAGTCAGGCAGCTGGGCTGTTCTGCGCTTGCTTCCTTGGCTGGGGGAGGCGGGGTATTCGCTGGCGGCACTGCCGAAAGTATACACCAGGTGGCAGCAACTCCTCAACAGCCAGCTCCTGGCCTCCGAGGGCGGCCGGGGCTGCTGTTGACCGTCCCACCACCCGCCGGGCGGTTCTGCCTTCAACTCAGGTTTGGTTTCTCTGAGCGTTGAGATTCGGAAAAACATTGTGATCATTTTCAGTTCGAAATTATCATTCTAATCACAATTAAGATACAACAATAATTGGATAGCTAGAGAGAGCAGCTTCTTCTTTCCTTCCTCCTTTTCAAATTTTTGTTGTTGATACATCTGATTCTGAAATACTTTATTTTCAAAGCACGCCCAGGCAGAGGTATGGAGACATAAATAGACCAGGACTTGCCAGGGCTAAGGGAAAGGAGTTGATGATGTAGCAGAGGTGATTTTTAGGGCAATGAAAATATCCCGTATCTAATATACATATAATGTTCACACCCCGGAATGTGTACCAGTCTAACTTTGCTCTTTCTGTGCTTTGTTGCTGAAAACAGTGTTCACAAGTGTATGGTTGTGTGGTGGGCGCTGGAGGCGGAGTTTGCCCCACCCAAGCCCTCCCCTACACCGTGTGCCATTGTCACTCGTGCAGCCAGAGCCCCAGCTCCACACAAGCAAGTCATGACAAATACTGCTGAAAATCACACAATAATGTTAAAAGTTTACCTGTGGGGCCACACTACTAGCTGCCCGCATACAGCCTCTGGGCAGAGGGTTGGACGCACCTGATCAAGATCTCAATATTTGCTGAATATCATTGAAGAAACGATAGTGAGGAAACTTTACAAATTGTACTTTAATGGATTGCCCAGAATACATAACCAAAAGTTTTTGTAACTGTAACACTGTAATAGATGAGAAATAGATGTTTTACTGTGTTCCCAGTTCCTGGCATAGAGCACCTAAAGCCTTTGGAATTTTCTGAGTGGTGGGGTGAGAGGAGCCTCTTGTTATTCATAATGAGCCCCTTCCAACTGCTCCCCACTAGGATGATGGGGGGCTGCTTGCGGGCCAAAATAACCCTGTGATTAGAGGTTGAAACTTCCAGCCCCACCCACTCTGGACCTGAGGAGAGGGAGTGGCAATTGAGTTCCATCACCAGTGGCCAGTGACCTGGTCAAGCTCACCTGTCTAATGGAGCTCCCATAAAAACCCTACAGGACAACAGTGGGTTCCAGAGAGATTCTAGGTTGGGGAACACACCCAAGTATGGAGGAGGGTGGTGCACATCAAGCTCCGCAGGTCAGACACTGCTCCTGTGCTCGGGACCCTTCCACACTTCACCCTGGGTACCCCACATCTAGTAGCTGTTCGTTTGTATTCTTTATGGAATTCTCTGTGCAAACCCATAAAGGTAAGGGAAGTTTTTCTGGATTCTGTGAACTCCCAGAGCAAGTTACTGTGCCCAAGGAGGTCATGGGAACCTGACTGTAGCTGTAGGGAAGGAAATGTGAGGTGTTATCATAAGGGTCACAATCAACGCCCTTGTCACAAAAGATAGGTCAACAAGGAAAGCATAGCAGATTTATTTAACCCAAGTTTTACATGATATGGGAGGGATGAAGAGTGGACAGTTGTGTAGAATTGTGATGGGACCAAAGTGTATGACCTGATTGTTGGACTGAGGCAGCGAACCCAGCAAGGCCTGGCTACGAGGGTTCTCCTCGGCCTGCCTGGAACGCACAAGGAGGACTCCTCCACTTGAGGGTCCTATGCAACGCTCAGACAAGTAGGTCAAAGCGTGGCTTTACAGAAGGTGGAGGAAAGTTAGAATAATACTGTTGGGGTTTATGGGTGGCTTTAGGGGAAAGAATTCTAGTTTCTGTGGTCTCTCTTAGAGGAGAAAGAAAGGCAGGAGCTGTTCAGACAGATCTTATTTCTGAGCCACTTTTCTTCAAAGTATTTTTACATACCAAGGCACCGTAGTTTGGGGTATCATGTTCTGGGCCCCAATATAGCCTTGTTGGACTAAAGTGTAGATAACTTAGGGACCCCCTACTTCCAGTTGGTACCTGAAGTAGTGACAGTTTTGTGGGACTGAGTCCCAACTCTATCGTGTCTGTGCTTGCTCTTTGTAGGGTCAGAATTAAATTTAGGATATCCAGTTGGTGTTGGAGAGTCAAAATTTGGCTGGTGTGGGGGAAAGTCCCTCAACCCCCATGTGGTGTCAGAAGTTGTGAGTATGCAAATATTTTTTTCCTTTAGTAACTAAAACAGTAACTGTAATAATGATTTTCAAAAATGAACTATGAAGGGTTGAGATATAGCTTAGTGGTAAAATACTTGGCTAACATACAGTCTCAGAACTGTAAAAGCATAACTGTGAATATCTTTTCCCTCCATACTGAGCAGTGATTTTTAACTCTGGTAAACTTTTACACAACCCAGTGCTTGCATGTTTTTGTGGGAAAGCATCCATAGGTTTGCTGGTTGAAGCTTCCCAAGTAACAAACAATAACATGGGGCCAGGACTGAGATCTACTACTACAGTACAAAAGTAATGAGTATCATTCTTGAATATTGGCTATGTGTGCGTCAGAGTAGAAATGAATTTCTATTTGTCTACTAGAAAATGTCTACTATTTGCTACTAAAAAATTTCTACTATTTGCTGCAGTGGTGGGGCACACCTGTAATCCCAGCACTCTGGGAGGCTGAGGCAGGAGGATCACAAGTTTCAGCCCAGCCTGAGTAACTTAGTGACTTAGCAAGACACTTTTTCAAAATAAAAAAATTAAAAAGAATAACTTAGTGTAAAGGTGGTGGGTTCAATCTACATTACTGAAAGGAAAATTATCTACTATTGGCTGCACAGAACAAGCAGAATCAGCCCGCTGCAGACAGGCAGGTCTGCCCACGCCCTACCGAGGTCCCCAGTCACGTGGAATACGCCAAATCAGCCCGCTACACACAGGAAGGTCTGTGCACGCCCTACCGAGGTCCTGAGTCGCACGGAAGACACCGAATCACGCCGCTGCAGACAGGCAGCCTGGTTCCACACTACAAAGATGCAGAGGACACCAGACCACCAGACCAAGGTACTGAGTCCTGCTGTTCCCGGCCCAGAGGTAGGGGCTTCTGAGCCGTCATCCCACTGCTCCTGGTCCAGAGGAAGGGGCTTCCAGGCCACCATCCCTCCCGCTGCTCCCAGCCCACAGGAAAGGGCTTCCAGGCCACCATCCTTACTGCTGCTCCCGGCCCCTGTCCCACCTCACCCAGCTCAGAGGAGGTAATCCGTGCAGGCACTAACAGCCCCCCGCCCCAGTCAAAATGAGAAAACACGTAAATAAGTCTCAAAACCAGACTTCCAGATCACCTACAGCAACCCCAAAGGGAAATGAGATAGAGCACTCTGATACTCAACCACCTGGACCCACTGAACTGGCAACCAAAGGGGATTTGGAAAAAATGAAATCAGAAATAATTGCTCAGATAACAGGAGAAATTGTGCCCCTACTGCAAGACATGATTAATAAATCTAAAGGGGAGCTCAGGAACATGATGGAATCCCAACATAAGAAACAAATGGAATCCATAAAACAGATGCAAACAGATTTCCAGGACATGAAAAACTCCATTGAAAGTCTACACAGCAGAATGAGCCAATGTGTGGACAGAATTTCAGATATAGAAGATAAGATTGCAATTAGTGACCAGGAAAAGAAAAATGGCTTCAAAATTATAAGGGAACATGAGAAATTAATCCAGCAGCTGCTAGATGATGCAAAGAAGAATAACATAAGACTGATTGGGCTCAATGAAGAAACAGGAGAGAGTGGAGATGACATAAAAAATCTCTTCACAGAAATAATGGCAGAAAACTTCCCAAGCAGGGGAAAAGAGCTTGACATACAGATAAGGGAGGCATATAGGACTCCAAACAGCCTTGATCAAAAATAATCTACACATAGGCATATAATTGTTAAGATTCCAGAAACTCAACAGAAGAACAAAGTTCTCCAAGCAGTCAGAGAAAAGAAACAAATCACATACAAAGGAAAGCCCATCAGAATCACAGCAGACTTCTCAACACAAACCATCAAGGCAAGAACAGCTTGGAGTGATGTATTCCAAACCCTAAAGGAAAACAGCCTCCAACCCAGACTGATGTACCCTGCAAAACTATCTTTCAGAATGGATGGAGAAATAAGATACTTTCATGACAAAGAGCACCTTAGGAACTTTGTGAATACCAAACCAGCACTCCAAAGAATTTTACACAATAGCCTAGGAACAGACATTGAGGATCACAACCCCAGGAAGCAAAGCAGAATGAACCCATCTGGCATGACAAGAAATTAAATGTAGAGGGGGAGAACCCAACAAAAAGAAAAAGTCATGGCAATGACAAGTCAATACGTTTCAGTTATAACCATCAACGTTAATGGTCTCAATTCACCAATCAAAAGAAATAGACTGGCAGAATGGGTCAAGAAGCAAAATCCAACAATATGGTGCATACAAGAAACATACTTCATTCAAAAGGAAACTCATAGACTGAAAGTTAAAGGGTGGAAAACAATACTGCATGCAACAGGAACCCGAAAAAAAGCAGGAGTAGCTATCCTCTTTGCAGATCAAGTAGATTTCAAACCAACACTGATTAAGAGAGACAAAGAAGGACACTACATCCTTGTAGAGGGAAGAATCCAAGACAAAGAGATGGCAATCATAAATATCTATGCACCAAACACTAGTGCACCCAACTATATAAAACAAATACTAAAGGACATGAAAAGTCATATATGCACTAATACAATTGTAGTGGGGGACCTCAACACCCCACTATCACAAATAGATAGATCAACTAGACTAAAAATAAGTAATGAAATACTAGAACTCAATCAAACTCTTGAACAAATGAACTTAACAGATGTGTACAGAGTCTTCCACCCCACAAAATCAGAATACACATTCTTCTCAGCTGCACATGGGTCATTCTCCAAAATAGACCACATACTCACACACAGAACATGTTTAAGTAAGTGCAAAGGAATTGAAGTTATCCCCTGTATATTATCAGACCATAGTGCAATGAAATTGGAGATCCATAGCAAAAGAAACTTAAAAAATTTCATAAACACGTGGAAATTGAACAACACACTTCTGAATAACCAATGGGTCACAGAGGAAATTAAAGAAGAAATCAGACAGTTCCTTCAATTAAATGACAATGACAATACAACATATCGGAATCTATGGGACACAATGAAAGCAGTCTTATGAGGGAAATTCATAGCAGTGAATACGCATATTAGGAAAACAGAATGAGCCCAATTAAACAACCTGATGCTGCACCTCAAGCTTCTAGAAAAAGAAGAGCAGGACAACCCCAAAGCTCATACAAAGGAGGAAATTATAAAGATCAGAGGAGAAATCAATCCAATGGAGACTAAGAGAACAATACAAAAATCAATGAAGCCAAGAGTTGGTTCTTCGAAAGAATCAACAAAATTGACAAACCTTCAGCCAACCTTGTCAGAAAAAGGAAAGAAAAGGCCCAAATCCATGCAATTAGGAATGAAAAGGGTGAAATGACAGCAGGCCCAGCAAAAATCCAGAGGATCATCAATACCTACTTCCAGAACCTATACGCCAATAAGATGGACAACACAGAAGAAATGGACAGATTCCTAGATACATATGAATTACCAAAGTTGAACGAAGAAGACCTAAAAATTCTGAACAACCCAATATCAACAAATGAAATTGAAAATGTAATTAAAAACTTATCAACTAAGAAAAGCCCAGGCCCTGATGGCTTCACTGCTGAATTCTACAAGACATTTAGAAAAGAACTGCTGCCACTACTATTTAACCTCTTCAATGAAATTGAAAGGGAAGCAATACTCCCAAATTCATTCCTGGAAGCAAGCATCACCTTGATCCCCAAAGCAGAGAAAGACCCAACCGAAAAAGAGAACTATAGGCCAATCTCACTAATGAACATAGATGCAAAAATCCTTAATAAGATACTGGCAAACAGAATGCAGAAGATCATCAAGAAGATCATACACCCTGATCAGGTGGGATTCATCCCAGGGATGCAGGGATGGTTCAATATACACAAATCAATCAATGTAATACACTATATCAATAGAGCCAAGGACAAAAACCATATGATTATCTCCATAGATGCAGAAAAAGCACTTGACAAAATCCAACTTGCATTTATGATAAAAACCCTACAAAAAATTGGAATAGATGGTCTCTACCTCAAACTGATAGAAGCCATCTATGAAAAACCAACAGCCAATATCATACTAAATGGTCAAAAACTGAAATCCTTCACACTACAATCAGGAACAAGGCAAGGATGTCCACTATCACCACTCTTGTTCAATATAGTTCTGGAAACATTAGCCACGGCAATTAGACAAGAGAAAGAAATAAAAGGAATAAAGATAGGTAATGAAGAAGTCAAATTGTCATTATTTGCAGATGACATGATACTCTCTATAGAAGACCCCAAGAACTCCACCAAAAGTCTTCTAGACTTAATAACCTAATTCAGTCAAATAGCTGGTTACAAGGTCAACACACAAAAATCAATAGCTTTCCTCTACACCAATGACAGACTCACTGAGAGAGAAATAGGGCAAATAATTCCTTTCACAATAGCATCCAAAAAACTGAAATACCTAGGAATCATCCTAACGAAAGAAATCAAAGACCTCTTCTCTGAAAACTATGGCACTCCGAAAAGAGAGATTGAAGATGATATCAGAAAATGGACAGATATCCCCTGCTCCTGGGTAGGAAGGATTAATATAGTGAAAATGGCCATACTTCCAAAACTGCTATATAGATTTAATGCAATTCCAATTGAGATCCCAGGAGCATACTTCATAGACCTTGAGAAAACAATCCAAAAATTCATTTGGAACAAGAAGAGACCCAGAATAGCAAAAGCAATTCTAGGTAACAGAGATATGGCAGGGGATATCACAATCCCCAACCTGCAACTATACTACAAAGCTACTGTGATTAAAAACAGCATGGTACTGGCAAAGAAACAGACTTGAGGACCAATGGAACAGATTAGAAGATGCAGAAACAATGCCAGACACACTCAGCCATCTCATCTTTGACAAAGGAGCCAAACACCCTCACTGGAGGAAAGATAGCCTCTTTAATAAATGGTGCTGGAAAAATTGGGCTTCAACTTGCCAAAGATTAAAACTAGACCTGTATCTCTCACCATGCACTAAACTAAAATCAAAATGGATTAAAGATCTAAGTATTAAAATAGAAACTCTGAACCAGTTGGAACAGAGGTTAGGTAGAACTCTTGAAGACATCGGTGTAGGAAAAGATTTTATGAACAAAACCTCAGTTGCCCATGAACTAGCACAAATAATCAACAAATGGGATCTCTTCTTATTAAAAGGCTTCTGCACAGCAAGAGAAACCACCAGCAGTGTGAAGAGACAACCCACAATGTGGGAAAAAATCTTCACCTGCTCTTCCTCAGACAAAGGTCTACTATCTCGACTCTATAAAGAACTTAAAAAGATCAGACCTTCCAAATTTAAAGACCCAATCCAAAAATGGGCATCTGAAATGAACAGACATTTCTCAGACAAAGAAGTAGAAATAGCAAATAAATACATGAAAAAATGTTCAACATCACTGGTCATTCGAGAGATGGAAATGAAAACAACGCTGAGATTCCACTTCACTCCAGAAAGAATGGCTGCTATCATGAAATCAACCAGTAACAAATGCTGGCGGGGCTGTGGGGAAAGAGGAACCCTGCTCCACTGCTGGTGGGAGTGTAGACTGGTGCAACCACTGTGGAAGTCAGTATGGTGATGCCTCAAAGAACTAGGACTGGAAGTCCCATTTGACCCCACTATTCTACTGCTGGGGATCTTCCCCAAAGAATTAAAAGAATCATACCACAGTGATATATGTGTGCCCATGTTCATAGCAGCACAGTTTGTAACAGCTAAAACTTGGAAAGAGCCCAAATGCCCATCAACTGGAGACTGGATAAAGAAAATGTGGTTTTTTAATAAAATGGAGTACTACTCAGCCATAAAAAATGAGAAATTAGAGACATTTATAGCTAAGTGGATGCACATTGAGGCGATACTCTTAAGTGAAATAAATAGGACACACATGTGTAAATACCGAATAGCTTCTCTGGTGTGAGAAACTGAAAGTGTAAATAAGGACTAAATGTATAATAGGTCATGTGAAATAGGAAGAAAAGGGGCAAAGGGGAAGGAAGTGGGAGGGCTAGGGGAAAGGATAGAAGGGAATGGGATTAATATGAGAAAATGGAAAAATAGGAACAAAATCTTTGTAAATAGGGAGGACTGGAGTGGTTGAAGGGAGGGCTGGGCGAGGGTGAAAAAATAAGAACGAAGAGAGAATATGTAAAGGTGCAAATTTCCAATGATGAATGTCATTATATTGTATACCTAAAATGTACCAATGATTAGAATGAATAATCGATAATGTAAAATAGGAAGAAAAGGTCCAAAGGGGTAGGGGTAGTGGGAGGGGCAGGGGAAAGGAAAGAAGGGAAAGGAAAAATGATGAGAAATGGAAAAAATGGAAATAAAGTCTTTGTAAATAGGGAAGGGTGGAGGGCGTGAAGGGAGGGCTAGGAATGGGGAAAAAATAAGAACCAAGATGCATTATGTAAAGGTACAATTCCCAATGAGAAATGTAATTGTATTGTATACCTACAATGTACCAATAAAAGAATTTAATACAAAAAAAAATTATCTCCTATTTATGGCCAGAAACCAAGGCTATGTCCCTATCACTTTTCTTTGTTATAATTTCTTTCTCCTTGTAAAAAAGAAATACATTCTTAGAGCAAAAAATGTGAAAAGTACAATCAAAACAAAAATATCACTCAAAATCTGTAACCACCATTAATATGTTAATATATTGGAGCATATCCTTGCAGTTTTTTTCCTTGTGCATATGTGTGTATTTTTAAATTGAAAATGGAATCTGGCCATGTCTTATAGCCAGCTTGTTCACTCAAGAATACAATGTGCACATTTTCCTGTGCCAATACTTCTGTGACATGGTTTCTAATAGCTGCTTTGCAGCTAGTGGAGGTGCCATAATTTATTTAATTCCTTATTGTTTAACATTAGGCTGTTTTCAATTACTGTATTGTATTATAAAATATACTTTGAGTGCCTTTAGTACATTATTTTTGCACACAGCCCTGCTCATTTTTTGGAATAATCGCTAAGCCTTTGCTACTTTCTCCTGCAAGGATTGGGCAGGCTGTGGGATGAATCAGTGTGTTCCAAGGAAGCTGGGCTCCTTGGAAGTGCTCCTAGGCTACTTCTTCCCCATTTCCAAGTGTCTCAGGACAGCTGCATCTGCTTGCCCATCCTGTACTTCTTCCCCATTTCCAAGTGTCTCAGGACAGCTGCATCTGCTTGCCCATCCTGTCAGGTAGGGAAGTTCCAAACAGCAGAACAGCTACTGAACCAGGGCTTCTACAAGTCAGGTGTGCATCTGCATCACTGGGGAGCTCATCAACGCAGATTCAGGCTCAGCAGCTCGGGCTGGAGCGGAGATGCTGCACGTTTAATCAGCTCCTACATGTGAGCAGCAAGGCCCAGTTCCATCCCAGCAGACTGACTCTGCTGCTGTCTCTCTTTATTCCACAAATAAAGGGTCAGGGGGTGAATATCTCCTTTCAGTGATGATTATTCAAGTCAGATCATTTGGACCTTGCATGAAAGAAAAAAAAATTAGTTCTTTATATTTAGCAAGCTCACTCATTTCCAGATGACCACACACAACTTTTCTTTCAATATTAGTAGTTATCTAAATGAGAAAATCCAAGGTTTTATAGTTGAAACTGATGTATTGTAGATCCCCAAGATGAACAAAGCAGAAATACCCTTCCATTCATTCACTGTGGGGGGACTCTAATCACTCTCATGGGTGGCTTATCTAGAGATCTGAAGTATAACATCGGCATTTTCTGGGAAACACAAGGTTTTGGGTTTTTGTTTTTTTAACATATTCATCACTGGGGCCTGGGATTTAGTTCAGTGGTTCCAGCGCCTACCTTGAAAGCGCAAGGTCCCGAGTTCGATCCCCAGCACCAAAATATATTCATCACTGTAGTATCTTTTTAGTGGTGAGAATACTTAAAATCTACTCTCTTAGCAATTTTGAAGAACACAATACATTGTTAACTATGGTCACCATGTTGTACAATGGAGCTCTTGAATTTATTCCTCTATCTAACTAAAATTTTGTATCCTTTAACCAGGATCACCCCAGTCCCCTTACCATCCCCTGGTAGCCATCAATCTACTCTTTCACTTGTGAGTTCAACTTTTTAAAGATTTTACATACAACTGAGATCATCTGGTATTTATCTTTCTCTACTTGGCTCATTTTACTTGACGTAATGTCCTTCAGGTTAATCCATGTTACCACAAATGACAGGGTTTTTTAATGTTCTTTTTTTTTTAATCCCATTTCCCCCCTCAAGCCCTCTCCCCTCCCCATGTACAAAAGCTTTGTTTCCATTTTTTTTCTTCTATTTTCACCTTTTTTCTTGTCCCTTTCCTTTTTCCCTCCCTCCTCTCTGTTCCTCTTCCCATTTGAACATTTTCTTCCCATTTTCCAACATTCATTATACATCTCAGTCCTTATTTCCACATTCAGTTTCTCACACCAGAGAAACAATGCGGCATTTAAACACGTGTGTCCAATTTATTTCACTTAAGAGTATGGTCTCAAGGTCCATCCATTTAGCTATAAATGTCTGAAGCTCATCCTTCTTTATGGGAGTAGTACTCCATTGTATAAAAAATCACATCTTCTTTATCCACTCGTCAGTTGATGGGTATTTGGCGTGTTTCCAGGACTTAGCTCTTACAAACTGTGCTGCTATAAACGTGAGTGTGCATATATCACAGTGGTATGATGCTTTTAATTCTTTTGGGAAGATACCAACAAGAGGTATAGCTGGGTCAAATGGAACCTCTAGTTTTAGTTTTTTGAGAAATCTCTACACTGATTTCCACAGTGGTTGCACCAGTCTACACTCCCACCAACAGTGGAGAAGGGTTCCTTTTTTTCCCTCAGCCAATCCAGCATTTGCTATTGGTTGATTTCTTGATAGCAGCCATTCTTTCTGCAGTGAGATGGAATTTTGGAGTTGTTTTAATTTGAATGACCAGTGATGTTGAAAACATTTTTTCATATATTTTTTGCCATCTCTAATTCTTGATCTGAGAAGAGTCTTTGTATTTCAGATGCCCACTTTGTCACTGGGCCTTCAAATTTGGGGGAGTCTGATTTTTTTTAGTTCTTTAAATATTCTAGATAATAGTCCTTTACCTGAATAGCTGGTAAAATTTTTTCCCCACACTGTAGGTTGTCTCTTCACTATTGTTGTGAAAATGCTTTTTAATGAGATGAGGTCCCTGTTGTTGATTCTTTGTAGTACTTCCCATGCAGTCTGGGTTTTGTTCATGAAGTCTTTGCCTATACCAGTGTCTTCAGGAGTTCTCCCTATTCTCTCTTCCAGAAGATTTAGTGTTTCTGTTTTAATATTTAGATATTTGATCCATTTCGATTTTAGGTTAGTGCATGGTGAAAGATACGGGTCTAGTTTCAATCTTCAACATGTGGAAAGTCAGTTTTTCCAGCACCATTTGTTAAAGACTCTATCTTTCTTCCAGTGAAGCTCTTTGGCTCTCTTATCAAAGATAAGGTGGCTGAGTATGTCTGGAGTTGTTTCTGCATCCTCTAGTCTGTTCTATTGATCCTCAGGTCTGTTCTTTTGCCAGTACCATTCTGTTTTTATCACTGAAGCTTTGTAGTATAATTTAAGGTCAGGGATTGTGATGCCCCCTGTTTTGTCTTTGTCACCCAGAATCGCCTTTGCTATTCTAGGTCTCCTCTGGTTCCAAATGAATTTTAGGATTGTTTTTCTAATTCTGTGAGATATTTTGTTGGGATTTTGATTGGGATTGCATTGAATCTGTATAACAATTTTGGAAGTGACCATTTTCACTATACTGGTTCTTCCTATTCAAGAACAAGGGATATCATTCCATTTTCTGTTATCTTCTTTGATCTTCTTTTTCAGAGTTCTAGAGTTTTCAATGTAAAATTATTTTACTTCCTTCGTTAGATTGATTCCTAGGCATTTCTTTTTTGGGGATGCTATTGTGAAAGGGATTGTTTCTCTAATTTCTCTCTCCATGAGTCAATTATTTGTATACAAGAATGCTATTGATTTTTGAGTGTTGACTTTGTATCCAGCTATGCCACTGAATTTGGTTATCAAATCTAAAAGTCTTTTGGTGGAATTTTTGGTGTCTTCTACGTAGAGTATCATGTCATCTGCAAATAATGACAGTTTAACTTATTCCTTTCCCATTTTTATTCCTTTTATTTCTTTCTCTGGTCTAACTGCTCTAGCTAATGTTTCCAGAACTATATTGAATAAGAGTGGTGACTGTGGACCTCCTTGTTCCTGATCTTAGAGTGAAAGATTTCAGTTTTTGTTCATTTAATATGATGTTGGCTGTTGGTTTGTCATAGATGGCTTTTATCTGATTGAGTTAAAGACCATCTATACCAATTTTCTGTAGGGTTTTTATCATGAATGGATGTTGGAGCTTCAATGACAGGGTTTTATTTGCAACAGCATTCAGGACATATTCATTATAAGAAATATGGACATGTTGGGCCAGGGATTTAGCTCAGTGGTTCTGCCACCTGCCTCGCAAGCGCAAGGTCCCAAGTTCGATCCCCGGTACAAAAAAAAAAAAAAGAACATGTTAAAAAGTAGAAAATAAAAATCACTCCTAAGTCCCACCAGAAATCTCAGTGTTAACTGTTGTTAATCATCTATTGCAGACAACCCCAAGTACTCAGCAAGTTAGAAACTTTGCCCTTTTCTTTTTGGTTCATAAAATCCCTACCTCAATTCTAGCCATAAATCTTGTCCAATTTTTCTGCCTTCCATCTTAGGAAGGAGGCATTGAAAATTTGAGACACCCTTAAGAACAGTTTCTTCTTCATATCCTGTGTCAGTCATATGAAATGTTTTACTTGGAGAACATTATTAAATACTCTAAAATTTCACATTTATTTTTCATAGCAAAATTACTCCATTTGTTCTACAAGTAGAAATTTAGTTGTTTGATGACTTCAAGGGTTTTTTCCCCAACATCAATTTAACCACCCCTCCTTAGTGAGTCTCCCACCCACAGTGTGATAAGTGAGTTAAATACATTAACCCTTTCATGTCAACTCAGTCTGTGTTTAATGAGTTCAAATGTCATAGAGTATTGCAGAACAGTTAGTAGAGCTAAGATTTGACCAGCATTTCAGACTTTACAGTGTGCTCATATATAGACATGCAGCGTGCACTTTCTTGTGCTGTCACCATAGCTACTCCCTGAAACATTAATTTCACTTCTGTTTTATAAGTAAGAGAGCTGAGGTTCAAAGATGTTAAGTAAATTTTGCTAAAAATCTCATGAGCAGGGAGTGGCAAAATAGAGAAAATGGTCCACTTTTTATTTTTGACCAATTTTTGTTCCTAATTTTATATTTAAATGCTCAGAATAAAAAAGCCTTCTTTTCAAAATAGAAGATACATATGACAACTCACTACATTGTCTTTCCAACTTTTCTGTGAATCTAAAACTGTTATAAAATAAAAAGTTTATGTAGGGAGGGGAGATAATTTAAGGAGCATGGGTAATAAGTGGATGGAGATGATCCATTTGTTATATGCATTTGTGAAAATTCCACAATGAAACCCAGGAAAACAAATTTTTGTTTTGTTTTTGTTTTTTGGTACTGGGGATCGAACTTGGGTCCTTGCACTTGCACAGCAGGCAGCAAAACCACTGAGCTAAATCCCCAGCCCCGGAAAACAAATTTTTACATGCTCAGAGTAGTCATATTAGGAAGGTACTCTTGAGTGATTTGTCTTTTTTTTTTTCATTGTTTTTCAAAGTAAGTTTTTAATGATTAAAAAATTAAAGCTGAGTAAAAATTATAATCTTACAACATTAAGTACACTGCAAAAGTATGTCTTACAAAGTGGCTCTTTCCTAATTTCCATTTCTGCCTTCACTGGTTTTAGACACCCAGTCCTCTGATACTGAATGAGGCTGTAGAGATCTTCCAGCTAAGAGTCCACATCCCAAATAATCCAGCGTCTTTGGGTATACCGAATCATTTCTTCCAGTGTGGCCCAAAATATATTTCTTTGCTAAGTTTCTAATTCTTTCAGCTCCAAGAAAGTGTAGGCACCCATGAATTAAGTTTTGCACTGTAGAAGAGGGGCCCACCCAGGGGCGATGGCCTTAGAATGCTGGGTGTTCATCGGGGCCCACTTCCGGGGTGTGCCTCCACTTCTGAGGTCTGCCCCCCACTTCCAGGGTGTGCCCCCCACTTCCGGGATGTGCCTCTTACTGGCCATGAGCCACAGCGTTGCCTCTGAATCAGCTCTGGAACTTCCCAGCAGTGATTAGCTAACCATTCTTTTGGTAGATGTGAGGCTGCAGCACAAGATCAGGTCACTGCCTACCTGATGCCATTGAAAATCCCTTTTCTTATAAGGGTAGCAAAATTTCAGTGTGCAGCAACCCTTTATTGTGAAAGAGGATTCCATCTTTTTCCACTCGTTGCTTTTCCATCTTCTGCCTTCCCAGGGTGGATTTGCCAGGCAAGTAAGTGGTTTGAGCTTTGGAGAAAGTGAATGAGAAGGAACAGGGAGGAAACAGAGAACAAGAAATACTCAGCTGGTGCTGGTGCTGGTGGAGATGTTTCTCAGAGAGAACCCCTGATTTTTATCTGGACACATGGCCTCTCAGAATCTCCAGCTCCCTTTGCAGCTAGGTGTGACCTTGTGGTGAGGTCCCCTGAGTAAGTTTTTGCCAGTGGAATGTATGCCTTCAACAGGAACAGAAGTTATTCCTTTCTGCCTCTCTTTCTACCAGCAGGAAAATGGGTGTGGGTGTGAGGCACCTGGCTCAAGGAGATGAGGGTAACACTCAGACACCTGACCACCAACCCCTTGACTACTTTGCAAGAGAAAGCCAGCATACTCTCACCTGAGAGAGAAATAGCTATCTAACTTGCTAAATACTTTGAATACCACTTCCTGCCTGCTGGAATCCTTCCCCTCCCTATCAGCTCCTGGGAGCACCTTTCAGGTTCTGGCCCACTGAGCATCTCCCACTGTAATTAACTAGACCAAGTTCAAAGTACAAGTAGTTGTGTGCTTTCTCTCTTCTACCTGTGGTTCTTAGATATATTCTCTGTGAAAAGCATTACCCAGTGTTCTTTCCTCACTCGGTTCTCTACTGTAAGCCTTCAGTCAGTCCATCAACCTCCCTCACCCTCCCTCAGCTCTAGGATTAAACTCACCACCTTTGTGCGGCGGCCCTTTATTCAGACTGCAATTCTGTGGTTCTACTGATCATTCCGGATTGACTTGTTGTGCAGTAAAACAGGGGTAGAGAAAACTCTACCTCCAGATACATAGGAAAAGGACAGAATCTCTCACATAAAACCTCTGGGGAGGTTACTGCCCCACAGAAAATAAACACATTCTCACTGTCAGATCCCATGGCACAGCCACTCTCAGAAAAGCTAGCTGGATCTCCACAGGACAAGTCCAAAGATCGAAACCACTCCCACCCTTTTGCTGCAGGAAAGCTGGTTAAGGGGCATGGGGGTCAGAGAAAATGGCACCTTGCAGCAGAACACTTGGAAATCCAAGAGAGCTTCTGGCATCAGAAAGATGCTGCAGGGTTACAGCAGTGTCTTCCCTAGAGGGCAGCGTGTGACAATGGGAACTCCAGGTGCAAGCTCTTTGGAGAGCTTTGCTTGTACTTGGTACTTGGGGGTCTGTCAGCAGATAGTGGGACTCCTCACATCAGCCAGCAGTTTAACGACAGGACTGCAGGCCCTAGAGTAGTGAGTATTAACTGGAGGCAATTGTTTCTCTTTAGAGGACTGTGTGACTGTGTCTGGAGACATTTTTTAGTCATCATAATTAGGGGATGCTATCGACATCTAATGAGTAGAGGACAGAGATGCTGCTGAACATTGTAAAGTGCACAGGACAGCCCCTTCACACAAACCCAAACACACACAATAAAAAATTGTTCGGCACAAAGTCACAGGAGTGCTAAGGCTAAGAGGGCCTGCCCTCCAGGGACTGACATTTACAGGGCAGGGCCCCCACCCCAGGGATGTGTGGGTCCTGAGGCTTCTGCTAGGCACAGGGTCAAGAACAGGAAGTAGGACCTAGCACTAATGACCAGAGCCAAGCTGTGGGTCAGAAGAGCAAGACTAAATTCCATGAATTAGAATTGGGGGACAAAGTCATAGCCAGACTAAAAGCAAAAGTGAATTAATCCCAAATTCCAAATATTTCTCACCAGAACAGCTTAAACCCCTCTGGAAAAGAAGGAAGACTGTTCTATACCAGGTTTCTTAACCTGGTTCATAAACCTTTAGGAGGCAAGAAAAAATAAAATCCATGCACAGAGACAAGTGGATCTTGGACCTTCTAAAATTATATGCAAATTTTTGTATTTTTAGATTTTCCCAGGTCTCTCAATCTTTTGGGGATGCTGTAACAAAATACCATAGACTGGGTGGTTTTTAAACAGCAGAAATTCATTCCTTGCAGTTCGTAAGGCTGGGAAGTCCAAAACTAAGGTGCCAGTGGATCTGGTGTCTGCTAAAGGCCCACTTCATGATTCACACGTGGCACCTTCTCCCTGCATCCTCCATGGTGGGCGGGGTAAGGACTTGTTATATAAGAACACTAACCCCAGGGGTGACCCAATCACCCCCCAAAAGCCCCACCCTCCTAATACTATTACCCTGGGGGTTAGGATTTCACTGTACAACTCAAAAGGCCATTTCAGCATCTGGATTTTTGGGAAGACACAAACATTAAGGTAAGGTTCCAAAGTTCACCTCAGAATCTAAGATGGCTCTGAGATCCAGAAAAGGCCAAGAACCAATGCTGATGACCTGGGGCATAAGGTTGAGCCAGAAAGAAGGGAACCAAGATCTTAAAGAGGAGGGATGTAAAACTAAGAGTAATGGGTAGTGGTTATTAAACATGTACTGTGCACCAAGTATTGCTCTCTCTGCCTTACTTGTATCAATTCATTTGATCTTTGAAATGAGCTTATGGAGCAGATCTGTTCTCAATCCCAACTTGAAGCTGAAGAATCAATGGCTAGACTTTCTCAAAGGCAGTGTTCCCAATTCCTTTCACATTCTGGTGCACATACAAAAACCTATAGAGAAAAACTATTTGAATTAGTACTAATATAAAAAAAGATGGCAAGGCCAGGGATTTAGCTCAGTGGTTCTGCCACCTGCCTCACAAGTGCGAGGTCCCAAGTTTGATCCCTGGTACCTGCCCCCGCCAAAAAGTATAAGGCATCCTAGAAAAAAAATAATGAAATGTGTAAGACTTTTATGGGGAAATCATAAAACTTCAGAAAAACACATGAAAGGCACACAATGGAGTAGAGATGGGAGTGCTTTTGACCAGGGCAACTGGACCAGAGGCCCCTATAGCCTTGTGCGTGCTTGTTACCTATCACCTTGGCCTCTTGAGGGCTGAGGATTTACAATTTCTGAAGCCCATTCATAACTCATGGGATTGCCATATATGGCATGCCACATAGAAACCTCTGCTATTACCACTAAGGAAATTTAATTAGTCATTCTTCTTTTTTTTTTTTTTTTGTATTAAATTCTTTTATTGGTACATTGTAGGTATACAACACAATTACATTTCTCATTGGGAACTGTACCTTTACATAATGTATCTTGGTTCTTATTTTTTCCCCATTCCTAGCCCTCCCTTCACGCCCTCCACCCTTCCCTATTTACAAAGACTTTATTTCCATTTTTTCCATTTCTCATCATTTTTCCTTTCCCTTCTTTCCTTTCCCGTGCCCCTCCCACTACCCCTACCCCTTTGGACCTTTTCTTCCTATTTTACATTATCGATTATTCATTCTAATCATTGGTACATTTTAGGTATACAATATAATGACATTCATCATTGGAAATTTGCACCTTTACATAGTCTCTCTTGGTTCTTATTTTCCACCCTTGCCCAGCCCTCCCTTCAATCCCTCCAGTCCTCCCTATTTACAAAGATTTTGTTCCTATTTTTCCATTTTCTCATATTAATCCCATTCCCTTCTATCCTTTCCCCTAGCCCTCCCACTTCCTTCCTCTTTGCCCCTTTTCTTCCTATTTCACATGACCTATTATACATTTAGTCCTTATTTACACTTTCAGTTTCTCACACCAGAGAAGCTATTCGGTATTTACACATGTGTGTCCTATTTATTTCACTTAAGAGTATCGCCTCAATGTGCATCCACTTAGCTATAAATGTCTCTAATTTCTCATTTTTTATGGCTGAGTAGTACTCCATTTTATTAAAAAACCACATTTTCTTTATCCAGTCTCCAGTTGATGGGCATTTGGGCTCTTTCCAAGTTTTAGCTATTACAAACTGTGCTGCTATGAACATGGGCGCACATATATCACTGTGGTATGATTCTTTTAATTCTTTGGGGAAGATCCCCAGCAGTGGAATAGCGGAGTCAAATGGGACTTCCAGTCCTAGTTTTTTGAGTTATCTCCATACTGATTTCCACAGTGGTTGCACCAGTCTACACTCCCACCAGCAGTGGAGCAGAGTTCCTCTTTCCCCACAGCCCCGCCAGCATTGGTTATTGGTTGATTTCATGATAGCAGCCATTCTTTCTAGAGTGAAGTGGAATCTCAGCGTTGTTTTCAAGTCATTCTTCTTCCCACTATGAAAACACCAGGCTTAGTTTATTCTAAAGGCAAATGCAGCTGAGCATTCAAAAGATAATTGCAATCATATCCCAACACCTGGCAGAGACTGATAGAAAAAGAGGGACTTAACATCCAACTCATTATGTGACACTAGTGTAATCTGGATACTAAAACTAGAAATGGACTGGGAAAAAAAACTTTTAAGCCAGTAAAATTTAAACAAGCCAGGCACAGTGATGCATAAGTGTAGTCCCAGCTACTCAGGAGGCTGAGGCAGGAGGATTGCTTAAGCCTTTGAGTTTGAAACAAGACTGGACAACAAACTGGCAATGTATTAAAATGTATTAATTCTTCATGACCAAGGTAAGCTTATCTTTGCCCAATAAAAGGTTAATTCAATATTAGAAAATCCATTACAGTTACTTACTACATTATTGCAATAACTGAAATATGATTATCTCAACAAATGCAAAATAAAAATTGATTAGAAACTAATCACCTATGATTTTGAAAATTCTTAGCAAATTAGAACTAAAAAGAAATTATCTAACCTGATAAATAGATGTTGCAAAACCAGATGGCAAGTGTCATACTCAATGGTGAGACCTTAAAATATTTTTTTAATCGGCAACAGGACAAAATGATTGCTCTCACCACTTCCACAATATTTTAGCTGGCTCTTAAACCAGGAAAGAGGAATAAAAAGTGTGAGGAATGGAAAGAAAGTAAAACTGTTCTTATGTGTGCCTGTTTAACTAGGAAACTCCAAAGAATTTATTGAAAAGCCATTAGATTTATAAGTTTAGCAAGTCTGCCATAAATAAGATTGATACACAAAACACAGGTGCGAATCTATACTTCAGCAACAAGTATTTAGAAAACAATGAAAAGAAATATGCCAATTATTGGTGGCAACCACAACAAGAACAAGGCACCTCGGAATAGATCTAACAAAAGATGTGAAGTCTTTTATGGAGAAAATCATAAAACTTCAGTAAAAGACAATAAAAATGTAAAAAATATTTCTCTAAAATGAGCTATAGATTTATTGATGCTCTATTTATGTGTTATATCTAGATGCCCCCCAAGACCTCCATGCCCTCATAAGTGGGATTTTGGAGGTGATTGGATTACTGGGGCTTTTAGCGGACTTGCTGTTAGGAGGTGGGGTCTGGTGGGAAGAGGCAGGTCATTGGGGGCATGGCCCAGAAGGGTTTATGTCCCTCCCCGGCTCCTCCCCTCCACTCTGCTTCTGGTCCACCATGCTTTCGTGCCTTGGAGCTAGAAACTACGGACTGACAGGTGAGCCAAGATAAACCTCTGTTTACTTAAATTGTGGGTGTCAGGTATTTTGTCCCAGCAATGAGGGAAGTGACTAGGTTGTCTCATGGAACTGAACAAGCCTATCCTGTAACATATACAGGATAGCAATGGGCAAGAGCAGCTAAAACAATCCTGAAATACAAGTAGAAGAAATTATACTACTACTAGATATTAAGATTTGTTATAAAGTCATTAATAATTAAGACTCTTAGAAGTTTGGAGATAGATCAATAGATCAAAATAGACTTTGGAACAAGGCCCTTCAATGGATGAATATATGGAACATTCATCTATGACAGAGCTGATGGTATAGCTAGCAGGGAGGAAAAACATTACTTATAATAAACATCACTTGATTAACCACATGGGGGAAACAATGCACACAAAAACGTTTAGATGGATGAGGGGATTAAAGGCAAAATTTTAAAACTTTAGAAAAATGTAGAACAGTATTTTCCTAACCTTGAGATAAGAATTTTTAAACACAAAACTAGAAGCATGAATTCAAATATGTTAAAATAAAAATTCTGTTCCGCAGAAGAGATCAAAAAAGTAAAAATACAAGTCAAAACCTGGAGGAAGATATTTACCACATGTATGACTCAGGTTTAGATTTTAGACTGTATAAACTCCTTTAAATCTATAGGAGAAAGGTGAAAATTTAATAGAAAGATGGAAAAACAAGGGGCTGGGGAAGTAGCTCAGTGGTACAGTGCTTGCTTAGCATGTGTGAGACCTTGGGTTCAAACTCCAGCACCACACACACACACACACACACACACACAAAACAACACGAACATTTCACAGAACAAGTCTATGTGGTAAACATTTGAAAATATATTCAACCTCATTAATAACCAGGGACTTGTCATTTTATATCTACCAGATTGGCAAAAATGAAAAAGACTGACAATAGCAGACTGAGAATTGTAATAATGGTGAGCATTTATAATAATGGAAACTCTCATAACACTGCTAAATAGTAATCTGGAGCTGTGTAGTAAGCAATTCCTCTTTTGTTGTAGTGTCCGGTGGGGTTCTGGGGAGCTAGGTGACTCCTGTGAGAAGATCCTCCGTCTCTCTCCTGGTCTCTGCCCTCACTCTATTGAAGAATGGAGAGGTGGGGCAAGCCTAGAGCCTCCAGAGGAAAATGGGGAAGTCGGGGACTGGTGGAAAATGAGGAAGTCAGAAGTGAAAGTGGTGCAAATGCAGGAGAATAGCTACCTTAAGTGCTGCAGAGTAGGAGGAACTCAAATGAGTAAGCCAAAGGTCAGGGGACCACTGTACTCACTTATCTGGGTAAACTGGTCCCTAAAAATAACTGTTTCACTGATTGGTGTAATCTAGGCCAATCAAGGTCTTAGCCTCTGTTTCTGGGTTGAGAAGGTCCGCAGGCTAGGGGCACACAGTAAGTGAACTTCCTCACGTACATAATGCACAAGAAGCATGTAGTCATTTTACAGCAGTCAGCCACCCAGGTCATGCCCTACATCATCCCTGCCTGCGCCACACTAATCTGTCCCTGCACTGTGGTAACAGGCTTTTAAAATGACCCCAATCATCCCCATCTCCTGGTCATCACACCTGGGTTTAACTCCCTCCCTTAAGTGTGGGGCTCTCCTAGGGACTTGCTTCTAACAAGTCAGAGCAAAAGTGATGGGACTGGGTTTTGGAAGACTGTTTTCTACTCGTTCTCATTCTTTTTGTTTCTTTTTTCTTTCTTTTTTTTTTGACTTATAAGAAGCAAATTGTTTAAGCAAGCTGCCATCTGGAGAGACACATGACAAGGAGCTGAGTACTTACCTTCTATCTTAATACCACTGTGTGCCGTAGCAATGATCAAGGTACAACTGTGGTGAGTACTTATCATTGCTAGGTACTGTGCAAAATGTTTCTTGTGTATGGTTTCATTAATCACAACAAAACCCAGTGAGACATGTACTATCACTATCCCCCACTTTATCAATAAGAAAATCGAAGTGATAGAAACGTAAGTAATTTCCCTAAGCTTGCAAAAGTAGGTAGCATGCAGGGAAGCTGGGGTTCCAACTCAAGTCTGCCTGAGTTCAAAATGAGATGTTACTATTTTAAAATATACATCATTGTTAACTTTATTCCTGTATTGTGCAAATAGCACACCAGCACTTACTCCCCCGTCTGACTGTGGCTTAGTGCACACTGGTTATCCTCTCTACCATCCGCCACCCCTTCTGCAGTTTCAAGTAACTTAAAATGTGTTTGTAATTGACACATAATAATTGTTGATAACCATTCTTCTTTTCTGTACTTCAGTGTATTGAAACATCACACTGTGCCCTATGAATATGCACAACTACTATGTGTCAGTTAAAAATAAATTTGCTTAAAATTGAGGTCTTGGATTCGGGAGGCTGAGGCAGGAGGACTGCAGTGAGTTTGAACCCAACCTGAGTTATAGAGTGAGTTCCAGTTTAGCCTGAACAACATAGCAAGACCCTGTCTCAAATAATTAATGAATTAATTAATAATAAATATTAGGCCTTGCAACCAATTCAGTATTTTATGAAAAAATAGAATAAAGAGATATTTGAGATGAAAGTGAAAAGGAAAAAAACACTATCTGATGGTAGGACCTTAGATTAAAAGTTACCTGGTAATTTGAACTAAGGGAGTGAATATAAGGGATTATAACGGTTGAAGTGAAACCCAGGACCACAGCCAGACTAAGAACAGGCCGCAGTACCGTGACAGGTGCACAGATGCCATCCGTGTGCCCAAGCAGAAACTGGTCTTTCCTTGCATGATTCGAGTTGTTGTTCATTTATATGTTGCTGGCAATATCAATTTATAAAAACTGACAATTTTTAATCCAAATGGCTGTATTTTTAATGTATAGAACCATCACTAATAAACACAGTTTTTGGCCCAAAAAGAAATAGTCTTTTCTCAGCATCCGTGGGAGATTGGTTCCAGGACCCCACACCCTACCAACACCAAAATCTAAGGATGCTCAAGTTTCTTTCTACCAAATGGTGGAGTATTTGCTTCTAACCTACACACATCTTTCTGCATACTTTAGGTCATCTGTAGACCACTTATACCATGTAAGTGCTATGTAACCAGTTGTTATACTGTACGGTTTAGGGACTAATACACGAAAGAAGTCTACATGTTCAGTACAGTCACTTTTTGCGGGGAGGATGAACACTTTCAATCTGTGATTGATTGAATCCATAAATGCAGAACCATGGATACTGAGAGCAAATTGCAGTCTCCTCACTAATCCCAGACCTTGGCTCTGGGCCAGCAAGCTTCTTGCTTTTATTATTTGCAACCAAATCCAAGATTCAGAGTGAATAAAAGAACTGAACAGAAATATAACTCCTGATAATACTGTCTCTGTGCCTTATGCACTTATCCTTTTTGTCTCTCCCCAGGGGAAAAGCAGTTATTCTTACTTATGCTAAATCCAGTTGTTCCCCACGATGGTCATGTAAATCCTGGCACCAGGCACGTGGCAGAATAAAGTCAGTCAGTGGGAGGTGTTCGCCGGGGAGCAACAGGCGGCCACAAAGCCCCAAACTGTTCCATCCATTTTCTTCTAAAAATACAGGGTTTCTATTCATGAAAAACTTTTATATTCTCTCGTGATTTTTCTTACACACACACAAAAAAGCCAATATGATATGCAGGCAGAGAATAACCACTCCTGGTTCACAAACCATGCCATCTTTTCATTTTTAGGGTAAGTAAATAACCCAGGAGAGGACAAAGGGGAGAGGCTTGGTGCTGACTGTATTCGGCAGACAAAACCATCCTCTGTGAAGAGGGATCTGACCTCCAATTAGACAGCTAAGTGGTTCTTTAGCGGGAAACTGGCTCTTTTCCGTACACCCGCTTAACACAATGAATTACCTCAAGGCCAAGTGTGAGGGATTCTTTATGTTTGTTTTAATGTGACTTCTAGGTATCATATTTCTTGTCATTTCTTCCCAGCCAAACAGAACTTATCACTTAGAATTGACCAAGAATTAAAGATTATTTAGACCCTATTGTTCTTTATTACTTCTTTGTAGTCTTTAAAAAGCCTTTATTTTCTAAGTCCAAATTATTGTATCCTTTAGAATGTTTATTCAGTAACTCAACAAAAAACCTAACATTTAAAGAGTTTAAAAGTAACAATCCTACTTCATTAAAAAGTCAACTGGTTTCCATGTTGCAGCCTACCTTTCTGTCCTGAATTTGCATTCATTCATTTTACAGGTATAATCTTAGCATATTACCAGTAAAATCCCTAACATATTACTGTGGCCTATCTTTCTTCTATCTCTGTCTTCATTAGTATCTTTATTAAAAATAGGAAAAGAAGGAAAATTTCCAAACCAGTGTTGTAAGCATTTTACTAGAGACAATGGTATATATTTTAGTCTGAAAATTTATAAACAACAGACATTTATTTCTCTCCATGCTGGAGAGGGAGAAGTTCGAGATCAAAGACTGGCAGGCTTACTATCTGGCGAGGTCCTGTTCTCACAGATGGTGCCATGTGGGAGTCTTCAAATGGCAGTGGAAACTGAAGGACTGAGTGGCCAACAGCTCCCTCTTAGTCCTGCATAATGCTCAAGTTTAAGATCACCAGAGTGATAGTATTAAGACTTGGAGTCTTTAGGAAGTGATTAAATCATGAGGGTGGAGCCTTCCAGAATGGAATTAGTGGCTTTAGGCTAAGTCACTAAAGGCAATTTAGCGAGACCCCAGCTCAAAATTTAGAAAAGGGGGGAGGGCCATGGGGATGTATCTCAGTGCAGAGGTTCTGCATTCATCCCAGTACAGCAAAGTACACAAAAAAACTAAAAAAATCATTGTTCAACTTTAATTGAGATTCTTATAACTTATGAATAGAAACAAAATTATTCTTGGACAGCACTTGAGAGGCTGATGCATGAGGATCCCTGTGTGTTTGAGGCCAGTCTGGGCTACAAAGTGAGTTTGAGGCCAGCCTGAACTACACAGTGAGACCGTGTCTCAAAAAATAAAAGAAAACAAATTTCTGGAAGTAAGCTGTGTACTGCAGGAGTCAGACTGCTGGAGAGAGGCAAGTCTGCCTGGGTTCCCCTAGCGGGCTCAGTGCCTGAGGACTTGATGCAACCACCCACAGATAGGAAAGACCCTGAGAGCAAGCCAGAGTTGTTTGCCTGCTCCAAAGTGAATTCTGCGCAAGGGAGATTCTAGGAGAATTCATCCAGACCCACTTGACTCACCATCTCTACGCTTCAAACACTCTGACTTGGGGAATAAAATAGACATAACAGCAAAAAATGTTAAGAGATATAAGATTTCAGACCTGCTTTATGACTCTAAAATTAAATCATTTTTAAACCTTTTGGAAACTTTTAAACATATATAGCATATAAAGAGAACAGTTTAATAGAATCTCCGACATCAAAAGTTATCAACTTTATTTTGTCTTACACCATTGTTGTCCGATCCACCTGCTTTCTGCTAGACTATTTTAAAGCTAAGTAATATCAAATCATTCCTTCTGTAAACATTTCAGGATTCCTCAAATGTAAGGAACCTCTCATTAAATATAACCATAATGTCACTAAAAATAATTTCCCTTGTATCATCAAATATCAATCAGCATTCAAATTTCCCCAATTGTCTCATTAATGTTTTCAGAGTTTTAAATCAAGATCCAAAGGAGGCTCACACTTTGTATTTGCTGAAATTTTTCTTCAGTTTCTTTTAATCTACCAGTTCTTTTCTTCCTGCACTGCTCCTTGTAATTTGTTGAAAGAACCACATCATTTGCTCTATGGAGTCTTCTACATCCTGGATTTGGTAAGTAAATTCTCATGTCCATGTGGGTTATGGTCTTCAGCCAAGTCTACTTCCTGTAAAATGGAAGTTGGATTTTCAGCTCTGTCTGGTGAAACTTTCTGTCGTGGTGGAAATGTTCTATATCTGAGTGTGGCTATTGTGCTAGCGTGCCTGAGAAATTGAGTTGTCTTTTAATTAATTGCAATGGCCACATTGGATGGCACTTAGGGGATAATCAAAATTGAAATGACACATGTGGCTAGTGGGTAAGCTCTTGGATTTGGATTTTATTATATTTCAAGAATAGTTCATAAGTGTTGAACTTCCACTAGGGGGTGCACAGTGTCCAGTTGTCTGCAGTCCTAGCAGCCACTGGTGATCATCTGTGTCCATTTATTCACTCACTTATCAAGAAGTTGCAAAATAATCAATCATACTCCATCAGTAAAAGCTTAGAATAACTGTACCAATACCCTGCCCAACAATGTGACTATTGGGAACAATGGGTGTTTGTTGGTTTGTAGTTCTTTTTATCGTAAGTTACATCCCAGTCAAGTTGTGATGTTTTAAATACTTTGAAATAGTTCTTCCCTGTGTGATTAAGCCACCTACTCAATCCACAACTGGTTCGTTCATTTCATTTTTTAATTTTCATAGTTATTTTATTTTAATCATATAAAAATATGATTCCAAAGTCAGATCTCTAAATAAGGTAATGTCTGGGATATCTAGATTCTGTCACTGCTCCTTCCACCTTTTGCCTCTCCTACTCTCTGGGGAGCTTTCTTAAAAATTAGGTTTGGGTTTATCTTCCACTGAAGCTGGTAAATCCGGAACTTCAAAAATTACAAGCAGCCTGAGCCACAAACATTCCCATCTTCTTTCTGGGCTCATCTCACACTTTCTTCTTTCCATTTGATTTGCCCAAAGTGAGGATAATGGCAGTAATGATATCAGTGACAGTTTTGCATAAGTGTGGTTCTGCTCAGCAGTTGAAAATACCAAGTTGTTTCATACTACTTTTTATGTTTGTTAGGGTCACAGAGTGGATATGAAGCCATTTTGCATTTTCTGCTGATATATGCTTTGCTCTATAAGCACCAAAATGGTTGCAGCCATGAAACAACAGCATCAAAACTCATATATCTCCTATGAGAAATTTGGGACCATGCACTTACTGAATCCTAGAGCATGAAATCTTTGAGAGAAATGATTTAGTCCCATTACCCTGCTCGGGTCTGTGCCAGAAGATTGTAGGTAACTATTACCATGATCAACACCAAAAATATACTTGTAATAGAGCTTCACGTGGACAGTCATGGAAGTGTGCTTTGACCCCTGCAACTCCCGGGAGTAGAATTGAGGGGGCCTCAGTTACTGTGCACTTGGAAATCAATTAGAGCATTAAAGAAATCTGTATTGTGATATTATTCACTAGCATAAAATTCACCCTTTTAAAGTGTACAAATCAGTGTTTCTGTACACAAAGTTGTGCAACCACCACCACTGCCTAATTCCATAACATTTTAATCATCCAAAAGGAAATTGTACCCATCAGCTGTTTCTCCCCACTCCCTTGTTCCTTCCAGCTGTGGCAACCACTTTTTGTCTCTATGGATTTGCTTATTGTTGATATTTTATACAAATGGAATCATATGCATTCTTTTGTGTCCAGCTTCTGTTGCTTACTGTTTCTAAGGTTCATCCCTATTGTAGTATAGATCAATGCTTCATTCCTTATTTTCTCTCTCTCCACTTATTCAATTGTGGCAAAATATGCATAACAAAATTTACCATCTTAACTGTTTTAAATGCACGGCTTAGTAATGTTAAGCACATTCACATTATCATACAGCCAATTTCCAAAACTTTTTTTGTAAAACTGAAACTCTGTCCCATGAAACAGCTATTCCCCATTTCCTCTCCCCACTCTGCCCTAGTAACTACCATTTTATTTTTCTGTCTCTATGAATTTGATTACTCTAGATATTTCATATAAGTGGAATCATGCAGTATTTGTCTTTTTGCGACTGGTTTATTTCACTTAGTGTAATGTCCTAAAAGTTCACACATGCTGTAGCATGTGTCAGAATTTCCTTCTTTTTGAAAACAGATGGATCTGGAGATCATCATGTTTAGCGAAGTAAGCCAGACTGAGAAAGACAAATACCGCATGTTTTCTCTTAATATGTGGAATCTTAAAATGATGACGTGAAAGAAGGAGGGAGCCTGTTATTGAACCAGAGGAAGGAAAGAAGGGGAGAGAATATAAGGAAGGGTAATGGGAGGATAGATATGATTCAGATATATTCACTGAAACCCAATATTTTGTAAAATTAATAGGCACTAATAATAAAAGTGGAAAAAGGAATTTCTGTCCTTTTTAAGGCTAAATAACATTTCCTTGCCTGTGTATGTATTACTTCATTTCTTTATATGACCAAATATTGTATTCCTTTTTATGACATACATGCATATATCACATTTTGCTTATTCCTTCATCAGTTAACTCTTTTAGCCAATATGAATAATGTTGATTCGAACATTACGTACTTTCCTGTGGAAATGTGTTTTCAGTACTCTTGAGTATGTACCTAGGAGTGGACTTGTTAAGCCCTATTATAGCTCTATATTTAGTAATTTTTTTAGAAACTGCAAGAATTCCAAAGCAGGTTCACCACTTTACATTCCCACTAGCAATACATAAGGGCTCCAATTTCTTTACGTGACTACCAACACTTGTTATTGTCCATCTCTTTTTTAATCATAGCCATCCTAGTGGGTGTGATGTGTATCTCATGGTTTTGATTTGCATTTCCCTAATGATTGTGTTGAGTGCCTCTCTATTCATACTTTTGGCCATTTATAAAACTTCATTTAAGAAATTTCTGTTCAGAGCCTTTGCACACTTTTTCACTGAGTTATTTATCCTTTTGTTATTAAATCCTACTCTTTATATATGCTGTATGCAAGTCCTGTATCAGATATATGGTTTGCAAATATTTTCTCCCATTCTGTGGGTTACCTTTCCCTTTTTTGTCCATCATATCATTTGCATTGAGACCACCCTGTCCATAGCTCCTCCTAGCCATGACTGAACAGCCCAGGGGTGAAATGGCAGCTCATTCCTGGGAGATGCAGGACTTCTCTCATGGCTCATTTTGGCTCAAGGATTCTCCAAAGAAAAGGCTTTCCCTAGACGGCTTAGTGGGTAGCATGTTTCCATCCAAATCTCCCTCCTTTTCTTCTCTATTGCCAGCCTTCTCCTGCTTCTGCCCCATGGGCTTGAACATCAGCATTTCCCCTAATAAAAAATCTTTGCACATAAAATCTCATGTTAGTGTCTGCTTCTTAGAGGACCTGGATGGATACACCAGCCAATGACAATGCCTCTGCTACAGAAAGAATTTAAAAAGCTCAAGGTCACTTTCCTTCTGGGATGGTTGGAAGTAGTGACCAGAAACAAAAACAAAAGTACAAATTTGTACTCTTGTTTTCCATGGTGTTTCAGTCCAGTGAAGAATGATGGTTATTCATCAGACAGATCATACTTGGGTTTGAATATCAGCTCAGCCACTTACTAATTTTGTAATTCTGACAAGTTATTTAATTTCCCTATGCCTCAGTTTCTTCATCTGCAAAATGTGAATGACAGTGCTCTCTCTTTGCATTTTTTGAGGATCAAATAAAATACTGTAGCAAGTACCTCCCAAAGGACACACAGTGAGAGCTCCCTAAATGTTGGTTTCCTTTTGGTACCTCCTAATTAGGAGCTAACTACAGCACCTGCTCAGCTAACCTCAAAGGGAAAGGATAACTTCATTCTAGAAGGAGTCACCCACATGTTATAGGAGCAAACAGAGAGTGCAGATTTTTCTCTTTTCTTCCCTTTATCTCCTCAGTCTCAGCTTTTGCCCTGTTAGGTTCCTGACCACTTAACGGGATGAGGTTTGCTGAAGGTTCTCAATGTGAGCACCTGGCTCAGAGCCACACACCAGGCTGACTCAGCCAGTGCTGGCAAAGCATCTCTGCCTTCTCCTCACTAGAATTTTTGTGCTGCTCCCAAGTAGCTCCCCTTTGCCTCCAGCCTCCATGGCCTTCCCCAGTGTTCTGTCCCAACCCCCACTTTCAGCCCGCTGATTTCTTCCTTTTAAATCTTTGAAGAAAGACTGCCCTTTTCTGTTATTCTGATGTGCTTCATCTTGGCTTCTCCCCTCCCACGAACACTCCAAATTCCAAAGGGTCTTTGTGGTTTGGAGAAGCTTGGAAAGGAATCGCCACTTGGTCCTGGCCTAGCCCTACCACTGCACGGTTCATGTTGTGGTTGAAAGTGTGGATTATAAGTATATATTTTTGTGTGGTGAAGAATACAAAGTTATTTTTTGCCTGTCAGAAAGTAAAAATGTAAATTTTAATTCTGAATACTTATATTTTAAACTATAAACTTTGTAAACTCTCCATTAGCTAGAAATGTTCTGGAAAACATTATTTAAAGCTGGGATGATGCCTGGAGAAAAATTACCTGTACTGCCACATTAAGCAAAAACATCTGATTAGGCACTGGGTTCTGTGTGAAAAATGAGTGGGGTGGCCCTGGGAGGCAGCTAGGACCCCTAACAGGGACCAATAGTCAAATAATTAGTTTCTTAGCATAATACCTTCAGTGTACTTCACAGATAATGAGGAGATGTAATTCCAGCAAGGCCCTCTGCAGACTCAAAAGGAGGCATCCAGCATTTCCTCCATCTTTCAGGCAGGCCCTCAGCTGTCTGAGGAGGATCTTAGCATAGTTCAGGCCCGGCAGGCTCCCTCCCAGTGCCTCTCCTCCTCCCACTTGCTCCCTTCTCCCCATCCTTCTTTGTGCTTTTTCTTCATCCTCAGACTTGAGAGGAGGGAGGGATAGAAAAGCACATAAGGCCATTTGTTAGAGAGCTGCGGGCCTCAGTCTCTTTTTTCCTTTGCTCTTGACTGTCTTCAGAATACCATGGGCTGGTAAGAAGGACAAAAGAGTCTTAATGGTTGGGACCAACACACTCATTTGCTATTAATTTCTTTATTATCTCACAGTCACATTTAAAGTACTCATATGCACAACTATTAGCAACCATTTTTAAATGATAGCTATTTGCCTCTTTGTTTTGGTTTGGTTTTGTTTTTTGCTGATCCTGGACCCAAGCCACATGCCAGATAAGTAGGCAAGTGCTGTACTAAGATATACCCTGAGCCCTAATGGGGATTGAACTCAGGACCTTGCGCTTGCAAGGCAGGCCCCACTGAGCTAAATCCCTGGCCCCTAACTTTTTGATTTTGTAAAGAATATCCACTGATTGAGCTGGGCATGGTTTCACATGCCTGTAATCCCTGCTACTTGGGAGACTGAGGCAGGAGGATTGCAGGTCCAAGGCCAGCCTGGGCTACTTACCAAGACGTTGTCTCAAATAAAATTTTAAAAACGATCTATGCATGTAGGTCAGTGGTAGAGCACTTCTTGCCTAGCATGGGTTCAATCTCCAGCACAGGAGTGGTGGTGGGGGAGAATGCTTGCTTGTTGAAAAAAAATTACAGAAAATTATAAAGTAAAGATAAAAAATATCCAAAATCTCACCATCCAAAAACATCTAGTTTATATGTTGGTAAATATCTTTCCTGATATTTCTGTACACAACCTGTCTACTTTATCAGTCTTCCAATTCAGCTCAGCTAGAGAAAACGAGGGTGGATATTTATTTGGGACACACATGTCCACCCGTGTAGCTTATAGCTAACATTGTCAGGAGCACAACTGCTTCTGCCGCGTCCCCCAGGCTTTCTCTTGTTGATTTTTTTTGTTTTTGGAGCCACTTCCCCTGTAGGTACCTGGTCCAGTCTGGGAAACATACCAGGCCCTGTTGCTTTCTCTTGGGGACCACACTGTGCTTCAGGGTGCCATGGTTGCCTTCTTGTTTTCTTTCAGATCAATGTTTCTTAAACCAAGAAATTTTCCAACTTGAAGATCACTTGAGGGAAGCATGAAAATGAAAACAGGCCAGTTTTGTGTTCCTGGAAGCATTTGAATGCCTGCTATTTTTCTTGGGAACCTTTAGCATCTTGTGGAAATTGTAGATACCTATTAGACACAAAGAGAGCTTCCCTGCATCTTCACCACTATAAATAGGTAACATAAACATTTGAAAGACAGAAAGTGGCTTTAATGAAATTGTATTCCCGTATTTTTCAACTAGGAAAAATAAAACCATCAAAACCTCAGTGGGCAACTCAGGAAGCTGAGGTGGGAGGATTGTGAGTTCAAAGCCAGCCAGGGCAACACTGTGGGACTCCATCTCCAGAAAAAAAAAATCAGTAGTTCTTAAAGTTTTAGGGTGAATAATACTTATGAGAGGAGCTGTTAAATAGGTGGGTTCGTAGGCCTTGTGTTAATTAACTGTCTGTCACTGTGACACAATACCTGAGAACAACAACTTAAAGGAGAAAAGATCTATTTCCATTCGTGGCTTTAGTTCACAGACAACTGCCCTGGGACAGAACATTACGGCAGCCGGAGCATTTGGAGAACGAGGCTGCTCACTTTGTGGCAGCCAGGAAGTAGAGAGAGAAGAAAAGAACCTAAGAGGAAGGAGCAAGGGACAAGACATGTCCCCAAGGACATGACTCCATTACCTGCTCTCTCCAAGTAGGCTCCACCTCCCAGGTTTCTATCACTTCCCACTAATGCTATCAAAGTATGAATCCGTCTTGATGAATCCACTGGTGAAGTTAGAACCCTGATGATCCAATCATTGTCCAGAGGCCTCCCCTCAGAACACATAAGCCTTTTGGAGGAACATCTTTGATTCAAACCATAACAGGCCTGAACTCCAGAAACCCAATTAGGTCGCATGGGAATCTGTATCTGTGTGTGTGTGTGTGTGTGTGTGTGTGTGTGTGTGTGTTCCTGGGGATTGGATCAGGGGCTTGTGCATGCTAGGCAAGTGGTGCACTACCATCACTATCCCTTCATTTTTTTACTTTTATTGTTTTGGTACCAGGGATGGAACTCGGGACCTTGCTCTTTCGAGGCAGACGGCAGCACCATTGAGCTAAATCCCCGGCCCCATCCCTTCATATTTTTTATTGTGAGACGGGGTCTTGCCAAGTTCCCCAGTGTGACTTTGAATGCCCTCTCCTCTGGCCTCAGCCTTGTGAGTAGCTGGGTGATTCTTGCAGCCATTTTAGAAATCCACATCTTTAACAAGCATACCAGGGAATTCTGAGGAAGTAGCCCCACTTCTTGTGGGTTGAATTGTATGTTCCAAAAGGATATATTGAAGTTGTAGGCTTTTAAAATAAGTCAACCCAAAGTGTATGTCTCTGGTACATTTCCGGGTGGCTGTTTCTTGTTTTGTTTGTTTTTTTTTTTGGAACCAGGGATCGAACTTGGGACCTTGTGCTTGCAAGGAAGGCAGCGGAACCACTGAGCTAAATCCCTGGCCCCCAGATGGCTTTTTAGAGGGGCCACAGATGCAGGAATAGCTCTGAAAACCTGTCCCTTTGTGGGGGGATTTGTGTCTGCAGAGGAAATCCCTATTAGCGAGATAAACAGCAGATGTAAGCATCTTTTCTTCCCCTTATCTGCCCTATCTAGATCTAAGAAAAATCATAACCCTCTTTCCCCAGAGATTGCTGCAGGATGCCACATATTCTGAGGACTATTACCTGAGAGACTTTATCTGCATGAGACAACAAACTGCTTGCCAGTAAGTCCTCCCCTTATCCTCCCACAACCTGTTGCCACCTCCTCCCAGAATCCCAAGCCCCTATTCCTTCCTGTCACTCACAGTGCCACTTAAACGTCAACCATCTGGCCATTCTTGGATTATTATATTTTGTGTGGCTCCCACGCATGTGTGCATGTAACTTTGTATGGTTTCTGTTAATCTGTTGTTGGTCTGTTTCATAGACTCAAATATCAAGCATTTAGAGGGAAAATTTGAACTCTCCCACAAAATCCTAACTCAAGGTACCTATAAATGTGTCCTTATTTGAAAATTGTTTTTGCAAATGTAATCTGGTTAAAATGAGATCATAATGAATTAGGGTGGGCTATAAATTAAATGACTGGTGTACTTATAAGGCAAAAGAGACTTGAAGACAGACATACAAGAGAAAGAACATGTAAATTTGTAGGCAAAATTTGGAGTTAAGTTGCCACAAGCCAAGGAATACTAAAGAGAGCCAGAACCATCAGATGCTAGAAGAGACAAGGATTCTTCCCTGGAGTCTTGCAAGTGCACCTGAGTCTCTGTTGACATTTTGATCTCAGATTTTTAATCTCCAGCACTTAAGAGAATGAGTTTCTATTATTTTAATCATTAGTTTCTATGTATTTATGGCAGCTAGGAAACCCCCCAGGCCTCACTTTTAGAATTATTGCTGTTTATAGGAAATGTGAACATGTAAAATGTATATTAATGTGCTTGAGGGTTGATAATATAATATAGTCACTCATCATTTAACAACAAGAGTACATTCTGAGAAATGTGTTGTTAGGTGAGGACATCGGAGTATACTCACATTGACTAATTACTGTAAGAATGTCACCAGGCAATATAATCTTATGGAGCCACTGTTGAAAATATGGTTTGTTGTTGATTAAAATGTTGCCATGAGACACATGATTGTACGGAAAAGTAATTGGGACCCAGAGCCCAGGACTCATGGAAACAGTCAAGGAAAAAAGTAAAAGAACTGGGCATGGCGGCACACACCTGTAATCTTAGCCCTTGGGAGGTTGAGGCAGGAGGATCGTCAAGAGTTCAAGGCCAGTATTGGCTACACAGTGAGTTCAAGGCCAGCCTGAACCACATAGTAAGACCTTGTCTCAAAAAAACCAAAGCCAAAATACAAGTGGAGTGGCATTGGTTCAAAGCACTTAAAATGGAGTTGGAAGGCCACTTTCCTTATCGCTGGGACAGAATACTGATAGTAACAATTTAAAGGAGCAGAGCTTTAGTTTGGTTCATGTTTTAGAGGTTTCAGTCCATTTTCAATGTGCTCAAACACAGAAACAATATGGTGGGTGGGCCTGGGTGAAGGAAAGCTGCTCACTTCATAGGGACCAGGAAGCACAGAGTGAGGGAAAAGCTGGAAAGGGAACTATGCCCTTCCCACTCACTTCACCATGACCTCTTTGACCATACCCCAACTCCTAATAGCAAGCCAGCTATACCACTCCCAAAATCCAGTCACCTTCCAAGTACATGAGGCTTTGGGGTCCATTTTAGATCTAAACCATACCACTGCTGTTAGTCAGATCTCAGCTGGAGTAAGATATCTTTCCAGATGCAAGCACAGTGGCCTATCTGAAATTCCCTTGTTTGTTAAGCTTTGCTGACATTCCTTACAAAGGACTCTTTCCCTCATACTACTCAGAAACTACTCAGTCCTCCCTTTTCTTACAAAACAGCTTAACTTTTGCCATCACCAACCATAATTCCTGCCTATCAAGTAAAATATCCCCACACACACAATTTAAAACTATAAATACTATCGTCATTTTGTAACCTGGAAGCATATTTTCATGACTGCTTGAATCTGTATCTTCCCAGATTACAATCCTAATGAACCCTAAGTAAATTAATTTTCTTTGTTATTGACTAGATTGATTTTCTTTTTGGATGATAAGGCCTTAGGTTTTCATAGCAAACATCTGACAATGGTTAATGATCTGGAGAAGTTCATTCTTGTTTTAGGGTATAAGGACCAATGGATCTAAAACATTTAAAAGTAGCTATTCATTTTCTTTTCTTTTTTTTTTGTTGGTACTGGGGATCGAACTCGGGTCTTTGCGCTTGTGAAGCAGGCGGCGAAACCACTGAGCTAAATCCTCAGCCCAAACTATTTATTTTCTGTTGTTGCTGCAACCAATTCCTGCAAATTGGTTGGTTTACAAGTCAAAATTATTTTTTCATAGTTCTGGAGGAAAGAAATCCAAATGGTTCTCACTAGGCTAAAATCTGTTCTTTCTGGAGGCTCTGAGAGAGAATCTTTTCCTTGCCTTTTCTGGCTTCTGGATTTCCCAGCATTCCTTGGTGTAGGCCTCCTTCCATCATTAAAGCCAACAATGGCAGGTTGAGAATTCCCCACATCATTCCTTTCACACTGACTCTCTGCCTCTCTCCTCCACATTTAAAGACCCTATGATTACATTGGGCCCACATGGATAATTCAGGATAATCTCTATTGTGAGGTCATCTGATTAGCAGCCTTAATTCCATCTGCAGTGTTAATTCCCTTTGCCATACAGGATAACATATTCAGGAATCTGAATTCCTTTTTAAGTCTTTATATTAATTCTCTGCAGAGATAGAGCAGATATTATGATTATATAGTTGTTTTAGAAATGAAGAAAGAGAGATGATAAGAGGTAATGATAAACCTCACATCACTGACATAATTTGTTAACTCATTTAAAAAATGTTTATAAATAATAGCAAAGTTAGGATTAGCATCCAGATGGCTGATTCTCTGCTCAGTTCTCTTTCCACCATCTGATTCAGGACTGCCCTAATGAAGAAATGAATAGAAGTCATGGCCAGGGAAATTGATGGAGATATTTAATTTTTTATATATATATATATTTTTTTTTTAAGGGTGCTTTAAACAATTTATTTAACTGAAATGCCATATACTGACTTCCATTTATTTTGATACATCTTGTCCCCAAGGTGATTTAGAGATCTTCAAGCCAATATAAATATTTCATAAATATTTAGCCATTTGAGTATACATCTGCACAATACCTCACATCTTTCAGCAAGAAAAACACTGAAGAGTAGAGACCTGACACAATTAACTGGCTATAATGAGAATCTGATCCAAATATTTGTTTCTCTGAGGTAAAGGCACCACACACCTGTTCAATTAAGAAAACCATCCTTACAACACAGGATGATTTTTTATTTTGAAGTAGGGCTTAGGGCACTCAGCCGCTAATTAGGTGCTGCATGGCAGAGCTACATCCCCAGCTTCTGCCATGAATCCATAGGGAATAGGTTCCCACAACTCAGGCTCTTCCCATTGGTTCTCACAAAGTGTGCTGCCCTGGGTGGGGCAGGCTGGCACTTGAGTTGAATCCAGGTACCTTTCTCTTTGGCTTCCTTCTTTTTCTGATCATTTTCCTTGACCCGTTTCAGGAAGCTATCTTGACTCTTTGAGTGTTTAATATGCTCAATACACACATTAATCCTCTTGGCAAGTATCTTGCCCTTAACTTGCTTGTTTACAACAGTGCCAACAGCATGCTGGGTAACATTGTAGACTCTTTCAGTTTTGCCATGGTAACATTTGTGTGGCATTCCTTTTTGAACAGTACCCATTCCCTTGATGTCTACAATATCACCCTTTTTGTAGATTCGCATGTATGTGGCCAAAGGACCAACCCCATGTTTTCTAAAAGGCCTAGAGAACATATGCCGGGTTCCCCTCCTCTTTCCCTTTGAGTTCATCATTTTGTCAAATTACTGGAAGATGGCGGTTCCAGCCGAAAGGCTATTTAATTATATATTGTTGTAGAGTGGTAGGAGACTCAAAATAATAAAAAGATAATCCTTTTCTCTTCCTGCCTCCTGTGAGAGTCAAATCCTTGAATCTCTGGGTCCAGGATCTCTTTGCCTATCCCCACATCTCACATCCTCAAATTCCATCACTCCTGTTTCAGGGAAAGGGGGTCAGAGCTTAATTATGTTTTTGTTTTAAAAGTTAGCCTTGAAAAAACAAAAGTTATCCTTGAAGGAGCTAAGCTAAAGCTGCTTCCTTGAAGCAATGGCGATCAAGGCAGACATGTGAGTTAAAGAGGGTGATGGAGCTAGGTGGGGTGGCAATCCCAGCACTCAGGAGACTAAGGAGGGAGGATTGCCTCAGGTTCAAGAGCAGTCTGGGATACTGTGAGTTCAAAGCCAGCCTGGACTACACAGCAAAGCTCTATCTCAAAGAAAAGAAAGACACGTGTAAATACCGAATAGTTTCTCTGATGTGAGAAACTGAAAATGTAAATAAGGATCAAAATGTGTAATAGATAATGTGAAATAGGAAGAAAAGGTCTAGAGGGGAAGGGGAAGTGTGAGGGGTAGGGGAAAGGAATAAATATGAGAAAAGGAAAAAATGGAAACAAAGTCTTTGTAAATAGGGAGGGGTAGAGGGGGTGAAGGGAGGGCAGGGGAATGGGGGAAAAATAAGAACCAAGATATATCATGTAAAGGCACAAATTCTCAATGATGAATGTCATCATATTGTATACCTATAATGTACCAATAAAATTAATGAATAAAAAAATGGTAGTAGTCACTGTGACCATTACCATGTTCACGATGGGGCCATAATTCCCATGCCGGACTACTGGGCAGTTCCAAACCACTGAGGGTTCAAGCTGACAGGAACATGTTACTCGTGATATGTCAAGTTGATTGGAGTAAGAGGCTCCTAGAAGATTAGTAAAGCACCGTTCTGGGAGTATCTGGAGATGATTGACATGGAGGCCACCAAACTGAGAGGCACCAACCAATGGGATTGTAGCCTAGATGGAATAAAAATGGAAAGAGGAAGGAAGTGTGCCCATTTTGAAGAGCTCTAGTCTTCATGAGTGGATGTATTCTTTGCTGCTGTTATCTTTGGACCTTGATCTCCAGGGCTGCAGTTTCTTCAGCCGTCCAGTGCAGACTTGCACTATTGACTCTCCAAGGAGCTACCAGCCCTTTGACCTTGAACTGGTGCTGCATCCTTGATCCCTCTTGTTCTCCGGCTTCTGTCTTCTTGGATGGAGCAGCTACTAAACAATCCACCTCTCCAGTGCCACAAATGGCCACTGTGGACTTTCCTACTTCTGATCCTAAAAGCCAACCTAATAAATCCCATTGCATAATTATATTTTTCTACTGATTCTGTTCCTCTAGAGAACAGAACCCTAACTAAGATAATCACCCAGAATGGAGTTAGATATAGTCATAGATAGACAGATAGATAGATAGATAGATAGATCGATAGATAGATAGATAGATAATTGATAAGTCTTCTAATGAATCTGTTCCTTTGGAGAACAATAAATGATATATTTACTATCAGGTCTGCACAGTACAAAAGGAACATAACCATCATTCATATACCAAAAGAATTATAACAAACAGGTAAACAATAAAAAGAAGGATTCCTGTTAAATTAGAAGTTGGAAACCAGGAGCTGTGATCTGCTCTGATGAGTTTTAATGACAGAGATTTTTAAAAATCCAGAAATGGCTGCTGGAGCCTGCTCAGTGGTCTTCCTCATAACAACTTTTCTTTATACTGTTTGTGTCCTACAGCAAGTCTCCTTCCTGCCCCTCACCACTCTTTGATCTAGCCAAAGTTCTTTTGGTTGTAAGCAACATAAACCCACTCACCTACGTGAAAGAAACAAAAAGAAAAATATGCCTTTATCATGAGGTCATGAGTGTATGTTTGCTTATGCATAGCAAAAGCAGCAACACAATTTGAACCAGGACATATGATTCCTTATGTGCTGGCCTAGTCTTTAATTTCTCGGTGAGTTTGCATGATTTTCTTTTCTACTATTGACCACAATCTTCTGTGTGTATAGGTTGTGGCTTCTAGTAGTTTTGGACTTCATCAGTCCAGTTTCCCCACGTCATAACAGGGGTCGGTAAACTTTTGTAAGGGTCCAGATAGTAAATATTGTACGTTTCACAGGCCAAATGATTTTTGCTGCAATTGTTTATCTCTGCCTTTGTAGCATGAAAGCTCCCACAAGAACTATGTAAGTCAATGGACATGGCTGTGTTCCAATAAAACTTTGTTACCAAAAACAGGTGGCAGACTGACTGAGATAAAATATGTACAAACCACACATCTTCCAAGGGCTTTCATGTAGTATATACAAACTGTCTAAACTCATCAGTAAGATAACAAGCAGTCCACATAGAAAATGGGTAGACCACTTAGCTGCTTTGCCAAAGAAGATATATAGATGAGAACTCAGCACGGTAAAGGATGTTCAAAGTAGCAAGCTATTAGGAGAATGTAAATTAAAGCCACAATGAGATACTATTACATACCTAGAAGAATGAAAATACTGACAGCACTGAATGTTAGAAAGGATGCAAAGAAACTGCATCTTACATTGCTAGTGGGTATGCAAAACAGTACAGGCACTGTGCAAATCAGGCTGATGATGCCTTACAAAGTTCTTTGTACACTTGCTATATTATCCAGTAGTTACACTCCTGAGCATTGATATGAAAACCTATGTTCACAGAGAAACATGTGCACAAATGTTTAGCTGTAATGATCCCAAACTGGAAACAATCTAAATGCTCTTCAGCAAGTGTATGGTTACACAGCTGTGGTCCATCCTTACAAGGGAATGGTGCTCAGCAACAAAAAAAGCATGAACTATTGCTATATGCAACAACTTGAAGGAGACACAAGGATATAATGCGGAGTGAAAACAGCCATTTGAAAGGTTATGTGCTATACGATGTCATTTCTGTAATGTCCCTGGAATGACAAATTTATAGAGATGTTAAGCAATGGGAAGGGGGAAGGAGGAGCCTAAGGGAGCGGCAGGGGGTGCTCTGCTGTGGTGTGGGACAGTCTTGCACCTTGGTTGCAACGGGGGTTGTGCGCTTCACTGCATAGAATGCCATAGATTGTATACATGGGCACAGAGGAGAGTGAAAACCTGGTAGAATCTGAGAAAGGTCCATGGCCTAGTTCTCTATATTGTGCCAATGTCAGTTTCCTGGGTTATTAATGCTCTAGCTCCCAGTGATTATATCACTGCGAGAAGCTGGGTGAAGGGAATTGGGTCCTCCCTACTATGTATTCTTTTTTTTTACAATTCTGTGAGTCTATAATTATTTCAAAAGACAAAAAGAAAGCAGGCAGTGGGCTGAATTTAATGAAGGCATGTTCTTTTTGCTGACATGTTCCTTGGAGAAAAAAGCTGCTTTTTACAATCTCCATTTCATAAACACCACAGAAAATTCTGACAGCCCCAGGTCAGGTCATGACCCCTCCTTATGTCTCTTCCTGTAGCCATCATGTGATCACATATTAAAACTCTTATGGGATGGAGGAGTTTTTCCCTCAAATAAAGCCAGACATGCACAAAAGACACAACTGCATGTCCAGGACAATGGGAAACTTAAAACTCTGAAAGGTCGGAAGTCTAAATGGGCCTCATGTAAACAAGAAACTCAAATCCCTCAGGAGCAAAAGCAGCTGCCTCTCCCAGGAGCCACATAGTCCCTTCTTCCTCCCCTCTTCTCTGAGAATCTCCTTCCCTCTTCATTCATTCTGGGTGTGACTTTCTCTGCTTTCCTACAGGGCTATGGGTGGCTCCCCACGGCTCCTCTGTTTATGTTTTCCCAGTTACCACACTTATAATTATTACACTCATGTTTTATATTGTGCTGAAGAGTATTAAATAATGATAATTTTTGAATTTCCATTTTGGGAATTCTGTGTTATTAATCCTGGATATTTTTACTTTTTTGATGTTCTCCTCCATTCCTAGCCTAACAAGTTATGTGCACTATTTATTTATTTATTTATTTATTTATTTTGGTACTGGGGATCAAACTCAGATCCTTGAGGCTGTGAGGCAAGCAGCAGAACTACTGAGCTAAATCCTGGGCCCCTATGTGCATTATTTTAACAGCCCGGCAATATGTAATATCTAGGTTAGATTTACAACAAAACACTATCCCTAGTGAGAATGTACATGCATCATTATACTTAAAATGCTTAGTAAATGAAGAATGTTTTCTTCTTTAAAACTCAGAAGACTGACAAATATTTCTTAGTAGCTGAACAAAATCTCTGAAACCATCTTTTGGGACGGTTGTCATTCTTTAATTCAATAATGATCTGTGACAAGTGATTTGGACAGACAGAAAAGACATGGCGTAGAAGTGAGCCCTCTGCAGTGAGTGAGCTCACTGCAGTCTCAGTGATGGTGGCCATGTGCTTAGTCACTTGTGTCTACCACACCAAGGGGGACAAACAGGCTGCTGACCTCGCATGGCAGAGACAGCTATCCACCTAAAGTCACAGTGCCACTCCCTGGGGTGGAATTGTCCTGGGAATCAGCCACACAGGACTACAGCTCAAAGGACTGAGCCTCCCTGCATCTGAGATGACCCTATGACTAATGCTCACTGGAACGTGGGCAGAAGTGTCCTGTACCACCCCAGGCCTGGCCACCTCTGCCACCTCCCTTGGGCCCTGCTTCATGCATACTTTTCTATGGTGCTTCCCTCTACCAGATGGAGGCAAAGGACTCTCAACTCCTAAAGAGCGGTGAGAAATGTTCTTTCTGTAAGAGGCCAGAGAATTTAAGCTTTGTGGCCACAAGGTCTCTGTTGCAGTTACCCAGGTTGTATTGTAGCCCAAATGCAGCCACCAACAATACAACCAATGGGTGCAACTGTGGTGCATTTAAACTTTATTTCCACAAAGAGGCAATAGGTGGCTGGATTTGGTTCATAGAAAATCCCAGTTTTGTTTCTTTTGTTTGGTTTTATTTGTTTTTTTTTTTTGGTACCGAGGATCAAGGCAGGCGACGGAACCACTGAGCTAAATCCCCAGCCCTGAAAATCCAAGTTGGTTTTTTTTTTTTCTTTGTCTCAAAATATTTAGTTTTATTTTGGAAAGGATATATTCCCAGCTTCCCTCCCTGACAACATCACTCCAGCCCACCAGCCATGACACACTTGCGCGCACACACACACGTACATAAGGCCAATGGGCTGAGTCTGCTTGTGCCTTCTCCAGCTGAGAAGGGATCTTCTCCTTCCTCCTTCCCCCAACACACACATGCACGGTACAGGGGAAAGGGGCCTGCTGGGGTCCCAGCTCCCAGGGGAGGACGCAGAGCCCCACACATTCTTGTCACATGCATTTAGAAAAATAAAACCAAATGGTGTTCTGCCATCCCCAACACCAAAAGATAGCAATCTCCACCTGGAGTCATCTTCACCATTTTTTAGAAAAGTTTATTGCACTTATGAACAGATATTAAAGGAGCTAGGGTGGAGCTTTGCCATAAAGACGGGGAGCTCCATGGCCCTCTGGGTCAAGGGCCATGTGGAGAGCTCCCTGGCTGGCACAAAGGAGCCTCCTCATGCCTGCCACTCACTGCCACCCTTTCCCAGCCTCAGGAGTCAGGTGGCAGAGTGCTTCCTTTGGCCAGAGCAAAAATCCAAGTTTTAATGCAACCTTTGTTGTGTGATCTTGGCCACATCAAGTAACATCTCTGAGCCTCTGTGTCTTCCTTAGTGACATGAAGAAGCTGGACTTGACCTCAAAATTCTCTAATATCTCCATGATTCCACAATTTCAGCCCATCGACTATTTCCACTTACTTTTGACTCCATGTATTTGTGTGTGTGTGCATTTTTAAATACCAATAATCAATTACATCAAAACAACTCTTAAAAGCCAAAGAAAATTAGTTGTAAAATACATAGCAATTAATCTGTTTTTCAAGCTGTGAAAAATGAAGGAGAAAATGATCAAGGGAAGAAGAAAAGCATCAGATGCTTCTACAGTTCATAGAACTTAGCAGATTAAACCCAGAGCGTGTGAGTGAATGGGTTCCAAGTGCACATTCTCATTGCACCAGACCACGGGGTGTTGGAGCTTGATGACAGCCATTACACAGGGGGAAAATTGGAGTCTTTCTTTGGGAACTCAGAGCATCATTATTAAATAAGCACCCTTGTAGTTAAAGAATTGTTTAGCTCAACAGCAGCAAGATACTTTGAGAAGAGAGGAATGATGGCATTCCTTCAACAACCAAGCAGTTTGCTCAGCAGAAGAAAATGTGTTAAACAAGAAATATCAGCTATTGTGGTCATAGCAATAATGAGATCTATATTTGTGTTACAGAGCACCCTCCTTTCAAGGCGCCCTAAACACATGAACCCTCTGAACTCATTGGTGAGATCCCGGCAAATACTATAATATTATTCTTGTTCAACAGAAGAAAAGCCTGTGAAGCACTTATGAATGTCACATTTGTGTCTGCCCAAGTTTCAATATACCCAGTATAATGTGAGGGCACAATATTCTATTGAACATTATATCCGATTTATTCCACATGGAGAACTAGTAGTAGCTATTTCTTTATGAATAATAATACAGGAACAATAAAACTCATTATTCAAATGTTAATATTCCCTGCCACTTTAATCCTTACAACAATCTGGTTAGAAAGGTTGAATCTGGCGTGGAGTGAGGAAACTGAATTGCATGCCCACCCTCACCTAGCTTGGTGGAAGTAGAAAGAACACCAGTACCTAGGTCTCTTGATTTGGAAGACAATAGCACGTGTTGGTTTTAGGACATGTTACCCCCAAGTATGGAACTCGAGAAAACAGCCATAACATGAAGGTCCCTCTCTGGCCTTCTTCCACCCTTCTTCCCTGAAACAGGTCATGACCTCCTGCATGAAGTACCCTCCTTATACCTGGAGAACAGAGCATCTCGACTTCTGAAGACACAGAAGAATCTGAGCACACAGGACTTGCTACATTTCCCCCAAATCATAAACTTACATCCCCTTTATCCAATTATACCTCTCTGTGAGTGTGCATCTGTTTGTCGAACCAATGCATAAAAGTGTACAAGTTTACCTTTGTTCTTTAAGTCTTCATTTTCATATGAAGACCCTAGGTCACGTGAAACTTATGTCAAATAAATTGTGTGCCTTGTTAACCTGTCTTGTTTAAGGCCCTCAGCCATGAACCCAGCCATGAGTGAGGAAAAAGTAATGTTTTCTCTACTACACATGTTTTACTTATGGTTCATGAGCAGAAGTCTCATCTTGGATGAAGTGAGTGAAATGGGGCAGGAATACACTGTCCAGGCTGCCATCATAGGCTGGTTGTATCTTCTCCTGCCTGCATTTCCCCGCACTGACAGCTGCAGAAGGGCTCACACCTGTGGTACCTATGGCCCTGCTCATGCAATCTAGCCTATTGTGGTCACAAAGCAAAGCTGGGTGCCACAGACAGCGCAATGACTGAGGAGCTGAGAAGGCTGCCACTACTCATGTTTCTCTGCTCAAGCAGATGACAACCAGTCTTCCCATCCAACTTTTCAGCCCCTGCTCTCAACAAGCAGAATTTGCCATTTCCCCATCCTTATTACTCCTCCTCAACTTGGTTAATCCCAACTCAGTCTTCAACTCTCATTTTAGCACTCTGCCTTTGGGATGACTTCCCACTCCAGCTCAAGTAACTGTGTTAATAATAATACATTCACCTCAGTGATTATATGATTATTGTCTCTCTCCCAGCTCAAGAATTGCAAGTCCCACAAGAGCAGGAATTTTGTCTGTTTCTGCTCATCACTGTATCCATACCACCAGGCAGAGAATCTGGCCAGATAGCAGGCACTTCATTTGAACAAATATATGTATGGATGATTGAGAAAATAAGTGGCTGTATGAGTCATAAAAAATTTTAAGATTAGAACAGCCAAGTAGAATGCAGAATTCCCAGATTTGCATTTTAGATAAACAACAAGTATGTTTTTAAGTATAAGTATGCCCCAGCCATGTATGGTTCATATTTGTACTAACATAGATGCTCATTGTTTATCTGAAATTCAAATTTAATTGCATATCCTGTAGTTTTATTTGCTAATCTAAACATTGGCAGTAGAAGAAATTTTGGAAGTCATAGTTCAAACTCATTTTAAAGATAATGAAACTGGTCCCTAAATATGTCCTAAGGAAATTTTCCTTAATGGTGATTGTAAGTGTGGCTTTAGAATCTCTAAATCATGCACTTCCTTTCCTGGTCATCTAACTTCTTCAAAGGAAAGCAGAGCCTAAACATCTAGAGAGACATGACAATGAGATCTGTATTAGTCTGTTTTTCATCACTGCACCAAAATAGCTGTGATAATCAACTTATAAAGAGCAAAGGTTTATTTTGGCTCACAGATTTGGAGGTTTCAGTTCATAAACAGTTAGCCCCTTGGTTTGAAGCCTGTGCTGAATTCATGGCAGTGGGGGCTTCTCAAGTCATGGCAGCAAAGAACTAAGAGGGAGGGATAGAGGGAGAGATAGAGAGAGAGGAGAGAGAGAGAGAGAGAATACCGACATTCTCTCAAAGGGCCCAACAGCACCACAGGTTGAGGACCAAGCCTTTAACACATGAGACTTTTGGAGACATTCAAGACCTAAACTACAAGACCCATATCCAACAGTTCCTGAAGCAACTTTTTAATGTTGCAATGAAATAATCCAATAAATTCCTTTTATCATTCAGCTGGTTTGAAATGGTATTTCTATCCCTATTGACCTTAAGAATACTCAAGGTTAAAGTACTTTCATGTTTTCTTATTTCAGGTTGTTATTCTAATCATCACAGAGGCTCACTGAACATTTATTAAATAAATACAGCTGGATCAATTGAACAACTGGCCTCTTATCTGTATTCAACTGAAGAATTCGTCCCTAGATCCTTGTACTAAAGTATACTAAAACCAAAAGTCAAAACATCATATTAGTTAACAGGATAGTCTTCTGATATATTCAGCAAAAGGAAACTGAAAGCATTATTTTCACATTGATCATGCCACATAAATTTGGCCAAAGATGATCAAACATCATGTGATGAACTCCTCTTCTGGTCTTGCACTTTACCTTACAATTGTTCCAATAGGACCTGATGTTTTGGTTATGTACACAAAGAGGTGACAGGGAATAGCAATTGGGATTATTACCGTTAACCTCAGCATGTTGGAAAATAACAGGAGACTGAATAACGCACACATCCCATGAATCAGATCTCTTTAAATTTAGTTTAAACCAACCTCTTCTGCTCAGCCCATCAGAACACTCGTTTTATTTTGCGTGACTGTTGCTGATTCCAGAATTAAAAATAGGAAAAAAAAATAGAGCCATTGAGAGTGTGGTGTGGGATCATTTAAGGAGTGAATCCATTTTAATTTTTAGCCTCGCTTGTTCAGGAGCTGAGACCAAAACAATAGCCTCCTGTACTTTTTATTTAACAGAGGAACTAATAAACCAGGCTGAACTATGAACTGCAAGATTGGCAGCAACAGTTGGGCAGAACCATCACCGGGTATTTGATAGGTAGAGTCTTGGTTACTTTTCTCTCATTGCTAAGACAAAATACTTAACACCCAAAGTTAAAGGGAGAAAGGTTTATTTGGCTTATAGTTCATAGAGATTTCAATCCATAATCAGCTGGCTCCAAGGTAGGGTGGCAGAGAGGCAACAGTTCATGGTGCCGGAAGACAGCAAAAGCAAAAAGAGACCTTAATAGCATCTTTCTGCCCCTTTTATCTTATTCAGACCACTTAGGGTAGGTAGCACTCACACCGTTAATCCTAGTGCCCTTGGGCCTAGCCCCACTGTGAATCAATCATACACTCTAGAGTCAGCCACCTCTGGAAGAGCATGAGGATTTGGGGGGACATCTAAACACAAGGCATAACAGGTTGTATCTACAATGCCAAAAAGTCGTTCTTCCCTGTCTAGTGCATGGCAGTGATGATATTTGATTTTGTAGCCAAACAAGACTTACCAGTTTGCAAGTAATGACCTTTAGGGACACATTTTTCAATCGATCCTCATAACCTTGGTTTACGTTTTCTTGTTTCAAGTTATCACTTTCATGTTACTATTTACACATCTTCCTTTACCCCTACAGTTGGGTTTTTTTAAAAAAAAAAAACAAATAAAACCACTCATTTTGCCCGGCACTGGTATACACTTGTAATCCCAGCACTCTCCTGTAGCAGGAGGACTACAAGTTTGAGTTTCTTCTAGGCAACGTAGACCCTGTTTCAACATAAAAAATTTTTAAAAGGACCAGGGATATAGATCATTGCAAAGGCCCTGAGTTCAATTCCCAGAACAGAAAAACAAACAAAAACCATGAAATCTAAATTTCTTTGCCTGAGTCCACAAAAACTAAATATTAAAAGAAATGTAAATAAGAAATAATGAAACCAGAGGTCAAATTATACCATTTCCTAGGAAGTACCTTAAGTGTAGAAGTAGTCACATTGAAGCATTCTAAACTTTCAAACTACATCCATTCTCCTTTTCAATTTAAAGTCACCTTCTCAGAATAGGAAACAGAGATACAGATGTCCATAATAAACTCAAGAATAAAGCAGGCGTTTCAGCATCAATAAATTCCTGGATAATATATTCTAAAACTTGCATAGTTGACAATAGCAAGATGAAATCCTTCCTATCAGACCCAGCCCATATTTGAGCTGAGCAGCAGTGGAGAAGAGGAGGTTGATGCCTATCCATCCGGGTAAGGACTTTCTCATGGACTTTGTCAAGCAGGTACCCCATGCTTTGCACATCTTACACATTTATATGGGTTTCTTTAACAATTTTCTTTAATATTCTTTAAGACTGCAATAATTTAGATAAGATGCCCTGGACAGGACACTGACCCAGTAGAGGAACCTCTAAGAATGAGCTGCTACCAACTTCTGCCTCAGGTCTCCAAAACAAGTGAACTCAGTATTCAAGTAGCTGACATAAATTTCTCCCATTATCACCTTTAAGAACTTCCGATTGTCTCAACTTCCTTGAATACATGGATAGTTGGGGTATGTATTTCCAATGGAATGCCTGGCTATTTCCAAATAAATATTGTGCTTTGGAGAATCATTCTGGTCGTGTTTTAGCTGGACAGACTAAATTACTTTTCTTATGTTAAAAATGTATCTCTTAGAACAGAAATCTCAAATTTAACATTGAATGACTTCAGCATATTTGCTCCTTCACACTCAGATACGACCTCTTAGATCTGATCCTTCAAGTGGTGATTGAATAGCTGGATTGATGTTTCCTTTCCCTTTCTCTTAATTCCCCATGGTGCTCTCACTTCTAAAGGCAGACGCTTCAGGTCTCATTCCAGTAGGATTCTGGAGCCGAATGTCCTGAGCATTTGACAGCCAAACTCCCACACTGTTTATATCCAATTTCATGTGAATTTTGAGGAATACTAGAATATGCCATCATAAAATATGCCTGGGGATTTCCTCAGAATATTTGATCAGATTTGTTATAAATCTCTTTATATACCAAGAATAATCGTAAATCATCTGAACAACATTTCTATAGAAAGTTTTTGGTTTTGGGTTTTTTGGTTTTGGTACTGGGGATCGAACTTGGGACCTTGTGCTTACGAGGTAGGTGCCAGAACCACTGAGCTAAATCCCCAGCCCTAGAAAGTTTTTGAAGGAGCATGAAATTCAAACTATCTTTTGGATTACTGGTTTCTAAATTATAAAAAATGGAATATAAAGCCTATGAAGCCAAGCCCTGCCTCCAGAGATGTGGCTTCTATCTTCCTGATAAAATAATTAGGTAGCTTTTACTTGCATACTTAGGAAGGCATGTCTATCAAAGGAAGAAAGTTCTAGTATCTGTAAAACTCCTGGCCATGAATTTATTGGAAGAGATCAACCACTTTCTGGTTGGGATTGTCTTAAACATCTCCAAAAGTGGTTCTTGCGGTTCTATATGCGTGAGTCACACTGGAACGCAAACTCAACACATCTTTGAAAGCATCACTGCAACTGTGGAAAGGCTTTTAGCAAAATTGCCAGAGAAGTGGGATAGGGTAAAACTTCTGTTCATAAAAACTGAAAAGTCAGTTTTCCTCCTCATCTTTCCTCATTTGTCAGCAGTCAGGATAAAACCATCAAAAAGTCTATCCGTTGTCTGAAGGAAAAAGAAGCAAAAAAAAAAAAAAGAGAGAGAGAGACAAAGGAAAGAATACTGTTTAAAAAAAAAGGGGGGCCGAGGATTTAGCTCAGTAGTTCCACTGCCTGCCTGGAAAGCACAAGGTCCCAAGTTCAATCCCTGATACAAAAAAAAAAAAAGTTGAAGAAGGAAGGCAAAGAATGTAGAAGAGGGGACCAGGGATTTAGCTCAGTGGCACCATGCCTGCCTGGCAAGCGCATGGTCCTGAGTTTGATCCCAGGTACTGGAAAAAAAAAAAGTAGAAGATTGTGTCAGTCCTAACTAAAGATGGCGTGGCACCTAAAACTAGTAATGCTCCCTGGGTCCCAGAGGAAAAAGACTGGCAAAAAAAGCCCAAGTTAAAGTGACAAATGAATCTGATGATGAAATTCCACAACTGGTACCAATAGAGAAACACCAGTGAAGGAAAATGTCAAGATGAAAAAATATGTCACAGGAAAGAAGTCCCACAGGTGTCTTGGTCCGAGCATGCTTTGAGGCAAGAAGAGAAAGGCCCTGCCAGCTGCAGAGACCCCAGAAACTACAGAGCCTGAGACCCCAGGTACAGACCCAAGAAAAAGCCAAAATAGGACAGCAGGACAAAACAAAATGCTTCACTGGGGAAGAAACTGCTGAGACAGACTCCAAAAAAGCCATAGGCCAACCTCTAGCAAATCTGCAAGGAAAGCTCCACCAAACAAGGGCTGAAAAACCCCAAGGCGGCCCAGTCAACCTAAAATCAGTGACTCACCCAGAAGGAAACAGCATGTGCCCAAGGGGGATTTTAAAAAATACTTGGGTCCTAGGCTTGGGATGTGCAGCTCAGTAGTAGAGTGCTTGTTTAGTATGCACAAGGTCCAGGGTTCAGTCCTCAGCACCAATCAATAAATAAACAAACTCTGCCCAGATCTACTGTTGCAACCTTCTTCAAAAGTGACGTCGGATTTAAACAGTTTTTAAAACCTCCGCAGGTAATTCTGACATATGCACCTGGTTATAAGTATCAGTGGTTAAAGTAAAATCTATTTTTAATTGCTCTTCTGTGTATCTGCTAATGTAACAGAGGGAAAATGGAATGGTTTTCCATGTTTGTGATTTTTACTATTAAAGTATAATAATACATTGGCTTCTGAGAAGAAAAAAAATCTTATAGGAATCATTTGTTTTTGGACTCTGAATTGTCTCCAGTTTCTTTTTTATGTTTTAAGGTCTAATTCAAACATGAAAAGTAGTCCTAGGCATAAACACAGGACCCAGAAGAAAATCTAGAACCAAGGAGGACAAATCACTTTACAACTTTGGATTTTCTAAATTGAAATTATTTGCATGATATTATTGAATAAACCAAGATCAAATCTATTACATTTTAATTTTTCCACTCATTCCAACTCTTCAGCCTAGTCTACAACTGCACTCAACTCCCTTTAAGACCCAAGCAAGCGAGATTGGGAATGAGGAATAGCATATGGTGTGTCATCACCAATTCTCTCCCCATGAGCAAGTAAAGTTTATTAGTAATTGAATCCTCCTCTCCCTCCTTCCTTCCTTCCTTCCATCTCATCTCTCCTCCTCCTCCTTCACTCTTCTTTGCTCTCTCCCTCCTCTTCCCTTTCTCTCTTCTCTCCTTTCTCCCTTTGCTCTCCCTTTGCAATTATTTAAGCCCTCTAAGTCTCCATGAAAACCTCAAGCATCAGCTTCCTTAATCTAAAATCTTGCTAACAGATACTTCTTTCGGGATTCCTAGTGACAAATTCTCCCAAAATTAGAAACCTAGCTCCAGTCAGTCAGAACCAATAAATACCATTATGACTTACTCCTGTTTTGACTGGGTTCCTGTCACTTGTGTTTCTAAATTTCTTGACTAATACAGGGACAGTCTTCCATGTTTCTTGGTAATTTCTGTTCCCAAGGCTTAGTTCAGTTTACAATATCCCCCAAATCATTTTAGCATCTTTTGATTTACAATCAGGTCCCCTAACTACTTGAGAGTGGCTAATTTGTTCATGAAAAAAATCCAACATGCTTACTGAATAGACATGTGATTCTGCCCATCGGGCTTGCCACTGCTTATTGGACCAGAAACCTGACCCAAGGGAGGCCAGTCAGCCAGCAAATATTGGCAGTGGATATTCCACTGAGATCATGATGCAGCTGAAACCACAGCGGGAGGAAAAGCAGAGGTATGCCCATTGAAGAAAGAGAATACAGCAAATACTCAGAGTTAGAGAAGACAGCTCTCTATTCAGAGAATTTTATACTTATTCTCTCTCTCTCTCTCTCTCTCTCTCTCTCTCTCTCTCTCTCTCTCTCTCTCTCTCTCTGGGAGATGGTATAGGGAGCAAGAGGACTTTCTCTCTATCCTCTGAAGGTTCAGTCATTAGTGTGTTGAAATGAACTGACAGTAGACAGATTAGCAGGAGAAAGGCACACAGATTGATTTATGTGCACATGTACATCATAGGAAGAGTAGCCAAAAAGCTCATATACCCTCCTGAATAGGAGAGAAAGAAATGAGGGGAAGCAGGCACTTTTAGAAGAGTAAATGATTTTTAGGGGAAATGAATGGGTTCAAATAACAGGTGGTAAACAAACTGCATGTGGCTCTGGGCGTGGTACCTGACATTCAGCCTTTCTTCGGTCCTGCAGATTGATCTCCCCTAATTAGTGAGATATCGGGGAGGGGGCCCATGACAGTCACTCTTCTTCTGGAGAACTTCTCAGCACTTGGGGAGAAAAAGAAAAGGAAGGTAACTTTGTATTCTTTGACCCACATCTCTTCATCTCTCCTGCCCTCTAGAAGTCCTATTTTTATAAATATTTATGCATCAGGGAGAAAGGCAAAATGTTAATATCATGCTAGTATTATGCACATAACTTTTTCCCTGCCTGCCCATTATCCTTTTTCATCTGCTACCATCTATACTTTCTTACTTTTCCACAATTAAACAGTATTACCTGGGTAATAAAACCATTTTAAGTTAAGTTTTTTAAAAAGATTCTAAGGGTAAAAAATCACTTACATGCAAAACAGTCCATGGAAACACCCCTGACTTTTGTCAAAGATGAACAAACTTGGATATGAGTTAAAGTAGTGAAACCTGTTTTGCTCAGTACTGACTGCTGGTGCAGGGGCAAGGGCGGAGCTGCCCTTGGTTCCAGCGGCTCAGTGACATTTGTACGGCGCTGACTGGTATTTCCAAAGGGGAGATGACAGAGTGGGGAGGAGAAGGAAGAGGCAGCTCAAGCAAAGTCAGGAAAGAGAGAGAGAGAAAGATGAGGTCATTGTGTCTGCTGGGGAGGGGCCCGTGGAAGTCAGGCTCCTACCCTCCTGCAGAGGAGGCAGACAGAGACCCCGTCCTTCTCAGTCGTTTTGTTACAAAGCAGTGCTTTCCACTCCTTAAAGAAGACACCGCAAAAAAAAAAAAAGACACTGCTGAGGGCCGGGGATTTAGCTCAGTGGCACTGTGCCTGCCTTGCAAGGGCAAGGTCCTGAGTTTGATCCCTAGTACCAAAAAAAAAAAAAAAAAAGACACCCTGGATTGTAAGAGATACAGCATGAGGCAAGAAAGAATTGTAATTGTAATCTTTAAGTAAATGCTCTAAGAGAGGGAGGCCAGGTGCCTACTAGGCCAGGCATTGGCTGAAACAAGTGGTACATGCTTCTGGCACCCCTGAGGTTTACCAGGCAAGAACTCAGGGGGCGGGGGTAGGCAGGGGCTGGTTAGTACTTGGGACTTGTCCTGAGGCTGCTTGAAACCATACTACAGCTTGGACAAGTTTCTCGGGACAGGGGTTGGATGGAGTTTCCCGAGTTTCCACGGGGATGATGTCATTCGGCAGAATGTCGTAAGCTTCCCACTAGGCTTGGAAACATGTCTATTGCTTGATAGTGAGTGGCCTGAATTCTTTCAGTCTTTTATTGGACTGTAGCTTTCATTACCTTCTTGCTAGGCTTTTGGAGGCCGTCCGTGAACTCTGCTTTTTGTCTGCATTTCTTGTCCCTGCCCCTCAGATCTCAGACTTTCTCCAGACTCTGTGTCTAAAAGTCTCACTCACCTATTATTTGCATCTTTGTCCTATATAATAGAGAGGATGACATAGAGCAGTGGTGGTGAGCCTATGGCACACATGCTATTGTGTTTTGCTTTTAAGACAAGATATTAATGTAGAATTATTTTTTCTAAACTAAAATACTCAAGTTTAATTGCAGTGTTGGCACTCTGGGATAAATAAGTAGGTTGTAGGTTGCAGTTTGGCATTTGGTCTCTGAAAGGTTCACCGTCACTGACATAGAGATGAAAATCTGAAACCAGGAGCTGATTTTCTAGGGAAGCAATATCTTTCAGAACTTATCACTTAAAAAGTAAGACCTAGCTTGGCATGGTGGCCCATGCCTGTAATTCCAGCACTCAGGAGGCTGAAGCAGGAGGATTTCTGTAAGTTCAAGGCCAGCCTAGGCTACATAGTGAGTTCGCAGCCCGTCTGAACTACATAGCAAGACCTACTTCAAAAACAAAAAACAGAAACAACAAAAAAAGTAAGACCTGTAGCTGGACACGGTGGCACACATCTGTGATCCCAGCTACTCAGAGGCTAAGGTAGGAGAACTTCAAGTTTGAGGCCAGCTTGGGTAACTTAGTGAGACCTTGTCTCAAAAAATAAAAAGTGTCAGGGTTGTAGCTCCATGGTGGAGCATTTGCCTAACATATATGAGATCCTGGGTCCAATCCCCAGTATTAAAAAAAAACCAAACAGTTAACACCTGAGATAAATCTTTCTTTGTTCTAAGGATGATCCTGCTCAAATGACTTGGCATGCAATTTTCTCTTCCAAAAATTGTAGGATGAAGAATCGTGATAGTGTCCACAAAGAATTTCTGTTTAAATGTGGTTTCTAACATTTACTAGCTTTCTCAGCAAGAAGAAAAATGTTATGTTCTTTTAAAAATGATGGTTTTGAAATTGCATCTTTTGATACCTGCTTTTGCTTGCTGTTACCAGCTAGGATGACCTATTTGCTAGTTGCAGCAAATGGCAGCAGTTTCCATGGCTGAGGCTAATCTACAAGCTTATGAGAGGAAAGGAAGAAAACTTAAAAGCAATTAAATTGAGGTGGGCTCATAAAGCAATGAATTAAAAAATCTAAAGGGAGAAGAGGATGTAGTAATTTCTCTGCTTTTGGTTATTAGTGTCCTTATTTTTAGCATTAGTTTCCAGGGTGCTAAACCAATTAAATTGAGGCTATGCTTAAATATACTCTCCTAAGACCTATTTTAAAATATAAAGTGAAGCTTGACTTGAAATTAACCTTTTTAAAATAAATAGTTCTGACTTTTTGCTGGGGAATGGGAGAGTTAGCTACTGTCAAATAAATGCATTTCTCATAAAATGTACAAGTATAATTCCTTAAACCTGAACAGAGATGATAAAGGCAACTTGGTTTTAAAACTAAAAATTGCCAAGCATGGCAGTGCGTGCCTATAATTTCAGCATTCTGGCAGGTGAAGGCAGGAGGATCACAAGTTTGAGCCCAGCTTGGTCAGTTTAGTGATTTAGCGACACTGTCTCAAAATAAAAAACAAAAACAGCAGGAGACATAGCTCAGCGCAAAGGGCCTAGGTTCAATCTCTAATACCACACACACACACACACACACACACACACACACACACGACATATTTAAGGTGCTTTCAGATTGATTTCTCAGAGGAATTTATTATTTCCACCATGTGCACCTTGGACATACTATATTTATTCCTTTGGTGTCAAATATCCGTTGCCTTTCTGTCAGTAAACTTAAAATTCAACTATGTGAGCCCAGGAGTGACCAATCTGTGGAGATTAGGGGTCTTTGAAGCTTGTCTAACCTTATATGTACATTTTTAAAACTTTAGACTTGCTTTTACTGTTTAAAAATGCCTTTGGTAATTATATGACACTGTGAATGAAAGTAACATATCCTTTCAAAGGCTTAAAATAATATTGCAAGGCAGGGACACATAAGGGCACTGTAACCAACCCCAGCAATCTGAGAGGTCATTTTATAACAACTTTTTTGGGGAAAGAGAGAAGGGAGGATGACCAGAAGGGAAAATGGGTGAAGAGGGTGGGCTGTTCATTGAGTGACACTGATCAATTCTGACTTCCAACCTCAGCAGGGACTTGCATTTGCTTCCTTTTTAAAATATCAATTTAATGTTGTTGCTTTTAATATTGGTTAATGGTAGCTGTTCTCTTAAATGTGGTCACATTCTTTGAGAAGACAAAAACAAAGATGATTATTTATAACAGAAAGCAGATGACAGGGATTGTCAGCAACCAGTATAAATCACAGATGTATACATCAATTTGGAAAATGTTGATCTGGAATAAAAGTGAGCATTACAAGACAGACTAGGGAGGAGAAGGGTGACTCAGTAACAAACCCCCCTCTCACCCAGAATTGCAGTTCTGTGAAGCATCTGAATTGGTGCTGGGAAAACTACTGGGTGTCGAAACATAAAGTAGGGTACTGGCCTGAATGGTCTTTGGCTGACTGTTGTTCTGTTTGCGGAGTTGTGTTTTTCTGTTGTGTTGGGTTGTATAGAAGCCATTGCACCAGGGCCTTCTGATACACACCTGGAATTTAGACCTTAGCGTTGTAAGCCTCCAAGCTGCCCAAGTGCAATATTCTGCCCCTTCCTAGGCCTTATGTCTCATCTCAAGGATTGTACCACACTGCAGCATCCCCATTGCCACTGGAAATGAATATTGGCTACTACCACCAAAGGCCTGTCATCAACACTTACTCTCTGATAACTCCAGAGATTACTCATTGTCTTGGTCATTTTCTTGTCCCTAAGACACAATACCTGACACCTGCAAAGTAAAGGAGGAGAGCTTTATTTTAGCTCACCGTTCATAGAAGTTTCAGGACATAGTTCACTGGCAGATCCACATGGAAGGGGGCTATGGTGCCCCAGGGAGCCCCCTCTTCCAACCAGAACTCACCTGACAGAAAGTCACCTAGAAGCCTGCATGATCCAATTACTTTCCAAAAGTCTCACTTATGAGTGCACAAGGCTGAAGGGGGGCACATCTAGATATAAACTATAACACCCATCAACTATTCAAAAGTACCCCAGTCTTCTGCCAATGAAACAGACATGTTTGCCTTCAAATTTGGACATTACCCAACTGTTTCACAGAATTCTGCATAGATTTGGGGTAAATGTTTATCCTTGCCCAAATCCATTTAAACTTTAGATAATTTTATTGGAACTCTTTTTTCAAAGAAAAAAAAAACTTGCTCTAATTCTTCTAATACCATATAATTAAAGCTGGATTTATTTTTTCACATTAGTCATATATAAATATATATATTTGGGGGGGCCAGTGCTAGGGATTGAATCCAGAGTCTCGGGCACACTAAACAAGTGTGCTCTCCCTGGGCTATCTTCCCAGCCTCAGATCTTATTTTCATTTCAGGAGTAGGAGGTCCAGAAAATTTTTTTCTGGAAAAATTAGAACAGGACCCAAAAGTGGCTTTGTGAAATTTATTCTAAAAGAACACATTGAAAACTATTTTTTTTACTTGCATTCTTTACAGTTATATGTATGAGTAGAGAAACTTTGAGTGTGACCAAGTGGAAACCCAGACACCAATTTCTCCCTCATACCCAAGTAGAGTTTAATGCTTTGCCAGTATAAAAAGAAAAATATATTCTCTCTTGTTGGCTTGTTGATGGATCAGTTGCTAGTAATTTAATGGAGTGGTCCAGAAAGAAAATGTTCCAGACCATTTTAGGATTTGGCCATATTGTACATTATTTAAAGATGCTCAAAGGGAGTTGGTTTGTAGAGCATTTTGGATTTCAGTTGCAAGCCAGAGTCACGTACACAATTGTTGATACCCTTTTGTGTGAACCTACATAACAATACTACAAGGCCCATTGTTCTGCTGGTATTTCAGGTTAATAGTGATTTTAAATTCCCAGATTCTAAGTCTACCATTGAAATTGGCCCTGGAAAGTGTAGAACACTTGCCTAACATGCAAGGTCCCAAGTTCAACCCCCAGCATTGCCAATGAACAAAACAAAACACATCAGGTAATTCTTACGTGTATTAAATTTTGAGAAAGACTATTCTAAGAAGCATACAGTCAGTCAATAGCAACCATATCTAGCAAATTTCACAACTACAGCTTTTTATTATGAGTTCAATTTTAGGTTCAGACAATACATTATCTGTTGGAATAACAAATAGTGTTTTCTAAATCTATGCTACTTATTATTCCATACTTGAATATGAGTTTTTCATTTCTACATTTATCTATTTATAGAATATTACTTTTTATATCCTGTGCCTCATTTCTAACATGCCTTGTAAAAAGCATATTATGTCTGCATATTCGTGTTCCTACAAAATTTATATGTTGACACTTAATCCCCAATGTTACAGTATTTAGAGATAGGGTTTTAGAAGATAATTAGATGTTGAGGGAAGAATCCTCATAAATGAAGTTAGTGCTCTTATAAATAAAGGTCCAAGAGACTTCATGGGGCCCTAATACCATGAGAGGAAGCAGCCAAAAGGTGCCATCCATGAGGAAGAGGTCCCACACTACACAGAAATTTGCTGGTACCTTGATCTTGGAATTCTCAGCTTCTAAAATAAACTTCTGTTGCTTATAAACCACTAAGTTGAAATTTAGGCAGGTACTTTAGATTGCAAAGAGCAAAAACCAACTTGGATTCACTTAAGTAAAGAGAGAATGAATTTCTTAGATACATTCTGAAGAAGTGTCTGGATTTCAAAGAAGAGCTAGCAATTAAAACCTGGGAAAGGTGGAAAGAAGAGGAACACCTTTACTCAGAAATTCCAGTAAATTCCAGTATGGACATTGTCTTTAAAGCCCAGGCAGCAACATTATTCTGCTCTAACAATTGTCAAATGGAATTTCCAACTTCCCAACTACAGTTCTTTGGTGTTGCAGACACTGTAGGTAGCCATCTTCCTAAGCACTCTTCCTCCATCATGCACAATGCTAGAGGCTTGTGTCTGGTTCTCACCTCTTTCCAGCCTGACTCAAGAGTAAGTCTTGATTAATCCACACCAGTCATAGTAACCTTATGCCCTTTGCCAATGATTGGCTTTAGGGTGGGCGTGTGACATCATTCTGGCCAATGATATGTGAGGAGAGTTCTGCCAGAGCTTTGGAAAGAAGAAACAGAAGAAACAATGATTTATTTTCCCATACTAGACTAGATGTTGTCATGTCTGCATGTGATGCCTAGAGTTTCAGCAGCCATTTTCCTTGGAGGAGGACTGCTAGCCAAGGTCAAAGCTAACATGTCCAAATTAAAAGTGGGAAGGAAGCAGATTTCTCCACCTTGTTATGGAATAACTCTCCCTCTCCATGTCATTAAGTAGCTATTCTAATTAAATACCTTGTTGTATGAGTGAATAATTGCTCTTAGTGTTTAAAATAGTGGATTTGTCAGGATGCAGCAAATCAAGGAGATTATACACCATGACCAAGTAGGATTCATCCCAGGGATGCAGGGATGGTTCAACATATGCAAATCAATAAATGTAATGCACTGTATTAACAGAACCAAGGACAAAAACCATATGATCCTCTCAACAGGCGCAGAAAACGTGTTTGACATGATCCAACACCCATTCATGATTTTTAAAAAATCCTACAGAAATTTGGTATAGATGATTTTTATCTCAATATGGCTTTTATCTATGAAAAACCAACAACTAACATCATACCAAATGGGCAAAAACTTAAAGCTTTCACTCTAAAATCAGAAAAAAGACAAGGATGTCCACTGTTACCACTTTTATTCAATATGGTTCTAGAAACATTAGCCAGAGCAATTAGACAAGAGAAATAAATAAAAGGAATAAAGATAGGAAAGGAAGAAGTTAAATTATCGTTATTCATGGATGACATGATACTCTAAAACTCCACCAAAAGACTTTTAGATTTAATAACCAAATTCAGTAGTGTAGCTGGATACAAAGTCAACACTCAAAAATCAATAGCCTTCCTGTACATGAATAACAGACTCAAAGAGAGAGAAATTAGGAAAACAACACCTTTCACAATAGCATCCAAAAAATGAAATACCTAGGAATCAATCTCACAATGGAAGTAAAAGACCTCTACATTGAAAACTACAGTACTCTGAAAAAGAAGACCAAAGAGGATATCAGAAAATGGAAAGATATTCCTTGTTCTTGGGTAGGAAGAACCTATATAGTGAAAATGGCCATACTCCCAAAATTCTTATACAAATTTAATACAATTTGAATCAAAATTCCAAGTGCATATATCACAGAATTAGAAAAAAAAATTAAGAACTGGAAGAGACCTAGAATAGCAAGAGCAATTCTGGGCAACAAAGAAAAGGCAGGGAGCATCACAATCCCTGACTTGAAATTGTACAACAAATTTGTATCATTTTACTATGATAAAAACAGCATGTTACTGGTGAAAAAACAGACATGAGGATCAATGGAACAGATTACAAAATGCACAAACAACTCTAAACCTACTCAGCCACCTCATCTTTGACAAAAGAGCCAAATGCCTTCACTGGAAGAAAGATAGCCTCTTGAATAAATGGTTCAGGAGCAACTGGCTTTCCACACACCGAAGATTGAAACTAGACCCATATCTTTCACCATGTACTAAACTGAAATTGAAATGGATCAAAGATCTAAATATTAAAACAGAAACACTTAATCTGCTGGAAGATGAATAGGTAGAACTCTTGAATACATTGGAATAGGCAAAGACTTCATAAACAAAAACGCAGTTTCACAGGGAATATCACAAAGAATCAACAGCTGGGACCTCATCTTACTAAAAAGCTATTGCACAGCAAGAGAAACCACCAGCAGAGTAAAGAGACAACCCACACCATGGGAAAAAAAATTTTGCCAGCTGTTCCTCAGACAAAGGACTACTATTTAGAATATATAAAGAACTCAAAAAACCACACCCTACCAAATGTAAAGACTCAGTCTAAAAATGGGCATCTGAAATGAATAGACACTTTGCAAATGAAGAAGTACAAACAGCAAATAAATATATGAAAAAATGTTCAACATCACTGGTCATTCAAGAGTCGCAAATTAAAACAACTCCAAAATTCCATCTCACTCCAGGAAGAATGGCTGGTATCAAGAAATCAACCAATAACAAATGCAGGTGGGGCTGTGGGAAAAAAGGAACCCTTCTCCACTGTTGGTGGGAGTGTAGACTGCTGCAACCACTGTGGAAATCAATGTGGAGATTCCTCAAAAACTAAAACTAGAGGTTCCATTTGATATAGCTATTCCCCTTCTTGGTATTTTCTTGAAAGAATTAAAAGCATCATACCACAGTGATACACGCACACCCATGTTTATAATGATACAGTTTGTAGTAGCTAAATCTTGGAAACAGCCCAAATGCCCATTCACTGATGAATGGATAAAGAAGATGTGGGGTTTTTTTTTAATACAATGGAGTACTACTTTGCCATAAAGAAGGATGAGCTTCAGACATTTATAGGTAAATGGGTGGACCTTGAGACCATACTCTTAAGTGAAATAAATCGAGCACATGTGTTTAAATATTGCATTATTTCTTTGGCATGAGAAATCGAAAGTGGAAATAAGGTCTAGAAAGTATAATATATATTGGAAAATGGAAAGAAAATGTTCAAATAGGAAAGGGAACAAGGGAAGAGGGAGGGAGAAAGGAAAGAGGAACAAGAAAAAAAGAAAGAAAAAGTGGAAACAAAGCTTTGGATATAGGGTGGGAAGGAGGCCTTGAGGGGAGGGGAAGAATGAGAAAAAAAGAAGAGGCAGGATGTATCATGTACAGGTGCAGACTCTCTATGACAAGTGTTACCATTATGTATATCCAAAGTGTACCAATAAATGTTTTGTGAGAGAGAGAGAGAGAGAAGCCAATCCAAAAAAATGTTATTATAAAATAAATTAAAATAGAATAGTGGATTTGTAGATTTTCTGTTGTTTATACCTCAAAGCTTTCTAAGCGATATTCAGAAAGAAAGTTTGATTAACACAACTTGATTTAGTTTTTACCCCCGGCTGGGTGTGTTGGAAAACTCCTGCCATCCCAGCTACTCAGAGGCTGAGGCAGGAGGATTGCAAGATGGAGGCCACCCTGGGCAATTTACCAAGACTCTGTCTCAAAATAAAATTTTGAAAGTACTGACATATAGTTTAGAAATAGAGTGGCCCTGCCGGGGATTTAGCTCAGTAGTGCCTGCACCTACCTCACAAGCTCAAGGTCCCAAGTTCAATCCCCGGTACAAAAAAAGAAAGAAAGAAAGAAATAGAGTGGCCCTGGGTTTAGTTCCCAGTACTGAAAAAAAAAAAAATCCTGAATCCACTATCAACAGAAAGGAGACAGGCTAACATATCACAGTCAAAATTCCTGTGACCTTCTACAGGTTGGAGACAATTTTAGAAAAGGAGGAATTGGGAGGAGCCAAGCATTCTTCATCCCCTCCCATAACATTTGCATTTAATTTTATTTTTACATTGTTATTAGTCCATGTTTGCAGTACATAATGATCACATTCATCATGGGGGATTGGTACATGGACATAACACATCTCAATTCTTTTTTCAGCCCTTTCACCTCACCTCCCTCCATCTCTTGGCAAGCATTCTCCTAAGAAGTGACTACTACATTTACTATCAAAATTCAACCACAACAGAAATAAAATCCCCAGATATAAGCAATGTATAGCAATGTGATATTTTGTGCATATTTGCTAGACAGGGCAAGGTCTTAACCCTAATAACTATAGTCATGCTTTGTGTAACAATGAGACTACATTCTGAGATATGCATCATTAGGTGATTTTGTCATTGTGTGAACATCATAGAGTGTATTTACACAAACTAAGATGGCTGTTGTCACTAGGCAATATGATGTTGTATATGCAGTCTGTTTTTGACTGAGACATTACTATGTGACACATGACCATTAGTATCTAGGTCCCTTTGGGCCGGGGATTTAGCTCAGTGGTTCCACCACCGGCCTCGCAAGCACAAGGTACCAAGTTCGAACCCCAGTACCCCCCCAAAAAAAAGAAAGAAAGAAAAAGTATCTAGGTCCTTTTGTCTGCCAAGGGACCTGGGGCAAAGTAGATCAAGAACAGCAGCAATGGAGTGGAGGCAAGGGGCCAACTGGTTTGCACCTACAGGTTTCTATTTGTTCTGGTTTCTCTTTGGCATATTGAAAAGTTGCCACCGTGTCCTTGTCACTTAGCTCAATGGTATCACAACTTATCCCCTCAAATTTTGTGTCCAATTCAGTTTCTAGGCTAAATTCATCAGGTCATCCCATAAAACTTTCTGCCTTCAAAAGAAAAGAGCTTCTAGACAGCAGTATCTGCCCTGTTTTTGGCAGAATGGTAAATCATGAAGCCTTCCAGCAACAGAATTTCACACCCTAGTCCAGGGGATTGTGGACCTATCTTTAGCCAAGATTTGGGACCATCCCCAACCTAACCAAATCCTATTGCTTTTCAGCCTCATGTAAAAGAATCATGTGATCCCACCTTAGGAAGATATTAGATTTCTATAGTTTTCCTATCACAATTTTATAACAAGAATCCATGAATGGACGCACACCCAGAGTTAATGCAGTATAGTGGACCCTTGACTTACAAACTCAATTCATTCTCAAGGACTGGTCATAACCCAAATTGGTTGTAAGTCAAGACTATTTTTCCCATAAGAAATAATGGAAATATCCATATTGTGTTCTGAACCTCCCAAAGCATCACTAACCTTTTCATAATAATAATAATAATAATAAAAGGTTGTATAATGTGTTCAGTGTAGAGGCCCTTGGGTTCAATACCTAGTGCGGAAAAGAATAAATGAAAAGAACATTTTGTTTGTTTTGAGACAGAGTATCGCTGTGTCAGACTGACTGACAATTTACAATCCTTCTGCCTCCGCCTCCCATGAGCTGGGATTACAGGCATGTCCCGCCATGTCCAGCAAGAAGAAAAGATTTAAAGGAAGGCTTTGCTAAACTGCCTCAGCAAAGTGAAGGGGGTAAATTTTCTTCTCTGGACATACGTGGGACAAATACTGTAGAACTGTTGTATCATTAAATGGTTTTATTTATTTATTTGTCTCAGGGCTTATGCAAGGAGTAGCAGTACAAAGGGTAGAAATCCTGGTTCGTAATCCTAAGCAGCCCTTCATTTGGTGGGCAATAGTTCAATTTTTTTATCCTGTATTCCCTTCCCTTATATAACAGTGTCTTGGTTACTTTTCTCATTGCTGAAACAAAATACCCAAAGTTAAAGGAGGAAAGGTTTATTTAGCTCACAGTTCATAGAGGTTTCAGTCCATAATTGGCTGGCTCCAAGGCAGAGTGGCACATGGCAGAGGGGGATCTCAGAGGAGAACAATTTGTGCCTCCCACAAGGTAGCAAAGCAACAAAGCAATATCATGTATAACAAGATAATATTCAAACTACTTAGGGCGGCTAACACTCACACCCTTAAGCCTAGTGCTCTTGGGCTTAGCTTGTACCATGAATCTACTCCAGCAGCACACACTCTAGATCCAGTCACCTCTGAAAAAGCCCCACTCAAAACTGCATGAGGCTTTAGGGGGACATCCAGACCCAAACCATAACAAACGGGTTGAAAAAGACCTTGGAAAGAAAGTATTACGATTTAAATTATACTGATGAAGCGTCTAAGCATCTCACACTCTGCAGTCTCTGGCTTTTCTTGCTTTATTTGAACGTACACAGTCACTTCATTATGTGCAGAACAGATGGCTTATTTAGCGGCACCCATTGTCTCACTTTGACAAGTCCTCGCTAAGTGTGTAGCTCAGTGGCAGAGCACATGCCTAGCACGAGCGAGGCCCATGAGTGAGGCTCTTGCTTCCATTCCCAGTACCACGAAATCAAGACAAATTCGATCTTTCTTTAATAACTTGTGGTGGTGAGTTGTTACTGGAAAACTGCATAAAAATAAATTCTGGACTTGGCGGGCAGTAAAAATGTTTCTTTCGTACTTTACTGTTAGTTAATATTCAAATATATGAGAGGCAATTAATTTTTAAAAGGTTTACTAGTACATGCTTGAGGTTTATAGTGACATTTATCACTGGGGACTTGTACGTGAACATAACACATCTTAATTATTTTTGTCCCCTTCCCCTCCACTCCCTCCAGCCCTTCGCCCCCTCCCCATTTACAAAAGCTCTAGTTCCATTTTTTCCATTCAATTCCTTTGTCTTTCTCTAAATCCCTTTTCCTTTCCTTCCCTCTTCCTCCTCAATCTCTTGTCCCCCTTCCCATTTGAAAACGTTCTTCCAGCTTCTTAGCATCTATAAGACAGGTAATTAAGTTTCACAGAATGAACAACTGGGTCAGGTTTTATTTTCAGAGCTCTTTAAGGAATTTTAGCAATCTAATTGGAAAAAACCATTGTCTTTTAGACAGGAGAAAAGCTTACTGGGTCTGTCAAGTCTTTATACTTTTGGTGTCTTCTGAAGGTGAAGCCAGGGATTTCTGCAAGTTGTTGTGTGAGTCCTGTCTACATGCAAGTGTCCAGCTTCTCCTGCCAAATGCCTGTTTGGGGGCTTGCAGTTCTGCGAGCCTGTGTAGCTGTCTAAAGCTGTAGAGCACCCATGATCTGCTGTCCCTGTGGAGGGTGGGGCCTTGTTGTGGGCTTTCTGATGGCCAAGTAGGGAGATGAGGTAGTGTTAGAGTCCCCTCCCCTGCAGTGCACCCCTTGCCAACAAATGCTGTGCAGATGGTTAGTGAGATCTTCACCTGTGCAAACAGTGTTTGTTCCAGTCTGAGCAGGGGGTTGGTTTTTCTGCTTCCCACTGCTTCGGTAGGGACAGCAAGTCCTACCCCTGGGGATAAGGAAGGTGAAAGTGAAGTCAGCAGGAAGATACCCGTGGAGCACTGTGCTGCGTGCTGTGCTAAGGAAAGGCCCAAGGAGTGCTCTTCACTTCTTTCCCCAAGGTAGGAAATAGTTTTCCCTAGAGAGTTAGAAGCTTATTTCCAGAGTTTATTGGTGGCCCAGAGATGGTGATGAGAGACTGTCAGGTTTCTTTGTTCTTGGGGATCAGAGGGTAGATAGAAATTCCTTCTCTGTATTGCTCTATGCAATCATACAGAAAGCTGTAGGACAGCGAAGACAATTTGAATTCTGTGGCCAGTTTTGTCTAAATAAATTGTAGCATTACAGATGAAATAATAAAGGCAATGTCACATTTTAACTCCAATAGCCAAAGGTTGGGGGCGGTTTCATAGCTTAAAAAAACCACACACATAAAATATTAAACCTGAAAGAAACTTGTCCATTGCCCAAATCCACATTTTTCACAAGTAAAAACTAAGATGTGGGAGATAGAGGCTGGGGTATAGTTCTGTGATAAAGCATTTGCCTAGCATGCTTTAGGCTGTGGCCTTGAACCCCAGCACCATCAAAATAATAAACACATAAATAAATTAATTAAATTAAAATGAAAAACATCTCAGAGACAAAGTATCTTTTTAAGAGTAGTGGCTACTCCAGGGGTAGCCTGTGTGCCTGTAACCGTGAACTGCATCTTGTGGAGTGCTCAAGTGAGCATACAGCCTCAGAAGAAACCATTTGTAGATACGGTTTCAAGACAAACCCCCAAGTTTCTTTCTAGGATTATTGCAGCCCCTATGTAAACTTTGAACCTCAAATTTTGCTTGCACTCTAATTGTGGACTTCCAACCTCCAGAACAATGAAAATAAACGCTTCTACATCCATCCAATGATTGTCACCCAAGGCAACAAAGCCATGGCCCACCAGGTATTAGGTCAGAAAATGAACCCTAAACCCAGCCTTGGGCTGCAGTAGTTAAATTGTTTTGGTGCTAGAATTGAGCCAAAGACCTCATCCTACCACCAGACTTTTCCCCAGCACCTTGTCTATTTTAATCAGAGAAAGGTTGTCACTGATTTTCCTAGCCTGGCCTTGAACTTTGGGTCCTCCTGCCTTACCCTCCAAAGTACCTAGGACTGCAGGAGTGTGCCACTGGGCATGGTTGAAATTTCATTATTAACAACTTTGTGTAATATTTTTGTTCTTCCTCCCTGTTATTTATGGAAAGTAACAAAGATTAGGGGAGGAAACATTAACATTTTTATGTAAACAGTAAATACTTTGACATCTGTAGGCCCAAGAGATGGGTTATTGTGACATTTTTTAGCCAAAATAGTTTTTGAGTCCCTGACTCCAATAAACACAAATCGTAAGCAGTGGATTAAGGGCCCAGGATTGTGTTTGTCCTCTTTCCCTATGGTGGTTCTGAGTGTCTCATCCTAACACCAAGACTTTCTCCTCTTTAATCTAAAGGAGAAATGGATGAAGATCTCTGTTGTTTGTAGGAGTCAGCAAGACACTAGAGGAAGCCTGGTGCCCCCGGACCATGAGAATTGCTTTCTGCACACCCCAAACAGTGCCAACTGGAGTTGGCTTCCTGAGTGGCTGGATCTGTACCGTTGCTTGCTCAGCTGATCACCCCTAGCTGATCACCACCAAAGCGCACCACCCTGGTGCTAGTCTGATGTTGGCACTGCTGCTCTCTAAATATGGGCATGTGAGTTAGTGACAAAACAGGATGAAATCCCTGAAATGGCTAAGGGTGGATGAAATCGAATAAAACCTGGGAAGCAGAGATGAAAGGAGACAAGCAGCACACCTTCTCTTCAGGAAGCACCATGCTACCTGCACATTGCTGAGAATGCATTTTGGTCCTCTACACAACATGGCCATTTTCAGCCTGCATCAAGAAGATATACTGGAAGAAGCAGACAAGGAAAACAAGAACATTTATTATATTGAGAACAATGAACCTATAGGAATTGTAGAAGTGAGGCCATCAAACTGCTTAAAACTCTGGGGATTGGGATTATGCTAATCAGTGGGGGTTTCTTTGGGGTGAATATACTCAGAGGTATGAAGATTTTTCTTGGTTGGGGTTTTTCATGGGCTGCTGACCCTCACTCTCCTCCCCAAACAAGTGAGGACTCTTTTCTGGAGCCAGTGGAAGGCCTGCCTCAAGTTCATACAGTGGTTTGTGTGTCAGACCGAGTGGCGCCCTCCTCTGACTGCCCCGAGGAGACCCAGGAGGACTCCTTGGTGCTGGTCTTCAGCTTCTGCTGAGAAAAGGAGGACAAGTTAGATAAATGTAACGTCCCAGCAGGGCAGCCAGTGTTTACTCACTTATGAAACTCAAATCTTTCTGCTAGAAATAGCCCAACTGTAATTCCCAGTTTCAGAACTCAACCCTGAAGCACAGAGACTCTCAAAAAAACCCCAACTTTTCTGGGCATATTGATTAGCCCTTGTCTTTCTTCCTGCCCTCCATCTCTCTCTCAGTGCCCTTTGATATTTTCCCTCCATCTCCTCCCTGGCCCCTTTCCTTCCTGTCATCTTCCTCCCCCTGCACATCCTGTCAGCGCTCGAGGTCCAGTGCTTCACAGAAAGCAGTGATGCTGCATGCTGTCCAACCTAGCACCTCCACCAGGCATGTCCCCTCCTCTCTTAGGAGGCAGCTCTGTGCTCACCTCAGCAAGTTCATCTTCCTTGACCGTCACTGGCATCTCTGAGACCTGGGTGACTTCTGTATTTTCCTGTGGTTTGCAGTTAGGCAGGTCCTCGTGTGTATGGTGTTCTTCACAAGGGACCTGAGCCGGATGAGGAGGGGCACTGCTGCCCAGGTGGAAATCTTTCTCAGGGAGTCCCTGAAGCAGGAGGTCATCAGCTTTGTTATTGTTCTGATTTTATTTACCAGGTTCCTGATATTCTTCATTGTTTTGTATTTCTTCCTTCTCCTTGTGGTTCTCATTCTGCTCTTTTCTGTCGTCCTCATGAGAATCAGGTAGCATGGTGTTATCAGGTCTTTCATACACCTGAATTTGTTCATGAAGCTCTGCATATACTTCTTCATTACTCTGGGTTTCTTTGGTGTTCTGTTTTTCGGTGTCCTTTTTTTCTTGTTCAGTTGATTGCATTAGCATGCCCTCAGCTTGGTTTTCACAGTTTTCAACTTGTTTATTAGCTTCCTGATATTCACTTTCTTCTTTGTTCTCCTCATTGTTACGATCTTTTTTACGTTTCTCAGGGGGTTCAAGAATGACAAGCTGACTTTCTGGCCAACCATCCGTGGGGTCAATCTGTTGCCCTCTGTATGTTGAATTCATATTTATCTGCAGGTCATTGGCAGTGACAATCTGATCAGCTCCTGTGCCTTCACTGTCTGAGTCTGTGTCCTCATTCCCTTCCACATCAGTGCTTGGTGTACACACATGGTTTGGGTTGTCCTCAATGCTGTATTTGTTGTCCATGTATCTTCCTAGAGTTTGTGTGTCATCTGGTTCTTCAATCATAGGGAGGTTGTTGACTGAAGAACCTACAACACATCCGTCATAGAAGGTTGTCGTCTCACGGCAACAGATACAACCTTTGGAGGGGGCTTTGGTCTCTTTGTGGAAGGTGTGGGAAGCAGGGAGATCACTCCCTGCGTGACTCTCCATCGAATTCATTTTCAAATGGGACTGCTCTGAGTCTGAGCAGTCATTGCTGGGGTTTAGGGTTGCCATGAAATTATAGGGTTGTGTCTTCAGTCTCCGTCAAGTCCTGAGGCTTCAGAAGAAGAAAATGAAGAAAAGATGTCGGGAAGAAGAACAGAGTTATGTGCTTAAGTAATAAAAGAAGAGTATGTGGTCACACACACACACACATTCTCAGTCTGCAGTGCCCTGTCCTGGCGGCTGCTCACCTGAAAGATAAGCTCTCAATCTCTAATCTTGACAAGGGGATGTGAGAAATCCTGCAGAGTTTGACTCTCTGTGGCCAAGAGAAAACATAAGTCTGTGTTGTATAACTATTGATTGCCATGGTGGTATCTGAACAAAGTCATAATAAAAGACAGAAAAGAAAAGAAAGAGGGGCAACAGACCACAGGTTCTATTCACTTTCTTCTAAAATATTCTGTACACACACCAGTCAGGCTAAAGAACATTTCTCTTGTTGGCAGAAGCATGAGTGATATACGAGTCTCTTCCTCTTTTACTGTGGAATCTAAGATGATCTCTGTCCTCAGGGAAGTCAGAACCTCTCTGAGGAGATACAAATCAACTGACTGGTAGAGGCCAAAGAGTGCAGCAGAAGAGCTTACAAATAATATCATGAGAGGATTTAGAAGGGCACCTCATGCAGGCAGGCTGGGAGTGGGTAGGAGACCAGGAATAACCTCCTGGGGTGACGTCTTGGATCTGCAAAGCTATGGAGGAGGTAGAAGAGAGGTGGGTATAGTGGCACAGGCTATAATCTCAGCACTTGAGGGCAGAGGAAGGAGAATTGTAAGTTCAGGCCTACCTAGACCACTTAGAGAGATCTGGTCTCCACACAAATCCAAAGAACACAAAAGACAAGAGGTAGTAGGCATATTGGGGGACCAGTTTGTGTGTCTATAATGTCAGTCCCTTTCTGTCATATTTCTGTATATGGGACCTATGGACATAAGTTCAGACATACAGTATATTGGAGTCTTATGATAGTCCATAGCAAATTGCTTTCCAGAAAGCTTATATATATTTATGTGGTCATCATAGTACCAGCTGGTAGCATATTTAGCCTACTTTTTCCCATGATGCTCTAGCTATTAAATGGGTGTAGAAGAACACATGGGCATACACACACACATTCCCGGGCTGCAGTGCCCTGCCCTGATGGCTGCCTACCTGATAGATAAGCTCTAAAAGTCTTCCCTTGTGAACAGGTGATGTGAGAAATGTTCCAGAGTTTTGAGTCTCTGTGGCCAAGAGAATACATAAGTCTGTGCTCTATGACTATTGGTTACCATGGCAATATTGTGACCCACTTATAATGGAAAATGGGAAAGAAGAAAAGGGGGTAGAAGATCGCAGCCTCTCTCCCCATGTTTCCAATTTACTCTGCATAGACACAGGATAAAGAATCTTCCTTCTGTTGGCAGAAACATGGATGCCACGGGGGTGTGTCATAGTTACTTTTCTTTCATTGCTGAGACAAAATACCTGACACCTGAAGTTAAAGGGGAAAAGGTTTATTTAGCTCACAGTCTGTAGAGGCTTCAGTCCATAGTTGGCTGGCTCCAAGGCAGAGTGGCACAGGGCAGAGGAGCATCGCAGAGGAGAAACAGATCATGGCAGTGGAAGACAGCAAAAGCAACAAAAGGACCTTAACAGCGTCTTTCTGCCTCTTTTTATCTAATCCATACTACCAGGATTAGGGCAGTGCCAAACCAATCACTATACTGGTTTAGTAATCACATGCTTTTAATCCTAGCATCATACACTCTAGATTCAGCTACCTCTGACAAAGCCACTTATGACCACATGAGGCTTTGGGGGAAAATCTAGACCCAAACCATAACTGGGTGTCTTCCTTTTGTTGTGGAGTCTAAGACAGTCTATGTCCTGGAAGAATTTAGAGCCTCTTTGAGAAACTACATGTCAACAGTCTAGTAGAGGACAGGGTTTAAGTGTAGCAGAACTTACAAATAATGTCAGGAGAGGGCATAGATGATCACTTCATACAGGCAGGCTGGGAGTGGATATGAGAGTAGGACTAACTTTGTGGGTACAGATGCCTTCCCATGTGAATACTTATGGAGGAAGTAGTAGGGACACTGCCACAGTGATACACCTGTAATGTCATCACTTGGGAGGCTAAGGAAGGAGGATTGTGATTTTCAGGCCAACCTCCTCTACATAGAAGGACTTGGTCCCAAAGGAAAACAAAAGAGGTTTTTGATGATATAGGAGAAACATAACTCCCAACCTGCTAGTTGTCAGATGTGCCAAGTTCATCGAAGAATGAATTTCAAGGAACAACAGAGGTTAAGAGTAGAAAAGGTTTATTGAGAGATAGCTTCTGACAGACAAGAGCGGGGTCTCAAGTGGGTTGCCACTGAGGCCTTTTGTCAGGGGAAATTTATACAGCAAAGTCACAATGTGGATACAACACGGATTAAACGGGAATCTTCCTATACAATCACAAGTGTAGCTACTTAGCTAATACTGATCTAATAGGGAAATGTGTCACATAGCAAGGGTACATGGAAAGAACAAAGGTATGTTTGGGGAGGGATGGATTCAGATGCTCTGGTCACCCACCTGGGCAACTGATGCCTAGCTGGACTCACTGGACCAGGTGGTGCTAATTACAGAATAATTCCAGGTTACTCTTTATGCCTTAGGGAGCCATGTAGGCCTGGCTATTGCATCTCTGTCTTGAGGCCTGGCCTTTTTCAGATGTGCCTCCACCCATAATTTTGATGTTTTTATTTTTCTGCTGACTTCCTTCAGAGCCAGTCCCTCTCTGACTGTATATTAATTTCTACATATCTTAGGTGTGTAATATAGGCATGTAGGGGAGGGTATAGTTTAAGCAAGAATTCTCAGGTGAGAAACCTGTTGAGTGGGACGGACAAGTACAATGAGATACAAGGGGTCAGTGAGGTCCCAGTAGGCTTCTCTCCACCTACGCTGAAGAACATGGATTTTTGCCCCTGTTCCAGCCAGGATGGTGGCATTCATGTGCAGGCATTCTTAGAGACAGTTCAAAATACACTGAAATGTTTCACATGATTGAAAACAAAAATTCCAATTGCCTTAAGCACATGGACATTATTGCTTATCTCCCATGAGTGTGGGGTCTGTGGATTTGTAGCAGAGGAACCAGGCTTCACTGGGTAGAAGAAGGATTTAGGGGAGAAAAGGGGGGTGCAACTTGGGTTTTCAAGGGTGAGAAAGTACAAAGGGCAAGCAGTGTCAGGAGGAAGTTCCTGCACCCATCCTTCAGGTTTCCAGCCCCCTCATGCTTCTCCTTCCCAGGATAACATCACACCACATTCACTATGGATGATTATACAGGTCGAAGACAAAGCTGTTTTGCCACAGAAGCAGCCACCAGGCCCTTGGTTACTGAGATGGTTCTCATGTCTCTGTTATTACAGTGCCTCCTTCTTCCTGCTTCCATTCTACTTATAATCTCAGCCTGGAATCCTCCTTCCAAGAACCCCTTTTATGACTTCTCTTTCTTCTTAGTGCACCAACCCATCCATCTTTCAGCATCCTGGGGACCAGGCCCCCTATAGGTCCAGACCAGGTGAGTGCTATTGCAGAGATGTTTTCTTCCTGTTTGGCTTGGGCACAACCTTTCTGATTTCTGCCAATGTCTAGGAGTTATCCTCCATCTATCCTTTCCCTGTGTCTTTTCATCAGTGTTTCTGGAGCCTGGCTCACTCCTTCTAGCTTCTTTGCTGTCTCTCCCCATTATTTCCTTACCTAGTTGAGTGAACAATTTAGTATGCATTAACATGATGGTGATCTAATCTCCGTTTTCTTCACTTCTTTTTTTTCAGGCTAGGTCTGATCTTGACACAACTGTGTCCTTTCCTTTTGTAGGCCTAGATTTCCAGGAACCCGCATTTCTACTTTCTTGTTCTATCTTTTGCTTCACCACCCAAGAAGCTGATGAAAGGAGAGTCTTATCAATTAATGGCATTGGAAAAATTGGATATCCACATTTAAAAAAATGAAATTGGACTCCTACCTCACACTGTACCTCCAAATCTCAATTTCACTTTGGATTAAAGATCCAAACACAAAAACAAACTCCTAGGAGCTCCACACCACTACCTTCTGCACTACTCTCCCAGTTTAGCTGGCCCTAACTTTCACCTTCTCCAGGACCAAGGTTCAACTAACTAATATAATTAATTAATAAGTGTCACAATGTGCTGATGAAAGAAGACTAAGGGTTCTTGAAGTAACCAGGGTTTTGTATCTGAAGTGTCTACACTCAAGCTACCAGGAAGGTGTGTACTCTGCATTAGAGAATGTTTCTAAGTGCATTTTAGCAAATAGGTTAAAGAGCTTCCCATCAGATTTTTAAAATATCAAGATATATTTCTAATCTAACTCTGCCTAGACATCTCTTCTTTCTTCTTCCCTTTCTACTTATCATTTCATTTTCTAACTTGCTCTTCAGGCTTTGTTTTTGTTTTGAGGGATACCAGTCGTATACCACAGATTTAGATTAATCTGATAAGCACAACTAAGAACCTTAGTTGTCCTATTTGTAAAATCAAAATTCTTTTAGCTCCAGGAGTATAGCTGAGGTGGTATTGTGTTTATGATTTTCTTGCTTTTATTTTTTTTTATAACATACAGTTGTACATATATTGTGCATGTTTTTAGATTTTATGTAATATTTTTCCGTCTATCAATATGAGAATATGTTTGTCTTCTTTATTCTGTTAATATGTTTTTAAACATTTTTATACATTTGGAACTTTTTTGTTTGTTTGTTTGTTTTTGATTTTGTTTTTTAAGAGGTCTCATGGGCCAGGTATATAGCTCAGTGGTGCCACACCTACATGGTAAGTGCAAGCTCCCAAATTCAATCCCCAGTATCAAAAAAGAGAGAGAGAGAGAGAGAGAGAGGGTCTCGCTATGTAGTTCAGGCTGGCCATGAACTCACTGTGTAGTTCAGGCTGGCCTTGAACTTGCAGCAATCCTCAGCCTCCCGAGTGCTGGGGTTACAGGTGTGCGCCATCACACCTAGCTTAATTTGGAACTTTTGACTTATGAACATAACATACTTCTCCATGTAACTCATCTTCCATGTCCTTCAGTGAAGCTTTACAAAGCTTATTGTTTTGATTTATTCCTACTCATATTTTTGACAATGTTTTAAGATAAATATTTTTAGAATTCCATTTTCCATTTGTCCCTGGATTCTAGAAAGGTATTGACTAGGAGGATCTTGATATCTAGTAATTTATTTATAGATTCTTTTAGATTTCTATATAGACAGTCATATCATCTGAAATCATTCAGCTTTATTCTTTTTCTCCCTTCCTTCTTCCATTGTACCTCCAGTACAATGTTGAACTAGATATAGACATAATAGTGGGCATTCCTATCTTGTTCGTGATTTTAAAGAGACTCATGGTGGCATTTAGCATTTCATATTTTCTCTAAGTAAATAGTAGATACCTTTTATCGGGTTAAAAAGTTCTTAGCCATTCCTGGCTTGCATTATTTAAAATCATGAATGCTTCTTGATGAATATCAAACCCCTTTTTCTACATTGATCAATATATTCAGAAATTTTTCTTCATTATTTTGCTAATATGGTAGTGATAAAATTATTTGATAGTTTAGCTAACTCTGTTTTCCTAAAATCTACCTTACCTCACGATGGTTTGTTATCTGTTTTTTACTACTTGGCTGGATTCGTGCTGCCAATGTTTTAATCCATGATTTGTACATCCTTGTTCATGAGAAAAACTGCCCTGTAAATTTTCTTTCTTATATTGGCCTCCTTTACTTTGGGTATCAAGGTTATATATACTAGCTTCATAAAATGAGTTAATAGTGTTCTCTATCTTAATAATCTGTTTAAAAGAGTTTGAGACTGTGTCTTAACTATTTAAACAGAGAAACCTGTTTCTTGAGTAACTGTCCCATTTAGGTGTGATTTTAAATTTGATTCCCCTTCTTTCATATCCCCAGTCTTCCTTTCCCACATTTCTTCCTCCTCTTTCATCTCTCTGTATCTCTCTCTCTGTCTTCTCTGTCTCTCTCTCTCTCTTTCTCTCTCTCTCTATCTTGCTATATTCACTTTCTTTTCCCTTTTCTATATCATCAATAAGAGCACTTTGGAATTAAAGCATAAAAAATTAATTAGGCTAAAGCCCAAGACTACGATAAATTTATTTATTTACTTACTTACTTATTTATTTTTGTACCAGGGATAGAACTCAGGAGCTTGTGCTTTCGAGGCAGGCAGCGGAAACAATGAGCTAAATCCCTGGCTAAATATTTTTAACATTCCCAAATTTAATATTTCTTTGTGAGTGATATGACCAATTAATACTGCCTAGTTTGGGGAGAGGGGCCCTCAAGTCATATAAAATAATACTGATTGCTCAATGAGGATTTCAATCCTCTATTCATAACTACCTACAATATTTTGAAATATTTTTAAAGCCAATTCAGTCACATTCATAACATGGTAATAATTCTAGACCTCTTTGCCTTGTGACACTCAACAACTAAGAGAAACAATTTGATTCTGTAAAAAATACATCTTGTTTGTGGCAACAAGAGCCTTTTACAAATAAGCTACAATGATTTTCCAGGTTTTTCAGTAAACCTTTGGTTCTGCGCTTTATATTTCATAGATACCTTTCTCTTCTTTCAAATAGCACAAATGGAATTTTCTTTTTGGAGCATCATTTCTGAATAGTAAGCATTACTTTAATTCTCTGTCAGGAAAACCTGGAACTTTTCCTCCTTTGTTTTAGTTAAAATACAAATATATTAAAACTCTCAGAGTGCTGGGATTACAGGCATGCGCCACCATGCCCAGCTTCCTCTTCTTTCTCTTACAAAAACACTTGTCAGTGGATTCAGGGGCCACTTGCATAACCTAGGATGTTATCATCTTTCTCAAAATAAAAATTTTAAAAAGGGGGCCCAGGGCTGAAGATGTAGTTCAAAATTCTCTGGATTCAATCCCTAGTACTGAAGGAAGAGGTAGAGACAGACAGACAGACAGCCAAGGAGAGGCATGGTCTCCTTTCTTTACCTGGATATTGTCAGTGTATAATGCCTTGACTAATGATCTGTCTTGCTATCAGCTGGAGAATGAAGCCAAGACATAGAAGAGGGCAGAGACAATAGGATCCCCACAAAGAGGACTCAAGCCCCTGGTACTGCCTTGGAGCCATATGACCTCGTGTTGAGATTTTCCGCTACTTCCATCCAAAAACATCCTAAATGACATAAAAGCAGCATTTGAGAGCAAAGCTTTGAAGTGCAAAGCTTTGACTAATAGGCCTGATTCTATCATTTAACTTGTTTTGTGTAAACCTGAGAAAGAATTAAAATCTTTAAACATTAGTTCTTTCATCTATAAATTGGGATCGCAATACCTTCTATACAAGATTAGAGTAAAAATTTAGTGGAGAAAAAAATCATGTAAAGTGTTTAGCACAGAACCTGATGCATCAAAACACATGGAGGAGAAATACAGATAATCCATGTACAGTTGTCTGGCACTTTGAAATGGCAATTGGATTTCCTCAAGCAGTAATTCACACTCTCAATGTGTCGTTAGTGAGAGCAGAAGACAGTTGACCACTTCTTGCTGTAAAACAATCTGTCACATGTTGGGAAGTCATTATTAGGGGTCTCACTTGTTAGTGTCATCTGTAGTTAATATCTAAAACCAAAATTATTAACTCATTGACCATTGTTCAGTTAACTTGTGCTCAGACTGAAAGGACATAGTGTGACAAGGATAGGGCTCAAGCGTCACCACCAAGAGTCCAAGCAAACCACCATCCAAATGCCAGGATGGTGTCTTTTGTGTTTGTGATCCTGTGCTTCTGGCCCCTTGTCTCTGTAGAGATGCTGTTTAGCTCTGGTAGGTACCACACATGCCAGCAGCCCTTGGTAGCAAAGTTTCTATTTCCTTTTGGTCTTACAGAGCCAAATTCTTTAGAGCCAGCCTCCAAAAAGACTATGCCTATAGACCAGCTTGAAGCCATGCTGACCAGGCTGTAATATTATTGGATTAGTTTATAATTTTGTTATTGATTAAAACTGAGTCATTCCAAGGCCTACATGTGACCTGCTAAATGAGCCTTCACCTGGTGTAGGGAGACAGACTTCCCTGTGCCAATAGTCACAATTGAGATCTAAATGACTGATGAAATTGTGCCATCTCTAATAGCAAGAAAACACTATAGCTGAGGAATTATGACTCTGTGCAGCCATTCTCTAAGATCAAACATTAGCTAAAGATAACACAGGTGGCTTGTTAACTATAACCTGTCCTTCACAAGAAAGCATCATTCCTCTCTTTTACAGCCTGGCTCATTAGTGCCTCAAGTTCTGCTATTCCCTATATCTGCCTTTACTCCCTTGCTATGTTGTATAATCACAAATACTGACTAATCCAGAGCCTGTGGTTTTAGCCAGGAAGAGCAAAGATCCGGTGGTCTTAGCCAGGAGAGAGAGGTAAGATCAGATTCCAGCCTCCCAAGTAATAAACTACAATTTTTTCTTTATTCTTTATTCCTTGTTCTTTGTTCTATTATTCTTATATCCTTTGCTGTACCCTCAGCAGGCAATCGAGCATCCCCTGATAACTGGTCAGGCATCAACTGGCATATGGCAATATTGGTTGGTTTCTTTCAACAAACCAGTGATGATTTGTCACTAGGCCATCTCCTGCCAGTCCAGTGATGTCCCAGCATCAGGCCTTGACAAATTAGCTCAAAGAGAATCTCAGCTTAGGGCTGTATGGTCTAGCAGCAAGGGCAAGGTAGGCTGGCTGAGGGAGGAGCTGGGAACTGTGGGGAAAATGCAGTTGACTGCTCTGAACACGTCTCTCTACATACAGGCTTGCTTTTTCTCTTTCTCCAAGAAGCAGTAAAAAATGGCTAATTTATGTTTTTTGGAAACAGAGATTGTGTCTTCTTCAATATCACTCATTACCTAAAAGTATTGAGAATAGTTTGTTGTTGTTCTTTCAATTTTTAAAATAAAATTTAAGTGTCAGTATATTTTTTAAAAAGCATTAAGAATATGCTACTGCATAAACTGGGTGGTTTTTTTCTACAAAGTGCAGATTTGCAAATATATTTTCATATCTCAATGTATTTCCTCAATTATACTTCTGCAGCATCATTTTTAACAGCCACAGAGACTCCACTGTGTGGCATCTATATGCTCTATATTGTAAGTAATATATACAACCAAGCAGCAGTGCAAGATTCTTAGTCTTCCACTACTTTCTGATGCTGTTGTTGTTGTTGTTGCAATTATAAATCCTTTGACAATTGGAACTAAATTCCTTCACTTCTTACTAATCTCCTAATTTCCTTAATGGAATTGCTGGTTCAAAGTATTTATCCAATGTTAAGTTTTAAATATATGGGGGCTGGCGATTTAGCTCAGTGGTTTTGCTGCCTGCTGCGCAAGCGCAAGGACCCAAGCTCGATCCCTGGTACCACAAAAAAAAAAAAAAAAAGTTTTAAATATATTGCAAATTTCAATAGGAACATTGAAATATTTTTATAAATTATATATTTACTTATAGAAATTTCTGTTGGCCTGCTAAATAATTGTACCAAAAATTTTTACTTTCTCTCTACTTAGCATCATAACTAAGTTACATTATGATGGTAGTGAACATACTACTCTGAAATTGTAGCAGGTCTTATTTTTCCTCAGAGTTAAAATTCTTCCATCATTTACCAGCTGCTCACTTAATTCCTTCTATACTTGGAATCATAATAATGGGGTTTGTGGCTCAATCTTTTGGTCTATTAATATAGGTAAATCTCACTAGTAATTCTATTTATCTTTTGATTAAATTGATCATATTGCATAAAACAGTAAGCTGTCACTATTTAAGTGAATCCAAAGTAGACTCTACTAGGCCTTTTTGATTTGCAAATTTACATGTAAAAGCCATGTCTATGTAGCATTTAAATGCTCAATCTTTTGATATTAGCACAGCATGAAAAGCAACAGTTTTTATATTTGATAGCATACATTTACTTTAAAAATATTCATATATGTGTGTTTATATATATATGCATTTCCTACTATGATAGGCCTTATTGATTATAGATATCAAATAAATTATTTAACTGCCAGGCCAAATGTTTACCAATGTGTTCGGTTATTGGGTCTTATCTATATTTGACCACTAGTTAGATGCTTCCATTTCTGCTTTCTTAACCTTAGCAAACAAGAGTACAGTTTAGCACTTTGCTTGATGAATAACTATATTCAAAGGCTCCAAAAATGCTGATGGCTAGATAAGGGAAAATAGCTCAAATTTAAATTTCAACCTGAGTCAAAGCTGAGAAAATTGTAGAAAAATATTACCTTTTTAGGGACAACTGTTATGACATGCATGAAATTCCTTAAATAAATGTAATGCAAACATGCAAGATGCAGTAAGAATCAATATACTAATTCAATATACTTGGGAGCATTGTGGTGTGGGAATTGACAGGTTATTTTTTATAGGAACATCTGATATTTGTTGTGGACAGTGTTATTATGATCTTAATCATTTGGATGAAACAATGAGCTAATTATCTTACTGCTTAACTTTCAACATCTTCAGGGATCAATTTCACCCAAAAGTGAACTGAGCCAGCTCCACATGTTCTGCTCTCAAGCAGTGACCTCTCTGATTCAAATGCAAAATGCTATTGCAGATGAAATTCACTGGGACAAAATGTTCAATAGAAAGATTACATTTCCAGTGGGGCAGAAAGATATTTGCCAGCATCTCATTAAGGCTTCGATACAAAGTCTTGGATTTCAATCAGCATTGAGATAGAATCGCAATAATCCGGGAGCAAGAATGTAGCTAAGGCTTTGTTTCCCATAGCATTATGCATTTTTCCCATCTACAATAAAATTGTGAAAAAATTTCCAAGAGAATAGATATGGAAAGAAATAACCTTGTAGTCATTTTAATGTCAGCCACACAACACGTACCATGAAGCCTCCGCGGCCTGATAACTTTGCCTCTTACTCAGGGAGGAGAAGGTGACATCATTTACATTTAGCCCAACAAGTGAAAAAGGCTGAAATTCTCTGCACCGTAAATGTAGCATCAATTCTTCCACCTCTGCAGCACCACCTCCCATCATTAATATAGCCCAGCCGTTTTACCGCCAGCATTTTATCCTCTTCCCCTCAAAGTAATTTACTGACTTAATGGAAATGTGAGAGATTTCCCTTAACAGATTTTATGAATTTAAGCTAAAGGTCTCGCTGAACATTTCCCTCTGAAGAGAGGTTATTCTTTGGTCAGAAGGCATTTGTAATAGTTCGGTAATCAAAAAAGATTTGCTTCGGACTTGCTAATTTGCTCAGTCTCTTAAGTAACAAAAGGGTCTAAACTCTGCCTCTCAATTTAAAGTGAGCCCTATAAAAGCTTCCAGCCTAGCAAGAAGTCTAAGAATCCACCGTCTGAGCTTTTAGCCCCATTTCAATTTGTGCAAGTGTAATATCATTAGGGACTGATTTCTACTGGAGAGTAGTTGTGGCTTTTCATGGAATTTAGTTCTTTATCTGAGAGGTGGCCGGCGGGGGAACATGTAGACTAGGGCCAATTACTGCAGAAATAAAGCTTGTTTCTCCTGAAGGGTCAGAATATCTGAGTACTCTGCAAATTTCATGAGAAAGAAAGTCTCTTTCCTATGAAAGAGACCTGGTCTAATGTTGCCAAGTAAGAACTCTGGGTTGGATTTTGATTAGAGGGTAGAAAATTCAACTGCATCCTTAATTTACATGGCTGCATCTCAATTAGGCAGAATTGTCACTGTATACACAGCTGTCCCAGCATCTAGAACAGAGCCAGGAACTAGGATGCTCATAAATATTGGCTGAATGAATGAACTGCATCAAATAAAGCCATTGTGATTTTTTAGTCACCAAGAGAAATTGTCCCTTTGCCACAAGTTGTATCAACAGCCTGCCATTCCTTGACTGGCTTCTTTGGCTGGTTGTGCCAGCTATTCCTGCTTCCAGATCCTTTTTCCTGGAAACAACTGATCAAACTGTGCAACTCCATGGAAAAATATATACTCTGGATTAGGACCTCTTAACCCAGGAAACAAGGAGAAGGAAAAATAACCTGTTAATCTATAATCTCGCCCAACAACCTTGATACTTTAAATGAAATCTACACAATTGAGAGCATAGGATAACCATATTTGCTGGTATGCCTGGAACTGTTCTAATTTTAAACTATCTTGTCTCACTGCCTCTTAATCCATTGCCAAACCATATGCTCATAATTAATTAGACTGAAACATAGAGAAAAGGGGAAAAATGACATCACAAAAGAAAGGGAAAAGGTTTTGTGCAAGCTCGATTGAATAAATTATCTGCTTGGGATGTATCATTTCATGAATTATTAAAAACCCTACCACACTTGGGCAACTCCCCCCAAATAAGGTAAAAGCATAATATCTGATCTGATGAGGACAATTATGGTTGGTTTATAAATGTATATGAAGAATAACAGCTAAAAAGACATAATATATTTGAGGAACTAGAAGTAGTTCAGTTTGACAGAAATATAAGCAAGACTGTTTTCTTTTCAATATTATCTTCATCTCTGTTAATATTCTTCCTGAAACACCTGGCCACTCCTAGTAGTTTTTCCTGATCACATTATCAGACACTCTCCAGGGGGCTTTCTCTGTCTTGTCTCATTATACATAGACAGTTTATGAATAAACTAAACCATACTGATGTCTGTCAACTTTTAGGACCAAAAAACCACTCTGGTAGAATAAAACTTTCTATAAATTACTATTTGCCAAAGGAGGTGAGAAGAAAAAAAGAAAGAACACTTATAGAGATTTTTTTACCTCTGTAAATAATTTCTACACTTTTAGTTTCAAAATGACTATCAATGAATTTTGTCTTAATTGTAACTTTTACCATAAAATGTACATAGTTTAAACAGTCAAAAATTAATACAAGGGCCCTGGCCCAGATTTTCCTACCAAGAATATCTGTACTAGCTGTTTCTTCTAGTATTGAGCTCCTTATTTCTAAATAGTATTCTTAGCCCACTATTTCTTGGGGGTTTTTCTCACAGATTTAGATTTTTTTTCTGACTTCCTATTATGGAATGTGAGAACTTAATTCTTACATATATATGCCCGCTCCCATATGCATTCCTTCTTTTCATTCTGCTATGTAGTTATAATTTCTATCTAATCAATATCCAGTGTTTTTGCTATTATCATTTTATTAATATTACTCACAGATAAACTATATAAGTGCATTTTCTTCATGGTATATTGTTCTCCCCACCCCTGCCTATAATTGTCTCATATTTTTACTTGATTAATTTTCTGTGCTTTACCACCAGTCTCTGAGACAACTGAAAGTATTTTCCCAGTATATTCAGGCACACCAAGCAATCTAGCAGCCCCTTTTTAATTGTTTCAGTGGAATCCCTACTGCATTCTGAGGCTCCCAGATGGCTTGGCTGTGTTCTGAATACCTATATGCTAAGAATTTCCTTTTTTCTCTGGCTTGTGTCATCTTCCAAGCCCATGTCTTCTTTCTTGGCTTATTCTCTTATTTGTACAAAGCAATGTCATTAAAATTTCTTTTAAAAATATATTATAAACTTGGACAGTGTACTACTTATTTGGTTGGGGTTTTTTAGCTACAAATTTTACTGACTTGAATTTTAATTCAACTTGTCTATGGCTGAAAGTCAGAGGCCACCAGAGCACCTTGGATCACCCTTTGAGAATTTTACTCAATGAACTCAAAAACTGACCAAAGATACAGACCTTTTCTTGTTACGAGAAATACAGAGTGAAACATAAGACATATGCAGAGTTTACAATGTATAAAATTACTATTATTATTACACAAGTGGGCGCAATGAAATCACAGAGTCCTAAAGGAGGCAAAAATCGGTGTGTCAGAGTGATGCCATGTGAATAAGCGTTCACCATTGCTAACTTTGGGAAGGCGGCCATGAACCAAGGGAGGTGCGCAATCTCTGGAATATGGGGAGAGGCAGAAACCAGATTCACCCCTTCAGCCTCCAGAGAGGGACACAGCTCTTCCAACAGCTGGATTTTAGCACAATGAGACTTGTTTAACACATCCAAAGTAGGAAAATGTAAGACAATATCTGTATTTTTTTTTTGTACTCGGGACCTTGCGCTTGCGAGGGAGGCACCGGAACCACTGAGCTAAATCCCCAGCCCATGTATCATTTTAATTAAGTGAGTGGCAACTGGTTACAGCAGCAATATGAACCTCATATGAAAAGATAAGAAGAATACGTATACATAATTGGCAGTTCCCTCAAATAAGATTATGTAATTATCAGATGCTTTAACTGTGTGGTTTGGATGAAAATTTTAAAAAGCTAAAGGAAATCCAGAGAAAGATATGAGAAGTAACTAACATTCGTTGTTTAACATACCAGGCACTATGTAAGATACCTTAAATTTAATATCCCATTGAATTAATTCCAATTGACAATTGGAATAGGAAAATGGAAAATATGGAGATACATTGACTTCTTCATAAGAGGCTCGGATACTCATCAGGTATGAATTTAAATGGAATTTTGGGCTGTGATGCTCTGTTTCAGTTGTTTTGGAGAATATTCCATTCCAAATAACAACCATTTTAAACAAGTATGGCCTGAGATCAGTAATCTGCCTTATGCAATGTTTTCATTGGAAACTCCAATCACCAAGACTGTTACATTTTCAGTGCTGGAGATGCTACTACAGTGTCAAGAGTATGGGAATTTTAAAAAGAGAACTGTAAGTTTTTAAAGATAGTCATTAAACCACCCCCTTATGTAAGTTATGACATTCCTTGCTTGGCTTCTCTTGTTACAAGTTCTTGTGGTTTGTAGAAAGTAGAGGAGACTAATTCTCTGTCCTGGCTTCTCTGCCTCTTTTTCTACTTGAAGTAGAACATCATGCATTTACAATGCAATTGCTTGAGTTATTTTGTTTTTGGTTTTTTTTCTCTACGTACACCCAGACATTAAAAAAGAAACTGCACCCAAACCCACAGAAACAGAGGAAAGAAATTAGAGGGAGAGGAAGTCAGAAAATGTACATTAAAGGATCAGGGCAGAAAGTAGAGAAAATGATTCTGAAAGACTCAGTTCATTAGTCTAGAATAAGTTGCTTAAGCAAGTCAGGAAGCAAAGGACTTAGGAGACTCCAAGACTTTGGTCTCATAATGTTTTTAAAATGTTAACTTCTTAATAGCTGAGTTACATATTTGATCAGTGAATGACAATCATCATATAGAGCATATATAATTTCAATTTCTTAAAATGAAAGACTCCAGCCCAGAGAACACTGTATAAGGAAATATTTGAGATAAGACAGTTAGGACTTAAGTCATATCTTCCTCTGCTTTCTGAAGGGAATAAAATCCATTTTCTAGTTCTTGACCCAATATTCTAATTATACCCTAGATCATTTCTCTAGGGATGTTAAAGAAAAAAATGTATATATATGTAACTCTCCTAAAAAGATGTGTGAATCACAATAACTAGAGGAGTTTTTAAGAAAAAACTTTTCATGATCAAATTCTGAACTAAGAAAGCAACGCAATTTACATTATTTTAAGTTAGCACCTTACAAGCACAAAAGCAAGAATTTTATGTTATTTTTCCAAGCTACAGAATAGTCTGTTCAATTCAATGAAATACTACAGAATGCCTGCTATGTTGTAGACACTGGGTACCAATTTACAGTGCATATAACCATCAATACACCCCTAAAAAGTAGACAGTAGTATGTTCATTTTTCAAATGAAAAAACTGAGGTTCAGAGAGGTGAAGCAACATGTATTAAATCATATAACTTGTACCTTACAGGACCTCCTCCCAAAAAAATTATTCCACCTCTCCACTCTGCTCTCAGGGAGTTAACTCTCTAGCAAGGGGTATGACAAAGACCTGAAAACATAACTAAAAAATCCAGGATGCATAAAGGATGATTTATCAACTTGATTGTGTCAACTTGAGTAAGGGAAGCTCAACTAAATTGGTTCAGCAATTCTTCGCCCTAGGGTGTGGAAGACCCACCCTAGGGCAGCTTGTCACCTGGATGGTATAAAGGAAAATGAAGAAGGAGGGATCTGCTTCTGTTTCTTTGGAGGAGCTCCAGTCTTTGCCTTCACCTTGGATACCATCTTCTGGCTTCCAGAGCTGACTCTAGCCTTTCATTGCAGATCCATTAATACAGACTCTGCAGTGAGCTCCAGATCTTCGACTGAACACTTGGGTCTTCAGTGTGCAGACAGATCCTTTGCGCTCTTCCACATCCAACTCTGTGGGCAGTCATTGTAACCCAATCTTTAAATTCATATATATATATATATATATATATATATATATATATATATATATCTCACATTACATCTGTTTCTCTAGTAAACACTGGCTGATACAGAGGCTCTTGGTGTTTCAAAGGAGAACAATCCCATTCGTTTGGAAATGGCAAGCTCAAACCTTAGCCTGTGAGTAGAGCACAGGTTGGAATTCTTTGGCACAGCAGAGTGGATAGCACCATACTAAGCCACTTGGAGTCTTGGTGACCATTAAATGCCATCTGATTAGGACACATGCGATAGTCAGGTCTTGCTGAGAAAATGATAAATTCAATGCATTTCCCACTCAATTATTGGTACCTGCTAGCTCTGGCTCTTGCTCATCAGCTGCGCACATCTTATCTACTTGCCTCCTATTCATTAACCCCACCCACTTTGTTTTCCCCTCAGTTCCTCAAATGCACAAAGTTCTCTCAGGGCTCCACTTCAGGGCTTTTGTACATGACCATACTCAATGTTCTCCAGTATCGCAATGTTCTATATTTATCAAGGTTCTTAGATGGAATCACCAGAAAATAATTCCAGCTAACATAAACCTCAGATGGATTGAAGTATGTGGGGTGACTCATAGAATTTCCAGGGAGACTGGAATACCAGGTTTGTAAAACAGGAAGAAACAAAGCAAGGGTGGAAAAACGGAACTTCAGACAAAAAACATACTGAGATCCAGTCTGAAGAGGGCACTGTTGGCTTTGCCTCTGGATATGAAGGTCTCAAACCAGAGGAGTTACTGCTCCCTAAAACTGGATGTTACTACCACAGTCAAGACCACCAAAATAATTTCTCTGTTTTGCTGCTTAGCCTTCCTAGCTCTTGATGCACTCATTGCCTGGGGCAGGTGACACTAACCAAATATGCTTAATACACCCACATTCTAACTTCAAGGGTGCTAGGAATATGAGTAAATGGGCTTTGGAAAAGGGTGCCTCCTACTGAAACTCATAATGAGAAATCCTCAAAAACAGGAAAGAGGTTGAGAGGCGAAGGAGCTCAAACTTTCCACCTTTCCCTTCTTCCTCCCCTGATTACCTTTTTAAGATTGGCTTCTTAACAGTTCAGATCTTCCCTGAATTAACTCCTGTAAGAGATCTTTCCTCAACTACTTTATCTTAGAAGAGCTTCAGTCTGTTGTTATGCAGCTGGCTCCTCCTTCTTAGCACTATCACAGTTGATAATTTTTTTATTTGGACCAAATAATTATGAGCAGAAGGACTTTTGTGTTCATCAAAAGTGTTTCCCAGTGCCTATGAATGCCTTGCCTTGAGAGCGCTCTGTAAATATTTGTTGAACGAGAAAATAAATACGTGAGTATTTCCAGAAGGCAGAAAATCTATCTGTTCAATTTTCTTTTTTTTTGAAAGAGAACAAAATATTTTTATTTATAGTTGATGAAACATTTACATAGAAAACAATAGAATCAACAGGTAAACCAGAAGATCTAATGAGAGAGTAAATATTTTGCCACCACCATAGACTATTAGAAACGTAACACAAAATAGGACATAATTTATAACAACCAAAACTAATTAAGAATTAATCTATACAAGACTTTTATGGTGAACATTTATAATGCCATTTAGAGGAAAAACAATGACCTGAATAAGTGGGTGTAACGTATTTACACCAGGGAAAACAGAAGAATGCCAGTTCTCTCCTAATTGCTCTATGCATTAATGTCAAGTTCATTCAAAATTCCAGCAAAAGATTTTGATCCATTTAACATACTTATTCTAAAATGTATATGGAATTAATGTTCAATAATCACTGTCATTTTTTAAAAATAAGAGGGCAGTTGTTCTACCTACCAGATAATAAGTTATTAAGTCAAAACAATAAGACATTACAAAGCCAGGGTAGTAGGATGGTTGTGATATAATACAGAGGAGGAACTACAATTCATGGGGCTAGGAGGTGAATTTTTTTTTTTTTTTTTTGGTACTGGGGATCAAACTCAGGCCCTTGCACTTGCGAGGCAGGCAGTAGAACCACTGAGCTAAATCCCCGCCTCTAGGGAATGAATTATTAAGCAGAATAAAAACTAGCTCCATAGACTTGGAAAAATACATAGTTGGATTCTTACCTCTTACTAATACAAAAATTGACCCTAAATTCATAATTTATTCAACAGACACATATTGAACATCTACTATGTATGAAGGACTTTTCTGGACACTGGGGATATGCCAGCAAAAAAGATAAAAACCTTACCACCATTAAAATCCTAAAGAGGGTAAAATTATAAAATCAATAGAAGAAAATGTAAGAGAATTTTCTCATGATCTCAGAGTGAGAAAAGACTTCTTTGCCAAGAACCAGAAAAAACACAAAGTGTGAGGCAAAAAATATTTGATGGGTTCGATGACATCATAATTAAATATGAGCAGACTTTACTGCCCACCCAATCATTCAAGAGACAGTCTCCCATCTTCATAAGGAGACATGTGCAAGGTTGCTCATCACAGTGTTGCTTCTGATAGCAGGAGATTGGAACCCACTTTGATGTCTCCTTCCTCAGGTCTCAGAATATGACCACATTTCACTTCTTCTCTACTTGGTAGTAGTCATGGGATATTATGACCCAAGAATTCACAATGGTCTAGCCACAGTGTTGTTTTATGTTATCTGGAAATCTAGAGTTCCTCTGTTTAACAACTTTTTTTTTTTGGTACCAGGGATCAAACTCGGGTCCTTGCGCTTGTGCAGCAAGCGGCGAAACCACTGAGCTAAATCCCTGGCCCCTTAACAACTTTGAAAATAACACCAGGGGTGTGAAATGAACCACTATGGTTCAAAGATGCATAAGAGATGGGACATAGAATTTTTTACATGCCAAACTAAGCAGATCTTAATTAACATTTGGAACTAGCAGATAAATCCACAAGGCCCTAAAGCCAATTCAGCTAACTCTTCAGAAATTTATTCTAGTCAAATAATTTCTAGGAATGGGGCATTGCTCTGTGCAACAAACATTTCTATACACTGGAGGTCACAGGGCCACCCAACCATGCTTTGATGGCACTTAGACACTAGGTGGGAACTGGGATAATAACTGGAACTTAGGAGACTATCTTTAAAATTCCCACATCAGTGTATCAGTGTGCAGAGCCACATCCGTGCTGCAGAAGTGATTGGCATATATGAATTATATTAAGCAAAATCAGGGGAAAAGTGTATCCAGGGCAGGAAGGCCAAAATGAGAAGGAAAAAAGACAAAAGGAGAACACTCCAGGCTGAAGCCAGAAGGGTGATAGGTAGGTCAAGGCCCTCACCATATATAGGGACCAGTATAGGGAGCTACAGAGAACGTGTTGGGAGGCTAAGGCCTTGGGCCCTTACTGACTTGGACACATTTCCATTGCTCCTCAGTTCCCCAACTCCTCCTAACACAACCAGGCTCAACAGAGAGAGTAGGTCAGTGTGTATCACTCTGCCCAAGCACTCGTTTTACAGATAAAGACACTGAGCCCTAGAGAAAGGGAGAGATTTGTCCAAAGTCACAGCCATTGAACTGAAATTCTGAACTCATTGCCAAATGTTCTTTCCTCTGTCTGAAGCTTCCCCTCTGCCTGTTGGAAAGAGGATGTCAACCATGACAGGCAGTGATGGTACATTTAACCAGTCAGGGAGGATAGGTTCAGGCTGTCTCATTCCTAGAAAGAAGAGTGAGAATTGCAGAAGGGCTCTGGAACTTCTTGTGTTGTATGCCTGGGAGGTGGGGATGTGGGGAGGGACTTCTCTGAGGCTGGGAGACAGAAGATCCTCAGTTACTCAAACCAGGAGAGTCTCAATTGTCCACTACAGTTTGGTATTCCAGACCTACACTTGCAGGAAAAGTTTGTCACTAGTGAGAGCTGTGCTCCATTTCTTCTTTCACTTGCTTTGTTCAGTCTCCTCCTTTTCAAGGCAAGACTTCCACATAATCGTTATTGTTCTCACAAATATCATTCAGGACTAATTGTGATCTTCTCTGTCTCATGCAGAGGCTGGGTCTCCTTATTGGCTTTGAAAGGTGAACCACCAGTCCTTGATCTGGGTTTTTAAACCTGGAGACCAATTCCTCTAGGTTTGGAAAGACTGATTTTGGAACACCTTCCATACTCTCTATCCTGTATCCTTGTTTCTCTCTAAAGATTCGGTATGTGTAGACACAGTTGTTAAACAAGACACAGAAGCACAAGACTCCTGGTATAGACTAGCTGTCTCTTATCAGAAAGTTGCCATTTTCTCCTTCCTTGAGCAACAAAGTTTCACACTCTTGTTTCATCAGACAGCCGTGGTAGTAAGGCAGATCCATGGAGTGCTTTCTTGTGTTACAGCTTGGAGTCCAGCTCTGAAGAGGAAAGTGGAGGGAGCTGGTTTGAAGGGCCTCTTCCTACAGTGGTATGGGAATGAGATGGGCCTGTTCAATTTTCTTTAGCCCAAATGTAGCTCTATATTGAAAAGGGAGTTTCCACAAATTACCCTGGAAATTAATTGGGTTACTTTATATCCTCAGCCATTGGCTTGTTAATTGGCAAATTATCATGTACAATTTTGAAATTTCCATTTTTAAAAATGTAGTGAGTAATACTTCCTTAGCTGGCATGCAGTCATGCTGTGGGTTTTCACTCATAGCATTTTGTGCATGTAATTGGCCAGGTCTTTTATCTGAATATATAAGGGGTTTAAAAAATGCTCTTGATTGTTCAGGATACTGAGGCAGGAGGATTGTGAGTTTGAAGTTAGCCCAGGCAACACAGCAAGCCGGAATTAGAAAGAGAAAGAGAGAGAAAGAGGGGGAGGGGAGAGAGAGAGAGGGCAAGTAGACAAGGAGGGAGGGAAGGATAAGAAAGAAAGAGAGGGGAGAGAAAGAGGAAGAGAGAGAGGAAGGGAGACTTTGAAAGGTGTACCTTGCTCCTTGTTACAAATCAGATATTATAATCTTCTTATAAAGGACTTTATAACTGTGGTCCAAAAGTAGCATTAAAGGCTATGGTTTCCTATTCTACATCACTGAGATCATTAAATCTTTTAAAGAGTATCTTTCCCACCACTACACTAAATCTTTAATGGTGCCTTACTGGCACTTCTATCAACTCCAGCTACTCAGAAAATATGTTTTTAGGGCCAGGGATTTAGCTCAGTGGTTCCACCGCCTGCCTCGAAAGCACAAGGACCTGAATTCAATCCCCGGTACCAAAAAAAAAATGTTTTTAATTTGCCATCAATATACAGTTATGAGCCTAGCCAGTTTTCACTTATAGCAAGCTGGCTCCCTGTTCCGTGCTTCTGTATTTGAACATAACTTTGATCTGATATTTTTCTACTATAAGTGTCTAAGACCCCAGTGGCCAAACCTTTATCTTACAGGTCTTTGTATTTTCCATAGTGTTTAATATAGTCTTGGAAACACATTGTTGCTTAGTGAATGTTGGCAGCATGAGGCTGTGGCTATTTTATAGTCTCTTTCAAATGTGTATGTGTCCTATCTCAGCATTTAGCACAGTGCTCTGACTATTCTGTGACTGCAGCTGACTGGCTGATGGTGTCATTCACTGGCTCCCTGTTCACCCATCCTGGAAAATTTCTACAGCCTTCACTAAAAGGGTTCCAAGGACCCTTACTCCACTTGCAAAATTGCTTTCAATATTTTTTGTACAGATGCATTTTTTCCAAGGAGAATTCACAATTTTATCAACCTCTTTAATGAGTTAGAAAAGTTTAAAAATTACTATCCCAGAGACTTCTAAATCCCAAATTGTCTTTTGGAAAGATGAATGGAGAAACTACCTACATGCACATTTCTTCTATCCCTGAATTCCCTAGAAAAGTAAAATAGTGATGATAGTAATAAGCATTCATTGGAAATTTACTGTGCGCTAGTTCTAAATATTTTACATGGGCTTTGTAATTTTATTCAAATTTTTAACCCTAAAATTCTCTCTCTCTCTCTATATATATATAGGCCCATAAAAAATAATTTTAGGATGCACACAGAGGTGTTATTTTGGCATGGGCTTTCTTACTCTTTTGGTCTTAGCTTCAGGTTTTTGCATGCTGATCTATGTACTCTATTTTATTAATTTTTTTTTTCCTTTTTCAAGTTGAACCCAAAACATCGTCACAACAATTTATGATCTGAAACAGTGTCCCTTATTAAATTAGTCTCGTTGAGATACCAGGTGTTTTGGATAACTAATTTTTTTCAATTAACTGATGGTTTACCAATTAAAGATTTAAACCTGACAAAAAGAAGCCATAAATAAGATGTAGGAACTTTGGCCTTTGGATCTTTTCTAAAATTGGAGGTTCTATTTCACACCAGCGTTGACCAAGCCGCTCACTTGAGCCACTCCCTGTTGTTTACTATTCGACTCAAACACTGCTGGAAACTCCAGAATCTGATAAAAGGTAGAAAATTGAAGTGTTTTTCCAAATTTGGGCAGATCTTCATGCCTTCCTAATTTCTCTACTCCTTACCCACCCACACCACCAGATATTATAAATCTGCATAATAAAAATATACTGGTTTGAACTAATGAGCTCAGAAACTTTTCTACCTAAATACCCTTACCAGTGTTAGCTCATCCCAAATGAGTCATTAGAAACTATTAAAAGAGTCTTACTAAGGCAAGCTTGACCAAGTTAGATACCAACAGTATAGTCTATGGCAGTTAAATGACTAAGTAACCTCGTTCAGCAGATAGTTGCTTCCTTTTCTAGAAGCTGTAGCTTATGAAATACTACTTTGTCTTGGATTTTCTTCTACCTACCTTTCTCAATTACCTTTATAAACACTTTCTTCCACCTGTTATTGAATGCTAGTATTCTCCAGTGTTCTGTATAAAGCCCTCTTCTTTTTTTTACATAATAAACTCAAATAAGTATTATTCATATCCATCTTCAACTAAATCATTTATCCATATATATATGTATGACTCTCTCAACATCTCGAACTCCAGATCCATATATGCACCTGCTTACAGTACATCCCTATCTTAAGGCCACTGGCTTAAGTCAAGCATTTCCCAAACTAAATAACCTAAATATTCCCTAGAAACATTCAGTTAGCCACGATATTGTTTTCTATTGGAAAAGCACTTCTTTCGCCTCATCTTTTCTTGCCTAGTGGTGGGGTCTCTTCCAGAACATATGCCTGGCCTCTCTCCATCCCCTCTTTTTATTCCTTATTGCAGGAGAAAGAAAAAACTATGTTGGTGAGATTGGGAGAAAAAAACACTGGGTATCCACAGATTTCTCCTTCCTCTTAATTTTTTCTTTCCTTTGACACCTGTGAGCCTGAAAAAGGTACATATGCATTTCTCTCTCCACCATGAATTTTATATAATTTAATTTCCTCTTAAGGAAATCTACCAGCCATCTCTCCCTTCAATTTAAATTTGGGCCAAGAAAAAGCAGCATTATGTATCTATGCTATTGTTATGGCTTAGATATAAAATATCCCCCCAAAAGGCTCATGTGCTCAATAGGGCTTTGGAATATAATTGGATCTTGAAGGCTCTAACTTTATCAGTGGATTAACCCATTGATGGGTTCATAATTTGATGGCATTGTTGGGAGGTGATGGAAACTCAGGAAATGGTACCTAAATGAATGAAGTCGTTCATGAGGGTGTGACCTTGGGTACCATATCATGTCCTAGGCCCCTTCTTCTGGGACATATGCTCTCTCAGTTCCTATTTCTGCTTCCTGGGTGCCATAAAGTAAGCAGCTTTGCTCTACCATTCCTTTCTGCCATGGTGTTCTGCTGTACCTCAGGCCCAAAGCAATGTAGCCAGCTGACCATGGACTAAAACCTCTGAAACCATGAACCAAAATAATGTTTCCTCCCTTAAGTTGTTTTTTCTTGGTAATTTGTCACAGTATCAAAAAGGTAACTAACACACCAATCAAATACAATGCCTTTAAAGAATTCTAAAGTTTTCCATTTACCTTATCACTTTATACCCAACCAATTCAAAATAAAAGGTAGCATTGGGCTATTGCTTAAGATTCCCAATAAGGGCCAGGGATTTAGCTCGGTGGTTCCGGCACCTGCTTCACAAGTGCAAGGTCCTAAGTTCGATCCCTGGTACCAAAAAAAAAAGATTCCCAATAAAAAATCCAGCTATTATTAAAGTTAATAGAAATATGGTACCAGTTACCTCAGGTTTTCATAAGCAACTTATGATGTAAACAGAAAAATATTCACTGGTCTAATTCCTGAAAAACACTGCCTTTGAGGAAGGGGGAAAAAAAAGAATTGAGATGTGTTAGATGTGTGTACCAATTCCCCACCATAAATGTAATCATTTTGTACTGCAAACATATTCTAATAAATATTTTAAAATTTAAAAAAACATTGCCCTTGAATAGTAAAAATCAGGTAAATAAACCACACACACACACACTCACACACACACTCCTTGCAGAATTGTTCTAATCTCCATTGAGAGGTTTGTAACATGTAGCTGCTACCCTGAGATGAACTTTTACTTGAAGCAAGTATTGTAGTCAGGTGAAATCCAAAGCTTAATGATACCTGGTTGTCTGCCAGAAAAAAGTGCTTTATTCTCTTATCAAAATTTTAAACCCCCTTTAACATATCCTCTAATATCTTCCCTTTGTCACTTTAACATGCTGTCTGATGTCATCCTTTTGCCCTTCCTTTGGATTTGGCCTAGGAGGAGATCAGAGGGAGAGTGACATCAGAGCAAAAGGTCACTATTCCTCTCTGGGAAAGCTCATCTGTCAGACTTTCTCTCTGCCTGCTTTCTGTTACTCTCCTTCCCCTCATCTCTCAGGTCCCCAGGACAGTGACAGCACCATAGCTGAGAGCTCTGTCCTGATTCCTGCAGTACCACTTGTGATTCTCCACCCCTCCTCTTTACCTGAGAAAATTACAGTCCCGTGGGTAAATAAACCCTCCTTGAATTATTCTAATTTAAATTGCCATCTCTTTTAGCCTAGTGACTCAGCTTTAGTCAATGAAAGTAAATTAGTATGTGAGTCTCTATATTCAATTGTTTCTGTATTCAAGTTGTATAACAGAAAATCACTTTGTTCCCAAACCCATTAAATAAATGTTGAACTGAATTACCACACTGTTCAGAACTCTTACGTGCCCCAAACCCTAAATTAGTCATGGAATCCCACTACTTCCACCTTATAAATATTCCTCGAATCTATTTCCAAATCTCTCATTGTCTTCTAACAGCTAATCTCTTCTCATTTAAATTACTAATTTGCCTCTCTGTCCCTGTTCTAGTTTCCTCATCTATCCATTTTGCATACAACTACCAGAATATTTTAAAAATATAAATTAGAATACATAATCAACCACTCTGCTTTAAAATACATCAGTGGTCCTCTATTGCCATCAAGATAAAATCCAAACTCATTAGCAATCTTAATGTGAACCCTGACTTAACTTCTACCACTTTTGTACATTGTACCTAATTCTGTTCTTTACCAGGACACTTTCTTCTCACTTACTCAACTAACTCCTATGTAGACCAATGGTGGCAAACCTATGGTACATGTGTCTTTTTTCGTTTAAGACAAAAGATGTTAATGTAGAGGGATTTTTTTTTTCCTAAACTAAAACCTCAGTATTGCAATGTTGGTGCTTTTCGATACGTAAGTGGGTTTTCGGTTGCAGTTTTGGCACATGTCTCTGAAAGGTTCACCATCACTGCTGCAGACTATCGCATATGTCATTTGCTCTTGGAAATCACCCTTGATCCCTCCAATCTCAGAGCACTTCTCACTCTAAATTTTTTTTGGTATCAGGATCGAACTCAGGACCTTGCGCTTGCGAGGCAGGCACCAGAACCACTGAGCTAAATCCCCGGCCCCTCACTCTAAGTTTTTATGCCATTTTGCCAAAACTCCCACTAGACTATAAGCTTTTTTGTGACACAGTACAGTCCCTGACACTTAATAAATGCCGAGTACGTGTTTCAGAATTAACACTGAAAAATCTTATGGAGGAAATGATCTTTTTAACACTAGCAGTCATTCACAGATCCCTCAGACACTATGTATGGTCAAATCTAAGAGAGATTGGGAGGGAGAAATCTAAGAGTGGAGTAGAAACTAGGGCCAGCCTTGCAGAGAACGTGGACAGCAAACTTGGAGACAAGAGTGCTGGAAGACCCCTGGCCTCGGGAGAGGGAGTTGATGGAACAGAGCTGGATGGGCTAGGACAGGTGAGGCCTCAGCATGTTGGGCAGCTCCAGGATGAAAACTTGAAGTTAGAAGCCACCGATGTTCCCTTTTGTTTTTAAACAGCAGAAACTTTTTTTTTTCCCATAAAATTGTCCTTAAAACCTCAATACGTGAAGCAAATAAGACCAGAATTTTATCAGCCTGAGTTTATTTTATACACTCAGCTTTACTTATTATAAAGTTATTCAAAGAGCACACTTTTGACAAACATAAACATTTGAAACGGAGTGAATGAATGGTGATTGCAGCCTCAATAGCATTTTAAAGATTGAAAAACTGCAATCAGAAGCTGGGGGGGGTTTCACTCCCATTCTCATGACTGCTCGCTCCAGGACCATCTGACTCCCCTTTGCCAACTCCTCTTCTGGGTCCTCCTGTCTTTTTTTTTTTTTTTTTTTTTTTTTTGGTACCGGGGATTGCAAGCAGGAGGCAAAACCACTGAGCTAAATCCCCGTCCCCAAGGGTCCTCCTGCCTTAACACCTAGTAATACTCACTGAACATTTTGGTGAATTAATCTCTAATTTTCTGTCTGTAAAATGGCCTACAAGTAACTGATACCACATTCTATATGCAAACTTGCATTCCTATTTTTTACTTACCATTTCTCACAAACATTTCAAAAACATAATTTTTATGTATAATAGATAATGGGAAATAGGAAGAAATGGTCCAAAGGGGAAGGAGAAGTGGGAGTAAAAGGGAGTAAAAGTGGCAGGGGAAAGGAAAGAAAGGAAAGAAATATATATGAGAAAAGGAAAAAATGGAAACAAAGTCTTTGAAAAATAGGGAGGGTGGAGGGGGTGAAGGGAGGGCAGGGGAATGGGGAAAGGAATGAGGAAAAAATAAGTACCAAGATATATCATGTAAAGGCACAAACTTCCAATGATGAATGTCAGCAAATTGTATACCTAATGTACCAATAAAATTAATGAAAAAAAACCCATAATTTTTAGCAGGAGTAGAAGTTTTTATCTTATTACCTATTGTCATTGACTCCAGTTATCCTCTATGGTCAGCCATTCAGATTGCTTCTAATTGATCATAATAATAACACCATGATACGTTCTTAAAAATATCTTTTCATAATTTATTTTCTTAGGATGGACTCTCAATTGTTAAACAAGCTGTTTAATGGTGAAAATTTTCCAAGAACTGCAAATTAGCTGAGTGTGGTGGCTCATGCCTATAATCCTGGCACTCTGGGAAGCTGAGACAGAAGGAGCACAAGTTTGAGCCCAGCTGGGGCAACTTAGTGACTTAGCAAGACCCTATCTCAAAAGAAAAAATAGGAAGTGGGGGCCCGGGATTTAGCTTAGTGGTTCCACCACCTTCCTTACAAATGCAAGGTCCCAGGTTTGATCCCTGGTACCAAAAAAGAGGGGGGCAGGTAGGGATGAAGCTCAGTACAAAAGCCCTAGGTTCATTTCCTAGTGTAATAATAATAATACAAAGAGCTGCAAATTATTTTCCTAAAGACTGCTAATAATATATATATATATATACATACTTACAGCATCTAAGAATGTGTCTCTACATATTTGAAACCTAGAAGTTTTAAATAGTTTCTGCCTTATTACAAAATTATAATCCCTGTTTAAATTTATGTCTAAGTTTGAACATTTTCACATATATTAGCTATTTGTACTCTATTGTAAACTTGTTTCTTTGCCTATTTATTTCCTCATGTAATATTATTTTATAAGCTCTATGGATGCTAAAAATTAATTTACTACTAAGTAGCACATACATTGATAGTAATTCAAATGTTTTGCCATAAGGCAGCTTGAAAACAATGTATTGGGCATCACTCCTAATTTTCTGTGTTTACTTTGGTACAACGTGAAAAGCAAGATTATAGTTTGTGATGTCTGAACTATTAGAATTCTAAATCTGTAAGGCCCCAAACAACAAGGACCACCATGATTACATAGTAATTCAGTCAAGACTCAGTGACTATTTCTTGTGTCCCCACCATGGACTAGAGACACTGTTCTTAGGCCTGGGATACAGAGAGAGCAAGACGGGGTTATGCCTTCCTGCATTTGCTATCTTTATCCAGGTACCTTGATAACCTAGAATACATCTGAGAACAGCCAAATATGTGGCACAAATACTGTTCTTTTGGAATTGTGCAATTATTCAGAGAAAAGCACTGTAGGCAGTAAATTAAAATGATGAGAGGGCTGTTGGTGACAGGATTATGAGGCTGACATAATCACTTCTTTGGCCCCAAAGTCCTACAAGCTGAAAATTGGGACCACCTAACTTTCACCTGCTCCTGCATTTCAATTCCAGCTTCTGCAGCTAATGTAGCCCCATGGCCAGGGAAATGTCAGAACTATAGAGTCCATAGCTCTATGGCTCTGCACCAGTAAAGATGTTTGCTGCTGGTCTCGTTCTGACCTTACATCTTACTTCTAGCAATCGATATCTTTTTATGACAAGCTTGACTATGTCCTTGCCTGCCATCCCAATTCCAGGAATATGTCCCCTACCTTGTGTCTCTGCCCCTGGCATCCCCTGAAGAGTGCCTCATTCTTCCCCTAATCTGTTAGCTTTCTGACTGAGCCTGTCTTGGTTGAATCTCATCACCATCAAGCCCTGTGGCCAGATTCACATGTCCTACTGCCATACTTCTCTTAGGTAGAGCATCCGCCTAGATCTGTTACTAGATTCATACTTGCTGCAGTCTGTCCACAACACTACGGGTGTTTTCCTATTGCCTCCAGAAAATGTTTAGGAGATGGAACCAATGGTGGCAGATGGGGGTGGTGGTGACATGAAATCTGAAATACAATGATTTTTTTAGGATGGTGGCTTGGAAAAGTGAAGGAATAGTGGTTACCTTTAGTGAGACAGGGAACAGGGGAAGAGAAGACTTGCTTGAAAAGAAGATTATTCACTTTTGAATTGGAAATGCCTGTAGATCTCCTAAAGATATCCAATGAACAGTTGAATATGGCTTGGGAGCTCAGGAGATATGGTTACAATGTGTAAATATTTCTGGTATGTAAGTATGCATATGTATGATATCCATATATTTAAACATAGACAATGTTTTAAAAGCTAAATGTCCGCCAGTGATCAGGATTTCTGTATTCTTTTACAGCTGGAAAGATTACTGAGCAAACCACAGGTTTTCCTGTTACATAAATCTGGGCATGTTATTAATCAATAGCTCTACATAATTAGAAGCTTATTTCCATGTTAATGTACGAAGTCTTAACTACCCTGAAATCTTACTAAAGTCAGTAGGTCAAATGTTGAATAAATATTGATTCAAAGAGGAATATTACAGGTCAGTGCTTCTAATCTGACAATTAATCAGTCTGGATCTGATTTGTGCTTTACATGAGTTTGGGGGTTAAGTCTATTTTACCTACCAATTAGTAATTGTTGATTTATACCCCACATTTGAAAGACAACATATTGAATTCTCAATAATAACTTTAAAAAATAATACAAGATTTTGTTCTACCACAAGAAACTAAATCAACACAGGAAACTCTGAGGGAGAATGAATATCTTCCCACCACCTTTGGGGGGTAGATGCACCTTTAATGGGGCACTCGTAATTCCCATTACAGTTAATGGGAGTTTCATGTGTGTATATCAAGAGGAGCACAGGCTCACTGTCTCTATCAGAAAATGATTCCTTTTGTGTTGATCTCCTAGCTGTGTTTTCATTCTACCTTTTAAAACCATTACACCTAACAGAGTTTTGAGTGCATTATCGGGAACTTTAGGAAGCCATCATTATCTCCTCTCTCTTAACCACATAATAGAGGGTAGAAAAGTGAGAGTACAATATATACACCACGCTGAGTAGAAGGAACTTGTCTTGAATTTTTAAGCCCCTCAGCCTATTTTCTGTAATGCTCAGTGGTGAATCACTCTTAAGTGCTCCATCATTCACTAGGATATGTGCTTCATGCCAAAGGTTACCAGATTACAAAAGTATTCTCAGCCCAGAAGGGACTCCTAATTCACCATCACCTTATTTTGACTCTAAGAGAGAAAATATGTGCATCAAGACAAGTAGAGGAAATAATGGAGGGGGAAAAAAAACCTATATTAAGTTAACAATGCAGCAAACACTCCAAAGGAAAAAATACAGACTAGAACAATAATAAGGATAATAGAAAAGTAATGCTGTTAAAATTATGAGAGACTTGCTGGTCAGTTTATGAACACTACCTCGAGTGAAGATAGTTTCTTAATGAGCTTCCCTTAGACATGAAAGGAAATGGGAAAGTTAAGATAGTTCCCAAAGTTGGAAGAAGATGTTTTTTGTGACAATCTCCCTAAAAGGGTCAAATAAATTTTCTGAAGGTGAAGTAGAAGCATTTAAAAAAAAAAAAAAAACCAAAGAGGCACATGACTTCAAATGAGCTGTTAACAAGCAAAAGATGAACAACCTCAAAATTCCCATGCTTGGGTGGTGGAAACTTCATAAACTTGGGAAATCAAAGTGAAGGCTTAGAGTATCCCTGATTGATGTGAAGAAAAAAATAATAGAGATCCAATATTTATGAAAAGGTCCTGGTAAAAAGGTCACAGGTATATTTATCTTAAATTTTCATATATTTAATTTTAGCTAACTAATCAAGTAGCATTTTAAGCAAATATTAAAAGTATAGGGCCGGGGACTTAGCTCAGTGGTTTCGCCACCTGCTGCGCAAGCGCAAGGACCCAAGTTCAATCCCCGGTACCAAGAAAAAAAATTATAATTACTAGAAAACTTCATGAATTGTTATTAGGTTGAAACTTTCTTTCTACAATGATGTAATTTCATTATAAACTCTGCATAATGAGGGTGTGTATCACTAGGTTGTCAGCAAATGATTATAAATTCTATAGTCGACTAGTTAAGAAAGACAATGGAGTTCCTTTACTGCTTTGAGATGCCTGAATCACTGTATAACAATACATTTCTAACTCTTTCAAATTCTTCCTCTTCCAATTTGGATGGGTGCTACATCTTTTTTTAATGGTTTGTATGTTTGTTTAAGTGTTATAGTTTAATACCTACTTTTTTCTTAACTTCTTTAATGAATATAGCCTATATACTGTAAAGGGGACCCATTTCTTTTTTTTTAAGGGGGCCCATTTCAAGGGCCAATGAACAAATGAATTTTTTTACAGATATATAAATTGGTGCAACCCCACCAGATCAAGATATGAAACATTATTAGCATCCCAGAAACCTTCCCATGTCCTTTTCTAGTCAATATTCTTTTACCTCAATAGCTATTAAGCTGACATATCATTAATTTTGCTGGCTGTTGAATTTCAAATGGTCTCTGATTTGTAATGGTTTGATTTATAATTTTTTGACTTTATGACATGTGAAAGCAATATGCATTCACTTAAAGCTGGTTTGAATTTTTAATCTTTTTCTCATTTAGTGACATGTGGCATGATACTTTCTGGTAAGACTGGGTGGCAACAGGGAGCCATAGCCCCAGTCAGGAGGGCTAAACAACCAATGCGTTACTGTGCACTGAATTGCTAAGCTAGGATATTTGGAGCTTAGATGCACTAAATCCATTTTCCATTTATGATATTTTAAAGTTTTGATGAATTTATCGGGATCTAACCCCATTATAGATCAATAATCATCTGGTAAATGAAATTCTGCAGCATGCCAATATATTATTTTTATAAAATTTTTTATAATCACCATAATGAACTCAAGGGTAATTTTGGATATGAGTTTGTTCAACAGATATCTATTTATACCATATCTTACAAACCATTCTAAAAAGTTTAAAAATGAAAATCCATTTCCCCACCAAAGCACTAGTATGTACTATTACTATAGACAGCTAAGTTAGGTAGAAATATTATAAGCAGTCAGACAGGGGTAGGTCTATAATATTTCTACCTAACAGCTATCTATAATATCCCCCCTTCTGAAGAGATACCCCTAACTGCCATGAGAGGGCAAGGGGAGATGACTGTTCTGGCTACTTCTGGCTGAAGGGGGTCATAGCTGTGATCAGCAATCAGAGATATTCTCCAGAGGGTCTACCTAAAGGCCCTTGATAGGTGCCAGGTGTTCCTGGGTAGGTGTATAGCTTTAAGTCTGGAAGAGACAAGGCCAAAGAAACAGTTAAGTATGCATGGGCCAAATAATAATATTAACAAGACTATTATGAATACAATCAACAAATGTTTCCACCAGGAAGGGCCAGAAATGGCCTCCTACAAAGAGAGTAAGAAGATCCAGGGAATTTCAGAATGCAACATGGAATTAACCTGTCCTTTAATATCTTGAACAGCCATCAAGATATTAGCAGAAGGATCAGGAATGTACACACAACATTCAGCTTTTACAATTGCACAAGTATCCCCTTGTGCTGCTGTTAGGATATCTAATGCCATTCAATTTTGAAGGACAGTTTACCTCATTAATTTTACTTCTTCATTTAGGAGACAGAGACTAGTAGAGGCGTTGTTTAAGGCTCATTGAGTATAGTTATCCAAGACCTCGATGTATTGTATGATGTCCTCTAATCCTAGGGAAGGGACAAAGATAGAAGTCACATGATCATACCAGTGAAATACATTTGTAGACCATCAATGTTGTAGATAGGGTAAGTTTGCAGGTTTGTTGATACTTTAGACATTCCTGGCTTGTAACTACACAAATCCCAGTGTGCATCTTCCTATCCATCCAGGGGGGAGCCAGGGCTACAAATTTGTCCCACAGGACCAATGAATGCCATTGGGGGCTTCCCATCTAATTCTAGGGTGATTAAACCAGTCTATTGCAAAGCAATCTTCAACTTGTAAAGTCACGGTATGTATACACTGCTGGGGGTGGTCCATTCCAAGTATTTAGTAGAGTTAGACCAAGGAGGATAGGAGTGATTTCTTTGCTCTCAACATAAAGGGGCCTTTCTACTAAGTTGTCTTATAATTGGAGTTAACCACATATAATCATCCCATATCTGAAAATAACCATTTTTTTTAGCTTTTTCCCAATATCTGAAGCTGACTGGGTAATAAATTTGTCTTTAAAACTAATCTGTACTTCTAATGAATCAAGAGCCAGGGATATATGTTTAATCAATGTCTCTTGTAAATGATCTAAGAAAGCAGAGAGATTCTCATCTTTCTTTTTATGAATAGCTGACAATTTAAAATAATTGAAGGGCTTAGTTCTCATCTTTCTTAGACCTTCAAGAATACATGTCTGAAGATGTTTCCCCTTCTAGTCTCCTGTCTGGTTGGTAGGCCAGTAGAGATCTCGTGTAGGGACTGCTTGGGCTCCAGTTGGAACTGGCTGTTCCCCTGGCTGCCTGTCTTCTGGCCTTTTAAAATTAACAATATGTTAGGGCTGGGGATTTAGCTCAGTGGCACTATGCCTGCCTTGCAACCACAAGGTCCTGAGTTCAACCCCCATACTGGAAAAAAAATAAAATAAAATTAACAATATGTTATTCATCTCCAAATGTAATAGCAGCTTGTAATGCTGCTTGTCTCTCATTAGAGTCAATGTTTAAGAATATTACATCTTTCCATTCTAGTACATAGGTCTGAGTAAGTCCCCTAAAGACCTCAATGTACTTATCAAGATTGTCTGAAAACTTTCCCAGATCTTGTTTGATCTGTTTGATGTCACTGAGAGAAAAAGACACATGGACATGAATAGGGCCAAATTCTCCTCCTACCTCCTGTAAGGGATACTGTCCTTGAGGAGCTTGAACACAATCAGATAGGGATGGATATAGCCTGGTAGAGGCTTCAGTTAAGGTTGGCTTGGAAGCCTCACCCTTAGAGTCCAGAGGACAAGTGAGAGGAACCTCAGGCTCAGTGATAGTGCATGAGGCTTTGATTAAGGTTGCCTTGGAAACCTCATCCTTAGGGTCAAACGGCCAAGGGAGGAGGCCCTCAAGCTCAGTAACAGTAGATGCATCTGATTGTGCCTTAAGGGCTACAGGTGTCTGGTTTTACTGTGGCTTACATTTACCTTTTCAACACAATTAAGGATTATCTCTTAATGCAAAGAAAGTTTGAACATAAGGTAATTCTGAGCATTTTTTCTTTCTCCTACAGTGCAATTCTAGTTGTGAAATAGTATCATAACCAATATTTCCCTCTGCATTCCATTTTGCCTCTAGGGAGTAGGCAGGCTATGCACAGGTGTAGACAAATATTAAACAGCTCTTTCTCAATATGTGAAGGTCACACAATTTCCAGTGCTTAAGAATACATTCCAAAGGAGTAAGAAAATTCAACATTGAGTTTCTCATCTGGAACAATAAGGGGAAAATAGGCATCCCTTTTAATTTCTACTTAGTTTCTATATCCTCTCAAGGCATCTCCCAAGGTGATCTGCTCCATAGCAGGTGGGTGCTATCTGTAGAGCAACCAGAAAATAGGTTGGGTCAGATTATCCATACCGACTCACATTCCTACCTTCCCCAGGATCTTGCACTCCTACCTCCATCTTGTGTTTGCAAAAGCCCAAGTCACAGTTGATTCCAGCTATAACAGTCATGTTTAAAGAAGGAAGCATTGCTGGCAAAATTAAACCAATAATCAAGAGAGTTGTACAACTGCTTTCCAATTCTTTGAAAGAGAATGAGAGGAAACAAATCAAAGGGCAAATTGGAAGTGGTTGGAGCACTTCCTAGCCTGCAAAAGAGATCATCTCCAGAGATAGAGGCAAGTAATGGCTCAGAAAAATCCTGCCCTGGGCCCTAGGGCAAAGAAGTACCCAAGACTTTTGTGTTATCTATCTAATCACTCAGGCAGACTTCCTTAGCAGCAAGACAAGGCTAAGTTTTACTCAAAATCCATTCTCAAATTTTTATGTCTCTATATCTGTAACATGCTTATGAAACTCACAAGTTAAAACTTGTACTGGTAATTCAGCTATGGGTTCAATGTAAAAGTTCTTAGTTGTTGGGTAGGAGGGAAAGGTTGAGACAGTTCAGGATTCCTTTCTCTCTAATCTTTAGCAGAAACATGCCTCCAAAAAAAAGAAAGTACAAAGTGACAGGAAAAGATCAGAAATTAGATCAGAAAAAGAAATAACTCACGTTCATGGTGAGTTATTAAGACATTTGCCCAGGAGTCATCGTTCTCAGTCTGGAAAGGCAAGAGCGGGAAATCTCAAGAGCTAAGATTGCTTCCTCACCAGTGGAAGGTCAGACCTGAAAGAAAACTGAGGCAGAGCTGGCTCAATATTCCCCTATAGAGTGTAGAGGGGAGATCAAGCTAGACCCTCCCCGTGAAACCTGTTCCCCAAGTCTTAAGAATGGCTACCATCCTATTGCCTTTTAACTGGTAGTTAGAGTCCTGTGATGTATTAATAGGTATGTATATTTCCTAAATATAAACTAGATTTCATAAAAAGACCCATTTAAGAGTATTTCAAAAATTTATATTCTAGTTAGTATCAAAGTCCACTAGGGGACACTCTAACATTATTTCCCTAGCACTGCTGTTGAAAATAAGACAATAAATCACAACAGTAAAAACAAGTCAAATAGGTGAAGCAAGGAACACCAGTAAATTCATCAACTAGTAAGTCCAAATGCAGAAGATATAAAACAGGAATACAAGATCTTGCCTGCAAAAGTAAAATGTCCCATCAAAGAAACAATCTTATCATGTTCTCAATTTAAATTTATCATCATTTTATTTTTTTTTGTTACCGGGGATCGAACTCGGAACCTTGCGCTTGCAAGGCAGGCGCCGGAACCACTGAGCTAAATCCCCAGCCCTTATCATCATTTTAATAAAAAACAATTCATAAAAAGACAAGGCATAAGCAACTGACAAACAAGGATGACAATTTCGGATTACCTAAATGAGTCACACTCCAGAATCCATGAAACAAAAGCAAACTCTTACCCCCTTCTAATTATCTTGCTGGGGTCTCCAAATGATATAGGGGAATAAATATAATTCCCAACCTGCTAGATGTCAGATATGCCAAGTTTGTGTTACCCAAAATAAAAAAATCAATTCTAAGGAGCAATGGAGGTTAACAGTAGGAAAAATTTATTGAGAGAGATAGCTCCTGAGAGATTTGAGGGGACCCAAAAGTGGATTGTCAATGAGCCCACTTCTCAAAGGAAGTTTTATAGAGCAAAATCATGAGATGGGTACAACGTGGGATAAAACTGTAATCAACCAATAAGATTAGCTGCTTAGGTAATATTGATCCAATAGGGAAACAGGTCGCATAGCAAGTGTACATGGAAAGAACAAAGACTTTTTTAGGAAAGAATGGATTAGAAGGTTCCAGTCACCCACTTGGGTGACTGACGTCTATCTAGACTTTATTTAGCTTATCCCTTGGGAAGATATGTAGGCCTGGTCATTCCATCTTTCTCTTGAGGCCTGGCCTCCAGCAGATGCATCTCTAGCCACAGCTGTGATATATTCTCATCCTCCACATTGACACTTCTGAGGGCCTAGCCCTGTCTGACTGTCTATAATATTTCCACCTAACTTAGCTGTCTATAATACCAGAAATGTAGTCTAGAAGGAAGGATTCTTATTCCATGTGACTGGCCATACCTTTAACCATACAGACTCTGTGGCTGGTTGAAGGACAGAGCAGAGTCCAAAGTGCAGCATCTAAGACAAGGCCCCTCTTGCCTGGGTCTAAGAGCACCACTGCTTTCTATAACTGTGTTAAACCTATCTATTGAGTTTTAATTTCAGCTATTGTGTTATTAATTTCTAGAGGTTCTAATTGATAGTTTTCCCATCTGCTTCTCTATTGGTAGTTTAGTTCTTCCTTTTATTTTTTTTAACATCATTTTACAATATGTAGTTGATAATTCTAAAGTCTGAGTTTTTATGGGTCTTACTCTGCTATCTGTTTTGGTTGGCTCTTTTTTTTTTATTGGTACATTTTAGGTATACAATATAATGACATTCATCATTGGAAATTTGCACCTTTCCATAGTCTCTTGGTTCTTATATTTTTCCCCTTCCCCTGCCCTCCCTTCAACCCCTCCATCCCTCCCTAATTACAAAGATTTTGTTTCCATTTTTTCATTTTCTCATATTAATTCCATTCCCTTCTTTCCTTTCCCCTACCCCTCCCACTTTCCCTTCCCCTTTGCCCCTTTTCTTCCTATTTCACATTACCTATTATACATTTAGCCCTTATTTACACTTTCAGTTTCTCACACTAGAGAAACTATTCGGTATTTACACATGTGTCTGTTTATTTCACTTAAAAATAATGCCTCAATGTAATTGAGTAATGCACCCATTTAGCTATAAATGTCTCTAATTTCTCATTTTTTATGGCTGAGTAGTACTCCATTTTATTAAAAAACCACATCTTCTTTATCCAGTCTCCAGTTGATGGGCAGTTAGTTGGGCTGTTTTTCCAAGCTTTAGCTATTACAAACTGTGCTGCTATGAACATGGGTGCACATATATTACTGTGGTATGATTCTTTTAATTCTTTGGGGAAGATACTCAGCAGGGGAATAGCTGGATCAAATGGGACTTTCAGTCCTAGTTCTTTGAGGTATCTCCATACTGATTTCCACAGTGGTTGCACCAGTCTACACTCCCACCAGCAGTGGAGCAGTGTTCCTCTTTCCCCACAGCCCCGCCAGAGTTTGTTATTGGTTGAATTCATGATAGCAGCCATTCTTTCTGGAGTGAGGTGGAATCTCAGCATTGTTTTCATTAGTATCTCTCAAATGACCAGTGATGTTGAACACTTTTTCATATGTTTATTTGCTATTTCTACTTCCTTGTCTGAGAAATGTCTGTTCATTTCAGATGTCCATTTTCGGATTGGGTTTTTAAATTTGGGAGGTCTGATTTTTTTTTTAAGTTCTCTATAGATTCGAGATAGTCTGAGGGACAGCAGGTGAAGATCTTTTCCCCACATTGTGGGTTGTCTCTTCACACTGTTGGTGGTTTCTCTTGATGTGCAGAAGCATTTTAGTAAGAAGAGATCCCACTTGTTGATTGTGTGTGGCTAGTTCATGGGCAACTGAGGTTTTGTTCATAAAATCTTTTCCTACATCAGTGTCTTCAAGAGTTCTACCTAACTTCTGTTCCAGGAGATTCAGCATTTCTATTTTAATATTTAGATCCTTAATCCATTTGGATTTTAGTTTAGTGCATGGTGTTTTGGTTGGCTCTTGCTTTTGGTGTCTTCTTTTCTTATGCCTTTTGTGATTTTTTGAGTTCTTATTTTTTGAAATTTATCTATGTAGGCTTCTTCAAAACAGAATAAAGATAGGTTCTTTTTTTTAAAAAATGATGCATATTTGTTTCTCCAAGCACCCAAAATTATGACAAGTCTGTATCAACTTTAAATAAAATTTCAACCTCTGTTTTTATGAATTATCCAGCTAATGAAACTTCAGGCTGCTAATCCATATGAGGCCTCACTTGGTATTTCAAATTCTGAGGAACAACTTCACTAATTTCAACCTCACTCAATGCTGAGGTTGTTGGAGAATTCTCTAGGAGGGGGTTGGCAAGAGTGGTGGACTTTTTATGTTAGGGATGTATTAGGTTTCTTTTTAAAAATCCAGTTTAGGGTAGGCCTTAAGCTTTATCTTTTATGCTTCAGCCCTACATGTCTGCAAGTCTGTGAAGTTTATCAAGTTAACCACCTTTTCTCGGGGTGGGTACTGTGTATTGAACCCAGGGCCTTACACATGCTAGGCAAGTGCTCTACCATTGGATTACAGCCTCAGCCTTTCCCACCGTTTGTCCTAAGCAGTCTTTACTTTCTTGCTAGCTCATTCAACAAAAAGAAAGATGTTTTATCCAGCACTTTAGTGGTTTTTAGTGGAAAAGTCAGTTGGGGTACTTAGTTTGCTTTATTGTTGTTAAAGTCTTAATGCAATCTTAACATTTTTCCAGTCCATTGACTTTTCTTTCTTTCTTTTTTTTTCATTAAGTTTATTGATACATTTTAGGTATACAATATAGTTAGTTAGATTCCATCTACTTTTCTTAATTTCCATTAGTAATGAATGCATTGGTTCTTGCCCTTATGTTTTCTGGGTCCATCTAAAATTCTTCCAACTATATTCCTTGATTCCAATCTCTGCCTTACCTCATTTCTTCATTTCTCATGTCCCTAAGCAAGTCATATTAGCTAAGACACAGAATTTACCCAAAATAGTTCAAATGAAAATACTTTAATGCAAGGACCAATACAGAGGGATGAGTGATAAGGAAGCAAACAAGAGATTTGGAGGCACTCAGAGCTCAGCTATGGGGAGACACTAAAGAGATAAAAGGAGAAAACAGTTACTAGAAGCCAGTGGAAACGAGAGCTGTGGAAGAAGGCTCACCTGGCAGGAGCCACAGTCATGGATGAAGTCATTGCTGGAAATGTGTCATCAAAGGAAGAAAAGAATGGGAAAGAAACCCCCCAACTTACTTACTTTCTACCTGCCTTCTGATAATCTTGCCTAGACCTCTTTTAGGTCAAATGTAACCACAAAGTGTTCCTTAAATAAGCCTATGTCAACATCCAGAGGCATGAAACTTGGCACACAATGGCAGGAAAACAATCTGGGGAACAAAGACAGTACCTCAGCTTTTCTCCAGACCACTTCAAAAGAACTATCTAAATTGTAAACTTTATTCAAACTTCCTCCTACTTAAGATTGGTCAGTGGGTTCACATCTTCTGTAGGACTAAATCTAAACTGAGATGTGTTCCTTTACCCTTGTATATAGCTTCATTCCTGTTATTGTCTTAGCGTACAGCCTCTGAATTATCTCTAGATTCTCCACTATTCTGTATTCTCATAGCTCTGTACTTTGGCCATATTCTTTCTTCTGAAGGTATCTTTTCACCTCTTCTTTGCTTGCTTAACTTCTACTCAGTTTTCCAGAATCAAAGACTTAGCTCTTGAACCACACTCTCCTGTAAGTTTTCCTCTCAGTGTGTTTGTATCACTTCTTTATATATCCCCATTTTAATACTTAGTCGAACTGAGAGCCTGCCTTTCTCCCTTGAGAAGAGAGATGTGTGTTTTAGCACTTATATACATAACATCCAGCTCCATTCCTGGCACATGGTGGGCAATCAATTACATGTTTTTCAAATTAATAAATAAAAATATTTGGAAAGATGAAAGAATTACACAGTTTGTGTAATTATAAAGCTCTTTTTTTTAAGTTATGGGGAAAAGTCTTTAAAGTTGAAGAGTTTTCTTTTTCACATTCATTTCTGAAATATCGAAGTCTTACACAGTCAGAAAAAGATAAGAAAAAGATCATAAGCCCAATGACTTAGAATTTGAATTCTTATTTTTTATTTTATTGGTTAAGGAAACAATTCAACAGAAAGAGATAAAAATTATAAACACATAAGCAACAAACACTGGCATACCCAACTTCATAAAACAAACTCTACTGAACATTAAAAATCAGATAAACACTAACACAGTTATAATAGAAGAACTCAATACCCCATTGTCACAAATAGACAGATCATCGAAGCAAAAAAATCAACAAAGAAATATAAGAGTTGAATCAATCCTTCAACCAAATGGAACTGATAGATATCTGCAGAGCATTCCACCCAACAACCACAGAATACACATTCTTCTCAGCACCACATGGGACTTTCTCCAGAACAGACCACATGCCATTAAAGCATAAGTAAATGTAAAAGAATTCAATTTATACCATGCATATTATCAGATCATACTGCAATAAAACCTAAAATCAATGACAAAGGAAACCACAGAAATTATGCAAATTCATGGAGATTAATTAATATTCCCTTAAATAATCAATGAGTCACAGAAGAAATTAGTTCATAGAATCAAACAATAATGCCAGTACACATACAAGAACCAATGGGACACAATAGCTGTGAATGCCCACATCAGAAAAACAGAGCAAGTTCAAATAAATGACCTAATGATACACTTCAGGGTCCTAGAAAAACAAGATCAATACAAATCCAAAGCTAGTACAAGGAAGGACATTATAAAGATAAGAGTAGAAATTAATGAAATTGAGACTTTAAATTATACAAAGAGGCCGGGGATTCAACTCAGTGGTTCCACCACCTGCCTCACAAGCGTAAGGTTCCTAGTTTGATCGCCAGTACCAAAACAAAACAAAAACAAAAACAAAGAATTAATGAATTGAAGAGCTGGTTCTTTGAGAGAATAAACAAAATAGACAACTCCCACCCAATTTTACCCCCCAAAATGAAAGAAAAGACCCAAATAAATGCAATTAGAAAGGAAAAAGGAAAAAAATCGCAACAGACTCTGCTGAAACGCAGATTATTAACAACTACTTCAAGAACCCAAAAAGATATAAAAATCCTGAATAATCCACATCAGGCAATAAAATTTAAGGTTTTAGTTTTGTTTTTTGCAGTACTGGGAATCAAATTCAGGATCTTGCGCTTGTGAGTCAGGCACGGTGCCATTGAGCTAAATCCCCAGCCCCTAAACTTAAGTAATTTTAAAAAGACTACCATCTAATAAAAGCTCAGGTCCTGATGGATTCACTGCTGAATTCTACAAGAATTTTAGGGAAGATCTTATACCAATACTTCTCATAATCTTCAATGAAATTGAAAAGGAAAGAATACTCTCAAAGTCATTCCTGAAAACCAGCATTACCTTTCTTCCAAAAACAGACAAAGATCCAACAAAAAAAAGAGAACTACAGGCTAATCTCTTTAATAAACATAGAAACTAAAATCCTCAGACAAGATATTGGCAGACAGAATGCAACAAATTATCAAAAAGATCGTACATCATGATCAAGTAGGATTCATCCCAGGGATGCAAGAATGTTTCAACATATTCAAATAAATGAATGTCATACACTACATAAACAAAAGGAAGGAAAAAAATCATGTGATTGTCTCAATTGAGGCAGAAAAAGCCTTTGACAAAATCCAACATCCATTTATGATAAAAAACCATGAAGAAAATAGGTATAGTAGGATCTTATCTCAACCTGTAAAAGCCATTTATGTCAAACCAATGGTCAACATCATATTAAATGGAAAGAAGCTGACAGCTTTCTCTCTGAAATCAGGTACAAGATAGGAATGTCTGCTATCATCACTCTTGTTCAATATAGTTCTTGAAACATTAGTCAAAGCAATCAGGCAAGAGAAAGAATAAAAGGGGTTATCTGCAGGAACGGAAGAAGCCAAATTATTATTATTTGCAGATGACATGATTCTCAACATAGAAGACCCAAAAAATTACACCAAAAGACTCCTAGAACTAATAACCAAATTTAGTAGTGTAGCAATATACAAAGTCAACACACAAAAATCAATAGCATTCCACTGAGAAAAAAATTTTAAAAACAATACCTTTTACAATAGCATCAAGAAAAATTAAATACTCAGGAATTAACCTAACCAAGGAACTGAAAAACTTCTACAATGGAAATTATAGTACTCTTAAAAAGGAGATCCAAGAGGACATCAGAAAATGGCAAGATATCCCTTGTTCCTGGACAGGTAGAACCAATATGGTGAAAATGGCCATACTTCTCAAACTTCCTAGAACTGATTTATAAATTTAATGCAATCCTGGGCCGGGGATTTAGCTCAGTGGTTTCGCTGCCTGCTGCGTAAGCGCAAGGACCCGAGTTTGATCCCTGGTACAAAAAAAAAAAAAAAAAAAATTTAAAGCAATCCCAACCAAAATGCAAATAACATCTGTTATGGCTTGTGTTTAGATGTTCCCGCAAAGCCTCGTGCTTTTTCTAGGAGGCTGACTCTAGAGCATGTGATTGATTCATGTTGGGGCTAGGCCCCAGGGTACTGGGATTAAGGGCATGAGTGCTACCTGCCCTAAGTAGTCTGAATAAAATAAAAGGGGCAGAAAGACACTGTTAAGGTCCTTTTGTTGCTTTTGCTACCATGTGGGTGCCATGAACTGTTTCTTTTCTGTAATGCCCCTCTGCCATATGTCACCCTGCCTTGGAGCCAGCAAATTATGGGCTGAAACCTCTACAACTGTAAGTAAACTGTAAATAAACCCTTTCCCCTTTAACTTTGGGTATGGGGATTTTGTCTCAGCAACAAGAGAAAAGTAACTAAGCCAGCATCCCTTACAGAACTAGAGAAAACAGTTCTAACATTCATACGGAACCAGAAATGACCTAAAATAGCAAAAGCATTTCTGGGCAACAAGAGCAAGGCAGGAGGCATAACAATCTAGGACCGAAAGTCATACTATAAAGCTACAATTATAAAAATAGCATGGTATTGTGAAAAACAGACATGAATCAATGGAACAAAATAAAGGATGCAGAAACAACTCCAGGCACATTCAGCTACCTGATCTTTGACAAGGAGGCCAAAAACTCATGCAGAAGGATGGCAGCTTCTTTAACAAATGGTGCTGGGAAAACTGTCTATCCATGTGCAGAAGATTGATCCTAGACCCAAATCTCTCACCATGCACTACATTAAAATAAAAATGGATCAAAGATCTAAATATTAAAACAGAAACATTTAACCTGCTGGAAGATAAAATTGGTAAAACTCTTGAAGACATGGGCATAGGCAAGGACTTTCTGAACAGAACCCCAGTTACACAAGAAACAATACCAAGAATCAACAAATGGGATCTCATCATATGAAAACCTTCTGCACAGCATAGGAAACAATCAACAGAATGAAGAGACAACTTACAGAATGAGAGAATTTTTTGCCAGCTATTCATCAGAAAGCTAATATCTAGAATACATAAAGAACTAAAAAAAATTAAACACCCCAAACAAAAGACCCAATCAAAAATGGGCAACTGAAATGAATAGCACTTCTCAGAAGAAAAGTACAGATAACTAATAAATATATGAAAAAAGGGTTCTACATCTCTATGCATTAGAGAAATGTAAATTAAAACAACACTGAGATACTATCTTACTCCAGAAAGAATGGCTATCATCAAGAAATCAAATAATAACAAATCCTGGCAAGGCTTCTGGGAAAAAAGGAATCTCCTACATTGCTGGTGGGAATGTAAAATAGTACAAACACTGTGGAAATCAGTATGGAGATTCCTCAAAAAAGAAAAACTAGAAATTCTATTTGACCTAGGTATTCCTCTTCTAGGTATTTTGGCAAAAGAGTTATAGGCATCATATTACAGTGACATATGTATTCTCATGTTTATAGCAGCATAATTCACAATAGCTAAATCTTGAAAGTGGCCTATATGCCCATCGATGGATATAGTGGTCTATATGTTCATCAATGGATAAAGAAAATGTGGCATTTATACACTTGATACCACTCTGCAATAAAAAAGGATAAACTTGAGTCATTTGCAGGAAAATGGATGCATCTTGAGACTATGATGTTAAATGAAGTAAAGCAGATATACAAGCTTAAATATTGTGTGGTTTCTCTTATATGAGCAATCCAAATATATAAAGCAAAATAGGAGGAGAAAAAAAGAGTTTGCTAGAGGAGTTCTTGCTTTATTAAAACACTATAAGGGCTGGGGATTTAGCTCTGTGGTGCCTCTCTTGAGCACAAGGTTCTGAGTTCTATCCCTGGTACTGGGAAAGTAAACAAACAAACAAAAAATTGTGATTTTACTTCTGCATTTGTGATATTTGTAGTGTTTGAAAACTTTTTAAAAGTGTATAAGTTTTATATTTCACAACCAGGGTTCTTTCTCTTCAGGATAATATAACTTTGTATTTTTGTCAAATAAATAAACCTTTGGATGTGAAGAAAGAAGACAGATCAAGAGATGGAAGGAGTAGGGAGAGACTGGAGGGGAAGGGGATGAAAAAAGGAATTAAGGGGGCCAGGGATTTAGCTCAGTGGTTCCAGGCGCCTGCCTCCCAAGCGCAAGGTCCCGAGTTCGATCCCTGGTACAAAAAAAAAAAAAGGAATTAAGATGTATTATGTACATGTGCCAACTCCCCACAGGGAATGTAAACATTGTGTATTGAAAAAGTATACTAATAAATAAATAAATACAAATAAACGCAAACTGCTTTCTTACCAAAAACTTTTGAGAGAAAATCAAAATGCTACTACACAGTAACAAAATATGAGATAATTATTTGGTATAACACTTAATTTATTTGTATTTAGGTTCACCTCAAATGCCACATGAATCCTCAATGAGTCTGTTCTAAAATTGTATCTTTATATCTAACTATGTATGTCCACTAAAATGTGTCGTTCACCCTATTTTCAGGTTCACCGTGGAAAATAACCCTCCTTAAAATTCTGCCAATGTTGTGTCAAAGATCTTAATATATAACACATGAAACATTCTGAACACTGTCCATCTTAAGAGGAATACAAAAGTACTGCTTTCTTCTCGTTGGAATCTCTAAGGCCTTAAGTGGGAAAGCAAAGGTCAAGAAACACTACGTATCCCAGCATACCTTGCGACGACCAGGGACCACAATTCCCAGAATGCATTGCCCACCTTGTTGCTGGGACTTGTAGTTCTCCCATGTTGCACCAATTCCAACCGGGAAGGCGGTGGTTTCGTGCTCAGCCCAGGGATATTAGGCGTAGCTTTCCACCTTTGGCAAAAGCGGAAACACTTCAGACCCCCGGGTGGGTTGGATTCTTTGTCTCATCTATCGATTTTACAAAAGGTAAGTCAAAAGCGGCTTCAGGGCCCAACCCCATATTTCGAAGAGTGACCTCGGTGTGGCGAAGCCATTTGTCCCTAAATCCTCTCCGTAGCTGCCGCCGCCCATCCCTCTTTGTGTGCCTCGGAAGCCGCTGAGGGGGTGGTGGCGACAGTTGACTTTGGTGCTTAAAGTAGGGACGTTATTGGGAGGTTGCAGGTGGGAGGACGCTTCCCCATCCCGCCACCGGACAGGTGAGTTGAGGAGGGCCTTCCCTCGAGGCACTCCAGCCTGCTGGGTCCCACGTCGAAACTGGGAGGGCGGCTTGGCAGTTCCTGCTGACAGCGCCTGCCAGCCGGCTCCCCAAAGAAAAGGCGAAGGGAGCCGAAGCGGTGACTCAGTGCGGCCTGGGGCGCGGAGTCCACTCCCTTCTCTTCCTGAACCGCGTGGGGAGCCCTAAGGCTTGTCCGGCGCTCCTGGTCCCTTTCCCCGGACACCCTAGCCTGGACCGCGCCCGCTTGGCCGGAAGCCCGCGAAAGAAAGTTCCTGCTTTTTTCCTTGCACCATTTTACGAATGAAAGACCTTACTGCTTGGGTTCATAGCGTCTCCGCTTACCTTGTGTGTGTTGGACAGTCGCCGATGTGGAAGGGTTGTAGCATGGAATTCTAGAGACTCTTTTCCCTGAAATTTTAAGTCCTGGAGCAAAGGCTCTGGCCTGAGGATGAGAGGGCCGGTCAGCTATGGCTCAGCCCGACAAACTTAACTGTTGGTGTTTGACTAAAAATGTTGCTACTTTAACCTAGATATAAATTGGTATTGGTGTATCTGCGTTACAGTTGACCCTGAACAAAAATACCGTGCCTACCCTGTCATGAAGTTAGGGGTGGAAGATCTCTTCAGCAGCCGTTAGTGTGAAGCTTTTTACAGGTGTAAAGAGGGCTGAATAAGAAACGCTCCTTGTTTTCTTTCAGTTTGTTCAAATGACTCTTAGTACTGTATATTTAAGGGTCAGCCACGCCAACTTTTCCCCGTTTTTGTATTCTTGAAAATTTAACTCACGTTAGACTTAATGGAACATTGCAACTGAAATTTTCTTTATGCATTTATTAATAGATGGATTTTACCTCTTAACTAAGCTAACTTTATTCACATTTAATAATTGTGCTTTTAAAGAGATTTCCTCATAAACAGAGTTTTTCAGAAGTTATTCTCCCAGTTTTCCTGACCGTTTAATACTTAAGTTGTACAGATGTCGACAGATTGATCATTACATATTAAATCAACAGTCTATGGCCTGGATGTTTCGGAGGCTGAGGATGGACAGTTGCAGCTTAGTCTGGACAACTTAGCGACCTAGCCAAACCCTGAATTTAAAAAGGGGGTGAGGTGGAGATGTCGCTTAGTGGGAAGGCCATGGGATTCAATCCTCAGTCCCCCAAAAGATGATGATCATGATAATGATACAAAATACATAGAGAGTAACAAGTTCCTGGCTCCTAGTTTATGCTCAGCCCGTAGATTACTTTTTCAATTAAAAAAAATTCATTACTGCTTCCTAAAACTGAAGATGAAGCACTATGGTTCATATAGTGATTGTTTTTTAAAGCTCTGTAATTCTACCTTGCCCATTAATCATGTAGTCAGTGTCAATATAATGTTAAGATCACTGTGCTGGGATGCTGTAGAGATAACAAAAATGACTAAAACACAGTCTGATTTTGAATAGATTATATCTAATATGGAACCTTTCGAGATTCTTCACAAAAATTGTACTAAAAGTGCCTTAAGAGGTGTAGGTGAGGTGTTACTGCAGATTAATAGAAGGTCATTTGATTTGATTGTTAATGATGGTAGCTATATTTTGCTTATCTTTACCATTACTAATTCCATGGCACTTTTAGAATTTACAGGAATTTTCTGTTTGACCTCCTATTGTTTTTCTAAAGTTTCTAGGAATGAGTGCAAAACTGTTAATAGTTTTGTTTGGTGTTGTATAGCTTCTTAATGCCAGCTGGTATCCTCTGTTTTAAGTGCTAGCTTTGACCTCTCGCTCTCATTGTGTTAAATTTGGGCATGTGAACATTAAAGCACTTACCATGTGTTAGCTCCTGTGCTCAGCACTGGGAAATAGTTTTTACATCCAGTTTGTTCATACAGTAATTTTTCTCATCTTAGTAGTATGTACATGTTTTCATTATTATTTTTAAAATTTATTTTTTGAGACAAAGTCTCACTAAGTTGCCCAGGAGAGACCCAAACTTTTGACCTTCCTTGCCACAGCTTTCCAAGTAGCTAGGCTTACAGGCATGAGCCACCACACCTGGCTTGTTTCCATTATTTAAAAGTAGAATTATATATAGTACTATCTTTAGGTAGCATCAAAATACATGACTTTTTGGGACTGTTCTTTTTTTTTTTTTTTTAGAGACAAGTTCTCACTGTGTAGTCCAGGCTAGCCTCAAACTCTCGGTGATCCTCCTGCCTCAGCCTCCCAAGTGCTGGGATTACAGGCATGAGCCACCATACCCAACGGGACTGTTCTCTTCTTCACACACTAATTTTTTAAAAAATGTGCTACTTGTACCAATGTAATGATAATTGTAAATGATTGTATGCTTCTTAGGGTCACAAACATGTCAGACAAAAGTGAATTAAAGGCTGAGTTGGAGCGGAAGAAGCAGCGATTGGCCCAAATCAGAGAGGAAAAGAAGAGAAAAGAAGAAGAAAGGAAGAAAAAAGAAGTATGTTTCATTATTTAAAAATAAATTCAATATGAAATAATTGGTTTATTTCAAGTACTTATGCTTTTATGTAATAATTTTTAAATAGTTAAAATCTAAAATCTATTAGTTATGACTGCAAATACAGCACTATAAGTGAATCTTACTTTATAGAAGCCAGATATAGAAAAATAGCAAAACTGGAATGTGATTTTTTTTTTTAACTGAATAAAAGTATTTCATTTAGGATAAAACTTTTCAAAGATTTCATTTGTGAATGTTCAATTTACATATGTGATCCTCTAGGAATATATTAAAATAAGTATGTGCATTGTAAAAGCTCATAAGATAGGGCATATATCATAACTTAGTTTAGACTTTGAACTATTTGAATATTTTGCTAGTCTGATCTAATAATTTTGTCAGAATGTGTAGTACTAATCACAAACAGAAATATATATAATAGAAAATTTAATTGATTAGATTTATACTTCTGTCTTTTATCATGAGTTAGTCATTGAAATATATTTACTGAGCTGTAGATTTGATAGTACTATAAAGGTGAACCAGGTTTTTTGGGGTTTTTTTCTTGGTAGCAGGGATCAAACTCAAGACTTTGCACTTGCCAGGCAGGCGCAGCACTACTGAGCTAAATCTCCAGCCCTAACCAGGTATTTTTGATACTGACTTTTGGTAAAACATTTCATCATATAAAACAAATATACATTGGCCCTGGCTTGGAGATATTTTACTTATTCCTGCATTGAAACATATTTATCCCTATGGAATATCTTTTTTGTTGTTGTTGTTGTTTGTTTTTTTGAGACAGGGTCTCATTGTGTAGTCCAGGCTGGTCTTGAACTCACTATGTAACCCAGGCTGGCCTCAAACTCATGGCAATCCTCCTGCCTCAGCCTCCAAAGTGCTAGGATTACAAGCATGCACCACCACACCTGGCCCTTATGGAAAATCTTAAAGAAGATTATGAATACTTTTACCACACTTATGTATTAAATGGACAGTATTAGGTAGTTTGTCCTAACTGTGCCTTTGGTGCCAAGTTTCATATGTGATAGCATAAATAATAGTTAGGACTACTGGAAATCTAGGGACTAAGAGAAAAATCTGTAGCAGAAAAATCAAGGAACAATTTATGTACAACATTGCTATGATGATATGAGGTCTATAATGGAAGAATTTGCTAGTTTATTCTGAACCTTTCTGTGATAAGAAGAGTAGAGCTTTACATTAGGTATTTGATCAAAAGCTAACTGGGGCCAGGGATTTAGCTCATTGGTGCTGACACCTGCCTTGAAAGCACAAAGTCCTGAGTTTGATCCCTGGTACCAAAAAAAAAAAAAAAAAAGCTAACTGATAGAAGCATGTTTCAGACTGGCTGAGCCTTCCTAAATAGTATCCATAGCCTTAGACATTTCAATGCTGAGAGCAAATTTGATTTTTGTTTTCTAGTAATAAGTTATCTTTAAGGGATATCTATTTCAGTATCACTATCCAATTTAAAGTTTATAAAATATTACAAGAGATAATTCAATAGTAATAAGCAATGGGTCTACTATATTAAATATAGCAAAGCATCAGCTTGGTAACATAGCCCATTTTGCTATTCTGATTAATAGTAATATCATAGAATATTATGATTAACCAAATTCACTCAATATGTAATAGTTATCTAGTTTATATCATTTGAAGTACATATATAAAACTTTTCCCTTGAAAGCTTAGATTTTATTTGAGATGTTTTAGATGATCTGAGAACATTGAGGTTTACCTAGTTGTTTAACTAGAAGATTTTGCCAAAACTCTACATGACTGAAATAAAAGTTGCTAATATTTTCATAACAAAAAAATGTTTTGTGCTCTGCAAAGGTGAATTTTAATTTTAAAAAACTCAAAACTCAACTGTGTATTTGTATTATTAAAATAATACCTGAAAGCTAGGCACAGTAGCATCCACATGTAGTCCTGGCCACTTGGGAGAGGAAGGCAGCACGATCACTTGAGCCCAGGAGTTTGACACTAGCCTGGGTAACACAGTGAGACTGTCTCTTTCTCCACCTCTGGCTGGGCTACATCCCCAGCTCTTCTTTTATTTTTTATTTTGAAACAAGATGTTGCTGAGTTGCCCAGGCTTGACTCAAACTTGTGATCCTCCTGCCTCAGCCTCTCAGAGTACTGGGATTGAAGGCATGTACCACCACACCCAGCTACCCTGTTTCTTAAATTTAAAAATAAATAAGACCTGCCGTTTAAAAATAAAATCTTTCTTTAGGTGAATTTTTGATAAATGTTCTCTACCTACAGTTGCATAAATACAGTGAAGATTTTATACAGAAGTTTGAGGTATTAAAGCTTTTCAACAAATCAAATTGTCCATTTACTGAAAATTTGCTAGTTCTTAAATAACTCCACTTTTTTTTCATAGTGTTATGACATTTATTTGTAAACTTTTGGGCCACTTGGAAAGGGGGGTGGTTTCCCCCATTCCTGTCTATGGTTATCAGTTTTATACTATGAGCAGTGGGGGTGAACCCATGGCATATGTGCCACAGCAGGCTGTTTGTATCATTGAAAGCTCTAAAAAGTTTGCCATCACTGCTATAGAAAATTCAAATCTGACTGCAATTTTGAATTTATCTGTTAGGAAAATTTTTGTGGAAATTCTTTGATTTATATAAACATGGATCAACTTAGTACTTATCATTTGGAGATTACTATTAACTATTAGATAACACTCTTAGGAATGACTATAAAAATTATATTTTACTCAAAACTAATTTCACTCAAAATATACAGTGTTGGCACTTTATATTTTAGCAAATAGAAATGTTTTATGCCGTATGTAAACTTGAGTTTTAACTTAAAAACTTTAGACCGATCAGAAGAAGGAAGCTGTTGCTCCTGTGCAAGAAGAGTCAGATCTTGAAAAAAAAAGAAGAGAAGCTGAAGCATTGCTTCAAAGCATGGGGCTAACCCCAGAATCCCCTATTGGTAAGGATAAGAATATATCCATTTATGAGAGAGAGGCATGTTTCTGTTGAGCTCAGCCATGGCTGAGATGAGGAGTTGACTTGACAAATTTTGCATATTTTTGTTATTTGTGCCTTAAAATCACTAATCTTATCATTTATTTGGAATTGTACGTGGTTATTTTACTTGTTCAAACGATCTGTAAGATTATTTATATTTATTAACATATGGAACCACTAATTGACTTTTCTTACTAAATCAGATTTTTTAAAAACCAGAGATTTATTGAGCAAGTTTTATGTGCCATATTGTGTTAAGCTCAAAAATGAGTGTTTCCTAATCTTAATTATGTATTTCTTTCTGTAGGTTAGAGAGAGATATAATAATCGATTATTAATATTCAAAGGAATGGGAGTGGGAGGCAAAGCTTATAATGCTCTACTCTCAATACTAATAGAGAAATCACATTGATAGCTCATTTTGGCAAAAATTTGACTTAAATCTTTTTTGGGGTTATTCATTTTCATACCTATACTAGTCCAAGATGCTGACATAGTAGAATTACAGAGAACATCTGGCTACATATCAGAAAACATTTGATGCTTACCTAAAATCAGTCTATGCTAGCTGCTGTTACATAGTATTTATTTTAGTTTGACCTAGCCTTTGTCCTTTAAGGACCAACATTTCAGTTAGTTTGTGGGCTAACTTCATCCAGTCCAGAGGATAAATACTAGTTTCACTCTTGTAAAACTGCAATAGAACTGTTCTTAGAGCTAATATTTCTGAAAGATTTCAAGATGAAAAAGCTGATAACTTCCATGATCTGCTACACTATTACTTCTTTCAGTTTGTATTCCTTTTCCATACTGGTAGAAAAAGACTGCGGTACATTAATTTTTATGACTTTAATAAGCTTATACTCTATTGCTATTGCAATTTTAAAATGAAATAAATCAGAACACTTCTTATCCTAATAACTGAACCACTTGCTTATTAGTTGTTACTGTTAGTTTTATAGTCATTGAGTGATTTGTTTTTTTAAATTCCCGTGCCACTGCCCTTTTTCTTCTATAAGACGTTTTTTCTTTTCTGTTCTTTTCAGGACATCAGTTTCACTGAATTCACTTGTTTATGTTTCTTAATTCATGGCACACCTCCATTATTGATTTTTTTTTCCCCCCTTTGGTACCAGGGATCAAACTCAGGACCTTGTGCGTGCAAGGCAGGCGGGGTGCCACTTAGCTAAGTCCCCGGCCCCATCATTGGTTCTTGAAAGATTGAAAGATTGTTCTTTAGGATTATGTGTGTGTGTTGTGTGTGTGTATGTGTGTTTCACTGGCTTTTCCCATCTCCGATTCCATTCTCCTTTTCACTTATGCGTTAAATACCTACTTTTGGATTTTTAACAAAAATACATTCTTTTAGTCTATCCTCTATATTACATTTTTTCAAGATTTTATGTATCTGTGTATATATACATTTTTATGTCTCATTCAGTTTATTCCATATTGCTATATACATACCCATTTATTTCTGACTGATATATATTCTATCATGTCCCATATTTTACCAACCCATTCCCTCAGTACTCTGCACTTAGATTGCTTCTGTCTCTGTTTTACTATCATAAGCAACATTATAAAGAATATAACCTTTCCTCAGAGGACTAGAAGAGTTTCTCTGGGGTATATGCCCAAGAATTGACTTGTGTTTCTGTGTATAAGCTTACCTAGGTTCTGCATACTACTCAAGAGAGGCCAGAGGTTACCCTCCCACTACCACTGCATGAAACTGTTTCACCATATCCACATCATCACTGGATATTATCTAGCTTTCTAATTTCTGCAAACCTGATGGTGTGCCCAAAGTGTTTTAATATGCATTTATCTGTTACAGTGGATTTGGCTGTCTTCATATATCTATTAATGATTGTGGTTTTTCCCTTTTTGGCATTATGTATTTGTATCCTTTTTCTGTTTATGGTCAGGGCTCTTTTTCCTAAGATTTGTAGACTCTTCTTGTATATTTTAGTGGGACTTTTGTCTGTTTTAGTCTTTTTTGTCTTTTTAAAAAGAAATCTTTTCCTACATTAGAATGCAAATATATCAAATATTTTTTTCTGTTCTGTAGTTTTACTCTTTTTTTTTTTTTTTTTGGTACTAGGGATCAAACTTGGGACCTTGCACTTGCGAGGCAGGCGTCAGAACCACTGAGCTAAATCCCTGGCCCTAGTTTTACTCTTAATATCTATAGTTTTACCCTTTACTTGTATATATCTGGGTTATATTTTTCAAAATAGTAAGAAGTAGGGTTCCAAGCAAATTTTTCTCCATATATGTAGTTAGTTAATTTTCTCACTACCATTGTTAACCAGTATCTTTTCCTCTACTGATACCTGATGCCAGTTTTGTCCTACAGTATGTTCTTATGTATTCATGGACATTCCCGACCTGTGTTTCACTATGGATCTATTTATCTGATTCTACATAATTAACCCAGTTTTATGTGGCTTTATATTGTATCTTTTTTTTTTTCTTTTTGGTACCGGGGATCGAACTTGGGTCCTTGTGCTTGCGCAACAGGCGGCGAAACCACTGAGTTAAATCCCCAGCCCTTGTATCTTATTTTGATGTAGAAAATCATCCTCCTTTTTTGTTCTTCTTTTTCTAACTAGCCCTAGTTTCACATTTTTCTTCTCCTCAAAAGTCTTGCTGTACTGTATATTGCATTTAGTTATGTGTTTTAATTTTTCTAAGTCTAAAACATTCTCTACACACAGTGTTTTTGCCCCATGACATCTTCTTGTTAAAGAATGGGCAAATTGGTCTGTAGAATGAGTTTGCCTTTGATGGCTTTTTCACATGTAGCTTTTGTTCCTTTGTCCTTTGTGTTTCCTCAAAGCTGGAAATTTGATCAAAAAGCTTGATTCACTTCAGACTGCACATCATTGACAAGAATATCTCATAGTGATAGATATGCTATAGTTACATACATCGGATCAGTAGAACATGTTCTTTTATTTTTTAAGTGCTCTATCACGGAGGTACAGTTCCTAGCCCTTTACACTTTTTAAATTAATTTTATTGGTACATTTTAAGTATAGAATATAATGACATTCATCATTGGGAAATTTGTACCTTTACATAATATATCTTGGTTCTTATTTTTTCCCCCTTCCCCTGCCCTCCCTTCAACCCCTCTACCCCTCTATTTACAAAGACTTTATTTCCATTTTTTCCTTTTCTCATATTCCATTCCCTTCTTTCCTTTCCCCAGCAGCCCCTCCCACTTCCCCTTCCCCCTTGGACCTTTTCTTCCTATTTCACATTATCTGTTATGCCTTTTGACCCTTATTTACACTTTGTTTCTCACACCAGAGAAACTATTCGGTATTTACATATGTGTGTCCTATTTATTTCACTTTAGAGTATCGCCTCAATGTGCACCCATTTAGCAATAAATATCTCTAATTTCTCATTCTTTATGGCAGAGTAGTACTCCATTTTATTTAAAAAACACACACACATTTTCTTTATCCATTCTCTAGTTGATGGGCAGTTGGGCTGTTTCCAAGTTTGAGCTATTACAAACTGTGCTGCTATGAACATGGGTGCACATATATCACTGTGGTATGATTCTTTTAATTCTTTTGGGAAGATACCCAGTAGGGGAATAGCTGGGTCAAATGGGACCTCTTATCCTAGTTCTGTTGAGAAGTATGTCATGACAGTGAGATTGGTTACTTGGTTATGATTGCGATTGCCAGAGTTTCTCCATTATTGTTAACCCTGTGACTAACAAGAAATACCTGGGAGTGAAACTTTGACACCGTGTGAATATTCATTTCCTCATCAGCTTTTTATTCGTAACTACTAACACTTGTTGATGATCTTTATGTTTTTTATTTAAGAGTTGCAAAGTTGCTTTTGTTCCACCATTCCTTCTACATTTATTGGCTGAGGTTCTATGAAGGAGAAATTTCTCTCAATAACTATATCTACTTGGTAACCCTAAATATATTGCCTATTAGAAATCGGAGAATTGTGTTTCAGAGAACTGCTAATGGTCACTTCTAGGGGGTGGCAGATGAACTTTTACATGTGTTTTTTAAAGAGATTAGCTAATATCTTAGTTAGGATTTTGGTATGTATGTAAGTAAAATTTGCCTAATACTTGCTTATAGCCATGTTCATTAGTCATTATGATTATAGTTTACAAATTGGCAACTTTCCCTTTGCTATTTTTTAGAACAATTTTTTAAAAACTTGATAGAATTGAACTGTAAATCTGCCTTAGAATATGACTTTTTTTCTTCAGGGCACAGGGAACAGGAGTTATATACCATTTCACAGCTTTGTTTTGTTTTGTTTTTTGGTACCAGGGATCAAACTCGGGACCTTGCACTTGGGAGGCAGGCAGCAGAACCACTGAGCTAAATCCCCGGCCCCCACTTCACAGTTTTTAATGGGTGTAGTTTACTCATGCTTTTCTATTTCTTATATCAACCACCTGCCCCCAATAAACAACATTTAATATCTCTCATGTCTTGTGGTTTCTACCAGTGGGGAATTTAGTAGTGGCTTAGCTGAGTGGTTCTAGCTCAGGGTCTCTCATGGTATTACAGTCAAGATGTCAGCCAGAAAGAGCTATAGTCACCTGAAGGCTTGACAGAACTGGAGGTCTTGGTTCAAAGATGCCTCATTGCCATGGCTGGCAGGTTAGTGTTGGCCATTAGTATCAATTCCATGGCTGATTTCCTATCCATGTGGGCCATGCCATAGATCTGTTTTGTATCCTTGCTGCCTATTTTCTCAGAGTGAGCAATATGAGAAAGAAGTCCATTTAAAAGTTGATCCCTTTTATCACTTAATCTTGCAAGTGTCAAACCATCACTTCTACTACATTCTATTTATTGGAAGACAACCACTGAGTCCAGCACTCAGTCACAAAGAATTCTGGGTATTCCCCAAATCACCAAAATATTTTTACAAACTCATAGGTCTCTTCATGTTTTGAGATGATCTTATGCTTTTTCCCCTTTTTAATTCATAAATCTGATGTTAACATTGATAAATTTTCTAATGTAAAAGTACACTTACATTCTGGAAGAAACCTAACGATTTTGAGCTGTTATATATTCTTTAATTGGTGCACTGATTTAATAATATTTTATTTAATAATTATTTACATTCATGAGAGGCAGGCCTACCATCTCTTCTACTATATTTTGCTGATTTTATCACAGTGGTTCTACTAGTCTCATTAAATGAGTTATATGATTTTTCCACCTTCTGTTTTCTGGAAAAGTTATGTAATTTTGGAAGTATTTCTTTCTTTTTTTTTTTTTTAAATTCTTTTATTGGTACATTGTAGGTATACAACACAATTACATTTCTCATTAGGAATTGTACCTTTACATAATGCATCTTGGTTCTTATTTTTTCCCCATTCCTAGCCCTCCCTTCACCCCCTCCACCCATCCCTATTTACAAAGGCTTTATTTCCATTTTTTCCATTTCTCATCATTTTTCCTTTCCCTTCTTTCCTTTCCCCTGCCCCTCCCACTAGCCCTACCCCTTTGGACCTTTTCTTCCTATTTTGCATTATCGATTATTCATTCTAATCACTGGTACATTTTAGGTATACAATATAATGACATTCATCATTGGAAATTTGCACCTTTACATAGTCTCTCTTGGTTCTTATTTTCCACCTTTGCCCAGCCCTCCCTTCAATCCCTCCAGTCCTCCCTATTTACAAAGATTTTGTTCCTATTTTTCCATTTTCTCATATTAATCCCATTCCCTTCTATCCTTTCCCCTAGCCCTCCCACTTCCTTCCCCTTTACCCCTTTTCTTCCTATTTCACGTTACCTATTATACATTTAGTCCTTATTTACACTTTCATTTCTCACACTAGAGAAACTATTCGGTATTTACACATGTGTGTCCTATTTATTTCACTTAAGAGTATCGCCTCAATGTGCATCCACTTAGCTATAAATTTCTCATTTTTTATGGCTGAGTAGTACTCCATTTTATTAAAAAACCACATTTTCTTTATCCAGTCTCCAGTTGATGGGCATTTGGGCTCTTTCCAAATTTTAGCTATTACAAACTGTGCTGCTATGAACATGGGCGCACATATATCACTGTGGTATGATTCTTTTAATTCTTTGGGGAAGATCCCCAGCAGTAGAATAGTGAGGTCAAATGGGACTTCCAGTCCTAGTTCTTTGAGGTATCTCCATACTGATTTCCACAGTGGTTGCACCAGTCTACACTCCCACCAGCAGTGGAGCAGGGTTCCTCTTTCCCCACAGCCCCGCCAGCATTTGTTATTGCTTGATTTCATGATAGCAGCCATTCTTTCCGGAGTGAAGTGGAATCTCAGTGTTGTTTTCATTTGCATCTCTCGAATGACCAGTGATGTTGAACATTTTTTCATGTATTTATTTGCTATTTCTACTTCTTTGTCTGAGAAATGTCTGTTCATTTCAGATGCCCATTTTTGGATTGGGTCTTTAAATTTGGGAGGTCTGATCTTTTTAAGTTCTTTATAGAGTCGAGATAGTAGACCTTTGTCTGAGGAAGAGCAGGTGAAGATTTTTTTCCCACATTATGGGTTGTCTCTTCACACTGCTGGTGGTTTCTCTTGCTGTGCAGAAGGCTTTTAATAAGAAGAGATCCCATTTGTTGATTGTTTGTGCTAGTTCATGGGCAACTGAGGTTTTGTTCATAAAATCTTTTCCTACACCGATGTCTTCAAGGGTTCTACCTAACCTCTGTTCCAACTGGTTCAGAGTTTCTATTTTAATACTTAGATCTTTAATCCATTTTGATTTTAGTTTAGTGCATGGTGAGAGATACAGGTCTAGTTTTAATCTTTGGCAAGTTGAAGCCCAATTTTTCCAGCACCATTTATTAAAGAGGCTATCTTTCCTCCATTGAGGGTGTTTGGCTCCTTTATCAAAGATGAGATGGCTGAGTGTGTCTGGCATTGTTTCTGCATCTTCTAATCTGTTCCATTGGTCCTCAAGTCTGTTTCTTTGCCAGCACCATTCTGTTTTTATCACAGTAGCTTTGTAGTATAGTTGCAGGTTGGGGATTGTGATACCCCCTGCCATGTCTCTGTTACCTAGAATTGCTTTTGCTATTCTGGGTCTCTTCTTGTTCCAAATGAATTTTTGGATTGTTTTCTCAAGGTCTATGAAGTATGCTCCTGGTGGGATCTCAATTGGAATTGCATTAAATCTATATAGCAGTTTTGGAAGTATGGCCATTTTCACTATATTAAACCTTCCTACCCAGGAGCAGGGGATGTCTGCCCATTTTCTGATATCACCTTCAATCTCCCTTTTCAGAGTGCTATAGTTTTCAGAGAAGAGGTCTTTGATTTCTTTCGTTAGGATGATTCCTAGGTATTTCAGTTTTTTGGATGCTATTGTGAAAGGAATTATTTGCCCTATTTCTCTCTCAGTGAGTCTGTCATTGGTGTAGAGGAAAGCTATTGATTTTTGTGTGTTGACCTTGTAACCAGCTACTTGACTGAATTTGCTTATTAAGTCTAGAAGACTTTTGGTGGAGTTCTTGGGGTCTTCTATAGAGAGTGTCGTGTCATCTGTAAATAATGACAATTTGACTTCTTCATTACCTATCTTTATTCCTTTTATTTCTTTCTCTTGTCTAATTGCTGTGGCTAATGTTTCCAGAACTATATTGAAAAAGAGTGGTGATAGTGGACATCCTTGCCTTGTTCCCAATTTTAGTGTGAAGGATTTCAGTTTTTGACCATTTAGTATGATATTGGCTGTTGGTTTTTCATAGATGGCTTCTATCAGTTTGAGGTAGAGACCATCTATTCCAATTTTTTGCAGGGTTATTATCATAAATGCATGTTGGATTTTGTCAAATGCTTTTTCTGCGTCTATGGAGATAATCATATGGTTTTTGTCCTTGGCTCTATTGATGTAGTGTATTACATTGATTGATTTTCGTATATTGAACCATCCCTGCATCCCTGGGATGAATCCCAGTTGATCAGGGTGTATGATCTTCTTGATGATCTTCTGCATTGTTTGCCAGTATCTTATTAAGGATTTTTGCATCTATGTTCATTAGTGAGATTGGCCTATAGTTCTCTTTTTCAGTTGGGTCTTTTTCTGCTTTGGGGATCAAGGTGATGCTTGCTTCCAGGAACGAATTTGGGAGTATTGCTTCCCTTTCAATTTCATTGAAGAGGTTAAACAGTAGTGGCAGCAGTGCCTCTCTAAATGTCTTGTAGAATTCAGCAGTGAAGCCATCAGGGCCCAGGCTTTTCTTAGTTGATACATTCTTAATTACATTTTCAATTTCATTGGTTGATATTGGGTTGTTCAGAATTTTTAGGTCTTCTTTGTTCAACTTTGGTAATTCATATGTATCTAGGAATCTGTCCATTTCTTCTGCCATCTTATTGGCGTATAGGTTCTGGAAGTAGGTATTGATGATCCTCTGGATTTCTGCTGGGTCTGCTGTCATTTCACCCTTTTCATTCCTAATTGCATGGATTTGGGCCTTTTCCTTCCTTTTTCTACAAGGTTGGCTAAAGGTTTGTCAATTTTGTTGATTCTTTCGAAGAACCAACTCTTGGCTTCATTGATTTTTTGTATCGTTCTCTTTGTCTCCATTGCATTGATTTCTCCTCTGATCTTTATAATTTCCTCCCTTGTACAAGCTTTGGGGTTGTCCTGCTCTTCTTTCTCTAGAAGCTTGAGGTTCAGCATCAGGTTGTTTGGTTGGGCTTGTTCCGTTTTCCTAATATGTGTATTCACTGCTATGAATTTCCCTCGTAAGACTGCTTTCATTGTGTCCCATAGATCCCTGTATGTTGTATTGTCATTGTCATTTAATTGAAGGAACTGTCTGATTTCTTCTTTAATTTCCTCTGTGACCCATTGGTTATTCAGAAGTGTGTTGTTCAGTTTCCACGTGTTTATGAAATTTTTTGAGTTTCTTTTGCTATGGATCTTCAATTTCATGGCACTATGGTCTGATAATATACAGGGGATAACTTCAATTCCTTTGCACTTAAATATGTTCTATGTGTGAGTATGTGGTTTATTTTTGAGAATGACCCATGCACAGCTGAGAAGAATGTGTATTCTGATTTTGTGGGGTGGAAGACTCTGTAAACATCTGTTAAGTTCATTTGTTCAAGAGTTCGATTGAGTTCTAGTATTTCATTACTTATTTTTAGTCTAGTTGATCTATCTATTTGTGACAGTGGGGTGTTGAGGTCCCCCACTACAATTGTATTAGTGCATATATGACTTTTCATATCTGTTAGTATTTGTTTTATATAGTTGGGTGCACTAGTGTTTGGTGCATAGATATTTATGATTGTCATCTCTTCCTCTTGGATTCTTCCCTTTACAAGGATGTAGTGTCCTTCTTTGTCTCTCTTAATCAGTGTTGGTTTGAAATCTACTTGATCTGCAAAGAGGATAGCTACTCTGGCTTTTTTTGGGTTGCTGTTGCATGGAGTATTGTTTTCCACCCTTTAACTTTCAGTCTGTGAGTTTCCTTTTGAATGAAGTGTGTTTCTTGTATGCAGCATATTGTTGGATTTTGCTTCTTGACCCATTCTGCCAGTCTATTTCTTTTGATTGGTGAATTGAGACCATTAACATTGATGGTTATAACTGAAACGTATTGACTTGTCATTGCCATGACTTTTTCTTTTTGTTGGGTTCTCCCCCTTTACATTTAATTTCTTGTCATGCCAGATGGGTTCATTCAGCTTTGCTTCCTGGGGTTGTGGTCCTCAGTGTCTGTTCCTAGGCTATTGTGTAAAATTCTTTGGAGTGCTGGTTTGGTATTCACAAAGTTCCTAAGGTGCTCTTTGTCATGAAAGTATCTTATTTCTCCATCCATTTTGAAAGATAGTTTTGCAGGGTACATCAATCTGGGTTGGAGGCTGTTTTCTTTTAGGGCTTGGACTATGTCACTCCAAGCTCTTCTTGCCTTGATGGTTTGTGTTGAGAAGTCTGCTGTGATTCTGATGGGCTTTCCTTTGTATGTGATTTGTTTCTTTTCTCTGACTCCTTGGAGAACTTTGTTCTTCTGTTGTGTTTCTGGAATCTTAACAATTATATGCCTATGTGTAGATTTTTTTTTTATCAAGGCTGTTTGGAGTCCTATATACCTCACTTATCTGTATGTCAAGCTCTTTTCCCCTGCTTGGGAAGTTTTCTGCCATTATTTCTGTGAAGAGATTTTTTAATGTCATCTGCACTCTCTCCTGTTTCTTCATTGAGCCCAATCAGTCTTATGTTATTCTTCTTTGCATCATCTAGCAGGTGCTGGATTGATTTCTCATGTTCCCTTTTAATTTTGAAGCCATTTTTCTTTTGCTGGTCACTAATTGCAGTCTTATCTTCTATATCTGAAATTCTGTCCTCACATTGGCTCATTCTGCTGTGTAGACTTTCAATGGAGTTTTTCATGTCCTGGAAATCTGTTTGCATCTGTTTTATGGATTCCATTTGTTTCTTATGTGGGGATTCTATCATGCTCCTGAGCTCCTCTCTAGATTTATTAATCATGTCTTGCAGTAGGGGCACAATTTCTCCTGTTATCTGAGCAATTATTTCTGATTTCATTTTTTCCAGATCCCCTTTGGTTGCCAGTTCAGTGGGTCCAGGTGGTTGAGTATCAGAGTGTTCCATCTCATTCCCCTTTGGGGTTGCTGTAGGTGATCTGGAAGTCTGGTTTTGGGACTTATTTACGTGTTTTCTCATTTCGACTGGAGCGGGGGGGCTGTTAGCGCCTGCACAGATTACCTCCTCTGAACTGGGAGAGGTGGGACAGGGGCCAGGAGCAGCGGTAGGGATGGTGACCCAAAAACCCTTTCCTGTGGGCTGGGAGCAGTGGGAGGGATGGTGGCCTGGAAGCCCCTTCCTCTGGGCCAGGAGCAGTGGGACAGAAGGTGGCCCAAAAGCCCTTTCCTCTGGGCTTGGAGTAGCGGGAGGGATGGTGACCGGGAAGCCCCTTCCTCTGGACCAGGAGCAGTGGGACGACGGCTCAGAAGCCCCTACCTCTGGGCCGAGAACAGCAGGACTCAGTACCTTGGTCTGGTGGTCTGGTGTCCTCTGCGTCTTTGTAGTGTGGAACCTGCCTGTCTGCAGCGGGGTGATTCGGTGTCTTCCGTGCGACTCAGGACCTCGGTAGGGCGTGCACAGATCTTCCTGTGTGCAGCGGCCTGATTCGGCGTGTTCCTCGGGACTGGGGAGACCTCGGTAGGGCGTGGGCAGACCTGCCTGTCTGCAGCGGGGTGATTTGGCGTCTTCCGCGCGACTCAGGACCTCGGTAGGGCGTGCACAGACCTGCCTGTCTGCAGTGGGTTGATTCCAAGTATTTATTTCTTAAATAGCTGTTAGAACAGTTCCATAAGATTATTCAGGTTCTTGTATCAGTTTTGGCATTTCATTTCTTAGAGGAAATTATCCATTTCCCATGATAAATATCATTATGTACTATAAACATGTACAAATAAAAATAAAAATTTAAAACATTTTAAAGCCAGACATGGTAGTGCACGCCTGTAATCCCAGCATTCAGGAGTCAGACCCAAGAGGATCACTGCAAATTTGAGGCCAGTTTCGGCTACATAGTGAATTCAAGAACAGCTTACACTACATAAGACCCTGTCTCAAAAAGAAAAAGCAAACCAACAAAAAAAAATTATCCAGTTCAACTAAGTTTTCAGTTTTATTGTCATACAGCTATTCAGAATTGCTTCTTAAGTTAAATTTTTCACTACATCTAGGACTATTTTCCCTTTTCCATTTAATACTTTGCTACTTATACTTTTTTCCTTCTGTGCTGGGGAGAAAACCCAGGGCCTTGTGCATACTAGGCAGTCACTGTACCAGTGAGATACATCCCCAAACCCTGGTCACTTAAATTTTATCTAATTTTTCTGGCCAGAAGTTTGTCTTTTTAAAAATTTTCCAAAAAATAGCCTTTTCATTTTTCTAACATGTTTTAGTACATGTTTACAGTACATAATGATTATATTTATCATGGGAAATGGATAATTTCCTATAAGAAATGAAATACCAAAACTGATACAAGAACCTGAATAATCTTATGGGAACCTTCAAGTTTTATTACTGCATTTCTTGTTCCTCAGGCACTTCAATTCTTGTACTAAAGATTCTGAATGATCTATGAGTATTACTCAAATAGATTACATTATTACAATCCTGATGGCAGACTTAAACCAAAAATTTTAAATTGGTGTAGGCCACATTCGATTCAAAATTTGGATATAAGTGGTACTGTATTTAAGTTGCATGTTAAATTTTCAGTTTTGTGATGAAAGACAAATGAACCTAAAGAAAGTATAATTGGCCTTGTCCCCCTTTTTTTTGTTGTGGATTTCATTTCTTTAATCCTTATCATGATGAAATTCATTTCCTTTACCCAATACCAAGTATATTATTCAGATATGAAGAAACTATAGTATTAGTTATAATATTTTTTAAAAGAACCATTGAAATACTCCAGAATAGCTCTCAAAGTTTGTGATTTTGTTTGATAAATGAATGTTATTTGTGAAATGTAGTTTTTGGTATCCTGTGTCTGTAGGATTTCACTGTACAGAGATGGGAAAGGAGAGCCTTTCTATCAAAATAAATGTGAGGAGGGCCGGCAATTTAGCTCAGTGATTCCACTGCCTGTCTCACAGCCGCAAGGTCCTAAGTTCTATTCCCGGTACCAAAAATAAATAAATAAATAAATGTGAGGAAAGGCTGAAAATTATAAAGGTTAAAGTGTACTCAGAGAAATAGTACGTGATTTGCTTTGCTTTGCTGACAGTGGGAGGAGAGAGAGTGCTGAAAATGAAGTATGAGGCTAGACTGGAAAGGACTATGTGGAGATCACGCAAAGGTTTTTGTTTTGCTTTGTTTTTGCAAAGGTTTTTGTTTTGTTTTGTTTTTGCCTAAGAAGATAATGTGATCAAAGCTCTTATCAGTTATAAACTTCCTTCCTTCCTCCCTTTAGTGAGGGCTAGGATAGACATTTTGCATGGCTATGTGATTACAAAACTAATATGGGAATGAATATAGAATATAGATTCAAGTGATTTGGACTATCTCATACATTTGACTTTCCTTTGAGCCAGTGAAAACAATTTGCAACATTGCTTTCTAAAACTCAACTCTCTAATACTTAGTACTGCTGCAGAAAAAAAAAAAAAAGGTTTGTCCTTTCATTAATTTAAAAAATACTGAGCATCTTTAATTAACCAAGCTTAGTGCTGGACTGCTAAACAGCACAGACAAAAGCCTTGCTCCCTTGGAGCTTATGTTCTAATAGAGGAGATAGATGATTGTGGTGCTGTGATAGAGCGAGAGAGGTAACCTTAGACGGTATGTTTAGGAAGAGCTGTGAGAAGTGGACTTGTAGAGAACACCAGAGGAGCCCCTATGCTGTGATTGAGAGGAGGAGCATGCTAGGTAGAAGTAATAGTGAGTAGGGAGTTTTAGTACACCCTGGCCTAGCGTGGCCGGGTCCTTATAGGCCCTTTGATGTGACAGAAGGAGTTTTCATAGGAAAGTTTTAAGCAGAACAGTGTTTGAGAGGGGTCATTAAACCACAGTATTATAGAGACTACAGGCTGGCCTGCTTAATCATAATTGTAACCAGCCTTCAGTTATTACAGTTTTATAACCTTCTCCTAGCAACTGTGATTTTTGAGAACTGACCCTGAAAAAAGTTGACTGAGGTAAAAAATAGAGTATAATGGGGCTGGGGATTTAGCTCCGTGGCACCACGCCTGCCTTGCAAGCACAAGGTCCTGAGTTCAATCCCCCATACCAAAAAAAAAAAAAAGACCGTAATAAACCATTATAAACTGATAACAAACTGACATTAGCTGAGCTAAATGTGTAAGATTAGTAGTTTTATAGTCATGTAGCATTATGCATGTTTATACATGCATGTTTACACATTCACAGATATCAGTCTTGATTTTTTTATGCCATTTTTTTCTTTCTTTTGGTCTATGAATGTAGATATGAGAGAGAATGAAGGAAGAAAAATAAGGTTGTTGCAAACTATTACTTTAGCATTATTATTAAATTAAACCCTGGAGAGACAATGTGGTAAATAGCTTTTTTAAAAAAGTGAAAATATATTTTGTGAATATGAGTAGCTACTGAAAAATTTTAAAGATTTAAGCTTTTTCTGTATTTGAATTAATGACTTCAGGGAGAGTGGGCAAAATGGTAATTTTTATCGCCTATAATTTTATAAATATATTATTATACTGTAATTAATACATTTTTTAGAATAATGGTATGGCATTATTTGTATCAAAGGTTTTTAGGGGGCAGGAAAGCAAAGTATCTTCCTGATTAAATATCAGTTTATTATAAATACTATTTGACTTGAAAGATTTTAGTTCTCAATAATTAAGAGTACAGATTCAGGGCCAGGTGTGGGAGCATGTGTCTGTAATCCCAGCACAGAGGTTGGGGCAAAAGGATCATGAGTTCACTGCCAGCCGAGGCTGCCTAGCACATTCAAGGCCAGCCTATACTCCACAGGAAGACTTTGTCTTAAAAAAATAAAAATAAAAAAGAGTAGAGATTCAGTTCATGGAAGCAGTAAACAAATAAGTTTGAAAAAGAAGCCAAATGTCCTTGCTTTAACTTTTGATACTTATTTGTTTTTTTGTTTGTTTGTTTTTGGTACTGGGGATGGAACCTGGGACCTTGTGCTTGTGAGGCAGGCAGCAGAACTACTGAGCTAAATCCCTGGCCCGAACTTTTGATACTTATTTGAAATTTTAAATAATGTTAAGACATGCAAGATTATGTTTAATAAAGCAGAGTAAGCTGATTAACATCGATTTAAGAGTCTCTTCAGATAGCTAGGGAAATGCTCAAAGGACCTGCTGTACGTTCATTAATAAGGTTATGCTGTTTAAGGTTTTAGTGTTTAACTGGTTGGGTGGTGTGTTCTTGTAGTCCCAGGTACTTAAGAGACCAGATGGGAGGATTAAGTGTTCAAGGCCACCTAGGCAATTTAGCAAGACCCACCCCCGACTCCCACCCCATCTCAAAATTTTTTTTAAGATTTGTTTCCTAGTCAGATCCATATTCATCTTTTCCTTGTTTTTTAGAGTTTATTTTTAAACCATTTTCCATCTGTTATTGGAAGATTTACCATTATAATGAAACCTATAAAGGCTCTAACAGATCTTACTGTCTTTGGAAAATTAGGCTAAATACATTTCATAATCCTTAAACATATGCCTAAACCTTTAGTATTATTGTTCAGTATTTATAATTCAAATTGTTCCTTGAAAAGGAATTTTGGTTCCTAATAGTATTTTAATATTATAAGCATTTATTTATTTATTTTGAAAAATTAATGCTCTGAATCACATTAAAGAGAATATTTAATCTTCATTATCAGAAGGGGCATAAGGAAAGGGAGAACTTAGTATTTCAAAAGAATTAATATTTAAAGCTACATCTTTCAGAAGGATAAAAGTAAGGTACCACAAAAAATTATTTAAATAATTTTCTAGGCTAGGAGCACTTATATCCACAAGGAGGCATAAATTGTAATGTGGGCTGCACTTGAGTACTGGGTATCATTGATAAGCTAGAAGAGACCTCACAACTTTGGGTTATTCTAGGCTCGCTTCTTCCATTTCACTTTCTTCTACCAGTGCTTGCACTCCTTACATTCATGTTCCTTGGCTGTTTACCTTTTCTATGGCTTTTTCCTGGCAAAAGGCCCTTTTTCCCAGAGATTTTCTTCTACTTGAAAAATAACTGGGAGTGTACACCATCCTTCATCCTCGAGAATCATGTGTAGTTCTGTGTGATTCAGGCTTAATGCTAATTCTAAATCTAGGTGCATTCTCAGGTTCTTTACAGTTTAAAAACATTCTTATTGTTTCTTTATGTGCCAAAAGACAGCAATATGAATTTCATATCCTTGAAGACCAAGGTCTTTAACTGGCTGGAAAAGTCATCTGAATTGGCTTTTTTTTTTTTCCAGTACTGGGGATCGAACTTAGGGGTGCCACTGAACTAAATCCTGGGTCCTTCAGTGGCTTTTTATCCTAAAGAATTAAAGAGTGACAGTATTTCAATATTGTTTACATGATCAGTGAACGCCATGATACAGTTTTGGGGTTTTTTTTTTCCCCATTCAAATTTCTCCCTTGGTTCTCAAGGATATAAGTGATGTCTTTGCTCTAAACTTCTGAGAGGCTTAAATTCATTCACATACTCATAAGTTTATGTCAGTTCCTTTATTTTGTGTCAAATCTGTTTTAGGCTATTTTATACACAGTAAAGATAATCTGGTTAAATCTCTGGGGTTTTTTTTTTTTTTTTTTTTTTTTTTTGATACCAGGGATCGAACTTGGGTCCTTGCGCTTGAGAGGCAGGCGACGGAACCACTGAGCTAAAACTACAGCCCTGAATCTCTGTTCTTACTAAGCAAATCATGGCAAAAACTACTTATTAATGGTTTGTGTTATTTTCAAAGTACATTGAACTCAAAACTGTCCTTAAAAATGAATTCCAGAAGTGAATTTTCTTAGATTTGAGAGCCTGTGATTTCAGTTTTGGGGGGTTTTCTTATTTATTTATTTATTTATTCTTGGTTTTGTTTTTCTTTTACCACCTCGAATTCATGCTTTTATTTATTTTCAGGGGTATGTTGAAGTCTGAGAGTATAGTGGGTATCATCTTATGGCATAATTACTGTAGTCTTTGATTTTTTTTTTTTTAGACTAACTGGGTAAAATGTGGTTACCAAATAGCACTACCATTCCCTTTTTTTCTTTCTGTGAGAATTTCTCCTTTTACAATGATAGAAATTTTCTTTTGCTAGATTTGTCTCTTCTGTGGTATACACATTACTTACTGTTACAAGATGAAGTTGGTGAGCTAGATGATAGCTAAGAGTTTTTTTATGAAGATGCCTTTAAAGCCATCAGCTGGCTTTAAACTGTCTTTCAACACAAACACTATAGTTCTGGGACGAGATTGTTTTTTATTTTTAATACAAATTTAAAGTCATGATGATTTATTTTCCCTTGTTTTGGCTGAGAAACTATGATAATTTGGTACCCTCACCCTTTTGATTTATTCTTTTTTTCTGAAAATTTTATTTCAGAACTGGCTGGGTTAATGTATCTATATATATGTACAATACTATATGGCCCGTTTCTATAAAGAATTTGGTTAACTTTTTTTTTTAAATGCAGCCTTAACGAAGTAAATTTCTGTTGAACTTGATGAATGGATGATTGATACTTTAAACAAGCATATTAAACAGGAAAAGGATTCTGTAGTCACAAATAAGTAGGTTGATAGGAATTTTACTTTTTCTAATTTCTCTAATTATATACTTGGAAAAATTATTTTTCTAAGTATGAGTTTGTAATTTAAAGAAAACAATTTCTTCTTTGAAAATCTTTAATATGAAAACATTATGGTACCACACTATAATAAACATATATGTTTACAGCACTCAAGCAACTAGTAGATATTACTCTTTACTTCTATATCAGTTTGGACTTGGCCTAGGGGAAGCCTTACAGTGAGAGATGAATGAAAAGATGAAGAAATATAACCTTAGAGAAGATAGAGAACATTAATATTCTTTTATTTTAGATACAAGTCCTTTTTAGCTACTTTGAATCACATATATAGCACCTAGCACAGTACTATATCCACATATGAACTATATGAAACTATCTGTAGTTAACATTGTAATTGTTTCTGATAGATTTAATCAACATTAGAAACATTTTTATTATCCTTTGAAATGTGATGACAAATATAGAAAATTTAAAGATAATGTAAGAATGAACCCCCTATCTCAGGGAATAAATATTCTACCTATGATTTTTGTTCATCTACTCTTACTGTTTACCAATAGAATTTACTATTGAGAAAATAAAGGATGAGTTTATACCTGTGTTTAAGATAGAATTCATCAAACTACATTTGTACATTTTGTTAGATTACCAGGCTCTTTGTTTTTATTACAGCATGTGTAAGTATTTAATTCCTTAAATGATTTTTAGAGTTCAATGAATGTGACTATTCCACAACTAGAATTTTAAGTCGATGCGTATTTCTTTAGTTCTTATATAACTAGGAACTTCCCTTCCCTTCAGAAGACTATTAAAAGAAGGGCTTTCATTTCAACATAAAATGTATTAAGTTACTTAATATTGTACATTGAAAAATTATTTTAAAAAGATACTTGGGATTAGGGAAATGTATGATAAAATTTAACCAGAAGATGGCAGTGATGATCCTCCTATACTCTCTGCAATGGTAATCAAAAAGTTTTCCAAATGTGATAGCATGAAGTGTGCATGTTCATTGCGGTTATATAATGTTAAAAGGTGACAGTTCAGGAGAAAGCATTTGCTATTTATATACTGTGAACCTGTGTATTTTTCTATAAGAGGGGATTAAGAATATTTTGGGTGTCTGTATCTTTGTCTGTACACTTCAGTTTTTTCTGAATACTGGGGTAAGGAAATTACCATAAATCTTGCCTTAATTTGCATGCATCACTTTATATTATGCATCATGTCTAGAAGGCATGCTGTTTTATGGCCTGTTCGCATTTTTCATCCAAATTGCTGGAAACTAATAGATATTTTAAAGGAGCCATTCCTTGCATTCATTTCTCTAAACTGCCCTTTTATGGTGGGCAGGATGAAATAATTTTCAATATCAATTTTTGGAAAAAAAATTGTTAGGCAAAAAAATAACATTTAAAATCTTAGAAAACCAGTTATTAAATGACTTGATAAAGTATATTTCAGGGTTTTAATTTTGGCCACAATTGTAAATAATATAATCTGGTGGTCTTCAAAGTGGGAAGTTAGAAAGAGGAGTAGGAATGCTCTCCTTTGAAAATTAGTGGCCACATTTGGTGATGGATGAGATGAAGATGCATCCTTCCATACTGTTACCCTTTTTCTAAAAATATAAAGCCCAAATGCATTTTGCCAGAGAAATTGCATGAATCTTCAGCATGCATTGTTAACTTTGTCTTTTCCCCTTTCTTTTCTACTGTTCATTTTCATTCATATATTTTATTTTTTTGGTTTGCCATTACTTTTTCCTTTTTCAATTATTTCATGTTAAATTATTTTTGAAACGTCATAAGCTGAGCAACCTCTCCGTGTAGTAACAGCGGATACCTGTCTATTTCACTATTTAGTCCCTCCTCCTATGTCTCCATCCTCCAAATCTGTGAGCACACCAAGCGAAGCTGGAAGCCAAGACTCTGGAGATGGTGCCGTGGGATCGAGGTACAGTAATTTTCTTTTACTAGTTTAAGGTAAAATGTATTCAGTTTCCAAATACTGCCAATGCCTTAAGGGGATTCTAAATAATTAGATTTTTTTTTTTTTTTCCAATACCAGGTATCATACTCAGGACCTTGCACTTGCCAGGCAGGTGTGGCGCTGCTGAGCTACACCTTTGCCCCCATAGTCCTAAGATTTAAAAATGTAAACAGCATAGGAAATTCTCTCTTGTAAATTTTGGGGGACATTTTTAAACAATATTTTAACTATCATACTTTAGTACTAAAATTGTTAACTAATTTTATGATAATTGTTTTATATTAAAAATAGAGGTGTTAGTGCATTTATATTTTTTTCTGTTTAAGCAGCCTTATATTGACTATTATGTGAATGTTTGGTTATGAATAGTGTAAAATCTTTGTTCTCTGCCCAGTAATTAAAAATCTAAATAGTTCATTTAATAGTTTAATTCTATTCTCTTAAATAGTTCTGTTAAATGAGGCAGAAAGTAATGCATAAAATATCAAGAATAAGGAAACTGCCAAGGAAATATTGATTGAGAGTGTTTTACTGCCAAGTTATGTTGAACTTGCATTCCTTGTAAAACTATTTCGTGTTTGTTTTAGGGTCTTGCATACATGTTGGGCTTGGTTTTCAAAAGTTCAGTAAGATTTCAGTTTTCTTCCAAAGATCATATGAGAAAAAATATTACTACATATTTCACTATGTTCTATGCGTACATGCATACACAGACACACAAGATAATAGCAAGTCTTTAATAGCATTATGCTTTTTAACTTCTGATGAGAGCTAAAATTAAACACAACTAGTCAAAATCCACAGCGGACTCAAAGCCCCTATTTTGGGCCTGGAAGTTAAGTATCTTCTCTAGGAAAATCTCTTTAATGTGCCTTTTTAATAACAATAAGTTATTAGATGTTTTACATTTTTGGGCTTGAGTCCCTCTGATTGAAGATGAAGTAAGTAATGACTAGATGTGAGGGCAAGAAAAAAGAAGCAAAGAGGCTGATTGATCCATAAGACAATACTTAAATGAGTTATTGAATAATCTGGTTATCATTAACAAGTAAAAGGCACATAAAGCTTGCTAGTTTGAATTTGAGATGTGCTTTCCAAAAGTTACAGATCTTGTCATAACTTTTGGAGACAATGACATAACTCTTTCATTCAAGAAAAAATCAAAACTTTCTTTTTAAAAATAATATTACTTTTTAAATATTATGTATTCTGAAGACTAACCTAAATCACTTACGTGTTTTTTGTGCGATTGTGTCAGTATTCAGAGGTCAAGAGTATAGCCCAGAGGTACAGTGCTTGGCTATCACGTTCAAGGCCCTGGCTTCTGTCCCCAGCACCAGAAAAAATGTCCCCACAAATGTTAGTATTCCTTTAAATACCTAATAAGCAACTGATATTTTCAAATGAAGAGTTTTTTCTTCTACAACAAACATTATCATAGCAAAGTATTTCCCAAGATTAAAAAAATACTATATTTATTAAATTTATTTTATATTGTTATTTTATGTAGATACTATATATAATGTGTGTACTCATTTCTGATTTTGAATAGGAATAGAAAGATTATTTTAATGCACTGGAAGCAAGTTTGCTTTCAAAAGTACTATGTAACTACCCAGTTTTTAAAATTAATACGAATTAAAACATGTCCTGAGTTTCATGGACAACCTAGAGATTATCAGAGTCCCTTTAGAATATAAACTGATACAGGGAATAAATACTGATAAGAAAAATACTTGTGTATAGAACAAATATTCATCAAAATGCCAACTTTGTGTTAAATACTATAGATTACCACAGAAAATAAAATTTTTATGGCTCTGCTTTCACAGAACATGCATTCTAGTGCTGAATGTTATTAATTTAAGCATATTCACTTACTGAAAAGTTGTAAGGATAGTATGCTAAGTTATGTTGAATGTATAGATTCTTTTAGCAAGGAAATAAGTAGTTTAGTATCTTTAGAGGTATTTATTCTTAGAGAATGAACAGAAAATTAGCTTTTTCTGAGTGTAACAAAAATCCTTTTTTTGAATGAGATGATCTTATATCTTAAATCTTTTTTAACATTTATTTTTATTAGTACATGTTTGCAGGATATAATGATTACATTCATTGTGGGGAGTTAGTACATGTATGTAACATCTTAATTCTTTTTACTTTCTCTCCCCCGTCTAATTCTCAATACATATATTGTCTCTAGTGAGAGCATTGACTAATTTTGAAACATAAATTTTCAAAAGGGCACAGTGTATTCATTTTACACATAAAAATATTAGAAAACTATGAAATCTGCTGAATCATCTCCAGATTCCATAATTGGGAAAAAAATATTGTAGATTGATTGTAAAATAATGCATTTCTAAATACATGACATTTAAAAAGAATAGTAAGGTCTGAGAATAAAAAAGAATGAAAACAATGAAAGAATAAAAACAATAAGAGGAAATATTGCAGGAAAATGCATGAAGATATGTAACATGTAAGCACCTGTACCCTCAACTCTTGTTAGTTGTCCAAGACAGACTAAGATTAGTACACTCAAAAGAAAAAGATGGATTATACATTAAAAGAAATGGATTATGCATTTCATTATACATTAAAAGATGGATTATACATTTCAAAAGAAAAAGAAAAGATGGATTATACATTACAAAATATGATACCTACACATGTCTTAATTCTTTATAATTGCCAAAAATTTCTGTTGGAACTGGTGGCAATTTATGACTAAATATAAAAGGCCGTAAGAAGAGATATTTCTCTAACTTTACAGATTAGGAAATTGCATTCCATTGAGTTTCTAGTTCATTTTTTCAATCACTTCTGTTCTGAAATTTAGGTGACAGTCAGTTGGGTAAACCATACTTGTTCTTTTCCCATTTTTGATCAATTTGTTACTAACGTTTTTGGGTTATATTGGAATTGTACTTTATATGACTGAAGATGATGTGTATAATCAATGCATTTTAATACTGGCTCGATTTTGAAGTAAAGTTTTACTTGGTCTTAGACTGAAATGACATTCTCAACAAGGAGCTTTATGTTATAGATAATAACTAGAGCTTTATATAATGTAAAGGCTACTGACCAAACATTCCTTGGAGACCATCTCATAGAACTCTTTTTGGTTTAACAAAGCCTAAGTTTGTTGCTGTTCATTGCTTAATACAAAGTAGGTCTTCACTGTGGCTTTTTTTTTCATTGCATATGTACAACCATGTTTAAATTCTAAGATCTTTTTAATATTTTTTAAGTGAAGGGTTTCTCTAGCTCTTTCCATCTCATTGCTTTATTGATAAATTTATAGGCAGGTAAAGTAGACAAATTACTTGTATTAAAATACTGTAGCAATTAAAGTTAGTTGTGTATTATAACTTCTGTGAAAAACAAATATATTTGACAAAATTGGTAGTACTAAGTACAATATTACACTTTTTTATGGGAACCATGAACATTATACAATATTGCTAACCTGTAAGAAATGCAAATATGATAAATTGCCTTTTGTTCTAGTAATGACCAGATTTAGCTTAAGTGTAAAAGATCCTGTGTAAAATATTTACCCAAGAGGAAATGCTAACATGTCACTGAATATATACATTTAGGATTGATATTGTCCCAAAATTATGTAGAACCTTTGAACATAAAATATTCTTCCAGGGAAAAAAAATTATTTTTTTTCTGGAGACCAAAAATCTTCAGTTGTTTTCTAAAGCAGATGACATATAAGCCCTAGGCAGTGCTTAACCCATAAATTACAGCAGGGTCACATTTTGGAAACTTTAGCTATTTTGTGTCCCAGTGGGATAGTCTTTGGTTTTCTTACCGAAAGGCTTATGTGTTGACTCATTTCCTTTACCAATATGACAATTTCCTGCACACATTTAATGCTTTGAGCAAGATTAGACTATGTTAACTGAAATGTTTTTACTAATTTTTTTTATTGGGAATCCCAAAATTCTAGCTATTTTATAGCCTAGCTTATTAATTAACAATTAATATATGGGTTGTTATCTGCACTAGCTGTTCTTGTTCATTAGTACATAGTATTAGTTTCCCATAATCTGAAAATTTTTTCAACTATTCTGGCATCTTTAACCAAATTATTATTATTAACCATATTATTGCTGCACTAGAACACTGAGTGATACCTAGTTTATGTCTTTCTTGCCCCTCCCTCTCCCTCTTCCCCTTCCTTTTTTTGTACTAACCAGAATATGTGTTTTTTTAATTGTGAACAGTACTTTAGCTTTAGCTATAGTATGAATGTATTTGCTTGACTAACTTATGGCCTTTTTTACTAATGCTTCATGGCTGTCCTACAACCATTTAGGACGCTGCATTGGGATACAGATCCATCAGTTCTTCAGCTTCACTCAGATTCCGATTTGGGGTATTGAATAGATTTATTACCTTCCCTCTTTTATAATTAATTTGATTCTTTGTGAAATCGTCCTTTTTACTTGGCTTGTTTCTAATATTGTAGTTTATAATTAGAACAAGAGTTCTATTTTTACACCTCATTTATCCTGTATCATTAGTGAAAAAATATTCTATGTATGTGATTTTCTAGGTACCATGAGCCTACTCATTTAGGTGCCAAAATTCTTTCTATTATTTCTGTATTATTTGACATAAATTTTCCCAAGATGAACTAAAATTTTCCCAGTCTTTTTCTAACATACGGTGTATATGTAATTGAAACTTCTCTGAATTACTTAATATAAGAATTAATTTTCCTGTGTTAAAATTCATTTATGATGATTGCTTCTCGGCCTTTTGGCTAAGATCAAGTGTAAAATTCATTTATGAGTCTAAAGTTTTTAGAGTAACAGAGATGTTGGTCTCTACAGTATTTATTTATTTGCTTATTTATTTATTTATTCTGGGTTCGAATGCAAATACTAAATACTTGCTGCTAAGTTCGTGCCTGCCTCAGGTAGCTCCTTTCCTCTAACAATCTGCAGCTTCTAAACTGTGTAGCTGTAACTTTTTTTTTTTTTTTTTTTTTGGTACCGGGGATCGAACTTGGATCCTTCCGCTTGGGCGGCGGAACCACTGAGCTAAATCCCCGGCCCCAGCCGTAACTTTTTGTATCCAAAAAGCAAGAGTAAATAAGTCTTGAATGAAGGCATATAAGAAAAATACATGAGCATCATCCACACTAATGAGAAGGCCTCACTATTGAGTATCCTGAGGCTTCTCCCTCTCCCCTCCCGTTATTTACTTGTTTTCAATAAAAGTGGCTTTTAGATAAGTGAGGTATTACCTTTTTACTCTCCTCCTCTTTCAGACTCTTGGAATATTTTATGTGTTTTAATATTGTGGGTTTTTTATTATTATACTATATATATGCATTCAAGTTGGTAACTTGTTCTTAATACTGTTGGCTTGATAATTTTCTCCAGATATGTGAGTGATTGGCTTTTTATATAGTTTACATCTTAAAAAGTCAGAATTTAAAGTTCTTTATTTCAAATAAAGTTCTTCAAATAAAGTTCAAATATTTTTCAGAATAGTCTATATTATTTGAAATGCACTTAAAATTTCCATTTAATTCTTTGCTTAGACTTTTTTTTCTTTAAAGGCTAATATTCTTAAAGTAGAAAACACATTTAAATTTTCTTATGGCCCATATTAGGGATGTTGGAGCTAGTTAATTTTTAAAATTACTAATTCCTTTACATTCTTTTGTACAGGATTTGAATTTAGCTATAAATAAAATTAGACAAATGTTTGTATATATTTGTTAAAAAGTATATTACCAAAAAAAAGTATATTACCAGTGATATATATATATATATATATATATATATATATATATATATATATATATATATTCTGGAAATTGCAACAATGTTGCAATCTTTATTGGATAGCCTTTTTAAAACATTATATAATTGAGAATTTTGGCAGTTTGGGAGCATACTTTAGTTTATAATTTAAATATCTAATATAATAAGTAAAAAGCCCCCAGGTAGCTAATAAAAGATATTTTTCTTTTGATCTATTTTCCCCAGCTGAAACTCTTGTCTTCTATCAAAAAATAATGTATTTCTTCCATCTTATTAAAACCGAAATAACTTTAGTAGCTCTGTTATATTCAGAAGATCTATTGCTTTAATGTTAGAATATCTGGATCTTAGTTTGTCTGCTGTGAATCAAGGACAGTATTAAGTTTGTAGAGATTAGAGATTTAAAAGTTTTAAACATTTCATTTTGAAATTCAGATTAACAGGGGCTTCTCAGTTTCTGCCACACATAAGTAAAATAAAGGCTCTCAACAGAAGCCCAGTTTTCAGTCTTAGAGTCTTTTAATGGTGAATAGAATTAAATATGGTCCAAGATCCATGTATCTAAAATCTAGAGTCATATCTCAGCTAAAAACAGTTCTTGTAACTAACCTTATTCCACAATCTACTCTGAAATTTCTGTCCTCTTATTCTATTATGACCCACACTTTTGTTCTCAGAAATGAAATTATTTACCTTTTTAAAGTAAAAAATAAGTGATCACTTTGGCAGCACATACACTAGAGTGAACAATAAATACCCCAGATGATTCAGAAATACGTTTTTGCTACCTTCTGATTCTTTTGTTAAAGCTAACTTATTGTTCATCTAAAATTTCTTGAATAAAACAGGTTTAAATTACAATGTTAGATATACATGAATGTTTAATTCTTAATTTTCAAAAATAACAAGGTTTGACATAGTTAAATTATATCATTTGTTGTATTTAAGAACATTTGTATTCACTTAATTTAGACGGGGACCTATTAAGCTTGGAATGGCCAAAATTACACAAGTTGATTTTCCTCCTCGAGAAATTGTCACATATACCAAGGAAACTCAGACTCCAGTTATGGCTCAACCCAAAGAAGGTAACTATCCTTAATATGATTGTCACTAAGACCCCATATTAAGTAAGTAGAGTCTTTGGGCTCGCTCTCTCTCTCTCTCTCTCTCTCTCTCTCTCTCTCTCCCCCTCTCCCTCTCCCTCTCCCTCTCCCTCTCCCCCCCCTCCCTCCCTCCCTCCCTCTCCCTCCCTCCTTCTCTCCCTCTCTCCTCTCTCTCTTCCTCTCCTCTTCCCTGCCCCTCTCTCTTTCTTTCTTTCTTTCTCTTTTGTCTTTATTTTGGGCATATTTTCTTGGGGAAATAATATAAATAAAATTAATCCTCTATGGTTTCTATATTTATATCTTTGTTTTCAAGAATATTTAAACCTTTTCTTTTAAAAGCTAACAATTTAAAGCTGTGTGTTTGGTTTTTTGGTTGACATAAATTTAAATCTTTCAGTCTTTATGTTGTCACTGATATGTAATTTCTTTAGAAATAGAAAAGGTTAAGAATGCTCTATTCCTGTCATTGAGTATAATTCTTCCCAGGAGAGATTGTCCTACAGTAAAGAAAGTCATGTAAATTATTTTCTGTAGAGCATAATACATTCTGATATGCTGTCATTATTTGTACTAATGAACAAATCTAGATCTAATTATTAAACTTCCTCTCTTATGATCTAAGGTTTCTACCATGTAGATTATTTAGTATCCTTTAATCTGTGTAATTAGATGAAGTATGCACAGACATTATATTGAATGTGAAGTCCTTTGGTTCTTAAACCAGAAACAGTTACTATTTTTAAATTGAGGATTAATTTTTTAAGTACTGATAAATAACTAATAATTCAACCATAAAGTAATATGATAATTTTTTTAAACCAATGAGGCTAATGAATTTATGTCATACATAAGTTTACATGAGATCTCTAATATAGGTCCACAATCTCTTTTGAGGCTACCTGTATATTAGAATTTGGAATTTTTCAGATTTTAGAAAAGTGATATTTATATTACAGATAAACATTTCAGCAGTATCTTGGGCGTTAATATTTTGGCAGCAAAAGATAAAAATATGCTAAATGAGAAAAATAATGATTTAACTTTATCTGATCATCTCAGGGTTTACCACCAAATGAGTTATGGATTTTAGAGCTGTTGAGAATTTTGGAATTATGGATAAGGTATTGTGGGCCCAAAATAAATTATCTTTTTAATAGTCTCTGCATAAGGAACTTTTTTTCCTGTTTGTCAAGGGAAATCTGTTCCTACTTAATTACAGAAAATCAAGTATAGAAACTTTATCAAATGTTAAATTAATATATCTTTAGAATTGCAGTTAAATTGCTATGTTTCTTTGCTGAGGAGAAACAAAAGTAATACTGCATTCATTATAGAAAGCCAAGAAATACAGGTAAGCAAAGAGGTGGGGGTAAGTGTCTCCTTAAAACCCTAGCTATTACCAAAGAAAAGGTTTAAATTTTTATATTTTTGTTTATTTCAAAAGAAAATTAGAATTATAACAATTTACCTTTTTACCTAATAGTAGGTCATCAAGTACCCTTTTTTTTTTTTTTTGGTACTGGGGATTGAACTTGGGATCTTGCGTTTGTGAGGCAGGCAGCAGAACCACTGAGCTAAATGCCCGGCCCCCTATCACATAACTCTTTTAACAACTTTCCTTTTTCAGTTCTCAAATGAAATAAATATCATACATTTCCTTTATCTTTTTCCCAAAAGGAGTTGACATTATCAGACATGCAATGTTTTGAAATTTTTGAGGAAGTTAGGGTAACATTTTTATCCAGAAATTTTTTAATTTACTATATAAATGCTCATTTCTGTGGAAACAATTTTTTCATTCCTACTGCTCCAGTGGTTGCTAAAATAGCTTTTGTAAGTACAAAATCCTCATCCTAACAGGGAAAAAAAGCCATTGGTGGTAAACTTGTTTGAGACATAGGCAAATTTTTAAAAAGAAAAAATAGTTTTGAATTATAAGTATAGATCTGTAGGATTCCATAACTTCCAGAAAACATTTCATTAACTAGTACATTAATTTTAGTATTATAATATCTACCTTTTTGGAGCTATATTATTAGATACATTAACTCAGAGTAAGCAAAACAGCCAAAATGAGGGCACAATGACTCATTTTTTATCTGATAATATGGAGATTGCATTATGGAGATATGGAGATAATGTGGAGATTGCATTTTAGGTGTTTGAAATGTAAAGCACTCTGAAGCTATTTTGGGTAATACCTATTAAAATATAGCTATAATTGTAGTTAAGTGAAAAAGTTCATATTTTTAAATTATATTTTCTAATTATTATAGTAGTATACATAGAGAATTTAGAAAGTACTAAATGAAATAAAGAGAAAATGGATGTGCCACTACTATGCATTAGTAATTTACACTTTGTTTCTAATAAATATATCCTACTTTCTAAGAATGTATTTTTTCAGAAATTCTATATATGTGTTTGTACATACACATGTGACTTTGTCCTACTTGAAATTCTCATTTTAATTGCTTACTTTTAAGGTGCTTATAAATTTTAAAATGTGAACATGTAACTTATTTCCTTTGAATTAATTTGAATATGTAACTGGTGCAATATAAAACTAACATTTTTCAAAAATTTATTTTTCCATTTTTATTTTAATTTTTATTTGTAATTTTACAAATAAAAACTATAATTTGTTAAATAAGCTGATGACCCACAAGTACAAGATAAACTACTCTTTTCAGCTTGAAATTATTCAGGGCAAGGCTTTTAGCATCATTATACTTCAGCTTCTTTGCCAAATTTTCCGTAAGCATAGGGACTATTCCTTACTATGATGTCTAGCTTGAAGTGTCTGGCATGTAGTAAGTACTCAATATTTGGTGAAGAAATTAATTGCTATTACCTACTTAGGAGGATGATTTTGCCTACTTGAGATGTTTATTTTCATGCTTTTATTCTGAAAGCAGCTACTGGAAAAATGTTATTTTCAAGTGTTAATGCTGCAGTATAACTAGTGATGTAATTTGTATGGAAAAGAATGATTAATCTCAGGCCAGGGATTTAGCTCAGTGACACCACGCCTGCCTTGCAAGCACAAGGTCCTGAGTTCGATCCCTGGTACCGCAAAAAAAAAAGAATGATTAATGTAAATCCTTGTTTTTGATATGACAATATCCTGATCATCATTTGCTTTTAGGTCCAGAAATGAAACCATTATAGATTCTTCTTTATAGCCTTCTTGAATTGTTTATATCACTATGTAGATACAAACATATACTGTGATTTTTGTGTTCTCTGTATCCCTCTGAATACTATGAGCGAAATTGACCCTATCAGCATCTTTTAAATATATTATTTGAATTATTCATTTGTAACAGTTCTCCAAAGTTCATGTTCAAATTGATGACTGAAAACTATAATAGCAAAGAGTACATATCAGGCATAGCATGTAGCACTTTATATTACCTCTTACCAAAACCTTGAAAATAAAGTATTGGTTATTTATGCATGAAGAAGCATAATCTGAATATATAGTTTATCAAGGGTCACACAACTAGTAGCCATGATCCTAAACCATGTCTAGCTGATTCTAAGATGTGCTGTCTCTCTCATGCTGCCATGAAGCAGCAACTTTCATGCTTTTATGATAGTTACCTACAGAAAGTAGTTCAAGGTATATTATAATCCAGTGCAAATAGCTGCAAAACTGTAACTGAAACAAAAGTTTTATAAAACAGTACCTTCATTCCTCAGATGTTAGCCATGACACACTAAATTTATTGGTTTAGACTGTAGTTTGAAAAATACTTCATTAAAGGAGATCATTGTTTGGTTATCTTATTTATTGATATTGCCACATCAGGATAATAATCAGCTGTAGTGATAGTCTCACAATAATGAATTAGCAGTGGTAGTCTTCCCTATTGTTAGAGTTTTTCTTACCTTAATTGGCAGAAAAAGAAAGTGACAGAACGGGTGACCTGAACTGAGCCTCTAATGGGTATGTCCATGTCAGCACTGCTACTACCTTTTAAATTTTTCTGTAGAATATACTTAAATGTTAATTTATAAGACCCTATGTTTGTTTATTTGCAAGCTAGCAAGTATTCATTGATTCCTTGAGTTCATTGAAGTTTATGTGAAGTTTATGTGACATTTATATGAAGTTTATTGATTATATATGAAGGTACTAGATTATCTTCTTCGGTTTTGTGGTCCTTTTTGTTACAGATTGAGGTATATAAGTGAAGATGAGAATCCTATTCTGATATCGAGGTCATCTTTAGGCTTTGCTACTACTTAAAAAATGAGATGATTGGGGCCCAGGATTTAGCTCAGTGGTTCTGGCACCTGCCTCGCAAGCGCAAGGTCCCAGGTTCGATCCCCGGTACCAAAAAAAGAAAGAGATGATTTACTTTCTGTATCATTACAGTTAATCTCATGTCTGAGGCTCTTAGTAAAATCTCTTTTCCCAAGTTGTGGAAGTTCTAGAAAGAAGGAAAAAGTAAAAGCTTGAAATTAAAATTTTTATAATGCAGGTACTTTATGCTTAACTGTATATTGCATTAATATGGTGGCTCTCAAACTCAACCTGGTTGGCTCCAGTTTAAGAGCTATATGACAGAGCTAGGATTGTAGTTCTGTGGTAGATGCTTGCCTAGAATGAATGAAGCCATGTGTTAGATCCAGCATCACAAAAAATTTTAAGAAATTTTAAATTATGGAACAAATTTTAAAACTCAGCATGAGAAAAAATTGGTGTATAACTGACAATAAATTTAGGTAGGCTGTATAATCAGTGAAGTAATGTCAGTTACCAAATTGAAGGTAAAAATTGGTCATAACTCTTATCTATCTTCCATTTTTTAAAAATGCCAAACCTGTTCTTTTAAAAGGCAGTTTTCATTCTACTTTCCCCACCCCCAACCCCATTCTAGCCATCTACTTGCTTTCAAGTTTACTCTGTAAGTTGGTAGTGCTATTTCTGAGCTGAGGTGCTTTGCTGTCTTAAAGCACCTACTGTGAATGAAATTGACTAAGACCATGTGACCTCAGTCAATTTCCTTCTCCACAGGTAAACAGCTTCTAGCAAGAGTGGTGCCCACAGATAGACTCTTGCAAGTTACTTTCTCCCCTTACCTTTTAAAAGTTTTAACCCTTTTGAAAAATGGCATTTTTTCTCGTCCCTCTTCAATATGGATTTTTGGGGGGTCGTTTTTAGGAAAAAAGATTTTTAAAGGAGGAAGAAATCCTAAAGGTTATTTAATCAGTAGGTTAACATCTGTGGAAAATGAAGACCCGGGAAGTTAATTAGTGAACCTGAGTTCACAATGGAACAAAATAACAAGGCTACAACTAGAACTTGGCAGTTGATTTCCAGTGAAGTCCTATTTTCCTTATTCCATTTTACTTTCTTACCTGTGAAGGGGCTTTGTAACTATTGTTGGTATTTATTTACTGGCCAGGTATTTTTCCTCAATAATGTTAACATTTATAATGTGTAGAAAACTATTATTATGTAAATAGCTTAATCTTTTATTGCATGATCTTATTGGAATCTACATTTTGTAAGTAGTCCAAATTTGTAGGCCTTCTGGTTAATAAATACTATTACTCTTATCTAAAATGGAATTTTTAAAATTCTAGGATAAATAATAGATTTGTTAAATTAGTTTTAACTCTCAATCTGTGAGAATTACTATAAATATAACTGAAAATTATTTATTCTTAATCTGGAATTAAAAGAATATAATCAGGGTATCTGAAACTATGACCTCAGAAAAATGTAACATTTGATGAGATCACAGAGAATAGTCATATTAAAAAGGCTATGCAGAGAGACAATTTCCATGTTAAAGTAAATGGTATAAATATTATTCCTTTCTTATTTTTCTCCTGCATTCAGAATATTCTTTGATTAAAAAGTCAACTGCATATATTTCCCTTGTTGAAGACCCAAATTATTAAAATAGTAATAAGTGCCCTTACATCTGATTATAGAGATTTGTTCTAAAGGAGTGAATTCCATAGATACATTGATGAAGCTTTGCCTCAGTAAAGATTCTCTTCAATATGACTTGATTTGAAGATATAAAAAAATGAAATTGTGAACAAATAAATTGAAATGGAGAAATTCAAAATAATGCTAATCCAGAAAAAAACTTAGTTGGAAAATTATTTCTTACACTTTTAAACTAGTGATAGAAGCCTTTCCCCTTCATGTCTTTATTGATGTCTGCAAAGTTATTCATAAGTTGAATTTTTAAAGTTGAATCATATTTTGTCAGCAACCAATTTCCTGATTTTTAGAACTCATTAGCAGTTTCCTTTGTACCTTGAATAATTAGACTACTTTGTAAGTTACAGACTCTTCATAGGATACTGAACTATCTTTAAAGGGTATGCCAGTATAATAAAACAACATAAGGAATTGGTAGCCAACAAATGTATTTCCTAAACAATGCACTAATATGGGATTTGTTTTTCATTTCATACTGTGAATCATAAGTGATAAGTAGTGATATGTGTTTAGTAAGGATTTTCTAAGATCTTGCATATTACCTTTTAAATATAATATTTAACTCAATATCTACTTTATGGCTTATTCTTAAATATATCTTAAATGTTATACGACATATATATGAGAAAACTTGTTCTGGAGACTTGTTCCCATTTCACAGATGATTTAACTTTGATTAACCTACTCCACTGTAACAGATTATTCCAACTGGAATTTCACTCGTTGGTGTTATTTCTAGGTGCAGCCTAATTTACAGAACAGCTTTTCTTTCCATCTCACCAAAATACATCACAATTTTGATGTTAACTCTAAGTAAAAATTCAGTGGTTCATTAAACCTAGTTTTAGAATTCATTGACAAGAGATTTGTCATTTCAAAAGTAACTGCTACTTTTCTCCACTCTTTACTGCTCAGTTTGTAACCTTAGATTCCCTGTCAGAGAAAGCATGGAGTTAACCATTTAGCATGTTGTAATGAATATTCATCAGCAAATTGATGCAGCACGGCAGTCCCATTTTTTAGTCTGCCTGTACTGTTAACTCTTTTCCAGTTTTAAATATGCTATAGATTATCATGTAACAGGGACTAGCTTAGAAAATCTTTAGAACTATTAATACTATATTTTTTGGCAATAGCAATAATCTTTATTAGCTACTGTATTAGTTTATAAAACAAGTGTATTTGTTTTAGAAGAACATTTTTTTTTCCATATTGGGAATTGAACCCAGAACCTTCACACTGAGCTACATCTCCAGCCCTTTAAAAAAAATTTTTTTTTTTTTTTTTTTTTTGAGGCAAGGTCTTGCCAAGTTACCATTTTCCCAGGCCAGCCTTGAACTTGAGATCCTCCAGCCTCAGCCTCAGTCTCAGCCTCCCAGAGTACTAGGAGTAAGATCAGCTTTATGACAAAAAATACTACTTTTTGCAGTTTTTCAGAGGAACACATCATTTGTTTTTATGTTCCTAGAAATTTATTTAGCTTAATAATTTTTGAAGCTTGGGTTTTGAGTACCCGTTACAATTTTTAAGTTCAGTTTTAATGCGTATAAAAGGAGAGATGCACATGGATTCTAAAATAATATTCTGAGGGCATGTATCTAAATAGTTGATACTCGTTGAACTACAGCTAAAATAATTTATATGGACACATAGGCATGGCAAGTGCTGTATTGTAGAGAGATAACTGATCACTAACATAGTTCATCTACATTTTAAATTTTAAAAGGAAGAGTGTCTATAAACAAGATCTTTTCTGTTAAATATGTATATTATTAGGTCACTTAGCAGTAGACCACTGACCATATGCATTATGACAGGAATTCGACACCTGTCATTGAAAATGGTACTTAGAAGCCATATAATACAACAGAGTTAAAGGAGGGGACTAAGATGTGGGTAGGAGGCTGTAATTTATAATTCAGTGCTCAGGAATGACCTGTCCATGGTAACTCAAAATCTCTGTCTTGACTTTAGGGCTCACTAGTGGTGAAGCCCACTAGTTAACAAAATCAGTTAGAAAAGCTGATAGTATTAGCAGAAAATGAAACATGTATATATATTTTTTTCCTCAGACTGAATTTTTAATTGAAGTAAACATCCTCCTATTCTAAAAGTCATCTTTTAGGTTAAATAAATGTAATTAAATTATTTTATTACATTACACCTGCAGACAACTTTATGACAGAATTGTATCCCAGTTTGGCATGTATAGAATTGCCATCAGTTATACTGTTTTCAGATTAATAATTCATTATATATGAGAATTTATCAAAAAGGAATAGTGTCTTTCTGTTTGTCTGTGATTATTTTGCCCCCAAAAAAGCTTTCTTTTTTTTAAGTAGCACAAAAGCTGTAATTGGCATGCTTTGTAAGGAAGTGTCAATGTGCAAGAGAGTGGCGATCACTAAGAATTCTTTTACGTGTTCTTTCCCCTTTGCACCACCGCCTCCTCAGCAGGGTCACTGAGATCACTAGCTTTTCTTGAAATGGCCATTTTCACTGGCAGGTGCATTATACCCTGTATTTTCAGATTGTTTTTCCATTCTGAATGTTTGGCAGGTTGATTGCTCTGGCTGCATTGACGGAGAAAGGGCTGACAAATGCGGTTGGGCTGGCTGAAAAGACAGTGATTACTGTTTTCCTTTGTGGCTGATTGAGGCCCTTGAAAGGAAAAATTTTAACCTTCACCATTTGGTTCAAAGTATGAGCATATATTGAAATCATTCGTGCCATTTATCCTAGTTCTGTAAACTTGTCAGAACGTAAAAATCGCTCAATTTCAAGTAATGTAGGATTGGCATACGTCATTATCATTTTGATTAAGTTGGAGGTTGTATCATTGTGTGCATTATACAGTGTCATTTAAAGCTTTCTTTCCACAGGTACAGATATTTTTATTGCTTATACTATAGAGTTAGAAAGATTTTCATAGCTCTCTAAACCTAACACTATGTGTGTGGGTTGGCAGCTGGTGTAGCCTACAAGCTGCATTTTGTTTGCAGGGTAAAGGCTTGTCTGTAGACCTCCTGGAGTGCGGGTAATTGCAGAGGCTCGCCATTGGGGAAAGGCACAGGATTGAAAGCAGTCAAGCGGAAGAATGTTATGCCATCCCATTGCCACCTTGTATCAGAAAGACACAATCCCAGCAGTGCCATCTGGTTGTTGCTATCTAGTCAGCTGGCCTGGCTGCTGGGACCATGACTTGGCAGCTGGTTCCCATCCTTGACCATTCTTTTGTGTACGTTGTATGTGTGTGTGTTTTAGACAATTTTGTACATGGGTCAAGGAAATGACTGTTGCTAACAAGTAAAGTCCTCTTATTGAATAGGCTCTCATTACTTTGGATGCACTCTGCAGCAGATGCCTGCTGCTATTCCTTGTAGACAGATAACACATGGTTAGACAAATAAAAGTAAGCATTTTCCTCATAAAAATCTATCTTGGTTTGTAGCAAAAGAAGGTAGGCAGGGTTATATTCCTATAATAGTTTTAAATACATGATTTTAACTTCTTCATTTGGCTATGCAAGAGATTTAGTAATTTTAAAAAGTCATAAACATCGTAGATCTCAATATATATTTTTATTAAAATTAAAGAAAACATTATTTTAAGTACTTATTGCCACATCATACAACAGTAGATAATGAGACGTGCATTTAAAATGACAGAATTGGAAATGTGGTCTCATAGCTATTATCTTTAAAATCTGCCTCTCAAATAGCAACCTGAGAGTTAATGTAAGCTGTCTTTATGCCATATGAAGACCCATTAGACACTGATGGTTTCAGATCACAAGTAAACAGCCAGCTCTGTGGGCTATTTTAGACATTTGATTTTCTTCATTCTACAGCATTAATGTGTCAGCATGCTATATAAAACTATGCAGGAGTTGTATGTTGTTCTGTCTGGAATGATAAATGCTTGCAAGCTTTTAGAGGCTTCCATGAGGAATTCATCCTACTTGCTTATATATCTTATTCCTGCTTATGTAGCCTCAGAATTTAGTATGACTGTTGATTAGATCCCACAGAGGTATGTATAAAAGCCAAGAGGTTTCACCTAATTTTTTATTTAACATTGCTTTGGTAAAATTTATATTATTTGTACTTGTTCTGTCTTATAATAATGGTATACTTTTTCTTTTGTCTAGGGAGTTGTGATACTCTCTGTAATATTATTTCTCAAAAGTTATCAACTACTTTAAAAATAATTCGTTTAATTGTTCTGTTTTTTAGATGAAGAGGAAGAAGATGATGTAGTGACTCCTAAACCACCTATTGAACCTGAAGAAGAAAAAACTTTTAAAAAAGATGAAGAAAGTGATAGTAAAGGTATCTTAAAGAATTTAACTTTAAAAATTTTTGTTCATTTTTCTTACAATTTCTTTTATTATTTTATAAATAGAATAAGATGCCCTAAATCAGAGAGGCAAATCTAGTTAAAAAGAACGTGTGGCACTCCTTCATCCAAACTATGATAGTGAATTGACATGATTTGGCTGACACAAGTCATACTTCAAAAAAATTTGTTTTCCAGCTCCCCCTCATGAGCTGACTGAAGAAGAAAAACAACAAATCTTGCACTCAGAGGAATTTTTAAGTTTCTTTGACCATTCTACAAGAATTGTAGAAAGAGCTCTTTCTGAGCAAATTAACATCTTCTTTGACTACAGTGGGAGAGATCTGGAAGACAAAGAAGGGTAATCTTTAATTGCTGGGATTATAGCTTCAGCACTGTTAAATTATTTTAAGATTAAGAGTGATATAAGTTATAACACAATCTTTTTGGGGTTTGGTCTTTTTCTATAGAGAGATTCAAGCAGGTGCCAAACTATCATTAAATCGACAATTTTTTGATGAACGTTGGTCAAAGCATCGGGTTGTTAGTTGTTTGGATTGGTCATCTCAGGTAAAATACGACAAAATTAGTTACTATTAACTGAATTTCTAATTGTAATTAGTATAGAGTTTTATTTCAATTAGAGGAGTTTTGTATAATCAAATCAGTGTGCATCATTTGAAATAACAGAAGATGGTTCTAATGTTGCCATCTTCATTCTGTCTTATGTACTTTGGAAGAAAGAATTAGAAGTATTGTTTATTTTTGAAATTCAGGTCTTCATGCCAAACTCAGTTTTATTTCAGTTATTTACCAAATACTTTGTATAAAATTGAAACACATTTTAATTAAATGTTTTAATGTTAAAACATTTTCAAAAATTAACTGTACTAATTCAAAATTATACTGCTATCGTGATGAACATAACTCTAGAGCTGTTTTTCTTGAAGTGTTAGACATGTGTATTTTCAGAATAATCTGATAAAGACAGTCAAATTATTAAGAACACAAAATAGCTCTTATTATACATGGCCTTTCTTTTTCACTTGATTCTTACAAGCAGTATCCAGAGTTACTGGTGGCTTCCTATAATAATAATGAAGATGCTCCTCATGAGCCTGATGGTGTGGCCCTTGTATGGAATATGAAATACAAAAAAACTACCCCAGAGTATGTGTTCCACTGCCAGGTGAGATGGTCTTTTCACAGTCTTCCCCAAGTTTAAGGGTTCGTTAATGAATTTAGACAAGTGCCTTTTTTCTTTTCTTGTCAACATAATGATTTCATTGGATTGGCATTTACTAAACTGCTTCATATTTGCAAACAGATGTTAACAGAAAACTTAAGACTTCTTACTTCAACATGATCTGCCTTTTGTAACTTTTCTAACATATCTTATAATGTTTAACCAGACCTAAAGTTCTTTGCACTTGTTATTTTCTTTTGCTGTGATTGATCATGTAAAAGGAATCTTTTTAAAAAATGTTTTTTCTACAGGGAGTTTCTCAGGAACTTATTTGCTGAATATACAATTAGATGGTTGGCCCACTGAATTACTTACTTATACATGGCCTGAGGAGTGGGAACTAGATAGTTTTAAGTCGAAACATATGGCTGAAGTAGGAAACAGATGCAGGTTTTTAAAGTGGATTTAGTACAAGCTTAGAATGTACAAGTCTTTCCTGGTTGCATAAGTTAAAATCTTTAATAATGTCATAATCCCAAGCAAACACCTAAATCAAAACTAGTACATTGTTCTACTGTCAGATTACAGTCAGAGGTCAATCATGGGGCCAGTTGCCTTTTAATACTATAATCTGTGAAATAATTTTTTGCTTTGATAAATTGCTTAAACATACTTATGTAAACAGTCATTGCATTTGACTTTTAAGCAAAAAATATTCTAAAGATCTATTTTTATATTTCTGAAACAAAATGAAAATATTGATGAAGTTATTGACTTGTTTTATAACTTCCAGTACCTGACAACAAAGAGGGAAATGTCTTCGATGTATACATTTATTTTTATAATTTGTCAGATTTTTTCCATTTAAATTTTAATTATAAAAATCCTACTTATTAACAGTCAGCTGTGATGTCTGCTACGTTTGCGAAATTTCATCCAAATCTTGTTGTTGGTGGTACATATTCAGGCCAAATTGTGCTTTGGGATAACCGTAGCAACAAAAGAACTCCAGTCCAAAGAACACCACTGTCGGCTGCTGCACATACAGTAAGTAAATAAGGTTATTTCCATCAGACTTCTGTGCTCCTTCACTATTAACTACTTAGTGGTGTCCATCAGATTGGTTTCAGAATGTGCTTCCTTTGATGTGTGAATTCTTTACCATTTAGTAACCAAGAACAACACCTTTTTTCAATATTTTTAGGGATCCATTTATCAGAAACTCGTCTTTTCTGAGACAGTCTTTTGTTAATCTACAGAAAAATAGCAAACTTCATATGAAACATACCTTCAAGTTATAACTTTTTGAGATGAAACAAAATACCTATTATTAAACTAAAACTTCTGTTGTATTTTTTAGTAAATTAATTCCTAAAAACTTTCTTTAATGTCTCTAGCACCCTGTCTATTGTGTAAATGTTGTTGGAACACAAAATGCACACAATCTGATTAGCATCTCTACTGACGGAAAAATTTGTTCATGGAGTCTGGACATGCTTTCTCATCCACAGGTATTTTAAGCTTGAAACTGAAATTTTGAGGTTTTCAGTGTGTATATACCCCAATATATGTTATTTATAAACTAATTATTATAAGTTATAAATCTAAATGTGTTAAATATAGTTTTCTGTGTATATATTTTATTTCCAAACATGCTTCCTTAAAGAAGGTATGTTTGTGCAAATAGTATATTAAAATAATGGTTTACAAATCAGTTAAAACTAAAATTTTTCTATGAAAACTTTGAATGCTTGCAAATATTCAATTTTTTCTATGTAGGATAGCATGGAGTTGGTTCATAAACAGTCAAAGGCAGTAGCTGTGACATCTATGTCCTTCCCTGTTGGAGATGTCAACAACTTTGTTGTTGGGAGTGAAGAAGGTTCTGTGTACACAGCATGCCGCCACGGCAGGTAAACCTAAACTAGAATTTTCAGTTATTAAAATTCTCCCTTGAATAACTTATTGAATCAGATTGCCCTTATTTAAGTGGAAATCTGTCCTAGAGCTACTTTTGTGACAGATTGAGTTTAGGCATATAAAGTTAAAGGTTAAATTTTAAGTTCTTTGATTTCATGTGTCCTGAATTTTGTGGGTTGTGGTGTATTGTCATTTTGTGCATACATGCACTCACAGAAGTTACTAGTAGAGAGGAACATTCAGCAGTTACAAATGCAGTGTGCACATGCAGCATACTGGCCTTCAAATTTATAAATAAGATCTTCAGCCATTTTCCTATTTTTATTTATTTGGACTTTGAGCTTTAGTTCAGTCCTCCTGATAATTGTACAGTAATGTCACCTACACATTTTAAATTTACTAGTATTTCTCCTGCTGTTCAATCTATTTTTGAAATTGTCTAGCTGGACCTTATCAATTGCTTCCCTTAAAAAATTGTCTGAGTTTCATCTCAAAAACAGATCACCTTCACTTCAAAGCTTTTGATTTAAAAGTAGCCCAGATTGTTTCTCTTACATGTAGGATCCTTTTGTCTCTATTCTGCCAATTCAGATACTGGACTTTTGAGTTCTGTTGTCAATACCATGATGTTTATAGTTCTAAATTGTATTTACTGCCCTACTAGTGTGATCAAGTCTGAGTGGAATAACACTCAATATAAGTTATTCTCTTGCATATAAGTACACCGTTAAGTTTGTTGAAATCAAGTTAAGGTCTGGTATATAAACCCATAATAGAATGTGTTTATAAATGGTCTACTTATAAGACATTTCCCTAACATTTTCACTTTTATGAAATAGCAAAGCTGGAATCAGTGAGATGTTTGAGGGACATCAAGGACCAATCACTGGCATCCACTGTCACGCAGCTGTTGGAGCAGTAGACTTCTCACATCTTTTTGTCACATCTTCATTTGACTGGACAGTAAAACTTTGGACAACTAAGGTATCTAAAATACAAATGTCTGCTCATTTGGTCAGGCTTCTGACACAAGGTGGTGCTCTACTACCACATAGCAAAGGCGGCTTTTAAATAGCTTAGAATTGTTTGCTAATAAATCAAGCCTGGTAAGAAGCTACACAGAGCATGAGTGATATTGTTTTCATAAAAGTGTGCTGACAAATATGGTAACTCCAGACATGATCAAAGACCAGTCTTCCCACCACTTCAGACTTTTCAAGCATAGGCCTGTTTACCCTGACTGAGATGAAGAAAAAGCCCCTGAGTATCTTGCATGGTACCTCATATAGTTGTCTTTCAGCCCAACACAAAAGCCACGCATTTGCTTTTTGGAGAGCTTAGAGGCTTATTCAGAACTAGAGTGCCTCAAAGAACTGATGAGAGATGGAAAAAAGGGCAGAAACTGATTTATAAGAAGTCCTATACAATAAAGCTATACATAATAAACTTGAATCATTAAGAAAGCATTGTGAAAAGGCATGGGTGCATATTTTTGTTGTTCCGTAAAATTATTTATTACAGATTTATTTATTTATTCATTTAATTAGGTAGTTTGGTCTTAATAGGCTCAGTTATTTGAAACACCCATTTATGTCATAAAGTGCTCCCTTACCCTCCAGCAATTCCAATAAATTGACTTTTTCCTATCTGACTGAAAATCTCAAGACAAATCCAAGTAGAGAATATTATATCCTGTAGTAGACTTTGTAGTTTCTTTGAACTCATTTTATAATAGAACCACCTCAACTTTGCTGTGGAGTTTTTCTGCAGTATCATACTGTTGAGAGTAAAACTGTACACTCCATATATCAGATTCTACTTAAACTAAGTTAAATTTTAAGCTTTATTTTTTTCTGTCCAACTACCTTATCCTAAATGTTGACTTTTTGAATAGTTCATGAGGCATTTAGAGACCTTGTTTTGTTCTTTGAGAAAACTTTTCTTAAGAGTGTCCTTCACTATTTTAGTGAACTCTTATGTATTTATCGAGTGCTGGCCTCAGAAATGTGGTATGAATGCAATGTTCACATTATCCTGTCTTGATGCTTCCTTTTAGTCCAGCATGAAATGAGTGAGAAGACTTTATTTCTCCAACCTTGCCTTTTAAAATTGATCACTTTTAGTTTGGCATTAGTAGACATAAAAATAGCACTTACCCTTAAGTCTAATGAAAGGAATATCTGGAAAAGTTGCTTAATATCTTGTCCAGTATGTAAAAGAAACTTAACAATGTTCAGTTTCTCTTTTTCCTTGTAGTGGGGTTCAGGCAGAGCAAAAATATACTTACTAAATCACCTGTTTCTTAGATTGTTCTTGAATTTTGTCCTTTTAATGAGATTTATACAGTGGAAGAAGGTGAAGAAAAGATTCTCACACTCATAAGCAAAGAAGTCCATGGTTTACCTTGGGAAAAAAAAATACAGAATTGGAAAGAGACAGCCATATAATTTGCTAGGTGTCTAGATGTGCTCTCATCTTGGGTCTATGTACAGTTGTCGCCCCTCCTCCCACGTATACATGTTTTGGGGATTTTTGTTTGTTTTTGAGGTACTGGGGATTGAACCCAAGGTGTTCTACTGCTGAGCTACATCCCCAGTCCTTTTTACTTTTTAGTTTAAGGCCAGGTCTATTAAGTTTCTATCCTTAAATTTGCAGTCCTCCTGCCTCACCTTCCCAAGTACCTGGGATTATAGTCATATGCCACCAGGCCTGGATGAGACATTATATCTTTATTACTGGATGAGACATTATATCTTTATTAGATTGTTGGCCAGCTTCCTGTTTGATGGTTGTAAAGATTCTTTTATCTCTTTGTACATTGATTGATTTTGTGTGTGTGTGGGTTTTTCTTTGGCACCAGAGATCGAACTCGGGACCTTGCGCTTTCAAGGCAGACGCCAGAACCACTGAGCTAAATCCCCGGCCCCATTGATTAGTTTTAAATCTCAGGGCTTTGGGTTTCCAACCTCCTTTTGGCTTTAAGTTTGAGGTTTCCATCTTTATATATATTAAGAACAAGATTTAAAAATGAGTTCTTCTTGCCTGATCAAGCGAAGAGAACTTTAACCATGCTAGCAGACTGGTTGATACTTGCTTTTGTGGTACCACATACTTAGTTGATAGGTAGTTGATATTTTTGTTCTTGCATTTTGCTATATTTCAACATAGAAGTGGCCTTTGAATAAGAATGAACACTTACCAGAACCATATTTTCCATAAAGTGACAAAGTTAAGATTGCTAATATGGTAATTGCTTAGAATAGGCACATTTTGGAGTTTTGTAGTCCATATGTACCTTGAACTTTTTCTTACTCTGTGAGGTCTCAAAGCCCCTCCTTAATTTGGCAGCTTTTCTATTTAATACTGAGAGAATACTAGCATTAAAACAGGTTTAAGAGATCCTATTAGTGCTTAGAAAAACAACTGCACATACTAGCCAAATTAAAATGAAAACATGCTTAGAAGTTGAGGATTCTTGGAGAAGGCTGACTGCTGATCCAGACTCAGTCCCATCTAGCTGCATTTACCTCAGTGACTTGCAACTGGCCAGTGTCCAGCCTCTTATTTGCATATTTAGTGACTCAATTTTGTCAGCCTACTAGAGTTGATTAGACAGGGAAGTGGTGAATGGGACTAACAGTCTCCTGAGACACTGATACGTTAGAGAATATCAATTTATTAATTTACAGTGAGAAACCTAACTGCTAGAAGGCCCAGATATTCCTGCTGGCCTGAGCAGCTCATTGTTTCCCTGTAGCAGCCCACATGGGAAGCCAAATTATAATCAGAAGATTACTTGGTGAACAAGGAATTAGAACAAAAGAAGTTTTATAATTTGAATATTCAGTGGCATCAAGCTAAGATAGCTTGATTCATTCATCTTCAAATACAGATAGCCTTGCCATGGGATAGTAATTCTCACAATCCATTGGCTGACACCCCTTCTGCCCTGGACATTGCTAAATGGGTACTATTTTCATTTTCTTTGTAAGACTGATTCTTTATACTTATTTTGCTTCTATAGACACACTTCTCAAAAAGTTAGTGTCTTCAGTCAAGTCATATAATAAGTTTTTTGGGTTTTTTTTTTTTTTTGGTACCAGGGATCGAGCTTGGGTCCTTGCGCTTGCACAGCAGGCTGCGAAACAACTGAGCTAAATCCCCGGCCCTAGTAAGTTATTTTTAACCTTGGAATTACTTTTCTTCTGATCCAAGTTGAGGACATAATTATTTGCTAGTTCTCTAGCAAACATCCCACTATTAGCATATTTCCTGTAGGTACTAAATTTACTAATCTAGAACTCTCCAATTACCCAAGCTTTGAAAAATCATCTGTAATTAGTTTTCTGTTGCTGCTATAACAAATGGGTGGCTAAAGCAACAGAAGTTTATTCCCTCACAATTTTGGAAGCTACTAATTCCAAAATGGAGGTGTTGGCAAGCTGGGTCCTTTTGGAAGTTTGGAGAGAATCTCTTCCATTATCTGTCCTGTCTCCTGGTGATTGCTAGCAATTCTTGGTGTTCCTTCACGTGTGGCTGCCTGGCTCCAGTCTCTGCCTGTGTTATCAGATGGCATTCTGCCTGTTTGTCTCACCATGTCTTTTTGTCCATCGTTTTCTGTCTATGCAGTGTGACCTCATCTTAAGTTGGAATCTTTCCATATAAGGTCACATTTACAAATATAAGATAAACATGAATTTTTGAACACTATTTAACGAAGTATGTAACTTGAGCCTAGGAAAAAGATATTGTCCCTTGATTGTACAATGTTTATTCTCACAAAAGGACCACAATGAGCTATTTTTGCTTATTCAAATGCTGTCTGTCATCACAAGAAGCTCTTTATTTTGTTTTCAATTCTTTTGGCAAATATATTTTACAAATTGTTTATGTATGAGAATTTTAGAGCTTCAGAGACCTATAGACATTATCTAGTTCTGTGGTTCTCAGTTTTGTTCTCACATTAAAATCACCTTAACAGGGCCGGGGATGTAGCTCAGTGGCACCATGCCTGCCTGGCAAGTGCAAGGTCCTGAGTTTGATCCCCTGTACCAAAAAAAAAAGACTCACCTTGACAATTTCTAAAATTTTCAGTGCTTACCTAGTACCCCAGACAAATTAATTCAGAATATCTTAGGAAGAGACCCAGGAAACAGCATATTTTTTAAAAGATTGTAGGTGGTTACAATGTACAGTCAAGCTTCAGAACCACTGGTACATAGTCTTTGTTTTATAAATGAGGAAACAGAGGCCTAGAATGATGTAGTGACTTTTCCAAATCCTTAAAACTAGTTACAAGAAGGCCTAAAACAAAAGACTAAGTTCCAGGCCCCTCTTCAGGTTTTTCATGCTGCCTCTCTGCCATTTGAGCAGAAGTGCTCTTAAAGGTAAGAAAAAATGTGGTTTGCTTTGGAGAGAGAATCTTACTATATTTCCCTGGCTAGCCTTTAACTCACAATCCTCCTGCCTCAGCCTATCAAGTGCTGGGATTACAGGTGTACGCCACCACACGTGGCTTAACTTTTTAAAAATATTTTAAGTAGTCAATTTAGGATTTTAATTTGCAGTGTCATATGTAAAACAAATATATTATGCAACAATATTTGTTGTTAAATGCGTGTGCCTTTTTTCTCTCTGAAAAGAAAAATAAGATTAATCTTTGGGGGTCGGGGATTTAGCTCAGTGGCTTCGTCGCCTGCTGCGCAAGCGCAAGGACCCGAGTTCGATCCTTGGTACCCAAAAAAACCCAAAACAAAACAAAAAGAAGATTAATCCTTGGATAATTTTTTTTTTTTTTTTGGTACCAGGGATCGAACTCCGGTCCTTGCGCTTGCGCAGCAGGTGACGAAAACACTGAGCTAAATACCCAGCCCCAGATAACTATGTTTTTAAAATAAAACTTGAAATTATAAAAGTCCATAATCACACTTTTTAAAATTTGAGAGCATGTTGCCTTTTTCTTTTTTTTAAATTGTGATCTTTTACCCAGATATAATGCATCCTACTTTTGTCTCTGGCTATGTAATAGTCCACTATGTAGATGAAATATTTGACCAACCATTTCTTGATATATTTAGCAGTCTTTTTTTGTTATAAATAAGTTTTTGTCTAATTTGCTTACAGCTTTTTTTAATATTTTGTATTTTGTAAACTGAATATGTACTCACTTGTCTCTGGTTTAACATTCTAAGATTCATATTGTTGAAAGCAGCTGTAGAGTGTTCATTCTCTCTGCTATATGCTATTCCATTGTATTGTATAAATATACCATAATTTATCCATTCTTCCTGGTATTTGGGTTAATTCCATTTTGGGGCTTTTATAAATAGTTCTTTTAGGGGCATAGCTGTAGTAGTTGTTTTTGATGGATATAACCAGTCGTTTTACTGGACATTTATTGGACATGGAATTACTTGGTCATAGGCTATGCCTACATCAGCTTTGATACTACCAAGCAGTTTTCAAAGTGCTTGTACTCGTTTATAATCCACCAGTAACATATACAAGTTCTTGTGGCTCTGCATCCTTATCTGTACTTGGAATTTCCTTTTTTTTCATTTTGCTTTTTTGTTTGTTTGGGTTTTTTTGGGTACAGGGGATTGAACTCGGAACCTTGGGCTTTCAAGGCAGGCGCCGGAACCACTGAACTAAATCCCCAGCCCTCCTTTTTTTTTCATTTTAACCATTCCAGTTCATGCAGTTGCATTGTGTGGTGGTTTTCATTTGCTCTACCTTAAGTTAATAAGGTTAAGCACCCTCCCACCTCGAACTTGCAGTGATTTTCCTCAGCTTCCTGAATGCTGAGATTACCAGGCGTGCACCACATGCCCAGCCCAGAACTGTATTTTTTAAAAGCTCTGCAGATGATTGTGTTACATATTCTTAAGTGGAAAACAATTACATGGGAGTATTGTTGTCAGGGAAAGCAACAGGTAAATAAGGCCTTTTTTAAAAAATTGTTGTGCCTGGGGATGGAACCCAGGGTGTCAACCTTATTAGGCAATTGGTCTACCACTGAGCTGCATCTCCACTCCATTAATTATCTTAAAAAAATTAACTTCTATGCTTGACTCATATTAAGTTTTATTAAATTTTTTATTTTGGCTACCAAGATGATCGTGCTGTTAACATTGACTATCATAACTGAAAAACTGAAACAGTTTAAAACTTTTTACTATAGAAAATTTAAAATAGAAAAGCAGAGGGAATAGTGTGATGTAGCCAGTGTACCCATTCTGTTCTTCTGTCCATCTTCCACAATGATCAGTGCCTGCCTGGTCTTGTCTGTACCCAGGCACACATTCTCTATCTCTCTGCACCCTGGATTACTTTAAGTCAACCTAGACATGTCATTTCATCTACAGGTGTTGAGTATATATATCTAAGATAAAATATTTTTTTAAATTACCATATCATTTCTATATGCCCAAAAATGAACAGTGATTTGTTAATTTCATCAAACAGCCAGTCAGTATTCAACTTAATTATTTATTTGAAGGAAGACCCACATAAGGCCCATGGATTGATGATTGACATATCATGTAAGCCCCATCTTGAAACAAGATTTCTCTCTCTTTTTTCCTTGCTATTTTGTTCTTGAGAAAGAAAATAAGTTGGTTGTTCTATAGGGTTTCTCACAGTCTAGGTTTCATATTTTTGTTGTGTCACTTATATTATTGTGTATAGCTATATATTGTTTATGCCTATAAAGATTTACATGTCCATAAAGGGACACATCACTTGGTTATCCACCAGTTCTTATGTTGATGTCTGTTCGATCTTTTTAGTCATCTGAAGGTCATTCTATTGTACATTCTCAAAAAGTCTTCAGAGGTACATTTTCATGTTCATAGGAGCATATGGTTATGAAGATTGGTTATATGTAAAATCCATGACAAATTTTTTTGTAACCTTATTAGTTACTCTGTTGTCTTCTGGCAAAAAGCATTGTCAAAACGACTGATGACAATCAGATTTTCTTTTCCTTACTTGGGATTTGATCTTTTTAAAAATTTTAAGTGATAAAATGATTTTGTTTTCTTTCTCTTTAAGAAGGTCAGTTTTATTTGCAATGCTAGAAATTGAACCCAGGGTCTTGAGCATGTGCTGTACCACTGAGCTATACCCCAAAACCCCTTAATTTTTCTTCGAAGAGATAGGGTGTTGCTATGTTACCCAGGCTAGCCTCAAATTTCCGGGTTTAAGCAGGCCTCCTGCTTTAGCCTCCTAAGTGACTGGGACTACAGGTATACACCACCATATCAGGGTAGGAGAGTTCTTTTGAATTATTTTTCATATTCCATATTATTGCTTTGGTTCTCTTTTTCAGGGCTTGCCATTATAGATGTATCTATTGATTTGTCTGTCACTTAAAAATACATCTTCTTTTTAAAAATAAAAAGTTTTATTGAAATATAATTTGCATACCATAAAATTAACACTTTTTTTTTTTTTTGGTACCTGGGATCAAACTCGGGTCCTTGCAGTTGCACAGCAGGTGGCGAAACCACTGAGCTAAATCCCCGGCCCCTAAAATTAACACTTTTAAAATGTACTGTTAGTGGTTCATGGTATGTTCACAGAAGTATGTGCTATTATTAGTATCTAATTTTACATTTTCAAATTTAAGAAATGGTCTACCCATTAGTAATTTCCCTTCCTGTTGCTCCTAGAGTCCACTAATCTCTATGGATTAACAATTGACATTTTATGGACAACTCATGAAATCATGCACTATGTGTATTGCTTCTTTCACTTTATGTAATGTTCTCAAGAGTCAACCATGTTGTAGCATGTGTCACTACTTGGTTCCTTTTAGGGCTGAATAATAGCCCATTGTGTAGATATACTGGTTTTTGTTTATCCATTCATCAATTGGTAAACATTTGGGCTGTTTCCACTTTTGGGCTATTACAAGTAAGGCTACTTGGAAACACTTGTGTGTAGGTTTTTTGTGTGTGCCTATGTTTCCATTTCTCTGGGATATATACTTAGGGGTGGAACTGTTGGGTCAAATGTTTAGCTCTAATTAGTATTTGAGGAAGTGCCAGGCTATTCTTCAAACTAGCTGCACTATTTTATATTCCTGTCAGCTAGATATGAGGGTTCTGATTCTTGGTGATCATGATTATCTCCCCTGCCAGGTTAGTGAGGGTTCTGATTTCTCATATCCTCACCTACACTTTTTATTATCTTTTTTATCTTAGTGGCCTAGTAGTATGAAGTGCTATCTCACTGGTTTAAATTTGTATTCTTCTCATGACTAATAATGTTGAACATTTTTTTCATGTGCTTATTGGCTATTGTTATAGATGTGAGTCGCTTATTAGCTATATGGCTTACAATTTTTTTTCCATTGTGTCGGCTTCTGTACTTTCTTGATATCATATGAAGCACAAAAGTATTTAATTGTGATAATAGACCAGTTTATCTACATTTTCTTTTGTCCCTCTAGCCTTTGGTTTTGTTTCTACTTCTGTACTTTAAGAGTTTTATTGTTTGGCTCTCTCATTTGATCTGTAATGCATTTGATTTAATTTCTATTCATGACATGAAGGAGGGGTCCAACTTGATTTTTCATTTTTTGAGAGGGTTTTTTGCACATATATATGCAGTTGTCCCAGTATCGTTTGTTGAAAAGATTTTTTTCCCTTGTTGAATTATCTTGACACCACAAAAAACCTCAATATGGAATTTGACCAAGATCTTTTTCTGTTGATTATTATTTACTAGTAAAATAAGATGTTTTGCAGTTTTAGGAAGGAAAGAATGAGCAAGAATTGCTCTCTTAGTCTAAGTTAAAACTTTATTTTCAGTGTTTTTTTAAAAGGAGGATACATCCAAACATGTTTATATGCTACATTCTGAAATGTGCCTTTCTGTTCCTTTCCATTTTTATCTGAACCTTCTCTTCCTTTGTCCCTTTTAATCTGTATTTCATAACTTGAGCCATTTCTCTTTGGTAAGACTTTATTTTGGAAGGGAGCTTTGCTTTGTTAGTTTTGAGGGTTAATGGGGCCCAGAATGCATCATCGGACCTTACTTACATTATGCTGTAGTCTGCTCACATTTATTTATCAGTGGGATGATGGCAGCTCCTTCCTAGTTTCTGCTCTTCTCAGACTGGCTCATCATGCTGTCCTGAGCATGTTCTGTCAACAGGTTTTTCTGTGTTCCAGCTATCACACTCTCATGCCTGCCCCTACATCTTCCTGCACAAATGCTGATACCATGTAGGTCTAGTAATTGTCAAAGATTTGTTTTCACCAGGGATTTAGCTCAGTGGTTCCACTGCCTTCCCCGCAAGCGCAATGACCAGAGTTCCATCCCCAGTACCAAAAAAAAAATATTTGTTTCCCCCTGCTTATGTTTGGGCTTATCTCCTGATTTTGCTGTAGGCATTGTGAATCACTGGTTTTGCCATCCTCATTGTGTTACCTGGTTTCATAGGGAGATTTAGGAGAGATTCAGAAAGTACACTGTCACTGCTATCATCGTCCCAGAATCCTCTCACTGACAAATGTTTTAAAGGATGGTCTATATCTTTTCAAATAGAATGACATCTACAAGTTAAAAATCAAATGCAGTCCAGTAGTTGCTTCTTAGTTTAATGCCAGATAACTTTACAGTGAAACAAATTACAGCAACTCTAAATATCATAAAATGTGTACCTGTTGAATGTATGTCATTTCTTCAGTGATATAGTTTAATAATTTGTGTGTTGTGTTCTGTTTTGACTGTGTTAAGAATCAGCTTTTCTCTTTCAGAATAACAAGCCTCTGTATTCATTTGAAGATAATTCAGACTATGTTTATGATGTTATGTGGTCACCCACCCACCCAGCCTTGTTTGCCTGTGTGGATGGCATGGGGAGACTGGATTTATGGAATCTCAATAATGACACAGAGGTGAGCAGGAAAATAACAAAAATTGCACTGAAAAATAGAAAATTGGAGATTTATTGAATAATTTGTGAAATTCCTTTTATCCCAAGGAATGTAAAAGTGTTCTATGATTGTAGCTTCATCAAAGAAACCCAATAAGCTTTGTACCCTAAATGACAAACAGCATACTGTGCTGAACTGAAGGGAGAAATAATGTTGTCATGAGTACTGGGGCATTTCCTCTTGCTTCTGAAAAGCATTAGTGTCTCTGATGTCCTGGCAAAGTCTCATTCATAAGGCAACTGGAATATTTTTCATTCATAGGCTAGAAAGCAGATAGTTTGAGTCTCAAAGCATGTTAACCTTAATTCTGAATTTCTGAATTACCTCTTAGCCTTGAAGAATTGTGTATCATCCATAAGTATTAGTCTTAGCCTGACTTGTGTGAATGAAGGAAAATGTATTTTGATTTTTTTCCATGAAGGATTGAGATCAGCATTACTGGCCAAATAAAAAGAATGCAGAAAGCATCAAATTTCTAATTGTTACATTAAAATCATTCATTAGCAGTAACATTTAACCTTCACCTATCATCTATTTTTAGCCATGTTTTTAGAGAGGCTTATTTTCTTAGATTTCAGTTTTGCTGTTGGTTAAGAGAAGTAATGTTAGCAGTTCCATCAGTAATAGTTGTTGAAGAAAAGGTCACTTGGTGCTTTCTCTCACATCTCATATTTCTGGTGGCATCTTTCCTAATCGCTTTAAGTAAAATAGTTGGTTATACAAGGCCAGGGCGGTTGTATGTTACAAGTGTAAGAATTTTAACATAGTATGAACTTGTCTAGTAGTTTAGAAAGGTACTACTAGGAAAAGGTATTAAGCCATAGTCAGGTGATTGGATTTGGTTATTTTCGCGTTACCTAGAATGGCACCAGTTCTTAGTTTTTATTTTGGTACCAGAGATCTTTGGTTATTATTAAATGTAGATCTTTAATATTAACTCAATATATCAAAATGTTTCTTTGTGACAATTTTTGGCTAATCATTAGAGAAGATCAGTGTCAACCTTAAGGATCATTTTGGTCAGATTTCAAAACTTTTTAAACATTCCATTGTGCATTTCAGCCTGAATCAGATGTTGAAGGTTTGCTTCATGTACAGCAAGTAAATCTTTTTCCTCTGCGTAGGGAGTGGCACAGTGAAATTCCAAGGGGCTGGTGCTGTCATGTTGGTGCCATCATCCTGCTTTCCTCAGCCAGTTCACAGGAGTAAGAGGCTTTGTAAAGACCTGTTCTGCACCTTCACTAGGAACTGTGGACCAAATATAGGTTTTAGCCGTCAAAGAAGCAGGCTACAAAAATAATTCCTGTCCTCTTTAAGTTGAGCCATGATCTCTTTATGAGAGCTTCTGAAATGTTTTCTTTGTAAATGGGTTTTGGCCATATGTTTTCAAACAGCTTTGACTACTTAAGTTAAACAACAAAAAAATCCTTTATTAAACAGAAGATCTTTCAAAATGATATATGTAGTCCTGTAAGAATTTCTTATATAAGGACTTGTCATTTTCCCAAACCATTTTTAAGGATTGACTATAATGTCATCCATAATGTATCACTGAACAGAAAGAAACTTGGGGAAATTCTTTATCTATTTTCATCTGTTTTTTAAAAACATGCCAGATTGAAAGAAGAATTGCTGTTTTACATGTTTATAGAAATTTTGATGAAACTTTTAACACTGCACTATATTTTAAATGACTTTAGGTACCAACTGCCAGCATTTCTGTGGAGGGTAATCCTGCTCTTAATCGTGTAAGATGGACCCATTCTGGAAGAGAGATTGCCGTGGGTGATTCTGAAGGACAGATTGTTATATATGATGTGGGAGAGGTATGGGACTTGGTGCCTGTGATTCTGATACATCTGTGTAGTGGCTAAACCTTGTCTTCATGGTTCATGAATTGTATAAACCATATGGTTGCATACTTCGCACCACAGAAGCAACTCTTGAAATTAATTTCCTTTCTAAACTGGATCTTCTGTGTCCCCGTTTAACAGATTTTGAGAGTAATACAATATGTTGGAAGGACCCTGTTGCTTGAAGCATATGTTGCTAGAAATTAGAAATTCTTCAGGCAGAAGAAATGTGGAGTTATAGATGGACTTTGGTATTTTACAGAATTGATACTAAGATTTTATTATTCTACATTCATAGATTTGTTTCACCAGATAGTAGAAACCAAAAGAGCTATGTTTTGAGAGTTATCTGATGGCGGTGGGAAATGTGAATTTTGAGCCTTGATGCAAAGCCATTATAATTGGATTCAACAGGATGAGTTGCAGCTTTTAGCTTCAGTACACAATGCCTGGGGTTGATCCCTGGCTAGTGCCTTAATCACTTTTTCTTCTGCTATGGTCATGATTTCACATCCTGTCTAGATCCCCATGGCCTCTAGCAATTCCAACTGGAGGTAGACTGAATCATTTTAGAAGAGCCAGTTGAACTGTCTGCACTGTCAAATATCCACTGGCAGAGTGTTGCTGTTGAATAATTAAATGTGGATAGTACAACTTTTAATTTTAATTAAATGTAAACAGTCACATATGGCTAGCAGCTACCTACTGGGTAGTATAGACTTAGAAGCAGGTATGTACATTTGCCACAATGAGTGCTTTGTGCCCTATCATGGCAGTGTCAGACTCTCATAATGTAGTTATCAAAAGCCTTTATAATTGGACTGCCTCTGTGAGGCAGAAGCACCACAAGCTTTTTTGTCCCTTCTGCCTCTGATATATCAACACTAAATGGTAAGTAGTAGCATAGCTTCTGATGAAGGAAGTAGGGGATCAAGAAAGGTTATGCTCCCAACAAGAATAAATACATCTAAGAAATGAACTCTTGCAAACCATGTTTTGAAACTGTTTCATAATAGGGATGACGCAAAACTGAAGTTAAATTTTTAAAGGAATTCCTTTCCATCAGCAAAATCCTTAAGATGGTGCATAGGAGTTTCATTTACAAGGCATCATTGTTATTCTCTCTCGCACTGATGGTGATAATAGCAAAGTCATTTCAAAGGCTGTCACAACATCAGAAAAACCTTCTTTTGTTTTGAAATGTTATAAATCATTGTTATAGTCACTGTCATTGTGGAAAGGCCATTCAGGTCAATTATCACTTTTTAGTGGAAAAAATTATTAGAAAACAAAACTGAGTAGTAGTAGATAAGATGGTCTTTTATTTCAGTGTACATAAGACATTGTCTTTCTTTTAACAGCAGATTGCTGTTCCCCGCAATGACGAATGGGCGCGGTTTGGCCGAACACTTGCAGAAATTAATGCAAACCGAGCTGATGCAGAGGAGGAAGCAGCTACCCGAATACCTGCTTAGTTCTTGGAAAGGGGAATGTAGTCTTAGTGGATTTGTGGAAAACACTTAAGTATATTCTAAGACTATTTGCATGCTTCTGTCTGAATGATAATTAAAAGAAAATTTCATGGATTAATCTGTGGATTTAATGCAGCAAGCAAAGCTTACAATGTCTTTTTATATTATACACATTTTGTTTTGGATTCGTGTCATTTTTAATACAACTGACTTTACAGAATGCAGCTTTTTCTGAATTCTAATGCACAGGTGTATATTTAGTAATCTTTTGAATCTTTTCAATTTATAACACTACAGTTATTTCAAAAGCACAGATTAAATAAATCCTACATATTTTTAAATAATCCCAATTCCTGTTACACTGATAATATTTTAACCATAATGTGTAGGAACATTGTTCTTCATCACAGCATGTAGACACTTATCCAAGTTCCATTCTAACATCCTTGTCTTTATAGTTCAAGTAGTCATTATCTAAAAATAAAAACAAACATACTAACTTTTCAATGTTCATTTTTACTCCTTGCAATTTGAATTTTCCATCTTTTTTTATAAAATGTCTTTTATTATTATCCTTCTTAAGCCCTGCTGTGAGCAGCTACTTTGAATCCTGAAAAGCTTTGTGCCTTACATATACCATCCAGGGCATACTACAGATTTCCCTATGCATTATGAACTGGTGTTTGGATAATCTGTCAGTGAAGTTTCCCCTATATTAACTTTTGCTGTACTACCTTATTTTCTTGCTATCCATATTGAAAGGATAAGTGGAAAGCTCCTAATGTTTTTACTAATTGAGTCTACTGTGCATGTGAGCTCTCTGAGTAAAGTCTCCTTTGAGACTGACTGATTTCATGGTTGTGGTAGTGATAAAGGAAGGCACAGTGCTGAGATGACCTGTGCTTTGGCATTTTAGCAGCTCCACACACCTTGAGATCTGTAACCCTACCTTTCTCTACAAGTCTGAAAGGTCGGTGATGAATACCTAACAATTAGTGTTGAAATCAACCAATTTTAGGGTTAGAGAAATGTATTATGATCAGATCTTGATTTGTAGCCGCTTTAAACTTGCCATCTCCTTTGTTGGGACCTTTTGAATAAAAGACAAGCTTTAGATAGACAAAAGAACTTGAACTAGGAAGGAAGATTAGAAATCAGAATTTGAACATTTTAATTCCAATAAAGATTTACTGTGAGAGAATTCTAAATAATAACAGAACGTCTTAACTATGAGTATTCTGCAGCATAAAGAATAGTTGACCTAGAATATTAGACCCCGATTCTAGTTCTACCTCTGGCACCTATAAGAAGTCAGATTTTGGCCAAGCCTGTGCCTCATTCCTTTATCAAGGAATTAAGTTCAAATTAGATGATTTCTGAATTTCCTTCCTGCTCTAAAATTATTAATTGTATTAATTACACCAGGCACTTTTCATGTTTGTATATTTAGTTTTCCTAAATTGACCCCTGTAATTCCCCATTATTTGCCAAAGATAACATCTCAAGTTATTTCATGGCAGCAGTGTCTTTAAAAAGTTCAACTGCAGCAAGGTCACACTGTGTAGAAAAATGCATGTCATTGTAATAGCTATTGTATTTTTGCCCTCAGTTTGTAAGAATGACTAGAAAAAGAGAAAACATAACTAAAACACAATGTTACATAAAGTTGAAAATCAAGAGATGTGACGAACCATGGGACTCAAGTTTTGTTCAATTATAAAAGAAAATAAAATTGGTAAACTTGTAAAATACCACTAAAGAATTTTTGCTTTGGGAGAATAATTACTCCTCTTTCCTCCCAAAACCTTAATGTAGACCTTTGCTTATTCAACTTTAATATATGTTTTTAGACACACATGAATTTATTATAAGGAATTAGCTCTAAAGCTAACTGTAATAGAAAAGAAAGTACTATACTGAGACACACAATTGACATAGAATCTTCTAACAAAATTAAGTTAACAAGAAGTATATCAGCTCTTTATACTTTTAAAAATGAAAGACATGAATTTTGAAAGAATAGTTATAGAAATTGTAAAGTTGTTAATCACTTACTTTTTTTGAGCAGAAAAGAAGTTATAGCTCCCTGGCTAGCTTTGCTTTGTTTCTCTCTTTTGAAAGGGAAGTTAATTTTTTTACCATTATTTATGTTGAGGAAGGATAGTTTTACAGGCAATAAATAACTTGCAGTAAATCTCTGAGGTCATTTTTTGGTATCGTTTAAACCAAATATTGACTGGTAGAAGCTTTCTTCCTCTTACAGATACAGTTCCCTCTACAGTGTTTGGAAAATCTCCTCATATTATTGTGGTTGCAGTAATGCTGGGATACTGCACTGTGAAGGAATAGATGACTTAAAGGTATAGGATGAGGAAGTAAAGTAGTTTCAAGGATGACTGATCCTAGTCTTTCAGTGTTAGAAAAAGGTTGATTTATTTCTGTTCTGTACTAGTACAGGAAAAGCATCTGAACCATGTGGAAATGAAGGGCTTGAATGAATAAATGAAATCTGCTATGAAGCATATCATTTTTCCTCTTCCCTTCCTAATGGGCATGCATTTTAAATATCATTTCCACAATAGTATTTCAACATTGGCATTGCACCGATTTTCTAAATAGGAAAAGCTGGGTAATTAGATGTATGTTAGCGAGAACAGAGCTCCAGCTCCACCTCCAGCGGCTGGTTGGCTTCCATGTGGTGTTACGTACCTAACCCATGGGAGTGACTCTTAAGGTACAGGGCCTGCTGCTCTGCTTCTTTTGATGACTTGGTGATGGAATGCCAATTCAGTTTTTTTCTTTTTTGATAATCCAAGCTGTATAATGGCAATAAAGGAGTTCTTGCTTTCCAGCTAGGGACCTCACAGCTTTGGGGAAAATACTCCCTAGTAGAACCTTATATTTGACTCAAAAATTATAAATGCTAGGAGATTAGAGATCAGGATCTGAGGACTTTTAGTTCTATTGAAGAAACCAGAGTTGCCCCAAAAACAATATTAAAAGAACATCCACATTCATTATTTCTTTTCAGTGGAGAATTGCACTTCAGAACATTCTTTTAACCATTATCTTTGGTCTTACTACCCCAAAATGTTAATAACTCACTGTATTATATTTTCAAAATCCTTTTCTTACACAAGAAAGAGTCAGTTTTGGAAAAAGATCCAAACCGGGTGTGGTGGTACACACCTATAATCCCTGTACTCGGGAGGCTCGGGCAGAAAGATCTCTGTGAGTTCAAGGCCAGCCTGAACTACATACCAAGACCTTGTCTCAAAAAACAAAAAAAAAAAAACAGAGGAAAAAAGATCCTACAGTCCTAAACAGAATGTCAATTGCAGCCAAGGCAAGACTGCACTTGCCTATAATCCCAGCACTGGGAGGCTGAGGCAGGAATATCACAAGTTCAAGCTCAGCCAAGGCAATTTAGCAAATTAAGAGAGACACTGTCTCGGCAGGGGTGGGGAGGTGGGGGTACTAGGGCATGGCTCAGTGCAAAGGCCTTAGCTTCAGTCCCGAGTTCCACAGTGGGCAGGGTGCCAACTGCCAGACTGAACAGCCACCACCTTGTAATGCTTTTTCACCACAGGCCAAGGCTCTCAGACCTTTTGTTGGACTTTTGGTATTTAGATTCTCCTTCTGCCTGCCATGTTCACAATGCCATAACTTCTAAAAGTTCAAATGGATGTCTAGTATACAAGTTTTTAATATGTAGCTTCTAGCTACAGATAAGTTTCGACACAGCCAATCAGCAATCTTTCACAAACTTTTATAAAATTACAGTATTTTGTGTTGTTAGTTTCATAGCAGGAATCTCAGTTTGGGCTTTTTAATATTCCATTACCAGTTCCCAGTCAGAGGATGGAACAGCTTGTGCTCAGATAAGCTTCCTGAAAGGCCTATTTCCCTTTGTGAGGTCACTTATTCAGGCAGGATGAGGTATTATCCTGCTTCTCTTAGGAGGTACTTGATTTGGTCAGAAATCTGTGAGGCCGTGATTGTATGGGGTGCGCAACACCCTGCATCGCACCGAACATGCAGAGCCCTGACACTGACTTGGAATCAGGTACACCACCAGGAAGTCTTTGATAGCAAGTAATTGTGTGTCTGGTGAGTTTTCGTACTAGATTTTTTAAAGTACTTTTTTTCTGAACAAAATAATGGAAATGCATTGGAAGAAAATTTCTTATATTTAGGGTGGTCTGTATAGGAGGAGGAGGAGGAGTACTGGGCTCATGATCACTGGGACACATCACTTCTGTTGTCTGTTAAATGAGGAAAATACTTGCTTCCTGTGACAATTAATGAGAAGGTGTATGTGAAGACTTTACACATTATAAAGTACTACAGAAATAAGGGCTTTTATTATTTTGATTTTTTAAGAATGGAGAAGAGACCATTCTGTGAAGATTTTGTGCAATGTAAACAGAAGGCTCATCTAGGCTAGGCGTGGTGGCACACGCCTATGATCCCAGCGCTCGGGAGGCTGAGGCAGGAAGATCACTGAGAGTTCTAGGCCAGCCTGAGCTACATAGTGAGTTCACAGCCAACCTGAACTACAAAGCGAGACCCTGTCTCAAAAAAAAAAGAGAATAAAAACAAGGCTTATCTTTGAAGGATTCAGGAGCATGGTGTTCATGAAATTGTTTTTGAATTCTAAAAAAATCTCAGCACAGTTTAAACCCTAAGAACAGTCCTCTGATGTTTAGGAATAGCAGTGAACCCACTGGAAAATATTGCTATTAATCATGGATACTTTTCCTAGAAATGTCTTCTCTCTCTACATTCTATGGTAAAGTTAGCATTAAGTAGAAAAAAAAAATGACCCATTCTGAATTTCCAGCCTGTACCAACTGTTGTTCTTACATTAGTTCCATACATATCCAGAGCCTTATAAAAGAGGAAGTAGAACTACCTTTTGAATCTGTAAGAAAACAAACTTGCTTCAATACTAATTATATTAAAAGAAAAAAAAAAAAAGACTGCACTACAGCATAGTAGCAGAACCACAGTCACTTCCTCAAAAATCTGGGGAACAAACTGTTCTAATTTCTGTAGTACCCTTCCTCTGTGCTGGGGTTAGTCCCCTTGGAAACAACACATGCATACTTCTGAGCAGATCACAGAGGAGCCTGGCTCCACGGGTAACAGTGTCTGGCTGTAGTCACAGGAAGCAGTACCATGAATCTGCAACGATCCCTCTCTATAATAATCTTCCTCACAACTGGACTGGCAGCTCCTTGCTCTCTTACTGTATCCAAAATATGATTTCCATCCAGACAGATGTCAAAACCTGATAATCAGAAACACCAACTGAATACGAAGTTGGTAAAATGACTAAGCCCTTACTTATGGGCCTCACTTTCATTAATGTTTGATACAAATCGTGAATTTGTTAGTACATTAAGGATCATTAGATTTGGAGGATGACCTCATCTTCCAAAGCTAAAAGAAATGACTTTAGTGTTCTTGAAACTCAAGAACTACTTAAGTAGTATTTTTATCAATTGAGAAGGACGTTTTGTGCTGAAAGTCAGATAAGGAGTATAGTGTGATAAAAAGACTGGCCCCATCCTCTCTGTTGTAAAATGAATGCTATAATATCATCGGTGGTGCAAGAGAATAACTGGCTTAATACATCTCCATCAGTATGATGCTGTGCTTTGGTTGGATTTGTAACTGTGAGGAAACAACTGACCTAAACCTTAACATTTGGTTGGTAGATTTACCCTTACAAAATAGAGTGGTCCTGGGATTTCTAGTTCCAAGAGACTTGGACTTAGAGAATGTATGTTGAAACTCGACTCTTCTTTGGGCAAATGGACTTACCTCGCTAAGCCTATTTCCTCATCTATTCTCAAGGTAGTTATAAGAATTAAACCTGAATATATATATATATATATATATATATGGAAATGCATGCTAAACTATCAAGCACCACACAAATACAAAAATAACCTTCAGCAGAGTCACTGTTCCACAGCAGCTCATACTAGTGATAGGCTCTGTTTCTGGACTGCAAGAGGTTGGAAACAGGCTCTTTCTTAGAAATTCACAGGTCTCTGCTGACATAGCTGCTTTACTACACAGGCCTTTGTGATCAGTTAGGATTCCCTTGTAATCTTTATCTTAGCTTTTTCATTCTGCTTCCTCTGCCAGGAGAGACTACTAAGTCATTATAAGTTTCACGGAAACAGAGTTGGGAACAATACAAGCACTTACTCAAAGGTCTTGTACCAAGAGTATGTACTTACTGGAACTATACGAATGTTTCCAAAGTTATCGTCTCTCCTGCCTTATAAAGAACTGGCCTGTACATTTTGACCATGTAGTGACAATAACTTCTAAAACTTACTGAGCATATTTTAAATGATCATGTATGTACATATACAAATTCTCATTTATCCTGGTTCTCTTATGATTACTGTTTACAGAAGAGGAAAGTGATTTGAACCAACTTCTGTGGGCCTCATTGGTAGCCTGTTTCCATGGCATAAGTGCCCCTACCATAGCCAGCTGTTAACTATCAGTATGATGTCACTGAACATGGAATTGGGAGGGTATATAACAGGCTCTCAGTGAGCTGCTGCAAGCTGGAGCCAGCATGTTCCAGGGTTTGGGAACCTTAAGTGACTGTAGTGTAGGCACTAACCCAGGCAGCCTGGGTTTCAGAGCAGTATGCATAATTGTTTTACACTTTCTTGATGATCCCAGTCAACCAACAATTCAGCTGTGGGCTTTGGGGGTTGTTTTGTTTTCAAGACAAGAATCTCACTATACTGCCTCCCTTGGGTATCTGGAGTAACCGGCGCATGCCACCACGCCCAGTAAGAATTCAGTGTTTTACTCAGATAACCCTACACACAGTGAGTGATATGTGTTTAAAGACCCTAAAGCATCTCCATATGAAGAGAATTCAGATTAGTCTTCTGGCTTCCAGGAAAGTGGTTCTAGAAATTTTTACTCTGATTAGCTCAAACTACTAGAATAAGCAGGTTAGATACAGGAATAGAAGTTTCCACTGGTTGAAAAATATGGCAGTAGCTATGAAGTACTTACCTACAATTGCACAGAACTCCTTTATGGCCTCTCAGCTGCCTGAGCCCACTCAGAAGTGGCTACCTTTCTCCTTCTTGGGCCCTGAGAAAATAAGTAAAAATCTTTCAGTTTTATAAGCTGAATGAGTATTATGTTCACAACAACATGCAAGTTCGGCTTCAATTTTAGTGCACAGTCTCCTCAGAATTCTGTGCCAGAAAATAGCAGCCAGCAGAAAACCAGTCCACAGCCACTGCCTTCCTCCTCCACCGTCAGCTCCATACTGAAACACTCGTGGGTTCTTCGATCTACATGCCTAAGTTTTGTTGACATCCCTGCAAATAGCCAGCCCTTGGCCACTTCGTTTGTGTGAATTTGATGGATGTGGGCCAGGGGAAGAAACCCCATAAGCCCCAGAAGCTGAGCTGTTTAGACAGGAAATTCACAGGCCCAATACCTTGAACATAGGGTAAAAGGGAACAACATTGGTTTCAAGTGGGGGGGTCCTGTTCACCCTGTGGACTTTTTGCCCCTTGGGGAAAGGCACAGGTAGGCACAGGACTCTTGTTTCAAGAGACCTTCTAATATGAGGCAGCTAAGGGCAGTGCTGGGCCTGTTTTTTCTCTTAAAAACAGCTGACTCATTTAAAAAGATATTTCTCTTGTCCCTAATCTGTTATTTTTCTAATGCAAATAATACTGATTGTCACTAAATACTTTTTCATGACCCCTAGAAATTAGTTTTCATCACTGATGGGTCTGTCATGAAACTTCCATACTAGGAAGCAGAGAACGATGTTTCAATAGAACCTTGTAAATTAATAATTTCTGTGAATGTCTAACTGTACATTACATGCTATAACTATAGAATCATCCCAGGAGACACTTCAACACTAATTCTTTTTTTTTATTTTCAATCCCACAAATTTAATATAGCACTTGTTAAATTATCATCATTAATCAGGCTGTGTTTTGTTTTTTGTTTTGAGAATAGTGATTATGCTTTAATTCATTTCTAAACCCAGCACAATGGATCACACAGTAGGTGCTCAATACATGGCTGCTGATTTATTCATATATTTTTGGAATGAGCTACTTTCCAATGAAGCTTTAATAATTTAGACTTAAAAAGTGGTTTCTTAATGTTTGGTTTACTGACCCCAAATTCTATATTGAGTTAAAAATTGCAATTAACGCATGTAATATTTTATGACTGACAAAATGCTTTTCATAGTTCCTGATTCTTTTTTTCTTTATATATCCTTTTATTGGTACATTTTAGGTATACAATATAATGACATTCATCATTGGAAATTTGCACCTTTACATAATCTCTCTTGGTTCTTATTTTTTCCCCCTTCCCCTGCCCTCCCTTCAACCCCTCCATCCCTCCCTATTTACAGAGACTTTTTTTCATTTTCTCATATTAATTCCATTCCCTTCTTTCCTTTCCCCTACCCCTCCCACTTTGCCCTCCCCTTTGCCCCTTTTCTTCCTATTTCACATGACCTATTATACATTTAGTCCTTATTTACACTTTCAGTTTCTCACACTAGAGAAACTATTCGGTATTTACATGTGTGTCCTCTTTATTTCACTTAAAGAGTATCGCCTCAATGTGCATCCACTTAGCTATAAATGTCTCTAATTTCTCATTTTTTATGGCTGAGTAGTACTCCATTTTATTAAAAAACCACATCTTCTTTATCCAGTCTCCAGCTGATGGGCAGTTAGTTGGGCTGTTTTTCCAAGCTTTAGCTATTACAAACTGTGCTGCTATGAACATGGGTGCACATATATCACTGTGGTATGATTCTTTTAATTCTTTGGGGAAGATACCCAGCAGGGGAATAGCTGGGTCAAATGAGACTTCCAGTCCTAGTTCTTTGAGGTATCTCCATACTGATTTCCACAGTGGTTGCACCAGTCTACACTCCCACCAGCAGTGGAGCAGGGTTCCTCTTTCCCCACAGCCCCGCCAGAATTTGTTATTGGTTGATTTCTTGATAGCAGCTATTCTTTCTGGGATGAGGTGGAATCTCAGCATTGTTTTCATTTGCATCTCAAATGACCAGTGATGCTGAACACTTTTTCATATGTTTATTTGCTATTTCTACTTCTTTGAGAAATGTCTGTTCATTTCAGATGCCCATTTTCGGATTGGTTCTTTAAATTTGGGAGGTCTGATTTTTTTAAGTTCTTTATAGATTCAAGATAGTAGACCTTCGTCTGAGGGACCACTGATGAAAATTTTTTCCCACATTGTGGGTTGTCTCTTCACACTGCTGGTGGTTTCTCTTGCTGTGTAGAAGCTTTTTAGTAAGAAGAGATCCCACTTGTTGAATGTGCTAGTTCACGGGCAACTGAGGTTTTGTTCATAAAATCTTTTCCTACCCCAATGTCTTCAAGAGTTCTAACTAACCTCTGTTCCAGCTGTTTCAGCATTTCTGTTTTAATATTTAGATCTTTAATCCATTTCGATTTTAGTTGAGTGCATGGTGAGAGAAACACTAATTCTTTTAAAGAGAATAAGGAAAATTTATAAAAGTTTTTGTTCCATGTTGAAAGAAGGGCTAACAATATAATAAAAATTTGAAGGCCAGAAAAATAGCAAGATCAGAGCTACAGGCAAGGAAAACAACAGAAAATCAAAATTCAAATCAGGCAAAGATTGCTAAATGGGAAGAATGGGTTGGAACCCAACATAAACAGATACAAAGGAGGAAGGTACCTGGGGTCCGGACATCGCAATTAGGCAGCTGATTCAGAACATCTAAGCATGCTCTATCCTCAATTCCTAGGCAAAAGCAGTGTCCGAACCCAGGCCATACGGTAGGCAAGTGGGGGAAGTGCTAGGATGAAGCTCAGTGACGGAGCACTTGCCCGACAGGTGTGAGGCTCTGGGTTCAATCCCTAGGCTGCCAAAACCCCCAAGTTTCACGTAAGTGGGAAAAGCTACTAGAACTGGAGAAGCAGGGCAAAGCCTGATCCTTAGAAGAAGAGGAGCTTATAGCCAGAATCTGAATACTGGCATATCCTCAACTGGCAGCACACCTCACCGTTCCCAGCATCAGCTTTGATTAGCAGAAACATCTCTAAGAAAGGCGATCAACAACTACACAGTCACTAAATAAGGAACTAAACAAATTACAACTAGGAGTCACCAAAACATTTGAAGAATGCCAGCAATACGAAAGGGCCTGAACCAAACCAAACAAACAAAAAAAATCCACACAAATAATAGAACAGATGGAAGTAAGTTAATTGAATACCAAGTAAGAGTATTTCCTATCCCAAGAGTATATATGAGGATATCATAGCTATAAAATATTATTACAGGGCCGGGGATTTAGCTCAGTGGTTTCACCGCCTGCTGCGCAAGCGCAAGGACCCGAGTTCGATCCCTGGTACCAAAAAAAAAAAAAAAAATTATTATAAAAGTCCATGCTGATATTAGTAAAATTGTAACTTTTTAAAAGGCTGAATAATCAAAGGATACTGCGGAAAAGCAAAGCTGTCCCTTACAAGGTGGGTCAATTATCACCTAGAAGTGCGGATGGAGTTAGTATTAAGGAAAGTCAAAAGATACAGAGATAGGTAAAAAACATTCCAGTATCTAAACAGAAAGGAGACAGGAGGAAAAGTAGAGAGAAAATATCTAGAATTCTTTGGTCTAAAAAAGATACAAGTTTTAAGATTAAAAAGATTCATCCCTGTTAAGTATGAATTATTGACCAAAAATGTCAGATTATTTCAAAAGGAGTGATTGTGAACCTATTTATCACAGTGCACTAAAATTTACACTGAAAAATGAAAAGGTTGTCACAAAGAAAAATTTCAAACAGATGGAAGTAAGTTAATTGAATAACAGGGTAAAAAGGAAATTTAAAAACCATTAATCATTTAGTATTTAATACAAAATTGGGACTTCTTGGGAAAATGTCTAGTGTCTGGTCATGGCAAGAATGAAAACAAGGAGCTGGAGTCCTTCATTGTAGAAGCAAGCAAAGAAATGACCAAAGGGGTTCCTGAGGTCAGATCAGACAGTTTTGTTTTTGTTTTTGTTTTTGGTACCGGGGATCAAACTTGGGTCCTTGGCTTGCGCGGCAGGTGGCAGAACCACTGAGCTAAATCCCCAGCCTAGACAGACAGTTTGATCCCTGGTACTGGAAAAAAAAAGAAAGAAAGAAAGAAAAAGTAAATAAATAAATGCAAAATTGAATATAACAATCTATTTGAAAGAATTAAGATATCACAGCCAAGTAAAGTTCATCCTAGAAATTTTTAAATGCTTCAATATTAGGAAATTTAATCACATTAAAAAATTAAAAGAGAAAAAATCTTATGATCTCAGTAAACCGATGAAGTATTTCATAAAATTTATTTATTTTTTAAAAAATAAGAAATGCCAAAATAAAATAGGAGTAGCATAAAACTCTTAAGGAAATCTATCAGTATGCCTTCCACTTAAGGGGAAGACATTAGAATCTTTCTCACTAAAGCTGTGGAAAAAGCAAAAGTGGCTGTTATGAAGCTCTTCCTATTCAACATTATAATGGAGGTCCACACCTCTACACTAATAAAATGTACTGAAAACACATAAAACTATTTTGTAGGGAGAATTTTTAATGAAAAGCCAAGACCATCAACTGAAAAATTATTATAAAGTTCATTAAAATGGCTGAGTATATCACCCCAGTTACAATGACTATTATCAAAAAGAAAAAATAGCAAATGTTGGTGAGGATGCAGAGAAAGGAAAATTCTCACACACTGCAGAAATGTAAACCTAGTATAGCCATTATGGAAAACAGTATGAAGTTTCCTCAAAACATGAGAAACTATCACATATGATCCACGATCCACTAAGCCCACTACTGGGCATAGAGCCAAAGGAATGAAATCTGTATGTCAAAAAGACACGTGGCCTGGGGGTTTAGCTCAGTGGTTCTCCCACCTGCTTTGCAAGCACAAGGTCCAGAGTTCAATCCCCAGTACCAAAAAAAGACATTTGCACTCCCATGTTTTCTGCAGCATTTCTCAAAATAGCCAAGAAAAAAAATCAACCTAGGTGTCCATTAAGAGATGAATAAAGGAAATACAGTAAATAAAAATGTTATATCATTCAGAATTATTCTGCCATAAAAAAGTATGAAGTCCTGTCATTTGTGGCAACATGGATGAGCTTGGAAGACCTCATGTTAAGTAAAGTAAGTCAGGCACAGAAAGACAAATGCCACTTATTCTCACAAATGAAAGCTAAAAAGCTGGTCTCCTAGAAGTCAAGAATAGAGGGTACCAGGGGCTGGGAAGGATGGGAGGAGAGGAATAGAGAGAGGATGCAGGTTACAGGAGGGTATGGGATGAAGTTGGCTAAGAGGAGCAACTTCTAATGTCCTATGGCACAGCTAACTATGGTTGACAGCAATTGTGTATTTCAATAGCTGGTGGCAAGGATTCTGAATATGACCAACACAAAGCAGTGATAAATGTTTGAGGCGGTTAACATGCCAGTTAGCCTGATCTGATCATTACACACTGTTGCAAAATCACAATGTACCCCAATGTAGAATCATTGGATCAATTAAAAATTGTCAAGGTGACCATGGGATCATCATACCAAAATCAACACCTTTCTCAGGTATAACGTTCATTACAAAATGTAGTGGGCAATAACCTGTTCACAGTAGTGAAAATGTTTAAATCAATACAAGAATAAAACTTACTAACATAACAGCAATTTTGCTAAAGGACATCAAAATCTGAAAAACTGAAAGAGTTCATATTATCAAATATCAGTATACTCCCTAAAACTAATCTGTAAATTTAATTAATTTTTAAATAGAACTTTTAAAATGTTGATTATAAAATTCATATGGAAGATAAATGACAGAAAAGTAACCACAATAATTTTGAAAATGAAGAACACTGAAGAGGTATCAAATGCTATTTCAAACCTCATTTTTTTTTTTGGTACCAGGGATCGAACTCAGGACCTTGCACTTGCAAGGCAGGCGCTGGAACCACTGAGCTAAATCCCTAGCCCCTCAAATGCTATTTCATATTAAAGTAATAGTGATGTTGTACGGTAATTCAACAACATAGTACCAATAGCAAGATAAGAAATAGCTCAAAGGACTGTGAATAGAGAATACAGAAATAGGTTCGACTATATTTGGAATTTTCTTTGTGATACAGGTGTCATTCAAAGCTGGGCACGTTGGCACATGCCTGTAATCCTAGCACTCTAGGAGGCTGAGGCAGGAAGATCTCAAGTTCAAGCCCACCAAGGGCTCAAAAAAATTTTTAAAAAGCTGGGGATGTAGTTCGATTGGAAGACCCTGGGTTCAATCCTCAACACCACAGTAAATCAGTAAGTCACAAACATACATACATATAGCATTCAAAATAAGAAAAATATGCCAGGCATGGTGGCACATGCCTGTAATCTGATACTGGGGAGGCTGAGCCAAGAGGATCTCAAGTTTAAACCCATCCTGGGAAACTCAGACCCTATCTCAAAATCCTTCCACGCTTTGCTAGTGGGAATGCAAAACAATACAGTCACCTTGGAAGACAGTTTGGCACTTCTTTTTTTTTTTTGGTACCAGGGATCAAACTCAGGACCTTGTACTTCCAAGGCAGATACAATGCCATGGAGCTAAATCCCTGGCCCAAATTTAGTACTTTTTAATAAAACTAAATCTATTCTTTTTTTTTTTCTTTTTGGTATGGGGATCAAACTCTGGACCTTGCACTTGTGAGGCAGGCGGTGGAACCACTGAGCTAAATCCCCGGCCCCTAAATCTATTCTTAACATATAACCCATCACTCATTCCTTGTCATTTACCCAACGGAGATGAAAATTTATACCCACACAAAAGCCTGCATGCAGATGTTTATTCCAACTTTATTCAGAATTGCTTTATTCAGAAGCCACCAAGATCTCTCCTGGAATAAACTGTGGTACATCCAGACAGTGGAATATTATTCAGCATTAAAAAGAAATGAACTCTCAAGCCATAAAAATTCAAAGAAGAAATTTAAAGAGATATAACCAAGTCAAGAAAGCCAATCTGAAAAAGCCACTACATGCCCTTTGATTCTAATATATGAAGTTCGGGAAAGGGCAAGACCATGGGGACAGTGGAAAGCTTTGTGGTTGTCAGGAGTTGAAAGGAAGAAGGGATGAGGAGGCACAGCATAGACTCTGGGGCCAGAGAAATATTCTTTTACAGTGGTGGACACATGGACTGTATATCTGTCAGAACCTCAGGAGTGACCTGTAGCATGACTTGGGGACTCCGGGCCCTGACGCTAGTGGCCGTGGCTAGGGAGCTGCTGGCCGGGTAGGCCACAACTGTGTGGGCTAGAGGGGCAGCAGATGGCAACACTGTGCTTTCCACTCAATTCTGCTGTGAACCTAAACCTGCTCTAAAAAGCCTATTATTTATTTATTTATTTATTTATCTTTGCTACCGGGGATGGAACTCAGGACCTTGCACTTGCTAGCCAGGCGGCACCACTGAGCTAAATTCCCTAGCCCTAAAAAAGCCTATTTTTAAAAAATACGTTTTCCTACTCCTCACCCTACATTCAATAAAAAGTAAAACTAAAAGCTAAATGCACAGAAAAATTCTGGAGAAACATAGCCACCCTAATTAAAAATTTTTAAATCGAGGGCCAGAGATTTAGCTCAGTGGTTCCGCCACCTGCCCGCAAGCACAAGGACCTGAGTTCAATCCTCAGTACCAAAAAAAAGAAAAAAAAATTTTAAATCAGCAACCCACAGCACACAAATAAAAAACTTCATTCCTAGGAAAATAGACTAGGTTATTTATATCAGTGCTGAAAACTAAAGTGCTGAATTTTTGAGTATATTTAAAGTACTGAAGACCTAATATATTACGTATTTACAAGTCAACAATGTAAGGAAAAGCCAGAACCCAGAGAAGTAAACCAAGCACTTAATCAGCCTTGAGAGCTAATACCAAGTGTTCAGGCATAACAAGATCCTTGTAATAAGAGCAGGATAAAGGAATCCAACTTCAATTTAATGAAGTACAGTATATCTATTGCAGACTTACTAAAAGAATGAGGAAGTATATAAACTCCAAACAGTGGGAAAGCAAAAACACAGGAATAATTGGTCCAAAACACTCAAGAAAAGTGAGAATAATATTAAAGAAATGGGACAAAGAAATTACAAAATAAAATGTTAGGACTAAATACAAATGATTTGTATCAGGGCATTAAATGAACTACAGGTGGGCATGGTGGCACATGACTATGATCCCAGCACTCAGGAGGCTGAGGCAGGAGGATCACTGTGAGGTCAAAGCCAGCCTGGGCTACATAGTGAGTTCAAGATCAGCCTGAACTACATAGTGAGACCCTGTCTAAAACCAACCAACCCCAAACAAATGAACTACATTGCTTTAGTGAAAGACTGAAGTCAAACTACACTTTTTAAAAATTCAAATATTTGCTGCTTACAGAAGAGATATCTAAAACTAGAGAAAATATGGAAGAAAAGATGAGGACAATATGCCTTTAAATACAAAGAAAATTGGTATATTACCATAAAAACAGATTTTAGACAAAAAGCATTACAAGAGATAAAAACGGGAACTTTACAATGGCAAATAATTCAATTCACCAAGAATTCTGATAATTTTAAGTTTCAGTACACCTAATGACATAATCTTAAAATATATAAAGCAAACATTGACAGAGCTACGAGGATAAACAGAAAATACAAAATTATGATGGGAGACTTTAACATATTTCTCTTACTAATTAACACAACAAGCAAACAAAAAACTCAGTAGGAGCTGGGGATTTAGCCCACTGCCTGTCTTGCAAGCACAGGGTCCCAAGTTCAAACCCTGGTACCAAAAAAAGATAAAAACAAAAAGGCTGGGGTGTAGCTCAGTGCTACAGCACTTACATAGCATCCACAAGGCCCTGGGTTCCATCCCCAGCAAGGTGAAAAAAAACAAAAACAAAAACAAAAACTCAGTAAGATACAGAAGTTTTCAATCAATCCCAACCCTTGACCAAGCATGATCGCAGGAAAGTGAGCGCACATGCATGCACACACGGCAAATGCCTGTCAACAGCAGGACACATCTCTATCTGTGTTCACAAGGTATTTATTGAAAATGACCACTTGTGGAGTCAAGAGCAACGCTCAGCATATTTTAAGGGGATTGTAATCACTGATACATATTCTTTGACCACAACGTGATTATGCTAAAAATCATCAGAAAAAGTAAGAAATCCTCCCAAATTTGGAAATCAAGAAACATTCTTCTAGCCAACCTCAGTGGGACATATCTGCAATGCCAGCACTCAGGAGTCTGTGTCAGGAAAATCACAAGTTCAAGCCCAGCCTGGGCAACTCGGGGACTTAGTGGGATTCTGTCTCAAAATTAAAATTAAAAGGGGCCGGGGATTTAGCTCAGTGGCACCACGTTTGTCTTGCAAGCGCAAGGTCCCGAGTTTGATCCCTGGTAACACACACATAAAAAATTAAAATTAAAAAAAGAAATTAAAAGTGGGAGGAGGCTAGAGATTTAGCTTAGTCCAAAGGAATTGGGTTAAAAGAAAAAAAAAAAACCCTTCTAAATAACCCCTGAGTCTAAGAAGATATCAAAATCAGTTACGAGTTCCCTGTCAGCTTCTAGCATTTCTAGCACATGGTGAACAGAAAAGCATTCTTAGAGGAAATCATAATGAAAAATTTCCAGCTTTCTTTTTAAAGAAAATAGTGAGATAAATATTCATCTCAAGAAGTTATAGCTGGCCATGCGGATACATACCTGTAATCCCAGCACTAGAGAGGCTGAGGCAAGAGGATTGTCATAAGTTTGAGACCAGCCTGGGTTCCATAGTGAATTCAAGACCAGCCTGAACTACATGGTGAAACTGTCTCAAAAAAACAAAAAAAAGTAGTTAGAAAAAGATGGTAAAACAAAAACAATTAAATGAAAGAAAACAGATAAGATCAGAAATAAATGAAATCAAAACACAATCAAAAGGATCAACAAAGGCAATTCTCTGTAAAAACAAAAAATGATCACTCTTTAGAATTATTAAAATACATAATTCACATTATTGGAAATGAGAAGGAATAGGCAATGTGCACATTTAAAATCTCAAGAAAACTTTAAAATTTCTAAAAGTCTGAAGAACTGGAAGAAAAAATATCACAAAAAATAAAAAACCTCAGAGACCTTTGTGGTACCACCAAGCATAACTGGAATTCAGAAGAGAAAAGCAAAAGAAGAAAAATGGATGCATCATATTCAAAAGACAAAAATATGAAAACAGAGAATGCTATCTTACCATATTTAAGGGAACCACAATATATATGATCAATGCTTATTTATCATCAGAAATCAGGCAGGAGAATGGCATTCAAACTTCTGCAAGAAAAAAAATCTGTCAAACAAGAATTCCATATCTAGCAGTACTACACTCCAAAAACAAAAGTAAAATAACAACATTCTGGAGGGAGGGAAGGAGGAGGGGACATAAAAAGAATGAGGACATGTTATGTTCATGTACCAGCTCTCCATGAAGTATGTAATCATTATGTACCACAAAAATGTACTATTCAAAATAAAAATTATAAAAAAGAAAATCTACCAAGCTGTACACTTTTTAAAAGTGACATTCTGAAACAAATAATGATTGCAAATATGTTAGCCAACCTACCTTGCAAGAATCACTAAAGGAAATCCTCCTTTTGAAAAGAGATACCAGTACATGATGACTCACTCACATTTACAAGAAATAAAAAACAAGGTAATTTCTTTTCAGTACTAGGGATTGAACCTAAGGCCTGCTCACAGTGCTACATCTGTAGCCCTCCTAGAATGCTGGGGTTACAGTGCTGGCTACATAAACAAATAGGAAAGACTCCATGTTTTCATGTTTCATTTCTTAATGGATTTAAAACATAACTGCAAGGATCAATAATTATTAAAGTGTGGCATTATAACATATAAAAATATAATATATATGACCACAATAGCAAAAGGGAGGAAACAGATCTCTATTAGAGTGAAGTTTTTATATTTTATTGGAGTTTTCTGGAATATAATTTATTGAACTTAATATTAATCAGAAGTAGGCTTGTTATAAGTTAATATATTATAACCTTTAAGGAACCTCTAAAAAAATAATTCCCAAACAAGAATTAAAATGACATACCACAAAATATATGTGGTATGAAAAAAAATACAGTGGACAATTAAATTTTAAAAATTTTATTACAGTAAAAGACACATTACCATTAGTCTCCCTCAAAATACTCCCTCTCAGGCCGGGGATTTAGCTCAGTGGTTTCACTGCCTGCTGTGCAAGCACAAGGACCCGAGTTCAATCCCCAGTACCAAAAAAAAAAAAAACCTCCCTCTCAATCTGAGCACACTTATCCCATCATTCTTGCCATTTTCTAAAGCAGTTCTGGAAGTCCTCTTTCCTGTTTGTTTTTGCTACCAGGGATCGAACTCAGGTCCTTGCACTTGCGCAGCAGGCGGCGAAACCACTGAGCTAAATCCCCAGCCCTCCTGAGTGTTTTTGCTTGCACTGTTTGTAGCTGCTTCGAAGTCCCAATTCAATTCAAAACTTTTACCTTTCATGGTCATTTTGACTTTGAGGAAGAGAAGGAAGTCAGAGAGTGCAGATCTGGTGAATAAGTGGATGAGAACACACTAGCATTTTTATTTTTATTTTTTTTCCGGTACTGGGGATCGAACTCAGGACTTTGCGCTTGCAAGGCAGGCACGGTGCCACTGCGCTAAACCCCTAGCCCACACTAGTATTTTTAGAAACCTGCTTTTCCATTGTACATCTCTCATCAATAGTATTCACCAAATTTTCAATTGCACCTCATAAATACACTCACAAGAGGACTGCTCTTTTTAAAAGTGTTTGAAGTGAGGGGGGATGCTTTATTCTGAGGTAGATTAATGGCAATGTCTTTTATTGTGATAACTTTTTAAAAATATAAACACTGACCATATTTTTTATGACACCTTATATATCTTATATAAAAGGTAGTTTAAAAAAAAGAGAACAACAAAAAGAGAAAACAAAACCCAACTACCAAACTAATGAGTTGAGCAAGTCTGCAAGTACAAGATCAATATACTGAAATCATTTTAATCTCTATATACTACTCATAAACTTCTGAAAATGAAGTTAAAATAATTCCATTCATAAAAACACCATAAAAAATAAATTACTTTGGAAAAAGAATTTAAGAAATACTCTGAAAAAGTACAATTGTGGCTGAAATTTTTAAAGATCTGCCTAAGCAGAGAGAGATTCCATTCCAACTTGGAATTCCATTCCCAGTTCAAAGATGGAACTCAATGTGAAGATAGCGGTTCTCGCCAGGTTCATCTCCGGAGCCAACAAAATCCCTAACAAAACACTGGTAGGCTGTTTGCAAAAAATGACAAGCCAATCTTAAAGTTTATTTGGAAAAGCAAAAAAATCCAACATAGCCAAAAGTTCTGAAAAAGAACAGTTAAAAGATTTATACCTTCCTATTTCAAAACTAAATATGAAGCAACAGTAATCAAGAGAGTATGGTCTTAGCAAAAGTACTATACAGTGACAGAGATGAATGGAACAAAACCTAAAGTCCAGAAATAAATCCTTATATCCATGGTCAATTAATTTTTGGTCAATTAATTTTTGATAAGAGCATTAAGGCAATTCATCAGAGAAGGGTGGTCTTTTCAAGTTATGGTGTTCAGACACTTGGATATCCACATCCAAGATAAATGTAGATCCTTCATACCACATAAAATAATTAACACTAAAGCGATCATAAACCTAAATGTAACAGTTAAAATACAAAAAACTTTTCAAAGAACAGGAAATCTTTATGACCATAGTGTAAGCAAAGAGTTTTTAGGTGACTCCTGAAGTATGATTAAGAGAAAGAGACAGAAATTGGATTTAATAAAAACAAAACTTGGTGCTATAAAAGACACCATTTAGAAAACAGAGAAAAGATGTTTGCAAGTCTGATACAGGACTCATGTTCAGAACATATAAAGAGCACCTACAACTCAACAATAAAAAGACAAACCCCAGGTTAAAAATAGGTAACAGATTTGAAGAAACAAATGTTTATAAACAGAGGAAAAGATGCTTAGCATTTTATTAGGAAAATGTAAATTAAACCACAATGTGGTATCACTTCACAGCCACTGAAAAGCTACAATAAAAGACAGACAATAACAAAGTGTTGCTGAACTGGTGAAACTGACATTCATCTATTACTGCTGGGAATATAAAATGAAACATTTCACATTTCGGAAGGTAATAGAAAGGTAGCAAAATTGGCTTGTGATGGTTACAGAGCTCAATAAAGAAAATCTCAGTAAAATTGTTTGAAAGAAAAGTTAAGTGGGCATGACAGTGGATGTCTATAATCTCAGCTACTTGGGAGGCTGAGGCAAGAGGATCCAAGTTTGAGGGTTGCCTGGGCAATTTAGCAAGACCCTCTGGGAAGGGAAAGGAAAAAGGAAGAGGGAAGGGAAGGAATGGAATGGGGAAGGGAAGGACGGAGGGGGAGAGCAGGGGAATTATACTGCCAGACCAATTTGCAGTCTATAATACGAGAAGGAGTTAGACACTACTAAGAGGAAACAGATAAATAATATGAGGCATTCTATTAGACAACTGGCTTACAATGAAAAACTATCAAAATGGCAGGACTATTTCAGAGCTATCTACTACAGATGTTTAACTACCAAGCATAATGTACTTTTTTTTTTGGTACCGGGGATCGAACTTGTGACCTTGCGCTTGCGAGGCAGGCACCGGAACCACTGAGCTAAATCCCCGGCCCCATAATGTACTGATTTGACTAGATTAGAAAGACATTGTTGGAGTAGTTGGGGAAACTTGGATTTAGAGTGAACATCTGATATTCACCCTAAAGTTTGGCCATAGCATGTCCTCATTATTAGGAGACAGATACTGCAACAGTGATGCAGTATGTGGTGAAAAAATGTAAATAAGTGGATCTAGCTGAGAAGTACTGAAATAATTCATTTTACCTCTTCAAACTTTTCTATCCATTTGAAAATCCGGATAATAAAGACAGGTTATATTTTATTCCTGCATATCAAAAATAACACTTTAAGGGATATAGTTTATAGTAGCATCCACATATATGACATATTTAGGAATATATACAACAAAAGATGTGACATCTTTGGTGATTATAAAACTTTATTAAGACTTTAAAAAGATTTAAGTAATAAAATATATCATGTTCATGGATTGGAAGCCCCCACTATAAATACAATATAAATTCTTCCAAATTGCCTTACAGACTCACTGCAACTCCAATCAAATTTTCACTGTGTCTCTCGATAAGCTATTTCTAATAATAAGAGGAAAGGATTTGCTATACTATAGATCAAAACATTTTTCTTAAGGATACAGTAATGAAGAGAGTGTAGAGTGGCACAGAAAAGGACCAGTATAACAAAGAAAGAGCTCAGAAGTAGCTTCAAGAATATATCGACACTTACCATACAACAAAGAGGTGCTGAAAGCCATCAGGAAGGGAAGGTTTTTCAATAAACAGTGCTGACCAGCAGATTGGCCAAACAGAGAAGCAAACCATTACTTCACCGTATATGCCAGAGACCCAAGTCGATGGAACCTAAAAGTGAGAGGCAAAACCGTACAGCATTTAATAAGGAAATCACTAACGACATTTTTGACCTAGAGAGAAACAGTAATTTTTAGAAAATGAAATGCAAAATAAGTTAATCATAAGGAAAAATATTGATATATTTGAATATATAAAATGTTAACCTATCAAAAACATTGTGAAAAGACAAGCCACAAAGTAGACAAAGATTTTGCAACACAACTTATAGCATCCAGAATATATAAACCTCTTGCAAACCAATGAGAAAAACAGGTGAAAAATGTTAACATATTCTTCACTTACAAAGGACAAAATCCAAACAGCCAATAAACATGAAAGTTGTTCAGCTTCATTTGATATAAGGAAAATGCTAATTAAAACCATAATGAAATCCATTATATACCTACCAGTTTTTGGTAAAAATCAAAAAGCCAATATACCTGGGAGGAAATTAGTCCAAGAGTCTTCAGAAAACAGTTTGGCATGACCTAGTACAGTTGATTCTAACAAACCCGCTGTCTCTATGGCTCCGTTACATACATACTCTTCCAGATGCATACTCCATCCAGAACACATGTTCATAAAATCCATAGCAGCACTGTCTGTAACATCTCCAAACTTGAAAAAAACCAAATGTCCATCAAGAGTACAATGAAAAATGAATTCTAATACATTCATACAATGGAATAAACTATGGCCACACAGCGATATGAATCTTACAAACATAATGTTTAGCAAAAGAAGTCTCAAAAGTATACAATATAACTTGATTCATATAAGTTTCAAAAATAGGGTATATATGAGTAATAAAACTATAAAGAAAGGCACAGAAATGATGAGTAGGGATGGTATTAAAGTGGAGAGAGAGGTTACGATAGGGAAGAACATATGGGGAGCTTCCAAGGTAAGAGAAATGTAGTATTTCTTGAACTGGTGGCCACATGGATGTTATCATCATCGCCGCCATCATCATCATCATCATTGGTGCTATCAAGGCAAAATGCAGGGGTATTCCACTACTGAGCTACATCCCCAGTCCTTTTAAAATTTTAGTTTTGAGAAAGGGCCTCACTGAGTTGCCCAGGCAAAACTTGAATTTTGCAGTCTTCCTGTCTCAGTCTCCAAGGGTGGGGAGATTACATGTGTGCATACCTGCATGAAAGGTATGTGTTTGTGTATATTTCAGGTACTTTCTGCATATTCCACAATAAGAAAATGTACAAATGACCAGTAAACATGAAAAGATATTCAACTCCACTAGCAATTATGAGAATGGCAAGTTTTAAAAAAACAAGATCACCTGTCATAATTTGCTAAAAAATAGGCTTTCTTACATGCTGCCTATAGAAAGAGCAATGTGACAATATGTATTAAAATGTAAAACTCACTTATCTTGTGAATTTTCAATTCTAAACTAGAACTCCAATTCTAAATACTGAGCCCTAAGGGAATACTAGCATGTATGTGTAAGATATACACACAAAGATGTTTTTCATGCACTACAGCATTGTTTGCAGTGGTGAAAAAAATGAGCAAATGTCAATAAAGGAATCTTTACAACAAGTTTCATAATCCACACAAGGATATACTATGCAGCTATTAAGAATGATACAGTTTTATAAACTGACATGGAAAGGTCTCAAAGACATACTTAGTGAGCAAAAGTAACAGTAACACATGACATAATCCTGTTTTTAAAAATATAATCGCATATTTCTATAGCTGTATATAAACAGACTACAGATTTAAATTTCTACTCTAACCTGTTAGCACTGATTACTCAGGCAGGAAGTGTGTGTGTAAATCTCATCCAATACACCCATTTGCTACATGTTATTACATTTCCATGGACTATTTGGGTATTTTTAACAAGAGGTAGGTAGAGCAAAACAATAGTGCTATTTGCTTCATTCTAATGTGTTTTCTAATCTAATACATTTGGAGATAACTTCCTTTCAAAGCAAATTCTTTTGTTCTCGGAGACCCTGTTGCAGTCACAGGGCTGTCAGCCACCTGCTGAGTGCCAAACAGGACTCTAAGTGACTGTCCATCTCTGGGCTTGCCCCTCTGAGATCCTGTGTACATTCTCACTCCCCAGCTCACTGGCCAGAGCAATGGTTTCCCAGGGCACTTTGCTAAAGTAAATAAATGCTGATGCTCCACATCAAATCACATCCTCAGGAAAACCTAGATGTGGCTGCCAAAATGCATGTTCAGATCTAAATTACCAACCATACCCTTGGTGAGCAACTTTTGGAATAAGTAGTTTTCATCTGGACTTCCCCTCCCTCAACCTCACCCTTTTCCAAAACTATTTCCTATAAAAGGTGGGAGAGTGGGCAAACCTGACCATGAGTTAGTTAGAATCAGCAGTAAATCAGTACAAAAGCACCGTCAGTGTATTCACAAAGAATAAGCCGACCACACGCATACTTTTTGGTGTGCTCTATTGTCGACTGGAACCACACTATCGGAAAGGAGGCTGCCAAAACATCCTTTCCTCTTTCAAAGGCTTGGCCTTTGCCTTGCTGTGTCGGAGAAAAGCGAAGTGCACGGTATTGCCGGAGACACCTATTTCCCTATGCACACTGACAGAGAGGCGCTGTCTCACAGTGCTTTGAGACCAACAGAGAGGATAGGATCACACGCACATTAAATCAGAGAGAGACACAGCAGCCATGCGAGTCATTAGCCCACTCCTCCGGCAGCCACCGGCACACACTCTGCTGAAGTATCACTGATTTCTTGCTCGCATTATGTCTTTTATCAGCAAATACTTTCTCATTCCAGAATGGAAAACAAACTAAGAATTAAATACATCCAATATTGACACTTTATTTCCCTAAGTCACCAATAAGAGAAGGGATTTAAATACATTTATTCTTATGTGACTCTTAATAAAACACTTTCAAAACATTCTGTACATTTCAAGCCACTCCGACCGCATGACACTTCTATAAATCCGACTGGTTGGGATGAGGTGCCGAGATGTCTGTACAAAGATGTACAATATGTACAGTCACTGTTAAGTACAAGCTGTGCAGAGCAGAGTCTAGGACACTAATTCATGCCAAGGTTTAGAAAACATTTCAACACATGAGACTAAAGCTTGAAACTGCCTTGTGGCTTTTCCCCCTGGGCAAATGATTACTTCATAAACAAATATATGTATATATCATGTGGAAAGAATAGCTGGACTCCCAGGCTCAGTCAGCACCATGCAGCTAACTGGATGCGTCACAGGGCTGCTCTCCTCTGCCTCTCTCCTCATGGTGCCATTCCGCAGCTTGAGACAACTGCCTCATCACTGAGCTGCCACCGCTGCTGCCTTTGGCTGAACCACAGCAACACTAGGAGATTTAAATTTGGGGAGATAAAGGCCAAACTTGTTTTCAATGCCAGCAAAAGTGGCTGTGGCGAGTCTGTATCCACCAATGTGATCAGGATTGGCAGGAGGAAGGTCTGCGATGCGTGACTTAGGCGTTGGTTCTGAGCCAGAGGGTTTGCTGTTGGCAGGAAAGAGCCAGGGGTTAGTGTACTCCCGACAGGAAGGGCGGCTTGCAACTGAGCACTCCCACGCATCCCTGTCGCAGCGGCATGACTTATACCTGCCTTGAAAGCTCCGCGTTCACATATTTGATTTGAATGAGAAATGTATACATGCATATATAAATGCATGTGCTTATATATTTATAAATAGACTAGACACATAAAAACGGGATCAGAAGAAAATACATTCTTTGGGAAGTAGCATTATGAATTTTTTCTTTTGTGCCTATTTTCCAAATTTTCTGAAGCACGTATGAAATTAATCATGAAAGTATATATTTTTCTTTATTCTGACACAACAGTTAACTTTTAAAAATAGTGGGCTCATAAAAGTTATCACTAAAATGAGAGACAGACTTGGTTCTTACTTTCACAGACTGTGGAAGCACAGGAAGTCCTGAATCTTAATACTGCAGAATGGAATTGTAGGATTTCTGTTCTCTTCTTTTGTATGGGTTCCTCTTGGATCAATAGCTAATTCCCTACTTAGCCCTTGAGCAGGAGAGAGGGTCCCAGGTTTATGAGATGAGGACAGAAATGGCATTTGGTCTTCTGCTGGAAAGCTAATTGGTAGCTTTGGGTACAACTTCGCCACCCAGCAAATTAAATAGTAATTCCTCTTCTCTGCAGTGTAAGCTGTGAGTGCAAAGCTTCAAGCGGCCCCAGCCTTTGCCTATACAGTGCCAATGATTATATCCATGATTAGAATCTCTCTGAACCTACTGGGGTCTTTTGCAATAAATTAACTCCATGAATATCCATACATATTTAATAATAAATGATGGTGAATAATGAAAATCAGAGGTGCAAAAGTCCTTGAATCTTTGAAAGAAAATTCACGACAGAATTATCCATACACATTTATATTACTTCTAGTGAAAAGGCCATCTAATAAAATCCACGTAATATGGACTAACTCCATAAAGCTCAATATTTTCTTACAATAAAAAAATTATTCACAATGCATTTTAATTTGCTGCCTCTCAATATTCTCTATCTAAATAGTTGCTTAATACTGTGTATTAGAACATTCTCTCAGGGTCTTAATCTCATTAACACTGAAGCTTTAAAGCCCACTATTTTAAAAGCATTAAGGATTCTGTCTTATCAGTTTTCCAAGAGTTCCAAAAATGCCTGTGTAAACACAGAAAGCATTTGTTCTGGGTTTGGTGATTTCTTTGTAAAGGAACTGAGCAGCTGCACTTACAGGCCTCCAAAATCAATGTAAAACCACCGCTGGAGAAGTTCATAGGTGACCAAAGTAACACCAAACTGGGGTGAGGATCGAAACACTCGAGCTGAAAAAGAGGGGTGGGGGTGGGGTCGTGTTGAAACCAGGATGAGTGTGGCACAGACAACCAGTGAGGAACAGGGACAGGACACTGACGCCGGCCAGCCCCGTTTCATTTCATGTCCCCAGGGCCGGGGATTTAGCTCAATGGTGCTGCCACTTGCCTTGTTTCATGTCCCCGCCCTTACCTGCAGTCCCTTTCCAAAAGGCTGAGGGTCCTTCTTCCCGGAGGATCTTTCGGAAACAGTCAATGACACCACTGTATGTTGTCTGACCAGCACGGGCAGCCACTTGCAGTCTTGTCTTGATGACATCAGCAGGGGTCACCAGAGAAGCAGCAGGCACACCTTACAGGAGAAAGACACAGTTAATTCATCCGGAGCACTTTATAAAGGATAGAAATACAACAAACAGCTAATAATACAATCTGCAACTTCAACCACTTGAGGGGAACACAAAGCTCCTTCAGGTGAAGTCTAGACAACAATGGAAAAGGGGACCTGGAAGGTGCCTACTACCTGTTTCATACGATCAGGGTAAAATTATTTTGTTTTCTTTCTGAATGAAGAAAATCATTCTAAATTGCATGTTCTAACTGAGAAAAAATACAGCAATGTCAATATAATTCCCAAGCGTTCTCTTTCATTTCCAATTAATTTCCCTGCTTTTTTCTCCCTTAATAAAATCCAAGTACTATCATGTATAAATATAAGAGGATAATGTCAATTTAATAAGCTGCTGAATGTACCTGGCACCAAGTGTAGTGGTTTTTTGTTTCATGATTCTTGTCAACCACACCATGTGAGATGAATATCAATCCTAATAACCCCTTCACCTGTTGGAGGGGCTAACTTGGGAGGTGACTGTGACTCCTTTCAGACATGCCTACATGACAGAAGTCATTACAGCTGGGGCGTAAGGAGGCCCGGCAACCAGTTAAGGAACAACGATCATCAAAAGGCCTTTTCATCCATGCCCTGTGCCTGAGCTCCCTGGGGTCATGTTGAGATTGATCAGCAGCAGGACACAGAAGATGGGTTTCACACACACCTTTCACTTATAAAACAAAACAGGACAAAAAGGAGCAACATAACCTTGCCCAGGGGGGCAAAATTCAATTTGCCCTAAATACCACTGTATCATCACTAGGCAGATGGAAGTGGTGGCCTTGTGGGAGCTCTGTTAGAGAATGATGCAAATCCCTCCTCTCTGAACAGCCCTGCGCTGAGTGGAGATGAAACTAGGTAAACTGCCTGCCTTTGGAGGCAGGACTCTGAATGTTCTCAGCGCTGGCCAGCAAAGCTTTATCCCTAAAAATTTATTTATCTCTCATTCTGAGAACATATCTAATGTCTTCGAGCAAGAAGTTGGTACTAACTTGAGAGAGAGAGAGAGAAAAGAAGTTGGTACTGACTTGGAAAACGTTCATTTGTTCCATCAACCACTGACAAATACTTGTCCATGATTACTGTTCTTCTCTGATTGTTTTGTTTTTGTTGTTGTAAGAAACCAAATTGTATGGGATTTTTGTTGTTGCTGTTTGTTTGTTTTTGGTGCTGACTGAAAACCACAAGGAAAATGGTGGCTCCCTTTTAAAACAGGGAAACTGGCTGAGTACCAGAGAAAAGGGCTGGATGAATACTAAGTGATGAGACTGAGTAGGTAACTTTACTGACTTTACCAAATTACAAATGCCAGAGGACAAGGGATTTCTGGACCCCAAAGAAGGGCTCAAAGCTCTCTGGGGGAGGTTTTTAAAATTATCACACATGATCCTCTGTCCTCACAGGCAAAAACAGCAGCACATCTGCCTTAACACTCTCAGGACCAAGGACTCCTCACACACCCAGCACACCACATTTCAGAGGTGTGCGGGTGGTCTTGCCATTCAGCCAAGGTCACCAGCAGAGAGCAAAGCCAGCAAGTAAGGGCCAAATAAGGATCACGAGCCCAGCTGGTCAGAGCTATACTGAGCTCTGTAATGCTTCATTCCCTTGCCCTTTCCTTCCTCTGTCATTTCTGAGTGCTGGTTTGCCCAACTCAGCCCTTTCATGACTCAAGGCTACACCTATGCATCCAGAAGGAAGCGTCTTAGTATCTTCCAGTATCTGCTAGATGCCTGCCTCAGATGGAATCTCTGGTGCTTATCTGATATCCTAGACTAGATAAAAGATTTTCACTCATTCCACTGATATTTCTTGAACTCCTTTTATTACCATGTTGGCCACACAGGGAAGATAAGGATGAAGGGAGTGAAACAGATTGAGCCCTCAAGCAGCTCTCAGCCTACCACAGAGGAGAAAACCTAAGCAAAGAAAGCTTAAGAGTCAGAGAGGTGAGGATCAAGTTCAGGGTGATTTGCTTACTTTGGTCGAAAGCGCTATGGTAGGAAGAACAGAGACAGCTTCTTGAAGAAACCTCAACTTTGAGTCAAATCAAGTAGACTCCAACACAGAGAAATTGAAGGTAAATGCTAGACCTGTCTGTTGGCATGATGTATGTAACAAAGCAAATGATTTGATGAGAACTTTTCCAAAAATGCTGAGCTTGGCTGCACCCAAGGTTGCAGGAGCACAGGAGGCTAAGAAACATGCTAATGATGAAAGCCCAATTTAGATGGGCAGATCTAATTTGGCTCCAAGTTGCTAAGCTGCATTAAGCTGTTTATCCACATTATGCAAATGTAATTAACTCTCATCAGAATTACAGCACATCCCACAAAGGGGAAAAAGCAATCATATTTAAGTCAGATACAAACAATAACTCAGAAAAAAAGGGGAAAAGTATCAGAAAGAGGATTCCTTTAGTTAAAAAAAAAAAAAGTCTGCAGTTACCTGCCATGGCTCCAGCTGTAAGGAGATTTATACCTCCCACGTGTCCATTTTCATCAGCGAGAAGTAGTTTGCAATGAGCATAAACAGGAAAATAGATTGCAGAGAAGGGAATGTCTCGGAGGAAACACGCTTTGGCACCCTGTCACACAGTAAGGAAATAGTGCAAAACAGTAGGTAAACAGTGTGAATGCCCAAATGGGATCCAGGGGGCTGTCAGTAACAAGCCTGAGGGGTCCCTCAAACAGCAGTGGAACTGATGCGGAAGGGAAATGGGTGTGGGGGAGCCCAGTGGAGCACAGAGAAACATGCACAATCCCACACTCGCTGAAGGGAGCTGGATCCTAGAGCCCTAGACTTAATAATTAGGCAACAAATATCCAATGTTTTTCTTTAAGATTCAGAATTTTAAAAATTTAATCAATCTTTTGTTGTGGTAAGAACAGAGTATAAGCTCTACCCTCTTAAATTTTTAATTGTGTAGTACGTTATTAACTGTAAGTACAGTGCTCTATAACAGATCTCTACAGATGATTACTGTTGCATACCTGAAACTATATTCATTAACTAGATTGTTTTTTAAGGTTAACAAAAAATTCAATTCTCAAACCTTCAGGCTTTGTCAGGAAAGGGAGTTGAGGGAGGCAGGGGGAGGAGAGATTAGATTTCAAATCCCAGAATTAACAGCTGATTCCCAAACAATCATAAAGGCAGCCCCCCCCCATTAACAAATTATCAACTCAATTTACATCCGTGTAGAGTCTCTGTACTGCCAGGAAGAAGCAATAGCCAATGGGTTGGGGGGTAACTATTCTAGGAAAGGGGAAAAGAAACCACAAGAGGCTGGGCGTGGTGGCGCAGGCCTGCAATCCCTGCTACATGGAGGTGAGCTGAGCGAACCGGGAGTTTGAGGCCAACCTGGGCAACATGGCAAGACCTTGTCTCAAAAGAGAGAACAAAACACCCCTCCCACCACTACACACACACACACACACACACACACACACACGCACGCACACACACACACACGCACACACACACACACACACACACACACACACATCTTTCCTCTTCGTTCCCCATGCCCTAAAAGCAAAGGACTAGGGGAAACCCAGACAAACACTTCAGCAGGAGGTTTCCATGGAAGTAGAAAACCACATAGGTACAGCTTGTCGTGGTGACTGAGGTCACACTGAATACCTTCCCCTGCCCTGTCAGTATCCCATGCTATTCCACTGCCCAGGGCTTTCCCAAGCCAGGCAAATATTTGACCCGGCATTTGGGCCTCTAAGGGCACTGTTCTTAAAACAGACGCCAAAAAAAAAAAAAAAAAAAAAAAAAAAAGTCCAGAAATCTAAAGGAAAATACAGAGAGAACCTGTATAAATTCAGCTCTCAAAGGGAATTCCAAAAATAATGGAAATGGGGGTTGGGGACAATGTGTTCTCAAAACTCTCCAGAGATAAGCACCCTGCATCCTCATTTGCTGCTCTCTAGAGAGCCCTGCAGCTGTGTGATTTGAATCTGGAGAATTTCTAATTTCTAACTTGCAGATACAGAAGCAAATTTACACATTTCTGCAGTGATAGATCTATAAATAAATCAGATGCTCTGGGAAACACAGTTAGTTGCCTATAGTGGTTAAATTTATGTATTCTCTCTTATACCAGGCAAAGGAATGGCAAGAAATGCCCTTCCTTGTTTAAGAAAAATAATAGCTTCTGCTCCATTACATCTGATCTGTAATGATGGGAGTAAGTAGACCTGCAGGGAAGGAATCTATTGACTGCCATTTTGCTAAAGTACAGTACACTGTTGTTCTTGTTTTAATGGAATTCATTATGGACAAATCCTACCACTTAACTTCTTAAAGACCAGAGCCTACCAAACTCTACTACTGTTTTACTGTGGTCAAATTATTAAGACAAAGGGAAGCTCCTACTGGGAAGATAACAATAGAGATAACTGACTCAAAATAAACAGACGACTATCTGAAGTCCTAAACCTGTCCACGGAGAACACCAAAGAAGCTTTTCCCAAACCCCCCATCAAGTAAAAAGCTGTGACCTGAGGCGGAAAGCCTGCAGCTTCATAAAACCTGAAGATGACAACAGGAAACGCTGCTTTTGTACCGCACTCCCCTAACAGAAGCGTCCTCATTATTTCTGATTTTCTACCCATGGACCACCTGTGGGACAAGACTGCTTTTCTAACTGGGGGTGTGTGGGGAGAGGGATCTCGTTTCTGCATTCTTTCACCTTAGCACTGGCTACATCATACATCTACCGAGACGGCCCCAGGGACCTACCCACCTTATACAGACCGAAAAGCCCCAAGTCTCGGAGCACGTTCAGCGCACTGACTCTGGGTCCCGTGGTGATCTCTCCAGCCACCTGCAGGCGAATCTTCACTATCTCCAGTGGGTTGGTAAAGATGACCTGGGAGCCTCCAGCCTACGGTCAGAGGAGGAGAGACAATTTTCACACCTGAGCCCAATGGCAGTGTAAACAAGAATAACCCAGCAAAGCCTCCATTTTTTACCATCCTTACACCTCCCTTTTCACAGAGGAAAGAGAGTTCCACATTTTGGCTAATGCTGGAGGGGCTCCCAAAGTTTGTCTCAGGTCAGTCCATGGTTGTGTTTGTTTCTATTTGAAACTTCAAGACTGTTTCTCAGACCAGTCTTTCCAGGATCACCCCAAGCATATTCAAAACAACAAAACTATTAAACTCAATTTGGAAGACAAAAGTGAACCCAGATGTGGTGGTGGGAGTGAATGAAAGGGAGAGGGAGGGAGACTGGTATCTTTTACACCCTGCAGCTACATTTCAGATCTACAGTTGTTTCTGCACTTTTCTTAGCAGGACTAGAGAGGAGCCTTAAGGGAAATTAGTCTGCCCTGATTCAAAATCTAAAATGTATGACCCCGAGCCAAACTCCGGAAAGTTTAACACAAAAGGTGGGAGTTTGGAAAGAAAAACTTCAGTATCCTTTCAAGACAAAATGAGAAACATTCTTGAGGGCAGAGCTGGAAGTGGAACATCTTGTTCACAGTGCGTGTGACACACTCAGATCAAACCCATGCTCCATACTCTCTAGGGGTGAGTGACAGAAATTTGAATTTTGATAATCAGGGTTTATTTGCATCTGAAACCTGCTTACTAATAGAGGAAAAAAGGAATGTTTAACATAAATGCTACCCACTCCTTTTTTGCTTTCTGTAAGACCTGGTATATGTATGAGAGACCATGGGTATTTAAAAATAAATAAAATATATATTATCTCCTTTCACAACATGAAAAAAATTTAATTTGTACATTTTCATCTTAAACTGTGACTGCTAACATTATATAATCAAAGCTATTTATAAAATATTCAGTCATATTCATATAATCATAATTATATAATGATAACTGCAATGCATGTTCCATGTGAAATATGAAATGTGGACCTCATTGTGACACTGTAATTCCCCAGGTATCAAAATGCTACAAACAATAACCCCAAACTTCTCATGAAACATTCAATGGCACTTCAATGCTCTGCCTTCACCCACATTCCCACTCATTTATCTAAAAGCCACGGCCAGCTTTCCAATCCCTTTCCAAAGGGCAGCAGTATGGCTCGGCCCATTTTCCAAACCACTGTGGGGCTATAAGCTCCCAACTACTTCGGTTCTAATTGTGACCTCTGGCTCCTTTCAGTATCCATAACTGCCCACACTGACACTAGATTCCTTTTCTCTTCAGGGGAGCTTACTGCCCTGCATTCCCCAAGGCCCTAATCCTCTTTGTGTCCACCAAGCAGGGAGGTACAGGATTTGCTGTCTTCCCCCACCCACCCTCTCTGATCTCCTCTTTCCCTCCTCTCTCCTCTGTATCCCGTAACTCACCTAAGTCCCCCAATGACGTACTGACCCAATTTTACATGTTAATTTGCCTGCATTTCTTTTAATCTGTTGCACTGCACGCAGAAGGGAGCATTTCAATGTTTCAACTTAAGCAAACAATACTTTCAAAAGGATTGCTGGGTAAAAAATTATGTTAAAAAATGATAATCCAAATAATTGTTCCTGTAGCTAGTATTAAAAACCAAACCAATTGAAAAAGTTTACTACTTCTCTGAAATCTCCTGTTTAAATAATGGCTACAAAGACCATCTTCGGGAAAATGTGCTTTATATTTGAAACAAAAGAAGATTAAAAAGAAGAAGAAAAGAAAAGAACTGAATTTTTTAAAATTTTAATCCCCCAAATTTGCCATCACCAGACAGTGTCAGTCCCTGGGTGCCAAGTGTTAATTGCGGATATTATGTTTAAATAAATACAAAGTTCTTTCATGTTTTTAATCACTAGTAAATTAAAACATCCTGCAGAGGGGGAATATGCCAATCTGAATGCCGTCACCAATCCCACAGTTGCCTCCCCCTCTTTCTTCTCTCACGGACTCTTTTGGAAATAACTGTCAGCTTACTGAGATTTACTCATGTAACATTTCCTCAAAAAAAATTTTTTTTTTGGTACCGGGGATCGAACTCAGGACCTTGGGCTTCAGCAGCAGGCACCAGAACCACTGAGCTAAATCCCCAGCCCTCAAATTTTTTTTTCTGAATGTAAAAATAACAAGCTTTCTAAAAACTCTACTGAACAGAATAACTGAGGGAGGGGGATGACTACATTTTAAAAGATATTCACAGTCTTAGTTGTATGCTTTGAAAATTAGTTACCAAGCACACACAGTAAGTTCCAACAATGCGCTGAACACTGCTACAAAACTAAATGATGTACATTTATAAACATATACACTCTAGTAAGGAAGCGTGCAAATAATGACACCATAATAGCAAGATGCACATCTATGAGTTGTTTTGCACCTGTGTATGCTACCATATTTGAAGGAGCAAAACTTCTAACCATTATGTACATAGTTTATCCTTTAAAAATTAAGATACATTTTTTTTTTGGTACCGGGGATCAAACTCAGAACCTCGTCCTTGTGAGGCAGGGGGTGGAACCACTTAAGATACATTTTTAAAACTTTTAAGACAGATCTAAGAATATGTGCACAAATACCATCCAAAAACATTGAATATTTTAGTAAAGATGAAGATTATTATTTAATTTGCCTAAAACTTTGGATATTTGTAACACTTAAGGGAAGTATATATGGTAAATGTCATTGATCTTTTTTAAACCTGTGGTTGACTACTATCTCATACATATTAAACTGGGAACAGAGGATGGGGAATAAAATCTGAAATTGGTTCATTACACTGTAAAAACTCTAGCAAGATAGAATGAAGATCATATTACCACACCTTTGATTGTTTCCTCTCCAAGGAAAAAAATACAGGAAAATATATTTCCTCTATTCTAAGGTGTTGCTCATTATAAGTGATACCATTAATACAGCAATAGCTTTCTAAAGGGGGAAAAACTGTTTACAGTTAATATAATTATTCAATACATAGAATTTCATAAATACATCAGCTTTTCAATGAAAAATATAGTATCTTATTTGCACAAATATGCTATTTGCTAATTCTAATGGCAAGAAAATTACACACAAAAAATTCAACTGCCCAATAAGAAAACAGTTAAAGAAAAATAATTATATGCCCCTAATAAAGCAATACCATATGGTAATAAAGTCATGCCAAATTACATAAACAGAATGTAAAATTACATAAACAAAATGTAAAAAAACAGAATTAAAATATTAGATAATCCCAACACAAATATGTCAAAATACCAAAGTTTATCAAAAGATTAAACACTGGTTGCATCCTGGAAACAGAAACTGAGTAGCTGGGAGAAAGAATTTTCATAGCATAGCCTACTTTTTGCATTCTGAATCATGTGAAGGTTTTAACTACTCAACAACAAAGAAGAAACAACTAGTCTTAAAAAGAATGGCTTCTTTGTAGACTAGGTCCTCTTTCACAAATTCTCTCCCATAGGAAATGTGGTAATTTTAATAGTTTAAACGTACTTTTTAAACTACCTGACACTAGTTATCTGTGGCTTCAAAACTTTAAAAAGTTAATGTCTATATGAACATAACCTAATCCAAATGTAGCTAGTGATCTGAAATAATAGACATCAAGATATATAAAATTTTAAACCATACTGATACACAAAGACACAGATTTAAATGGCACTGCCTAATCTGACACCTTGCTGCTTTTGGTGCTAATGTTTATATTAGATGACATACTATTCCATACCATAACTTTGGTGAATTTTTTCACCCATCAAATCACCAAAATTAGTTTCTAACCTGCTAATGACTATATTTCCTTCATCAAATTTGTTCCTTAATTTTCTTAGATGCAAGCATTAATATTGAAACAAGCTATATACTTTTACTTTTAAGTATTAAATTGTCATTTTGTTGTTGCAGAAATGAACTTAAAAGATGTAAAAGGGAACAAATCCCATTTGGAATAAGAGTTACCCGTATGCAACAGGAATGGAAAGAATGCAAAAACTTCCATGTAATCTTGTATCACATAATTTTTATGAGAAAATATACCAACTAAAGTTGACAGCAAAAGTTAATGGGAAAAAGATATAATGTTGAGATGTCAGCAGGCCTCCAATATGCCCCAGGCTGAGGGGCTACACACAGGTTAAGCCTGTTCAACCTCCTGTCCTCACAAACATACCCCGGGGCAGGGTCTACAAAGAGGTTGTCGGCTGGGCCCTGTTGTGCCAAGTCCCTTGTTGATTTTTTCCTTTGATCTGTTGTCTCCTATAGTGTGGAACTATTTCTCTGCAACCACAAAATATCCAATTAGAGCAATTCATTATAAAGTCTTCCCTTACAAAGTCTGATAAAAATCTAACTTCAATTTGTTAAAGCCACACCAGCTCTTCAAATAAGTATATAATATACATACATTTAAAATAATCAGACAAATCAACAAAAGCCACAGAGAATTAGTTGTCACTAGGACTAACTCAAGAGCACCAGTGACAGTGACTCTGTCATACAGAAGATCGACCAAACATTCTTAGGCACTTTTATAAAGCAACAGAGAATACTAGTCCTTTCTAAAATAGTCTTAAAATAGTGACAGTTTAAAAGGAACAAATTGCAATGTGTTTCTTGTTGGGTGATTATAGACACCAGGGTGTTATGATATAAAACTATACTTACAACTAGGGTAAAGAAGTGCTATGACCTGAACGGTGGTATCCCTCCAGAATTCACGCTGGAAACTATGACTTACCAATGTGATAGCATTAAGAGGTGCGGCTGTGGGAAGGGATTAAGTCCTGAGGATTCAGTCCTGCTTGCATGAATGAGAGCAGTGTCCCTCTACAAGAAGTGGAAGGGAGCTGCCTCGTCCCTCGTGGAAGCAGAGAGCAAGCCTTGGTCACACTGAATCCACTCACATCTTGATCTTGGTCTTTACAGAATTAGGAGCAATAAGTTACTGTTGTTTATTAATCACCCAGTCTAAGGTATCCAGACTGTATGGGCTGAGGCAGAAGGAACCAAGATCCCCGTGTCCCTACCGTATGTCTTTTTTTTTTTTTTTTTTGGTACCAGGGATCAAACTCAAGACCTTGTGCTTACAAGGCAGGCCCAGTACCACTGAGCTAAATCCTCAGCCCCATATGTCATTTTTGACATAAATATACAAGGACTTTTAACCTGTATGCACACAGGTATAGTGGGATCACCCTGAGTCCTGGAGACGGGAGGCAGAGGAGCTGTTTCCACATAACTCTTCAAAGATATCCAAGATCAGCTTGCAAAGGAGATTTCTTTAGCTAGGGAGCTGGCTAGCTACAGATCTGGCCTCCAAGGATCAGAAAATGCTACAAAATTAAAGAACCAGGGGCTTTTTGCTACACCCATATGGTACAACACCTGTAAATACAAGGGAAAAAGCATGGGAGAATGGAAAGATTTGGGGTTTGAAGGCTGCTAACGTAGACTGCCATAAACCAACCCTGCTTTGAAAACAAGGATCTCAACAAACACTATCTCACAGAACTTCAGAGAGCTAGTTAACGTGAGAGCACCAGGCAGACTGAATGTGAGACACCAAGGAAGGGGTGTGTTCTCTAGGACTCAGTGTTCACACTGGGCTGAGGAAGCTCACCTGCATCGCAAGAGCAAGTGGATTACCTCAGCCCTTAGCTGAGCAATAAATTAATTTGCGGTTTTATGACTTCTGTCTGCTCAGAAGTAAACACATTCTGAAAGAGATAATGTAGTCTGTCAGGTAGGAGGTAAACTGACCTGTGGTTAGAGTTTGACAATAAAATAACAGGTACTTACCAGACAGATATCTACAAAGTACATTTAGGTCAATTCATTTAGACTTTTAAAACTTTCTACTTTTATATTTAAATCTGTTCTCACTTAAGTTTCTGGATATATCCAAGAAACTACATAATTAATTTTTCTTTAAAAAAAAAACATGAAAAGACAAATGATACACTGGGGAAAATGCTTTAACATAAGTCTGACAAAAGACAATATCCACAATATATAAGGAACTCCTATAAATCAATAATATAGAAAACCTGAAAAAAACTAGGCAAAGACTTAAACAGGTATTTCACAAAAAAGATATATGACTAACAAATATATGAAAGGATACTCAATTCTTTGGGCATCAGAGAAATGCAAATTAAAATCATAAAAACACAGCCTTTCCGGCCAGGGATTAAGCTCAGTGGCACCGTTCCTACCTCGCAACCACAAGGTACTGAGTTCGATCTCGGATACCAAAAAAACAAAAAGCAAAACAAAACAACAACAAAAAAAAAAACATAGCCTTTCACACTCACTAAATGCTTAATACCAAAAAGATGAGAACTTCAAACATCAATGAGGATGTGAAAAAACTGGAATATTTGTAAAATAGCCTATCCTATTGTAAAAGTTGGTAGTTTTTTTTCTTTTCACCCGTTTATTTTAAATTGAAAACATCTACCCTATTCTACTCTTACTCATGCAAGAAAAATAAAAATGTTGACAAGAAGATTTATACAAGAATGTTTACAGTGGGCCGGGGATTTAGCTCAGTGGTTTCATCACCTGCTGCACAAGCGCAAGGACCCCAGTTCGATCCCTGATACCAAAACAAAAAATAAAAGAAGAATGTTTACAGCAACCTCATTAATAATAGACAAAATCTGGAAACAACCCAAATGTCCACCAGCAGAAGACTGGATGAACAAATTGTGGTAGATTTATACCATGGAACAATACTGAGCAACATTAAGAAACAAAAAGCTGACTCCCTACAAAACAAAAGGATGAATCTCTGCAAATACGTTAAGCAAAAGATGACACAGAATAATATACTTTGGGTATTCCATTTGGATATTTCATATAATGAAACAAAATGTATGATAGCAATTAGAACAGTAATTGCCCAGAGAAAAGAGCAAAGGATGGACTGGGAAGAAGCATAAATGAATTTTCTGGAGTGAAATGTTCTTTATCTTGAGTGGTGATTAAATGCACAATCTATTTATAGTCCTATTCCCAAAGGCTGTATTCTATTTCTAAGGTGGGATGTTCCATTGTGACTCCCTGTTGTAGTCAGGGTTTCCTCAAGGGAATACATTTAATATAGGACATGTAATTTGTAGGATTATTTTATGATATTTACCCAAAAAAGTCAAATGCAGAGGAGTGTAAGAGATTAACCACACACTAGAAGCCCAAAGAATCCAGCCAGGGGCCTGGATCCCATAGCAATGTTCCACACAAGTCCAGCTAAAGGCCTAGAGTCCAAGGCAATGTCTCCCATGAGTCCAGGCAGTGGTCTAGAGCCCACAGCAATGGCTCATGTTTGTCCGTATTGAGGATCTGCACCTGGAAGGCCCAAAGTATAGAATGGTAGAAGCCAGAAAACCTACGATGGTGGGATGAAGGATTTGTGCCACCAGACTGAGGGATCTACACTGGAGCCAGGAAGTAATGCTTACGGTGAAGCTCAGAGCTCCAATGATAAGAACAGCAGCCATTGATAGTGAGGCTCCGAAGTCCTCCTCCAACAAGAACAGCCAAGTTTACATCAGGAAAACCAGCCGCAGCAAGCTTCTCCTAGAAAATCAACAGCCTACGATCTTCCCCTCCAGTTCTCATTTTATAGTATTGGCAACAATCCTCAGGTTGATTGATCCTCCACGCCCAGACCATGCTGATTCAGTACAGCTGGGTGTTCCAAGTTGACCATTAGTTAATCTACCACACTCCCCCCTTCTCTAAGTGAGAGCTGCTTACATTTCCAATCAGGAAACCAAAGTCAACAAAACATCCATGGGGGGGTGGGCTCTGACTGGCACACAAATGTGTTCACACACATGTGTTACATAAGAGCATGAATGCATGTACAGTATATGAAAACATTAGAAGGAAATACACCAAAATACTAGCCATGAAAAATGAAACTATCTTTTGATATCTTTGCTCAAAGCAAAAAAACCAAGGTTAAAAACTGGTATTAAAGATCAAAGACCTAAATTAAGACCTAAAACTATAAAACTCTTAAAAGAAAACAGAGGCATAATGCTCTCATCTTGCATTAAGCAATGACTTCTTAGATATGATACCAAAAACACAAACAATGAAAGAAAAAATAGAACATTTTTACTACATTAAAATTAAAGTCCAATTCTTCAAAAGATGCCATCAAGAAAGTGAAAAAATCTGCAAATAACATATCTGATGGGGGATATATATCTAGAATATATAAAGAATACCTTATAACTCAATAGCAAAAGACAACCCACTTTATAAATGGGCAAAGATTCTGAACAGATGTTATGCCAAAGAAGATGTACAATGGCCAATGTGCACATGAAAAGATGCTCCATGTTGTCAGGCATGTTGTCAGGCACAACAAGATACCATACTTGCCCTGGATGGTAGCTATAACAAAAAGACAAATAATAACAACTGTTAGCAAAGATAGGAGATACCAGAACACACATACACTGCTAGTGTAAGAGGCTATAGTCATTTTGTTTGTTTGTTTGGTTTTTGGTACCAGAGATCAAACTCGGGTCCTTGCGCTTACGCAGCAGGTGGCGAAACCACTGAGCTAAATCCCTGGCCCACTATAGTCATTTTGGAAAATAATCTGGCAGTTTCTTAAAATGCTAATAAGAAGCTTAGTGAGAGCCTGTCTCTAAAAAGACCCAGGGACATAGCTCAGTGCAAAGGCCCTGGGTTCAGTTCCTAGTACCAATCAATCAATCAATCAATCCTGTAGCTAATTCAGTATTGCCATATAACCCACCAACCACTCTACTCATACTCAAATGAAAACATGGGTCCATGCAAAACCTTATATACCAATGTTCATATCAGCATTATTTGTAATAGACAAAAACTGGAAACAACTCAAATGTCCAGCAACTGACAAATGGATAAACAAAATGTGGTCTATCCATAGGCTGAGCAATAAAAAAATAAGTACTAACAAAAGCTACAACATGGAGGAACCTTGAAAACATGCTAAGTGAAACGAGCCAACACAAAAGTCTACATATCTTATTATTTATATAAAATACTCTGAATTGGTGAATCTATAAGAAGATATAGTAATAGTTCCACAGCACTTAGGGGTGATGTGGAAAGACTGAAAGGTGACAGCTAAAACCTACCAAGTTATTTTTGTGGCAGCAAAAATGTTCTAAAATTGATTGTGGTGAAGGGTGCACAACTCTGAATTATACTAAAAACCACTGAATTGTTTGTGCATGTTAAATGGGGGAAGTGTATAATATATGAACTATATATAACAATAAAACTGGGGTTTGGGGGAGTTTAATTTTAAGGCTGTGGGTATAGCTCAGTGGTAGAGCACACGCTCAGCATGCACAGAGCCCTGGCTTCAGTTCCCAATATCACAACAAAAGAAATGTTATTTTTAAAATTTGCCTGAAACAGCAGGTATCCAATGAAAGAATGAATAAATGAAATTATGAATGAATGAATGGACACACCAAATATGAAAGAATATGAATTTGGAGACTGAGGTAGTTTGAATTTCAACTTTGGCATTTACTGCTGTATCTTACTGATGTTTTAATCAAACCTGGTTAGAAATAATAAGATAATCCCTATAGAATGTTTAGCCCACAAGGAAAAGTCCCCAACAAACATTAACAATCTAGCAGAGGTCTGGGGATTTAGCTCAGTGGATTTGCCACCTGCTGCACAAGCGCAAAGACCCGAGTTCCATTCCTGGTAACAACAACAACAACAACAACAACAAAAAAAAAATCTAGCAGATTACAACTATATTAAAAACAAAAATCAGTGTCAATTACAATAATATTTTAGTTAATTAGGATGGTAAGTGTATGTATGCCCCTTTTATTATTACTCTTTATACTATACAGTATATTCCTTCCAGCTTACACATAGGCTTCTTCAATAACAGGAACAACTACAAAGATAACAGAGATAACATTTATTTCATGCCTATAAGGTATCAGGTCTTTTGTAAAGTCATTCATTATCTTGCATAATTCTCACAGTGATCCTATCAGACCCTTTCTTTAGAAACTGATCATGGGGCTGGGGGATGCAGCTCAATGGTAAACTGTATGCTTAGTATGAGTAGGTCCTGGGTTCAATCCTGAGGAAGGAAAGGAAAGGAAAAGGAAGTAGGGAGGAAAAGAAAGAAAGGAAGACAGGAGGAAAGAAGAGAAAGAGAGAGAGAGATCATAAAGTAAAACAAACAACAATGAAAAATATGTACCACAGACAGATCAGAGATTTTCACTTGTCAGTCACTTCACAATCCGGTCAGCACACATCATTTTTCCTAAGAGGCAGTAGAGTCATTTTTGTGGCAACACAATTTCCCTTCCATCTACTTATAAGGAAGTCAAAACCTAGGTCTTAGTGAATCCTTCTGCTGGGTTTGAATCATTTCTTCCCAATTATCCAGCACCAAGTACAGCTTTATAATTGGATAAGTTTTTGAAGCGCAGCAGCATTCTTCTCACCGGTGGCACTGATAGCATGCAGTAAGCACCCCGGCAGCTCTGTGCACTGCACATAAGCACCACCTCAGTGAGGGACACTCTCAGGATCAGCCTGATGGGGACCTACTCTTCCAGGGTTTACCTGTATCATTCAAGAAAGAGAATACTGTGCATCTCACAATGTCAGTATATCCTGCCAATAGAGACTCATCCTTTTTGTCTAAGACTGCATACTTTGTTGAAATTATCAACTTTTGGGAAAATCAGTGGATTATGTTTTAACCTTCATTTACATTGTAGAATGACTGAATTTAGTCAGAAGAAAATCCATAATCACACATTTTCTTCCCTTTCTGAATGAAGAGATTAAAGTGGGAAGAGAAAGATGTTCAAGGTGAAGAACTGCAGACAATCTAATCAATCTGCCAAGAGTTCAACCTATTTCTCATGCTGTCCATTTCCAGCTGGAAAATCAATCAAAGGTTCCAGAAATGAGTTGTGATTGGCTTCCAGGTTTCCATATCACCACTCCCAGCACAGAGGAGTTGAGCCACTCCCCCCACCCCCAGCCCTGAAATGAGAAGACACATAAACAAGTCTCAAAACCAGGCTTCCAGATCACCTACAGCAACCCCAAAGGGACATGAGATGGAACACTCTGATACTCAACCACCTGGACCCACCGAACTGGCAACAAAAGAGGATCTGGGAAAAAATGAAATCAGAACTAATTTCTCAGATAACAGCAGAGATTGTCCCATAGTGCAAGACATGATTAATAAATCTAGAGAGGACACCGATAAAAAAATAGAGGAGCTGAGGAACATGATGGAATCCTAACATAGGAAACAAATGGAATCCATAAAACAGATGCAAATAGATTTCCAGGAGATTAAAAACTCCATTGAAAGTTTACGTGGCAGAATGAGCCAATGTGAGGACAGAATTTCAGATACAGAAGATAAGATGGCAATTAGTGACAAGGAAAAGAAAAATTGCTTTAAAATTGTAAGGGACCACGAGAAATCAATCCAGCAACTGCTAGACAAGGTAAAGAAGAATAACATAGGACTGACTGGAGTAAATGAAGAAACAGGAAAGAATGCAAATGACATAAAAAAACTGTTCACAGAAGTGGCAGAAAACTTCCCAAGCAGGGGAAAAGAACTTGACATACAGATAAGTGAGGCATATAGCACTCCAACTAGCCTTGATCAAAAAAAAAATCTACACATAGGCATATAATTGTTAAGATTCCAGAAACTCAAAAGAAGAACAAAATTCTACAAGCAGTTAAGAGAAAAGAAATCACATACAAAGGAAAGCCCATCAGAATCACAACAGACTTCTCAACACAAACCCTCAAGGCAAGAAGAGCTTGGAGTGACATCTTGCAAGCCCTAAAGGTAAACAGCCTCCAACCTAGACTGAGGTACCCTGCAAAACTATCTTTCAAAATTGATGGAGAAATAAGATACTTTCATGACAAAGAGCACCTTAGGAACTTCATGAATACCAAACCATGACTCCAAAACATTTTAGACAATATCATAGAAAAAGACAACAAGGATCACAATCCCAGGAATCCCAGCAGAATGAATCCATCAGGCACAACAAGAAATTAAACAAAAGGGGAAGAATCCAACAAAAAGAAAAAGTCATGGCAAGGATAACTGATAACTGATATAACATATCAGTTATAACCATCAATGTTAATGGTTTCAATTCAAAAATCAAAAGAAATAGACTGGCAGAATGGGTCAAGAAGCAAAATCCAACAATATGCTACATACAAGAAACACAATTCAAAAGAAACTCATGGACTGAAAGTTAAAGGGTGGAAAATAATACTCCATGTGACAGGAACCTGAAAAAAAGCAGGAGTAGCTATCCTCTTTGAAGATCAAGTGGATTTCAAACCAACACTGATTAAGACAAGGACACTACATCCTTATAAAGGGAACAATCCAACTTGAAAAGATGACGATCATAAACATCCATGTACCAAACACTAGTGCAGCCAACTATATAAAACAAATACTAATGGAATGAAAAATCATATAACCACTAATACAATAGTAGTGGGGGAACTCAATACCCCACTGTCACAAAGAGATAGATCAACTAGACAAAAAATTAGCAACGAAATACTCGAACTCAATCAAACTCTTGAACAAATGAACTTAACAGATGTTTACAAAGTGTCCCACCCCACAAAATCAGAATACACATTCTTTTCAGCTGCACACAGGTCGTTCTCCAAAATAGACCACATACTCGCTCATAGAACATGTATAAGTGCAAAGGAATTGAAATTATCCCCTGTATATTATCAGACCATAATGCAATGAAATTGGAGATCAATAGCAAAAGAAACTTCAAGAATTTCATAAACACATGGAAATTGAACAACACTTCTGAATAACCAATGGGTCACAGAGGAAATTAAAGAAGAAATCAGACAGTTCCTTCAATTAAATGACAATGACAATACAACACATCAAAATTTATGGGACACAATGAAAGCAGTCTTACGAGGGAAATTCATAGCAGTGAATACGCATATTAGAAAAACAGAGCGAGCCCAATTAAACAACCTGATGCTGAACCTCAAGCTTCTAGAAAAAGAAGAGCAGGACAAACCTAAAGCTCATACAAGGGAGGAAATTATAAAGATCAGAGCAGAAATCAGTGCAACGGAGACTAAGAGAATGATGCAAAAAAAATCAATGAAGCCAAGAGTTGGTTCTTTGAAAGAATAAACAAAATTCACAAACCCTTAGCAAACCTTCTCAGAAAAAGTAAAGAAAAGGCCCAAATCCATGCAATTAGGAATGAAAAGGGTGAAATTACAACAGACCCAGTAGAATTCCAGAGGATCATCAATACCTACGTCAAGAACCTATATGCCAACAAGATGGAAAACACAGAAGAAATGGACAGTTTCCTAGATACGTATAAATTACCAGAGTTGAATGAAGAAGGCCTAAAAATTCTAAACAACCCAATACGAATCAATGAAATTGAAAACATAATTAAAAACTTACCAACTAAGAAAAGCCCAGGTCCTGATGGCTTCACCAATGAATTCTACAAGACATTTAGAGAGGAACTACTGCCAGTACTCTTTAAACTCTTCAGTGAAATTGAAAGGGAAGCAATACTCCTGAATTCATTCCTGGAAGCGAGCATCACCTTGATCCTCAAAGCAGAGAAAGACCCAACCGATAAAGAGAACTATAGGCCAATCTCACTAATGAACATAGATGCAAAAATCCTTACTAAGATACTGGCAAATAGAATGCAAAAGATCATCAAGAAAATTATACACCCTGACCAAGTGGGATTCATCCCAGGGATGCAAGGATGGTTCAACATACCCAAATCAGTGTAATACATTGTATCAATAGAGCCAAGGACAAAAACCATATGATCATCTCAATAGATGCAGAAAAACCATTTGATAAAATCCAACATGAGAGCTGGGGATTTAGCTCAGTGGTTTCGCCGCCTGCTGCGCAAGCGCAAGGACCCAAGTTCAATCCCTGGTACCAAATAAATAAATAAATAAATAAAATGAAATAAAATCCAACACGCATTTATGATAAAAACCCTACAAAAAATTGGAATAGATGGTCTTTACCTCAATCTGATAAAAGCCATCTATGAAAAACCAGCAGCCAATATCATACTAAATGGCCAAAAACCGAAATCCTTCACACTAAAATTAGGAACAAGACAAGGATGTCCACTGTCACCACTCCTGTTCTGGAAGTTTTGGAAGTATCAGTCATGACAATTAGACAAGAGAAAGAAATAAAAGGAGTACAGACAGGGAATGAAGAAGTCAAATTGTCATTATTTGCAGATGACATGATGCTCTATATAGCTGACCCCAAGAACTCCACCAAAATTCTTCTAGGCTTAATAACCAAATTCAATAGAGTAGCTGGATACAAGGTCAGCACACAAAAATCAACAGCTTTCCTCTACATGAACAACAGACTCACTGAGAGAAAAATAGGGCAAACAATTTCTTTCACAGTAGCATCCAAAAAACTGAAATATCTAGGAATCAACATAACAAAAGAAATCAAAGACCTCTTCTCTGAAAACTATAGCACTCTGAAAAGAGAGACTGAAAAGGATATCAGAAAATGGAAAGACATCCCTTGCTCCTGGGTAGGAAGGATCAACATAGTGAAAATGGCCACTCTTCCAAAACTGCTCTATAGATTCAATACAATCCCAACTGAAATGCCAGCAGCATACTTCACAGATGTTGAGAAAACAATCCAAAAATTCATTTAGAACAAGAAGAGACCCAGAATAGCAAAAGCAATTCTAGGTAACAGAGACATGGCAGGGGGTATTACAACCCTCAACTTGAAACTATACTACAAAGCTACTGTGATAAAAAAAATAGCATGGTACTGGCAAAGAAACAGACCTGAGGACCAGTGGAACAGATTAGAAGATGCAGGAACAACTCCAGACACACTCAGCTACCTCATTCTTTGACAAAGGAGCCAAACACCCTCACTGGAGGAAAGGTAGCATCTTTAATAAATGGTGCTGGAAAAATTGGACTTCAATTTGCCAAAGATTAAAACTAGACCTGTATCTCTCACCATGCACTAAACTAAAATCTAAATGGATTAAAGATTCAAATATTAAAACAGAAATGCTGAACTGGCTGGAACACAGGTTAGGAAGACATTGATGTAGGAAAATAGTTTATGATCAAAACCTCAGTTGCCCGTGAACTAGCACAAACAATCAACAAATGGGATCTCTTCTTACTAAAAAGCTTCTGCACAGCAAGAGAAACCACCAACAGTGTAAAGAGACAACCTACCATGTGGGAAAAAATTTTCACCTGCTGTTCCTCAGACAAAGGTCTCCTATCTCAAATCTATAAAGAACTTTAAAAAATCAGACTTCCCAAATTTAAAGATACAATCCATAAATAGGCATCTGAAATGAACAGACATTTCTCAGACAAAGAAGTAGAAATAGCAAATAAACATATGAAAAAGTGTTCAACATCCCTGGTCATTCGAGAGATGCAAATGAAAAAAATGCTGAGATTCTACCTCACTCCAGAAAGAATGGCTGCTATCACGAAATCAACCACTAACAAATGCTGGCAGGGCTGTGGGAAAGAGGAACTCTGCTCCACTGCTGGTGGGAATGTAGACTGGTGCAACCACTGTGGAAATCAGTATGGAGATGCCTCAAAGAACTAGGACTGGAAGTCCCATTTGTCCCAGCTATTCCCCTGCTGGGTATCTTCCCCAAAGAATTAAAAGAATCATACCACAGTGATATATGTGCACCCATGTTCATAGCAGTTGGTAATAGCTAAAACTTGGAAGCGACCCAAATGCCCATCAACTGGAGACTGGATAAAGAAAATGTGGTTTTTAAATAAAATGGAGTACTACTCAGCCATAAAAAATGAGAAATTAGATATTTATAGCTAAATGGATGCACATTGAGAGTATACTCTTTAAGCGAAATAAATAGGACACACACGTGTAAATACCAAATAGTTTCTCTAGTGTGAGAAACTGCAAGTGTAAATAAGGACTAAAAGGTATAATAGATAATGTGAAATAGGAAGAAAAGGGGCAAAGGGGAAGGGGAAGTGGGAGGGATAGGGGAAAGAAAAGAAGGGAACGGAGTTAATATGAGAAAATGAAAAAATGGAAACAAAATCTTTGTAAATAGGGTGGGATGGTGAGGTTGGAGGGCAGGGGAAGGGGGAAAAATAAGAACCAAGAGAGATTATGTAAAGGTGCAGATTTCCAATGATGAATGTCATTGTATACCTCAAATGTAACAATAAAATTAAATTTTAAAAAAAAGAAATGAGTCATGATTAAGGAAGAGACTTAGTGTCAGAACAACCCTCAAGGCACTCTAGACTGCAACAGAAATTCTCAAAGTTCAAATCTATAAACAGAGTCCATACCTAGGAAGAACAAAGGAACTAAACACCTGATTATGGCCAAACCACATAGGTCACACGTCAGACATGGCCAAAATCCTCTGGATACTGAAAATACAAACAGATATCATTAGCTATCTGGAATAGAACAAGCATAACTTGGAAGATTTCTTGCAAATATGTGCATGTGCTGGGGTAAAAATGAATTGGGAAGCCTTTTAACCAAATGGAAGCTAAAACCACTGAGAAAAATATTTATGATTTGCAAAGGTGCTTTCATTAGATGAGAATTATAGCACTTTTATCTCACCTAAGCAAGGAGCTTATTCTTGTCCATTGTTTATCCTTCATGAAAAGAGAAATTCAGCCAGAGAGGCTTCCTTCCTGAGAATGCGTGCACACAGACACACGTGCACATGTTCAGACATGTGTGCATGAACACCCACACACCAATCCACCATTTCCATAAGAACTCTGGTTGCAAAACGTGAAGACTTAGGTATGTGCCAGGGTGACAAACTTCATCAGGAAGAACCTGGAGGAACCAGTGTGTCTGACCCCACGGGTATCTTCTCTGAATTAAAACTTCTAAGGTCATTGACCTCATCACCTTAGGCTCCATAAGTGATTGAGGTTTTAGCCAAAACTACCAACCAAAGCAATTAGAAATTATTAATATTTTCAGGAACAAAACGGACTAAACAAATCTCAAGCAAATCACATGTAAAACAATACCACAACAAAACTAGTTGAGCAGCAAACTTAGGTGTGGGAATTGGTCTAAATCCAATGTTATGTTTTCTGTTTACAGACAGAAGCATTTGTGCTCTAAGTAGATATACTTCTGAATCTTGGCTTCAGAATTTTTATCAATAGCTGTGATATAGTTACAGTTGTTTGCCACACCCTCCAGTCCCTAAAGAAGGAATAGTGTATCGGTCCCATACCTGAAGTATAAGGGCCCAATTAATCAATTATCTTACCCACTACTGTATTTCCTGTGATGCTTAAGAAGAATAAGAATTCGGATTTATAAAAACCTGGAAAGTAATGCTTCAGAAGCTTCTAAACAGTTGATAAAAACAATCTCTTTTTTTGTACTCAAAACAATGACATTTGTAAGAATCATTCCATATGTGAAACCTTGCTTAGACTGCTTGAGCCCAAGGGAAATGCTACTCTGATATCATACCTAAAGTTCAAAAAGAGAAGAGGAACATAGTTTTTTTTTACAAGAAATATACAGGACTAATACTTACACAACCTCCAGCAAGAATCTCTGCTGGAAGCGGAATGGAGCCATCTCTTCTGATAAATTTATCTCGGACAAAATCATTAACCTAATTAGAAAGACAGCATCAGTTAACCAGAATTCCCAACCATTTCCTCTCCTGGTACATGGCTGCTTTTTGAAGTCAGATAAAAATTAGCCAAGGTTTGCACACAAAAGTAAAGTTTCTGGCTGGGCATGATGGCGCACACCTCTGATCCCAGGTACTCAGGAGGCAGACAGGAGGATCATAAGATCAGCGCCAGACTTAGTGAAACCTTATCTCAAAATAAAAAGTAAAAGGGACTGGGAATGTAGCTCAGTGGTAGAGCACTTGCCTACCATGTGTAAGGGCCCTGGGTTCAACAGGGAGGGAAGCAGAAAGAAAGGGAAGAGAAGGGAGGGAAGTGAGAAAGAAGAAAGTTTTCCAAGTGCTTTGATGGTGTGCCCGGTGTCAGCAGCATCAATTTTAATTTTTAGCTTAATCTAAATAAATGACACATATTCAGTAAGAAAGAAACTTACAGTCAGTTTAATGGCCTTTTCTGGAGCAACCCCAATGAGCTGCGGAATCAGACCTAGATAAAGAGAGAAAATCATTAGCAAAATAGATGTACTAGATACAAAAACACAAGTCCCGCATGGAAATATTCTATTATTTACCCATCAAACATTTCTGGGTTTTCATTAAAATGGAGGGAAACTGACTATACTAACAGAATATAGTAGCTTGGTTAATACAGAATATCAATTCTAAATTTTCTCTCCAGAGAAAACCAGCAAGCATTCAGTAATCATTTATTTAAAAGGAAGCCACAACTGCAGGGCTGGAGGTTTAGCTCAGTGGTTCTGGCACCTGCCTCAAAAGTGCAAGTTCCTGAGTTCAATCCCCAGTATCAAAAAAAAAAAAGGAAGCCACAACTGCAAAGAAAAACGCAGTTTTTAGTGAGTATCTTCTAAAAGCAAAAACATACATCTACTGTATTTTTATTTACTAATATATGTCAAGCTTAAGACATTTTAAAAGAATCCCCTCAAAAGAAAGCATTATTCTTAGGAAGTTAAATTTTCCAGGCTGACTACAAACTGAGAAAGAAAAAATATATAAACAATTCAACATCTGTAGATACTCATATTCACCGGGCTCAGCTTTCTAATGCACACAGCTTATAGAAATTGTTAGCATACACTTTTTGCATACTTTTTAAAAAGATGCTAACAATAAACATTCTATATCCTTTAAATCATCCAGCCAAGGGGAGTTATATATGTGTTTGAATGCTTGCTTACTGCTGATCTTAAGCCTACTTTGAGGATACTGCTGAGTGATTTTCTATGAGTTGAGAGCCAGCAAGTAGTCATGCACATAGGCTACTGTCAGTCAAACTGAATTATCAGTAACAAACACAAACCCACACACACCTTCGTGGGTAGCAGACTGATTTAAAAGAATAAATCAGCAGATGGCAGTCTTAACTTCCTAACCCTCATGATAGTCAGGCCCTACTATTTTTCATCTAACTTCCATACAACCATGTCAGCATGTGTATCTGTTTTACAACTTGCTTCACTAAAGCTCATGGAATTTTAATAAAGCAATGATTTGTGTCATTTTATCATTGTTGCCTACAAAGAAATTTGGCTAATCTGTCAACAATTTTGTCAGTCATCTGACAGAATAATGGACTAGTTCTAAGCAATATATGACAATCTCAATAACCACAGTACTCACATATAGGACTCCTACAATCTTCTCCCTAATACAAAAATCTCTCATTTAAAGGACTGATTTTATCAGCTCACATCATGAATAAAGCCAAAATCCCCTCTCCCCACTTGCTATACTGCACCCATTTAATTAACATGAAATTTCTCCTAAATGAAATATTCCATAACCATCTATCTATTAAGACTAAGCTAGGGGCCAGGGATGCAACTCAGTGGCACCATGCCTGCCTGGCAAGCTCAAGGTCCTGAGTTTGATTCCCGCTACCAAAAAAAAAAAGCCTAAACTATGTATTATTTATTTAGGTTTATCCATTGAGAAGACTAAACTATGCATTATATATCTAGGTTTCTGCTAACAGAAGACGTTCTGTTTGTAACTTAAAATTTAAAAGTATACCAAGAAGGGGGCTGGGGATTTAGCTCAGTGGTTCCGCCGCCTGCCTTGCAAGCGCAAGGACCTGAGTTCGATCCCCAGTACCAAAAAAAAAAAAAACTAAAAAAATAAAAGTATACCAAGAAGAAGAAAGGTCATTATTGAACAAGGAAATATTAGAGGTGTCAAAGAAAAAAAACAAAAAACAGTGCCACTCAACCCTGAACTCTCCACGAAATAGAGTCTAGATATGCAGGGCTTAATCAGTTTAAAGTAAGGCTGGGGATTTAGGTCAGTGGCCCCGCCGCCTGTGTCGCAAGCGCAAGGTCCCGAGTTCGATCTCAGGTACCAGAAAAAAAAAAAATAAAAGAATCAGTTTAAAATAAGCCTTCACAGGGGCCGAGATTTAGCTGCTGCTCAAGTGCAAGGACCCAAATTCAATCCCTGGTACCAAAAAGAAAATAAATAAATAAATAAATAAATAAATAAATAAAATACGCCTTCACATGAGCAGCTCTGTATTCAGGACAATGCACATCTCTTCCCATGGAGTATATGCTGTACAACTGGAATTTAAAGAGGGCAGAGTTCTGAATATTTGAGCAAAATTAATGAACTCTCAGAGCAGACTGTTAGAGCCTAGTTTGATTTCAAAATGACTTTCTTATTCTATATAACGAAAATGACTGTCCTCATGACCCTCTCCTTTACATGTAAGTGTATCAGTTACCTTACTTGAATACCTGAACATAATGCTCACTATGGTGTTTTCTCTCCTGACCATGAGGATAAAGCTTTGTTTTGGCTCAGTCTTTGTTTCCTAAGAAGAGGTTCTACGCCAAACAGTTTAACGGAGTTCAGAAACGAGCTAGGGATTAAGGAGCCTGTGTGTGCAAACAAATAAGTACAGTAAATTACATAAATGCCCTGGACTTGAGCATGCTGGGTATTTTCAAAGAATTCCAAGTGGCGCCCAAAGGGATTAAAAAATTAATCTCCCCTGCAAAGGAACCCTAAATTCTAATGCGAAGATATGTACATGAAAGTTACTTGCTTTCTAAAGAGAACAAGTTCCTACAAAGCCCATGGGGGCTGGGGAGAGCACTACGCGGAGCTGCAGCCTCAGTATAAGGTTGGTGGCAACAATCTCTGCAAAAGAAAATTTTCTCTGCTCTGACTGTGTGCCTCTGAGCTGTAGGGAGAAAAGGAATGAGATGGAGCCAAAGGGGTTTCTTTTATTTTGTTTTAAACTTCAGGTGACTCACTTGAAAAGATTCATAAACAGTCTTCTTAGAAGGGACAAAAATATTGCATAGTTCTTTCAGCTCAAACCAGTGTAGAGAGAATAAACTAACCTTCAAGTAGCTGCCTGGCTTCTATTTCAAAGATAAGAGGTGTGCTGCTCTCTCTAATTCTTTCAGAAAAGCTCTCTATTTCCTAGCTCTCATCCTTGTACTCCACCTGCAGGCATGTGCTTCAGTTTTAAGAGCATGCGACACAGATTCATGGTTGGGACAAACATTGGATTTGGATTCCAAGAAATGCAAATGACAGGAAGAAGAAAATAAGACCCTGTTTGCAGACTACCATTGCTAATCACCAGAGAGAATGTAAAAAAGGAAAAGAAGCAAAGAGAAAAATAGAGAAATAGCCCTAGTCTGGCCAGGCAGGTTACATACTGGTTCGCACAATAAGAGAGTTAAAATCTGCTGCTAGTGAGATAAAATTGTTAACATTAGCAGCTAAGATTTGCTTACTCACCCCGGTAGAGTCCAAAGAAGCCCTCATAACGCAAAACTTTCTTGAAACAGTCAAAACTATTTTTGTACATCAGCTCCCCGACCACAGAGCCACTGCCACGCTGGTTTTGCATCCGAGTCTTCACCAGATCTATAGGATACACTGCAGTGGCTCCGACAGCTACAAACAGAACAATTTTTAGTCTTTCAAATAAACATAATTAAGTGGAGAGTCCTTAGGATAATAAATCTCATCTCAAAGGGTGATACTACAAGACAATATCTACCCTCACAGAACAGGATGACTATGATTTTTCCTTCTCCAAATACAGCCAAAAGATGAAACCACTGGAACCCATAAATACAGCTGCTTCAAAGAACTGTGAACAATGTTCTCTTATGCCTTAGGTTAGTAATTTAAAGAATGGATCATCACCAACATTATATAATCAATACTCAATTTCCTATAATGACAAGTTTAAACTATAACATTCCTTTATACTTTCCATTAATGCCTAATTTATTATCCCAGTTACTTCTTAGTAACTAGCAAATGGAAATATACGTTAACTAAGTGGCTGTAATTTTAAAATTTAGTTCACTGAAGCACTTCGGTAAATTAATCTTAGTTACAACCATCATGTTAGAAACAAAGTTCCATACAATCCTATCTCTACATATAGAATTTCATTTAAAAAAAATAAGGTCATGTTTTATTGATTGATTTTTGTTTTTTGAGACAGGGTCTTGCTATGTAGTTTAGGCTGGCCTTGAATCACTAGGTAGCTCAGGTTGGCCTCAAAATTTGTGGTGATCCTCCTGCCTCAGCCTCCCAGGTGCTGAGATTATAGGCAAGAACCACCACACCTGGCTTAGGCCATGTTTTAGAATTTCTCAGGGATGGATATATTTATTGTATGAACTAGAGTATTATATTTTTTGACTACTGAAAACCAAAACATGCTTTGCAGCTTCTAAAACTGAGAATGGAGGGAGAAAAAAAAAGAAAGAAATACTAGTCTCATCAGTTCAGACTTATTTGGAAAAAATCAAAAGCATTTTAATCGCACCTGCTAGGTTCTTTTCAACAAACCAACTTCTCATTCTAAACATTTCCTTTGTAGAGTACTTAAGCAAAAACAGTTCCTCAAATTTCTCCTGGGAGCAGGGAGGGGAGAAGGGTTCAGCAAGAAAATTACAAATCTAGATATTCTGAAATGAATGAAAAAGGAGGAAAAAACAAAAAGCCAAACATGAGGTTGTGCAATTTGTACCCCAAATCTTGATTTTCCATGAGCCTCTGTGCCCGACCCCTGAACTCTATCTTCTCCATGTTTCCACGTGGGCCTTAACCAGTCTAACGAAGGTGAGCACAGTGCTGCATCCCAGACTTTGGCATCATTACAGAGGTTTTATCCTGAAGACAGACCAGAGCCAGAGGGCCACAGCCATGCTATGACAAGTCCTCTGATCACAGGTAAAAATCAAAAGCACTGCAGAAAGCCCCGCCACCATCAGGACCCCCAGGAACTATGCGTAGCACCTCTGCTGATCTGCCCCGGGTCTAGCAAGATAACATTACTCCAACACAGCCTGAAATTACAGAGAAACCGTTGCTCACCTCCAGCTATGGAGCCCAGAGTGAATCTATAAGCCGACTCAGCGACCTGGAGCCAGATGGGTCTGCCAAACCCATGAGATTGCTGCAAGGACAAAAAAAATACATAAGAACATTTGAGGAAACCATAGAGTAAATGGAAAAGTCCACCATTTGGCTGTTTCGACGTAAGAAAAAATAAAATCTCAAAGTAATATTGTTAATGATGTAAAATCTTCTCTTTTGAAAGACGGGAATAGGATATTCAAAAACGGAAGCAAGGGGCCGGGGATTTAGCTCAGCGGTTTTGGCGCCTGCTACGCAAGCACAAGGACCGGAGTTGGATCCCCGCTACCAAAAAAAAAGGAAGCAATGTTTTTGCAAAGTAAATACCCCTATTGTTAGCATTTTACAGCCATATCCAGCAAAATAAACAGTAACATTTTCTTCTTGTTTTTCACAAGCCTATTAATGTCTTACTTACTGGCTACTATTAGGGAATACACTATTATTCTCTAGAAGTGAGTCTTTCAGGTAGAAAACATTCTCCCTTTCTTTCACTAACTTAAAATTTAAAAATCTTTCTAAAATGTACAAAAATTATCTTAAGTCCTCAATTAGAGAATACTGATCATAATTTAAAATCTTAAATGACTACTATCCTAGTCATTTAGTTCTAATAAAATCTATGAAAAAATAAAGGAAAAAAATCCTACTGTGGCTCAGTATTATTTCACAGCTATCCCATAGCATAAAGGGCCTGAGAGAATTTATCTACATCCACATATCAGTCTTAGTCTTCAATATTGTTATTATGAAATATCTGCTACACTTATGCAAAGTTTGAAACAAGTGGATAATTATCATAAAGAAAACCTGGAAAATATTCACTTGAAATAAGCTTTTTAAAGAAGCGTAAGGGGCTGAGGATGTAGCTCAATGGTAGATCCCTTGCACAGCATGCTCAAGTCCCTGGGTTCAATCCCCAGAATAACCAAAACAACAAAAAATTAAAAAGCATAATAAAAAGTTTAGATTCCCTTCACTGCATTAATTACATTTCTATAAACATAAGTATAAAATAACATGATTTGAAACACACAAAATAGAATTTATTAAGAGAAACTAAAGTATTTTTAAATTATTTTATTAATGCAAATAACTTTTTGTATTACTTTAGTGTACTTCAGTGAGTTTTCCAGTGTTGACTGAACACTCTGTGAGGCTCACCAGTAAACTCAGATACTTCTTTGCTTCAAAGACAACAGTTGAAAACTCAAACACAAACTGTTACTTCAAGGTAATGATGATATTTAACATCACAGATTTTGAAGAAATTCAACTTATAGCATTGCTATGAACTGAATGCTTGTGTCCCCTCAAAATTCACTTGTTAAAGTCTCCAACCTCTCGGTGTGATAGTATTTGGAACCCTTGAGGGGGTGATTAAGTTATGTGAATACAGCTCTCGTGATAAGATCAGTGATTTTATAAGGGATAGTTTTGCCAGGCGTAAGTAGTGCATGCCTGTACTCCCGGCACTCTGGGAGGCTGAGGCTGGAGGATCAGAGGTTCAAGCCCAGCCTGGGCAACTTGGTGACTTAGCAAGACCCTGTCTCAAGGGGGAGGGCACATGCGGTGGGGGGAATGTAGCTGAGTGTTAAGGCCCTGGGAAGGAGGGAGGAAGGGTATGAGAGAGGGAGGGGGACAGAGAGAGAAACACAGAGATTGAGAAACAGAGACAGGTTGATTCATTCTGTTTCTCTCAATCACAAGTTTAGATGAAAAAATACCTCATTCTCATAAGTTTTATTTTGTCATGTGTCCTTTCAAAAGAATATGTTAAAATTCTTAAAATAAAATGGCCATGATAACAGATAAGCATCAGGTAACCACTAATTCTGTAATTCCTATAAAAGATTTTTCCTATGTTCAATCACATATTTTTCTTTCTACTCTCCTCCTTCAAAGAATGTTTATAAACCCTACAAAATCCTATGAAAACTGAAGGATTATATTGGGCTTTCATTCTTGGTTAAAACATCTCAAACTATAAATACCCAAATTCCTTTTGACAGAATGTCACCCCATCCCTATTATTAGAAAACATTTATTAGAAAACATACAGTAAATGGGTTCCACAATTTTTTTCTTAAGGCCTAGGTATCAATATAACTTATGGTTCACTTGTATTCAGGTATGCAAATTAATGTAATTAATGCTATAGATTTCACATCATGAATATTCATAAATGGATTGCTACTATAGCTGTCATCCCTATTAATGACTGTGTGCTGAATTTTCAGCATTTAGGCTGAAAGAAAATATTCAGCACTAAGATCATCCACCATGAGCAAATGGGCCAAAGGAAAAGGCACCCTTTCCCTTAAGGTTGTGATTATGATCGTGAAGGTTGATATTTAACAAAGTTAATAAAGTGTTTTTCAAAGCAAAACGAGAGTTGAGAAACTCAAATGATTTTTAACTGGCTCTCCAAGCGTGTGTGTATAATAGAAAATGAGTTGAGATCACATTTGAAGAGATTTTCCTTTAGAAAAAAAATTCATCATATAAAAGAGAATTACCTAGGTAAAACAAGATCGTGACAGTTCCTAAATCAAGCAAACTACTCAAACCAAGCTGCTTCATGCAGCATGGCAATCCAATGAAGGGAATGGTCTCACGCCACATGCCCATAATCCCAGCTACATGGGAGGCTGAGCCAGGAGGATAGAAAGTTTGAAGTCAGCCTGGGTAACTGAGCAAGACTCAGACTAAAAATAAAACCAGGCTGGGAATGGCACAGTAATTGCCTAGTACTGTATGTGCAAGCCCCAAGGTTCAATCTGCCACAGAGGAGGGAGGGAGAGGGAGGGAGAGGGAGGGAGAGGGAGGGAGGGGGAGGGAGAGGGAGGGAGGGGGAGGGAGAGGGAGGGAGGGGGAGGGAGGGGGAGGGAGGGGGAGGGAGGGGGAGGGAGGGGGAGGGAGGGGGAGACAGAGAGAATGAATATGAAAATGTCCTCTTTGAAATGACACACTATAATGAATGGATTTAAGAAGAGGAATCATTCAATCCCCAGTAGTGGAGGGTAAAGAGAAGGGGGAAAGGGAGGAGGAGGAGAAAGAATATCTGAAGTCAATTTTATATTGAGCACTGGAATAGAAAAAAGGCTAAATTTTATAAAATGTATGATTAGAACGGTAAAATAAAGCTAGAGAAAGAAAGCAAAATGAAATTCTTCTGTCTCCAAACCATCCATATCTATGGCTTTAATATTCTTGAATTTGAACTCAAAATTCTTGCCCTTACAAAGAAAGACTAAAACCCAAAGCACTGACAGTATAGAAGTGGGTAAAAGTAACAGTAACATAGTTTTCCCTGATGCTAAACAAGACACACTTTTCTCTCAATAACAAGGGAGTTAAAGTGCATCAAAGGCTATAAATTTGTATGTCTAATAATTTAGATGAGGTAGATAACAAATATAACACATATAAACCTAATTTCCTCCGCTTTTGAGAACACATTTCCCCTAGAGTAAAACTATCACAGGTGATGGAGGTTAGAAAGAAATTAATAAATGAACTGTAACGTTTTCTTCTGTGTACTCATGAAAAAGTTCAAAGAAGACCCAGGAGAATGCAAACTACACATGAAAGACAAAATTCTACCACTAAAGAATGCTATACGTGAAAGAGAGATAAAAATCATTGTAAAGCTTTTTCTCTTCTTGTTAAATTTTTTCTGATATTTTTTTTTCTTTTTTTGATTTTTTGAAAGTCTTGCTATGTAGTTCAGGCTGGCCTCAAACTCACTGCAACCTTTCTGCCTCAGACTCCCAAGTGCTGGGATTACAGGTGTGTGCCACCACGCCAGCCTTCTGATAATGTTTTGAGAAAACGACTCAGCTTACATTGATTGAGTGGCCTGTAGATATAATTTCCCACAGAAACAAAACTTTTGGCAAGACGTTTTCAACTAATTTCCTATGTAAAATCAGCCTGTAATTTTCTACTGCTTTTTTCTGGCTTTATGAAGGTTGTACTAGCTTCATTAAATGAACTGGGTTAGTAATTTAGTTTTTCTATTAAATTAACTATTTCAGTTATGTTTAAAATTTTTAATCATTCACATTATTCTTTAACACTCATGTTACGTATTTCTTTTTCCCACTTTTCATTAGTCCATACTGGTTATACGGATTGAAGGGTTTCATTCTGGCTAATGTGTGCATGTGCATACCCTACTTATTCCCCCATGATCCCCTTCCCCCATGTTTTTGGGTGGCATATCAATGTGCGTAATATATTTCGATCATTATCTGACCTTATATGCCCTCTCCTCTCCCTTCCTCCCTTCCTCCCTTCCTGTCTAATAACAGCCTCCCTTCTACTTTCTCGTCATCGTTTTTAGATTCCACATATTAGGGACAATATATGATATTCGTCTTTCTGAGTTTGGCTTCAAAGGTTTTTTTTTTAAAGTACAGATTTACCTAAGCAGGTCCACCCTAGGTCATTTACTCCATACAGTTGAAAAAGTAATTGTGTAATAAACTGAAAGAGGAAAATTGCTTACCCATTCTCACATAGGCCAAAATTAGTCTTTTAACCTTGCTTAGCCTCCAAACTCTCACATCCTTCAAAAATGTGTGCATCTTTTTCTCGGCAACCCCTTCACTTTCCTCAAATCAAAATGTCCATTTTCTCACTGTAGGTCATCTGTACACCACACCATATTCATGCATTCTACTCCGGATAAGCATTTAAGTTGCTTCCAGCTTTTTTCTGTTGCAAATAATGCTACTACAAACAATCTTGAATATGTTGCTTAACACATGAATGTATTCATTTTTATTGAGGACTATACCCAGAAGAACCAGCAAGGCTGTATCTCTTCAGCCATGGCTGAATCTGAGGAACAGATTCCAAGTGGTAATGGCAGGAGCATTCAACAGTGTCTATTCCTCTGCCCCCTGAATATTTGCCATTGTTAGTATAATTGTGCCCAATGTAGACATGATAAAATAATATCTCCTCATAATTTAATGTCTATTTTCTCCTTTAAACTTTTCTCTCCATTCTTTTTCTTTATCCTTCTTTTCCCCCTTTACATTAGATATCCTCTTTTGTGAGGTTTCTGTTCAGGTCTTTTGCTACTTTTCCCCCAGTACCAGGAATTGAACTCAGGACCTTGCACTTATCAGGAAGGCACAACACCACTGAGCTAAATCCCCAGCCCTGTCTTTTGCTATTTTTTAACTGGACTGTCTGTCTTTTGCATATCAATTTGTAGAAGTTCATTATATATTCTAGATACATATCCTCTGTTACTTAAAATGTACTGCAAATATCTTTCCCTACTGTGAAATTTGTCTTTTTACCCTCTTAGTGCTATATTTTGATGAACAACATTTCTTAAATTTAATCTCTACCTCTCCCCTGGCCCTGGTACTGGGGATTGAACCCAAGGCAATGAGCTATATCCCCAGCCTTTTTTGGAGATAGGCATTACTAAACCACTAACTTGCCCAGGCTGGGCTGGAAATGGTGATCCACCTGCTTCAGTCTCCCAGACTGCTAAGATTACAGACGTGTACCACCATTGCTGGCCCAATGTTTTTCTTTTGACTGGTGTTTTATACTGTTTATAAAATCTCTATATTATTAATATAATCTACTGTTATCTTCTTTTATCTTTAACATTTAAAACATTTTAACCAAAATAGGTTTTTGTATATGGTATGAAAAAGGCATTTTGCCCTAGAAGAATATCTATTATTAACATTTTTTAAAATGTAACTGGCAGAATTTTAGTGAGCACACACAAAAAAATTAAAAGCAAAATGTTGCAGACAAAAAAATATATATATAACAATATAATTTGTGGTGGTTAAGGCAGAATGTCAACTTAATTGGCTTTGGGGTCTACCCAAGAGACTGGTAGAGTCCGGGTAGGTTGCAGAGGTGTGGCCTTGGGGTCTTTGTCTGGTCCCTTCCTCTCTAGTATAGTTCCCCTGCTCTGCTTTCTGGCCTCCACGAACTAAGCATCTTTGTCTGCCATGGTCTTCTGCAATGTTTCAGCTCTGAAGCCACCTGACCATAGAATGAATTCTCAGAAACTATAAGCCAAATGAAATCTCTCGCTCCTCCTTCAAGTTATAGGTGTCATGCGTGGTGTCTCAGCAATGAGAAAGTTGACTAATAAATCATTCTTCTTCCCTTCCCATCCCCTTCCATTTAATGAAAGTAAATGAAGAAGTAATGAACTGGCTAAAATTCTACGAGTTACATTTTTTAAAAATGTTAACATAAATCCCCGCCAACATACAGGAGGGTGAGCCGCTCCCAGCGCACAAGAGGAGGCTTCCGGGCTGCCGTACCATCCCCGCCAGCACACAGGAGGTGAACTGCTCCCAGCACACAAGAGGAGGCTTCCGGGCCACCTTACTACCCCCACCAGCACACAGGAAGTGAGCCACTCAAGCGCCAACAGCACCACCCCTCACCCCGGCGAAATGAGAAGACATAAACAAGTCTCAAAACCAGACTTCCAGATCACCTACAGAAACCCCAAAGGGAAACGAGATGGAACACGCTGAGACTCAACCACCTGGACTCCCTGAACTGGCAACAAAAGAGGATCTGGAAAAAATGAAATCAAAAATAATTTCTCAGATAACAGCAGAGATTGTGCTCATAGTGTAAGACATGATTAACAAATCTAGAGAGGAGCTCAGGAACACAATGGAATCCCAACATAGGAAACAAATGGAATCCATAAAACAGATGCAAACATTTCCAGGAGATTAAAAACTCCACTGAAAGTTTATGCAGCAGAATGAGCCAATGTGAGGACAGAATTTCAGATATAGAAGATAAGACTGCAATTAGTGACCAGGAAAAGAAAAATTGCTTTAAAATTATAAGGGACCACGAGAAATCAATCCAGCGCTGCTAGACAATGCAAAGAAGAATAACATAAGACTGACTGGAGTCAATGAAGAAACAGGAAAGACTGCAGATGACATAAAAAAAATGTTCACAGAAGTGATGGCAGAAAGCTTCCCAGGCAGGGGAAAAGAACTTGACATACAGATAAATGAGGCATATAGGACTGCAACTAGCCTTGATCAAAAAAAATCTACACATAGGCATGTAATTGTTAAGATTCCAGAAACCCAACAGAAGAACAAAATTCTACAAGCAGTTAAGAGAAAAGAAACAAATCACATACAAAGGAAAGCCCATCAGAATCACACCAGACTTCTCAATGCAAACCCTCAAGGCAAGAAAAGATTGGAGTGATGTATTTCAAGCCCTAAAAGAAAACAGCCTCCAACCCAGATTGATGTACCCTGTAAAATTATCTTTCAAAACTGATGGAGAAATAAGACACTTCCGTGACAAAGAGCACCTTAGGAACTTCATGAATACCAAACAAGCACTCCAAAACATTTTAGACAATATCCTAGGAAAAGACAACGAGGATCACAACCCCAGGAAGCCCAGCAGAATGAATCCATAGGGTGCAACAAGAAATTAAATGCAAAGGGGGAGACTCCAACAAAAAGAAAACGTCATGACAATGATAAATCAATATGTATGAGTTATAACCTTCACTGTTAATGGTCTCAATTCACCAGTCAAAAGAAACAGACTGGCAGAATGGGTCAGGAAGCAAGATCCAACAGTATGCTGCATACAAGAAACACATTTACTTCAAAAAGAAACTCTTAGTCTAAAAGTTAAAGGGTAGAAAACAATACTCCATGTGACAGGAACCTGAAAAAAAGAAAAAAAAAAAAGCAGGAGTAGCTATCCTCTTTGCAGATCAAATGGATTTCAAATGAAAATCTGAAACACTCTAGTCCCAAGAATTTCAGATAAGGGATACTCAACTTGTATGTACAAATCTATTGTGAACACATGTTTTCATTCCTCTCAAGTACAAACTTAAAAACAGGACTGTTGGTTCTTTTACAGTAATACAAGGAATTTCTATGTTGTTTTCCAAAATGGTTTTATCATTTTACATTCACATTAGCAGTATTAGAAAGTTCTAACTGGTTCACACCTAAGCTGACATTTGTTCTTTTAAAACTTTTAACTTCATCTCCCTAATGAGTGTATATTTCAATCTTGTTATTGTACTGACTAGTATTTTTCTGATTCTAGTGTGGCACACCTTTCCTTGTGCTGTACTGGCTATTTATCATCCTCTTTTGTCTACTTTTTAATTGGGTTGTCTATGAATGAGCTGTAAGATTTCTTTATATATTCTGGGCACAGGTTATATGCATTATAAATATGGTCTGTTTAAGGACTACTTTTCATTTTAATGATGTCATTTAAAGTTCTAAATTTTGATAGAATCTCATTTATCAAGTTTTTTCTTTTATACGCCATGTTTTTTATATCCTAGGAAATTCTTGCCTACCCTAAATTCATAAACATTTTCCCTTATAATTTCTTCTTAAAGTTTTATAGTTTTAGTCTTTCATATTTAGGTTCATAGATCCTTTCAAGTTATTTTTAGGTATGGAAATAAAGGGTTGAGGTTAATTTTTTATATACAGATACCAGGTGTTCTAGTGCCATTTGCTGAAAACACTATCTTTACCTCTGCTCTTGAATTGAGTTTATGTTCTATAAAATGTTAATGTTAAATAATCTTTCAAAACTCAGTGGACCATATATGTGTGGTTCTATTTCTACAGTCTGTTTTATTCCAATGATCTAAATGTCTTTCCTTACACCAACACTGTCTTCATTACTGTAGTTTTAGAGGAAGTCTTAAAATTAGGTACTAAATGTCTTCCAACATTATTCTTCTTTTTCTTTTTACTTTTCTAGGTCCTTTGTACTCCTACGTAACTTTTAAATTTCAGTATCTAATTCTTCATTTATAGCAAGTATACATAGACCTGAATTTTTATATGTACCTTGTGTTTTCTAATCCTGCTAAATTCAAATACAAGTTCTAGGGGCTCCTAGAGATTTCTTAGTATTTTCTCTGTAAATGATCATTTCATCTACATATAAAGATTTTACTTCTACCTTGCCAATCCTATGGCACTTATTTTTATTGCCAGACTATTTTGGTTTGGGCCTATATTTGAAAGTTTAATGGACAGATGAAGAGTAGGCATATCTGCCCTTGTTCCCCACCTTAGGGAGAAAGCATTATATCTTCTCCATTCATATAAGGCGTTTTTGCTGGAAGTATGGAGTACATGTCTTTGATCTGTAGAGAAGGTTCTGTTCTACTTCTAGTCTGATAGCTTTTACCATGAACAGCTGTAGAATTTAGTCCAGTACTTTTTCTGCAACTACTGACAGGATCATATGGCTTTTTCCTTTCCTCTGTTAAAATGATGACTTCTGGGGGTGGATCTTCCAATGCTGAACCAACACTGCCATCTCTATAATAAAACCACTTTCTACATCCTGCCAGATCTGACTTCTAATAGTTTGTTTTATTAAACAAATTTCTATCTATATTCCTACCTTTTTCTCTATTATCTTTATCCAGTTTTAGTATTAGCACAATGTTGATTTCCTAAAATGAGGGGGGAAGTGTTCCTTTTTTCTGCTTTAAATGTTTGATATAATTTATCAGTTAAAATGTATATGAACCTGTTGTTGTCATATAGATAGATTTTCAAGCCCGGAATATACTTTCTTTAAGAGGTGCTATTCAAATTTTATATTTCCTCCAGAGTTAGTTTCATTAATTTGTCTTCCAAGGTACTTCCTAGAAGTTATCAAATTTATTTCAAAAAAGATTTTTGTAATATGCTTTCTGCATCCTTTCAAATTTTGTAAAATCTGTGGTAATTTCTCCTAGATCTTGATATTGTAATTTTTAAAAATGTATAATTATTGTGTAATAGGAAGAAAAGGTCTAAAGGAGTAGGGGAAGTGGGAGGGGTAGGGGAATGGAAAGAAGGGAAAAGAAAAAATATGAGAAAAGGAAAAAAATGGAAACAAAGTCTTTGGAAATAGGGAAGGGTGGAGGGGGTGAAGGGAGGGCAGGGGAAGGGGAAAAAATAAGAACCAAGATACTCATATAAAGGTACAAGATCCCAGTGATGTATGTAAATGTATTTTATACCTAAAATGTACCAATAAACTTAATGGGAAAAAAATAAAATAAAAATGTTAACATATTACTTCACCCTATTTTGCAGTTTGTTCATAGGCTTCTTGGTTTTTGTTTTTTGGTTTGTTTTTTTTTGGTACCGGGGATCGAACTCGGGTCCTTGCACTTGTGCAGCAGGAGGCAAAACCACTGAGCTAAATCCCTGGCCCTATAGGCTTCTTGAATAACATGAACAACCACAAAGATAACACAGTTAACATTTATTTCATGCCTATCAGGTATCAGGTCTCCTATAGAGTCATTCATTATCTTGCATAATTCTAACAATGATCCTATCAGATGAATACTACTGCCACTATTTAATAAATAGGAAAACAGAATGGAAGGATGTTGCCCAAGGGCCCAAGCTCTTGATCATTGCCTCCCTTATAACCTTTATTTCTGAACTCACAGATTTTCTATCCTACACAAGTGTTTTCATAAGTACTTTCATTAGTTCAGATAACAACAAGAAATATATCTTTCTTCCTTTTAAGTTTCCAGCACATTCCCATAGGGGAACACTCTATGTGCTAACTGTAAATAATCATGTACAGCCATCCCTCTGTATCTGTCAGTTCCAAATCCATGGATTTGGACAACCACAGATAAAAATTTTTCAGGAAAAAAGTTCCATCTACACTGAACATACATAGGCTTTTGTTCTATTACTATTCCCTAAACAATTTAGCACAACAACTATTTACCCAGCATTTACTTTGTACTAGTTATTATTAATAATGTAGGGCTGGGGCCAGGGATTTAGCTCAGTGGTTCTGCCGCCTGCCTTGCAAACGCAGGGACCCGAGTTCGATCTCCGCCCCCCCCCCCAAAAAGGAAAAAATAATGTAGGGCTGATTTAAAGTAAACGTGAGGATATATGTCAGTTATATGAAAATATGATGCTATCTCAAACAAGGGAATTGAGTATCAACAGATTTTGGTATCCATGGGAGTCCTAGAACCAATCCCCCGCAAATAACAAGTGATGAGTGCACTTCTCATTTGCCAGTACAGGAAAAATTATAAGAGAATCAAATCAAGATATCTCTAGGAAGTGGCATGAGAATAGTTATGGTTAGCATTACTATAATTCAGTGGACTAAAGAATTTTAAAAATTGAGTCACTAGTACATTATCTCAAAACTATTAAGACACAGTGGCCTATATGGTTATCTTAAAATTTCTCATATATCTTATTTTGAAAGACAATGTAGGAATATCCAAGATCTCTACCTGCTATCTAGAGAATTCCAGATCCCCATGTTGTCCCAATTAGGGAAAAGGCACAGGAAGTATTCTCCCACCTCTCTAGAGAAAGGAGGAGTGGGGGGGGGGGGAGAAGGGGGAAGAAGAGAAGAGAAAGAAAAGGCAGAAGAGGAAGAAGAAAAGGAGGAAGAAGTGGAAGAGGAGGAGGAAGAAGAGAGTGGTGGTGGCCACTTCCTGTGTGTCTGACCAGGCTATCCCTGACCACACAAAAGCATCGGATCTGGCTGCCACCGAAGGCAGGCATCATCTTCAATCTGTCTCAAAGAGAATTCACACCACTCATAGAATTCACACCAGATGCCTTCCTAAGGACAAATAAATATGAGGGATACAGACTCATGGTGCCAACATTGCAAAACAAGTTTCAGATTTGACTTCTAGGAAAAGTGCTAAAGAGTTGGGTGAAGAGGAAAGCAAGCAGCAGCAAAGTGGCAAAGGAGTAAATGAGTTGGGACTTTTAAATTCATTGTACGTTCCTTTCAATAAGTTACATGACGTATTTCCCAACTAAAAATATTAAGGACATCACCAAGGATAACAATATTAACAGATATGCAACACTAGGGCCAGGGATTTAGCTCAGTGGTTCCACTGCCTGCCTCGCAAGCAAAAAGACCCGAGTTCGATCTCTGACACCAAAAAAAAAAAGTTTGTACTAACAGATATGCAACACTATAAAATATCTCCTTTTAAAATGTTTCAAAATTCAACAGTAAATTTTCATAAACATACTACAGATATAAAATTAAATTCAGTAAGAATTCTTTAACTATTTCAAGATTTCAAATTTTTATAATTATATAAATTTATTTAAAAAGCATTGAGTTTGAATGAATCTATTTTTAAAGGTTCTAAGAATTCATAATGAAAATAAACTTTTGGGCTGAGGATTTAGCTCAGTGGTACCACCACTTGTCTTGTAAGTGCAAGGTCCTGAGTTCGATCCCCAGCACCAAACATGAAAAATGAAAAGAAACTTTCATGGTAGCAGATAAGATTTTTTTTTTTTTGGTACAAAAAGCAGCCAAATTGCAATGAGTTACAGATACATTTTAATCTATAGGAAGCTTTATTGTACAACAAGCAAAGCATTACCATAAAGTGTAGATATAAAAAGTCTTTTCCATTTTCTTTGCTTCAACTGACCACCAAAGTTCCTACTCATTTTGTAAAGTGGAACTAGAAATAATTAATTTCAGAGGCAGAAGCATCATTTGATGGAGCTCAAGTAAAAGAAAAGATTTCCAAATCTGCCCAAAGGGAACCATACTTAAGAATTTTGATTTCTCACTAATCCATTTGGTGAAGGTGAATAAAAGCAAGCCCATCCCTCCTCAGCATGTGGCAACAATGAAGAAAAAGGAGGCTCTGGCTCTGTCTGCAACACATCCATCTACCACTTCTGGGCTCTTTTGCCTCTTGACTCCGCCTCCCTGCATCCCCTGCCCCCTTCCTCTATTTCCTTAGCTTAGAATGGCCTAACCATCTAGCAAAGAAATTATAAGCGACGCAGGTTCTACTCTGATTAGAGCGCAGAAACATCCAGGCGCTGTCTACGCGTGCCGCGGCTGAAGCTTCCACCAAGTGACCCAGAGTAGAGGTCTCAGTTTAAAACAAGACGTGTGGAAAACTGTTCCACTCCACTCTTCAAGATGATTGCATAGGTTTTGTTTTTTTCCTACCAAGATAGTATTTGTAAAACTATTTCTTTTGAACTACATTAACTTTGTAGGACATAGAAGTATTCTAAATCATCTTTAACATTAAAAAAAACCCTAAATTTTACTAAAATGTAATAATAGTCAAAGTTTTCTTTCTGTTTCATTAATTAGATAAGCTTTTTCTTAGTGTACTCTATAAGCCATGATCCCAGGGAATGATTTATTTCAATGTTTTATACTTTAAAAACTCTATAAATGGGCCGGAGATCTAGCTCAGTGGTTCTGCCACCTGCCTCGCAAGCACAAGGACCTGAGTTTGATCCCCAGTACCAAAAAAACAAACAAACAAACAAAAAACCTCTATAAATATCAGTTTAATGATGGAAAGATTAACACTGATCTTTGAAAATGATTATACAAATGAATGGAAAAGAATTCTAATTCTAGTGGGAAGGAGGTCAAGCCCACATATTTGTAAGCTTTTATTTTCCTTATTTTAATAAACTAAAAAAACAAATCACAAATCTAGAAATCTTGTACAAATATACTATAAGGGTGTCAACAATAGTTCTTTCAAGGTAGTCTTTCGTGTAAATAAAGTCTTTCTTTGGAAAGTTCATAATTTTCCTTACAACCAAAACCTTTCAGTTTGCCATGTACATACAATTTCAGCAATTTTGAAGTTGATTATATTTGAGACTACTTCTACCTGTCTCTGAAGTTCTGCCAAGTTGTAAGGTAAGGCACCCTCAGCCAACGGGGCTATTCTCTCGATATCTGCCAAAGTCAAGCGCCTTAAGGAAAAAATATGAGAAAGGAAGAATTATTAAGTCACCAACAAACTCCTCACATCAAGAGCATCATTTCTCAAGAAAAGGCTATAATTTATAAGTATTATTTCCCTGTTCACACAGATCATTTTATTGAGGTAAAAATTTTAGACCCTGTTTATAACGATAAAAACAAGATTCCAGAGAAATAACAGTGAAGTGCATAAAATTCTTTTTTATTCATTTTATTAGTACTAGGAATTGAACCCAGTGCCTCACACATTGCAGGCAACCACTCTACCACTGAGCTACATCCCAATCGGTCTTTAACTTTTTGAGACAGGGACTTGATACATTGCTCAGGCTGGTCTTCAACTGGCAATTCTCCTGTCTCAGCTTCCCAGCTACTGCCCCACATGCCTAAGTATAAGGCGTAATAGAACTATATGGTGAAGGTTTAAATTGTTTAAATTACAGTAAAAGACACATTGCCATTAATCCCTTTCAAAATACTCCCCCTTGCTTTGAACACACTTATCCCATCATTCTTGCCACTTTCTGAAGCAGTCATGGAAGTCCTCTTTCATAAATGTCGTTTCAAGGCATGATCAAAAATACAGTGAATACTGTTCTTGAGTGCCATCCATTAGAAAGGCAGGCCCATAAAAACATTAAGATGTGTCCTCATCCACCTTGCTCACCAGATCTGGCAATGTGCAACTTCTGGCTCTTGCCCAAAGTCAAAATGACCAGGAAAGGTAAATGTTTTGAATCAAGGCAGGACATTGAGGCAGCCCAATAACACAAGTAATGGTACAAAAGAGGACTTCCAGAACTGCTTTGGAAAGTGGCAAGAATGATGGGATGAGTGGGTTCAAAGCAAGGAGGAGTATTTTGAGGAGGCTTAATGGCAGTGTCTTTTAGTATAACAAATTTTTAAAATTTAAACATTCATTGTATTTTTCAATCACATTTTGTACATGAATTCAATGAGACTCCAGTGATAGATATTAAATGTGAAGAAATCATTCCTGCCACAAGCAAAGTACAGACACTGACAGTCCATACATATTCAGTGAATCCCCTCAGCATATCTATTTAATGCATAGGTGCAAAGTACCTTAGAAGGAAGGATATAAAACTGATAAATACTGGTGCCTCCAAAGAAGGGCAGGAGGATAAAAAGGAGAAATTTTTACAATATACTCTTTCAAGTCCTTTGAGTTTTGAACCATGTGACTGTTCTGTTGTCTCCAAAGGTTTACTAAAAAAGTACAGTCCATGAACCAACTAAAAGGTCACTTTAGATCCAGTTTTGAGGAAAACCTTTTGAAATCACTTACTATCATGAAGGAAGCTCAAAATCTTTGCTAAACATGTGAATTTTATTTATTTATTTATTTATTTTTGGTACCAGGGATGGAACTCGGGACCTTGCACTTGCAAGGCAGGCAGCGGAACCACTGAGCTAAATCCCCGGCCCAAATGTGAATTTTAGATGGACAAGACAGGCCAAATCACCAAAGACAGATGATAATAAGATAGCTGATGTATTTAGTATCATCTCCAGTCCAACAATTAACTATGTAGAATAAGGCTATAAATCACATACATACACTGAACTTCTATTGGTCCTCAGTTCTAGAGATAAAGCCATTTTTCAGGTGTTGTTATACTTAAAGAACTATTAGAGGTGACCAAAAAAAAAAAAATCCAATCTTTTAATAGACAAAAGCTCTTTCCACAGATATGTTAAGTATTCATAGGCAAGTGTTTTTCTTCGGATTTGCATAATACTTTGCAAATTAAATGCCTTTTAGGTGCTTTTGTTTTGTTTTGTTGTTAGTACTGGGAATGTACCCAGGACCCTCATGCTGAACTACATCCTCAGCCCTCTTATATTTTTCACTTTGAAACAGAGTCGCCCTAAGTTGTCCAGCCTGGGCTGGAACTTGATTGTCCTGCCTCAGCTGCCCACAGCGCTAGGATTACAGGTGTGTGTCACCACACCCAGCTTGGTTGTCTTCTGTTGTTATTGTTTGTTTGGAGTAGTGAATACCTGAGCTTGTCTATGATATCTATGACGATAATGTTCTAGGCATATCTCAAGAAAATGATACTCTCTGACACAAAAACAGTGTACACTGTTTAATAAGTGACCTTTTACAACAAACTGAAATAGTTATAAGATTCGTCCATGCATCTCTAGCTACATAAATTGAAGCAAATTTCCACAAACCTCTGGAAATTCATACACTTCCAGAGAGCCCAGACTAAATCAGCCTTCTTCCTACCTTTCTTCTCACTTCCCTCCCCTTCTCTTTTTTTTTTTTTTTTTGGTACGGGGGATTGAACTCGGGTCCTTGCGCTTGCGAGGCAGGCATTGGAACCACTCGGGTCCTTGCGCTTGCGAGGCAGGCATTGGAACCACTGAGCTAAATCCCCAGCCACCCCTCCCCTTCTCTTTCTTCCTTTTACCACTTCCCTCTCTCATGCCCCCCAGCCCCTCCTTCTTTCCCTCATTCCCCTTTCCATCTTTTTTCTCCTTTCTTCTCCACCTCTGTTCCCTATCCTTTTCCCCTCTCCCATCTACCACTACCCTCAGTCATCTTCTACCTCTTTCTCCTGTTTCTCATTTCTGCCTGTTTCCCCTTCTTGAAATTTATATATGGAATAAACTATTGCTAAAATGAACTAAATAGACACCACTGATTCACATTTTTTTTAAAAAACTGCCCTATAATAAATATCATGAAGAATTACTGGAATAGTTACCCTGAAGCATTATATAAATCTGCAAGCTGGTACAGGATATCAATTTCGAGTGGGGTGACCTGGCCATAGCGTATGGCACTCTGGGCAAATTCCTCTGGAAGAGAAAGGGAAAAAAAATGCTAAAATCTTGACAGATTCTTAATATTCCACAAACTTCCATCTTAACCAACTGAATTCTGAAAGTTAAAGGGATTTTAGTAGCAGGATAAAGGTCTAAAACTGAATTAAAATACTTAAGTTCAACTACGTGAAAATCACTATGCATTTCTGAAAGCCAGGAAAAGATAAAATGTTAAGAGGATGCCACAGCAAAAACAGATAAATGAACTTCTATGGTAGAACAATCTTTAGAATCCCCTCTTCTCTGGTTTCCTAATTCTGCTCTCCAGAGCTATGTGGTAAAAGAAGCGGCTGTTTTCCAGTCACCGAAAACATCTTTCTGGGACAGCTCCTCCCAGAAGAAACAAGCTGCTGCCACTGTGCCACTGACCTGTTTGACAAACTGGGCCACAGTTCTTTTCAAAAGGGTCAAAGCCACTTTTCCATTCCTGACTTCTGCATCCCATTAAATCCCCCTGGGTTTCTGGAGCCTGAGTGAAACACATATACATACAGTGACACTCTCTAGATCCGGCTTTAGCGTGCTGAACTGAGATCAGCCTATGCTTACATGATGAAAGGCGAAAATGCTGAAATTCAAGTTGATCCTTTCAAATCTTACCTTTTGTGACTTCAATATCTTTCCTTGTACCGGCTAACGTACTATATATCTTCCTAACAAGTTCCATGTTATTCAACAAGGAGTTAAAAGCATTGAAGTAAGAGAAGCTAACTTGATGTGAAATACTTCCTCCAGCAGCCTAGGAAATGACAACACAAAAAATTTTAAAAAGCAAAAGCAAGGAACATATTTTAGACACCACACTTTTCTCAAAGAAGATCCAAAGGAGTTTTGATCGTTAAAATGATTAACAACCAGTGCATAAATACAAGGAAAGTACCATACTGAAAACAGTACGTTTCAGGCCCCCAGGGAAGTCTATGTAATTTTGGTTTTAAGGAAGAAAGCAACATCTGGAAGTTGGACTTCATACTTCATCTACCTATGAGGTCAGAAAGAACAAATATAATTATAACAGACTGAAAATAATAGTTATTTAAACAAGACTTTCAAGACCCTCAACTATGGAACTCCTGCTAGTCCTAGATAAATATAATATCAATGTACAATATAAGGAACATTTTTTTGAGCTTGCTTTTTTCCCTTATACACATATACAAAAACAAGTGATAACTTTTCTTGGGGGGTTGCTGGGGATTGAACCCAGAGCCTCCTGTGTGCTAAGCATGCATTCTATTGCTGAGCTGTATCCCCAGTCCTATAACTGTTTTATTTATTTTATTTGCGGTACTAGAGATTGAACCCAGTGCCTCATGCATGCTAAGCAAGCACTCTACCACTAAGCCACATCCCTAGTATGTTCTTGTTCTCAAAATTTATCTTTCTCTCCCTTCCCCACCCCTCCAATCTTGCAAAGCTGCCCAGGCTGGGTCAAACTTATGATCCTCCTGTCTCAGCCTCCCCAGTAGCTAGGATAGCAGGCATATGTCACTGCACCCAGCTCCCAGTAAATTTAAATTTTAAGACTAATTTTATTATGTCAATTTTCTAAATTTTAAGGCCACTGTAATAATTAAGATACTTAATAGGCTGTGCTGATCTCTGAATCTGTATCATGAAAGGTCCAACTACCAAAGCTTCCAGAAAAATGTACAAAAAGTCTGACTATTTGTTTTCTACTAAGTTATGTCTTCACTGAACATCACAAAAGAGGCTCTCTCATGCTGGGTTGAGGGAGTGGCCTTCAGCACTTTTGCAACATGAGGAAGTAACTTCTCCCTATGCCCACCACTTGAACATAAACTCAAAAGAGAAGCTATTTTTCAGTTTCCAAAAGCCTAATTTCCAATGCAGAGATACTGATATGGTTAAAAACATTCTTTATTAAAAACTCAAAGAAATGCATATGGAAATATCAGTGTGACAATTTTAATCATAAAAGTCTATTCCAAATAGTGTAGGTAATGATGGCAAATGGAGCCAACCCACCACTCATCCAACACATTTCTTAACCCAAATACAGACTGTATTTTTTGGGGGGTACTGGGGATCAAACTCACAACCTTGTGCTTGAGAGGCAGGCTTGGTGCCACTGAGCTAAATCCCCAGCCCCAGGTTGTGTTTTTATTAGCTTGAATTTGGACACCAATGACCCAAAAGCGGGACTCAAATAACTTAAAATATTCCTCTGATGACTAGAAATGTCTTTTGGTAAACTGAGGCTATAAAACGTCCATCCAACCTCGCTGAAAAAGATTAAATGATTCCATTCACCCTAAGATACACTGAGTGAGCCTTTCCCGCTAGGATTTTCTTCCCTTCTTCTTGCCATCATTCCCTGTCTCTTTCTCTTTCTTGCTTTCTTTCCTTCCTTCATTTTTTGGTTGGGGTATGAGGTAAAGGTAAGGGAGTGGGGGGTCACGTCAGGGAGGTGAAATGTTGCAGGAGAAACTGACATGCTCCATGTTCAGATCCATTGAAGAAAAAGACCAGAAGTTGATCTTTTTACCCCTAGTCTAAATCAGGGATAATGGTCTTCAGCTGAAACAACAAAAGTGCCCATTGGCTTTCCTCCATTCAAAACAAGCAGTAATCAAAAACTTATACCTAAATACAATGCACGAACAAGAAAATTGGTAAGTGAGAAAAGTGTCACCACTCTATGTGAGGAAGTGGATGACATGAGTTTGCTATTCGTCCATTTGTCCAGATGATTATTTTAGAGATTTGCAGTTTGAAAGACAAAAAAAACTGTGTCTGGCACATACACACTGAATGCATAGGTGAAGAGGAAGAGAGAGGCGTAAGCCACAGAGGCTGATGGCCACATATTTCCTCCCTACCTTCTGCCATAGACATGGTTATTACAACAGTGTAGACAGAATGACGATCCCTCCAACAGAAAAAGGAAGAAGCCATCCTTACAACAAGACCCTGGGAGCCTGGTAGGGTGGAAAGAGGTCAAGATGAAGGCAGTAGTGTCTGGGAGAGGTACTGCCCACTGGAAAAAGAACCACTCACCCTTATCTACAAACGCTCATTTCCTTTGAACTGGATCCCATAAATGGGAACGAACAATTTGGAAATACGAGAGCAAGGTGTTATCTCTGGATAAAGCTATGATCTAAGGAAAGACCACTCACCATCACCTCTACCACCCTTACACACAGACACGCACGCACACGCACGCGCACGCACACACACACACACACACACACACACACACACACACCCTGTTTACTTGCTACCCATCGAACATGAAGTTTGAAGAATCCAGAGTCAGATGGATCCAGGGGCCAATTGAGGCCCCATGGGTTCAAAATGTTTCAGGAGACAGAAAGGTGAAGTATTAGCTTTTTACTTACTGAAACTAAGTTCTCCTCCACAAAAGGAGTAAGCATGTGAGACCGAATGGTAACCATGATGTCACTGAAATCCAGACCAGAAATCATGCCAGTTTTGCTTTTGTCTTTCAGTGCAAAGGCTTGTCTTGCATGTTCCAGCTGCAGCTCCTAGAAGGAAAAAATTAGAAGTAGAGCATTAAATTGGAACAAGCGTATCCGTTTTGGAAAGGAAGGAAAGACAGCTATCATTACTCCACATGTACTTACTCTAGAAACAAACAATGTACAGCTCTGAAATTGCAACAAAGCTTTTCTTTCTTGCAAATGTACTACATATGACTCCTCAAGAAAAAGAATAAACCAGAGCATGACAATAAAGAGGAGGAAAGAAACTTCAGATTTTACTTGAAAAGTTTTCATCACTGAAAACAAAGAGAGTATGTTTTCGGTGCCTTATTTCAGCCTTTAAAATACACAGTAATTTATTCTCTACTTGAAAATTTTCTTGTCATCCAAAAATACTTCTTGAATTAAAGAGTTTACATTCATTTTCAGTTTTTCAGTTTTAAATGTTGCAAGCAAAGTCAGTCTCTCTCCCTGAATTGGACATTTTTTTTATTTTAAAAAATCAGCTCAGTGTGAAACTACCAACTGGTAAGTACACTACTTCATAATGCTAAAATGAAAATTATGAATAGCACACTGCATGAGCAGTGTTCGGCTATCACTATGTTGGGCCTCGGGCACCATTACTCACTGTAAGACAATCCAGAATATCTCTCAACTTTTGAACTACTGTATGACCAAACTTCATAATAAGTGCTAGCAATAAAAAAAAAAGTGCCAGGCCGGGGATTTAGCTCAGTGGTTCCACCGCCTGCCTCGAAAGTCCAAGGTCCTGAGTTCGATCCCTGGTACCAAAAAAAAAAGTGCCAGTGATCCACTGGGCACCATTCAGAAGTCAAAATCTGAGTATGCTAGTATGTCTGCACTGGGGACCCATGACATAATCCAAATAGATGTCTTGGCACAATATCATAAGAGCACTATCAGATGCCATTTTTGTGCTCTTTCCAGCTCTGGAAGTAACAGTCATATATCTAAATTATGTAAATATTACTTAAAGATTAAATATTATGAGTTTCATGGCATTTATTTATCAAAGACTTTAAATCAATCTTGCTTTACCTTTTTCTGACATTTAAAATAGCTCTTGGTAGAAGTCACACCCTTTTCCTTAACTATATTTTCCTATGGACTTGTGATCTCTCAATTTCAAAGACACTGAAATTACTTTAGCAGGTATTTGTTTTATAATTCATTAAGCTATACATTTGTTTTATGTGGCTTTCTGTATATATTTAAACAAAAATTATAAGTGATTTTTTAGCAGGGTGATGTGCTAGACAGAAGTATATCAAGCCTAATAAATTTTTCAATAGTCTTAACTTTCAAAGTCAAATGATAACACTAAGAAAATACCTACAGAAAAAGATATATTTGGATTTGCATGAAAAGAGGAATATAAATGGAGAAGCAAACTCAACTGGTAAATATGTACGTCCAGATCAACAACCAGCATGATTTGACAACATTTTCTCTTATTCATCTTTTTCTGCTTTACTCATTCTGCCTAACTCCATCTATCTTTTCATCACCTCAATTCCAACTTGCACCCTTCAAATGAAGCAGGAGCCAGGCAAGGTGGTGCACGCCTAGAATCCCAGCCTTTAGGAGGCTGAGGTAGGAGGACCGCAAATTCGATCCCAGCCTAGGGCAACTTAGAAAGGCCTTGTCTCAAAATAAAAAATAAAAAGGGGCTAATGATGTACATAGGTGCAAAGGCCCTGGGTTCAATCCTCATTGTCGGGGAGTAGGGGAGAAAGCTGGCTGATGCAGGAAGTATTCCACCAAAAAGAAGTAATGAAAGATAAAATCCAGCAAATGGGAGATTCAACATAGCAGAAAGGTAAATGGATTCTCCAGATAAAAGGGAGGTCACAGAATCACAAAGCCCAGCTTTAGACCTCAACACGAGTTAGAAAATGCTAGGAAAATGGAGCTGCTACTGTGGATAACAGTCTGCCAGTTCCTCAAAAAGTCAGACATAGGGGTCAGGGATACAACTCCATGGTAAAGCATTTGCCTGCTTTGCACAAAGCCCTGGGTTCACCCCACGAACCGCCAAAAAAAATTAAAGAATTACCATTTGACTCAGCAATTCCACTAGTAGGTATATGCCCCAAAATACTGAAAACAGGTATTCAAATAAATAGTTATACATAAATGTTTATAGTAGCACTATTCACAATAGCCACAAGGTAGGAACCACCCAAATGTCCATCAACAGATGAACAGACAAAAATATTATACATTTCTATAATGGAATATTATTCAGGCCCAAAATGAAAGAAGTATTAATTAATACTCGCTACAATATGGATAATCCTTGAAACATTAGTATGACAGATGAAAAAAGCCACAAACAAAAGGTTATACTGGGGCCAGGGATTTAGCTCAGTGGTTCCGCCACCTGCTTCGCAAGCGTAAGAACCCAAGTTTGATCCCTGGTACCAAAAAAAAAAAAAAAGGTCATACTGTCTGATTCCATTTATGTGAAATGTCCACAGAAACAAAAAGCAGATTGGTAGTTGCTAAATGGGCATGGGATTTTTTTTTTTAGGGTAATAAAAAATTTTTGAAACTAGATAAAGGTAAGTGGTTGCAAAATACTGTGAATGTACTAAAGCTGCTAAATTATATACTTTGAAAGGGTTAATTTTATATTATGTGATCTATCTCTCTCCCCCTCCCCCTTTCTCTCCTGTGGTCTCCTATCCCCCTTCCCTCCCCGTGCTGCGAGTGAACCCAAGGCTCATGATTGGTAGCAAGTGCTCTACCACTGAGCCACACTTCTGACCTTCAAGTAGGAAAGCTTCTGGAAACCTCGAAGAAGATGAAATTGATAGACTTCTTAATGTGTTTAAAACATATTAGAGAGCTGGGCATGGTGGCACATGTCTGAAATCTCAGAACTTGGGAGGCTGAGGCAGGAAGATCACTGTGAGTTCGAGGCCAGTCTGGGGTACACAGTGAGTTCAAGGTCAGTCTGAACTACACTGCAAGACCTTGTCTCAAAAAAGTAATAATAAATAAAAATAAAACATACTAAAGAGATTTTAATGACTAAGGCACAATTTGAGGATGAGTTAGCATTAATATATAGAAAACTAACAAAAACTGTCAGGGATTTAGCTCAGTGGTTCCGCTGCCGGCCTCGCAAGCACAAGGTCCTGAGTTCGATCCCCAGTACCACAGAAAAGTAACAAAAACTGAAAACACCAAGAAAACTAATAATTTTAGTTATGAATAGTACAATTATCCCTCAGTATCGGCATTGGTTCTGACCCCATCCCTCCATGAATACTGAAATCCAAGGATGCTCCATTTCCTTACATAAATGGTAAAGTATTTGCATGTAGTATTGAATGTAGGATACAAATGGTATAGTATATGCATGAGTTAAAGTACATGGAATGTATATCCTCCCACATTCTTTAAATCATGTCTTCCAAATAACCTATACACATGCCCTATGCATTTTAAATGATCTCTAGATTACTTCCAAAACCTAGTATAATGTGATGTTATATAAATAATTGTTATACCATACTATTTAGGGAATAACAAGGAAGAAAGACTGTACATGTCCATGAATATTTATCTGTGGTCGGTTCAATTTGCTGATGCAGTGTTCACAGATATAGGGGCCATATTTATAAAATTATAGTAACTCATATGATTACTGATCTAACCAGAATAATTATAGAGAGGAGGCAGAAAATGTTTGTGTCTATGGTAGGGATGGAGAGGTAAAAGAAGTAGCTTTCAGTCTTTCATGGTTACAATCAATCAAAAATATCCAAAAGTGAGAAATTAAGAAGTGGTAGCACAAGTTTACTGGAAGAAAACATTAAAAGAAACAGCTATGAGTTTAAAGAAGTTGCCTCTAGTCGATGGGAAATAAAAAATGACCATGAAATGGGGACTTATATTTCTTTTTTTTGTTGTTTTGTTTTGTTTTGTTGGTACCGGAGATCAAACTCGGGTCCTTGCGCTTGCGAGGCAGGTGGCGGAACCACTGAGCTAAATCCCCAGCCCCTGGGGACTTATATTTCTGTACTAAACTTAATAGGAAAAAAAAAAAAAAGGGAAAGGAGTGGAGGAAGAGTAATATATATTGATACCAGTTGCAAATGTTAAGCTCACCTGGAGAAATTGTGTGAATTCTGTGTAGTTAAGATGCTTCTTCCGATTATGCCCAAAATGCAGCCGGATAAATTCACAGTCCCAGTTAAAAGGGATATGGTGATGAATAATAGTCTGTCCAAAAATTTCCTTGACATTTTCTTAAAAGGGAAAACAAAAATAAATCAATTATGCCTAGAATAAGTAATTTAATCCACTGCAGTGTTCCTACAGAAAAAAATTAAGAGAAGTTTTAAAAGTCAGTATCATCTGCTTCTATTAAGATTAACTGCAATTTATTTTTATGCCCAGAAACCCATGTACAGGAACACAATTGATACAAAATATAATTTTACACTTAAGATTGTGTACCATTACATATAAGGCCACGAGATTCTTAATTTCTCTTGATTTAATTTTAATTAGGAAGTGATTTATATCTTGCACTATAAATGGCTGCTACTTTATATTCCAGTATAAAATCAATAGTTTTTCTGGTTCCTCAAGGAGTCGAATTAAGCCCTTTATCAGAAGCATGAATACCTAAATTACAGTATAATGCAATATTTGTCATACTAAGTATGGTTTGATTGAGGCTTGATTATTACATTCACACTAGCCTGAATATGACTATTGAAGATAGGTAGAAGAAATACTACCAAAAGCATATTATTAGCTCAGCAGCAAGCACCTTATTAAAAGCTTCTGATATTGTCAAAAAATATGGTCTTGACACAAGGCTTCAAAATCCCCACAAAATCCATGATTATTAATCTGAAGTATTAAAACATTTTAAGATAAGTGAAATTAGTGATTCACTTTTCAATTAAAAAACAAACATAGCATACTAACTTTTAGATAGGAACCAGTCACACTGTGTAATACACAACCAAAATACTCTGGCAAGGGCCGGGGATTTAGCTCAGTGGTTCTGCTGCCTGCCCTGCCAGCGCAAGGACCTGGGTTCGATCCCCAGCACAAAATAAAAAAAAAAAATTCTCTGGCAGCTTGTCTTCATGCACTAGCAATGTCACTCACTTTCTTACACAGTTTCACATTTATAAAAATCAATTCACAAATGACTAATATTTTAACAAGCATAGACTGGATCGACTAGTTTGAAAGTTCATGCCAAAAAAAAAAAAAAAAAGTCATTAACAAGTTAAGAAAGCCGGAAGCCTGTTTTACTAATGTCTTAAGAATAAAATTGTTTTCAAATTTAAGCCAATTTATTAGTATGAATTTTACAATCAATAGCTATCAATAATACAAGAGAATTAGTAAATACAAGTTTAGTGTTTTATAATCTGCTCCAACTAAGCTATTGTTTCTAATTCATGCAAATTCTTTGGATAAGATACTGACTTCATAATGTAAATGGTTTAATGGATTCCCTTTGTGCTATAGACCCTGTTTCTTAATAAAAGCACTACTCGTACTTGCTTCGGCAGCACATATATTAATAAAAGCACTACTATTAGGGTGAGAGACTAAGAAATCTGAACTGGAAATCCTACCAGTCTGGATTCAAAATAACAGTTCTGAACAGATTATATCAATCAGCTAAGTTGGTAGAAGGCATTGGATGTCACTGGGGAGATGGGATTCTCATCTTTTCTTTCAAATGAATTGCAGAATTTATTTCTTGCCTAAGTAACAACAGTTATTTCAGAGTTTTCAAATCATGTCAAGTATTCTCACTTTACATAAGTATAAATTAATTGCAATATAGGTTTTTATTCCTGAAAGAAAATTAACTCATTAACAATTCATAGACTCCTGGTCTTTAATCAACACAAAAGATTATTCTTAAATCTATATGAAACTTCAGGGGGTAAAATATGTTAAAGTTTATAAGATAATTAAAATAATAAGGGCTGGAGAATGAGACTCTGGTGTTCAAGCCCCAGCACTGCAAAAAAATTAATTGATTGGTTAATAAAATAAGGGCAGCCAAAAATATTTAGGATCTTTCTAATTAAATGAATTAGCTGCTTCTAGTCCCAAAATTAATTAACTTAATTGCCTATTTTAAGGTCTAATAAAGAGAATATTCATCTAAAAAAAATCAATAGAAAGCAGAATAGGGTAAAAAAAAAAAGCAGAATAGGGTAACTTCAAGTTACATTTAATTAATATTAAGATTAATTATTAAAGAGAATAAGTTACTGCATGATAAACTTTATTTTAAAGGTCATAATTCCTAAAACTCAATTATTTGTTAAGAAACGTATATATTGCTATCTGGATAATTTCTATTAAATAGTGGACAACACTGAACCCTTTTTATATGATCAGAAAATGTCACAATCAGGTCGGGGATTTAGCTCAGTGGCACCGTGACTGCCTGGTAAGCACAAGGTCCTGAGTTTGACTCCCGGTACCAAAAAGTAAATAAATAAATAAAAGAAAAAGAAAATGTCAGAATCTAAAGTGTGAAACTATATCAAATTAAGTTAAAGATTCAAAAGGCTTCAAACTATGAAGTTTAATTATCTATGTTTTCTGCTATCACAAAAAAGGATGTTTATAAATTTATAATGTATAATTTACATTTAGAAAATTTATAATTTACATGTAGAAAAATATCTCTATGATAAAAACTTTTAACTGAAAATTTTATTTTACAAACTTCCTATCAATCTTTAAATAAGATCTTAGAATACCATTATAACAATTAAAATATTGGCCTAAATTAATCAGAGCAATCTCCCCAAATATAGAAGTGTCATTTGCCATGAGTATTTGCTTGGACACTTCCTACTTCTCTGAAAATGATGACACAATAACTTCATATGTGGTTTTATCATCATTATTATATGTTGTGGTTTATTAATTACTTCCCCAGACACTTTTAATTGTTTTAGCCATGCTATAGCTACAAATGGGGTTACTATGACTAATAAAATGTTAGACCTACTTTGACACCTCTTGGGATGTATACTACTTTATTTCCTTTACCAATTGCCTAAGGCTGGTGCAGGAATGTGACAGAAAAAATCACTATAACTATTGTTTTGACGTCACTCATATAATCACTTTTCTTTTATTAGAATACATAAATATATACTTTATATATATGTTATATATGCTCTCCAGAACTAGAGAGCTTAAAGGTATTTGTGAGAGGCAATAGCTCAAATAACTGATGTTCTCATCTTACTTGATTTTACCAGGTTCTGCATATGAAAAGGAACAGAAATAATTCCAAATATACCCAATACACCTAACTTAAACTGCAGAGTAAGTTCCCGCCCAGAGAGAATCCCGTCTTTCCAGTGGCAAACAAGGATCTTTAGCTCTAAATAACACTCCTTAACAGTGCCATTTTAGTGGCCATTTAGGGCATTTAGTGGCCTGGATGAAAGGGATATGACAGTCCCATCTTATTGGCAGCAAGATCATGTTCTAGTATTTTATACCCGGACAGCATTGCTAAGAAAAACAGGAATCCATTCGTTTTCTGACATATAGAAAACAACAGACCACTTTTCCACTCCCTGCAGGCTTATAATTCCAATGAAAAAGGAATTGAAACTAGATACAAAAGTAGCCTGTCATTATGTTCTCTTCGCTCAAAGAGGAGAAGCACAATGATTTGTCTGAAGGGCAGGTAATGGTGACAACTGTGATTAAGTAAAAATGTTCACAGATGGATAACATTAGTCAGTTTAGCTGTATCAGTCACTTATAATGAATGGACTAGATGAAATACACATTGAGCATATATATTATGTAAATATGCCTTAACAGAGGTTTCAGTTTCCCCAGCAGCCCACAGTGTGTGTACCCATCTCATCCACCCTCATCCCTCCCCTGGTTCTTATGGGAGCTTCCTACTGCTCTTGTTCACCTTTCTGCAATACAAAATTACCTCTGACCGGGGCTGGCACTCTTCTCCAAGACTGCCACCATGCCTGTTCCATGAATGAGCCTGGAAGGAGCTGCTGTACCAACGGTGTGGCCAGAGAACTCCTCCTGTAGGTATACAAGCCATCAGCCCTGTGACATAGCCCACCTACCATCAGCCCAACTTGACATCCTGATTCCAAGGATTCCAGCCCAGTGAGAGCCACTGCTTCCAATTTACAGGCTTGAGACCAAACATTCTTATTGTCAAGGAAAAAAAAATTCCTCAATAGCTGAGTTTCACCTGCCCAGTTCTTAAGGTGAAGTCAGAGAATCTTTTAGGATACCCACCATGAACAGTGACTATCCTTGTGTACAATTGAACAAACACAATGGTGAGACTTGTGGAAGTAAAGTGTTTTTCAGTGAAGGAAAAATTAGGGAGAAAGAGGAACAACTGGTAGGCCATAAAAGGAAAATGAACAACAACAGGAACAACAAGAGCAACAACAGGATCTTGTAGAAGTCCCAACCATCATAGCATGTAGACTCAGTCCCAGATTTCTGGGTCTTACTTCCAGGTAATGTCCTGGGAAACCTTCCCTGTTGTATGGGAGACTGTTTCTCGTAGCCCTTCACCTACCTCCAGAAAGGATTAGTGTACGATCGGTCAATAGAGTAGTCCTGCTGCCAAATACATGTAAAGGTCCATTTCTCAGGAAAGATGAGTTCACATTTAAAGAGCATCTATTATTATAGAAGTTAGAAGCTTCAACAGTCTCCCATCACATGGCATAAAATCTAGTAAGACTGCATCCTTTTTTTTTCAAACTCTAAGCTATTCTAGTAGGCTTGAGTATTTAAAAAGTTTTCAGTGTTGGCTTGTAGCTATTAAAAAGAAAGTATTGATTTTGATTCAATAAATGTTTTCTTTCAAAAAAAAAAAGTTACCCTCTCTGTGATGTCTGAAAGCAAGGCAAAGAATCTCAAAACGTCCTTCTGATTTAATTGAACAGCTAGATGAAGCTTTACTTCATACCAAATTATACTACTTATAACCCTTAGAATTTCATATTATTCCATGTCCATGTCCATGGCTTTATTTCCACTGAGAAAGAATACAAGGATTTTCATATTTATACTTTCTTTTCCTGACCCATCAAATAACTGTACTGCTTATAATTAAATCAACTTATTCCATTCTTCCCTTTAAGGAAAAAGAACCAATTAAAAAAAAAGCCAATTTTAGAAGCATAAATTTATTTGCTTTATTTTGCCTTATTGCTTATTTGCTCTATTATTTATTTGCTTTATTTTTATTTGCTATATTTCCATACTGACAACTAATACAATAATAACCCAAAAGCTATCCCTGCTTCTTGATGGATCTATACTCAAGTGTGAGTATGTATCCCTGGAAAAAGTCACTTTGAAGGCATCTCATCCCTAGGAAAAATACTTTGGAACACAATGTTGATGAGTTAATAAAGAAAACAGAACATGTTTCATACTCATTATTTAATAAATAAGATTTTTGTTTGTTTTTTAAACATGATCTTAGCCAAAAGGCCGAAAAGCAATTTTTTGTTTGTTTTTTAGAATGATTACATCACTGTTAAAGCAATAGGCCTTTTTTTGTAGGGGGAACAAATGCTTGCAGCTATTGACAACACAACATAACAACTTAGCTAGGTTACCTCAACCTAATTCTATCAAGCAGGATAGCCAGCACACTTGCAGATAAAGTGAGAACAAGGTAAATATACACTGTATCTACCACATGCCAGTCATGCAATGGTCTCTACAAGGCTCAGACCACCTGGCAATAAGAGAGACAAGCCATTAAGTAATTACTTACAGCGTGCATTAGAAGTTTTATTAAAAGAACATGAAAGAGTAAACAATTAACTAATGGTTTATTCACTCTTTAGGAAAAAAAAACTGAGCTTTCATATTCTGAAATACATTACTAAGGCCTCAATATAAATGCTTTCTCCTAGAATGGAGACATCTTTAATCACAAAAAACCTTGTCTAGCAAACAAGTAAATGTTGCTCACTATTGCTCTTTACATAAATACTTGCATAGATGCACACAGTTTAAATGTACAATTTGATGTGTATAAAAAGCATATCTAAAAAAAGAGCATAGATGAGAACAATATATACAAGTACACAGATAACAATATTATCATCATAGTCCACAAGAGGTACCAATGGCACAATGGCTTTCTCCTACTCAATTGCACCTTCCATCCAATATTCTCTTAACTTTTTCTCCTTGTGTGCACAAGAAAACTATAGCTACAAACTAGAAAACATAAGGCCATTTGGTGAAAAAGATTTAACTCTAGTTAGAATGAATCTAAAATTTCGTTTTACCTAAACATATGTCTATAAATATATAAGCACAATTCATTTTATTAAGTGAGCACAAACATGAAAACTGACCTTCATCATAGATTCAAAATCCTATAAAAATAAACTCCTAGTTAATTATTTCCATACACAGAAATTCTATAGTCTTGAATACAGCCTGAAATAAGTGGACCTTAGAAATCTTGTTAAATGGCACTTGCTGTACGTTTTAATGCTCTTCTTCCTTTCTTAAAATAATAATCTCATATAATATATAATTATAATTCTATTAAATTCATTAATTTTATGAAATTTATAAAATTAATCAAATAAAAATATAAAAGTTTGATTCCTTTCAGTTTAGTTAAGAAAAGTTGTCTAAGAATGGTGCTAGCAGTATTGCTCAGTAGTGAAATATTTGCCCAGCATGCATGAAGCCCTGGGTTTGATCCCTAGCACCAGAATAAATAATAATTTTTAGAAAGAAAGGGAAAATGATCAAGGTCCTTAAAAAATAGGGGAGTACCATCAAAAGAGGTGTAGGGACCCCAGGAAGAATGTCAAAATAGGGTATAATTTTCTTATTCCAAAATAATCTTGACTCTAGATTACAGAGCAGAGAAATGAAAGCAAGATTCTGGACACCACATATGTTCTTCAGGTCATACCAAGTGCTTTAAAAATTAAAACTGATATGTTCTGTTTTTAATCTTCATTATATTGTTTGTTTGAAATCCTAGCTCATAAATCATAGTGTGTAAACCACTCAGCTATTTCTACCCTCTTTTTTGTGGTAGGGGATTAAACTCAGTTTCTCTGTACTGAGATATATCCCTAGTCCCTTTTATTTTTTATTTTGAGACAGGGTCTAAGTTGCCCAGGTGGGGTTTGAACTTGAAATCTTCCTGCCTCAGCCTCCCAGAAAGCTGGGACTACAGGCAGGTGCCACCACATCTGGCTACACATCTTTTAATCTACTAAGCAACAATGGCATGGGTCTCCGTTGTCAGTGTGTTGGGTAAAGTAACTTGAATAATTTATTTTTAAAATAGAAAGCAATAAAATGTCATGAGGGTCGGGGATTTAGCTCAGTGGTGCTGCCGCCTGCCTCGCAAGCACAAGGTCCTGAGTTTGATCCACAGTACCAAAAAAAAAAAGAAAAAAAAAATTTATGATACCAAAGGAGACAAATTTGGTTTTTAAAAAATCTGATCTTTACTGCACACATGATATAAGCATAAATATACTGTCCCTAGCTCAAATATTTGTATCAAATTATTTCCCAACCATTTCTGTACCATATTTGAAAATGAGACGTGAACATGTGTGAAACCTATTGAAAATACAAAATGCAGTATTATTAGTCATACAGGCTCGATGCTGAATGACAGGTAAAGGTTTTATGCTTTCAACTATAGAATCTAGGTGTTTATGAGGACAGTCATCATTCTTGAGAAGGCAAAATGCCCGGAGCTTGCTCCCAAACAGGGAGAATGCCAAGATATATGCAGAAATCTAAACAAATCTACATAGTATCTACTTGGGAAATTTTTCTCAGAGGACAGCCTGGTCCATGGGCAGCAGAAGGAAATAATTGATGCCAAGCTGGAAAATGCGTTCATCAAAAGTCACTGCCAAGGAGCCACTGGCCCTTCTAAATTCATTTGTGCTTTCTCATGATTCTATGATGCTACTTCTCCCTTCAGGGTTAAGCAACTGACATCTGTCTTGCAACTCAAACATCACAGTAAATACACATTTACTGCAGTAGCTCAAGGAAAGCCCAATCTGCAAGGGTTTCTCTCAAATATTCATGTCAATTCACACTATAAATGGAGCTCAAATTCAGCTTTGCAAGATGAAAAAGTTCTACAAGTCTGTTTTATAGCAGTGTGAACACATTTAACACTACTGAGCTGTGCAGTTAAAAATGATTAAGGCAGTAAATTTTATGTTACTTGTTCTTTAGCCACAATAGAAAATTTTCAATTAAAAGAAAAAAAGATGGGGGGGGGGTCAAGATCCTTGAAATCACTATATTGTTTTGTATTGTATATTGCAATAGGTTGTGAGCAAAATTAGCCAATACTTTCACTAATCATAAACTAATTTCTGCAAATAAGCATTTTTAAAAACTAACGCACAACTACAAATAAAAATACTAGTTTGTACATTTGTGAAACATTGATAATGTGTTAGGTTATATATCTACCATAGGATTTAAAGCAATTTCTATATCCAACTCAGATGGCAATTTTAATATTCTAGCCTTGTTTCCTAAAACCAACAAATCTAATATAGGGGGAAGGGTGTCAGCAAACGCTGACTAATTTTGTCTTAACTCTATCCTTCATTTCCATTGTTGGTGTTAAAATGACACAATAGCAATTTTCCAAAGATGCCACAGAGAAACTCTGAACTCCCTATCCAAAAATCCCTTAAAGAATGAAAAGATTGTTCACTGTCTACTTCACAAAACATTTTTGCCCAGGCTGGCCCAGAACAGGAAAATTTTGTACCACCTATTTTAGGAATGTGAAAGTATCAGTGACTTAATGAGCTGAAGGAACAGCATTCCTATATTCCTTAATCTTACGCAAGAGCCTAATAGTGCACTTTGAAGAAAATAAAACCACTTTGATCTGTCTAAATCCTTTTAGGAAATTAATACTTCACTTACTGACTAGATCTTAAATAGGCAGCAATCTATATTCAGTTATTGGATTTAGCAATTAAAGACTGGACCAGCATAACTAACTTTAATCACTTATAATCTTTCTTTTTCCTTACCAAATGTCACCTCTCCATTTCCACTCTTGTCAAACAACTGGAAAGCCACGATGAACATGGAATCTGGAGCACATAAAACAGATTCAAAAGCCAAAAACTCTTGATAGGAGATCAACCTGTAATGAAATATAAAATGTTACTGGCTAGAAAAGGGAAAATATCAGGCCTTTAATCTCCCTTTACCTTATGAACTATAGCTCGGGGTAACCAAATAACTGACGAAGGGTAAATGTATTTCAGGTAAAGAGAGAATATTACCTTTCTGTAAGCCCCTAACAAAGTAATGAACCTGAGCACTAAGCAAGAGCCCCTATCGTCATAAAACAGAGAGAGAACCAGAACAAAAATAATTAAACATGGAACCTGAGGCAGGAAGATCCAAGTTCTACCCCAGCCTGGGCAGCTTACTCCCTAAAATTAAAAAGGAGGTGGGGATTTAGGATATAATTCAGTGAGAAAGCCCTGGATTCAATACTTAGTACCAAATAAATAAATAAAATTAAACCTGAATTTGATCAAGTGTCCAGATCAGAGTTTCTCAATCTCAGCACTACTGACATTTTAGGTTGAATAATTCTTCCATTGTTGGGCTCTCCTGTGCATTATAGCACATCGAGCAACATTCCTTGGCCTCTATCCACTAGATGCCAACAGCATCCCCCAGTTACAACAACAAAAATTGTCTCCAGACATTCCAAATGGCCCCTGGAAAGCAAAATTGCACCAGTTGAGAACCACTGATCTAGATGTAATCCCAATTTAGAGAAAATATAATGGACAAAGGAACATATTAACCAACATGACAAAAATGCAGACTATAGGAAATTACAGAACAAACATTCTACAATTGAAAAAAAAAAAGTATTTAAAAAGCTATGCAGGGGAGCCTCTATTTTTTTTTTTTTTTTTTTGGTACCGGAGATCGAACTCGGGTCCTTGCACTTGCACAGCAGACAGCAAAACCACTGAGCTAAATCCCCAGCCCTGGAGCCTCTATTTTTAAGACTTATGTTATTTAACGATATATTAGAGGGGCCGGGGATTTAGCTCAGTGGCACCATGCCTGCCTTACAAGCGCAAGGTCCTGAGTTCAATTTCTGGTACCGAAAAAAATAATAATAATAAATTACAATGTACAGCCTTACCTGAATTCCAATTTAAGCAAAGTAGACTTTTTAGTTATAAATCAACCAAGAAATAGAAATACTAATATAACAAATATCTGATAATATTAAGAAATTAATATGTTTAGGACAATTTTGTTATTAGAATTCTTATCTTATAGAAATATATACTGAGATTATTACAGATGAAGTATGTCATTTGGAGCTTATTTCAAAATAATCCAGGGGATGGAAGGAGATATGGGCACATAAATGAAATAAATTTAGTAATTATTTTGGCAATTATTAAAAGTGGGTGATGAGTACACAGACTTTGTTACATTATTCTCTGTTACATATATTTCAAATGCCAATAGTAAAAAACTTTTAAACAAAAATTGAGGGGACTCACATTATTGGGTTTCTAGAACTTAATGAGTCCTGTAATACATATTTAGAGTTGTGAAATTAACCAGTGGCTAAAACTACCCAGAAGTTTTCTTGAATGACTGTATAGAGTTGGCTATCTTCCACATCAAGCTTACCACAGAGATTCAAAACCATCTTCCTGCTATTCATAAGGTACTAGCATCCAAGTAACAGCATTAAAAAAATCTGTTTCATATACACACAGATATGGTACTGATAAGTTTCTCTTCTTCAAACTGAAATTGCAAAAAGACACACTATAGAAAATTTCTGAAACAACACATTTTAAAATATACAGAATATTAAACATTGGGCACTTAAAGAAAGATTAGTTTCTGCTACATAGATTCAATGCAATCCCAATTGAAATCCCAACAGTGTATTTCACAGAACTAGAGAAAACAATCCAAAAATTCATTTGGAACCAGAAGAGACTCAAAATAGCAAAGCCAATTCTAGGCAACAAAGAGAAACCAGGGGGTATCACAATTCCCAATGTGAAACTATACTACAAAGCCACTGTGATAGAAACAGCATGGTACTGGCAAAGAAACAGACCTGAGGATCAATGGAACAGATGAGAAGATGCAGAAACAATTCCAGACAAACTAAGCCACCTCATCTTTGACAAAGGAGCCAAACACTCTCACTGGAGGAAAGACAGCCTCTTTAATGAATTGTGCTGCCATTTATTAAAGATTAAAATAAGACCCATATCTTTTTTTTCTTTGTACATATTTATTAGTGATTTTGATTCCTTCCATACATTCATTGCTCATCTGAATTTTTCACCTGTTTATATTTATCTGTACCTGTATCAGTTTTTATCAAGTATTTGTTTTCTTTAATAACTTGTGATAGTTTTTTTTTTCCTAGCCCTCCCTTCACCCCTCCACCCTTCCCTATTTACAGAGACTTTATTTCCATTTTTTCCATTTCTCATCATTTTTCCTTTCCCTTCTTTCCTTTCCCCTGCCCCTCCCACTACCCCTACCCCTTTGGACTTTTTCTTCCTATTTTGTGTTATCAATTATTCATTCCAATCATTGGTACATTTTAGGTATACAATATAATGACATTCATCATTGGAAAGTTGCACCTTTACATGGTTCTTATTTTTCACCCTTGCCCAGCCCTCCCTTCAACCCCTCCATTCCTATTTACAAAGATTTTGTTCCTACTTTTCCATTTTCTCATATTAATCCCATTCCCTTCTATCCTTTCCCCTAGCCCTCCCACTTCCTTCCCCTTTGGCCCTTTTCTTCCTATTTCACATTACCTATTATACATTTAGTCCTTATTTACACTTTCAGTTTCTCACACGAGAGAAACTATTCGGTATTTACACATGTGTGTCCTATTTATTTCACTTAAGAGTATCGCCTCAATGTGCATCCACTTAGCTATAAATGTCTCTAATTTCTCATTTTTTATGGCTGAGTAGTACTCCATTTTATTAAAAAACCACATCTTCTTGATCCAGTCTCCAGTTGATGGGCATTTGGGCTGTTTCCAAGTTTTAGCTATCACAAACTGTGCTGCTATGAACATGGGCGCACATATATCACTGTGGTATGATTATTTTAATTCTTTGGGGAAGATACCCAGCAGTGGAATAGCGGGGTCAAATGGAACTTCCAGTCCTAGTTCTTTGAGTTATCTCCATACTGATTTCCACAGTGGTTGCACCAGTCTACACTCCCACCAGCAGTGGAGCAGGGTTCCTCTTTCCCCACAGCCCCGCCAGCATTTGTTATTGGTTGATTTCATGATAGCAGCCATTCTTTCCGGAGTGAAGTGGAATCTCAGTGTTGTTTTCATTTGCATCTCTCGAATGACCAGTGATGTTGAACAGTTTTTCATGTATTTATTTGCTATTTCTACTTCTTTGTCTGAGAAATGTCTGTTCATTTCAGATGCCCATTTTTGGATTGGGAAAGACCCATATCTTTCATGGTGCACTAAACTATAATCAAAATGGATCAAAGATCTAAATATTAAAACAGAAACACTAAACCTGCTGTTAGGTTGGGTAGAACTCTTGAAGACATTGGCATAGGAAAAGACTTTATGAACAAAACCTCAGTCACATATGAACTAGCACAAAGAATCAACAAATAGGATTTCATCTTATTAAAAAGCTTCTGCACAGAAAGAGAAACCACCAGCAGAGTGAAGAGATAACCTACAATGTCAAAAAAAATTTTCACCAGCTGTTCCTCAAAGGACTAGAATATATAAAAGAATCAAAGAATATATAAAGAACTTTAAAAAATCAGACTCCCCCCAATTTAAAGACCCAATCCAAAAATGGGCTTCCAAAATGAACAGACATTTCTCAGATGAAGAAGTAGAATAAGCAAATAAACATAAGAAAAATGTTCAACAACACTGGTCATTTGAGAGATGCAGAAGAAAACAACACTGAGATTCCATTTCACTAGAGAAAGAATGACTGCTATCAAGAAATCAACCAACAACAAATGCCATGGGGCTGTAGGATGAAAGGAACCCTACTCCACTGTTGGTGAGAGTGTAGACTGGTGCAACCACTGTGGAAATCAGTGTGGAGATTCCTCAAAGATCTAGGATTAGAGGCCCCATTTGACCCAGCTATTCCGCTGCTGGCTATCTTCCCCAAATATTTAAAAGCATGATACCACAGTGATATATGCGCACCCATGTTTATAGTGGCACAGTTTGTAATAGCTAAATCTTGGAAACAGCCTAAATGCCCATCCACTGGTGACTGGATAAAGAAGATGTGGGGTTTTTTAATAAAATGGAGTACTACTCAGCTATAAAGAATGATTAACTACAGGCATTTATAGCTAAATGGATGCACACTGAGGCCATACTCTTAAGTGAAATAAATAGGACACATGTGTAAATGCCGAATAGTTTCTCTGGTGTGAGAAACTGCAAGAATAAATGAGAACCAATATGTGTAATGTGTAATTCCCAATGATGAATGTGATTACAATGTATACCTAAGATGTACCAATAAATTTAATGGAATAAAAAAAAGAAAGAATAAGAACCAATATATATCATGTAAAGGTACAAGATCCCAATGATGAATGTAACTGTACTGTATACCTAAAATGTACCAATAAACTTAATGGAAAAAACATAAATATATATAAAGCATTTTCAAAGATCTACATTACATACATTTTTGACACAAGCTCTGCAGAAATGTATTTGTCTATTTTAATTGAAAAATTCTCTTGATATAAAATTAATACCTTTTATGTTACTAGAAATAAAGCTTAGAAGATTAAAAAAAAAAAAAAAAAGAAAGAGATTAGTTTCTTAGGAAAAGCACTGCAATGAAGATTTTAAAAATCCCTGGAAGAGCCAATCTTGAAATTAGTATATTTATAGGTAATAAAAATAGTAAGACTTGTGATCTCCCAAAGTGTGTCTCCAGATATAACCACACTCATTTTCAGTATCTACAACCTGCAACAGCCTCCTAACTGTGTTCTGTATCCTTCCAGCCCTCCTCCAAGCCATCTTCAAATTGTAGACAGAGGGGATTTTTTTTATTTGAAAAAAAACTTTGAGATTTAATTCACTTATCAGCAATTCACCCACTTAAAGTGTATGTCCAATAATCCTTGGATTACTGATTACAAATATATGATCACAAAACTGTGCACCCATCTCCACAATCAATTTCAGAACATTATCCCATAAAAAAGAAACTCCATAACCGTTAGTACCCATTTATCCCTTGTCCCTCACTTTTCCTCTCCCCTCTACCACCATGCCCTTGGCAATCACTTAAAATACTTTACATCTCTAGGTATTTGTCTGTTCGGGCACTATTTTTTAAAATATTCTTCCTATTCGAAAAAGTTACCACTGCCTCTTCTCAGGAACCTGATGTGTTCTCCTCTTGCCCCACTGTGCTGCCTGGCCCTGGCCTCTCCAGCACTAAGATCCTCCGAGGCCTTCCGTGCAGCCCTTTGTGCTCCGCTGTTTTAGGCATGTGCAGAACTGCCCCAGGGCATTGCAGAGCTATATAAATCACAAAGACATAGGAGAGGAAGCAGTAGCAGCAAATTTGAAGCTGGAAAACACGTGGATGACTGGTCATTGACTTTGTAGACGTGAGAAAATGACATTCTGAGCTGCCAATGGGAAAAGCTGGGAGGCAACATTGTCTACATCCAGGAATCCCAAAGAGTCTCCAGCTTCCTCCAGAAGTGGAAAAGGAGGTGTCACTGAATCAAAGAGGTCACGAAGGCAGATAGTTCATCGGAATCGGTCCTCCACTCCACCCAGCTCAAAGGCTAGAGGTTAATTCTCTTAACCAGGGGGAAACTGGTGTGGGTGGCAGATTAAGTGAACATTGCCTCACTTAATTTTGAGTTTTGTACACTTCTCACACCTTTCAGTTCCCCATATTCTGACAGCCAGGCATGTTTTTCCACGTTTATGATTATATGTCTTTTCTAGGGGAAGCGACCAATGCAAGACAACACACTCTAAAATGCTGGCAATGGATGGTTCATGAAGAGCCCCAGTAGTATCACATTTTAGAGAAGAACCCAGTAGGCAAACCCGACCCACACTCATAGAGGTGCCATTTACACTTTTAATTTCATATTCTTAAATGCAAGGAGATAGCAATCTCCGGATTTTTGAGGATAGCACATAATATGAAAGACCGAGACCTAAACAGACAAAAAGATAAAGTAGCTACAAAGCTATGCAAAAAGGATAAATATTTAAAAATATAATTGTTGAAATTCTTTGAGACAATACATCCATAGGGTTCTACATAAAAGAGACATTAAACAAAATAAGTCTTTGTAAATTAAAAAATACGATTGCATGAAAGCCAGCCCCAGACACTAGTTTTGGTGTTTTTTTTATACAAAATAGAAAACTAGTAAAGCCATGGAATATTACTCAGCCATAAGGAAGGATAAATTTGAGTCATTTATAGGAAAATAGATGGATCTTGAGAGTATGGTGTTAAGTGAAACAAAGCAGACACAGAAGGTTAAATATCTCATAGTTTCTCTTACATTAGAAATTCATAATGTAAATAACCTAAAGAACAAAATGAAGGGGAGATGGTAGAAAACAGAAAGGTGGACTTTTTAGACATGGGGGTGGGGATCTGGGGAAGAGGGAGAAGGGAGGATAGGGAGTAAAGGGGGATTAAAAATGATCAAGAGGGCCAGGGATTTAGCTCAGTGGTTTCGCCGCCTGCTGCACAAGCACAAGGACCTGAGTTCGATCCCCGATACCAAAAAAAAAAAAAATTATCAAGATACCATATGTGTGTACTAAGTCCCCAAAATGAATATAGTTGTTATGTATCACAAATATATTCTACAGAATTCTAAAATCAAAATAAAAAATGAGAAAGCCTTAAAATATTCTTCCTATTCGACTGTTGCTACACAATAGCCTTTAACCAACATCTTCCAATCCCATCTCCAGACAACCACCCATGCCTCTGGTAACTACACCATTCTACTTTCTACTTCTATGAGACCAACTTTTCAGATCACATATGAGTTCTCACTCATATGTGCAATATTTGTCTTTCTGTGCCAGGCTGATCAGGTCACTATTCTACTTAAAACCTTTAACTAGTTAGATGTGATCGCTAACGCTATAAACCCAGTACTCAGAGAGGCTGAGCCAAAAAGATCACTTTTTGGAGCTCTACCTGGGCAATTCAGTGATTTTGAGAGACCCTGTCAAAACAAAAACAAAAGGCTGGTAATGCAGCTCAGTGTGAAGGTGCTGTGTTCAATATCCAATATTGTAAAAATCAATCAATCAATCAATCAGTGGTCATCCTTAAGGTAGAGTGATCAGATGTCCTACATAATTACTAGTAGCACCCCCTTAACTCTTCAGTGGCCTAGTATGGGAAACACATTTACAAGAATCTGCAATCTCAAAGGATGGAGCGAATCCTTCATGTGGCTTGCTGGCCCCAAGATCTGAGGCTGCACACCTTCCAGCACACTCACTCTCGGCAACACAGCAACCTGTGCTCCTCTACTCGAGGACGTCACTCACCAATTCATCTGTCTTGGAATGATCCCACCACCACTAAGCTTTTTCCCATTTAATCTGTACCTGGTCCTTACACAGCTCAGCTCAAATATCATTTCCTTAAAAGAAGCATCCAGAGCCCCCAGGTGATTTCAATCCCACATCATACACTCTTGCAACACACCCTGTACCCTTTGCACTCAGTACCCTTTGCACAATTCCTATTAGAATAATTATGCAATTAACTATTTAACATCTAATTTTTAAGAATTCCCTATCATAAGCCAGACCTGAAAAATAAAAAATAAAAAATAAAAAATTTTAAAAAAAAGAAGCCAGACTTGTCACAGCACAGGCTTGACTCAGAATACGAACTCATATGTTTTCTTTTTTTCCAAATATATTCTTGAACAAACTCAAAATAGAATATATTTAGAAAAAAAGCTGAGCATGGCGGCACATGCCTATAATCCCAGTATTCAAGAGGCTAAGGCAAGAGGATCACCATGAGTTTGAAGCCAGCCTGGGCTACATATTACGATTCTGTCTCAAAAAGACAAAAATAAACAAAAAAAGAACACATCTGTAGAAAGATATATTTTCTAATACAGTATAAGGCAAATGACTTTACATTTCACATTTCATTTCGCGTCCCTATTCAGCTTAAATGTATTGTATATTCAAAGTTCCATTCTCTAATACTGAAAGCACTTTGAGTTATGTTTAAATTATAAAAGTTACATTATATCCAAAGCAATGATGCATACTATGCCTTTTCTCTTTATCGAGGGAAAAATTTCAAGGCACTGAAGGCTATGCCTTTATTAAATGTTAAATATGCAATAATTTAACACTAATTTAGCCATGCTGGCGCCAAAGAGTCATTGGTGAAATTAGGTGCTTGAGTGCCTAGTGAATCCATGAAGGAGCAATCTTGTTTATCGAAACTGTTTAGCAGGCCACTATAACTTATGACTGATCCTACCAAAAAATACAGTAAAACTGAAAAGTGGAGTTATTATTACACAAATTTCAGGGCAAGTAAAGCAAATAACAACATATCATTATCATCATGACCATGCACACATTCCTGAAAAGCAAAAGGTAAGCCTGGGGGTAGAGTTCAGTGGTACAGCACATGCTGAGCATATGCCAGGTGCTGAGTTCCATCCCCAACAACACTACCACTAAAAAACAAAAAAACGAACCAAACAAAGAAAAACAAAAACAAAAACAGGGCAAAGAGAAGAAAGGCAATGAGTAACATAGTTCTAGGCTTTGAATGAAACTTCAGTGTCATCTGTAAACATGAGAACACATAAGACAAATACAAACACAAACAGTGATGTAGGGTAGGAGTTAGGGAAGACTTTCATTTTCTACATATTTTTTAAATGGTTGAAATCTGTATAATGAAGAATTATCAGAATTGTTCCTTCTGGTCATAAGAGTAATTTAAACAACTTTAAAGGTTATTATGGATTTTAAAACAAGCCTATAACATTTTGGTTTCTCCAAAACAGACTCCAGAAGTGGTCATCAAAAATACAACTATCCTGGACTGGAGATTTAGCTCAGTGGTTCCTTTGCCTGCTTCCCAAGAACAAGGTCCCGAGTTTGATGCCAGGTACCAAAAAAAAAAAAAAAAAAAAAAAACTATCCTGAAACTCAAAATACATAGCTTTAAGACATATGCCTTGCTTGACAGTAAGATAAGACTTTCTGCATGTATGAGAAAAGATCTAAGACTGCATCCTTAACAAGCAAAGGTCATAAACTGTCAGCTGGCAGGCAATTTGGCTGACAGAGATGTTTTCTTTGGTATGCAAAGTATTATATTTTTCAATTTCATTAGTTGCCAACATTAGGGAATCATAAGATTACGTATAAAGAGCCAGTTTTGGCTTTTCTTGATATATTACAAGCATGGGTATCAGGAGGTTTCTAGTCCCAAAGAATGCCAGACCTTCGAGACGTAGAAGTGCTTCCTTCAGAGAGATGACCAGGACTCGTCAGTTACCCACAGATCACCTTTCCCTGGAGATCTGACATTCGTACATAGGTGATCAACTATGTGACAAGCAGCCCTCTGTTTAAAATATAAAAGCTATGTAATATACTAAATATCTACATTTTGTCTATCAGCATATTCAACAGTCAAATTTTACCAAAATACTAGATGTATTTATTTGTTTATTTTATTATTTTTTTTGTATATCCTTTTATTGGTACATTTTAGGTGTACAATATAATGACATTCATCACTGGAAATCTGCACCTTTACATACTCTCTTGGTTCTTATTTTTTCCCCCTTCCCCTGCCTTCCTTCAACCCCTCCATCCCTCCCTATTTACAAAGATTTTGTTTCTTTTTTTCATTTTCTCATATTAATTCCATTCCCTTCTTTCCTTTCCCCTACCCCTCCCACTTCGCCCTCCCCTTTGCCCCTTTTCTTCCTATTTCACATTATCTGTTATACCCTTTAGTCCTCATTTACACTTTGTTTCTCACACTAGAGAAACTATTTGGTATTTACACATGTGTGTCCTGTTTATTTCACTTAAGAGTATCACCTCAATGTCCATCCATTTAGCTATAAATGTCTCTAATTTCTCGTTTTTGATGGCAAAGTAGTACTCCATTTTATTAAAAAACCACATTTTCTTGATCCAGTCTCCAGTTGATGGGCATTTGGGCTGTTTCCAAGTTTTAGCTATTACAAACTGTGCTGCTATGAACATGGGTGCACATATATCACTGTGGTATGATTCTTTTAGTTCTTTGGGGAAGATACCCAGCAGGGGAATAGCTGGGTCGAATGGGACTTCCAGTCCTAGTTCTTTGAGGTATTTCCATACTGATTTCCACAATGGTTGCACCAGTCTACACTCCCACCAGCAGTGGAGCAGTGTTCCCCCTAAATGTATTTATTTTACAGCTTTGTGATGTGTATCTCATTTGTGATGTGTATTTCCAGATGAAATTCTGAGTAAGACTAAATATAGAAACTATCATTCTAGAAGTTAGTTTCAAACAAGCAATTGTCTTAATATTTTAGATAAGATCACACAATAGTGTCTGAGATCTGCATTTAATGCATAAAATCATTTTGCTTTTCATTATACAAGCAGAACTTCAAAATTTAAGCCACAATCCCACAAATATATCCTTGGCTTGGCTTTTACTTTTAGAAAATGCTATTTATATCATACAGTGCTGCTTTTATGTAGCTTTCCACATGCAAGTACCTGTATTAAAACACTCTGCTTATTTTACCATCTACTAGGAGATGGGGAAGAAGGCTAGTTTATATGCTAAAAAACACAGGAGAGAAACAGCACAAAAGAGCATGGTATTGACCACTTCTAAACTAGCTTTTCCCACACAGCCAAATAACACACTTGTCTATACCAGCTATACTGATTCTCTTGGTTTCACTTGGTCTTGGGTGATTTACAGGCAATATTATGCATTGTCATTTCATGTTATACACCTATAGCACTCATCATCAAAAATCTTCAATAGAGTGGCCGGGGATTTAGCTCAGTGGTTTCACCACCTGCTACGCAAGCGTAAGGATCTGAGTTCGATCCCTGGTACCAAAAAAAAAAAAATCTTCAATAGAACCAAGAGACATTCTTGGGGCTAGGGAAGAAAATGTACTACTACAGTATTTTAATATTTCATCATTGCCCTGGATATGCAGAAAGAGGAGAAAGAGGAATGTTTTAAAAAAGTTATAATGCTGTGCCTGCCTGGCATGCCCAAGGTCCTGAATTTGATTCCTGGTACAAAATGAATAGTTACAAGAAGAAAAATAGACTTAAAATTAAGAGAACTAAGAGGCTGGGGATTTAGCTCAGTGGTGCCACCACCTGCCTCATAAGCGCAAGTTCCCAAATTCAATCCCCAATACCAAAAAAAAATAAATAAATAAGAGAATTAAATTTGTGTTATTGGGTAAATCAACCTCTAGGCCTCATTTTCCTTAACTGTTAAATGAGGAAAGTTTATCTTCTTTAAATAAGTCAAACATTATCAAAGCATTTGATTTTGTTGAATTAAAATTATTTTTAAAAACATTTAACCAGCATAGTGGTGCATGCCCATAATCCCAGCAATTGGCAGGCTGAGGCAGGAGGACTGTCTTAAATTCCAGGCCTGGGCTACTTAGTGAGTTCAAGGCCAGCTTGGACTACATAGCAAGACATTGTCTCAAAACAATGACAACAACAAAACCTTTAACAATGATAAAGTCATCGATCCTTTTAAAAGTCATAGATCTTTTTGAAAACCTAGGATTCTTCCCTAGAAAAATACAAACATAAATCTATTCATTTTGCATTATATTTCAGGAACTTCAGGAATTTCTGAAGATCGTCCATAAAGAAGAGGCTAAGAACTCATGTGTTTCTAAAATAAATCCACCTTTCTCTGCTTCTACAAATAATTTATGTTTCATACATTCATTTATAATTTTTATGACATAACTCTATGTGACCATTAAGCTTGTCAACCTGATTGGCTTGGGAACTGCCTAAAGGATGAAAAGCACATTTCTGGGTGTGCTGGGTGGGTCGTGGAGGTGTGACATGGGGGTCTCTATCTGGTCCCTGGTCCTCTGAAACCCTGCTCTGTTTTCCAGCCACTAGGAACTGAGCAGCTTTGCCCCACCACCCCTTTCTGCCATGATATTTTGCCTTGGGAACCAACTGACTATGGACTGGATCCCTAGAAACCATGAGACAAATTAAACCTCTCCTCCTTTAAATTGTAGGTGTTGGGTATTCTGTCCCAGCAACAGGCAAGCTGACCAATAAATACACTTATGAATCAGATTTCCCACCCAATCCCATTCTGACTTCAAAGAGAAAAAAAAAAAGAAAGATTTTAACCTTATTAAAATTTGACGTAGAATATATTTGCCTTTTAAAAGGTAAAACAGGTTCTAAAGTCAACTCTACTTAACATTATTAGATTCTCTACCAGATAAAACACATCATTGATCTATTCTACTCAGGCAACTTAAGCCTTTGATTCCACTTGACCACAAGAAAAACAGCCTATTTTAACAATTCAGCCAAAGAGAACCATGTGAAGCTTCAGAGAAGATACACAACTGAGATGGACAAGAGCAGATAGTCACAAAAGAAAGCATCTAAAAAGATACAAATATTTTAAAAGCAGCTCTCAAATTAATAGCAATCAGAACAGTGATAATTTCTATAAAAGCCAAATGCATATGTTACCTTTAATCATTGTGAAGGAATTTTAACTAAATATAATTAACTTTCATAGGCCTTACTGCCTAATTACCACTGAGACTATGACTAGATGTCCATTGACTTATCAGGTGATTGACATTTTTGGAGAATAGATAAAATATATCTATGTTCCCAACACCTGCCATTTATAATGACTCAGAAGCTTTCCAAGTCATAAAATACTCATTCAACAAACATTTGCTGTACTAAATTTCATGCACTGTGCTAGGTTCTGTAGGACAATAAAAGTGAATACAGAGTTGAGCATGGTGGTGTACACCTGTAATCCCAGCACTTGGGAGGCAGAGGTAGGAGGATTGCCATAAATTCAAGGCCAGCCTAGACTACACAGTGAGCTCAAGGCCAGTCTGAACTACATAGCAAGACTTTGTCTCAAAAAGAAAAAGAATACAGAACTTAGATATTTTAACCATTACAATAGTCACTTAACTGGATTTCACTATATCTAAGTCTTAACCCACTCCAACCTACATTTTTCTAAAATCTGATCATATTTGTGGTAATGGTAATAATTATTAAAGGTTCATTTCTACCTAGTTTTCACATAAGCACCTCCAACTAGCAGGAGAAAGATCCTGGGCCCTTGAGGGTTTGAGGATGTAACTTAAAACTGCAAGCCAATTTTCTTTATAGAATTCTTGCAAATACTGCTCTGTAATGCAGTCTGTTATAGTTTACATCTAAATGTCCTTTGAGAGGCTCATGGGCTCCTAGTTGGGGCTTTTGGAAGGTGATTGGGTTAGGGGAGTTTATGGCTGACTTGCTGTTAGGAGGTGGGGTCTGGTCACTGGGGATGTGGCCTAGAAGGGTTTATCTCCCTACCCAGCTCCACCCTTTACTCTCTGCTTCCAAATCACCATGGTGAGCAGCTTCTCCTCTTCCAGGCTGTTCTGCGTTGGAGTCATCTGACAATGGACTCTGTGAGCCAAAACAAAACTCTCCTCTTATAAGTTGTGTGTGTTGCATATTGTGTCCTAGCAACAAGGAAAGTAACTAGGACACAGCCACATATGATTTTAATAAAAATAATGGTGACTTTTCCCCCTTGAGTTGAATAAACTGATACTCTAGTACAGTGGTGGTGAGCCTATGGCACATGTGTTATTATGTTTTTCTTTTAAGACAAAAGATGTTCATGTATGAGTTGTTTTTTCAAACTACAACCTCAGTATTCAGATTTAATTGCAGGGTTGGTACTTTGCAATAAATAAGTGGGTTCTGGGTTGCAGTTTAGCATTCGGTCTCTAAACAGTTCATCATCTGTGCTCTAGTAAAATGCATCTTATTATTTCTGTGACTTTATGGCCATACAAAAGCACCGCCAAGGCTAGGAGTCACAAGCTGCAGGATATTGTCAAAGTGCGCATGCAAGATCCCCAACTCCACTCCAACAGCAACAGAGCAAGGACACAGCAACACCAAAGTACTTACAACACACCCTCCCCCTGCTGCTCTCACACACATGCACAGACACAGACGTGTCCTCTCAGCTTCACGCCACACCCATTCCCTTTCCTGGAATTCTCCTCCCTATCTGTCCAACTACCAACAAGTCCTGCTCATTCTGACAGATTTCACTCCTATCTCACCTTTTTCTACTATGCTGTCCTGACCACTCAAGACAGAGTTAATCATGCTTTCTGGGTGCCTCCAGCGCTTTTCATATACATCATCAGAGCACTTTATCACAAGCATTACCTTTTTCTTTGTTTGGTCATTTTCTTTCCTGCCATGCTATGAGCTTCTTAAAGCCAGAAACTTCATTTTATTTGTTTGTATTTATAAGGCCCAAAATTGCCAAATATGTTTGCCAAATAAACATAATGTTTCCCAAGTAAATAGACAAATAAATACCACTCCCTAAATTCTTATTTATTTTTCATCATAGCACTGATACCTCCCCTAACATGCTATAATTTACTTTTTTATTTTATTACATTTGAGTAGTTTATTCACTGATATATTCTAGCATCAAAAACCATACCTAAAACACAGTGGGCCTTCAATATTTGTTGAATGAATGAACATAGTTATCTGGAACCCATCCTGTTCCAATTATTCAACATAAAACATAGTTTTTCCAATGTAATTCTTTTCAAAAAGAAAGAAATGCCAGTATTGTTGATAATGGCAATAAATAAAAATAACACTATTTTTACAAACTTCAAAGACATGGTTTACTAATATTAACATTCTAGATACTGACAGGTAAAACTTAAGATTTTTAATTTACAGTAAGATATTTTAAAACACTAGTTTTCAGGGGCTGGGGATTTAGCTCAGTGGTTTCGCCCCCTGCTGCGCAAGCGCAAAGGCCTGAGTTTGATCCCCAGTACCAAAAAAAACCCAAACAAAAAACCCCACTAGTTTTCAGAGAGTATATGAGGATTCTTACCCATCCTTGGTTTGATCTGCTACTCCTGCCAAGAGCTGCACAATATTCGGATTGCTGTTCAGATCATTGTACAGTCCAAGATAGCGCTGCACAAAGTCTTCTGGGGTCATGTAATGTTCTCCATCAACCTCGGTACTGGCATACTAAAAAATAAATCAATAATGTACATGAAAAATTAAAATTAATTTTAAAATAAAACTAAATAAAATTATTCAATATCACTGTAGCCACCAAATGCTTTGTGAAAGGAGTAAATTAAAGCCCAGTATTAAAATGAAATAGACAATGAATGCTGAATTTTTGTCTGTGGAGTGAATCATCCAACACAAAGAGACTGATCTAAGAACATGTGCTCTACATATATTGATACATCCTCCCACATGGATGAACCTTAAATATAAGCTAGGTGAAATAAGCCAGACACAACCATAAAAGGCACATATAGGATACCATTACATGAACTTCCCACAGAATCTCAAAGTAGAATAGTATTTGCCAGGGGCTGTGAGGAGCTGAAAATAGGAACTAATAGTTTAATGCATATAGGGCTTCTCTTTGGGGATGATGAAAATGTTCCAGAATTAAATAATGGTGATGGTCACACAACACTGTAAATATACTTAAAGAAATTGAGTTGCATCCTTTTAAATGACTACAATGGAGAAGTTTATGTTATGTAAATATTTTTATCTCAAAAATACAAATACTGATAGAAAACAGATATCAGAAAGACTAAGAAAAGTGAAAGGGAGGCCAGGACTCAAAAGTGAGAAAACAGCCTGCAGTAGATGCCAGAGACTTCCTGTCTACAAGGGTGAGAGGAGGTAACCGCAAACTCTAAGACTACCAAAAAATAAAAATAAAAAAGAGTGAGAGAAGAGGGAAACATAACCTGCCTGCCAACCTTAGAAGTGAAATGAATGAGAAACAAAACAACGGGGCACACCCACCAGCCACCCGTGGAGCCCCTCCAGTGCCTGCAACAACAGAGCGCCACCCCCACCTCTGGCCTCTTGGCTATGCAGCTACCTGGTTCCACACTAGAGAGGACAGGCGGACATAAAGGCCACTGTCCTGAGCAGCAGAAGTGAACAAGAGAGAGAGAGGGCCTCTCTCAGGCTCCCTGATGATACTGAAGCCCACTGGAAAAGTGAAGAGAATCTCTGCAGTAAAGGCACACCAGACCACCGTAATTGGTAAGTTAGAGGGATCATCACCTCCCATCAGAACCTGGACTACTGCAGGGGAAAGGCAGCAGGAACCTGCAATAGAACCTTGCACAGTTCAACCCTGCAGGAGGACAGGGAGCTCAACTTGGGACTTGCAGTCAGAAATCTACCTGAATCTCATGGGTCTGTAACTGGCTTACTGAGACTCATTGACTTATAACTGCACACTGCTGCCCAAGTTGTCTATTGTGATAAGAAGAGACATACCCTGAAGAAGGCCCTTCATTTTTATCTTTTATTTGTTATTTTCAAAATTACCACTTTTTTTTGCTCTTATTTTTAATTTTTTTCCTTCTTTTCCTACTCTTAAATTTTTTATTTTTCTCTTTTTTCTTTCTTTTTTCTTTCTCTCTCTCTCTCCCTTGCTCCCTTGCTGTCCCACATTGTTCTTCATCTCCCTTTGTGTTCCTGTTCTGGCCCTTATTTGTATTTCTTCTTAATTTTTCTTTTCTTCTCTTTCCTTCTCTTGCCTGTGCCCTCTGGCCTCACTGCTAAACTTCCCCCATCCTTCTACCTACCTATCCCTCCCTCCCCAGCTCCTAACTCCCCATTCCGAAGGGTAAAGTTGCTATATTGAAGCATTTATTCACTATAAACATATGTTGGGTTGGTCCTTGATTTTGATTTAATTCACACAGTTAAAGGTGATATTGATTAATAACTACCACAAATTGTCATTTTCTAAGAGGTACTTCATGTTGTTTTTGCTAATTGTATCACTTGGGCTAAGGTGTTGTAATTGATCTAATCAGTTGTCCTTCCTGGTATAATGAAAATGAGACAGCCTCAGAGCCATTAGAGACTCAAAACCTAAAGACCAGCTATATCTGGAAGACACCTCTGAGAAACAATCATTCCCTAAGGGTTCTAAATACATCAACAAAGATACTTACAATAAGCAACTTCAAAGAATCAACCCAGGAACTAAACCAAGGACAGTACTAAAAACAAAATGAGAAGACATTTAAGTAAGGCACAAACTCAGACTTCCACCCCACAAAAGTCAAATTCTGGGGGAAACGAGGTGGAAAAGTCTGATAATCAACTACCTGGACACCCTGAACTGATAGCACAGAAAGTAACAAAACAGATGAATGAGGCTCTAGAAAAATTCAAAACAAAAATAATCTCCCAGATAACTACAGAGATGGTGAGCAGGGTGAAAGACATGATTAGAGGCTCTAGAACAGAAATAGATAAAAAAAAAAATAGATGAGCTAAGAAATATGCTGGAAGCCATGAATGCCCAGCATAAGAAAGAAATGGAAACCATGATTGCCCAACATAAGAAAGAAATGGAATCCATGAAACAGATTCAAACAGATATTCAGGAGATTAAAAACTCCATTGAAAGCATGCAGAGCAGATTAAGGGAATCTGAAGATAGAATATCAGATATAGAAGACAGGATTGTGGTGAAGGACCATGAAAACAGAGATTTCTTCAAAATATTAAGGGACCATGAGAAATCAATCCAGCAGCTGCTAGATGATGCAAAGAAGAACAACTTAAGACTGATAGGAGTCCACAAAAAAACAGGAGAAAGTACAATTGACATAAAAAAACTGTTCACAGAAGTAATAGTAGAAAACTTCGCAGACAGAGGTGGAGAATTGGACATACAGATAAGTGAGGCACATAGAACTCCAACTAGCCATGAGCAAAAAAAAATTCTACACCTAGACATACAATAGTCAAGATCCCAGAAACCCAACAGAAGAACAAAATCCTACAAGCAGTTAGAGAAAAGAAACAAATCACCTACAAAGGAAAGCCCATCACAATCACAGCAGACTTCTCAACACAAACCCTCAAATCAAAGACAGCCTGGAGTGAAGTATTTCAAGCCCTAAAAGAAAATAATTTCCAACCTAGACTGTTGTATCCGGCAAAATTATCTTTCAAAATTGATGGGGAAATTAGATACTTCCACAACAAAGAACACCTGAGAAATTTCATGAACACCAAACCACCACTCCAAACAATTCTAAGCAATATCCTAGAAAAAGACAATGAAGGTCACAACTCCATGAGGTCCAACAGAAGGAAGCCACCAGGCAAGGTAAGACACTAAAGGGAAAGGGGGAAAAAAATAAGAAATAAAAGAGCCAACAAAAGTAAAAATCATGACAAGCATAAGTCAATACCTATCAATTATAACCATCAATGTTAATGGCCTCAATTGACCAATCAAAAGAAATAGACTGACAGAATGGATTAAGAAGCAAAATCCAGCAATATGCTATATACAAGAAACACACCTAACTCAAAAGAAATACATAGACTGAAAGTAAAAGGATGGAAAACCATTCTCCACGACACAGGAACCCAGAAAAAACCAGGGGTAGCAATCTTATTTGCAGACAAAGTAGATTTCAAACCAAAACTAGTTAAGAGAGACAAAGATGGTCACTACATCCTTGTGAAGGGAACAATCCAAGAGGAAGAGATGACAAACATAAATATATATGCACCAAATACGAATGCCCCCAACTATACAAAACCAATATTGATGGACATGAAAAACCAAATAAGCACTAATAAAATTGTAGTGGGGGACCTCAATGCCCACTATCACAAAGAGACAGATCATCTAGACAAAAAATTAACAACGAAATTCTAGAACTGAACCAAGCTATTGAACAAATGGACTTAATGTTTACAGAGTGATCCACCCCACAAAATCAGAATACACATTCTTTTCGGCTGCACACAGGTCATTCTCCAAAATAGACCACATGCTAGCTCATAGGACATGTCTAAGTAAATGTAAAAGAATTGAAATTACCCCTTGTATATTATCAGACCATAGTGCAATAAAATTGAAGGTCAATAACATAAGAAACCGTGAAACTCCCACAAACACATGGAAATGGAATAACACCCTCCTGAAAAACCAATGGGTCACAGAGGAAATTAAAGAAGAAATTAGACAGTTTCTACAAGTAAATGATAATGCCAGTACAATATACAGGAATCTATGGGACACAATGAAAGCAGTTCTATGCAGAAATTCGTAGCAGTGAATGCCTATATTAGGAAAACAGAGAGAACTCAGATAAATAACCTAATGAAGAACCTCAAGCTCCTAGAAAAAGAGCATAACAAACCCAATGCTCGTACAAGAGAGGAAATTATAAAGATCAGGGCAGAAATCAATGCAATGGAGACTAAGAGAATGATACAAAAAATTAATGAATCAGAATTGGTTTTTCAAAAGAATAAATAAAATCGATAAACCTTTAGCCATCTTTATCAAAAAAATGAAAGAAAAGGATCAAATCCATGCAATTAAGAATGAAAAAGGTGAAGTCACAATAGACCCAACAGAAATCCAGAGGATCATCAATACCTATTTTGAGAACCTATACTCTAATACAATGGAAAGCACAGAAGAAATGGACAGATTCCTAGATACATATGAATTGCCAAAGTTGAATGAAGATATAGAAATTCTAAACACCCCAATTACAATGAGTGAAACTGAAAATGTAATAAAAAATTTACCAACAAAGAAAAGCCCAGGTCCTGATGGCTTCACTGCTGAATTCTACAAGACATTTAAAGAAGAACTATTGCTATTCCTCTTTAAACTCATCAAGGAAATTGAAAGGGAAGCAAAGCTTCCAAATTCATTCCTGGAAGCAAGTGTTACTTTGATTCCAAAACCAGGGAAAGACCCAACCCAAAATGAGAATACATACCAATCTCCCTAATGAACACAGATACAAAAATCCTCAACGAGATACCGGCAAACGGAATACAGAGGGTCATCACGAAGATCATACACCCTAAGTCAGATTTATCCCAGGGATGCAAGGATGGTTCAACATTCGTAAATCAATAAACATAATACACTATATTAACAGAGTCAAGGACAAAAACCATATGATCGTCTCAATAGATGCACAAAAGGCATTTGACAAAATCCAACACCCATTCATGATAAAAATGCTACAGAAAATTGGAATAGAAGGTCTTTATCTCAACCTGATTAAGGCTATTTATGAAAAACCAACAGCCAACATCATACTAAATGGTCAAAAACTGAAAACTTTCACACTAGAATCAGGTACAAGACAAGGATGCCCACTATCACCACTCCTGTTCAATATTGTTCTGGAAACATTAGCAGCAGCAATTAGAAAAGAGAAAGAAATAAAAGGAATAAAGATAGGAAAGGAAGAAGTAAAACTGTCATTATTTGCTGATATGATACTTTACATAGAAGACCCAAAAAACTCAGTCAAAAGTCTTCTAGACCTAATTGACAGATTCAGTAGAGTAGCTGCATATAAGGACAACACTCAAAAAACAGTAGCCTTCTTATACACAAATAGCAGGCTCATTGAGAGAGAAATTTGGAAAACAATTCCTTTTACAATAGCATCCAAAAAAATGAAATATCTAGGAATCACTCTAATGAAGGAAGCAAAAGACCTCTACACTGAAAACTAGAGCACTCTGAAAAAGGAGATCGAGGACAATGTAAGAAAATAGAAAGATGGGCTGGGGATTTAGCTCAGTGGTTCCAGCACCTGCCTCACAAGTGCAAGGTCCCGAGTTCCATCCCTGGTGCCAAAAAAAAAAAAAAAAAAAGAAAGAAAGAAAATAGAAAGACATCCCTTGTTCCTGGATAGGAAGAACCAATATAGTGAAAATGGCCATACTTCCAAAACTACTGTATAGAGTTAATGCAATGCCAATTGAAATTCCAACAATATTCTTTACAGAACTAGAGAAAACAATCCAAAAATTTATTTGGAACCAGAAGAGACCTAGAATAGCAAAAGCAATTCTAGGCAACAGAGACATGGCAGGGGGTATCACAATCCCCAACTTGAAACTATACTACAAAGCTACTGTGATAAAAACAGCATAGTACTGGCAAAGAAACAGACCCAAGGATCAGTGGAATAGATTAGAAGATGCAGAAACAACTCCAGACATACTCAGCCACCTCATCTTTGAAAAAGGAGCCAACCACCATCATTGGAGGGAAGATAGCCTCTTTAATAAATGGTGTTGGAAAAACTGGATTTCAACCTGCCAAAGATTAAAACTAGACCCATACCTATCAACATGCACTAAACTAAGATCAAAGTGGATTAAAGATCTAAATATTAAAATAGAAACACTAAACTTGCTGGAATATAAGTTAGGTAGAACTCTTGAAGACATTGGCATAGAAAAAGACTATGAACAAAACCTCAGTAGCATGGGAACTAGCACAAAGAATCAACAACTGGGATCTCATTTTATTAAAAAGCTTCTGCACTGCAAGAGAAACCACCAACAGAGCTAACAGACAACCTACAATGTGGGAAAAAATTTTTAGCAGCTGTACCTCAGACAAAGGTCTACTATCTAGAATATATAAAGAATTGAAAAAAATCAGACCCCCCCAAATTCAAGGACCCAATTCAAAAATGGGCATCTGAAATGAACAGACATTTCTCAGACAAAGAAGTAAAAGCAGCAAATAAGTATATGAAAAAATGTTCAATATCACGGGTCATTTGAGAGATGCAGATGAAAACAACACTGAGATTCCACCTCACCCCACAAAGAATGGCTGCTATCAAGAAATCAACCAATAACAAATGCTGGCGGGGCTGTGGGGAAAGAGGAACCCTGCTCCACTGCTGGTGGGAGTGTAGACTGGTGCAACCACTGTGGAAATCAGTATGGAAATACCTCAAAGAACTAGGACTAGAAGTCCCATTTGACCCAGCTATTCCCCTGGGGGGTATCTTCCCCAAAGAATTAAAAGAATCATACCACAATGATATATGTGCACCCATGTTCATAGCGGCACAGTTTCTAATAGCTAAAGCTTGGAAACAGCCCAAGTGCCCATCAACTGGAAGCTGGATAAAGAAGATGTGGTTTTTTAATAAAATGGAGTACTACTCAGCCATAAAGAACTAGAAACTAGAGACATTTATAGCTAAATGGATGCACGAGGCCATACTCTTAAGTAAAATAAATAGGACACACGTGTAAATACCGAATAGTTTCTCTAGGGTGAGAAACTGAACGTGTAAATAAGGATTAAAATAATTAATACGAATAACTGATAATTTGAAATAGGAAAAGGTCCAAAGGTGTAAGGGTGGTGACAGGGAAAGGAGAAAGGGAAGAAAGGAAAGAAAAAATTATGAGAAAAGAAAAAAAAATGGAAACAACGTCTATGTAAATAGGGAAGGATGGAGGGGGTGAAGGGTACACAGGTAATGGGGAAAAAAATAAGAACTAAGATATATCATGTACAGGTACAAGCACCCAATGATAAATGTAAACGTATTGTTACCTAAAATGTACCAATAAAAGAATTTTTTAAAAAAAGTACCATATGTTTCTCTTTTTTTTAAGACCTTCCATTTGTTCAAAGTACCAGTAATTAAAATATCCTACATTTTATATCAATAATTTTTTTTTGGTACCGGGATTGAACTCAGGACCTTCCGCTTGTGAGGCAGGCGGCATAACCACTGAGCTAAATCCCCGGCCCAATAATTTTTAAAGTAATAATATTACACTATCAAAGAAACTCAATGGGTTCAATGTACTCTGGCATGACCAAACATGAACAACCAAAGCACTCTTCCTTGGGATGCAGCAGATTTAGTTTCTTCAGTGAACCAACAAAACAGTATGATCTGGGGCCGAAGATTTAGCTCAGTGGCACTGTGCCTGCCTGGCAAGCTCAAGGTCCTGAGTTCAATTCCCAGTACTAAAAAACAAAATAAAAAATAAAAAATAAACCAGTAAGATCAGAAACTTCCCAAAACTAAAGAGGGGAAAGGTTCACTAAATTTTAAGCACAAAAATTAAAACAAACAAAAATCCACACTAAGGGCTGGCCCATAATCATAAAATTGCAGAACATGGGAAAAAAAAGAAAAATCCTGAAAGTTTTCTGGAAGAAAATCCAGGTCACATATAAAAAGACTCATGAGTCACAGGCATCATACTCAACAGCAGTGCCAGAAGCTTGAAGGCAATGGAGAAAGGCTTTGAAAATTCTGGGGGAAATTATTTCCAACTCAGAATTCTAAATGGAATTCTAAATTCATCAAATATATGGTTAACTTAAAAGTACTTGGAGATATTATCTATGTTCATGATAACAATGGTCTGCCTGCATGTACCCTTTCTCAGAAAGCTATAAAGAATTTTCTTTAAAATAGGGGGAGAGAACTAAGTAAAAGGAAGATATGGGACACAGAGAACAAGCCATTCGACCCAGGGAGGTGGCCAAGGGAATTCCAGGACAGCTGAGTACCTACCTAATCCTGACTCCCAAAATCAGAGCCACGGGGAAAGTGAAAGGTGTGGTCATCCAAGGCATTGGTACTGGGGAAAACAGCCTGGGAGGAGTTCTATTTATCACTCTTTACCACTCTATTTAATATTATAACCCATGCTTGTACCTCTATTCCCAACCTCCCTGCCACATTTTGCATTTTGGGCTGTTTCTTTGGCATTTATTGCTTCCTAAAATACTGTTCTATTTAGTTTACTATCTGTCTCTCAACTAGAATGTGTCACAAGGAAAACAATCTTTGTTATATCCCAAGCTCCAAAAGTTATGCCTGGCATATGTAAGCACTGCATGACGATCTGTTAAATTAGTAAATTGGTAGCAGGTATACAAATAAATAAGCAAATAAAAATTTTGACAATGTTTAACTATAAAAAGTATTTCTGCTGCACAAAAATAGGAAATATCATAACAAATGACTTGGCTTAAACAGTATCAGCAAGGGCCAGGGATTTAGCTCAGTGGTTTCACCACCTGCTGCGCAAGCGCAAGGACCCGAGTTCAATCCCTGGTACCAAAAAAAAAAAACAATATCAGCAATTATATTAATGTAGATACCAAATATTAACAAAAAGTGTAAGTATACTGAGAAGACTGGAGGGAGAAAAATTAGGAAGGAAGTAGTGGTATAAAGAAGCTAAGTCCTCAACTACTGGAATAGAAAGTTTTTTAAAAAGTCTAGAAATAGCAGAATTAGAAAAATGAGAAATAGCAAAATAAATAGCTAAAAGAGTTACAGGAATTCTTTCTGGGACATAAGATGGAGAAGTAGATCAGAGCAAAGAATTGCTGGTTTGCTTTTTAGCTAAGTATTTCAAATACCTGCCAAAAATGAGCTAAACTAAGCCACCTACTCTTTCAACTAGGAGAAAATTAAATCAGAAATGTTTTGTCTTACTCTGAAAAACACCAAAGTCTAACACAGCAAGTGGCTAAAATAAGCCATGATGGACACTTTTTAGTAACTGATCCTATCAAAGGTGATATCAAATCCCACCCCCTAGTGAGTTATGATCTCTCTACAAGGCATTCCTCAAGGCTCAGGGATTTAGCTCACTGGTTCTAGTGCTTCCCTCACAAGCACAAAGTCCCGAGTTTCATCCCCAGTACCAAAAAAGAAAAAAGAAAAAGAAAAGGCATTCCTCAAGTGGCCTTAGGTTTAAATTTTGGCTTGATCACTAATCTGCTCTGAGTTCTTAGCCGAGTCCATTCTTCTCCAGGTCTCTAGATAGTTCACACATCTATATAATGAAGATAAAACAATCCTTTATGTTTCAAAACAATATGAATATAAACACAGAAGAAAAAGCAAACTATAAGATATTAATAGCAACAATGAATGGATCCTACCAGTTCCTGCCCACTGTTTCTTCCCTCCCTCTTTCTTCAACATATAACAGAACTAGACAGGTTCCATCAAGATCATAAAACCACCAGAGTAAAGGAAAGGCAGGAGTGGAGAAAGACACTGTAGTGAGGGAGATTACCACAACTGGAAGAGAAGTCTAAGAATAGAATTTAAGAAGACTTGACAAGTCAACCAATAACTAGAATATGAAGCTGGGCGTGGAAGTGCACTCCTATACTTCCAGCATTCTGAAGAGTGAGGCAGAAGGATCACAAGTTTAAGCCCACCTTGGGCAACTTAACAAGTTTGGGTCTCAAATAAAAAATAAAAAAATGCTGGAGACAAAGCTCAATGCAAAAGTCCTGGGTTCAATATCCAGTACCTCAAATAAATAAATGAACAAACAGGTATGAGAAATGAGATGTAGTATACTACAGGAAATACATTATGAGAGAAATGTACTGTTCTGGGAACAGGTGGAAGGAGAGAGAAAGTAAAATCCAATTTCAACTGCAAATAGAAAGAAAGGGTACTTAAAGTTGAAAGGAAAATGTGAACAAATATAGTAATATGAAAACTTTTTTTCTTTTTTTGCGGGGAGGGGACAATTGGATCAAGAAGTGGTAATAGAAAGTGCAGGAGTCTAATAGCTCCCTGCCCAGTATATAATAAACTGTGTATATTTCCTATTTGACAGAAAAAGAGAACAGGTTAAGTAGTCCTTAACGAAAATGCCTAGGTTCAGAAGTGTTTTGGATTTCAGAATTTTTTTAGGGGGGTGGATAATTAGCATATACACACGAGATATTTTGGGGATGGACCCAAGTTTAAACACAAAATTCATTTATGTTCTATATATACTTTTATAGTCATGGTTCATTAAGGGTTTTTTAATGGGTTTTTTTGAGACAAGGTCTTGTTATGTAATTCAGGCTGGCCTTGGACTCACTACGTAACCCAGGCTAGTCTCAAACTCATGATGATCCTCTTGTCTCAGCCTCCACAGTGCTGGGGTTACAGGTGTGCACCATCACTCCTGACTTTCAATGGTAATTTTATATAATATTTTTAGTACACCTACATTTTTTTATTGTGACCCACTATATGAGGTCAGGTGTGAAATTTTCCACTTGTATCATCATTTCAACACTCAGAAACTTTTGATTTTTGAAGCATTTCAGAATTCAAATTTTTGGACAAGGAATGTTCAAGCTGTATACAAAGATATGCAGCAGAAGCCAAAACTGAAAAGGCAGTTTGAAACCAAACAGTGGAAGGCTTTGAATGCTAAGCAGAATAGTCTGAACTTTATTCTGTGAGACATGGGATGCCACTAAAAATTTGGGAGGAGGGGCAAGAAATGATCTGACCTGTGCTATCCCTGGTAGCAAAGTGCAGGGTTAGTGGGGAAGAGAGCAAATGACTGAAGCAGGAAACCAAGCAGTGGCTACTGCACAAATCTAAGTAAGAGATTCTCACCGCAGTGGAGAGACAGAGGGACAGAAAGGGGAGAAACAACCCACACTTGCACCATTGTTAGCAGCTTTGTGCTTCAGGTATTCTTTTCAGCATCACATTCATAATATTCAAAATTCAAAAGGGACAAAAGATATGCAGTGAAAAATCATCCTACCACCTCTGTACCCACTCAATTCCCCACCCCAGATGCAATCAATTTATATGTAACTTTCCAGAGATGTTTATGCATAAATAAGCATCTTATGTATGTATATACATCTATGTGTACTACTATACATGTTCCCAAACGTGTGTATGTATAAAATTCTTAACCATTTCTCTTCTTTCATGATTGGCATATTATTTATACTATTGTGAATGTCTCAGTTTTTCAAATTCAGTCCTTTCAAAAAGCAATTAAGCTATATGTACACACATACAATTATGTATACACATCATAATGAACCATAAAAATGCTCATGTCCTTGGACAAGGAATCCTGGGCCTGACTCCTATGAAAAATTATAAAGAAAGAAAACCTAAAAAAGAAGAAGCAAGATGGATTACATAAAGGTACAAATTTCCAATGATGAATGTCATTATATTATATACCTAAAATGTACCAATAAAATTAATAAAATAAAAAAAAGAGTGGCTGGCAGAAAAACTATGGTCATTTAGATTTTTATATTTGGCAGATATTTTCTTAAAAATAAATGAAATGAATCTAATAAAAAACAACCCTACAAAATAAGAAAATACTAGAAATGGGGTTATGGTGACCTTTGTTCTCTCTTCACAGCTGTTTGGGTATTGCTTTCTTTCATTAGCACATGACAAATGAGGAGGGAATAATAAGAACATTTTAGAGTTATTATTTTAAAAATTTTGGCAATTCACTGTCCATTCCTTTTGCCACAGAGTCTTTATTCTCTATTACCTGAATTTGATCACCAGCATAAGCAGACTACCTATGCAGAACACATCCATATACGATGTAATTATACTGTGTCTACAAATCACTTTTTTGAGACAGGGTCTCACTATGTATAGTTCAGGCTGGCCTTGAACTCACCATGTAGTTCAGGCTAGCCTCGAACTCCTGGCAACCCTCCCGCCTCAGCCCTCAGGAGTGCTGGGATTATAGGCATCCCCAGCATCAAGTATTCTTAACTTTATAATTATCAGGAAACAAAGAAGCCTGAGCACAAGCCACCAAGGACACAGCAGCCAATAATGAAAACAAATGCTTTTGTTGACATAAAGTGAAACAGGCTTTGCCAGTATCTACGGTTATAAATGATGCCAGAGAACCACTTACCCTGAGGTATTTTGCCAGTGTTTTCCCCAACTCTCCCAGTCTACTTTAACTTGATTTTAACTGAAAGATAGAGTATATAGTTCAGGGGCAAAGAAAGGTAATTCTTCTCTTCCACAGGAGTCAGTACTTGACTTCTACAGGAGGCAGTTAACTAATTAACTCATTAAATTAGAGACAATTACTTCACAATGTCAGTAAGCCTGTTGTCTCCACAGACAGAACTGAAGAGGGAGTTTAAAACTAAAACCAGAATCTATCTACCGTCAGTCAAAATGCTAAAACATTTTAAGCATCATGCTAACAGAGAAAAGCTGGTACCTCAAAAACTGGTGAAGTTGGGCTGGGGGTGTAGCTCAACAGTAAAGCACTTGTTAGCATTCTCTACACTCTGGATTCAATTCCCACCACAAAAAAACCAAAATTTTGGGGGCTGGGGGTGTAGCTCAGAGATAGAGCACACTTGAGGCTCTGGGTAAGAACGACCCAATTATTTTAAACAACTTTTTTCAGTACTGAGAACTGAACCCAAGGTTTTCACACTGAGCGACATACCCAACCTATTTTTTTATATTGATACAGTATCTCACTAACTCACTTAATTGTCTAGGCTGTGCTCAAACTTACATCCTCCTGCCTCAGCCTTCCAGAGCACTGGGATTACAGGCAGTGGCATCAGTCCTGGCTAAAGAATTTTTTTTTTTTTTTTGGTACCAAGGATCAAACTCAGGACCTTGTGCTTGCAAGGCAGGCATGGTGCCACTGAGCTAAATCCCCGGCCCAAGAACTTAATTTTAATGCTTCTTTTAACTGATTGGGTAATAATGTTTTTAGCTGGGCATGGTAGCACACACCTGTAATCCTGGCTACTCAAGAGGCTGAGACAGGAGTATCACAAGTTGGACCCAGCCTGGGAAATTTAATGAAACAATTTTAATACAAATTTTTAAATGAATTTCTAAAAGGCCTGAAGATACAGCTCAGTATATAGTGCCCCTGAGTTCAATACCCAGTACCATGAAATAATAATTATAATCAATAATGTTTTAATATAATAATGTTTTAAAAAGATTTTTTAAGTAAAAATAGTCTAATGGTAGAAATAAGAAAATGTTAAGGGCCTCATTAAGGCCCCCAACCCCACCCTACCCCTTGCCCTAGGACTAGGGATTGAATCCAAGGCTTTCACTCCAGTACTTTTTTTACTTTTTTATTTTTAAGTTTCCCAGGCTAGGATCAAACTTGGGATCCTCCTTCCTCAGCCTCCCAGAGTGCTGGCATTACAGATGTGTACCACCACATCTGACAAGCCCTTCTCATTCTGCTAAACAAAAAGAAAGACCTGAATGTTTACACTAAAGTAACAAAAAGCAATGTAAAATAAAGTTTTGGGTTCTCAAAACTAACATTATGATAAAGACTTAATATGTTAAGAAATTTAGTAATTTTCATAATATTTTCCATTTTGTTCCTATCATTTCAAAGGATGAAAATGACTTCAAATGGAATTACCAAATATTATATCCTTACTCCAAATAACTTTAATCATATTTCAAAGATGTCTCTTAAGTAGTTGTAAATCCCTCTTGGGCAAGAGGTCAAGGACACGTGAAAGGGACTGGCCAGAAGTAGCTGACAGTACCTGAACAAAAATAAGTGATCTATTTTTTAGACTAAACTTTTTTCAAATCCAAGTATTTGAAATGCAAAAGGACACATAACTTTGATGTTTCCAGAAACATTTAAATTTCACTGAGTATAACTGACAATCTGAAGCTGAATAAAATGGATCTTATGAGAACAGACTAAAACGTTTAATTAAAATTACTGTCTGTAAAAGATGGCAGGGTTTCATACGCAGATATGTCACAGTTACACTGAAGTACCTCTGGCTCCAGATGAGAAGATCATGCCAACCAGAAATGTTTTGCCTAAGAAGCCAACAGATCAACATATCAAGGTATCTCACCTGTCTGGAGTAAACTGGGTAATAATGATTCCTTTGCAATTTACTGAAGTTAACCTTAAGTGACCTTTAGGATGTGGGCAACTGCTCTATAGGTTAACTATATTAACTACACCTTTCAAAGAATTTACACACAACTCTAAATTTCCACTAAGAAAAAAAAGTTAATCTAAAATTCAATGACTTGAATGAGTAAAAAAAATCATAATCTCAATGATACAAACTATTTATTTAAATGGTACGTTCAAAAACAGTTCCCTCAATGTTTTATATTTCCAGCCATACTTCAAAGACTATAAAGGAAAGGTGTGATGTATTAAGTAGAAATCTAGTTACTTTTAAAAACTCATACAGTGTATCAAGAGCAAGGATCTTCTTTTCAAGTAAGCATACTAAAATGGAAGTAATATTATCTATAAACACTTCTTCAGCACAAAATCTTTCATGTTATTTTGCATTCATCATAAAACTGTGTCCTGGCACCATGTCTGATACAGGGAATGCAGACCAGTAAGATGGCTCATGTCTTTAAGTAGCTCAGAAATAATGGCACCATGGACTCTGAAACTGGTGGCAGAAATGAGTTCTAAACTACTGTGCTACTAACTCATTGAGAGTTTTTGGGTAAAACACACACTTCTACTGGGGGGAGGTGGTGTGTCCTAGCAGCCAGTAGCTGGCAGTCCTAGCTACTTGGAAGGCTGAGTTAAGAGGGTCACAAGTTTGAGGCCAGCCTGAGGAACTCTGTGAGACCTTGTCTCAAAATAAAAATATAAAAAGGGCCTGAGATAAAGTTCAGAGCTTCCTAGGTTCAACCTTCAGTGCCAGTGGGGGCGGGGGGGGGCACCACAATGACACAGCTTCTTTCAGTTTCTTCTCTAGCAAGAGGTTACAAGCAAAACAGCTGCACTGTTGTGAGGAAAAACAGATCTTAGACACCACAGTGCCTAGAGGTTGTAAAAATAACCATTATTGAAATCGTTACTGTAAAATGCTTACACACAGAAAAGCACAGAATCCCAGTTTCCCTCCTAGCTTATTGAATTTTTCTGCTTTTGCTCAAATGCGAAGGAGTTGCTATTCTTACTCTTCATCTCTCCAAACCAAGGATTCCCAGCAGTTGGCTTCTAGCATTAACGGGCTCACCAGGTCTGTCATGACTGGTCTAGGCAGCCATCTCTGCTTATCCAACATGTGGCTGTAACATGAGTCAAACCAAACTCTTCCTCCATGACTTTGTTCCAGCTGAAATGAACTGACATTTTCAGATCTTAACATCCTTTCAATTCCAGTAACTCAAATGACAATATCATAAAGTTTAGTAACTGTAGATATCACACAAAGCACTTCCCATATAGAAAAATGACTTGGGTGAACAATGGAAGAGAACAGTATGTATTAAGGTAAGAGCTGAGCACATAAAGCTAATTCTCTTGCTGTCCTTCACGTTACTGCTCTTACTTCCCATAGAAGCCAAATTTAGCCAGGAATGTGTGCCCTTTTGCTAGGAGCGTTCTGCATACGGAGAAAGACTACACAGCAGGTCTGAAACACAAACCCTGTTACAACATTACAATGGGGAATTCACCTTGTGTTAGTATGGTAAATCAATTAGAATGAAAGCATATTCTACTATAAATGTTTTACTGAAAAAAAATTTTTTAACACATGAGCATGTTGACTTTTTAAAGGTTTATTAAGCCATATTAATTTTCAAAAACAAATTTTAATTAGTAATGCAAATTTTTTCCAATATCACTAAAATCAACCACATGTGCATTAGGGAAAAAGCAGTCTTATACATCTAATTCTAGTTAGCTCTCTCAGCCACATATTTCACATTCACTAAAAACATGACCTTCTACTTGATTTCACGAAGAAAATTTTTCAAAATCTTGCCTTTCTTATTTGGAATGCTTCCATAAACTGCTATGTGTTTATTTTTTTTTTAATTTATGTATTTTCCCAAAAAAGAAAAAAGATTTTTAAAAATAATAATACATACGTATTTTCACTGTCCACAATATCAAGTCCTATGTCAGCATAGGACAACGCAATTCCTAACAGAGCAGGGAGAACAAGAGCCTTATTAAGCCCTGAAATCAACCAAAGCTACCATAATAAACTAGGGCTACCAAAACAATGTTCCCTCACAAGATGATAAAAACCTTGGAAATAAAATAATGACCCCAGACAATCCAATAACTGGAACTAGAATACTTCCCAGGGCAGATTACATTGAATAATTAATTTATATTGTTCTTTAAATAAATACTTCACTCTCTTGGTCTAAGTAACCATGGGAACATTCAAAGAGCACATATATTTATTAGCCTAGACAAATCATATCTCTGACAATCAAGGTACAGCTCCTCGGGGGACAGAATGCTTAATGTTCAGAAGCCTTGATTAAATACCAACATTTTTGCCATAGAAAAAAGAGGACTGTTATCCTGGCAGGAAGCAGAAAGTATTAAAAGATCTAAGAGACAGACCAACAAAATGCAATGTAAAAATTTGACTTTGATCCTGTTTTTAATAAAGCTATTCCAAAAATATAAAACAATAAGGGAAATTTGAACACTGAATAGAAATTGATGATGTTAAGGAATTTTTTTAGGTGTGATAATGGTATTATAGTTTGGGTTTTCTGCATCCTTTCTTTTAGGGATACATACTTAAGTATTTATATATGCAATAATATAGCATCTGGGAACTGCTTCAAAATAAGTCAGCAATATAAATGAAGCAAGATTAGCCATAATTAGCAAATTATGCTATTTTCTATAAATTTATATGACATTTTCTATAATCAAAATGAATGTACCTTGAGACCATAATGTTAAATGAAATAAATTAGACATACAAGTTTAAATATCATATGGTTTCTCTTATACGAGAAACCAAAATACCAAGAGCAAAATAAAAGACAGATAATAGGGAGCAGGGAGAAAGATGTTTCTCAAATAAGAAAGGGATCAAGAGATGGAGGGGAGAGGGAAGGGATAAAAAAGGAATCAGGACATGTTATACACATGTACCAACTCCACACAAGGAATGTAACATTATGTATTGTAAATACATACTAAAAATTAAATGATAAAATAAGGGCTACAGAAAACAAAAGGGGAATCTGTATATACTAACATACCTATATTGCCAAACAATATAAAAAGATAAGTTGCATTAAAATACATAAAGCAAGTTTCCTCCATTTACTATATAACCTTGAGCAAGTTATTCACCTTCCTGGAACTGTTTCCTCACCTATAAAATGGAAATAGTAGGGCTGAGGAAGTAGATCAATGATAGAGCAGGTGCTTTGTTTGCAAGTGCTTTGTTGAGTTCAATCTCCAGCACCAAAAAACAAATAATAATAATAAATGAGCTGGGTGTGGTGGTGCATGCCTGTAATCCTAGCACCAGGAGGATCTCAAGTTTAAATCTCACCTGGGCAACTTAGTGAAATCCTGTCTCAAGATTAAGAAAAAAAAAAAAAACAGACCGAGGATGCAGTGGGTCAGACAGAGAGAGAGAGAGAGAGAGAGAGAGAGAGAGAGGGAGAGGGGGGAGAGGGGGGAGAGGGGGGAGAGGGGGGAGAGGGGGGAGAGGGGGAGAGAGGGGAGAGGGGAGAGAGGGGAGAGGGGAGAGAGGGGAGAGAGGGGAGAGAGGGGAGAGAGGGGAGAGAGGGGAGAGAGGGGAGAGAGGGGAGAGAGGGGAGAGAGGGGAGAGAGGGGAGAGAGGGGAGAGAGGGGAGAGAGGGGAGAGAGGGGAGAGAGGGGAGAGAGGGGAGAGGGGGGAGAGGAGAGGGGGAGAGAGGGGAGAGAGGGGAGAGGGGAGAGAGGGGAGAGAGGGGAGAGAGGGGAGAGAGGGGAGAGAGGGGAGAGAGGGGAGAGAGGGGAGGGAGAGAGGGGAGAGAGGGGAGAGAGGGGAGAGAGGGAGGGAGAGAGGGGAGAGAGGGGAGAGAGGGGAGAGAGGGGAGAGAGGGGAGAGAGGGGAGAGAGGGGAGAGAGGGGAGAGAGGGGAGAGAGGGGAGGAGGGGAGAGAGGGGAGGGAGAGAGGGGAGAGAGGGGAGGGAGAGAGGGGAGAGAGGGGAGGGAGAGAGGGGAGGGAGAGAGGGGAGAGAGGGGAGGGAGGGAGGGAGGGGAGGGAGAGGGGGAGAGAGGGGAGAGAGGGGAGAGAGGGGAGAGAGGGGAGAGAGAGAGGAGAGAGAGAGAGGAGAGAGAGGAGAGAGAGGAGAGAGAGAGGAGAGAGAGAGGAGAGAGAGAGGAGAGAGAGAGGAGAGAGAGAGGAGAGAGAGAGGAGAGAGAGCAGAGTGAGGAGAGACAGAGAGTGGGGGAGAGGGAGAGAAACACTAAGAATGTGGCTTAATAGTAGCATGCTTGTCTAGCATTTATGAGGCTGTGGATTTGATCCACAGCGCTGCAAATAAACAGAATATCCATAGTACCTACCTTTAGAACTGTTCTGAGATTAAATATGATTTGTATAAAACACTTAAAATACTGCCTAAAATATAACAGTAACTCAAAAAGCATTAGCTATTATTATTTATGTTTTTAAAAAATCACAAACCCTTAACTTTTCCAAGTAAATGTTTGGGGAAAGATCTGAAAGAAACTAACTAAGAACGGTAATTACCTTTTAGGTGGCAGGAAAACACTGGGATTTAGGGGTAGAGTTCAGGAAGGACTTTAAGCCTTCATTTTCTACAGAAGGTTCTTTTTTTTTTTTTAATTGTATAAGTGAGTTGAGCACAGTGATGGCTGGCTAAGGTTGAAGATCACTTGGGCCCAGGAGTTTCAGACCAGGCTGGGCAATATAGTGAGAAGGGGGGGGGGGGGGGGACACCTTGCAGGAAGTGGAGTTATGGCTTGTGATTAGATGTCCCCCCAAAGTCTCATGCTTTTTCAGAGGTGGCTGAATCTAGACTGTGTGATGGATTCGTGGTGGGTCTAGGCCCAAGAGAGTGAGTGCTACCTTCCCTAAGTAGTCTACATAAGAAAAAAAGGGGCAGAAAGTCATTGTTTAAGATCTCTTGTTGCTTTGCTACCTCTGGCTGCCCTAAACTGTTTCTCCTCTGCCAAGCCACCCTGCCTTGGACCCAGAACTATAAGCAAAATAAACCTTTCCTCCTACAACTTTGGGTGTGTAGGAATTTTGTCTTAGCAAGGAGAGAAAAATAACTAATATGAGTGGCTTTAGGCTTATGAGTGCTTTAAGAACTCGGATATCTTATTCAACTTAGACCTCTACCCCTAGAACTGTACCTGACTCCTGTTGGACAATCAGTAGCTATCTGTGTTGACAGAGTTGCTCAAAATAGTAAGACACAGCATGAGAGGAGTAGGGAATATACAAGAATGATGTTAAAGAGAGGAAGAAAACCATTAGAGAATAGAGCTATCTGAAGATAGAATAAGATGACATTTCTTCTTCAGCGATCCTAATTTTGGTTTGCTATTTATAGTCTTTTCACTTAAGGTATGGCCAAAATACATGGCTAATGTTTAAATGTTTTTGAAAATTTATTGCAGTAAAAGACACATTGCCATTAATCCCCTCCAAAATCCTCCCTCTCACTTCAAACACATGCACTTACCCCACTGTTCTTGCCACTTTCTGAAGCAGCTCTGGAAGTCCTCTTTCTTGACTGTCTTTACAAGAAATGGTCAAAATTATGTAGGGTGAGAGCTACTGCCAAAAGCCATCCAACAGAAGAAAGGCAGACTTGTAAAAACATTCCAGTGTGTCCTCATCATCTTATTCACCAGATCTGGCTCTTCCCGAAGTCAAAATAACCATGAAAGGTAATCATTTTAAAGTGATTCAAGACACTGAGGCAGCTACAACAGCACAACTAAACATACTCACAAAAAGGACTTCCAGAACTGCTTCAGAAAGTGCCAAGAACGGGATAAGTGTGTTTGAAGTATGGGGGTGGGGGGTGGGGGTTGAAGGGAATTAATGGCAATGAATCTTTTACTGTAACATTTTTGTTTAAACCTTCTCCATATCTTTGTATCATACCATGTATTTTTGCAGGTAGTGTGAAAGCAGCACTAGAAAGCACACTGTTGAATACAGCAGTGTTAACTTGGTGAAACCCTATGGAGATACAGAATCTCTTCCCACATCTGTCTCCAACCCTTCCTGAGCAGTCTCCAGGTTCCTGGGTTTTCCAATCCCTTATATGTTTCATAGATGTATTTCTTGTTTTTACCCTCCCCAGTTTTCCTTGCTTCTTCTGGAAATTGCATGCTAATTTTCCTTTAAGATATGCTTCCTTTCCCAACTCTCAATTTACACAGGTGATTCTACGGGGAGCTGACTGAAGGGCTCCAGAAGTGAGCTTGTGACCCACAATCTAGCCAATGAGAGAAGTGTATCCATCTGGTACACTGTTGGGGTCTAGGGGCAATAATTCCTAGGCTTAACCTAGAAATTAGGAAAAGTACTGAATTGACAGGATTTTAATCCGGGGCTTCTCCACAGAGCAAAACCTAATTGAAAATGAAGCCAGTACAAAGGAAACCAAAACTAAGAGAGGAGATGTATGTGATTCTAACATCAGTTAAGTTCCCTATCAAGTACTGGCTCAAACCAGTATATTCTGGACTCAATCAAGTTTAACTGAATTTCTGTCATTTAAGACTGAAACTGTCTTGACTAATACATCTTCAAAATGGGTATTTCTTTCAGCTCTAGAAGCCTAATACTGGCCATCTCAAGGATTTTAGTGGAAGATGCTTTCAGAAATGTCCACATTACTAAGCACTGGACAGACCAGGGAGACAGTGACTAAAAAGAAGGAAACATTAAATATATAGAGTGAATGACATGTCTAAGGTCTGTGTATTGGTATTTCCAAGCCTGTGGTTAAACTATTATTCTTTCTGGTCCAGATGAGGAAACTAAAGATTCGGAAGAAAACTGAGCAAACACCTGCCACCGTCTGTTGGGTCTACCAGCCTTACACTATGGCTACACCTCTTCTCAGAACTTTATAGACTCAAGAGAAATTAGTTATTTCTGAATATGGGGATTTATGAAGATCTTTGCATGTCTCAAGAATGTGATTAATAACTGATTATATGTACATAATCAAATACATATTAACATCTTAGTCACACTATTAGGTCCAGCACCGTTATCTGGGGAAGACAAAGGGAAAAGAAAGAAGGAAGGAAGGAAGGAAGGAAGGAAGGAAGGAAGGAAGGAAGGAAAAGAAAAGAAACCTCATTCTAAGAGAAAAAGAAAGGAGACAAGAAACTAAATTTTATTTGGTTCTCCACATGTTAATATTGTTTACATATCACTTTAATCTGTAATATTCCTCCATGTTATGTGTAGTTATTCCATCTTAGATGAGAAAACAGGTTCCAAAAGTAATGTAAACATCTGAAGCCAATAAGAAAAAGAGGTCAAATAAGGATTCAAATCTAAGACTACAAAGCCCATGCAGACTTGAGCTACATTCTGCTACCTCCTCGATGAGACGAATTCCATCCAGGTCACAATGTTCTAAGAACACTAGAGATAGATAGGATAAAATGAAATGGGAAGAATCACAATCTATTCAAAGCAGTCATCCACAAGAACCACAGAAATGTAAAACACAACATACATATCAATATGATATATTAAAACTGTAAGTTCATTCATTCTATTTCCAAAGTGAAAGACAAAGAGATCTTCAATAGTTTCCACACCACCATTAAGAAAAATTCAAACTCTTTTCCCTGGCCTAAACACAAGGTCCTGCTCAATGTATCTCCTTTTATCTCATCTCTAACTGGCCATTCATCCCCTCATTCACTGATTCTTCCGGTACAGTGGTCTTTCTATATTTGTTGAACATGTCAAACCCTTTTCTATGTCTAAGCCTGGGCACACATGAGCCATCTGTTTGGAATTCTCTCCATCACCTGCCCTTTACTTACCATTCAGTTCTCAACTCTAATATCACTTCCTCAGGAGAATTCATTGACCATCCTCTTGGAAAATGATGAAAATGGTGGCCTTTACCATCATCATTGTTTATTTCCTTATATGCAATGTGATAAAAAAATATAGTGAATGTTTACTTTTTAAAATTTTTATTATAATAAAAGACACACTGCCATTAATTGGCCCTCAAAATACTTCCCCTCATTTCGAACACACTTATCCCACTGTTCTTGCCACCCTCTGAAGCAATTCTGGAAGATCTCTTTCGTGAGTATCTTTAGTTGCACTGTCATGGCTGCCTCAGTATCCTGAATTGATTCATCACATTTACCTTTCATGGAGATTTTGACTTTGGGGCAGAGTCAGAAGTCTCATGGTACAAGACCCTGTGAATGAGGGAGATGAGGACATGCAATAATGTTTTTACTAACTAACTTGTCTTTCAGCTGGATGGCACGCAGGTGCAGCATTCCCCATATTTTTGACCATGCCTTGTAAAGATGTAAAGAATACTTCCAGTACTGCTTTAGGAAGTGGCAAGAACAATGGAAAATGTGTGTTCAAAGTGAGGGGGAGTATTTTGAGAGAGAAAAATGGCAGCTTGTCTGATACTGTAAAAAAAATTTTAAATTTAAACATTTGTTATATTTTTTTCATTATACATTTTGATCACACTACATAGTTGTCATGATCTGTGTAATCTCTTTTAATTTGTAGGCCTTTTTATTGTCTCTCTTACCTCTACAAAATGAATTCCCACTTACAGTGAATTCCTCATCTAGTTCCTACCCTCACTAAATTCCTCCACCTTATCTCTATAAAGGTAAAACCTTGCGTAGGGCATAGCATGGCGCACACTAGGCAATTTCAAATGTATTGATGCCCAGGTCCAAGTCCAAGCACTGTCAAAAAGAAAAAAAGGATTGATTGATGGTAGAACATAACATGCTGTTTTAAAACACTAGGCTTCTTATCTTTTCAACTATTTTTCAATCCTTGTAATGATTCAAGGACACAGTCTCATTATGATGATATCCTTAATGTCTAAGACTTTTTTTTAATGAAAACATTAATAGTTTATTTACAATACTTTCTTAAAGATAAAGGCTATCATCTTCAATTCCTATATTCTGGAGAAATGGTGAAAATTCTTACTCAGAATAACTCTGCTGTGTGTCCCATACTGTTTATTTAACCCAATTTATGCTAAGAAGCCTTCTTTCAGTTTCAGGTTCTGAATAGGTTTAATTAATATTTTTTTAATATTTACCTGCTCAAAGTTTAATATATAAATTGAAACTATTTTTGTTTTCCTGTTTATTTCTCTCTCAACCAAGTTAACAACCTAATATCTAACCTTCCATATCTTTCTCAATGCTCATTAAATCATACACAAACATATGTGTATAAACATACATACAAAAACATAAAGTATGTTTACAAAACAAAATCTTGCTACACACACCTACACACACACACACACACACACACACACACACACACGTCTCCATCTTTTGTTTCTTTTGTCTTTTTGAGACAGGGTCTCACTAGGCAGTTCAGGCTATCCTTAACTTGCTATGTAGTCCAGGCTGGCCTTGAACTCACAGTGATCCTTCTGACTCAGCCTCCCAAGTGCTGGGATTACAGGCGTGCACCACCATGCCTGGTATTCCATCTTTCTTTTGTTACTTAATAATACATTAGAAATCCCCCCTCCCTCCCAAAAAAGAAATTCCCTAACCAGCTAGTGTAGACCTAAGTTATTACTCTTTAGTATCTGCATAATACTCCATGATGTAGTTATTCCATAATTTTTCTACCATTTACCTTTTGACAGCAGTTTTTTGAGAAAAAGGTGAGCACTTCAGTTAGTAAGCTTATGTGTTTATCTTTATACATATATTCTTTTGAATATTTTTACTTCTCTGGGATACAGATCCTAAAATAAGACTTTTTGTCTAAAGATTTTCATCTTTATTCCTTTCTTCCTACTTTCCTTCCCTCCTCCATCCTCTCTCTCATTCTTACTTGAATTCCAGGGGATCAAACACAGGACCTCACAGGGCTAGGGAAGCCCTCTATTTACTTTCCATTTTAAACCATTGCCAGATTGCTGTCCAGAGTCTTTGTTTCTACAAATTTTGTATGTGAACACTCGTTTCTTTCACATTTGGCCTCAGTAGATGTCATCACCCTTAATAGTAAATAATTATAACTAATATTGTGGTACACACTCCATATTTTTTCTGTGTGGTACCAGGGACTGAACTCAGGACCTTGCGCTTGTGAAGCAAGTGGCAGAAACACTGAGCTAAATCCCCAGCCCTTCACACTCCATATTTTTGAAAACCCAGCTCTAATGTAAATGCCAACAAAAAATGGAACAGTCCCTTGCTACAAGCCCTGTTTAATTCCCTATGCAGCCCTGGCCTACTATTACAAAAAAAAAAAAAAAGTAAATAAATACAAAGTGTGTAAACAAATATATGTTGAATCCAAGGATCTTTTCCCACTAAAAAATTAATATGTTATCATAAAAACCCTAAGGAGGGCCAGGGATTTAGCTCAGTGGTGCCGCTGCCTGCCTCGCAAGCGCAAGGTACTGAGTTCGAACCTTGGTACCAAAACCCCCCCAAAAAAACAAAAACCCTAAGGAATAATCACTCTTTGCTTTCTTTTTTTTTGGTACCAGGGATCAAAACTCTTTGCTTTCTATCAGCATCATCTACTTCTACTTATTCTCTTATCTACGTAAGATAGAAAAGATGCATTTTCACAAATTTATATAGGATATGATCTTTGTTACATTGGTGCTAATGAAAAAAGGTCAAAATTATATTGAGTTCTACATCTCAGTAAATTTTTGATCTAGCACACATGGTTATAAAACTTTAATATGTGTTGCTTTTATCATGATACATTGATAAGTGAAGAACAAAGCCTACCAACTAAGAACATTGAAGAGATCTTTTAAACATTCACTTAAAAGTTTTATAAATCTACTTTGCCACAAGGCACAGACAAGATTAAGTCTTCATCCTGATACTTTCCAGGCTTACAACAAACACCCTGTCATACTCCTGTTGTCCCCACCTCACCTGCCTGTGCAGTGCTTGTATTAGATCTTTCCGATACTATATACACCTGACGTAGCAAGATTGGGTCAGTGATAGTGTGTGGGTGAGAGAGGTGAAAGAAGAGATAAAATAAGAATAGTAGAATCTTAATTTGACAATTGGTTGTAAAATTAGACTACAGTCAAACACATAAGAATTCATTTGTTGTTCTCCACTTCCATGAATTTGGTGGGGGTAGAATGGGAAAAAGCAGAATCTTAGCAAATACCTTTTATTTTTTTTAACTAATAGAAAATATAGCTCATCAAAGCTTGAGAAAGAAAAAACACAGAAAAAAATTATCCTATCTCCCTAAACTCAATATAATGCTTTACTCATAAAGTCCTTATGAACTTGCACACATACTTGCACTAAACAGAGCTCTATTTTCAAAAGACTATTTCATTATCTTATAGAACAACTGACTCTTGAGCCACATTATGTGTGAAGTTTGACAGTAACCACGAATCTAAATTTTACAAAGAAAAGCTTTCAAGTATACTCTAAAATTTAAAATTAAATCTTCTCTTGGTAGTCTTTAAACAGCACAAGTGATCCTGAACTCAAATGACCCCCAAGTGCTACCAAAACCAAGTCCTAGTAACAGAATATTTTACAACTATGACTAACCCTATTTGTAAAACTCCCACTTTAAGCTCCTATGGAACTATTCTCTCTAGTTCTCGGCCTCCTTCCCACTTCAATTATGAATATCACCTGTAAATCTATCCCTAGGCCTGTCCTATTTATTTTACATTGAATCCTCCTAACCACAAGGATTCATCTACCACCTGTACACATTTGTATCTGTCCAAATCTGACTTTAACTTAGTGGGTTACATTTACTTAGCAATCAAATTCAACCCTACCCCCCAACCCCATGCAAAAATTCCCCAAATGAATGCATGATCGATTAACATCTAACCCAAAAATGCCAGGTTCACTATTCCTTCTTTACTTCTAAATTTAATACCAAATTCAATAGATTCTTTCCTTACAAAGTCCCTAGTATTGTCCTTCCTTTCCATTTCCCCAGCCATCAGACACTCCAGGTCATTATCTCCCACATGTATTATTTCAATAGCCTCTTAGCTGATCGCCTCACTTCCAATCTCTCCACACTTTATCCAACACACACAAAGAGCTGCCAGAATTCACCACTTCAATTTGCCCACTCAGAAACCCAAGGAGCCTCCCTACTGTTTCAAATCCAAACTCCTCAGCCAACTATTCTAGGCAGTTTTGGCATACAGACTTTTAATTGCATGGTGCCTAAAGTAATCAGATTTTTCTCTTTAACTTTTTAATAAAACACAGCTGCCATTAGCCCCTGACATATTTCTGTCTTTTAAAAATCACTCCCTTTCAAAATCCTACAAGGAATATAGTGTAAGGGTTAGGAGTATAGGTTCTGCCTCCTACTTTATTGGTGGGAATGTAAAGTAGTACAGCACTATGGAAATCAGTATGGAGATTCCTCAAAAAACCCTAAAATCAGAAATTCCAAGGCAGGCACGGTGGTGCACACCTGTAATCCCAGTACTCTGGGAGCATGAGGCAGGAAGATCACAAGCTCAAGCCAAGCCTGGGCAATCTAACAACTTAGTGAGAAGGTAAAATATTTAAAACCGCTGGGGATGTTGCTCAGTGCAAAGGCCATGGGTTCAATCCCCAGAATTAGAAAAAGAAAAAAAAAAAGAAAGGAAAAGAAATTCCATTCCTTTTGACCCAACTATACGTCTCCTGAATATAGTATATACGGAAAGAATTAAAGACATCATACTCTAACAATACATTCACATCTATGTTTATAGCAGCACAATTCACAATAGCTAAGCTTAAGAAACAGCCTGGATGCCTGTCAAAAGATGAAAGAAAAAATGTGGTATATGGAATATTATTCAGCCATAAAGAATAACACCATGCCATGTGCAGGAAAATGGGTGGAACTTGAGATAATCATAATAAGCAAAATAAACCAGACTCAGTTAAAAAATCACATTTCCTGTTATATAAGAAACTGAAAATATAAATAGATAAAATAAAGGAGAAATGATAGGAAACTAAAAGGTAGAATCTTGGAGATAGGGAAGAGGATCACAGAAAGGCAGGGAGGAAAGAAAGAAGAGGTAGATAACGGTATTCAAAAAGATCAAGATATGTTCTATGTATGTACCAATTTTTCAAAATAAACATCACTATTCTATATTATAAACATGTACTAATTGAAAAGAGAAAAGAAGAATCAATTCAATGAATTGAATAATTTCAGAAAAAATATTTCTAGATGACCCTGGGTTTCTACATTGTCTTCTAAAGCCATAACCAACCAATTATTTTGTTTCCATTTCAAATATGATAACCTGGAAGGTTTTTTTAATGACATGATTTTGTGTTTACTGTACTTTTTCAGCTGAGTTGCAATAAAGTGATAATATTGCAAAAGGAAATAAAATCTGGAATTATGTTTTTTTAAAAAGAGTACAGGTTCTAGAGCTGCAATGCTGGTCTATTCCACTTGTGAAATAAGTGACATTAACTCATTTAACTTTATCTATATAACAGGGATACTAAACCTACTTCCTAGGTTTGGTATGAAAATCACCATAATATCCTTAGAGCACTGAGCCAGTATACAGCACACTCTAAATGGCCGGGAAATGTTAGCCACGGCCACTATCACATGGCCACTCCGTTCTGGACAAGTCAATTCTGTTGCTCTACCATGTGTGAAGGCTACACATGTGCCTTCAGTATTGTCTCCTCAACACAGACCATGAGAGCTGGCCGCTGAGAGGAGCCAGTCCAACCACAAGTCTGCCATCGTTCAAGGCTTGGCTCCATTCCCTATTTGAATTATTCAATTTGGTGTTTACTATTGAACTAAATACAAGCACATGGGACACAACAAATAATCCTTATAAATATCTGTCAGGATAAAAAAAAAAAAAAAGAAAGAAAGGGAGAGAGAAGGAGGAAGGAAGGGAGGGGAAGAGGGGCTGGAGATATGGTAGAGTGCTTGCCTATCATGTTCAAGGTCCTGGATTCAAATCTATATACTGTATCTCCAGCACTGCAACAAAAAAAAATTGTTGGGTAAATATGTTTAGTGCTAAAGAAATATATAGTTACAATGTATTTTGTCTTCTATTATATCTAAAATATTGATAAATCATATGCATGTATTATAAAACTTTTTGTAAAAGGACCCAATAGTTTTAAGTAACTATAGTTTGAAGTATTTAAGCCAGGAGTAAATCAACATAATATTTGGTAACTGTTCTCCAGTGGATCTACCTACCTAAACTGTACCTTTCTAGCTGCTTTGTAGCTTCCTGAAGGTAAGTATCTATGTTCTTTCTCTCATCTATTAATAATGCTTCAATCAATGCTCTACACTTAGCACTAAATATGGAGTTACAAAATTCCACAAGTTTTCAATATAAAAATAAGTATATCATCAAAATAACGTGAAAGGGGTTGGGGGTATAACTCAATTGTACAGTGTTTGCCTAGCATGTGTGAGACCCTGGATTTGATCCCCAATATTACAAAACAATTAAAATTATAATATGTAAAAAGACACTGATAATATGCAAAACATTAAAAGAAATGTAAAGATTTAAAAGTTGTCAACCAGCAAAGTTCAATCCTGGCCTCTCTCCTTATACCTCCAACCACTCCCCCTGCAAAAAATTCAAAAACAAAAAAACCCCACAAAATTCCATACAGAATCACTAAGTTTTTCTCTATGGAATGTTTAAAGCCAAAAGGACCTCAATTCTCATTCTTTCTGTCTCACTGAGTCTACCTGAGAAGATAAAATCAGGAAGACTAAACAATTAGTCTACAGGTACAACAGCCACACAGATGAAGACCTGGGAAGTAAGCCAGTGTTCCTCGGACCTAGACCAATGCTCTTTTCACTACATTAAGCAACATTTCAACTGATTTTTTTCATGTCTACATAATCTAGAAAAGAAGATTAACTATCACATGAACTCACAAAACAATTGAGTCTGATCAGATGACATAGTGCTGGTGTATTTTGGGGAATGCTCAAGAATACTTGTGAAGAACAAAGATTTCAAGCCACATATGGAGCAGTTCTACTGTAATTATTTTTGTTGTAGAAAAGATATTTCCCTTAATAGATTTTATAAAATTTAGGATTGCCATTTTTACTAATTCTTTTTGCTTTGTTTCGTTTGCAATACTAGGAATCAAACAGGGCCTGTGCATTCTAGGCAAGTGCTTACCACTGAACTACATCCCCAGCCTTTACTAATTCCTTTTCATGAACTACACATACATATGGCCATCTACACAGCCTCCTCCCCAACAATAGTTTAAGAAAACCACATGTCTTAGATTAAAATGTCATCTATTCCAGGCTCATCAGCATTTGTTAGAATCTGTTCCTAATTATAGAATCACAGACTTTTGGAATAGGAAGGAACCTTAGAGGTCACCTTCCATTTTACAGAGGAAAATAATACCCAGCAGGAATCTGCCAAAGGTTAAAGTATCTACACAAGAACTCAAATCCAGAATACAATTTCTCAAAAGAAATTTTCAGAGAAAAATAGAATATTTAATGAAAAGAACTTTAGAAATTTTTAAAAAGAAAGCAAATGAAAAAACTAAGCCAACTTTTTAAAAAATCTACAGCCAAGTCACTAATCCTAAAAGCTTAGCAGAAGTTTAGATCTTTGCAAGAATTTGAGAGAGCAACATTTCATAATGAGCCCCCAAAGCCCTGTGAATATAATACAGAGGGAGAAAAGAAACATAACTTAAAATTAGTTATCATATTCTTATCTCTGTAATAAATTACATAGAAAATTGTTCTTAAGTGGGCAAACTTTATGCAACTTTCAAGGAAGACAGCATTTTAGTTACCCTATCAATTATACAAAAAAGGCTAATACATTTCAAAATATTATCTTGGTCTTAGTACTTATGGGAAACTGGAAGTTCTTTTCAGTCTACTTTTACATATCTTAAGTCATATAAGGAAAAATAGTCTCAAGAAAATCATTTACCAACCCTTAATATAAAGGAAAACTTTTAGTCAAACATTAGTAAGAGAATTATAAACTATGTTGTCCAGCCATGTTTGCAAAAGTACATGAAAGCAGGATATTCCTCAAAGTTAAGGCTTGAAAAGAACTATTGTACTCTCTTCTGTTTTTTCAGTAAAAAAAATACACTAGAGAAATTGATTTACCTGTAGGAATATGTTTCTTAACTCATGAGGATCACCTCGCTTGGTAGTCTGCACCTGAAAGGAGAAAAAAAAAAAGCTAGTTAATGCTTCACTAAAGACTAGTGCAATCTCCTTAGATTAGAGTTCACATCTGCTAACAATCAATGCTCTTATCTTTTTAAGGGCATTAATTTAAAACAACCCAAAAGCCCTAACTGCTGATAACAACTGTCAAATTGGAGATGTGTGACTACAGAGTGAAAGAGCGGTGTAAATAGCCTAAGATAGGGCAAATTACAGGCGGTGCTTCCCCTGAGCTGCAGTGGAAAGGCTACTTTATTCCACATCTACTAGCAACACAGTAGCAACTACCAAGCTGCAAATCAAGAAGCCCACAAGAGTGGAGCAACAGATTTAAAACACCCAAATTAACAGCATGGCCTAGCAGCCTTCCTTCCCGATGGAAACCAGTAATAGCATATAATTATCTCGATGCCCCTCTCTTTCCTCATCCAACCAAAACACGGCAGCCGCCACAAATAAAATACTTTTAGCATCCTGCAACCTGCACCGCAAATGTCAACCACGGCCCTCCCGCTGTATGGAGGCCCCAAATTACCCAATACTCACCCCCTCCCCCACCGCAATACACTGATGCCCTAGGCAGCCCCGGCTTTTCTTGCCACTTGCTCTCCAACTTCGGGCTCACAATCCCATGTGCCTAGGACAGGGCACTACTCTTCCTTCACCGACCCGTGGTCCTCACCAGCTCCTCCAACTCACAATCCCTCCCCTGCCCCTCCCCCAGTCGGGTATCCTCTTCCCTCCGCTACAAGCCCTGCAAGCTCCCCAGCCGCAAGCTGGAGCCCCAGGACGCGCTCTCTAAGAAGGAGGCGAAGAAGGAAATGGCAAGAGGTTGGGGGCTGCAGGCAGGACCCTTAGAATGTCTCTTATGCAATAAAGGCAGCTGCAGAGAGTTGGAGTCACCTTGACCGCCATGCTGTGCTCGGAAGCCGGGGACGAGCGAGTGAGCGAGCAGGGCCGAGCTGTCAGGGTGCGCGCGCGTCGCCTCCCCGGCCGCGCCCGCCCTCCTGCTCGCTCGCCGGCGCCGTGCGCGCCCTATGCAAATAAGCCGGGACTCGTGTGCGGGGCGCGGGCTGCGGCTGGGGAGCGGGCGGCGGCCGTCGGCCGTCCCGGAGCCCGAGGGTGGCCGGTGGGAGCGGGGTCGACCCGGCCACTGCAAAATCTGGAGCGCAGGCTGTGGAATTCCGATGCCCGCGTGGTTGCCACTGCTGAGCCGCCGCCAAGTTTCCAAGGCCTCGTAGTGGGTGTGGCTTGGGGCACAGGCTGCGGCCAAAGTCATTTTCCCCGAGGTTTAAAGGAACACTTGGGGAATATTGAGCAAGATTTCAAAGCATCAAAGAGCATATCCCATTAATAATAGAGAATTGGTGACAGCTAATATCAAATATTGACGAAGAAAGATTAAGAATCACTGGGGAAAACCTAAGTAAAACATAACTTGAGAAGTACGCCCCTAAATTGGCATGGAGCGAATAAACTTGGAACATTTTTGCTTTGTGCGCTATTGCAAAGGTTTATTAGTCGACTAGCTGGACTTTTCTAATCGCCCAAATCCTTCAGGCAATGAGATAGGATATATCGAATACAGAAAAATTTTATTTATCTTAGAGCTGGTACTGAATCCTTTGCATGGAAACAATTCTGCACTGGCTTCCTAGCTCTATCAAAGAAGTAATAGCTCTACCTTGAACCAAGATAATGAATGTCTCTGTAACCATAGTAGGCCACATATTGATTCACTCAGACATTTACTGAGCATCTGTTATATGCCGGGCGAAGTCCTGCTTGTAAAGAATACCAAGACTTTTAAAAAGATTATAGCCCCTGCCTTCTAGGAGGTTACAGATAGATATCAGAGCTTTCCCACAACATCAACCACATGTAGATTTTTTTGTTTATGTTCTTAAACAAAGTACATTCCTTGTTTAAAAAAAAAGAAAGTTCAACAACTTCAGGATTTAATTTAGCTCTATAATCACTCAAGACAAATTACACTTAACCAGAACCCACCATAGTAATCCATAGGGATAGGTACCAGATCACCCCCTCTTACATTTCCAGTGTTGAATCTCACATGAGGCTTCACATTTCTCTATACTCATCATACTGGTGTTAAATATCCAAGTTTACAAGAATGAAGAGTGACAAATGGAAATTGTTGGTAGGTAAAGTCGCATTACCAGTGCTCCCAAAATGAGCTTTTCTGATACAGTTGCTCTGCCACTGTGTCTGTTCAAAGTGTTTTGAACACTAACATTGTGTCCTAGTTGCATCTTGTGTTTCTCATATTGTTTTTTATGACGTTTCTGTAAGTAGGAATGTCAAAAAAGTTTATAATGTTATTTTACAAAGGAAAGATGTTTGGTTAATACCTCGAAGCTCAGCAGTTTGAATCAAAGTATTTGAGGGAAGAAAGGAAAGCCTTTGGTATTTAAGAGTATTTTCTATAGGAACACATTGTGATTGACGAAGTCCATATTATTGAAATAAAATTTAAAGTTAAATGCCCAATCCTAGAGAGGAAGATAACTTTACATTTAAATAATTAAATAATTACAATAATTCATCAATACAGGTATTAGGTCATCATAAAAATTTTCTTGATTAAGAAACAGCTGACTTTTGAGCAACTTCAAGGGCTTCATTGCTGCTGACCTAGTTTCAATGGGGATTTTATATAATTCTTTAAAATTAAATAAGGCTGCCTTGTGGAGAAGATGATAGAAGAGCTCAGCTACCCTAAATAAATGTGAATATTGCTAAATAGTTCATCTATCCAAGAACAATAATTGACAAAAAGTTTGTATTGTATTATAGGCCCTAATGTAAATACTTAATTATATTAAGATTTGTACTAGAGGAAATACACAAAGTATTAAAAGAATACAAAAGCATATAATAGAGATCCCAAAAAGATTAAGCAGGACACAAATAAGTGGAAAAATATTCCAACCTTGTGGATCAGACGAATTAATATTGTTACTACTATACTACCTAAAGCAACACATAGATTCAATACATTTCTTTTTTCTTTTTGGGGGGGGTACCAGGGATCGAACTCGGGACCTTGTGCTTGTGAGGCAGGCAGCAGAACCACTGAGCTAAATCCCTGGCCCTTCAATACATTTCTTATGAAAATCCCAATGGCATTCTTCAGAGAAATAGAAAAAGAATTCTAAAATGTGTGTGGAATCACACACACACACACACACACACACAATAACAAATAGCTGGTTCAATTTTAAGGGAAACAAAAATCAAAGTCAGGGCATCACATTTTCTATTTGAAATTATATTACAAAACTATAGTGATCAAAACAATATGTTACTTGCATAAATGCAAACACACACCACTGAAACAGAATAGACAGCCCAGAAATAAATCCAAATACGTATAGTCAACTAATTTTTAACAAATGAGCCAAAAGACACAATGGGAAAGGATAATCTCTTCAATAAGTGGTGCTGGGAAAACTTCTACATGTGAAAGAATGAAACTGGACCCTTGTCTTACTTCATGCACAAAAATTCACTCAAAATGATTTAAAAAAGAAAACTAAATCTAAGACCTGATGCTGTAAAACTCCTAGATGAAAACATAGAGAAAAGGTCATTGGCATTGGCCTTAACAACTTCTTGGATATCAGGCCAAAAAACTGAGGCTATAAGAGCAAAAATCAGGGGCTGGGGATTTAGCTCAGTGGTGCTGCCACCTGCCTCACAAGCACAAGGACCCAAGTTTGATCCCCGGTACCAAAAAAAAAAAGCAAAAAGCAATAAGCAAAACTACATCAAACTGAGGTGCTTCTGTTCAGCAAAGGAAACAACTGACAAAAGAACAGGCAACCTATAGATTAGGAAAAAAGTATTTGCAAACCACATATCAGATTTATAAAGAACTCATACAATTCTGAGGTGGTTTGGATTTGAAATGTCCCCCAAAAGCTCATATGTTGATGAGTTGGTCCCCAGTGTAGCAATATTCAGAGGGAGAACCTTCAGGAAGGTGACTGGATCATGAACTCTCTAATCTCATCGGTGGATTAATCCATTGGTAGATTTATAATTTGATGACATAATTGGAAAGTGGTAGAAACTTTAGGAGGTGGGGTCTAGTTGCAGGAAGTAGGTGACTTAGGGGCGTGCCCTGGAAGGGAATATCTTGTTCTCTTTCTCTTCTGGCTGTCATGAGGTGAGCAGCTTTCCTCTGCCACACACTTCCACCCTGATGTCCTGTTACACCACAGGTTCAGAAACAATTGAGCCAGTGACAATGGATTGAAACCTCTAAGAACATGAGCCAAAATAAACCTTTTCTCCTTTAAGTTGTTATCCTCAGGCATTTTGTCCCAGTAACAGAAACAATAGGGAAATATATATAACAATATAATATAATATACATGATCAACATCACTAATCATCCAAAAAAAGTAAATCAAAACCACTATGAGATACCACCTCATACCTGTTAGGGTAGCTATTATTCTTTTTTTTTAATTCTGGTTTTTCTTTGGTTTTTTTTTTTTTTTGGTACTGGAGATCATACTCAGGACCTTGTGATTGCCAGGCAGGTGCTGTGCTGCTGAGCTACATCCCAGCCCAGGGTAGCTGTTATTGAAAAAACAAAACATAATAAGCATTGGCAAAGATACAGAGAAAAAGATACTCTTGTACACCGTGGTTTGGTGCAGCCATTATGGAAAGCAATATAAAGATTCCTAAAGAAATTAAAAGTAGAACTACTATATGATCTCAAAATTTCTCTTCTGGTTATATACCTGAAGGAGATAAACTTATCACATCTTAAAGACACTGTATCTGCACTGTCATGATCATTGGAGCATTATACACCAGAGCTAAGAAAACAACCTATGTATCCATCAATGAATGAAGAAACTGTGATATGTGTGTGATATTCATAAATATATAAATATATATAAATGTTATTCAGCCTTATAAAGGGAGAGAGCTAGGGGTATAGCTCAGTGGAACATGCTAGAATATCTAATATGAGGACCTAGGTTATGTTTCCTGCACTGAAAACAACAACAAATAAAGGAAATCTTGCCATTTGCCATGACATGAATGGACCAAGAGGACATTATACTAAGAAATAAGCCAGACACAGGAAGAGAAATATTGCATGTTCTTACTTATATTGCAGTCTAAGAAAAATTTAAAAAGAGAGAGAAAAGTTTACATATATATGAAAAAAATAAAACTGGTTATTCAGTGTGGAGGTGCTAGGAGGAAATGAGGAGGCATAGATAAAGGATGCAAAGTAGCAAATATAAACCAGGCATGGTGGCACGGGCCTATAATCCCAGCACTCGAAGGCTGAGACAGGAGGATCACCATGAGTTCGAGGCCAGCCTAGACTACATAATGAGTTCAAGGCCAGCCTGAACTGCATAGAGCAAGACCCTGTCTCAAACAAACAAAAAAAGTAGCAAATATGTAGGATGAACAAGTCAAAACATCTAATGTACAATATAAAAACTAGAGTTAACAGTAGTATCCAGGATTTTTGCTAAATGAGTAGATGATACTCATCTTTCCATGGGGGGAGAATGGGTAACTATGTGAGAGATGAGATATGTTCATTTATTCCACTATAGTAACCATTTCATTATATATGCCTCTCATAACACCACATTCTATACTTTAAATACACACAGTGAAATTTATTTATTTTTATTTTTTAGGTACCGGGAATCGAACTCGGGTCCTTGAGCTTGCACAGCAGGCGGCAAAACCACTGAGCTAAATCCCCGGCCCATGAAATTTATTTTTAAAAAACAAAGAGTCCTTGCCCTGAAAAACTGTCATTCTGTTGTAATAATTGGCTAATAATATTAGCAAAAGTTTTAGCAAATTAAAATGTATTTTTATGTCAGTTTTAGATGTCTGTGGTGGGAAAAAACATATTAGCTAATGAAATATCAAAAGACAAACCTGTCAGATAAGATTCACAAGATGTATAGCAAAAAATGGTAGAAATAATTCAAAACTTTCCATGATTTCTTAATTATACATCATCATAGTAATTTGGAACTCTGTAGATCACAAAAGATATTTGTAAACAAGAAATAATTTCAAAACTGCAGAACAACTTTAAGTTGAAAATCAGATAACTAAGATAATCTAAAGAAGAATGAAATTCCAAACTAGGCATGGTAAGTCATATGCAGCACTCAGGAGGCTGAGGAAGGAGAATTGCCATGAGTTTGAGGCCAGCCTACGCTGCATAGTCAGTTCAAGTCTAGCCTAGGCTATATAGCAAGATCCTGTCTCAAACAAACAGGGCCTGGGATTCAGCAATGGTTCTGCCACCTGCTTTGCAAGCACAAAGCCCTGAGTTTGATCTCCGGTACCAAAAGAGCAACAACAACAACAAAAAAACAATCCCAGGAAAGCAAGCAAAATTGGAAGTTAAAAGCTAAGAGGCTAGTTGCAGTTGCCTTGATTTTATTGTTGAACAGAAAAATTATGTCATAGTCTTTTTCCCCCCAGTACAAGGGATTGAATCCTGGGCCTTTGCACTGAGCTTTATCCCCAGCCCTTTTTCATTTTTTTTTTTGAGACTGTATATCACTAAGCTGCCTAGGCTGAGTTTGAATTTTCAATCCTCCTGCCTCAGCTTTCTAAACTGCTGGGATTACAGTCATGTGCCATGACACCTGGCTTTAGTAGTCACTTTTCAGAGTTGTTTTCATAAAAGAATCAACATTTAGCTTGGCTGAGCTGGAAATTTAAATCTGCTGGTGAAGATGTTACCCATGAAAATAATGTTACCTCCTGTTACGGTTTAATATGGAGTACTCCCTGAAGACTCTTGTGTTGAGAGTTTGGACTTTAACACATCAAGGCTTAGAGCTGGGCCTAGAGGTGTCTGGACATGCAGAGTTAACCTCATCAATGGACTGATCCACTCACAGCAGAAGCGGCTATGAGGGGGCGGTGCGCTGGAGGAAGTAGGTCAGGTGAGGTGCTTTGGAACAATATATCTTTACTCTGGCTCTCTTCCGGCTCTCTCTGCCTCCTGGCTGCCATGAGGTGAGTAGATTTTCTTCTCTATTCCCTTCCACCACGATCTTTCTGCCTTGGAGCTAGCTGAACCACAGGCTGAAACTTCTGAAACGGTGGACCAAAATAAATATTTCTTCTTGTAAGTTGATTATGTCAGGTATTTTGTGCCAGTGACAGAAAGTTGACTCCTAGACTCAAAACTGAAATGTAGGCTTGCTAGGCAAACCCACAAAGCCATTTCTCCAACTTGTAAGGTCTTTACATTTATAATAATTTGAAACCAGCCAGGCATGTTCTGAGGGAAAGTTAAAATTATATTAAAGCAAAAAAAAATTTGCTAAAGCCTAGTACTTTAATAAGTCAAAATGTAATGATTACAATAAAATGGAATTTCCAAGCAGCTGGGTGTGGTGGCACACGCCTGTTATCCCAGCACTTGGGAGGCTGAGGCAGGAAGATCACCGGGAGTTTGAGGCCAGCCTAGGCTGTATAGTGAGACACTGTGAAGGAGAAAGAGGAGAAGAAATTTCCAATGATCCTGTTCTGACAAAATTCATAGCCCTCTTCCCTCTTTAATAACATACCATTTTCGTATACTGTCTAACTTCCTCTGATCATTTTATTGACATAAATATATTTTTGTCCTATTTCCATTTCCTGTGCAGCTACTACAGATGCCATCTTGCAAGAAGTAAATCAAGATGGAATGTAAACACTTAGCAGAGCATTAGAATATCACTGATTAATTAAAGTAGGATTAGTAGTCTTCCTATGTTAAAGGTATACACACCACCACTATGATGAGGAACAAGCTGAATTTTATGTTCTTTATCAAATTGAAGCTTGTTTAAAATACTTGAAATAAATACCATATCTGACCTTGGGAGAAGCTCACAAAGAGTATTTGAACCTCTGGAACTTTTTTTTTGGTACTGGGGATCAAACTCAGGACCTTGCGCTTGCAAGGCAGGCGGCGGCACCACTGAGCTAAATTCCCGCGGGCCCTGGAACCTTTAAGTACACTTTGGTTTGGACCTATTCCTAGAATTATAAAATAGTCATTTATATTTTACTGAAACATTGTAAAACTTTAAGATGTATAAGGTGGGTGTGTGTGTTTGTTTGGTTTTCAGTTTTTTGATGTTTGTTTGTTTGCTTTTTGAGACAAGGTCTCACTATGTAGTCCAGGCTGACCTCAAACTCATGGCAATCCTCCTACCTCAACCTCCTGAGTGCTGGGATTACAGGCATGTGCCACCACACCCAGTTTACTTTGTGTTTTTTAACTCCTTCCCTGCTAAGTGTCTATATGTAGAAATGGTAACTCTGGGTTAAAGAAAATTGTGAAGGGTTAGGTGTCCAACTTTGAGCATTAATTAAGTCTCACTTGGTAGGCTGAGCTGGAAATCAGTATTTCAGAAATTATTTCAACTCAACCCACTGATAACTAGATCCTAAATGATATACTTCTCTATACCATACAAATAATATAGTCTCTGTAGGAACATTTGCCCTAGTTGAAATAAATTCTTATTTTGATGAAAAGGATAAAGAAGAGTATCAAAAATCACATGAAATAGTTGTACTCTTGCAAATATGACATTTCTGAAACTGCTCTTGATCACAGTATGACTCTATAAGTTATGCAATGAAGATGACAGTGATCTTACTTTTGGACCACAGCCTTCTTTATTCCCTGCAGAAGCAATAGCTGCCAGGTTTTTTTCCCCCAGTGGATTTTGGAGAAATTCACTGAATGAATTGCTCTAAGTATTTACAAATGTGAATGCCCTAACAGTATATTTATTAAGTATAAGCTCACATTTAGTAGAAGACCATATGACCAGATGGAGGATTGAACTAGTTAAGTTTTAATGCTTCTTCACACAGTCTACTTCCATTATTTGGAATGAGCCAAATTTTAACATTTATTGAGTGCCTTGTGCTTATATAATAAAACTTGCTGTTACAGGAGATACAAGAGAAATACAAGAGAAATAATGATTCCCAAAGTATGGAGAATATTTTACTTTGGTAACTGCTACTATTCATTTTTAATCAACAAAGTGAAAAGAATGATACTAGAACCTTTTATTTTGTGCCAAAGGAAAAAGCAGCTTCACGTAATAATGCAGCAGAGCTGGGAAAATCGCTAGTGACATAGCACTTGCTTAGCATACCTGAAGCCGTGGGTTTAATACCAATCACTACCAAAAAAAAAGTAAAATAAATCAATGATTTGTCACATACTCTCAATCCAATCAAACATATAAAACTGGGAGAACAAGTATCCTGCTGAATCCTCAGGGACCCGCTCTTACACTACCTCTGGGGATTTATTTTGATGTTTTTTGAGTCTCTTCTATTTTGAGGTCAATAGAGAAGGATGCTTTGAACTCATTCCAAAGTAAAGAAGTAAGTGTCACTTTAAAAACTGTGTGGGAGGGCCGGGGATTTAGCTCAGTGGTTTAGCCTGCTGCACAAGCACAAGGACCCGAGTTTGATCCCTGGTACCAAAAAAAAAAAACAAAAAAAAACTGTGTGGGAGAAAAGCAAAGTTCCCAGAACAGCCAAACCAAATATGAAAAATTAGAAAGCTGGAGGACTTAAACTACCTGTCTTCAAAACTTACTATAAAGCTAAATAAATCAATACAGTGTGGTACTGGCTGGGATAAGGATTGATACACTGATCGACGGAACAGAATAGAGAGCATAGAAATAAATCTAAAATTATAAAGTCATTTGATTTCTAACACAACTCAATGAGGGCACGGAGTCTTTTCAACAAATGATGCTAGGATGACTAGGCATCCATGTGGAAAACTAAACCTAAACTCCTACCTTGCACCACACACTGAAGTTAATTTGAGATGAATTATAAACTTACATGCAAATGCTGAAGTCATAAAATGTTTTTTTAATCACCAAAGCTGACATTTATTTCTTGTTTATTATGTATCAGACACTGTGCTGAGCACTTTAGAAGCAGTATCTCATTTAATCCTCAAAACAATTTTATTTTATGAGTCCAGAATAATTATAATACTCTGAGCTGATGAGGCAGATCAAGCTTAGTGACAGTAACTTGTTCAGTTGTACACAGTAAATGACAGAACTGGATATTCAAATGGGTCTGACTCAAAAGCCAATTTTCTTAACCAATGCATATTTTGACCTGGTCTTCAATCAGTGAAATTAATAATCTAATTACTCCATTTTTATTCCAGTATAGGAAATAAGATATGTTCCATCTTTTTAAATAAAACTTTTAGTAAAAAGCACAAAAGAATATCTTTGTGACTTGGAGGTAGATAAAGGTTTCTTAGGATATAAAAAGCATAAGAGTAAATCGGAGTCAGGTGTGATTGCACACCCCTGTAATCCCAGCACTTGGGAGGGTGAGGCAGAGGGTCAGAGAGGTCAAGGCCAGCCTGGGATACACAGTGAGTTCACGGCCTGCCTGAACTACAGAGTGAGACCCTGAGGGGGATGAGGGGGATCCTTCTCCATTGTTGGTGGGAGTGTAGACTAGTACTGTACAACCACTGTGGAAATCAGTATGGAGATTCCTCAAAAACTAAAAATAGAAATTCCATTTGACCCAGCTATTCCCCTTCTAGGTGTCTTCCCAAAAGAGTTAAAGACATCATATTACAGTGATGCATGCATACCATGTTTATAGCAGCACAATTCATAATAGTTAAATCTCGGAAGCAGCCTGTATGTCCATTAGCAGATGAATAGATTAAAACATATAGTATTTACATACAATGGAGTATTACTTTGCCATAAAGAAAGAAAAACTTGAGTATTTTGTAGGAAAATGGATGAACCTTGAGACCATAATGTTAAGTGAAATAAATCAGGCACACAAGCTTACATATTGCATGATTTCTCTTATGTGAGAAACTGAAAATATAAAGAGCAAAATAAGAGATAGATAATAGGAAGTAGGGAGATGGATCTTTCTCAAATGGGAAGGGGGTCAAGAGATGGAGGGCAGGCCCGGGGATTTAGCTCAGGGGTTTTGCCGCCTGCTGTGCAAGCTTAAGGACCCGAGTTCGATCCCTGGTACCAAAAAAAAAGAGATGGAGGGCAAGAGGAGGGAAAGGAGGGATAAAGAATGAAAAAAAGAATTAAGATGTATCATGCACATGTACCAACTTCACAGAAGGAATGTAATAGTATGCACTGCAAATATGTACTAATAACCCCTCAAGAAAACAAAAAGATTAAATCAAGAAATTGATAAATTAATTTCACTAAAATTAAAAATTTATGCTCATCAAAAAAATAGCATTAAGAAAGTGAGCCAGGTGTGGTGGTACACACTGGTAATCCCAGCACTCAGGAGGCTGAAGCAGAAGGATTGCCATGAGTTCAAGGCCAGCCTAAAATACATAGTGAGACCCTGTCTCAAACAAAACAAAACAGAAAATGAATAGGTGGAACTAGGGATATGGCTAAGTGGTAGTGTTTCCCTAGCATGTGCTAGCTGCAAAAACAAACAAACAAACAAAAAATGAAAGCCAAAAACTGGGAGAAGATGTTAGTAAAACATATGTATGATAGAAGACTGATATTCAGATTACAAAAAAAATCTTAAAAATCAAGGATTAATAAACAACCTAATTTTATTTTTTGGTACTGTGGATTGAACTCAGAGTGTGCTAAGCTACAGACCCATCTTTATTTATTTATGGACAGGGTTTCACTATGTATTTCAGGCTGCTCTTGAATTCACTATGTAGCCCATGCTGGCCTTGAACTGGTGGTGATCCTCCCACCTCAGCCTCCTGAGTACTGGGATTACAAGTGTGTGCCACCATGCCTAGTGCCTTTTTAAATTTTTTTCTTTGGTGCCGGGGATCGAATTCAGGTCCTTGTGCGTGTGGGGCAGGCAGCAGAACCACTGAGCTAAATCCCTGGCCCCGAATTTTGAGACAGAGACTCACTAAATTGCTCAGGCTGTCCTGGAACTTGTGATCCTCCTGCCTCAGCCTCCCTAGTAGCTGGTATTACAGGCGTGTATCCCTGCACAAGCTAAACAACCTACGGTTATTCCTTGGTACTCACTGCCTTGAACCTAGGTGAATTTGGTGCTCAGCGTGCAAACTAGAACTTGTCAGTGTCAATTGTTTTGTGACTCACTGCCCTTTGTAGTCCAAACAATTTGTTTAGTACTCCTCATTTTGGGGTACTCCTTGAGCCTCTCAGAACCAATGAATGACAATACCAAGGTACTACTATAATTTTAAAATGAGCCAAAGAGCCAGGCACATGCTTGTTACTCCAACATTCTGGGAGGCTGAGACAGAATGGTCACAACTTTGAGCCCAACCTGGGCAACTTAGCCAGACCTTGTCTCAAATTTTAAAAAGATATAGGTATATATCTCAGTGAGAATGTTCTGGTTTTAATACCCAGCAACAAAACAAAACAAAAACTAATTAAACATATATCCAGGTATTATGGCACATGCCAGTAACTGCAGAACTCAGAAGGCTGAGGCAGGAGGATCACAGTTTGGGGTAGCTTGGGCTACACAGTGAGACTTTGTCTCCAAAAAGTCCCTGACCCAACAATTCTCTCTCTCAACATTTATCCTTGAGGAATGACTATACACACACACACACACACACACATATATATACACATACATGTACACATTATAAGACCTATACACGAATTTTCACTGCCACTTTATTCATAATACCTCAAAACTTGAAGTAGCCCAGGTGTCCATCAATAGAATGGATAAACAAATTATGGAATAGTAGTAGAATAGAATGCTGTTCAGAAATAGAAAAGAGCGAGCTACTGATATAAAAACAACATGGGTGAAGTATTATCCATGGAATCATAAAGTACAAAAAAGCATATATTGTATAACTTATATAAAGTTCTAGAACAAAACTAAACCATGGTGGAAAAATCAGAACTGTGATTGTCAAGGGAGAGGATTTGACTTGAAAGAGCAACGAGAGGTAATGAGAGTAGTGTATGTTTTGGTACAAGTTTAGGTAAGTTTTTCAAAACTTAGCAAAAGTACACTTAATAAAATAAATAACATTTTATTGAAAATGAATGTAAATATTTTTCTTCAAAAGAAAAAAAACCCTGGATGAATATTGAACTCTAACATATCCCTAATCTGAAGTATTTCAGAAGAGTACTAGTATTTTTAACTTACTTTGAAATGCATCAAGGAAATAAAAAGATTTATAGATAGATAGAGAGATGGGTAGATAGTGATCCTTAGTGAGGCACATAGGAATTTACTGAAAAAAATTCTTCCAAGTTTTCCAAATGTTTAAACATTTTCATAATATCATGAAAGTAGGAAAATTGCATTGAGTCTGTGTCAAGACAGAGGGCTTTCCATGTACCTAACTCTGTTGTTTGGTTAGAAATTGTAATGAGACTGATTGTGAGTATGAACATTTTTTTTTTTTGAACTAGGAATTGAACTCAGGACCTTGCGCTTGCAAGGCAGGTGGCGGAACCGCTAAGCTAAATCCCTGGCCCATGAGATGAATTTCTTAACCACTGATAAATCTTTGTGCTGTGCTGGAGAGAAGGAAAAAGAAACTGAAACTGTTTGACAAATAATATATCTCCTTCGTGGGCAAAGGAATCTGTGAAAATTATTATGTATTGAGAAAAATGTTTTCCTGAATATGGATTCAAACAATAATTACATGTTGTGTTTGGGTAGATGTGTTTATTTAGTTTAATTGTTACCCAAAGAGAACCAGAGGAAGCATGTGGAAGTATATTTGCATAACCTCAGCAGGAACCAGACTGGCAACCTGAAGCCTAACTTGGAACTGTCCTACAGAAGGGCACCCAGGTGTAACTCTAGACTGAGAAACTCAGACTTGGTGGGAAATATCCTGCCCAGGGTCACTGTGTCCTTGTACTGCCCAGCTGGGGGAAGGAGACCTGTTGGTAGGATGGAACCAAACCCTTCGCGTAGGGTGTTTCTGAGAAGGGGAGGGCCAGATTGTACTCAAGACCTGAAATAGAGAAAGGATTCTAAGAAAGAGAAATACACGAATCTCAAGATAAGAAAGCTAGGAATTGGGGTATCCCCAGGAAGAAATGCCTCCTGAAGAATTCGATTAGAAGAATGTTAATCAGTATCAGATTGTATTAATCAGAAGACTAACCAGGAAGGTAAAGTTAGAAAGTTCTTGAGAAACAGTGTGAAACTGCTAGACTGACGACAGATAGTTAGACCTTGTGGAGAGAGACAAGTCGAGGAGGAAAGTGGGCCATATCTGGCAGTACACACCTGAATCTCAGCTGTGTGGGAGACTGGAGGATGACAGGTAGAGCACAGCCTGGGCAACTTAGCTAGACACGGTCTCAAAATAAAATTTAAAAAGAGGCTGAGTTTGTAGCTCAGTGGTAGAGCACTCACTTAGCATGTAAGAAGCCCTGAGTTCAATCCCTAGTACTGGAGAAAAAGAAAAAGGAACGAAAGTGGGCAGAAATGTGCACTGATTGGTATTCTTCTAGCTGGAGAAAGGGGAGGGAAGCTGAGAATACAGAAGGAACTTGTCCAAGAAGAATTAGAAGTCTCAAAGTTGTACTCTTGATATTCTATTCCCAGTTGCCTGGATAATAGGACATCATCTTAAAGTAATGTCAATATAATAAGGAAAATCATATAAAAATAAAGTAAAAAGGCATTAAGAGTTGGAGCGTAAGAGTTCCATTAGATTCCCCATGACACAGGTCTTTGTTCTGCAAAAGATGACTCCAAGGACAAGAATACAAATTATGTATGAAATGAGTTAACCATAGCCTTCCCTTTTTTTTTTTGGTACCGGAGATCGAACTTGGGTCCTTGCTCTTGTGCAGCAGGCTGTGAAACCACTGAGCTAAATCCCCGGCCCAGCCTTCAATTTTAGGGAAGCTTCTGAGTAGTAATCAGGCCAGTATGGGCGATAAATGATGAGGTAACAGTGTACATAGTTTTGTCCATTTTGTAGTGCTGGGGATTGAACCCAGGGCCTCACTCATGCTGAGCAAGCACTCTACCCCTGAGTTACATGCCAGCCCTGTTTTGTGCATTTTATCTCTCACTCTTACTGCTTGAAAAGAAGCCCCAGAAACAGTCATTGTTCCCTCACTCTCATATTACTCTGTTCTTCTATCACCCTGAGAGGATGGGCTTGCCTGGCTGGTTTGGGGTGAGGATGGGAAATAAGATGGAGCCAGCAGTTATCATCCCTCTAATCATTCCCAACCCTTCAGTGGAGCATTATAGGTGAACATGCTTTGTGTTGATGGCGTGGAAGAAAATTGAAGAAATGGCAAAGGTAGCCTCCTGAATGAAGTGATAACCCTTTCACTAAGATCCATATGACCATAACAGCCACATCATCTCTTCAAAACCAGTCAGCTCAGAAGTCCACATAGCAAACAGCAGCTAAGTGAGAGTGATCTAAGGCATAATAGAGTGATGAGGAGTGGACTGGATTGCAAAGAAGCAACTGTGTAGGTCAGACACATCCTTTTTCATTTCAACATGCTAGAGAACTGTGTCAAGAAAGTGGGGTATTTCAGCTTACAAAATTCTGACTACGAAGTTCTAATCTATCTCTCTAAGATGCAGAATATGCCTTATTGTTACTGATATCTGTAAGCAGGAAACACGAAGGGAACGTAATCATCTAAAATCTTTAAGTAACAATGTGTACACTAAGATGCCTAATTGTGAATTTATTCAATAGAAATTTAGACAAAGAAAAAAATCAAATCAAGTTGGATGGTACACAGGTTTTATGGAAACAGTAGTTCATAACTTCTTTTTTTTTTTTTTTTTGGTACCGGAGATCGAACTCGGGTCCTTGTGCTTGCAAGGCTGGCTGGCAGCGGAACCACTGAGCTAGATCCCCCGCCCAGTTCATAACTTCTTGAATTCAGCGTTTCTCTATGTTCCTTCTAGAATGTCTTATTACTGCACCCTTCCTCCTTCATTCTTAGTCTTACCTCTTATCATAATGATAAGCCTGATATTAGCTATGTAAGTATTAATTAAAAGTTTATTGATCAGGCCGGGGATTTAGCTCAGTGGTTCTTCTGCCTGCTGCGCAAGTGCAAGGACCCGAGTTCAATCCCCGGTACCAAAAAAAAAAAAAAATTTATTAATCAACCAGGACTGGTGCTGCACTCCTGTCATCTCAGCACTTGGGAGGATAATGTTGCAGCAGAGCAGAGCAGCTCAGTGCTATAGCCAAGTGTTACAGCTCAGTGTTGCAGCCAAGTCCCACAGCTCTGAGGCACAGCTGAGCTTTACAGCTCAGTGTGGCAGCTGTGGGTCACAGCTCTCATAATTTGAAGACTCGAGAAGTCAGTAGAAGAGGTAGAGAAAAAAACCCTTTATTACAACAGCAAGCCCCCGGCAGGCTCAGAGGAGGCTGAGTGCGATCTTAGAAAAGAGAGCCTCCTTAAATACAGATCTACAGGGCAGGCAAGCATGCTAAATGAAGCAGGGGGGCGGAGTTACAGGACATTCCTGAGAAGGGGAGGAGCTTAACAGAACCTTCCTGTGAGAGGGCGGAGTTTAACAGAACATTCCTGAAAGGTCACACAGTTCGAACAGTCACAAACCATTTTGATACATTGGGCAGGAGCCCAGCAACACAAACTTACATTTCCAAAATAAAACATTCTGTGGAAAAAATAATGGAGGCAAGGCAAGGGCCTGTGTTATTGTATAGCAGTTCTCTATCAATAAGGCAGGAGGATCACAGAGTTCGAGGCCAGCCTGGGCTACATAGCAAGACCATGTCTCAAAAAACTAAAAAAAGTTTATTGATCATTCCTAGCTGGTTGCTCTCTCTAGCCTTTAGTCCCCTTGTATTTCCTAAGTGAAGGCCATTATCATTGCTCTTATTGCTCAGGTCAAAAAGCTAAGTAACAGATTGGCCCTGGGACTTCACATTCAAATTAGCCACCCAATCTTGGGTTTTCCCTCACCAACGGTGCTTTTCAAGTTTCTTTTCTCACATTATACTTGTCTTCACATTAAATTAAGATTTTAAAACACACTTAACCAGAGATACAGAGACATGCAAACAAGAAAACACTTTCAAAGTTTGAGTTTGAGGGACATGGTGATCTAGAGAGGCGGGACTCTGAAAGACAGGTGTTTAGGCCTTCCAAAAAGGCCTGATGTGATAACATCACCAAAGTCTAGAATCTGGTCATCAGTCTATAGGTCAGAAATTATCTTGCAGATGGCCCCAAAATCACTTAAGCTAGCCAAATTCACAAGATACTGATAAATAACCAATGTCAGCTAATATTTACCCTATGTGTCAGATGCTGTTCTAAGCACTTTCTATGACTCTATCCTCAAAACAACCCTGAAGAGCTGGAGATTTAGCTCTGTGACACAATATTTGTTAGCCTGCTGGAGGTCCTGAGTTCAAGTCTCAGCTCTACAAAAACAAAAACAACAACAAAACCTGTAAAATAAGTTTATTTCATGTTATTACCACCAAGGTTATACAACTAGTAAATGACTGTTTAAAAGTTAGGAGAAAAAGATTGTAAAATATTTTGAAAAATCTTTCAGAAAAATAGAGCAATCTGAAAAGAAAGGTGGAAATATTTCAATATAGATAATGAAGCTAGAATTGATTTCAAGGAGAGCTACAGAGAAAATAAAGATTTTTAAATGGTGATGGCAAGATTATGAAATAAGTAACATAAGACATTTTTTCATATTCAAAAGATGATTTTTCAGTTTCAAAGCGTCATCTGTATACCCAGAACAATGAATAAAAAAGGTTGCATACCAAAGTACATTTTGAAATATCAGAACATTGGAAATAAAACAGGATGTCTTGTAGTCAGAATGCAAACATACATAAACCAATAGGAGGAAGTAAAAATGGCCTCTCTCACTATCACACTGAATAATGTTCTGAGAAATTTCCACTTCTATACCCCGAAACCTTGTGCTCATAGGTTTTGAAGCCCTATTGTAGAAGGGAAGAATGCCTCTGCCAAGAAACTCCAACCTCATTCCGATGAATTGGAAACCAAAGTTACAATCTGCCTATTTTGGGCTCCTCAAGCTGCAAAGTTAAAGGCAGACAAGGGTTACCATGACTGTGAAGTCATTAGTCCCCATCACGAAGGGGAAGCTGGGTTGCTGCTATATGACGGAGGGAGGACAATTATGCCTGCATCCCAACGGAGGCAAGTCCATAGAGATAGCCAGCTCAACAAAAGACAGTCCATAATGGACTCAGATCAATTGGGAGTTATGGTCTGGGGCACTGCACTAGATAAAGAATTAGACCTAGTCAAGGTTTTTAGAGGGATGATGGGACATAAAATGAGGGGTAAAAAAGAAAGATACTTAACAATTTAGGCCTCATGGGCACCTACAAATGTAGTAACTACTTTTTTTTTTTTTTTTTTTTTTTGGTTTTTTGGAGACAGGGTCTCACTGTGTAGTTCAGGTTGCCTTTGAACTCACTATGCAGCCCAGGCTGGCCTCCAACTCATGGCAATGCTCCTGCCTCAGCCTCCCAAGTTCTGGGACTACAGGTGTACACCACCATGCCCAGCTACATTTCATATTATTCTCAGTCTACAGACCATCTGTACCTTGCATAAAGAGCATTGGCTAACATTTTAAATTTCATCACAATGTGCTGATAGCTGATAGGACTGTGGACCATTGTATTGACAACACTGATTATAACACAAGGGATAATACATGCATTTCTTGTACATCAAGTGACACCAGAAAGATATTGGTGCTTGAATCGCCTTTTCATTGTTCAACCAAAAAGAGAAGCCTACTCGCTAAGGAGACCACAGCAGGAAGGACCCGGATTGTCCTTGTCAGGGTGTTGGCACAATGCAGAGGCCCCTTTAGTCTTACTGAAGAAATTGAGACTACCTGCTACGTGACAGGCAGTAAGGATTTTGATGGGCAATGTCAGCTGAAAGAGCAGGGACCAAACAGAGTAAATAACAAGATTTCTTTCTCCTCTACCCCTCCTTCTAGCCCCTAATACCAATAAATGTCCTAGAACCAGAACTCCTCTCACGAGATCTTAAAGGGGCTTGGAGAAGAATGAGTGAAAACTGACTGTACTGTACTCCACTCTCCATTTAGGGTCCCTATGACTGTAGGTATGGCAGGCAATCAGGCTAGACTTTGAATAACTTCAAAAACAAGAAAACTATAGACTCTTCCTGGGGGAAGGGGGAGGTATTCAACGTAATACAGAGAAAGCAATCACTAGAGAAAAAATAAAACATTTGATGTTTGTATCCCCTTCAAGTTCAGATTCCTTAGTAACTTGGTCACATAAAAGTAGTAAGTAATTTATTATGTAATGGTAAGTCAGTGAATCAGAAATTGAAATTTATGTGTGTGTTAAGTACAATTGCTTGAGAATCTGAAGTTAGTAAACTAAGCCTGGAGCAGATAATTGAATCACAATTTTGCATAAGATCAGCAGTGATCACATATCTAACCAAACCTACCATTATATCTCTTGCTATTCATTGGTTTAAAATGCAAAATAAATTTATTAGCATGATTGCTTTTCACAAGGCCATACTGGATGATGGAATCTTGGCTACTTTCTGTGGATCTATAAATTGTGGGTGGTTTTTTATGAGGGTTTTGTTTTTACTTGTGTTTCAAACATTAACATCATAGTATTTCAAAGAAGACTAAACAAAATATGACCCTTCAGTTCCTCCCTTTTCCATTAAAAATTGAATATTATCCTTGACTTTTCCCATTATCTGCAATCATTTCACTCTGTAGGGAGTCCAAACATATAATTGTATTTCAGAGAAAAATAACTTTGAACAATCCAATGAAGATTCTTTTGGCCCACCTGATGTGTAACCATCTACCTTAACCTGTTCTATCTCTAACTCCAATTTCTAAAGCATCATTGGTAATATTTGTATGAGGACTATAATTCATTTTTATTTTTACTTATTTATTTTTGTGCCACTGGAGATTGAACCTAGAGTCTCATGCATTCTAGGTAAATTTCTACCATTATCATACATCCCCAGCTCAGGACTCTAATTTTTGAAGTTTTTCTTCACACTGGAGTATTTTAGGATACTGCAGCAAGTTAAGAATCTTCCAGAGATGTAGCACAGTGGTACAGTGCCTGCCTGGCAAGCATGGGGCCCTGAGTTCGATTCCCGGTACCAAAAAAATAAAAATAAAAAAGACTCTCCTGTAACTATTTGTGGTATATTGATGTCATACTAAGCAATGCCCAAACCCAGTGATGGCAAACCTTTTCGAGGTTTCAATATAACAAACCACCCACTGCAGCATGCACGCCGTGGGTTAGCCATCACTGCCCTAACCTCTTCTCCCACTCCACTGGAAAATATAAATGAATAATATAGCATTCAAAAATATAAGATTCTGGGCCAGGGATTTAGCTCAGTGGTTTCACCACCTGCTGTGCAAGCGCAAGGACCCGAGTTCGATCCCCAGTACCAAAATATATATAAGATTCATCAAAGGATGATCCTTTCACATCACATCTATTTGTTCTTACCTGTCACATAATAATTTAGGTAAGTTTTATCTACTTCTAATAAATGGATAAGGTGATGAAATGTAAAACATACTACTCAGCTATGGTGCTGCATGCCTGGGAAGCTGAAGCAGGAGGATTGCAAGTTCCAGCCCAGTCAGGGAAAATTAATAAGACCCTGTTTCAAAACGAAAAATGAAAAAGGCCTGGGGATGATATAGTTCAGTGCGAAGACTGTGGGTTCAAACCTCAGTACTGCAAAAAGAAAAGTTTGAAAGTCCATTTGCAAAGGAAAAAATAGCAAAGCTCTTCAAATGAAAGAAAATACAATTATTTAGCTGAGCAGGATTTCTTCCTATCCAAGGACAAATGCAGCTATGCAGCCATAGTTGTGTGAAAAAATTTCTTTCTGGTCCTTCTTGTGATTCTTATGTAAAACAAAATGTTATAATTGTTTGTTGATAATTTTAAATGTTTTAGGAATCTTTTGAGAATACTCATTAATTTTTCAAATGAAAGTTTTCATTAATCCAAGTATTAATTTACAATCAAGAAAATATTACTTTTTTGAAGTAGTAGTAGTAGGGATTAAACTCAGGGACTTTGCATTGAGCTATATCCCCAGCCCTTTTTATTTTTTATTTTGAGATAGGGTCTAACTAAGTCATGAAATTGACAGGCTGGACTTAAATTTGCAATCCACCTGCCTCAACCTCCCAGAGTGTTGAGATTACAGGCATTTTGGGATTATACACCAAGGGAATATTACATTTTAAAAAGTTACAATCATATTTTTAAATAAAATTTGATAAAGGAGACTTTGTAATCCAATATCACAGCAAGTACGTAATCCTGATAAATAGAAGCTGTTCTTAAGGACAATCAGAAGAGGGACATAAAGAAATATAAAAGTGGCCCTAAGAAGAAAGGATATGGATATAGGCAATCTCTTCCTGATATAGGAGTCAGGGTGCGGCAAACTGGCTGGGAAAATGAGCGGGATCTGTCAATTTCAAGATCCCAGGGCAAGATACGTAGAACTTTTGGGGAGCTCCCATGAGATGTGGACAGCATAAAAGAAGACCGGATATCCCGAGAAGCTCATCCTTGTTTCCCAGATACAGTATGTATGTATGTATGTATGTATGTATGTGTGTATGTATTTATTTATTTATTTTGCTGTATGGGGATCAAACTCAGGACCTTGCGCTTGCAAGGCAGGCCGGCAGAACCACCGAGCTAATCCCTGGCCTGCGGTGCATACTTTTATTTTTGCTTTTACCTTCTTTTTCTCTTGTTCAGCCCAAATTTGCTCTACAGAGCTAGTTTCTCCCATACCCATTCACCCTTCACTTTTCAAATAAACTTTGGCACTGTTTTTGGGCTTGTCTTGTCCAATTCTTTATGCTAGGCAAGAAGGACCTAGAATACTTCCGATTGGGAGCCATTTGTAAAGAAATTACCTGATAATAGTACCAGGGATTGAATTCTTTCATGCAGAGCTACATCCCCAGCATGTAAAAATATATATTTTTTAAATTGACAAAACTTTATTACAACATTAAGTCATTATTTTATATCATTATAGCCTCCTGGAAGGAGTAAAGTTATTCTTAGAACAGATTCATTTGGGCCGTTTTGACTGAGTAACCACTATAATTAATAAGCAATAGAGCTTCAAAGAATTACAGTGTGCATTTTGTTTTTTTATATTTGAATAAGTTATACAAAGCCTTAGATATCCTTTAAGCTATGGAGAAAAATGATATGGCTTTTTTCCTGAATAAAATACACAAGATTTTCCTTGTCTTTCAAAAGTAAAAGGTTAATATGAAATATCTTTGACCACTTCGTAGTGTGCTAATTTAATTTTTGTTAATTTTCAGACACAATCTTGCTAGGTCACTAGTTCCCTGTGTAGGCTGCAACTTGTGATCCTCCTGCTACAGCCTCCCAGAGTGCTGGGACCACAGGTGTGCACCACATCTAGTAATACAGACAACCTTAAATATTAATATAGTCTATACAACAGTTAATCTGATTAAAATCCTTAGTAAATGTGAAAAGAATGTATTATCACTTCCAGTGAAAATTTGGAGACGAAGATAAAATAGTTGTAGCCTTGGAAGAGTTATCAATAAGGGGTAAATAAACTTGAGAGTAAAGAAGTTGATGATTCGTAATTAACCTAAGGAGGACAGAACAGAAAGGGAGGCAATCTTTTTGCAACAAGCAGGGCTATGTTGGTGAGTGAACACAGCAAGCCCAAGATATAGTAGGCCTCAATGAGGCCAACCAGGGAGAAGTGAGAAAAGAATAGAAAAGCCTATGTGGGGTGAAATGTGGTGCTGTTACAGGAAACAGCATGGGCTCATTCTTGTTTGTTGTGTGGAACCCTGGGGAAAGAGGAGGAAAGATGTTATATCCACTGTACCAATTACCCAAAATCTCTCCTGGACTCCACAGGTATATTCCCAATGGGAATCTAGGTTTGGGGAGACAGTAGCTTACATTTAGGGCCTGAATGTTTGGGTGCTTAAATTGATTAAATGGTACAAAAAGAGGTACCTAAAGAGGGGTAAATTTCTGATAGGCAATAGCTAGGTTTTCTTTCAATAAATGAATATGAATTAAATTTATTTGAGGAAATCTAGGGGAATTGACGATCTGAGCTTGTCTGCAAGTAAGCTCCAGTGTTCTAGAAAATTTTGTATTTTACCGGGGGAAAAAAGTTTACCCTGTCAAAAACTTATCTCCGGGAAACTGTGGCGCTTACCTATCTTAGGCCAAAGCTATTCCCTAGTGACATTTAGATAAACATTGAATAAGAGGGAGAGACTTGTGTTGCACTCATGCTGGTAGTAACGGGGTGAATGTGGATGATTTTTAGCCTCTTTGATTCTAATCACACACATGCCCAAAGATGTTTCAAAGCTAAGAAACTTGGTGGTTTCCATTTCCAAGAATCATGAAGTACTTGAACAAAAGTGGAAATTTAGACCCCGACACTGTGGCACATGCCTTTAATCCCAGCTACTTGGGAAGCTGAGGCAGAAGAATCCAAATTCCAGCCCTGCTAGGACAGTTTAGCAAGACACTGTCTCAAAAAATAAAAAGGGGTGGGAGTGTACATCAGTGGTAGAGCACTTGCCTAGCGTGCACAAGGTACTGGATCCAATCTCCAATACTCCAGGTAGTTCAAGCCACCAGGATTTCAGATATGTAAAACTAAATCACGGGTACTTGAGATATTGTTAAGTAACCATTTCAAGGAGCTAAATGGTTGCCCAGCAACCCTGAGATCGAAAGCAAAGAATCTAAATAGTACACCAGACTGTTAAATGCATAAAAGGAGCGCAAGGTTAGCATGTGCAAGGCACTGTATTCAATCTTCAGCACCAAAAATAAAAAGGAAACATGCCAAAATGTATTTATGGCAAAAGTAGAAACAAATATAGAAAATAAGTAAAATTTCTGTTGAATCCAAATCCTACATTTTAGGTAGGTAAAACTCCAGCTCAGGTGTAATTTTTAATTTTTTTTTTTTTTGTCGTCCTGGGGACCAACTCAGACCTGCTGCGCAAGCGCTACACCGCTGAGCTATGCTATTATAACCCCAGCCAGGGATCAAGTGTTCGCATCTACAGCTCGGCCAAGGGTAGTTTTCAACCAGTCTTCAGAATATTTCGGGAGTGAGGCGATGGAAAACAGCCGTAAGGTATCTGATTAACCAAATCCTCCCCAAAGAAGCTCTCCTCCGACCTGTGAGAGTCTCAACGTAATAGGTCCCACTAGCGGCCTCCTCCGCGTCAGGCCTTAGAACGGGCGACTGCGCTCGTGGTGGCTAGGCAACGGCCCGCGCCTTCTTCCCTGTGTTAGCCCCGCCTCTTGGGGCGCTTCCGCCACTGCGCGCCTTAGAACTCCCCCTTTCATTGGCTAACGTCACGCTGGGGATGGGCGGGGCAAAGGCGACAGGCAGTGCTGTCACTTCCGTCTCGGGTGCGCGCGGGTTGATTCGTCCTTCTTCGGCCGCGGAACCTCGCAGCTCGGAAATGGCGGGTAAGTTCCCGGGAAAAGTTTACCAAGGCGAGGAGGCTGGCAGATATGGGAAAGAACGCGGAGACGGCGGTGACAGTGCCCTCCTGGAACTTTCGGGCTCCCGCCTGGGTTCCAGAAGGCCTGCTTTGGCCGGGGAGCGTGAAACTCTGTGTCTAGCCGCTGGTCGCCGCGGTCCGCACCCCCGCCCCCATCTGCTCGGGGTTCTGCGCAGACTGGGAACGACCCGACCCCTGCCGAGGGCCGGGAGCCGAGGCAGAGCGTCTCGGTTTGGGTTTGGAAAGACACCTTGGGCCTGCTTTTCTTCCTGTTACTTTGGCTACCTCAGTTCTACCACATCTGGACCTGTCCGTCGTCCCCCCCCCCCCCCCCCCCCGCCTGCTGAATTTAAAGCTCACATTCTCCTCCAGGTCTCTGTCCACTGTCCACCGCAGACAACTTCGGAGCTGGCTCTTTGCAGCAGCCTCGGCCTGCGCTAGGACGGGATCTTGAGAGTCTGGAACTGTCTTGATCTCTTAACACTTTAGGGTTTCTAAAGGTTCCTAGGTGTCCTGTGAAAAAGACGACATTCGCGCACCTTTCCTTCATCTAAACTTCTCTTTTAGAGGACTTCTTAATATTCTGTTGTGTTCTACTTCGCGCTCTTTATTATCTTCAGCTTACAGCGTTTAATAACTTAAAACTGCTGTTATTTTGTACTTGTATTGAGACTGTTTTAATGTGCTTATTTTTTTCAAATTACATCTTTTGAAGTGATTGGATAGTTTCTTTTAATCATCCCCCCCCATGCCTTCGTAGTACTGTCACTGCACGTTAAACATTTCATTTTTATAAGTATGCTGGATAGATGAGCTATAATAGCACAACATCTACAGATGTTAAAGGAAGAAATGTTCTGTCAGAGACCTTGGGGTGTGCTGGTACCACAAAAGAAGGGAACGTACGTACTATATGTACATATTTCTAAAAATTACATCAAAATTCATATTATAGCTCCACCACTTAGTAGTTGGGTGTCTTTCGATTTATTTATTTATTTTTGTGGCCTCTTGGTTTGGGGGCTCAAACCCAGGGCCTCCACACTGAGCCACATCCCCAGACTTTAAAAAAATTTTTTTATGTTGAGACAGGATCTTACTAAGTCTTCCAGCCTTAGCTCAAACTTGTATCCTCCTCCTTCAGCCTCCCAGAGTACTGGAATTACAGGCATGCACCACCATACCATGCTACCTGCAGTTTTGTTAAGTAGTTATTTTATCAACTCAGTTTCATATTTAAAACCTCAGGTTTAGGAAGAAATGTGGTGGAGCCATGCCCTGTGTTCAGTCCCCAGTAAAAAAGAAAAAAAAAACAAAACAAAACCCACAAAACTGTGGGGATTAAGTTAATATATGATTTCACAGGGGCCGGGGATTTAGCTCAGTGGTTTCCCCCCTTGCTGCATAAGCGCAAGGACCTGAGTTTGATCCCCAGTACCAAAAAAAAAAAAAAAAAAAAAAAATACATATATATATATATATATATATATATATGCACACACACACACACATATATATATATACACATATATACGTGTATATATATACACGTATATATATATGATTTCACATACAGTTAGATTGTGTTGCTTAGGTTATACGTAAATTCCTTTGAGTAGGTTCTATAATGTTTATTTTGTAGATTAGGGCCAGAGAGTTTTAGTAATGTGCTAGTAATGTGCTTTCAGTAATGTGCTTAATAAATTCTAGTTCACAGAATAAGTAAGTAATGGTGAAGCCAGGAAAGCCTGGATTTGAATCCAGGAATTGTTTCCAAATCAATTAATCTATACTGTCTCAGACCTTACTGTTTTCTGTGTGTTTTAGCTACTTTTTGAAGTTTATGGCTTGTGTTCCTTTTCTACGTTCTGCTCATGAGGTGTGTGTCTTTTGTTTTTTGTTTTTTGAGATGAGATTTTGCTATATTGGCCAGGCTGGTCTAGAACTCATGGGCTGAAGTAAACCCCAACCCCCACCCCAGCCTCCTGAGTAGCTGAACTACAGGCCTATGACACCACTCCCAGCTGACCTTTTCCCTTAGTTTTTATGGTCATTTTGTCAGGAGATTTATTGTCATTTACCTGGAAGTGTCCTCTTGATAATGGTTTGTTCTGGTGTTACATGTTATATATATTGATAGATATCTACTATGTAATAAAACCATTTGGTTGTTTTAGTGGCCCAGATTTATGACTATGCATACATGGTAAAAAAAAAAAGTTTTTTTAATACACCAGAAAGCGTTTTCCTTCTTGCCCCTGTCCCTATTCTTCTCTTATCCTAACTAACCATGGTTACCAGTTATTCTTGTATTCTTTTTGAGGTAATCTATACATACGTTATCAGTTTTGGGGGTTTTTTTGGTACCAGGGATCGAACTCAGGACCTCACGCTTGCAAGGCAAGTAGCGGCATCACTGAGCTAAATTCCCAGCTCCATTATCAGTTTGTTTGTTTGTTTGTTTTTGGTACCAGGGATCAAACTTGGGACCTTGCTCTTTCGAGGCGTGCCGCAAAACCACTGAGCTAAATCCCTGGCCCTTTTTTTTTTAATAGCTATTTTACATCTCTCTGGGTAGAATTTGCCCAGTAATTAGAAATGAAGTGCTGTTGTAATTATGGAAGAACATTCTTGGTTTCTTATATCTGATAATAGAAAAAGTGACATCCTTTAGTGTTATTTTTTCATTTTAAAAATTATTTTTCATTTTCATTTTTTGGTACTGGGGATTGAACCCAGGGCCTCATGCATGCTAAGCACATGCTGTACTACTGAGCTACATCTTCAGCCCTATATTTCTCTTTCTTTTTGGTACCAGGGATCGAACTTGGGTCCTTGCGCTTGCGCAAAAGGCAGCGGAAACCACTGAGCTAAATCCCTGGCCCCCTATATTTCTTTTTTAAAGGGCTACTTAGGTGTATAAATCGTAGCAAGTAATTTGTGTCAGTATTAAATGTTTGACAACTCAGTAGTATATTAATTTTCATGCTTGTTTGTGTAAAGCATTCCTAGTCCATAAACTTCAAAGTTGTTTTTTGAATTCATTTACTGAGAAGTATGTAGAGAATGACTTTACTTTTATCTGTGGGCACATTTAAATTGTTCCACTTCTAGTAAGAACCTTACTTGTAGCTGGGCATGATGGCACACACCTGTAATGCCAGGACTCTGGGAGCCTAAGGCAGGAGGATTGCAAGTCAAGCCCAGCCCAGCAACAGCGAATTAGTGAGACCCTGTCTCAAAATGAAAACTAAAAAAAGGCTGGGGATGTAGTTCTGTTGGAAGGCCCTGGGTTAAATTCTCAGTACCACCAAAAAAACCCCAAAACAAAAACACTACTTGTTTTTATTTTTTAAAAACACTACCTGTATGTTGCACTGTTTAAATCATTTACAACCAAACATTTAAAAAATCTTTTCTCTTAGGATTTGGTGCTATGGAGAAATTTTTGGTAGAATATAAGAGTGCAGTAGAGAAGAAACTGGCAGAGTACAAATGTAACACCAACACAGCAATTGAACTAAAATTAGGTATGTATGCTATTTCTAAGTGATAATATGTGTGTATACTATGTTCATAAATCTTTTAAAATGTTAAGTAGAATTTTACATAAAAAGTTATTTTTGTAAATACAGTTTTCTGCATTCATCGAACACATTCAGATTTTATGCTGTCTTGATTTATGTCACAGAGTAGGTAGATATTTGAGAGATGGCAGAGTTTAACATGTTGGGAAAATGTGGCAAAAAGTCAAGTATTTGTGATCTTAGCTTCTTAAAAATATTTACCTTTACTTTTTTTGTATTTGGACAGAAATTTGAAAAAATTTTTTCCACATTTTTTTTATTAGTGGATATTGCTTCTGTAGATGAATAGGTTTCAGTTTGGCAGATTTGTGCATGCACATAACAAACTGATCACTTTCACTCCCCCATCACCTCCCTTGTCCTGCCCTCCCCACTAGTTTCACATCGTGGGAGGGTTCAATGAATGTAACACTTTCTTTCCTTTTTTTTTTTTTTTTTGGTACCGGGGATTGAACTTGGGACCTTGCGCTTATGAGGGGGTGGAACCACTGAGCTAAATCTCCGGCCCATGTAACACATTTTGATCATATCCACCCCCCCCCCACCCCCTGTTATGCCCTTAAACCCCTTCATGCTCCCCCTTATTCTTTTCCTCTTGTCTAATAAAAGTCTGCCATTTACTTTCTTGGCATCTTTTTTTAGATTACACACATTAGGGAGAATTTGTGATATTTATCTTTCTGTGTCTGGCTTATTTTATTTAACATGACAGTCTCAGGATCCATCCATTTTTATTCAAATGACAAAAGTTTGTTCTTTATGGCCAAATAATGTTCCTTTGTATATGCAAACCACATTTTATTTATCCATTCATCTGTTGATGGGCTCCTCGGTGGTTCCATATTTTGGCTGTTATGAATTGTGCTACAATAAACATGAGTGTGCAGGTATTCCTATATATGCTGTACTTTTACTTTTAAAAAGTATAGGCAAAAGCCTATAAAAGTAATAGACAATAACAAGTGTTGGTGAGGATATGGGATAAAAACTCATACAGTGCTGGTAGGAACATAAAATGATGAACCTACTTTAGAAAACAGTTTAGGAGATTTTTTAAAAAATTAAACATAGGCCCGGGGATTTAGCTCAGTGGTTCCAGCGGCTGCCTCACAAGCACAAGGTCCTGAGTTCAGTCCCCAGTACCAAAAAAACCCCCCAAAAACAAAAAAATTATACATAAATTAATTCTGTGAACTAGCACTTCCACTCCTAGGTATTTAGTTGTCCAAGAGAAATGAAAAAACTTATGTCTGTATAAAAACTTGTTTGTGAATATTCATACGAGCATTATTCACATTATTCACAGTAGTTAAAAAATGCAAACAGCCAAAAATTAGCTGGTAAATGGGTAGAGTATGGTATATATGATGGATTTTTTGGGGGGGCGCGGTGTACTGGGGATTAAATTTAGGCTCTTCATATTAGGCTACATCCTGACCTCTTTTTAAAATTTTAAGACAGTCTTGCTAAGTCACCTGGTTGGGCTCACACTTGTGATCCTTCTGCCTTAGCCTCCCAGAGTGCTGGGATTACAGGTGTGCACACCATGCCTGGCCAATGGTATACTATCTGACAATAAAAAAATGAAGTTCTGGGCTGGGGATTTAGCTCAGTGGTTCCACCACCTGTCCCGCAAGTACAAGGACCCGAGTTCGATCCCTGGTACAAAATAAAACCAAAAAAAATGAAGTTCTGATATCTGTCACAATTTGGATGAACCTCAGAAACAAGCTAAGTAAAAGGCAGACAACCACACTGCATTGTATGATTCTATTTGTATGAAGTGTTCAGAAAAGACAGATCCATAGAGACAAAGTAGAACAGTCATTCCCTGGAGCTGGAGCTAGGAACAGAGAATAACTACAAATAGGCAGGAAGTTTTTTGTGACGATAGAAATGTTTTAAAATAGATTGTGGCACAACTGAATGTTCTTTAATTGTATACTTAAGTGAAAAATATATGCTCATGAATCCTGGCTCTATTCCTTTCCATGTTTTGTTCTCTCATTTGTAAAGTGGAGTTAATAGTACTTCACAGTGGTTTTAAAGATTAAACATGAAGTTTAAATTAAACAGCTTGATTTATAGAAAATAGTACATGCTAGCTGATGTTATAGGAAACAGTGCAAACATAACAACAAAGGTGACAAAGAAGAGAACAATCTCCTGTATTCTCACTGCACAGAAAATACTGATCTAGATTTTCCTATGCATACATTAATTTATTTTCTAAAACTAGGAGTCTGTTGTACAGGCTGCTTTTCTGTAAGATTACAGTGTCTTGAATATTGTTCTTTATGATTGTATGTAGATCTATCTCTTGAATTATATGGATGACTATATCATAAGTATATCCTTTTGGAGATTTGTGGGGTTTTTTTTGCTATTAAAAATAATTTTTAATAATTTAATATCCATTTACATACCTTTATCCCCTTGTGTTTTGACCGAATGTATAAGTAGAAACTGAAATGCTAGGACAGAGTTTTTCAACTTCAACACTATTGACATTTTGGGTTGCATTTTTTTTGTTGTAGGGGGCTATTCTATGCATTGTATGATGCTTAACATCCTATTTCTAGTCTCTACTCAATTAGATACTAGTAACTCTTTATATATATATTGGCAGTACTGGGGATTGAACCTAGGACCTTTGCACTGAACTATATCCATAACCCTCCCTCTCCTTTTTATTTTGAGACAAAATCTTGCTAATTGTCCAAGCTGGACTATTAACTTGTGATCTTCTTGCCTCAGGACCCCCACCCCCACCCTGCACATGCTGGGATTGTAGTTATACACCACACCACTATGCATCCCAGTCTGCTTTGAATTTGTGATCATCGTGTCTCAGCATCCTGTCAGGATTACAGGCGTGTGCCACCATTTTACCAATTTTTAAGTACAGTTAGGTGGTGAAACAATGTGCTACCATCACTAGTTCACCAGTATTTCTAAAACTTTTTTTTTTTGGTACCGGGGATCGAATTCAGGTCCTTGCGCTTGCACAGCAAGGCAGCAAAACCACTGAGCAAAATCCCTGGCCCAATATTTCTAAAACTTTATCACTCCAAATAGAAAGTCTACCAGATAAGCAACAACTCCCCATCTGCCAACCTCTGGTATTCTTCAGATTTGAACTGGGGCTTGTATTTGTTTGTGGTGTCTGTTTTGGCTTCCTCAGACTGAAAGATTTATGTCTTTTCTTGACTTTCATGACCTTGACACTTTTAAAGATTATAGCCAAATTATTTTATATCATGTCCCTTACTTTGGGATTGTGTGATGTTTGCTTATTGTTTATTTTAGGTCATGTATCTTTTATAAGAATATTCCAAAAGTGGTGCTCTGATTTCATTGCACCATATCAGTTTTTCATCTAATGTCCATCTTTTATTTCCTATTTTATTTAATGGATTGTAACCTGTTCCTGTCACTCATTTGGTTCTCAAATTGTCACTGATTTAGCCAATGGGAACCCATTTCAGGGTGATTTCTTGCATCTTTTACATGTTTCTCTATTTGATTATTTCTTTGATTGTCTTGGAACTAGACAATTATTATCTCTGCCTAAACTCTAGAATCAATCATTTTTCTATGGAGCTTTGGTTTCTTTTAGTGCAAAGTGATATTTTGCAGCTAAAGTCTGGGTGCTAGGTGAGCTCATTGCCATTAATGTTACTTCTTATATTAATGAGAGCAGGCCATTTTAATAGAGCTTTGTTTTATCCCATTCAGTCCTTACTCCTGGCATGGTGATTACTGTTCTAATTTTCTTCATGAATATTAGTTTTGCTTATTCTAGGACTCTTTTTCTTTCTTTTCTTCTTTTCTTTTCTTTTCTTTCTTTTCTTTTCCTTCCTGTCTGTCAGTCTGTCTGTCTTTCTTTCTTTCTTTTGGTGCTGGGAGTTGAACACATACCTGATAACTACATGATTTATCCTTAACCTACGCCCCAACTGTGTTCTAAAAGTTTTAATATGTTTTATGATTGAGCAGAATGTTCTTTTGATGATATAATATTATTAACTATCAATTTGTTTCTTTTTAATTATATCTTCAGTTTCATTCGCTGATATTGGTTTATTTAGAATTATATCTTCTTGATTCAGTTTTGGTAATCTAGGAATCTGTCCATTCTGTATTTTTCATCTTATTAGAATACAGGTTCTCGAAGTAGGTATTGATGATCCTGTGCATTTCTGCAGGATCTGTCATGATTTCACCCATTTCATTCCTAATTGTATGGATTTGAGTCTTTCCTTTTTTTGATAAGATTGGCTAAGGGTTTATCAATTTTATTTAATCTTTCAAAGAACAACTGCCTGGGGATTTTTAGCTCAGTGGTTTCGCTGCCTGCTGTGTAAGTGCAAGGACCGGAGTTTGATCCCCAGTACCAAAAAAAAAAAAAAAAAATCAAAGAACCACCTCTATGACTCACTGATTCTTTGTATTGTTGTTTCAGTCTCCATTGCATTAATTTCTGCTCTGATTTTTATAATTTCCTCCCTTGTACAAATTTTGAGCTTGATTTGCTCTTTTTCTAGAAGCGTGAGGTTCATCATTAGGTTGTTTATTTGAGCCTGCTCTGTTTTCCTGATAGGAGTATTCACCACCATAAATTTCCTCATAGAGCTGCTTTCATTGCATCCCATAAGTTCTGGTATGTTACATTGGCATTATCTTTTTTTTTTTTTTTTTTTGGTACTGGGGATCAAACTCTGGACCTTGCGCTTGTGAGGCAGGTGGTGGAACCACTGAGCTAAACCTCTGGCCCCTTTTTTTGACTCTTAATCAGTCTTGGCTTGAAATCAACTTTGTCTGCAAATGGAATACCTACCACTGCTTTTTTCCAGGTTCCTGTCACATGGAATATTGTTTTCCATCCTTGACTTTCAGTCTGTGAATTTGTTTTTGAATTAAATGTGTGTTTTGTATGCAGTATATTGTTGGATCCTGCTTCTTAATCCATTCTGCCAGTCTCTTTCTTTTGACTGGTGAATTGAGACCATTAATATTGATGGTTATAACTGATAATATATTGTCTTATCTCTGTCATGTTATTTTCCTGTATTTGGCTTCTTTCTTTCCTTTTCTGTTTAATTTCTTGTCTTGCCCAGTGAATTCATTCTGTTGGGGTTCATGGAGTTGTAATCCTTGTTGTCTCTTTCTAGAAAACACTTTGGAGTGCTGGTTTGGAGGTCATGAGTTTCTTCAGATGTTCTTTGTCATGGAAGTATCTTAATTTCTCCATCAATTTTGAAAGGTAGTTTTGCAGGGTAAATCAGTTTGGGTTGAGGTTGTTTTCCTTTAGGCCTTGAAATACTTCACTCTAAGCTCTCCTTGATTTGAAGGTTTGTGTTGAGAAGTCTTTTGTGATTCTGATGGGCTTTCCTTTGGAGGTGATTTATTTCTTTTCTCTAACAGCTTTGAATATTCTGTCCTTGTGTTGAATTTTTGGAATCTTGACTATTATATATCTTGGTGTGGGGTTTTTTTTATCATGGCTAATTGGAGTTCTATATTAACTGTATGTCGGATTCTTTTTTCTGTTTGGGAAGTTTTTCTGCCATTACTTCTTGTGAATAGGTTTCTTATGTCATTTGTGGTAACTCCTGCTTTTTCATCGACTCTTTTCAGTCTTATATTATTCTTCTTTGCATCATCTAGCAGCTGCTTGATTGATTTCTTGAGGTTCTTTGCTGTTTTTAAGAAATCTTTCTTTTTATGATCACTAACTGCAATCTTGTCTTCTATATCTGATATTCCGTCCTCACTGGCTCATTCTGCTGCGTATTCTTTCAGTGGAGTTTTTAATCTCCTGGATATCTGTTTGAATCTGTTTCATGGATTCTGTATCTGCTCTAGAGTCACTAAGCATGTCTTTCATTCTGATCACCATCTCTGTAGTTATCTGAGAAATTATTTCTGCTTTGATTTTTTTCTAGAGCCTTGTTCATCTGCTTTGTTACTTATACTGTTACCACTTCCGAGAGTCCAGGTGGGTGGCTTTCAGATTGTTCATCTCATTGCCCACTGGCTTTGCCTTTGATGAGCTGGAAGTCCGGGGGGGGGGGGGTTGCATCTTGTTTAGGTGACTTCTCATTTTCTTTTTCTTTTTTTTTTCAAGTTTTAATTCCTATGTTGATGCTTGTAAATTGCTTATGACATGTAGCTTTATTGCCAGTGTTCAGAACCCTTAGGAAATGACTGCTTCTCAGAGTTGTCTTCCAGGTGTAGTTGGCTTTTGGGTTTTCAATCTCTTGCAAGATCCTACCTCTTCAATTTATTGGGAATGAGAAGTTTCTGCCTACTTGGCCCAGCTGCTGGTTCTATGGCACTGGCCTATAGTTGTTGTTTTTTTTAAGACTTTTAGGCTCTTCCAGTCTTGGTATACCAAGAAGAATAACTGTTTAGCACAATTATGTCACCTTGTCTAAAGTAGTACAGTCAGCCATAACAATAGCATCAAATACAGGCTAGAAAATGACAGACTGTGGTAACTTAATTTGCCACTTTTAACCATATGAACTAGATTTGTGGTTATATAACAAAATCAAAACCGAACCAGCAAATTGTATTTAATAGATAAGTCCTTGATATGGCAATTTTTACCCTTATGGGAGAAGATTTAAAAGAGATGCGGTTGGGTGGGGGGAGAAGTAGAGAAATAGAAGAGGAAGAGATTAGAAGGCTGGAGGACCAAGGAAGATCATACAGACTTTGGGAAACTGGTGAAGAAGACAAGAGGGAAAGAGAAAGCAAGAAATAAGAACAGAACAACAGTAACAAAAAAATGAGAAACTATGTTCAAACAATCAAGAAAAAACAAGAATCAGAAAAGAGGAAAAAAGAAAAGGAAAAGAAGGAAAAAAAGTCTAATTCAAGGTGTGTTTCTATTGTCACTGGTAGACAAAAGTCTAGAACTGAATTGATTAATCCCAGCAAGCCAGCTGTAGTTTTACGGTATGGTAGTGGATAATCCCATCTGGCTTGAAGCTTTAGTTTCACTGAAGATCAAACTGGTTTCTAGCTGTAAGGTTGGAACTGGATTTTTTGAGTCTGCAACAGTCCATGTGCCTCCTTCTAGCTTGAACTCAGCTCCCTGATCTCCCGCTGACTTGAACTCAGCACCCTCACTGAGATATTGGGAGCCACTAGATAGAGTTGGCTCATAGTTGTTCTGAGTTCTGAGCTCAGTTGGCTCCTCTCCAAGATGGCTACTGGCCAACACCCTCTCCTGTGTGATGTCTGAACCCGAATAACTTACCAGCCACTGTGGTCTGCTGTATCCAATGTTCTGTCCAACTGATGTGTTTCTCCATGGAGGCCTCTGTGGTCGCCAGTAGTTACTGTGGGTCTGCAGGCTTGACCTGCTGTTCCCATGCCGTGAGTTCAGGCTCTGGGAGAAAGCGCTTCTGATCTCCCTCTTTATTAAAATGGCTCTCTTTGCTTTTCCTGTGAACTTCAGTTCTTGCTTTAGATTCTTCCTGGGTCCCTTAGACCCACTTCCCTCCTACTCCTCTTCATACTGCTCTATTCAGTTTGTTTCTGTTTATTGCAGAATATTATTCCATTATTAGAAACACCATTATTCACCAGTTAATAGATATTTGAGTTGTTTTTAGTTTTTGTGAGTAACAGCCAAAAATGTTCTTGTAGGAGTCTTCTGTGGATATACAAGTTTATTTTGGGTAAATTCTTAGGAGTGAATTTAGAGGGTCACAGGGTAGTTGTGTGTTTAACTTCATAAGATACTTGCCAGATTGATTTTTTCAAAGTACTTTTATACTCCCACCAACAATGTATTAGAATTCTGGTTACTCCACACCCTTGCAACATTTGGTGTTGTCAGTGTTTAAAATATGAGGCATCCTGGTAGATGTATAATGCTATTTTATGGTTTTAATTTGCCTTTCCCTGATGACTAATGTTATTAAACATTTTTTCTGTAATTATTAACCATTTGTATATCTGTCTTTGAATCTCCTTTTTAATTCTCTTTCTGTCTCTCTCCCTCCCCCTCTCCCAGTCTCTTCCCTTCTCTTCCCCTTTCCCTCTCACTCCTGCCCTCCTCTTTCCCTCCCCTTGGTCTTGCTTTCAAACTTAACATTTTCTGACTTTATGAGTATTGGAAATCCTTGTGTTGTAGAAGCAAAGCAAAGCCTTGTAAATCCTTATAGAGGAGGGCCAGGGATTTAGCTCAGCGGCACCATGCCTGCCTTGCAAGCGCAAGGTCCCGAGTTCAATCCCCGGTACCACCCCACCCCCGCAAAATCCTTATAGGGGAAAATCCAGCCTTTTGCTGCAGGGTAGCCATTTATGAAAAGGAGAGTTGGAATGAATGTGTCTGATTCAGGAGACTCAGCACACAACCAAGTATAGGCATCTATAATTGCCATGACTTTCCACTATCCTGTCTTGCTCTGCCTTCTATTTTTTTTTTTTTTGTATATCCTTTTATTGGTACATTTTAGGTGGACAACATAATGACGTTCATCACTGGAGATACGCACCTTTACATACTCTCTTGGTTCTTATTTTTTCCCTCTTCCTCTACCATCTTCAACCCCTCCATCCCTCTCTATTTAAAAAGACTTTGTTTCCTTTTTTCATTTTCTCATATTCCATTCCCTTCTTTCCTTTCCCTTACCCCTCCAACTTCCCCTTCCCCTTTGCCTCTTTTCTTCCTATTTCACATTATCTATTATACCTTTTAGTCCTTATTTACACTTTCAGTTTCTCACACTAGAGAAACTATTCTGTATTTACACATGTGTGTCCTGTTTATTTCACTTAAGAGTATCACCTCAATGTGCATCCATTTAGCAATAAATGTCTCTAATTTCTCGTTTTTGATGGCTGAGTAGTACTCCATTTTATAAAAAAAACCCCACATTTTCTTTATCCAGTCTCCAGTTGATGGGCATTTGGGCTGTTTCCAAGTTTTAGTTACTACAAACTGTGCTGCTATGAATATCATGCACATATATCATATATCACTGTGGGATGATTCTTTTCATCCTTTGGGGAATATACCCAGCAGGAGAATAGCTAGGTCAAATGGGACTTCCAGTCCTAGTTCTTTGAGGTATCCATACTGATTTCCACAGTGGTTCCACCAGTCTACACTCCTATCTGCAGTGGAGCAGTGTTCCTCTTTCCCAACAGCCCCACCAGCATTTGTTATTGTTTGATTTCATGATACCAGCCATTCTTTGTGGGGCGAGGTGGAATCTCAGCATTGTTTTCATTTGCACCTCTCAGATGACCAGTGATGTTGAATGTGTTTTCATATGTTTATTTGCCATGTCTACTTCTTTGTGTGAGAAATGTCTGTTCATTTCAGATGCCTGTTTTTGGATTGGGTCTTTAAATTTGGGGGGTCTGATTTTTTTAAGTTCTTTATAGATTTGAGATAGTAGACCTTTGTCTGAGGGATCACTGGTGAAAATTGTTTCCCACATTGTGGGTTGTCTCTTCACACTGCTGGTGGTTTCTCTTGCTGTGCAGAAGCTTTTTAGTAAGAAAAGATCCCACTTGTTGATTGTGCTAGTTCACTGGCAACTCAGGTTTTGTTCATAAAGTCTTTTCCTACCTCGATGTCTTCAAGAGTTCTAACTAACCTCTGTTCCAACTAGTTCAGCATTTCTGTTTTAATATTTAGATCTTTAATCCATTTAGATTTTAGTTTAGTGCATGGTGAGAGATATAGGTCTAGTTTTAGTCTTTGGCAAGTTGAAACCCAATTTTTCCAACACCATTTATTAAAGAGGCTATCTTTCCTCCAGTGAGGGTGTTTGGCTCCATTGTCAAAGATGAGGTGGCTGCGTGTGTCTGGAGTTGTTTCTGCATCTTCTAATCTGTTCTACTGGTCCTCAGGTCTGTTTCTTTGCCAGTACCATGCTGTTTTTATCACAGTAGCTTTGTAGTATAGTTTCAAGTTGGGGGTTGTAATACTCCCTGCCATGTCTCTGTTACCTAGACCTGCTTTTGCTATTTGGGGTCTCTTGTTCCAAATGAATTTTTGGATTGTTTTCTCAAGGTCCATGAAGTATGCTGCTGGGATTTCAATTGGGATTGCATTGAATCTATATAGCAATTTTGGAAGTATGGCCATTTTCACTATGTTGATCCTTCCTACCCAGGAGCAAGGGATGTTCATTTTCTGATAACCTCTTCAGTCTTTTTTCAAAGCGCTATAGTTTTCAGAGAAGAGGTCTTTGATTTCTTTTGTTAGGTTGATTCCTAGGTATTTCAGGTTTTTGGATGCTATTGTGAAAGGAATTGTTTGCCCTATTTCTCAGTGAGTCTGTTGGTTGTGTAGAGGAAAGCTATTGGTTTTTGTGTGTTGACCTTGTATCCAGCTAGCTTACTGAATTTGGTTATTAGGTCTAGAAGACTTTTGGTGGAGTTCTTGTGGTCTTATATAGAGAGTCTCATGTCATTTGCAAATAATGACAATTTGACTTCTTCATTTCCTGTCTTTATTCCTTTTATTTCTTTCTGTTGTCTAATTGCTGTGGCTAATGTTTCCAAAACTATATTGAACAGGAGTGGGTGACAGTGGACATCCTTGTCTTGTTTCTGATTTTAGTGTGAAGGATTTCAGTTTTTGGCCATTTAGTATGATATTGGCTGTTGGTTTTTCTTAGATGGCTTTTATCAGATTGAGGTAGAGACCATCTATTCCAATTTTTTGTAGGGTTTTTATCATAAATGCATGTTGGATTTTGTCAAATGCTTTTTCTGCATCTATTGAGATGATCATATGGTTTTTGTCCTTGGCTCTATTGATATAATGTATTACATTGATTGATTTGCGAATGTTGAACCATCCGTGAATCCCTGGGATGAATCCCACTTGATCAGGGAGTATGATCTTCTTGATGATCTTCTGCATTGTTTGCCAGTATCTTAGTAAGGATTTTTGCATCTATGTACATTAGTGAGATTGGCCTATAGTTCTCTTTCTCGGTTGGGTCTTTCTCTGCTTTGGGGATCAAGGTAATGCTTGCTTCCAGGAATGAATTCAGGAGTATTGCTTCCCTTTTAATTTCATTGAAGAATTTAAAGAGTAGTGGCAGTAGTTGCTCTCTAAATGTCTTGTAGAATTCAGTGGTGAAGCTATCAGGACCTGGGCTTTTCTTGCTTGGTAAGTTTTTAGTTTTGTTTTCAATTTCATTGATATTTGGTTGTTTAGAATTTTTAGGTCTTCTTCATGTAACTTTGGTAATTCATACGTGTCTAGGAATCTATCCATTTCTTCTGTGTTTTCCATCTTACTGGCGAATAGGTTCTCGAAGTAGGTATTGATGATCCTCTGGAATTCTGCTGAGTCTGTTGTAATTTCACCCTTTTCATTCCTAATTGCATGGATTTGGGCCTTTTCTTTCCTTTTTCTGAGAAGCTTTGCTAAGGGTTTGTCAATTTTGTTGATTCTTTCGAAGAACCAACTCTTGGCTTCATTGATTTTTTTGTATTGTTCTCTTAGTCACCATTGCATTGATTTCTGCCCTGAGCCTTATAATTTCCTCCTTTCTGTGGGCTTTGGGTTTGTCCTGCTCTTCTTTTTCTAGAAGCTTGAGGTTCAGCATCAGGTTGTTTAATTGGGCTCGTTCTGTTTTCCTAATATGAGTATTCACTGCTAAAAATTTCCCTCATAATACTGCTTTCATTGTGTCCCATAGATTCCAATATGTTGTGTTATCATTGTCATTTAATTGAAGGAACTGTCTGATTTCTTTAATTTCCTCTGTGACTCATTGGTTATTCAGAAGTGTGTTGTTTAATTTCCATGTGTTTATGAAATTTTTGTGGTTTCCTTTGCTATTGATCTCCAATTTCATCGCTGTGTGGTGTGATAATATACAGGGGATAATGTCAGTTCCTTTGCACTTATTTAAACATGTTCTCTGAACAAGTATGTGGTCTGTTTTGGAGAACGACCCATGTGCAGCTGAAAAGAATGTGTATTATTCTGATTTTGTGGGGTGCAGCACTCTGTAAACATCTGTTAAGTTCATTTGTTCAAGAGTTTGAGTTCTAGTATTTCGTTGCTTGTTTTTTGTCTAGTTGATCTATCTCTTTGTGACAGTGGAGTATTGAGGTCCCCCACTACTATAGTATTAGTGCTTATATGGTTTTTCATGTCCATTAGTATTTGTTTTCTATAGTTGAGTGCACTAGTATTTGGTGCATAGATATTTATGATTGTCATCTCTTCCTCTTTTATTGTTCCCTTTTCAAGGATATAGTGTCCTTCTTTGTCTCTCTTAATCAGTTTGGGTTTGAAATCCACTTGATCTGCAAAGAGGATAGCTACTCTTGCTTTTTTTTGGGTTCCTGTCCCATGGAGTATTGTTTTCCACCCTTTAACTTTCGGGCTATGAGTTTCACTTTGAATTAAGTATGTTTCTTGTATGTAGCATATTGTTGGATCTTGCTTCTTGACCCATTCTGCCAGTCTTTTTCTTTTGATTGATGAGTTGAGACCATTAACATTGATGGTTATAACTGATGTGTATTGACTTATCATTGTCATGACTTTTTGTTTGATTCTCCTCCTTTGCTTTTAATTTCTTGTCATGCCTGATGGATTCATTCTGCTGGGCTTCCTGGGGTTGTGATCCTCATTGTCTTTTCCTAGGATTTTGTCTAAAATGTTTTGGAGTGCTGGTTTGGTATTCATGAAGTTCCTAAGGTGCTCTTTGTCATGAAAGTATCTTATTTCACCATCAATTTTGAAAGATAGTTTGCAGGGTACATCAATCAGCGTTGGAGGCTGTTTTCCTTTAGGGCTTGAAATACATCACTCCAATCTCTTCTTGCCTTGAGGGTTTGCATTGAGAAGTCTGCTGTGATTTTGATGGGCTTTCCTTTGTTTGTGATTTGTTTCTTTCTCTAACTGCTTGTAGAATTTTGTTCTTCTGTTGGGTTTCTGGAATCTTAACAATTACATGCTTATGTGTAGATTTTTTTTGATCAAGGCTAGTTGCAGTCCTATATGCCTTTCTTACCTGTATGTCAAGTTCTTTTCCCCTGCTTGGAAAGTTTTCTATCATCACTTCTGTGAAGAGTTTTTTTATGTCATCTGCACTCCTGTTTCTTCATTGACTCCAATCAGTCTTATGTTATTCTTCTTTGCATCATCTACCAGCTGCTGGATTGATTTCTTGTGGTCCCTTACAATTTTAAAGCAATTTTCCTTTTCCTGGTCACTAATTGCAATCTTATCTTCCATATCTGAAATTCTGTCCTCACATTGGCTCGTTCTGCTGCATAGACTTTCAATGGAGGGGTTTTTTTGGGGTTTTTTTTTGGTACTGGGGACCGAACTCGGGTCTTGCAATTGCGAGGCAAGCAGCAGAACCACTGAGCTAAATCCCCAGCCCTCAATGGAGTTTTTAATCTCCTGGAAATCTGTTTACATCTGTTTTATGGATTCAGTTTGTTTCCTATGTTTGGATTCCATCATGTTCCTCAGCTCCTGCCTTCTCATTTTCAAATTGGAGTGTTTCTCTTTTTGTTGTGATTTGTAGGTGTTAAACATATATTCTGGATGAGTCCTTTGTGCATATTTTCCTCAGTTTGTGGCCTGCCTATTCATAATCAAATCACAATGTCTTGATGAGCAAAAGTTTTTAATTTTGATAAAATTAAATATATTATTTTTCATAATATATTAATCCATAAAATTTATGTTAGTATTTTCCAGTTCCTGTCTAAAATATTTGTCTGCCAAGGAGGTCATGAAGATCTTGTCTGTTTTTTTCTGAAAGCTTTGTAGTTTTAGCTTTTTATAATTAGGTCTATGATACATCTCACATTTTTTTTTTTTTGGTACTGGAGATCGAACTCGGATCCTTGTGCTTGTGAGGCAGGCACTGGAACCACTGAGCTAAATCCCCAGCCCCCAAATCTCACATTATTTTTCATGACAGTGTAAGGAAGAGTATCTGTTGTTCCATGTGGATAGACTTTTGTTCAGGTACACACATGCTACGTGTGTGTGTGTGTGTGTGTGTGTGGTACCAGGGATTGAATGCAGGATCTTGTGCTTGCCAGGCAGACACAGTGCCACTGAGCTACATCCCTGGCCCGACCCAGAACTTTTTATTTGGAAATTAACAAGCTTATTCTAAAACATGGAGGCCAGGGATGTAGCTCAGTGGCACCGTGCCTGCCTCACAAGTCCAAGGTCCTGAGTTTGATCCCTGGTACTGCAAAAAAAAAAAAAAAAAAAGTTCTGGGTTGATTGAGATTACATTGATTCTCTAAGATATATCTAGAAGAGTATATTCTGTATTTAATAGTAATATATTCAGTTCTATATTTAATAATAATAGTGAATCTTCTAATCCATGGACATGGATTAGATATCTTAGTTCTGCAGATGTTTTAAGTTTTCAGTCTTGCAGGTGTTTTGTTAAAATTTATCCCGGAGTAAATTTTTTGTTTTAATCCTTTTGTTGAAAATAGTGTAGTTTTAAAATTTCAGTTGTTATGTGAGTGTGTATACATAATGAAAGTGTGTGTTATTCTTTTGTGTTCTACAACTTTATTAAATTACTTACTATAGTAAATTTTTGTTTTATGTGGTACTGGGGATTGGACCTTGGGTCTTCATACTGAGGTATATCCCAGCCCTTTATTTATTTATTTATATATTAATTAGTACCTTTTAGGCATACAATACATTTACATTTATCATTGGGTGTTTGTACCTGAACATGATGTATCTTAATTCTTATTTTTTTCCCCATTACCTATGCGCCCTTCACCCCCACCGCCCTTCCCTATTTACATAGACTTTGTTTCCATTTTTTTTTTTTCTTTCTCATAATTTTTCCTTTCCTTTCTTCCCTCTCCCTTTCCCTTTCCCCTCCTGCCACCCCTCCACCTTTGGACCTTTTCCTATTTCAAATTATCAATTATTCATTTTAATCATTTTCATCCTTATTTACACTTTCAGTTTCTCACAGTAGAGATACTATTGGTATTTACACATGTGTGTCCTATTTATTTCACTTAAGTGTATGGCCTCAATATGCATCGATTTAGCTATAAATGACTCTAGTTTCTCATTCTTTATGGCTGAGTAATAACTCCATTTTATAAAAAAACCACATTTTCTTTATCCAGTTTCCAGTTGATGGGCACTTGGGCTGTTTCCAATCCTTAGCTATTACACATTGTGCTGCTATAAACATAGGTGCACATATATCGCTGTGGTATGATTCTTTTAATTTGGGGGGGAAGATACCCAGTAGGGGAATAGCTGGGTCAAATGGGACCTCTAGTCCTGGTTCTTTGAGGTATCTGCATACGGATTTCCACAGTGGTTGAACCAGTCTGCACTCCCACCAACAATGGAGAAGGGTTCCTTTCTCTCTACACCCCCGCCAGTATTTGTTATTGGTTGATTTCTTGATAGCAGCCATTCTTTGTGGGGTGAGGTGGAATCTCAGTGTTGTTTTCATCTGCATCTCTTGAATGACCAGTGATGTTGAACATTTTTTCATATATTTATTTGCTGTTTTTACTTCTTTATCTGAGAAATGTCTATTCATTTCGGATGCCCATTTTTGAATTGGGTCTTTGAATTTGGGGGGGTCTGATTTTTTTCAATTCTTTATATATTCTAGATAGTAGACCTTTGTCTGAGGTACAGCTGCTAAAAATTTCTTCCCATATTGTAGGTTGTCTCTTAGCCCTGTTGGTAGTTTCTCTTGCAGTGCAGAAGCTTTTTAATAAGATGAAGTCCCAGTTGTTGATTCTTTGTGCTAGTTCCCGTGCTACTGAAGTTTTGTTCATAAAGTCTTTTCCTATGCCAATGTCATTGAGAGGTCTACCTAACTTATCTTCCAGCAAGTTTACTGTTTCTGTCTTGATATTTAGCTCTTGAATCCACTTCGATCTTAGTTTAGTGCACAGTGATAGGTATGGGTCTAGTTTTAATCTTTGGCAGGTTGAAATCCAGTTTTTCCAACACCATTTATTGAACAGGCTGTCTTCTTTCCAATGAGGGCTATTGGCTCCTTTGTCAAAGATGAGGTGGCTGAGTATGTCTGGAGTTGTTTCTACATCTTCTAATCTATTCCACTGATCCTCGGGTCTGTTTCTTTGCCAGTACCATGCTGTTTTTATCACAGTAGTTTTGTAGAATAGTTTCAAGTTGGGGATTGTGATACCCCCAGCCATGTCTCTGTTGCCCAGAATTGCTTTTGCTATTCTACGTTTATTCTGGTTCCAAATGAATGTTTGGATTGTTTTATCTAGTTCTGTGAAGTATATTGTTGGAATTTCAATCGGTATTGCATTAAATCTATGTAGTAGTTTTGGAAGTATGGCCATTTTCACTATATAGATTCTTCCTAACCAGGAACAAGGGATATCTTTCCATATTCTTATATCCTCTTCAATCTCCTTCTTCAGAGTGCTGTAGTTTTCATTGTAGAGGTCTTTTGCTTCCTTTGTTAGGTTGATTCCTAGATATTTCATTTTTTTAGATGCTATTGTAAAAGGAATTACTTCCCAAATTTCTCTCTCAATGAGTCTGCTATTTGTGTATAAGGCTATTGTCTTTTGAGTGTTGACCTTATATCCAGCTACTCTACTGAATCTGTCAATTAGGTCTAGAAGTCTTTTGGTGGAGTTTGTTGGGTCTTCTATGTAAAGTATCATATCATCAGCAAACAATGACAGTTTCACTTCTCCCTTTCCTATCCTTATTCCTTTTCTTTCTCTTGTCCTACTGCTATCAGCCCTTTATTTTTTAAAATTTTGAGGGGCTGGGGATTTAGTTCAGTGTTTTCACCACCTGCAGTGCAAGTGCAAGGACCCTAGTTTGATCCCCAGTACCAAAATAAAAACTTTTTGAGAATGTAATCACTATGTATTGCAAATGCATACTAATAACATTTTTTTTAAAACAAAATTTTAAATTTTGAGACAGGGTCTTGCTAGGCTGCAAGTTTCCCTGGGTTTGGATTGCATTTGGGATCCCCATGCCTCAGACTACTGATATTATAGGCATTAGCTATCACATGTAGATCCTTTTTTTGTTATTTTGAGGTAGGGTCTTGCTAAGTTGCCCAGGCAGGCCTTGAACTTATGATCTTCCTGTCTCAGCCTCCTGAGTAACTGAGATTGCAGGCATGTGCACCATTTTAAAAAAATGTAGATTCTTTATTATTTTCTGTTAACATAATCACCTATTAATGAAGATCATTTTAGTTCTTGTCTGTATCCCTTCTATTTCATTTTTCTGCACATAATAACTAGCTTGGCCTTGTATCACAATGTTGAATGGAAATGATGGAGTAGACATTTTCACCTTATTCTCAATTTAAATAGGAAAATACTGAACTTTTCACCATTAAGTATGGTGTTAGCTACAGATTTTTCTTATGTGTTGTTTATCAGGTTGAGGACGTTCGCTTCTATTTCTAATTTGGTAAGAGTTTTTATCGTGAATAACTGTTACATGCTAATGTATTTTCTCTCACTTGGGATAATACGATTTTTTCCTTTAATTTTGATGATGTGAATTGAATGTTATTTAGTTATTAAATTTTGCGTGCCAGTGTATTATCTTTTTCTGCTTTGCTAGATGTGGCTTAGTAATATTCCAGTAAGAATTTTTACCTCTATGTTCATAGAAATCAGTGGTTTCTTTACTTATAGGTCTTTGTTCAATTTTGGTAACAAAGTTTTGCTGGTGTCATAAAATGAGTAACTGTTCTCCTTTGGAAGAGTTTATATAAGATTGATATTATTCCTTGTATAAATGTTTTATAGAATTCTCCAGTGAGGCTTTATGTGTCTTTAGTATTCTTTGTCAGGATTTTGTTTTGTGTTTTTTTTTTTGTTCCAGGGATCAAACTCGGGACCTTGCCCTTGTGAGGCAGGTGCTGGAACCACGGAGCTAAATTCCCGGCCCTTCTTTGTCAGGTTTTTGGGGTTTTTTTGGTACCGGGGATCGAACTTGGGTCCTTGCACTTGCGCTGCAGGCGGCGAAACCACTGAGCCAGATCCCCGGCTTGTCAGGTCTTTAACCACAAATGTAACAAAGATTTAATGCTCTTCTGGTTTTCTGTTTTTTCTCATGTCAGTTTTGATTATTTTTGTATTGTAATGAATTTGCTCTATCTAACTTTCTTTGCAGAAAATTTGTTTATAATATTCCCCTATTACCACGTTTTGTTTTGTTTTTTTGGTACTGGGGATCGAACTTGGTACCTTGCGCTTGCAAGGCAGGCGCCGGAACCACTGAGCTAAATCCCCAGGCCCCATTACTATTTTAATGAATGTATCCATAATCCCTTCTTGGGGTACTGGTAATTTGTGTGTGTGGGGGGGGTTCTATGTTTGTTTCTTTTTCTTGCTAAATCTTTTTTTTAGTATGTAACTTGTGCTTGAAGTTTATTAATCTTATTGATCTTTTCAGTAATTGCTCCTCTGTTGTTTTTTATTTTATTTCTCATTCTTTATAAATTATTTTATTCTTTCTTTGGCTTAATTTATGGTTTATTTTGTTTGCAAACTTTTTTTTTTTTTTTTTGTACTGGGGATCGAACTCGGGCGGCAGAACCACTGAGCTAAATCCCTGGCCATAATTTATGTTTTAAAATACATACTTTTCAAGATAATGATAAAAAAATTGTGGATGTTTAAATATTTTTAAAAGTATTACAGTTAAAAAAAGTATTACAGTAAGGACACATTGCCACTAATACCCCTCAAAATAAGCCCCCTTGCTTTACACACAATGCATCATTCTTGCCACTTTATGAATACTTCTGGAAATTCTCTTTTGTGAGTATCATTATTTGGGCTGTCATGGCTGCTCTGATATCCTAAATTCATTCAAAACTTTTATCTTTCATGGTCATTTTGACTTTGGGGAAGAGTCAGAAGTTGTATGGTGCCAGATCTGATGAATAAAGTAGATGAGGATATACTGTGTTTACACAAGCCTGCCTTTTGGTTGGATGGCACTTGGTAGCAACATTCACCATATTTTTGATCAGACCTCATGAAGGAGGACTTTTTCTAAAGGCTTCAAAAAGTGACAAGAATGATGGCATAAGTTTGTTCAAAATGAGGGGTAATATTCTGAAAGGGGTTAATGGCAGTCTGTCTTACTGTAATTTGCTTTAAACATTCACCATATTTTTATCATCTCTTGCATATAATTGATTTTAAGCTTTCCTTTTCTAATACTAGCATTGTTTTAAATTTACTTATAAATATAGATTTATTTTTATCATTTCTATTCTGTTGTGTTTCTCTTACTGAATTCAAAGTATTTTATGGGATAGAACAATGGGGAGAAGATCTATCAGCTGGCATTAAGTTTTAGATAGGATTAAGAAGCTCTGTTGTGCTATTGCATAGTCAAATGACTATAGTTAATAATGTGTTACATATATTTGAAAAAACTAGAAGAAAGAATTTTGGATGTTTTTATCATAAAGGATAAATATTTGAGGAGGTAAGTGTTTAATATGATTTAAATATTATACAATGTACATATGAATGTACATGTACTATATAGTATATTATATAAAACATATTTACATATCAAATAGTGTATCAAAATGATCATATAGTATCCCATAAATATGTACAGGTTTTTTTGTTGTTGTTGCTGTTTTTGTACCAGGGATTGAACTCGGGTCCTTGGGCCTTGCACAGCAGGCAGCCAAACCACTGAACTAAGTCCCCGGCAATAAGTACAGTTTTTATGTATCAGTTTAAAAAGTAAATTTAATAATAAAATGTTTTCTAATTGCCTTGTGATTTTTTTTTTCTTTGACCTAAAGATTTTATAAGAAAATGTTTCTTAATTTCCCAATCCTTGGGGCTTTTCTAGCTGTTTTATTTACTGATTTCTGACTTAATTCCAACAAGGTCATACAACATACTCTTATTATTTCAGTCCTTTAAAATTTATTGTGACTTGTGTTTTGCCAGCATACATGCTTTATCTTTCTTTTTGGTACCGGGGATGGAACTTGGGACTTGTGAGGCAGGTGGCAGAACCACTGAGCTAAATCCCTGGTCCTTGCCAGAATATGTGATGTTTTGGTTAGTGTATTGAAAATAGTTTAGTAGAGTTCTGCACATGTCACTTGGTTTACTATTGTTCAGGTCTTCTATATTTTTATGATTTTCAGGCTTTTTCTAATAGAACAGTTGAGAGAAGACTGTTGAAATCTCCAGCTATAATTGTGGATTTGACTTTGTTTTCAGTTGTCAATATTTCCTTAATGTGTTTGCCGCTCTGATAATAGGTGCATACAGATTTAGACCTTTTTTTTCTTGCAGTACTGGGGCGTTCATACCAAGCTACACCATGTGCCTTTTTAAATTTTCATTTTGGATCAGGGTCTAAGTAGCCTAGGTTGGGCTTGAACTTTGGATCCTCTGTCCTCAGCCTCTCAGATGTGTCACCACACAGGTTTTTCTTTTCTTTCTTCTCTTTTTTGGTGGTGTTGGGATCAGGATCTGGGGTCCAGTGCATAGCCTCACATATGTAGGCAAGTTTTCTACTGCTGAGCAACATCCCCAGCTATGAGATTTATACTTCTAGTATCTCATTAATGAATTGACTCTGTGCTCATTGTAAAATGTTCCTTCTTTATCTTTGGTAATAAATATTCTCTTTGTCTCCTGGGGATTTAGCTCAGTGGTTCTGTCGCCTGCCTTGCAAGCACAAGGACCCAAGTTCAATCTCTGGTACAAAAAAAAAAAAAAGATTCTTTTTCTCTTTGTTCCCTCTTTAGCTCTTCTTCTTGGCTCTTTTTGTTGTTGTTTGTGTTTTTTGAGACAGGTCTTGCTGTGTAGTTCAGGATGGCCTTGAACTCACTGTGTAGCCCACACTGCCCTTGAACTTGTGGTGATCCTCCTCACCAACTTAAAGTGATCAGTCTCCCAGTTGCTGTGATTGAAGGCATGCGCCACTACGCCCAGCCTTCTTGCTTCATATTGATGTCTACTTTGTCATATGTTAATACAGCAGTGAGAATTTTTTTAAACAGGAGAAATAACAGCATGCTTATATATTGATACTCATGCTCTGTCACAGAAAGGAAAAATACTGGAGAGAAAGAATATTTGTAGAGTTGATATTTTTAAAATAAGAGGGTGAAATTCTGTATTCATCAGTGAATTAGCCTTCAGAACATCGGGAGTTCTATCATAACAAGAGGAAAGAATGTATAAGAATGGGTTCAATAACATATAAAAGCAGCATCTATATCTGTGTACGTCTTCTTATGAATACTGTATTTCTGTTGGTAAGTGAGACAGAAAGTAAAGTTATTTGGGGAGAATGTGATTGTAGGTGTTAGAAGTTTGAGGAAACAGTCATCTAGGTGAGTGGGAGAGGTAAGTAGACTTGAGAACTATGTTATGATTATCAGCAATGAGGATCCATTTCAAGTTAGTACTCAGGAATATACAGTGAGGTCAGCTATGTCTTCATGCAAGGTGCAGCAGATAGTGGCCTGTAGTCAGATTTAATTAGAGTTGGAGTTTTACCAGGCTCCTATGACAAGACAAAGTCAAAAGAGCTGAGGATGTTTATGAGGGTGTGAAGATATTGATGAGCCTTGGATTCTACAATGAGAAGGGAGGACTGAGGATAGGAAGTAGCGGAGGGATGGTGAATTTGTGTTTGAATCAGTTCATTTTTAACTCTTGGTGGGGTTGAAGAAGTGTTAGAACTAGAGTTATCAGAAGGAGTGAGGCAAGAAGATAAAGTTGATAGTAAGATTGTACAGTGTTTGAAATAAAGATTAAGGAAGTACAGTTGTAGATGATGATAAATGAGAGTTAAGGCATGTTGTGGGAATGAGTTGGATAAGCTACAGTAAAAACAGGATTCTACAAACAGGGATCAAAAAACTGAGAGGTGAGGTTGGTGGATTAATTCTCATTAATTTTGAAGTGACCAAGACTTAAGTTAGAGAAGGTGATAGTGAAGAGCTGAACACTTAAAAGAATGAGACAGAGAAATGAAGTAAGAGCTCCAAAGCTGTTTATTCTTATGGAGACAATCTGAAACTAGCAATGGAACCCTGTTTTAACAGTATGAAAGTTTGGGAGGGAAAGCAGCCACTACCTGAGAGGGCTGGAAGAGAAGTATCCTGTGGGGAGAGCCATGTGAGTCAGTGAACTGTTGGAGTAGAGAGAGAAAGTATGGAGAGCTTTCAGTGAGAGGAGGTTGAGGATATGGAAAATTTTGATGATAAATGATCTGTTAGTTTCACAGTGGGCAGAGAGAGTTGGGGAAGGAGTGGGAAATAGCATTAGATTGGTTTTACAGTGAGATATGGGATGACAATCCAGGTGATAAGGGACAATTTAGGAATTTGAATTTAGTGAAGAGTATAATGGAATTAGTTAGGGCATTTCTGGCATATGTTGTAATAATGAGACTGCTGATATTCAAGTTAGTGATATTGATGGGAATGTTGCTAGCACACTGGGTCCACCCTATTTTATTATTTATTATTTTTTATTTTTTGGTACCAGGGATCAAACTTGGGACCTTGCACCTGCAAGGCAGGTGGCGGGACACTATTTTAAAATATGCTTTTCATTTTGCATAGTCAAGAGAAAATGTGTTGCCAAAATATTAATTTTTCATTTAAAGAATATTAGATTGTAAAGAAATTAAAATGTCATCCAAAATACAATTAGATACTATGGGAATGTGTGGCTGCAGCTCTGAAGGTTAGCATCCATTTATATATACATTATGAACACCTGTCAACAGATTTGTGTCTTAAGTAGACATCAGACTTTTCAAATTGATTTAAATTAATGCACTTTGGTGATTTCTTAATTTTACTTTTAGCTAAGACATATGGACTGGTTTTTTTGGGTTTTTTTGGTATGGGAGATTGAACTCTGTACCTTGCGCTTATGAAACAGGCAGCAGAACCACTGAGCTAAATCTCCAGCCCGACTGTATGTTTTTTTATGTATCTTGTCTCTCGAAAAGACTCCAGAAGTGATTCTGAGAACTAGGTTATATAAGAGCTATATGTATAGCAGTAGAAACAGTAGGATATATGTTCAAAAGGAGGATTCATTGCAAGCCCTATGTTCTAAATAGCAGTAGGTATCATTTTGTATTCCAGGATCTGAGCTTCTTTTGTCCTCCAAAAATGTGAGTGATACAGGTTTTCCTGGAAGGAAAAATTTTAGTACTTACTTTAAATTATTTCAGATTCTTTTCTTTCTTCTTTTTTTTTTTTTTTCATTTTTTGAGACAGGGTCTTGCTGCGTAGTTCAGGCTGGCCTCAAACTCACTATGTTGTCCAGGATGGCCTCAACCTCATGGTGATCCTCTGGTCTTAGTCTCCCAAGTGCTGGGATTATAGGCGTGTGCCACTATGCCTAGTTCTTCAGTTTTTTATGTAGCATATTTCCTGCCCATTGGAGTGACACATATTTTGCAGATATTTTCAGAAGTACAGAAGAGTAATAAAAGTTACTTGTAATTCATCAGTCTAACTACTACTCTATTATAATTTAGTGTTTCCTTCCAGTATTATTAATTATATATTCATTTATATAATTTCTTTTTACAAAATTGCTGTTACCATATTTTCATCTAACTGCATTGTGAACATTTTTCTATGCCTGTCATCAAGTATTCCTCAGTCACATGACTATTAATGATTGGCATTTTTTGTTTACTATAATTTAACCATTTCCAATTTGACATTTGGGGTTGCTTGTTTGCTTGCTTGCTTTACTGCCAAAACTGAATGTAAAGACTTTTTTTATGTTTTGTGGTACTGGGGATCGAACTCAGGACCTTGTGGTTGCCAGGCAGGCATGGTACCACTGAGCTACATCTCTGGCCCTAGACTTTTAAAATATTTAATGTTTCTGATGTCTAGAAGAGAGCTTGCACTTGGTGCATGTTCTCATGTGTATATATATGTGTGTGTGTCAGATTAATACTACTTTCCAATTTTGAGTTCCTATTTTCAGTGGACCAGAGTCCATGGACAAAATAGTAAAACCTCACTAATTTGGATGACAGAGGCACTTGAAGAAGGCCAGTTGTAGAAATAATTATCATAACTAGGCTCATATCACTTTTTTCAATACTGGAGATTTAACATAGGGCCTTCACACTGAGCTACATCCCTATCCCCTTTTATTTTTAATTTTGAGAGTTTTAGTACTCACAGTAAACAATACAAAATTTAAAAGATACCACTTCCATCTTAGATTGGTAGAAAGTAAAACTGAGGGTACAGGAATTTTTTTTTTTTTTTTTTTTTTTTGTACCGGGGATCGAACTGGGGACCTTGTGCTTTCGAGGCAGGCGGCGGAACCACTGAACTAAATCCCTGGCCCAGGGTACAGGAATATTCTTGAGGCTGTTGAAAACAAAGGAGTTTATATAGCTGCTGGTGGGTATCTAAACTGTTAGGACATACAGAGAGAGGGTACTTAAGCAGTATTCATAAAAATAATTCAGTACTCTTACCTTATTTTTCTACTTCCCCTTTGTATATAGTAGGAACAACATAAATGTCCTGTAACAGTCAAAAAGCATGATGTGATAAGAGCTTCATCAAACTGAGGTTATTCTTGTGCTCAGAATGTTTCATACCGCATTTTGTTTTCATTTCCTAAATGGTATAGTTTTTATCTCAGTACTTTTTTTTGTTTTTCCTTTTACTCTTTACATTGTCTATAAACAAAAAAATCAGGTGCCTCTGTCATATCTAGTCTTCTAATTCTGGTCTGTTTCTTTTTTTTTTTTTTTTTTTTTTTTTTTTTGGTACCCGGGATCGAACTTGGGACCTTGCGCTTGCAAGGTAGATGCTGGAACCACTGAGCTAAATCCCTGGCCCTATAGTCTTCTAATTCTTAAGAGCAAGTAGGGCTGGGAATTTAGCTCAGTGGTTCTACCACCTGCCTCAAAAATATAAGGTCCCAAGTTCAATCCCCGGTACCAAAAAAGAAAAAAAAGAGCAAGTAGGGTTTTGATGCTGAAGCTTTAAAATAATGTTCTAATTTTCATTATTCACTAATATGAGAATGCACTGTAAATTACATAATAGAGAAATGACTTTTTTTATAAGAAAAATGTTGGTTGTATACTAATTGTAGTGAACTTCTTGAAATATCTTTAATATATTTTTTATTCTTTTAAAAACAGTTCGTTTTCCTGAAGATCTTGAGAATGACATTAGAACTTTCTTTCCTGAATATACCCATCAACTCTTTGGGGATGAGTAAGTAACTAAGTATGATAAAACAAAACAAATCTCATTCTTTTTCTTTAAGGTTTGGAAGTCAGATTTTATTTTTGTTATTGTTATTTTTCATGTACTTTATTTTAAAATATATGATTAGAATAGTATTTTTTACATTGAGACCCTTGTCTGTAGTTTAGTATTATAAACACATTATCTTGTTCAGTTCTCACAGCAGTATTAGCCATGTTAGTATTACTGTATTTGTTACTTTGTCCATCCATGGTATTGTGTAATTGCCTAAGGAGGTACTGACTCCAGATCCCATACTTACATAATGACAACTTTTTTTTCCCCTCTTTGTTGACTACTTATTCCTCTAAAGCTAGAAAGCTCCAGTTGTTACTTTGTTATTAAATAAGCAGTTAGAGAAACTAATTTTTTGAAGTAACTTTAAAATAAGTACTAAGGAGCCAGGTGTGGTGGTACATGCCTGTAATCTAGGACTCGGGTGGCAGAGGCAGGAGGATTGCCATGAGTTCAAGGATTGCCTGGGCTACATAGTGAGTTGAGGCCAGCCTGAACTACATAGTGAGACCCTGTCTCAAAAAACACCCCCAAAACAAAAAACAAAACAAAACTAAGTCCTGGGATATTCAGTGCATTCTTTGATTTCCTCTCACTTTCACTACATTATTAGTATAATTATTTACCATTTTCTTTTTTTAATTTAAAAAAGTTAAAATTCGGGCCAGGGATTTAGCTCAATGGCTCCACTGCCTGCCTCACAAGTGGAAGGTCCCAAGTTTGATCCCCGGTACCAAAAAAAAGTTAAAATTCACAGAAAATTCATTTACTGTCAAAATACAGTAAACACTGTATCTCATTAATGATTCTTGGCCTGAATCATTATTTTATTATGATGGGATTGCAAAAAGGTTATTTTCTAACTTTCTCTCTTCTACAGTTCATTAATTCACATTCTTTTAGAAAGAAGAACTTCTACTTTTTGTTAGAATAGACTCGTTATTCTTTTTTTTTTTTTTTAACTAAGTCAGTCATATTGTTACTAGTTTTGATGCCCAAATTATTGTAGATAAGGCAACTGTCAATCTTTACAAACTTTTTTTTTTGGTACCGGGGATCGAACTTGGATCCTTTCTTTACAAACTTCTTGAGTCCCTTTGTTTTGTCCTCATTATTTTGGAGACGCTTTACCTTGTGGTACAGTAAGATATCCTGGATTCATCTTATGCTTTGTCTATTCTGAACTCAACCAGTTTCCCAAGGAGCCCTGGTTGTTGTAGTGGGGAGGGATATTTAGATATAGTTGTCATTTAAAGTGTTTCTATTTATGGTTTTTCCTCTGTGCATTATTTTAACATCACTGACATATTTAATGTTTTTAAATTGAAAAATGTCTCTAAAGAACACATTTCCTGAGAATTTATTACTAATATATCAGATTAGGTATTTTATGTACTTTTAAATACTAGTAATGACATTTTATTATGTATATACTCATGCCAAAATTTCAACCTTTCATATTTTAAACAGGTTTTATTATAAAAATAAGAGTATGTTCTCTTTGGATTTCTATCTTTAAGGAGATGTTTTTTTCTTTTCTTTCTACTGCCTTTAAAAATCTCTTCCAGGACTGGAAATGTAGCTCAGTAGTACAGTACTTGGTTTTTATGCACTAGGCCCCAGGTTCAATTCCAGCATCAAAAAAGAAAGAAACTCTCCTTATAATCTTAGTAGAAAAGATCCAACTTTTAAAGTAACAGTCACATAATTGTGATAACCCTGTACCTTGTAACTGAAGGACATTGGTCTTGATCCTATTATTGTTACTTTTTTGTGTGTGCACATTACTTTCAGAATCCCTGGAACGGACAGTGCTCATAATTTATTTTGCCTAGACAGAAATCTGGAAATGACACTGCAGCTTTCAAGTATTCTTCTTTCAGAATTTAACTTTTTTTGTTTGTTTTTTGGGAGTTTTATTTGATGGGCTAGTTTTTTGAAACAGTCTCTCTGTATAATCTGGGCCAGCTTTAAAGTCCGTGTACATCAAGTTGGCCTTGACCTTACAGTTCTGTGTTAGCCTCCCAAGTGCTGAGATTACAGGCATGTGCTACCATGCCCAGCTAGAATTCACTTATTAAAATAATCAGAATGAGGCTCGGACAAGAGGATTGCAAAATCAAGTCTCGCCTGAATAATTCAGCGAGACTCTGTCTGAAAGTAAAAATAAATAAAGAGGGTTGGGGATGCAACTCAGTGCAAAGGTCCTGGGTTCAATTCTCAGTACTGTAGTCAACCAACTAATCAGTAAAATGATTTTTAAAAACCCAGCTTTTTTGCAGCTTTTTTGCATTGTGTAACCATCACTACAATCAACTCTGGCTGTCTGCCTTACCAGGCAGTCACTACTTTATATCTCTGTAGAATTACCTATTCTAGGTATTTTTAAAGTTCATTTTTTTTCTTCACTTTTTAGAAGACTCTTTATAAGCTGGAAAATGGAATGGCAAGGATTTATAATAGCAGTGAACAGAATTGGAATAATTAGCCGCTCCAGATCTGATCTCTGCATTCATAGAAGGGTTTGTGTGTACTTAAGACGGGTGCTATCACTGCTTTCAGCACCTATGGATGTTAGTGATAGAAATAAGTGATAAGTTGAAAGGACTGATCCAGCTAGGTCTTAGCTACTTCCCTAGTCAGGTCCTACTTTATTGCTATTTTTCTCATTTGAAATGCTTCATAGTAATAATAGTAGCAGCAGGCATAGTAGAAGTCATAATAATGTCTAACATTGAGTACACAGTGTGCTAGTTAATATTGTGATTTACATTTATTAATTCATTTCCAAGCAACATTCCTGAGTTAGAATCTATTATTCTACTTTATAGATGAAACTGAGGCATAGTTTCATTGCAAATGTTTATTATATTATCATTAAATAAATATAGCTTACAATCTTAAAATTACCCATGAAGTTGTTTGTTTACATGTACAGTTAATACTTTTTAATGACTTTGCAAAAATTCATTCCTCCCTTCCCCACCTTGTTTCAGTGAAACTGCTTTTGGTTACAAGGGTCTGAAGATCCTGTTATACTATATTGCTGGTAGCCTGTCAACAATGTTCCGTGTTGAATATGCATCTAAAGTTGATGAGAACTTTGACTGTGTGGAGGTAAGAACAGAAATACATTTATTTGTTTTCCAGTTGAGTTTCAGACAGATTTTTTTAATTTAAATGTTTGAGGAAGAAGACACTCCTGTAATATATTAGTTTTAAAAATCACATAATCAGTTTTTAGTCACTGAGATATTTATCTCCCTGTCATTTCAGTTAACTTTGTGATCATGATCCTTAGCCTGTTTGTTTCCTCAGTGGACCTTTTCTGTAAAAATCACCTTTTTTGGTTTTTTGAGGGGGTTTTTTGGTGGTACTAGGGATTGAGTCCAGGAGTACTCTACTACTAAGCTATACCACCAACCCTTTTATTTTTTTAAATTTTGAGACAGATTATTGCTAAATTGTCCAGACTGACCTCAAACCTCAAACTTGGAATTATCCTGCTTCAGCCTCCTGGGAACCTTGGATTAAAATTGTGTACTGCCTCGCCTGGCCCAACTTTTGTCTTTATTGTAAACATGGAAATTAGTATCTTTTACTTTAAATTAAGGATAACTGAAAAATAGCTAAATTTCCTTTTACTTTTGTGTAGAATCTATTTCTCACTGCATTTCTGATCTCACAAATTTTGCTAATAAATTCCTTTATGAACATAGATAATCAAGGTGATTATATTATAAAACTGTTTTACATTATAAAACTTATGATCCCAGCACTCAGCAGGCTGAAATGAGAAGATTGCTGTGAGTTCAAGGCCAGCCTGGGCTACATAGTGAATTTAAGACCAGCCTGAACTACATAGCAAGAACCTGTCTCAAGGGCTGGGGATTTAGCTCAGTGGTTTCACCACCTGCTTCACAAGCACCCGAGTTTGATCCCTGGTACCACACACAAAAAAGAACCTGTCTCAAAAAAAACAAAACAAAACAAAAAACTGTTTGAAATAAGATTTTCAAAAGGAAGTAAAGGCAGAGAAAGGAATTAAAAAGCTTACCTCTGGTAGGCTGAATAATGCCCCTCCCTCTAAGATAGCCATGTCTAATCTGTGGAACTTGTAGATGCTGTTTCATAAGGAAGGGGAAAAAAAGCATTTTGCAAGTGTGACTAAGTTAGGAATATCCAGGTGGGGCCTAAGTGCAACCACCTGTGTCTTTATGAAAGAGAAGGAGGCAAAAGGAGATGTGATGGCAGACAGAAGAGGACAGTGCAGCATTACCTGGAGGCGGAGTGATGTGGCCACAAGCCAAATGATGCTTAGCCATTGAGAAGCTGAAAGAGGTAAGGAATGGGTTCTCATCTAGAGCTTCCAGAGGCCATTTGATAATGGCCCAGTAATAGATTTTGGATTTTGCCTCCAGACGGAGAATAAACGTCTGTTGTAAGGTAACGTGTTTGTGGGAGTTTGTTACAACAGGTACAGGAAACTAATAGAGATTTTTATATGAGGAAGTGGAGTGCTGCTGTAATAAATAATTAAAAATGTAGAAATAACTTTGGAAGTGGGTAGAGGATTTTGGAAAAACATGTATTAAATAGACTGTAGGTGGAAATACAGATGTCAAAAGTACTGCTGGGCGAGGCTTAGAATAAAGTTAGAAATGTGGGAACGAAAGCCTATGTTTAGAGAATACATTATCATAAACATAATTTTGGGTAGAAATGTGAACTTTAAAGGGAACTCTGTGAAGGCTCAAAAGAAAATGAAGACCATGTGTTTGGAAACTGGAGAAAAGGAGATCCTTGTTATATAATGGCAGAAAGCCTAGCTGCACTGTGTCTTGCAGTTATGAGGAAAGAAGAATTTGTAAGCACTGAACTCTGGTATTCAGGATATTTCAGGCAGAGTATTGAAACTTTGGTCTGGTTTCTGCCTCCTTATAGTAAACTATTAGAAAGAGGTAAATTTAGAGAGGAACTGTTAAGCAGAAAGGATCCAGGATTTGACTTGAGAAATTTTAGCTCATTCAGATTACTGAAAGTACCAAAATTAGGAGATTAACTGTCAGAAAAGTGTTCTGGAGAGAAAGCTAAAGGTATGGCAGGATAACCTCTGGCTAGTGCTGAAGAGATTAGGCATGATATTCATGGATCTTCATCATTAAGCACAAGCTAAGCAAAGGGCTCTGGGAGGATCTCTGGAGGACCTTTTCTGTCTGATGGCTCGAACCCTCGGGATGCACAAGGGCTTTGACTTGGACTAACAGAACAAAAAGAGGAAAGGCTGATGAACTCCCACAATTTTGCAGATATAAAAGTGATTCTGAGTAATATACTATAGTTGTGGTAATAGGATATTTGAAAAGACTTAAACTAGTATTTAACACAGATTTATTAAAATGAAGCTTTTCCATAATCAAATTTTATTATTAGATTATTAAATTCTCCAGACCCAAGCCCACTTAGTTCTGTGTGTGTGTGAGACAATGTGTCTTGCTATGTAGTTCAGGCTGCCCTTGAACTCACTATGTAGACCCAGTCTACCCTGGAACTGACAGCAATCCTCCTGCCTCAGCCTCTCAAGTGCTTGAATCATAGGCATGCACCAGCACACCTGGCTTCCAGCTAAATAGTGTTATTTTTTTAAAAATGCAGGTAATGTTTTTCTTTGTGCTGTACGAAATTCACTATTTGAGGTTTATTTTTTTTAAACTGAAGCTGATAGTGCTAAATTGATTTCTTCCAGAGGAACTACTGACTTGGTTATTGATAAATCTTTCAAACACTATGTGCTATGAAAATAGCTATGTATTTACATTGGCTGCTAATTGTTCCATTCCTGAAAAGCAGGTTTTTCCATTTAGAAGTACTATGTAAGGTGTAAGGAATCAATCTTTTATAATGTTTTTATAGAGTTACTTATTTGCTCCATAGTCAGAGATCATTTATGTGTAGTCTTCAAGCAAACGTTCTTTTCTCTATGTAAAGAGGAAGGGATTGTGGTAATTGGTTTGCCTCTTCCATCTCATTTTGCAGTGAGAGTATTCATTCTACAGTGCCTTGGTGCCAGAGATACAGTGGCCAAAACCAAGTTACTGCTCTCATCAAATTGAAGCTCTAGCCAAGAGAAACAGTAAACAACTAGTAAATGAGCAAATTAAATTCAAATAGTGCTGTGGAGCAATATTTTGCTGGGATGATTGAAGGGGTTGACAAAGCTAAATGGTATAGAGTCTTCTATGTTAAGGTGTTTGTAAGAGGTAAGAGTAGTTAGCCTTTAGAGATTGTAGGTAGGTGAAGAATGGTACAGTGTAATTGATATTTTCAAAAGATGCTTCTGGCTGCTATGCAGAGATAACACTGCAGAGGGCAAGAGTGAAAGAAGGGAGACCAGAATATTGCAGTGTGGAGAAGACACTAGATTTAGTTATTAGGTTGAGATTATTTGGAAGTAGAGCCAGTTGAGTTTGCTGTTGAATTAAGCATGATGGGTGAAGGAAACAAGAACCTCATTGCCTAAGCAGTAGTAGTACTATTACCTGATACGGGGAATATTTGAAAAGTAAGGTTTAAGTAGGGGAAAAAAAAAAATCAAGAAATTTGTTTTGGATGTTAATAAGTTTGAGACTATTACATCATATTTGAATTTTTGCAAGTCATAGTATGTAGCATTATTTTTTGAGTATGAAAAATAACACTTTTAGGAGGTCAGTAGCTGCAGAAAATCTGCTTAAAAGTTAATTTACTTATTACATTTTGCCATTACATTCATCTTTAATCATCCATTATTTTTTGTTTCCAAGCTGAGTACTCCAGTTACACCTGAAATTCTTTTGACACAATTAAGATGCCTGTAAAATCTCTTTTGAATTTTACAAATACAACAGTTTTGCTTATTCAGATACTGATGCTTTGTTCATCTTTGGTTGTTCCTGACTTTTGCTTTTATTAATAACTTCTGCCTTCTGTTGGGAGTGATGTTATTGATTTTTTTGTGACGAAGTATGTAACAGAAATTGTTCTATCTTACTAATTGCTAGCATTTCTGAGAAAGGTTTGGTAGAGGAAGTTGAAATAAATATATAGGTGGGTTTGTGTTATCTATGAATTTCAATCATTTTATCCACTAATGAATTAAATTTGACAATACTATAAATGAGAATAGATTTTAAAGTTTTTCTGGAGCTGGGTGTGGTGGTGTACACCTGTAATCCCAGCACTCTGGCATGCTAAGGGAGGAGGATGGAAGGTTTAAACCCAGGCTAGGGAGCTTAATGAGACTAAAATTAAAATATGGGCTGGGGGTGTAGCTCAGTGTGAAGGTGCTAGATTTAATCCCCCAGTATCCCACTCCCCCCAAATATCTGGAGTCTTTAGCCTCTTTATAGGAAAGTCCTACTTATTTACACAAAATTTAATCTTGAGGAAAGGAAAAAATAATCTTTGGTAGAAAATTTCTCTTGGCAAATTTCTTTGACATTCAGATGTCTACATTTAAAACTTAAATATTATCAGAGAATGTGAGATGGAGCAAAATAAATAGATAGAGAACTTCTTTTGCTTTCTTTTGGTAGCATATATTAGGTACTCTTAGATATACAGTAATGTTAACACTATATGCTGCTTTACCCAAGAACGGAACAGCATGTTCTACCTACTTAACATGCCTTTAGTTGCATCCTCAAAAAAAACTCACTATAGGCAAGTTAATATAAACCACTAAAGAAGCCTAGACATTCAAATACAAGTGTAAGTATTTATAACATTATTAGTTATTTTCAGACACATTGCTTTATGCAACGATGAAGAAACGCAGAAATTGCTCCATATGAACATCTTCATGTGTAACAAAGCATAGAATACTGGAACTGGAAATGACTAGTGAGACAGTGTACAATCTAAAAACATTTCATCATGTCCCACTTACTGTAAAGTACTATCACTAGAATGGTTCGTTTTATACTTTCCTTAAAAAAAAAAATCGCCCAATGTTAGGGAAACATTTGTAAGGGATATCTATTAATTAAAATATCAGGTTGTATTCTAAATTCTTTGTTTATTCCTCTTAATTTCTTACCCTTTCTGTGTTTCAAGTTTAGGCTAGTGTTCTTGAAGATAAGGAATTTTTCAGGGATCTTCACAAATAGAATCTAAAATTTTATCTACAAATTTTATTAGAACTAAAAGCATTAGTTCTTTTTTTTTTTTTGGTACTGGGGATTGAACTTGGGCCCTTGGGCTTGCGTGGCAGGCAGCGAAACTACTGAACTAAATCCCTGGGCCATTAGTTCATTTTTAACTCTGTACTCAATTAAAAATTATTAGATGCGATTTTTCCGTAGTGATGATTTTATTATCAAACCAGTACTCCAGTATGAAAAATGAATACTCTAAATTTAACTGAAGTAAAGCATGTATTTTAGAAAAGAGCTAAGATGTTCTCATTCATATGTACATATATATGAATATATTAAAGCAAAATTAATTTAATAGAGACATATAAACATTTTTCTTTGCTGGAGCAAAGTTCTGAATTCTAGCTTTGAAAAATTAAGTTATATTGGGCTGGGGATTTAGCTCAGTGGTTCCGCCGCCTGCCTTGCAAGCACAAGGTCCTGAGTTTGATCCCCTGTACCAAAACCCCCCCGCAAAAAAAAACCTAAGTTATATGTTTTAGGTAAATAGATACTTATGTACATATGAATATTTACATATATATAAACAGAATTCTTGCTTTTAAACTTGGCCTTTTTTCTCTGTATAAAAGTTTGTAAATAAAACATAGACTTGCCCAGAGCAAATTATTTTATTTGAAGGTATATATTACATTAAATAAGTATCCTTTGAAGACTGAAAGTTAAATATTAATTCTCTTCTAACTTTGTTGAGCAAACCTTTGGGGAGCTTTGCCCTTCACCAGAACTACCACTGAAAGCTTATAGTTTTTGATAAATCTTTGAAGTAAATATGTTGTAAGATAAGTAAAGTGATAAGCATACTTTGCAAAGCCTTATTTAGAAGACAAGATATAAGGAAAGTTACTAAAGATTAAAATTATATAGGCTATGTATATCTTGAAATGATTGTTTTAAATTGATAGATTATAAACGCCTTTATTTAAAAGTTTTTCTTGAACTGTTAAAACCTAAACTACAGTTATACCAATTTATCCATTAATTACTTTGGATTTTAATTGCTAACATTTTGCAACTATCCCCTAACAATAATTTACTCATGTAGTTATTGAGAATATGCTTACAATGATCTCTTCACATTAAATAGCAGTGTCAAGGAACAATATTTATCAAATAGTGTATATTTTTAAAATAAACAAAAATAGTTCTATCAAATCCAGTTTGTTTGCTCTTCAGGGTGAATGCATTGCAAGGAGTGATGTACATACTAGAAATAAACTGTTGGGCAGAATGTTAAAGAGCTATATTTTAAATAATAGCTCTTATTTTTATAGGTATAAACAAATTATATATAAATGTTGGTGGTACCAGAGCATTGAAAGTAAAACTTGTTTGTGATAAACTCCATCATCCTTGGTTCTGTATCTTAAAATTAACTGAATGATAATAAGTGCTATTCATCTGCAGGTGCATTGCTTCTACTTAGTTAAAAGATGGTTGAAAGGACAGGAATTAGTAGCATGTTGTATTAGCCTTTTGTAGTGTATTTTGTCCTAAGCATCTTAATTTCCCTGTTTTGAATGCTAAGTAGCAAGGGTCTTGGTTTAGAACTAATACCCATCATGCATGTAAACGGTATGAAAGAACTGCTTAGTAAGTTAACACAAAGTGTTCTTGTGTCAGTCCTTGTGGAAATAGATACAATACAAACATTACAGCTGAACTCACGGCAAACTCCATTAAGTAAAAACCTGGCTTCATTGTTCAGGAAAAAGTTTGAATAGAATGCAAGCTCATTTTGTTGAATGTAATGTCAGGCTTTTAGGGGCTGTATTGAGGGATAAGGTTTTGTTAAGTTGAGACCAATTCATTAAGTTTTATTGCCTGGTGAGAAGCAGTAATACTTTATTGTAAGACTTCATCAAATATTCATGGTTAAAGAGAAGTAGTAAATGTATTCAATCAAGTGGTCTTTTGGGGTTTTGAAAAGGATTATGAAGTCTGCTCAGCTGATAGTTTTAACATTCATTGAGGTTGTTTAATGAGGGTAATTTTAATCTCTGAGTTTAATTTTGTTGTCCAGTCTTGTCTCTTTTGTACTACCACAAATCCAGGTCTATAAAAATTATGTCACATTATAGGGATGAGTGGATAATATATCCATTCATATAATTTGTGTATTTCCTAAGTGGGGATATTTTTAAAATTATCATCCTAATTTGGCATATGAGGGAGTTGCTGTCTATTTGTTCATTGTGAAGTTGCTATTCATTTGGTCAGACTATAACCTTACTTCACTACTGGTGGTGATCTTTTCATGTCTTGGATAATGTGCAGTGTTTGAGACATAGAAAATAATAAGCAGTCTTGTTTTGGCCATTTCAGATTGTCATGAAGGGTTGTAGTCAGCATTTTCTACAGGATGTTAGCAGTTTCATGGCACTGCCATTATTGTTGCACATGATAGGCTACCTGTCTCTTCTAATTTATTGTTATATTTTGCTCATCTCAAATTTGTGTGATAGTAGTTTGTGCACATGAAACTAATCCTTCACCAGCTGACTGTGTGTTTACTTCTTTAGTTTGTGAGCTGAAGTTTTGTGATGTGTGTTCGTTTTGTCTTTTCAAAGCAATCAAACATATTCAACTAAAAGCCAATTTTGTTATAAATTTTTTATGTCCTTTATCCTCCATTTCTTAGGCAGATGATGTGGAAGGCAAAATCAGACAAATCATTCCACCTGGATTTTGCACAAATACAAATGACTTCCTTTCTTTGCTGGAAAAGGAAGTTGATTTCAAGCCATTTGGAACCCTACTCCATACATACTCAGTTCTCAGTCCAACAGGAGAAAACTTTACTTTTCAGATATACAAGGTAAAGATAAATCTAAATATTTCTTGGGTAAAGTCACTCCATTTGTCTGAAACCTGTATGCAATTTTGTTGTTACTTTCAGTGATTTACTGTAGCTTCAGGAAACAAGTTTTTTATTGGCATTAAAAACATCTATTGTGTGTGTGTGTACACATTTAATCTGAGACTTCTAAACATTTTCCCACAGGATAGTTTTGTGTTCTGCAGACTTTCACTTACCTCTGTGATAAGTTTCACCTGACTTTTCCTGGCTTTTTCCCTAGGCTGACATGACATGTAGAGGCTTTCGAGAATATCATGAAAGGCTTCAGACCTTTTTGATGTGGTTTATTGAAACTGCTAGCTTTATTGACGTGGATGATGAAAGATGGCACTACTTTCTAGTGTAAGTACAGTTCTAAAGCAACAGTCGACCTTATTACCTCCACAAAGCCAGCATTTTAATTGTGGCAGCCCAATTATTGGGACAGTATAATGATATTTTTCCCAGGAAAGAAAAACTATTGTTTATGAGCCTTGAGTTTTCCTTCATTGTGCTTTAGGAGACCTTGAGAATAGAGCTGAATTCAATGCTGTTGTCCGTTAGGGTCCTGAATGTAGGCTTAAACAGTAAAATGAGCTTTGCCTGTGTTTTCTTTTACTTGCCACCTATTCATCTTTATAATAGGCAAGTGCACTGAAGTGATGTAAAGAGGTCTGATTTATCCAAGTTGCTGCACACCAATTAAGTGAATTGTACATTCAGAACATAGCAGGTGTACCCATTGGGCCCTCACAGAGTAGCTTGCTGACACTGAAAATTCAGTCAGAGAATGGAAAAGAAAATGGACACTGCATGGGAGCGCGACTGTAATTGACCTGCTTGGCTTTCTGTTTTATCTGCAGATTTGAGAAGTATAATAAGGATGGAGCTACGCTCTTTGCGACCGTAGGCTACATGACAGTCTATAATTACTATGTGTACCCAGACAAAACCCGGCCACGTGTAAGGTAATTGGCAGTATAACACGTGCCTTGTCTTTTATTTCAGAAGAAGGAACTGCTGAAGTTTCCAATACTTGTTACAATAGTGTTGATTTGTTTTTTAAAAAATCACCATTATTCATTGACTATGTACTGATTTATTTCATTGTTCCTTTTGAAACAGTGTGGAAGAGTAAACCAGTTTTGAGTATCTTGATAATTTTTGGATTTTTTCAAGGTTGACTGGAAAAAAATTACAAACCTTAAAATATCCAATAATATTGTAGTAATTTGCAATTTTTTAGCGGCTATGAGGTTATAAAGTTTTAATTTAAACACATTTCTTTACTATAGTCAGATGCTGATACTGACTCCATTTCAAGGTCAAGGCCATGGTGCTCAACTTCTTGAAACAGTTCATAGATACTACATTGCATCTCCTTCAGTTCTTGATATTACAGGTATGTAAAATTTGATGTTACTGGGGCCGGGGATTTAGCTCAGTGGTTCCGCCGCCTGCCTTGCAAGTGGAAGGATCCGAGTTTGATCCCCAATACCAAAAAAAACAAAAAAAAAATTTGATGTTACTGAAAGAACATCCTTACTGCCGCCCCCCCCCCCCGCCCCGCCCCGCCCCGCCCCAAGATAACTATTCTATTTTATTTATGTATGTATGTGCTGGGGATTGAACTCGGGACCTTGTGCTTGCGAGGCAGGCGCCGGAACAACTGAGCTAAATCCCCGGCCAACTATTCTATTTTAAACAGCAGCACTCCGGGGTGCTCTTTTAGGGATTGTCTAAGTATTGCTTAAGGCTACTTTTTTAGTTTTTTAGTTTGAGACAGAGTCTTGCTATGTAGCCCCAGGCTGGCTTTGAACTGTCGGTGATCCTCCTGCCTCAGCCTCCTGAGTGGTGGGATAACAGGTGTGTGCCCCATGCTCGTCTTTTAAGGCTACATTTTAGATCGTAAGTCTTTGTAGCGATTTGATTGCATCCCTAATTGTAAAGTGCTTAATTGAACAAATTGAAGATTATTATGAACTGATTATATATGGGAAAATGTTGGTCAGGCATAAACACGTTGAAAATATGGTATAACTTAGTTTATTTGGCAGCTATATCATTTAGAGGGTTTTCATTTCTTTTTCATGTAGGGATGGAATTTTCTATATCTTTGGAAAAAAATCAAGGTAAATAGTTCCTGAATAGAATAGTCATATCCTAAACTGTTTTATATTCCTAAAATGCATGCCTTCACAGCAGTAGTGGATAAGGTGAAATGTAGACCTGTTTGTTTTGGGAACATCTTTCAGTATGGATTAGCCACAGAAGTAATACTATGAAATGAGTAAGAAAAGAAACTCTGCCTTTTAAAAAGAGAAGGCACCATCAGAGTTACAGATGATAGAATCTTTTTATGATACTGGGGATTGAACCCAGCACCTTTGCATTGAGCTACATCCTGATACCTTTATTTTTTGCCCAGGCTGGATTTGAACTTGTAATCCTTTTGCCTTAGCCTCCCAGAATGCTGGGATTACAGTAAGGCATGTGCCATCACTCCTGGCCAGAGGATAGTGTTTTAACATGTGAACCACTAATGAACCAGGAGGCTCAAGGAACATTTATTTTATCATTATTTTCTTTCCCCTGAGCAACTCAGATTTGTTGCTTACAAAGTTTCTGATTAAACTGAAAGTTACCTTTCTTTTCCTATGAAAAATACAATAGCAGTCAAGCATCCCTAATTCAAAATCCAAAAGTTGTTCAGTGCCAGCATAACACTTAAAAAAGGTATTGATTTCTGAAGTGATTTGAATTTTCAGATTACATATGCTCAACTGGGAAACATCTATGCAAATATTCCCAAATCTTAAAAGCTTAGAAATCTGAAACACTTCTGGTTCCAAGCGTTTCAGGTGAGGGTTGGTCTGGGGGTGTAGCTCAGTGGTAGAGCTTGTATTTCTTTTTTTGGTACCAGGGTTCAAACTCTGGTCCTTGCGCTTGCACAGCAGGCGGCAAAACCACTGAGCTAAATCCCCGGCCCAGAGCTTGTATTTCTTATTCAGGAGGTTCAGAGTTCAATCCCCCATACCAAAACAACCCTTCAAATAAAGGTCACTCAACCAGTACCAGATATTCACAGCCAAATTAGGTATAAAATTTATTCTAGGAGTTCCAGTGGTGTAATTGGGTAGTGCATGGTACTTACATAAAATTTATTTAAAATTATATAAAATTCAAACTACAAGTTTGAATACTTAATTTTTAAAACTAAGTTTTAATATTCCTTAAAATATTAATTTGTTTTAAAGTGCTATTTCAGAATTTTATGTTTATTTAAAGACACCAAAAAATTACTGAATATAGGACTAGCAAATTTATAAACAGCCTAGTAGGCAGACTGTCAGTTGCTCCCTTTTTCATGTAGTAGTGTGGTTTTGCTTTTCCAAGGTAAATAAAATTGAAGTTGTTCCACAATAGTGACTTGACTCTCTACATAGTAAACTAGAGGAAAAACATATTGTCCTCATTTCTGCAGTGCTGATGATTGAAATTAGGGCTTCATTTATACTAAGCAAGCGTTCTGCAACCAAGCCATAGTCCCAGCCCAACATGTTGTTTTTTAAAGGGAGTTCCACATTTATAGAATTGAATTATCTTTTCATTTGATGTCCTGTTCCTGTTAAATGAACTGGAAACAGAAGATAGTTTATATTAAATCTAGTTTGTATCAAAAGTTATAAATTATTTAACTGACACTCTTGTTTAGTGACTTGTGAAATTATAGAAACAGTTTTAGACATAAAGTACAAATTATATCACTTAGCTGAAATTTAAAGTTGTTTAGCTTCTATTTAGTTACAGAGCTTGGACTTGGGACTACACGAAGGAACATTTCTGGTGATTTTAATCTGGAATTCACACAAGTAGTCTTTGTCTACTCTAGTGGGTAATGTGCCAGTGGGAGTTGTTTCTCTGAAGCCTCTTAACCACTTTCTTTCTGTCTACTCCAGCCCATAAAGTCCTTGATACTTAGCACCAATTAGCAGGTAAAGAATTTTATTTCTTAAATCTATGTGAAGAGTCATCAATAATAGTAGCCTTTATGCGTTGCTGTCATTCATTAGAAAATGAAGTCTTTAAAAAGAAGCTAAACATGCTAAAGGACTTCTGAATTTGACAATCGGATATCAACTTTTATTTTCAGCATTAACATTTCTTAGCATTATAAAATACTGAAAATGCCTTATCAGCTGTTCTCATTAAGATAATTCTAGACTTCCATACTTGGTCTTTAAAAAGCAAAAACAAAACAAAAAACTTAAGTTTCTATACTTTAGTCGTTTTAGTTACCTATTTTTCTATTATCTTGTATTATACATTTTTTAAACTGTGGATCTTTAGTAGGCTTTGGATCTCCCTTTGCAATCCAGCATATTTATATTGAGTAGGCCTTTTGCTTAGTTGACATATAAGCAGATACAGTAATAATCAAAACTTCCCATCAGTGGCCTGGGTTATATCTTACTTCCAATAGATGTTTGTGATGTAACTGCTATTGTTAATTTCTGGTTTACTCAATTTTCAGGTAAAATACTGACACAATTCCCTTTAAAATAGTCTATTTTCCTTTTGCAGATGTCTCTTAAGATGTATAGCATTTAAAACATCTCAGGGTATAATCTTATAGATAAAAATCAACAATTTGTTTCCTCTAAAATTCTGAAGGGAATCACATTTGGCAATAAAAACTGATCCTGGGCTAGAATATATATCAGAGTTATTAATCTATCAGTAGTGTGTTATGAGCTAATTGTATTGTTCTGGGATATGTTATATAGTATTAAAGAATATTATATGGAAAATTTTTATACCTAGGTGACTTGTGCTATCATCTCATTTCCCTTTAGTGTATGATTTTTTTCTAATGTAGCTCATTAATATGGAGAGGCTTTTAAAATGATAGAAGAGCACTTATGTTGTTAGATGATGTATTTAATTTGTAAAAATCTGCTTTTGATCTTGCATATCACTATATTCAAGCAAATTTCATCTTTTAAATATATTGCTTATCTTTGCAACACAGAAATAAGGGAGTTAAAGGATGTCACAAATTATTAGGTGCTATCATTTTAAGTTCATTTTCTGGCTGACACTTTTAAAGAGCCCTTAAGGATTGAGTGGTGACATGGTCTTATATTAAACTAAAAACAAAACATATTCAGTCTGTAACTTAGACTTTATATTAAAACTAATTGGAAATTTTTTGCATGATTTTTTGTTTACGTGAAAATTTTAAGAATGTAGCGTGAGGTTTTTAGATTTTCTCTGCTGTAATTCATTTTGATTTGATACTTTTTTTCTTAAACTTTTCTGAGGGTATATAAGTCACTTGAGTTTTTACTAGAATTTTATTTTAAATCAAAATTAACAGTGTAGTTCTTTTCGCCAAATCAGTTTACAAATCTTGTACCTTATCTATTATTTTGTTTTCTTTTGTTTTTTGAGACAGACTCTTACTGTATATATAGTCCAGGCTGGCCTTGAACTCACAACTCTCCTGCCTCAGCCTCCCAAGTGCTGGGATTACAGGTGTACATCACTGTACCCAGCTTATTTATTTTTTCAGATAGGGTCTCCCTAGGTAGCCTAGGCTGGCCTTAAACTCACCATTCTCCTGCTTCAGCCTCCCAAGTGCTGGGATTACAGGTGTGCACCATCATGCCTAAGCTTCATCTGTTAGTACTTCTAAAATTATTTTTGTCAGGGCTGGAGGCATAGTTCACTTGTAGAGCACTTGCTTAGCATGCATGAGGCCCTGGATTCAATATCCAGCACTGAAGAAGAAAATAAATTGAGAGATGCTTGTTTATCGCTGGAGAGTTTTTAAACAATTTTATTAAGGTATGATTTCCATATCATAAAATTCATCAACTTAAAGTGTGTACAGTTTGGTCATTTTTAGTAATCTACAACCACTACCACAGTCCTGTTTTAGAATATTTCCATCACTGTAAAAAGATCCTTTATGGCTGTTTGCAGTCAGTCCCTGTCCCCATATCCAGTCTCCACTGAGGTCTTTCATACAATTTTAGCTTAATTATTATGTGTATTCTAAGTGTCTAGGTTCATTATTTTACATGTGGATACTGAATTGCCTTGGTACCTTTGTTGAAAGTCATTGGACTATGAATATTTTGGCTTCTCGCGGTACTCTCTAATGATCTGTACATTTATCCTTGTGCTAGAATCACACTGTCTTGATTAGTTTACTATGGCATTATATTGAAAGGTACTTTTGTGGTGATGGGGATAGAACTCGGGCTTTATACTAAGCTATACCTCCAGCCCTTTTTATTTTTTAAGACAAAGTCTTGCTAAGTTGCCTAGGCTGGCCTTGAAGCTGTGATTCTTCTGCCTCACCCTCCCATATAGCTGAGTATACAGACATGTTCCACCACATGGCAAGTTTTGTTATATTTTCAGTTATGTGAAGTTCAGTCTGCCAAGTATACAAATAGAACTTATGGAGCATATTTTATCTAGATGCTGCAGAATAAACAGAAGTCTCTTATAGTATTTGATGGGTAGGGTTAAAAATGGGGACTGACCCTGGCCAAGTGGACGGGAATGTGGTACAGGACAGAGATGGGAGGACTCCATCAGAGTGGACTGTCTGGGGATGACCCTCGGAGACATAGCCATGCAGTCTTTTGGAGTCAAGACCCAAGCACCACATCCTGGGGCTGGATATTGCAAACTTAACAGCACCTTATGCAATGTGCCTGACATATGGGAACTCTTCTTAGCCTGCCTGTTGGGCATCCCACCCCCAACAGGTACAAAAGCGTTCTGAATTTTTTTTTTTTTTTTGGTACCAGGGATCAAACTCGGGACCTTGCACTTTTGAGGTAGGTGCCAGAACCACTGAACTAAATCCCTGGGCCAATGTTCTGAATTTTAAAATAGCAAAAAACACTCATGGTTAATAAAATGCTCTCTGAATCTTTCTAGCTCAGCCCTCTCCCACCTTCCCCCAGACAACTTCTCTGCCAAGATGAAGAGGTGACCCCAGTTGGCCTCCTCACTGTGAAGGGTTGCTGCAGTGGTACCAGGGCACGGTGGGCAAGACAGCAAAGGTCTTGGCAGGACAGCTGTTTCCCTGTAGCTCCTTCTATAGACCACACTTACTCAGGCAGAGTGACTGAATCCCCTTTCTGGACAAAGTTGCATCATCTTTTGCTTTCCTGTCTTTCTTCCTGGTGCTTCCTGACATTGCTTCTGGATAATCAGCATCCCTACAAGGTTAGCTTTGGCTTCTCTGTCTTCTCAGCTAAGTGCAATTTCATATAATGCTCTTTTGCTTTCTTTTCTCCATGTTTTTTTGTTCTCACGTTGAAAACTCCTCTATGTCCTGTCCAGATCCAGTTGCATGACCTTTCTGGTTGTCTGTGCCACCTAGTTGGTGCTTTCAGTGTTGATGAATCCTTTACACCTTTGCACTTTTGTTGGCAGTCATCACCATTCTTTTCTGGGTAACTTGTATACTAGAGATTTCTTCATTTTGGGTCACCCACAGCCCCATCTCCACTTTCTTCTCCTTACTCCCTTTTTTCCTTGTTTTTTTGCTTTTCAACCTAGAGCTGTGCATTGGTCTTCTTGCTTCTGCACTGCCCACCATTTGTGGCCTTTGTCCTTCCTTTGGGTATATAGAGGCTCTGTCAGCAAAAGCACCTTGAACGTTATGTTTAGTTTGGAAATAGGAAGTAGATGTCCTCTGATTTTTTAAAAAATTTCTTTGGTCATATAAAGTCCTTTATATTTCCATAAAAATCTTAGGATCAGCTCATCAGTTTCTGCAAAAAAGTAAATAAATACTCTTGAGTTTTCATAAGGATTGCACTGAATATAAATCAGTTTGAATAACCATCTTAAGAATATTGAGTCATCTGATCCATTAACATGAAATATCTTTTTATTTAGAGCTTTTAAACTTTTTCTCCCAAGAGCTGAGGGTGTTTAGCTTGTACAAGGCCCTGGGTTCAGTCCTAGCACATGCACACTGGTGTGCACACACAAATTTCTCTCAGCATCATTACAGTTTTCAGTGTGCAGTTCCTGTACTGTTTTTGTTAAATCTGGAGATATTTTACTTTTTTTCATAGTTCTGTGAATGTTTTCTTAATTTTATTTTTGGATTGTTGTTTTAGTATAGTATTGTAGAAATAGTTGTTTTTATATATTGATTTTCTGTACTTGTTCCTTAGTTGTAGGTTTTTGGTTAGGATTTTCTAGATACAGATCATGTCAGCTACAAAGAAAGATAAAATACTTTTCAATTAAATGTGTTTTATTTTTTTTCCTGATGCATAGCTGAGAACCCTCTAGTACAACACCATTTCTAATAGAAATGGTGAGGCAGACATCTGTGCCTTGCTCTCAGAAGGAAAACATTTGTTCGTTCATCATTATGGTAGCTATACTTTTTTTTGTACATTCATTTTCAAATTGAGGAACTTCCCTCTATTGCTAGGTTGTTTAGTCCGTTTTATATTGCTATAACAAAATACTAAAGGCTAGGTACTTTATAAAGAAAAGACTATTTAGCACACAGTTCTAGAGTTCAAGAACATGGCACTGGAATCTGCTCAGTCCTGATAAGGCCTCATAGCCAATGAAGTTACAGTGGCAGGAAATATGTGAAAGTGGTAAGCACTGCATGTGGAACAAGGATTTGGAGTTGCCAGGCTCCCTTTTAATAACCAGTTCTGAGAGAACTAATTTAGTCCCGAAAAACCTGTGTTTATCCCCACTGAGGGTGTTGCCCCCATAACGTTTAGGCCCTACCTCTTCCAGGTTCCATTGCCCTTGATACCACCATATTGGGGACCAAACCTCCAGCACATAAACTCTGGAGAAGAAACCATAGCAAGTGCTGAGTATTAATGATGAATTGGTGCCGAATTCTGTCAGATATTCTTTTTTGCAGTGGTTGAAATGATCATAGTTTTTCTCATTTATTCTGTTAATATGGTGTTACGTTAATTGATTTTTTTGGATGTTAAACCAACCTTGCATTTCCAGTACAAACCCCATTTGGTCCTCTTTATAATTCACTTTATATTATGCATTGCTGAGTTTAGTTTTCTTATGTTTGTTCTGTTTTGTACTGGGGATTGAACTCAGGACCTTGGGCTTGCAAGGCAGGTGCAGTGCCACTGAACTAAATCCCTGGCCGATTTATTTTGTTTTTTGATTCAGCGTCTTGCTGTGCAGTTCAGGCTGGCCTTGACTTTACTGTGTAGCCCAGGCTGGCCTCTAACTTGTGGCTATCCTCCTGCCTTAGCCTGCTGAGTACTGGGATTACAACTGTTCACTACCATGCCTGGAAAGTTTGCTGATTTTTTTTATTGAGAACATTTGCATCCACATTCATAAATTACATTGATTTGTAGTTTTTGCATTATGTCCATGGTAGCAGGGTAATTCTGTTCTCAGAATATGTTGAGAAGTGTTTCCTTTTCCCTTTTTTTTTTTTTTTGAGATAAAGAGTCTCAGTCCCAAAATTGCCTGGATTCGACTGGAATTTACAATCCTCCTGCCTCAGCTTCCTAGAGTGCTGGGATTACAGGCATGCACCACTATGCCTGGCTTCTAGTAATTCTTAAATAGCAGTGTATTTCCTATCTTTGCTTTTCTGGAAATGTCTTTATTTTGCTTTCACTGTGAAGAATAATTTTGCTGGACATATAGCCATCTTGGTTGATAGTTTAGGTGTGGTTTTTCCTGTCAGTACTTTGAATATGTTATTCCACTAACTTCTGGCTTCCTTGGTCTCTGCAGTCGTCATTCTCTTGCTGCTCTAAAGATTTTCTGTCTCTGGCTTCTGAAAATTTGTTTGTGATGTGTTTGGGTGTGGACCTGTTTGGGTTTTCCCAAATTAAAGTTTGTTGAGCTTCCTGGGTGTGTAAATTTGTTTTTCATCAAATTCAGTAAAATTTTGACCACTTTCTTCAAGTATTTTTTCTGCTCCTTTTTGATCTTTCATTATGATTACATTGAAATGCTTGGACAGTTTTAATTTAGGGGAGTATCAGAGTCCAGTTTACATTTTGTAAAGTAGAGGAGTATTGGTAAAGAGGTTATTTTAAAAGTTGACAATACTGGTGGAAACATGTAGAAGGAATAGGAATGTCGTTCAGGTTTCTGGGTAACTTGTATAATAGAATAGTGATGCTTATTAGGAAAGACTGAAGAAAGGGATAGGGTGACAGATTGTATATACAATTGTACATTGACTTGATTTTTTTGTATAGGCTTATATTTCCAATCATTTTGTTTTACTCTTGATTTCATCATTCTTTTTTACTTTTCTTTTTTTTTTTTTCAGTACCAGGGATCAAACTCAGGACCTTGTGCTTGCAAAGCAGGCATGGCGCCACTGAGCTGAATCCCCAGCCCCTGATTTCTTCATTTTTTTTTTTTTTTTTTTTGGTACTGGGGATCAAACTCGGAACCTTGTGCTTGCGAGGCAGGTGGTGGAACCACTGAGCTAAATCCCTGGCCCCCATCATTCTTAACAGTTCATAATTTCATGCCCTTTTCTCCATCTTTTGGTCCCCTTCTCATTTGCAAAATACCTAATACAATTATTTTAACTGCAGTTAAAACTAAGATGCATGTGGCAACATACCAGTCAGAAAGTTGAGATGAGTAGCTCTTATTTCACAAATAATAAGGTTTGATTAAAAAGTAGTTAATGTTTAAAAATTTTTTTTAATGTATTATAGCCAGGTGTGGTGGTGCAGGCCTGTAATCCCAGCACTCGGGAAGCTGAGGCAGGAGGATCGCTTAGAGTTCAACGCCATCTTGGGTTACAGACATAGTGAGTTCAGGGCCAGCCTGAACTATATAAAGCAAGACCCTATTTCAAAAAACAAAACAAAATGTTTTATAATAAAGGAGATATTGCCATTAATTCCCTTCCCGCTACTTCTCCTCTCTTTGAACATACTTACCCTATCATTCTTCTGACTTTCTGAAGCAGTTCTGGAAATCCTCTTTTGTGAATGCCTTTAGTGGTATAGTCATGGTTGCCTCAATGTCCTGAATTGATTCATAATGTTTACCTTTCATGGTTTTGATTTTGGGGAAGAGCCAGAAGTGGCCCAGTGCCCGATTTGCTGAATAAGGTGGGTGAGGACATGTTTTTAGGAGCGAGCCTTCTGGATGGCACTCAGCAGCACCATTCACTGTATTTTTGATTAAACCTTATGAAGGCACTCACATAAGACTTCCAGAACTGCCTCAAAAAGTGGTAAGAACTATATGATGTGTATTTGAAGCAGGGGAAGGGGTATTTTGAGGGGGATATGTCTTTTACTGTAATAAATTTGCTTTAATTTGAACACTCATTATATTTTGATTATACCATGTGTAAATGTCTTTGCAAAAGGAGTACACCTATAATTTTATTTGGCAAAGATAACAGTCCTGTTTGAGTTCTAAGAAATAATCCTTTTATGTTGTAACTTTTGCATATGCAGTTTTCTTTCAAGAATATTTGCCTTTTAACTTAGCATGTATATTGAGATTAAAAATGATGATGGAATTATGTTGAGTAAGGGAAATGTTACTCTGCTTTATATCTTTAGCGGAAGACCCATCCAAAAGTTATGTGAAATTAAGAGATTTTGTGCTTGTGAAGCTTTGTCAAGATTTGCCCTGTTTTTCCCGGGAAAAATTAATGCAAGGATTCAATGAAGATATGGCTGTAGAAGCACAGCAGAAGTTCAAAATAAATAAGGTATTTTTACTCTGTAAAAATAATGTATGTAGGTAGGTAGGTATGTATGTGTGTATTTTGAGGGTCTTACTATGTAGTTCAGGCTGGCCTAGAACTCACTATGTGTAACCCAGGTGATCCTTCTGCCTCAGCCTCCCAAGTGCTGGGATAATAGGCGAGTACCACCATGCTTGACTGATTTTTTTTTTTTTTTGGTACTGGGGATCAAACTCTGGTCCTTATGCTTGCGCAGCAGGCGGCAAAACCACTGAGCTAAATCCCCAACCCAATGCTTGATTGATTTTAAAGGTTTTTTTAAAGTACAGTAAGTCCCCAACTTTATGAACAAGTTCCATTCCGGCAGAACATTTAAGTTAGATTTGTTTGTAAGTCCTACAAACCAAATCCTATATACCTTTGACAAAAATATACTATATAAAGCATAAAAAAAAAAACAAAAGCAAATGTGAAGTCCATTTGTATTTGTGAATGTTTGCAGTTTGAAATGTTTGTAGTTGGGACTAACTCCACATAGCAAAAAACAAAACAAAACACACAGCAGTACATTTGTGAGAAGTAGCCATAGTTAAGAATATAGGCTGTAGGGCTGGGGATTTAGCTCAGTGGTTCCACCGCCTGCCTCACAAGCACAAGGTCCCGAGTTTGATCCCCAGTACCAACAACAAAAAAAAGAGTACAGGCTGCAAAACCAGACTGCCTTAGTTCAGACCTAGATTTACTGCTTACTCTATGACGTAGGACAATTTTGTTTGCTGCTTTGTTACTTGATTTCCTTATTAATAGAATGGGAAGATGATAAATTTTATGGCAGTATTAACTGTAATAAGCACAACAAATATGGATAATGTATCTAATTTTTGCTTTTTGAAAAATGTTTAAACTGTAAAGTAGTCATTTTCCTTGAAGACAGTATTTTATATACGTCTCTGTACTTGTTTAAAGTCCAAAGTAGTGTAAATATCTTTTTTTTTTTTTGGTACCAGGGACCTTGCCACTTGCAAGGCAGGTGCCAGAACCACTGAGCTAAATCCCTGGCCCAGTAGTGTAAATATCTTAAAATAGATATAGAACAAATAATATTGGAGTTCAGAGGAGGGAGTTTATAACATTTATGTAAATAAGAGAATCAGGCTGTTTCATGGAAAGGATGGCATCTGAACTAAACCTTGAAGAATGGGTAGGATTTAGATTTTGAAAATATGTGGAATGAAGAATATTTTAGTATGCTGGGCGTGGTGGCACAAGCCTGTAATCCCAGCACTCAGGAGGCTGAGGCAGGAGGATTGCTGCAAGTTCAAGGCCAGCCTGGGCTACATAGTTCCAGGCCACTCTGAAATACAGAGTGAGACCCTGTCTCAAAAAAAAAAAAAAAGAAAAGAAAAAGAATATTCCAATAGTAAGGACTAGCCATTTGATACTGTTGACTACCCCTTCCTTGTCTTCCGAATCTACAGTTCCTGGCTTTCCACTTGACCAGTCTAATCATCTTTTTTGGAATACTTGCACCTGCTTCTCTTTTATGTGCTCCTTGAATTTAACTCTTCCATAGTTCCTTTACTCTTTGTTTTAAAAAATTAATGGGGTCAGGGATTTAGCTCAGTGGTTCTGCTGCTTGCCTCACAAGCACAAGAACCCAATTCAATCCCCTGTACCAAAAAAAAAAAAATTAATGTATGTTTGCAGTACATAATAAATACCTTCATTGTGGAGAGTTGGTACATAAACACATCACATCCTGATCTATTTTATTTCTTCTTTCCTTCCTCAGAGTTCTTTATTCCTATTTCTTCTCACTCTATTTAAAATTCTACTTGGGCAATCTCATCTAAATCTCTAATCTAGATTTTTTTCCCTTTGAGCTTCTAACTGTATAGCCAAAAGGTTGCTGATCTCCTTCACCAAGTCAATTGAAACTAAAACATTCCATCCTGCATTAAAACATTTTAATGGTTTTCTGGCCTTAGATGAGATATATATGTACCACCACACCTGGCTCTAGACTGTTATTAAACCTGGATGTATTAAGAGAATTTATTCAATAGCTCTGCTTTTAAAAGAATAGGTGTATGGACCATTTTTTTTAAATCATGCTTTAAAAAAAAAAAGGAATTCAAATCCCCAAGTAGAACACACAGAGCCTGTCATAATCTGGACAGTTCCTTACTGGCTGGCTTCAGCTTTCTACCACTTTATCTGCTTTGGCTTTACTGAACCTCCTGCCATTTCCCATGCCTACCACATCTTTCTTGTGTGTCCCTTTACATACATTATCCCTTTATTGGGAATACCTTTTTCCTATTTGTCTGGCCAGATAGTAGTCATTTTTCAGACTCAACTCAGGTATCTTTCAAGGAAGTTCAAATATCATCTTCTCAACCTACCCCAGTCTACCTCTCCACCCACCTAGATACATGAAATAACACAAACAAAAAAAATGGTGCTACTTTGTTGGCTTCAGAGATACCAAAACTTAGCTGGACATGGTGGCACACACCTATAATTCTAGCACTCATGGCTGAGGCAGGAGTTTGAGACCAGCCTGGGCTACATAGCAAGACCTTGCCTCAAAAAAAGAGATACCAGGGCCGGGGATTTAGCTCAGTGGTTCCACCGCCTGCCTCGCAAGCAGAAAGACCCAAGTTCAATCCCCAGTACCAAAAAAGGGATATCAAAACTTCTTGATTTATTCTGATAAGTCTTGACCATTTGTCTCTTTCTTCTTTTTTTTTGAGACAAAGTTTGGCTATATAGTTCAGACTGGCCCTGAACTCACTATGTAGCCCAGCTAGGCCTTGAACTCATGGCTATCCTCCTGCCTCAGCCTTCTAAATGCTGGGATTACAGGCATGTGCCACCACTCCCAGCTGTTTTTCTCTTTCTTCTGCCTGCCCTTTTAACTGTTACTGTACTTTCCCCTCTTATAACTATGTATGTTTTCCTCAGGTGATCTTAACCAACTTTACAGCTTTAACTCTTACCTAAAACTAGTAATTGCTTAAACCTCTACCCCACCAGCATCATGTTCTGCTGCCTCCTGACTCTCCTCTGGCCAGTGGAAAGGCAGTCATTTCACACACCCCTATTTCTCATACATCTCTAGAGTCCTTGTCCCTTAGTATTCTTATTGGGCTGTCCCAGCTCATGCCTTCATGTTTTTTCTTTCCTGGTTTAGTAACTTAGCTTCTTAATTGACCTGTCTTTCTTTATTTTTCTATGTAGCTAAAAAAATGGTTTCCTTAAAATTTAAATCTGTGCACATCATTAAACTTACATTTAAAACCTGGTCATCTAAGTTGAAGTTCAGCTCTTTTACCCTGTATGTAAGCCTTTATCTTTGCTGTACTCCTCTTTGCCCCTTATTTTGTGCACATATACACACAGTACTCTCCCGTTTATAGAATGACACCCTCCTACTTTTCAGGCTCATCCCAGCCTGGAGGTTCGGCTCAGTGATAGAGCACTTGCAAGACAGATTCAGCTCAGGGTTTGTTTGGGTTTTTTTGGTACTGGGAATCGAACTCAGGCCCTTGCACTTTCAAGGCAGGCGCTGGAACCACTGAGCTAAATCCCCGGCCCTAGCTCAGGGATTTTTTGTTTGTCTTTTGGTACCGGGGATTGAACGCCAGCTCAGGTTTTTTATTCCTTTAGGAATGCTCTTCTAACATTTCCCACAATCTCAGTCTATGCTACCATAATATTCTATGTATATTTCTGTCGTTAAATTTTTATCATTCTGTCATTAGATCATTTTTGTTAGCTGTTAGACAGCTAGCTCCTTGAAAGTAGAGAGAGACTTTTATTGCTTTTCTTCTGGTATCTAGCACAGTTCCTTGCCCATGGCAGCTGAAATCTATCCTGTCACTTTCTTAATTTAAAGATGTTCACAGTTGTTTTTTTCTGTCTTTTTTTTTTTTTCCAGCAACATGCTAGACGGGTTTATGAAATTCTTCGACTGCTGGTGACTGACATGAGTGATGCTGAGCAATACAGAAGCTACAGGCTGGATATTAAGAGAAGACTGGTCAGCCCTTATAAGGTAGGACTTTCCAGACAGGCATTACATTCTTGTCCCTTTTCAAAATAGAAGAAAGACTAGCCAGTGCTGCTGTGTGGGCAAGTCACATCAGTTTGACTAAGTAATTTTTACAGAGTGAAAGTATGTCTTCCCATTGTAGAAATTCTTACTCTATAATAAACTATAAATGTTTCTCATTCACTTAAAAGTGAATCTTGGGCCGGGGATTTAGCTCAGTGGTGCCGGCGCCTGCCTCCCAAGTGCAAGGTCCCTAGTTTGATCCCCGGTACAAAAAAAAACCCGTGAATCTCAAGGATAGCCTATTTTTCTTTCATTTGTATGCATCTTTTAAAAATTTGAATGCTCAGGCTCCTCCCTAACAAATTGTCATGTTTTTTCCAAGTTTCTTATTCCATTTGTCATGTTTTCTCTTTTTGCTTTGTCTCTCTAAAACTAGCCTTTGTTGCTATTTATCATGCCTACTTTACTGTAGCTGAAATCTCAATTAATATTATTTACCTCTTTCTGGTTTTTTGTTTGTTTTTGAGATGGGATCTCAGTGTATAGGCCAGGCTGCCCTCAAGCTTGCAGCAGTCCTCCTTGCCTCAGCATCCCAAGTGCTGGGATTACATGCAGGCACCACCACATCCAATCTCTTTTTCTGTTTTTAAACATTGTTCCTTCTTGGCCTTTTTTCCCTACTACTTTTTCATCTCCCATATTTTCCTTCTAATGTAGTGATAATCCTAGATCAGATCTGGCCTTACCATTTGCCGATTATGAGTGTGGATAAAGCTAAATGTTAGTATAAATAAACTGGTATTCTATTTTTATTTTATCTGCATTAATTGAATAGTATCAACAGTTCTTTTTTACACATTCTTCAAAAACTTAAATTTGTGATACATCATATATAAACTATGTGAAATATATATAGTTTTAGGAACATTAAAGATTGATAAATCAAATGCAATTTAGACCACAGATCAACTTAAGTTTTTGTTTTGTCAGATTGCTTCTTTAAATAAAGGCTTATCTCCAGTACTTTATTGTACCCCATCTTAGAAATGTTTGTGTGATTATAGATTTAGCTAAAGTATTAAGTATGACACAGTTGCCAAATTACTAGTTTAAGTAACATTTACTAGTTTTTAGGATGAGTTTAAGGTATTTTCAGGATTATTTTGTTTTGTTTGAATTATCTTTTGAAAGGCAATTTGACATAAGAGGCTAAGAACTCAGACTTCTAACAGGATTGTTAAATTTTCAATCCTGACTTCTCAGCTCACTACCTGAATGAATTTAGGCAAGATACTGACTCTTGTTCCTTTTTCCTTCCATCCAGTACCTATCTCTTGTAGTTGTTAGAATTATACAGTGTAAGTGAACATCTGTGGGTTTTTTTAATGTGATTTCTGATGTCTGTAAAATCAATTCTTTATTACATGCTCTTAATAAAAGAGAATTGATATGATAACCTAGAACAGTTTAACCAAAACATGAAAGTTTTATATATTGCCACCTAACAAGGGATCTTGGGGGTTATTCTTTTTTTTTTTTGCGGAACTGGGGATTGAACTCAGGACGACTTTGTGCTTGTCAGGCAGGCACCGTGCCACTGAGCTACATCCCCAATCCTTCTTGGGGTTATTCTTTTCTTTTTCTTTCCCCGTATCATCCAGTGCTTTCTTCCCTACATCTGCTCTGCCCCCTCCATTTCTGCCACTGCTGACTTTCAGTCTTTTATCATCTGACTTAAGCCACTGGAGTAGCTTAGTCCTCCAGTCTCATCCGTCCTGAACATCACTGACACAGTATTATCCTGTCACAGCGTTCTGCAAAAAATTGTTAACAGCTCCTTATTGCAAATTCCTTAGCTTAATGTTGCCCCCCCTCTTTTTTTTTTTTTCCGGTACTGGGGATCAAACTCAGGACCTTGTGCTTATAAGGCAGGCGACAGAACCACTGAGCTAAATCCCCGGCCCATGGCCTTTTTAATAAAATACAGAGTTTAATAAAATATGAGATTCAGTAAGTGTGAGTTAGTATGATTGTTTTCTATTTAAGTATAATTGTTTTTTATTTATTTGTGTGAAACTTTCTAACAGTTAAAATATGCTTGAAGTGTACTTGAAAAACTGAATTATTTAAATTTTTAAAATTTTATTACTATAAAAGATGCATGGCCATTAAATATTCCCCTTCACTTTGAACACACTTCTCCCATCACTCTTGCCACTTTCTGAAGCAGTTCTGAAAGTCCTCTTTTGTTAATGTCTTTGTTGTGCTGTCATGGCTACCTTGATGTCCTGAATAGAGTGAAAACAGTTTACCTTTCATATCAGATAGGTGAATAAAGTAGATGAGGATACACTGTAATGTTTCTACAAGTCTACTTTTCAGATGGCATCATTCACTGGCAGCATTCAGTGCATTTTTGATCACACCTCAAAAACACAAAAGAAGACTTTCAAAACTGCTTTAGACAGTGGCACAAACAATGAGAGAAGAGTGTTCAATGCAAGGGGGAGTTTTTTGAGTGGGTTTATAGCAGCAGTATGTCTTTCTGTGATGATTTTTAAAAATTTAAACATTCAGTGTGTATTTTGATCACACCTATGTCCATAAATATATCACTGAGTAAGGGAACCTAGAGAGAGGCACAGTGGCAGGGAAATCCCAGGTAAGAATTTTAATTAATGATTATATAGTGAAATAAATAATTGCATATAATAACACTTGCCTTTCAGTTAATATCATTTATTTAAAGAAATATGTGTGTCTGCACTGGCGACAGGTTTTTGGTTTTTGTTTTCCTTGTTGGGGATCAAAACCCAGACCTCATGCATGCTAGACAAACATTCTGGCACTTAGCTACAGGCCCATCCCTGGCTAGAGTTTTTATTATGCTTTGGAAGGTGGCTACTACTCAGATATCTATATTAATCATTATTTGACACAAATACCAGATCTTCTTGTTAACTCCTTTTAGAGGGTTTGCAGTTCATGGTTAACATTTAACCACTTAACAGTTTATCCCAAGCATTGCTCAGGCAGGTGTCATTTCAACCAGTCGATTCTTGTATTGAATAAATTTCATAAAATTGTCCTTTTTATATTTCCTCTTGTATTGTCTTATAAAAATTAACCAAAAAGTACACAATTTTTGGTCACACTATATTTAAATAATTGGACTGGTAAGTGGTTAAGCTTCCTTGAGGAAGACTAGACATACAGCTTAGTGATTGAGCACTTGCCTAGGATGCATGAGGCCCTGGGTTCACTTCCTAGTACCACACAAATAACAAGAAAAAAACAACTCTTTAGGACAAGTTTGGGCATATTTCTACTCTTATTTTCAATACTAAAGATTTAAAATTGTGAGGGAAAAAATAGATCTGCTTTCTTAGTCTAATAATTGTGTTTGTCGTTTAGAAAAAGCAGAGAGATCTTGCTAAGATGAGAAAATGTCTCAGGCCAGAAGAATTGACAAACCAGATGAACCAAATAGAAATAAGCATGCAACATGAACAACTGGAAGAAAGCTTTCAGGAACTAGTGGAAGATTACCGGCGTGTTATTGAACGACTGGCTCAAGAGTAAGATTATTCTATTTTGTACTGGAAGCTCACACATTTCTGTACATTGTGCTGTGGAAAAGCTGATGATAACTTTAATGTTAAAACATCTTGTAACATTTTACTTACATTGAAAGTTATCTATGTTATCATTAGTTGAATATTTTCTTTTTGGAGAGATTGTATATTTTAAAATACTGTCTAGAATGTTTATGAGCATATATTGCATTAAAAAATATAGCTTCTAAAATACCACTGTTTTTGCTTTTCTTCTTAAACAGTATAATAAATGCTTAGTTGTGATATGTTAGTGTGTAATATGATTCTTAAATACTATAAACTCTTCCTATCTTTTAAAAAAAACTTCTATTTTAGCTTTATTATCATTCATCATATACTTTGCTTCTAAGAGTTGATATCTGACACCTTTAAAACACATTCCTTTATGTCATCCTAATCTTGTTCTTCCTGTATTTTTCTAAATAGGACTGTTCCTAGTAAAGGTTTGATTTGTTTAAATAAACTTGTGCCTGTATTAACTGCTTGTTCATGGCTAGGCAGGTAAGAAGAGAGGCTAGAGCTATATACACTAAAACCTAAATGTTGGGCATCAAATTAACTGAAGATGATTTATCCCCCCCCCCACCCACTCTGGTACCAAGAATCAAACTCAGGACCCTTGAGCTTGCCAGGTAGGCACAGCATCACTGAGCTACATCCCTGGCTCCAACTGAAGATAATTTAGAAGTTAGCCATAAAATACTATAAGATAGAAATCAGTTTATACACCATATGGAAATAAGATAGTACCTGTTACAAATTGCTATAAGGTCACTAAGGTGTTGAAGTACAAGAAATAAACCAAAGTAATGATGATTTAATATTGTCTTGCTTCTTAATGAAAGAGTATAAATTAATTGCTAGATAAAGCTTAAGATGTTTATAATGTGTACCAATGAGCCAAGTATTACGTAGCATTAAAACAGGATATGTTAAACTTCACTTTTAAAAACCTGATTTGTTTGATGCTTAGGGCAAAATCCCAACTTGGACAAGCCCTGTCTTGTCCTTAGATCACCTTTCCATTAGTAAAGCCTGTCAGGAGACAAAGTAATTCATAGCCTCTGGACACAAAATGGTTTTGGCCGGGAGCATATCAGCAGCACTAAGCCTTGTCCTTAAAATGAGGGAGCTGTAAAAGTGTTGTATCTCATCTCAGAAGGCTAAATACAGATAAAACTTGATTTCTGAGAAGATATATGTATTTACTACAGATAGAATGAACTAGTTCAGTTAAAATCCTTTTTTGGCCAGGAATGGTGGCAAACACCTGTGATTCCAGCACTCTGGGAAATTGAGACAGGATGATTCCAAATTTGAACCCAGCTTGGGCAACTTAGTGCGAGCCTGTCTCAAAATAAAAAATTAAAGTGGCTGAAGATGTGGCTTGGTGCAGAGGCCCTAGGTTTAATACCCAGTACCAGAAAAAAAAAAGTTTTTTGGATACTGTGAAAGCAATTTGTTTTTCATCTATATTACCTAATTTTTAATTTTTGATAATTCACAATTGATACTTAAAGATGAGTTCTGAAGAAAAAATAGTATAATCTAAAATTAATTAGGGGGTCTCTTCTTTGAGATAGGGTCTCACTGTATAGCCCAGGCTGGCCTTGAACTTATGATCTGTGATCCTCTTGCCTCAGCCTCCTGAGTGCTAGGATTACAGGCAGGCATCACAATGCCCAGCTCCAAATAGTTTTCTTGTGTAGAAACCAGAAAAAGTCAATGTGATACTAATCCCCTCCCCCACCTTTTAAGCAATATTTCTAAATTCAATTCATGGATAAAGATCTATCTGTTCTATATTAAACTTTGGGACTTAAAAGGCTATAGCATCATTTGGGGTTAGAATGATAAAGGTCTGGTGTTTAGCTCTTGTACAGTAATTAAATATCAGGAGAGATGTGTAGGATTGTGTATGAAAACAGCCAGCCAGTGGTCACCTGCTGCCCCTCTCAGCCCTCACACCATTTATCATCTCAGGCGTACCTACCGTATTGCTGCCTTTACTTTCTTTGTCAATACTTTTCCCCTTTGTTCTACTGTTGATTTACTTTTTCCCTGTTCTCTACAAATTGCATCTTTTCTAGATGTAATGTTTTCTCTCTGAGCATCACTGTCTGTAAAAATGAGGTTACACTGCACTTCAGGCTCTGTTCTAAGGTCTTTGCTTGTCTTTTTCTGTGGGTAGGGATGGGTAGGGATGTGGTATGTCTAAAAAAGCATTTGAAAAACCACACATGAAAAATCACAGCATTTACGTGACACGGTGTGAGAGAGGAAAAAAGCACTGTGTCCCCAATTGTCCCCAAATTACAGAGCCTTTACCAGAGCCTTGTCTGTTCTGAAGAGTTCTCTGATCCTCTGAATCATGATCATCCTTCCCTACTAGAGAAGAGCTGGCAGCCATATCTGAGAATCATTAGAATCAGACTTCAGATGTCAACTGATTAATTCCTTGAATTTGTTAACTTCTTTTTCTTAGAATTTAAAAGTCAGCTTAACATTTTAAAGAACTATTTAATAAGTACCTATAATTCTTCTTCCTACTTAGTTTCTTTGAGGCAGGTTCTCACTGTAAGCCCAGCCTAGCTGGGCTTGAACTTGTGATTCTCCTGCCTCAGCCTCCCAGATTTCTAGGATCACAGGTGTCTGCCACCAGCCCTGGCTTAGTCTAACCTCATACTTAACAGCGACTACTACTTTCAGCAGCTAAGGTTATTAACATGAATTACCATTTCAGAAACTTGATAATGCAACAATCTAGAATAACCTTTTCATGCAAACAGGAGCGTACTGAGCATCTCTGGCCACTTCCTTTCAAGGTTGGGATGAGTTACCTTAAATCTACAATGACTTGAATGCTAAGGCATATGAACATGACTTTTTGTTTATTCTTTTCATTTTGCTTAGCTCTTCTCAAATCTTAGCAGCCTTAGAATTGCTCTAACATCAAGGTTTCTCAGCTTCAGGACTACTGACATTTTGGAGCAGATAGTTTGTTGTTCAGGGCTGAGCAGCATCCCTGGCCTGTACACATCTGATGCCGTTTGTACCATTCCCAACAACAGTTGTGACAAACATGCCACTTAGCCTGTGGGGTGGGGGAAAATGACCTTCGGTTGAGAATCACTGGCCTGTGAGATTGAGTATTCATCTACTCTAAGCATGTTTCTTTATGTAACATGTACACAGCACAGAATCCAAGAAAGGGTACAACTGACCATTGTACAACATGGGTTGGAAATCTGTGTATGGATGCATAGTTGTAATCCCACCACTCTGAGAGGCTGAGGCAGGAAGATCACAAGTTCAAGCCCAGCTTTGGCAATTTAGCAACTTAGGCCCTGTCTCAAAAAATAAAAGGGGCTGGGGGTGTTGCTCAGTGCAACAGCCCTGGGTTAAATCCCTAATATTAAAAAATAATAACCTGGGGCTGGGGATTTAGCTCAGTGGTGCCACTGCCTGCCTCACAAGCACAGGGTCCTGAGTTTGATCTCTGGTACCAATAATAATGTTACTACTACTAATAATAATAACCTGTATATAACTTTTTGACTTCCCAAAAAACTTTTCTAATAGCTTGCTATTGAACTGTTGGACTTCAAGGAAGCCTTACTGATAACATAAACTGTCAACGTATTTTTATATTATATGTGTTATATAGAGAACACAAGAACTATGAGAGACCACTTTATTGCCATGTGCTTTTTTTCTTCTGGCACTAGGGATATGGAGATTGAACCTAGAGCCTTCACACTGAGCTATATCCCTAGCCCTTTTTTATTTTTAATTTTTGAGACAGAGTCTTGCTAAATAAGTTGTCCAGGCTTGCCTCAAACTTATGATCCTCCTGCCTCAGCTTCCCAAATACTGGAATTACAGGTGTCTTGGCCCAGGCCGAGGAAGGGTTTGTTTTACTTTTGTTCTTGTTTTTGTTTTGTTTTCAGTGCTGGGAATGGAGCCCAGAGCCTCATGCACGCTAGGCTAGTGCTCCATCAAAGAGCTACACCCCTAACTCCCCAAAACCATAGTAAGTAGCAGAGCTGGGATTTTTGTTATGACCTCTTTGATTCTTAACTACTAGAACAGTGTGTATGATAAAATATCCTAAATGCTCCACAAGGGAAAATGGAATTTAGCATTAGACTAATCAACCATATTATATGCTAAAAGATAGAAGAGTTATCTTTAAAGCCCTGTTGGAAAAATTATTCTGAATTTAGAATCCTATATTCAGACTATCAAGAAAGAACAAAATAAAGGTAGTTTAAAAGTCTTAAGAAGCCAGAGAACTTACATCACACTCTTTCTGATGTTACTTGTAGACTTACTGTAGCAATACGAATGTGAGACAAAAAAGCATGTAAGATATGGAATACAGGAAACAGTAAAATAAGCAGGGTGTGGTGACACATACCTGTAATTCCGGCACACTGGGAGGCCGAGGCGGGAGGATTTAAGTTCAAGCCCAGCCTGGGCAATTAGCAATTTAGCAAGAATCTGTCTCAAAATAAAACTTTAAAAAGGGCTATACATGTAGCTCAGCTTAAAGTCCCTGGGTTCAGTACCCAAATCCTCAAAAAAGAAGGGGGGGGGGGTGTAAGATAGGATGGGGTGGCGTAAGTAAGGCACTGGGCTTGATTCCCTTGCAGTAAAATGAGTCTGATTCCAATTAAAAAAAAAAAATCTTAGGATGGCAATAGAAATGTTGCCAAGAAAGGAACTGGTCTAAATTGGAATAGGAAATTATGAACTCCAGAAAAAAGTCTATATAAGAAAGTCAGAATACAAATATAATAATTTGTATGGCCTGGAGCTTAAACCCAAAACAAAAAACAGTTCTGAGTAGTTGAGTCTCCCTGGGCATGGTGGCAGACACCTGTAATCCCAGCACTTGGGAGGCTGAGGCAGGAGGATTACTGCAACTTCGAGGACAGCCTGGGCTACTCAGTGAGTTCAAGGCCATCCTGAACTACAAAGCAAGACAGACCCTTTTTCAAAAAAACAAAAAACTAGTTGAGAGTGGGAAAGGGTAAAAAGGAGAGTAGGCAACTACTGATTTTTGTTGTAAACCTTGTTATGATTGTGTAGGTTTTTTTATACGTTATTTTGATATAAAAAGTTTAAACATTATTCAGCACCTGAAGGTCCTGCCAAATTTTTTAAAAACCTGTAAACTATGGAAACCTTTAAAATAAAAATTACCTAAAGCAGACAAGTGGAGCCTTAAACAATGAGGTCATTCCTGATCTGACAAAACAGAATTCACCAAGAGTTTCTAAATTAAAAAAAAAAACAGCATCCATTTTTTTTTTAACTACTTCTTGAAGAAATCATAGTTTACCATGCATTTTATTTGGCAGAAGACTCATGGGGAAAATTTGCTACCAAAAATTTTGTCTCCATCTTTGACACCTTGGTTTTATGATTCAACAGACACTAAATATACAGCCTGAGCTCTGAAAATTACAATTTGTGGGGCTTCTCCCCCCCCCCAGTTTGTGGTGCTTGCCATTGCTTATAAACATACCTGATGAGCTACTGTGAAACATTATAAGGAATGCCTTAAAAACTTACTGTAGAAAAAAAATATTTTTCAAACCAAGTTTTATCATAATGTACACAGGCTGGATAGAAAAGGGATGACCTTCCCTCCTATGACCTTTCTGGGTCTCTGCCTTGACCTTCAAATACGAAGGGGTTGATTAAGGTGGGATGAGATGATGATCTTTAAAGCTGTACTAACAGATGAGCTGGAAATGTGCTTTGGTTAGACTCAGTTCACCTGGACAGTTCTTTAAACGTTTAATCATCGTGGCAGGTGGATCTGCGGAAATCTTGAGCAGTACGTGCCTGCTTGCTGGCTTTCTGCAGCCCCTTGTGTGAAGAGGCCACACAGTGAGGCCTGTTTGCTGTTTGCGCCTACAGCAGCTGCTGCTTCCCTGCCTTTATCCTTTCTCAAGCAAAGGCAAGACTGGTGGTGTCTGTGCTGAGAGAATGCACTCCACACAGGTTATTCTCTGGGTTCAAGTGGATGGGTGAGCACGGAGGGAGGGGCTCAGCTCAATGAGAAGAGAGGTCGTGCAGCATCTGCCCTCTTGTTTGTCTACACAGTTTCAGTCTTGAATATAGGATTTGTTGAGTGAGAGGCGAGCAGAAGTTAAGAAATGCCCTACTTCTTAGTTTCTCAGCCAGTTTGGAAACGAGGCGGAGAGTAGGAGGGGAGAAAGGGACACAACTGGTTTACTTTTTTTATGAGTAAATCCCTTCTTATTTCATAATCTCTGCTTTGGAGATTCTTACTGCAGGCTTTCTGTTTAACTGTTAACTGACTAAAGAGTATCAAGAGTCATGAATTTTTGACCTCTGGTATTAATGGTCAGACTGCTCTCGGTAAGAACTGGCCTCACACTGTCCTGCAGGACTGTCTAGCAATGGCAAAAGCTACGATGTGAAAGTAAGGAGATGACTGGGAATGTCACCACCTGAAGAGAAAAAAAAAACACAGAAACCCACAGGAAAATGAGTATAATCTTACAGAAGTGTGGGAAAATGAAAGAGAAAGTGAAGGCAAAGGAAGAGAAAGCATAGTAAACTGGTAAAAACCCAGAGAATATCATGTACCCTTCTCTTTTTGCATGTGATTTGCCTTTGCCTTTCCTCCTCCCACCCATTTCTCTCTGTAGTACTGGGATTGAACTCGGCCTTTTCACCACCCCAGCAACCCCTCATTTTTAAAATTTAAAAAAATTTTAAATTTTAAGACAGGGTCTCACTATGTCATTCAGTTGCCTAGGCTGGGCTCAAACTTTTGACCCTTCTGCCTTGGCCTCCCAGAGTACTAGGATTACAAGTATGGAGCACCACACCTGCCTTGCTGTCTCTTCTATAGAGATTTGTGACTGGTCATGGTAGAAATGGGGTTCTTCTCCAAGTGGTGTATTCATAGAAAAAAGTCCAAATGAATACACATCAACTTGGTAACAGTGATTACCTGAGGAACTACTGAGGGCCAGGATTGCCAATTGGGGAATAGGTAGCGGCCTCCAAAAGTTCACACTTTTATTTAGATTTCATAGTGAAAATGCATACTTCCACTTAAACCCAACTTCCCGAGAGCCAATCCCAAGAGATGAGGCCAGGAAAGTCTTGTCCTTTATGTGTCCCTGCATAGTTCCAAACCCAACTCTGACTAAAGCAGGCAGTATCATCAGAGGGCTGTGATCCAAAATGAGAGGAGTCTGAGACCCCCCTAATGCTCTTCCCTATAGCCTTCCCTTTCTTTCCCTCCCTCAACCCTTGCAACTGTACTAAACAGACTACCGTTCCATCAATGGATATGTGATTATGCTGAAGCATTATCACTACTTATAATCTTCCATAATATTTTTAAGCTAAAGGATTGAACCAGCTTGAAATGGAAGCTACCCAGACTGGGCCTGATACCAAATCCCTTGGGATCATGTTTTAGTTTTATTCTACAACTAAATTAGCCTTGTCTGTTTCTATTCTCCTCTGCCCCTGACAGACTGCTCAAGAGGGGGCAGCATACATTTGCTGAGCTCTTGTCTATAACATTATGTAGATCCTGAAATTTTCAGAGTTTCAATGTGAGAGAGACTTGAGTTGAACAATCACATTAGAAGGGGGTGGGACTTAAAGTTTAATTTGTATAGGAATTAAGATGAAAAATGTCATTAGGCATGGGAAGGGCAAGAGGGTCACATACAACTAAAGCCTCCCTCTTCTCATCCTAGCTTTTTTTCCTGGATCCTTTTTGATACCATGAAAGATCCAGGAGACAAGGCACAAACAGAAGAGAAATTTACTTGATTCTTACAACTGCCTTGCATATGGTATTACTTTTCCTCACAAACATGGAGTATTTACACATTTTCTCCAAGAGTACCCCTAGATTGCTCAGTACCATATCCATAATTATCTCAAATGGCTACATAGGAAACATGACATTCTGCCAGTAAATTGGCTAAGAGAGTGCCCTAGAAACTATCTGCCTGAACATATAATCATTCAAAGTTGGACCCTAACTTTAGAGGGATCCAACCAGCTACCAAAGGCAGGTCTTTGTTATACACCCAGATTGTTTACGCAGGACTCCTAGTTTCTGGAAAAACCGTTCATTTAGCTTAAAATATGTAAGTAAATAAGAGCATTTCCTTATCCTAAAATTGGACAAATTAGAGGGCAGGATTGGAAATATTCTTCTCAAGCCACAGAGCTAAGAAATGAACCTGAAATCAAATCAATAAGGTAATTTTCCTGATTCAGATGGCAGAACTGAAAAGCAGGGTCAAGAAGGGAGAATAAAGGCACTTGGGTGTAGGTGACAAGCCCTCATTGTGCAGGTAGGTCCCTGGAGACCACGGACCTGCTTTATGCACATAGGAAGTGCCACATTAGTTCAGTTAGTTTTACAATTTGTTCATATATAAATTTTCTTCTGCAGATATATATATACACTTTTGTCCCTATGTTATAGATTGTTTTGTAAGAATCTTGCATTATTGGTAATCCTAATAAGTATACAAAAAAAGTCTAAACATCTAGTCCAGTTATGATGATGCATTTATAAAACAAAATTTTCCTTAGGATTTACTTTATGTAGCCTTATTCCTTAGAGCATGAAAAAATTCAATATATATATTACAGAAATCTGTGTAAATTTTATCACAAACTACAACTTCAGGAAAACTTATGTGTTATAAATGTAAAATACCGTAAGTAGAAGAAAGGAAGTCAAATTGATTTTTAGAATATATGTGTATGTCTATTATAAGCAAAAATTTTAATGATTTTTAAATCAAGGTAAAAGACGTACAAAACAAATTACCATTAATAAAAATATTTTAGGATAATCAATAATTAAATTTTGGACACAGAAACTGAAGGTATTAGGAAGTTATCCTTTATCTCTTGAACTCTGGTTTGAAAATCTATTCAGCTTTTTTTTTTTTTGGTACCGGGGATCAAACTTGGGTCCTTGCACTCGCACAGTAGGCAGCGAAACCACTGAGCTAAATCCCCAGCCCTATTCAGCTTTGTATTCAAAAATCCCTAATATAAAATCTGAATAATACTGAGGGTTCAAATCAGCAAGTTCCACAATTTAATCTTCATTTCACGGTTGGGAGCATGGCAAAAAGGGAGCAGAGAGAGCAGCCATGATTTGGTAGTGGTTACTCGTCTAGACGAAAGCATTTTAAAGCTCAGAAGCCCCAGGATCATCAAATGTTAAAATCACAGGAAAGCTTAGATGCTGGTGGTCTAGTCCTTTATCCTGTTGGTCAGGATGCATATATCCCATAAACTGATCATCCTGGAGGACACATGCTGGCTGCTTTTAATCCTTCTAATGTCAGAAGGCTGTGGTATGAGAAAAGCCAAATGCACGGTCAGCGGATGAGCTATCCCCTGTGCAAGTTCACATCTACTTCGTTTCTAGCTCATCATAGACAGCCACACTCTATGCTGAGCTTATTAGGACATGGTGGTGTCGCCTCAGTCCACATAGTGTTTCCTTTCCTTTAGTTGGAGGGAAATAAACGGTGCATTTGTTTTCCATGGGCTGACTGAGCTCAATCACATGAATCTTCTGTTTCAGATGTGTTTAAAATTGAGCTTCCTACTTTCTGACATTTCAGTGGCACTTCTATTTTTTTTTTTTTTTTTTGTACACTTCCTGAGACTCAGTGCCTGGCAAACTCTCAATCCCCTTTGCTACCCTCAGATTCCTGGCTCAATATAAAAGAAAAACTGACCATATTCAGAAGTCTCTCCCTGGAACTGACCTGAGTTTGTAAAAGGTGAGGCTTTAAGTAACCTGTATGAATACATTTTTCTCTCTCTTTTTTATTTTTGGTACCGGTGATCAAACTCGGGTCCTTGTGCTTGCGCAGCAGGCAGCGAAACCACTGAACTAAATCCCCAGCCGTTTTTCAGAAAGGGTCTCACTGTGTAGTTCAGAATGGCCTTGAACTATGTAGCCCAGGCTGGCCTCAAACTCACAAGGATCCTCCTGCCTCAGCCTCCCAAGGGTTGAAATTACAGGCATGCACCAGCACACCTGGCTCCATCTCATTTTTGTACAACTTCCTTACCACAGGAAAAACATCATATTTATCTTTTAAGGTGACTCAAAAGCTTCCAGAACTAGATCTCCAAAATTTATAGCATGTGTCCTCCAATGAAATGCCAAAACATATTCTCTTTAAAAGTAAAAATAGCAGGTTTATCTGGTCATTGATAAGAATGAGTTTGAGGTGGGCATGGTGGCGCACACCTGTGATCCCAGCAGAGGCTGAGGCAGGAAGATGGCTGAGTTCCAGGCCAGCCTGGGCCACATAGTTCAAGGCCAGCCTGAACTGCAGCGAGATCCTGTGTCGAAAAACAAAACAAAACAAAAATAAACAGAAGAATGAGCTTGAGCTAAATATTCTAACATTTGGTGTTTTCAAGCAGAAAAAGCAAGTCTTAAGAGTTAAGTATGTAATTCCATTTAAAATAAACATATCTGCTTGTAAAAAGGCGAAGGTCTGGAATGATGTACACAGTGACTAAGGAGAGTGACTGTAGTGTGTAGAGTGGATGAAGAAGGGGATTATACTTTTCCTTCATTTCTGGATTTAGATTTTTTTCTTAAATTCTTAAAAATAAATTAGAAGACATCACACACATTCACAAAGAACGCGTACTGATCTTGACAGCTAAAGTCCAGAAATTGCTACATTCTCATTTTGACTGGTTCCACAGACAGTTCAATTCCTTCACCAGACATTCCTTGGGTATTAGGTTCTGTACCGGGCAAGGAGGCCACCAAGATGGGTAACACTTCACCTATGACAGGATGGAAGCTACCCCAGAATACAGGTAAGAGGAACAGTGAATTTGGTAAATGGGACACTGCCACCCATTAGGGAATCAGCAGTTTCTCCCCGCTCTTGGCAGTGCAACTAGCAGGTGTCTTCCTTCTAAACATTAACTACTGCCAAGCAAGAGTGTCCTTGGGGAAAAGAGAAGTCTCCTGAACACGCCCACTGGGGTACCCAGAATAGCTTCGCAGGGGCACGTATATCCTGTCTTCTCTGGTCTCTGCTGAGTAATGTGAATTCTAGGGCAGCAAAGGGGCTAGCTAGTGACTTTGAATCAAGTTTTACCTGTTAACTGAATCCAGGGAAATCATTTGCAAAAGTGGTACACTATGCAAAGTGCTATGTTCAAAGACTGTGCTTTTTCTTTTTTGTTCTTTTCCGCCCAACTTCACGTTTCCATGCACAAAATGCTGATGCTATAAATATTGGATGCCACGCTTACCTGACAGGTTTCTTCCATACTAGTCGGGCGCGGGAGCTCGGAGCGAGCGCGCGAGCCGCGGCGGGAGCCTGCCTCTTGCAGCCGGAGCGAGCTCGCCCGGCTGCGGGTTCCGCGGCTGGCCTCGGGGTCGGAACCGCTCCGCGGCGCGGCTCCCGCAGTCAGTCCCCCACACGCACGCGCGCTCCTCTCGGCAGCTCGAGCGCCTCAGGTCTTGGGCGGGGACGCTACCGAACCGCTCCGGAGGGCGGGGCGGCGAGGAGCTCTCGCAGGCACGTGATTAGCACCAATATGGCGGCGCCCAGAGGCGTCCACCTGCTTGTCCGCAGAGGTAAGCGCGGGAGCCCAGTCCCACTAGGGCTAGCACTGTCGCCCACTCGCTGCACCCCGGGTTAAGGGATACATACCAGCGCTCAGAGTTCTCGGCGCACAGGAATGTGCTTTCAGTCCTCCGGACCCAGGCAGGCACTCAGGTGGACACATTCAGGAACACACACATTTGTTCACTCCTCTCGCGCCTGGGCCACGTCACTGCGTCGTTACTTTTAGAGATTTATGAGCCATTGACCCAAGTTTTCTTCTCCCACTTAAGTTGTGTAATTAGTGTTACAAACACTTATTCTGGATACCGGGCAGTGAAAGCTGTGATATCTCTGAAACGATCCTAGATACTCAGTTACTTTCTCTACAGCTATTCTGATGTTGACATTCTTTTGAGGAACTTGCAAATGAATGATTTAAGAGATTATTCTTTTCTGATGATTTAAGAGAACAAATGATGTCAGAGTAGTTCAAATAGATGCTACCCTGAGTGTTGAGATTTTAGTTAAATGTATAAGTACTTTTGCAGCTGAATTAGGGAATCTGTTGGATTTGAGTTACCTTCTGAATCTTTGTTGGAAAGAACTTGGAAATTGTTCCGTAGATGAGGAAAGAAAAGTAAATAATGTATGTGGAGGGGGGCTACTTAAGTGTCAGGCACATGAGACATAGGAACAGTCTTTTGAGGTATTTTACTAGTGATAGCTACCATTTATTAAGTGTTTCTAGTGCATTGATATTGTGTTAAGCGCCTTGGATGCACTAGCTGCTGCCTTTTAAAAATCAAACGAGAGGGCCGGGGATTTAGCTCAGTGGTTCCGCCGCCTGCCTTGCAAGCTCAAGGACCCGAGTTCGATCCCCGGTTCCAAAAAAAAAAGAATCAAAAGAGTGGGCCAGGGGTTTAGCTCTGGTTTCGCCACCTGCGGCCCAAGCGCGAGGACCCAAGTTTAATCCCCGGTACCAACAAAACAAAAAAATCAAACAAGTTAGGAATTCTTCCCTTTGGAGACCGGAGAAGTGAAGCTAGAAAAGTTAACAAATATGACTAAAGTCCCATAGATGGAAAGGGGCAGAATGTACATTTGATCATGAACCTTTTTGAGGGTCAAGGGGTATCTGGGATTGAACCCAGTGCCTTCACACTGAGTTACTTCCCCAACCCTTTATTATGTGTATATTTATTTTTATTTTGAGACATGATCTCACTAAATTGCCCAAGTTGGGCTCAAACTTGCCACCCTCCTGCCACAGCCTCCCAAAGTGCTGGGATTACAGGTGTGGACCACAATGGTAGGCTCTTTTCTTTTTTAATGTTCATTCCAGTGTACTGCATGGCATAGACTTTCCATAGAAATCTGTGCAAAGTGCAAGTGAGATAGGTCAGATATGAATGTGTGCAAGAAGACAAAGGTAGTTTTAGAAAGGAACAAGGTTGATAGATGGATAGACCTCAGTATTTCAGTGTTAGTGGATGAGTAGGGAACAACAGGAAGATTTAGTGAGAACTGTGTAAGAGGAAGGTGATGTAGGAATCATTTGGACTAATTACTTGGAAGAATGGAAGTCAGCATGAGATTTGTAACCTGGTGAAAAGAGAGCCAAATTACATCTCTTAAGATCTAGGCTGCAGTCCAAACTCTATTTACTAATTAAGTTACTTTTTCTCTTTCCTTTTTTGACAAGAAACAAAATCATTAGACTTTGTTTTTGTGCACTCCAAGTAATAATGCAGAGGATCCTAGGAGAATTAAGGTAAAGAACCCCCCCCCCAAATCATATATATGAGGATATACACGTGTGTGTGTGTGTGTGTGTGTGTGTGTGTGTGTAGTTTTTAAACATGTATATACATTATATATCAGCGGTCTTCAACCTTTTTGGCACAAGGAACTGGTTTCGTGGAATTTGGTCTTGGGATGATTCAAGCTCATTACATTTATTATGTGCTTTATTTGTTATTATTACATTGTAATAGATAATGAAATAATTATACAACTCACCATAATGCAGAATCATTGAGAACCCTGAGATGTTTTCCTGCACCTAGAGAGTCTCATCTGGAAGTGATGGGAGATAGTGGCACCTGAAGTATGCTGCTTATGTCCAATCTACTCTGTAATCTTGTTTTGGTTGCCGTCACTGCAGAAAACCCTACTTTACAAAGGTAGCATGTTGGAAACAGAAGCAGGCTTTTCAGTGCTTTATGGCAGTCTCAGGATATTCTGTCTTGACTTTAATCCAGAAACTATGGAGATTTGAAGTTGTCTCAAACGTATTTTTAAGCCCATTATTATTTGCAGTCTCAAGCAGTTGATCCTCAAGTATGGACAAAATTGATTCAACTGGCTTATTCACAGATGGGTTGTAGATCCATTTCTTTCCAGTTCAGGAATCTTTTGTGGTTGGAAAGTAATACTCAAACTCCTTTGAAAGCTGAGATAGGTGATCACATGCTTCCTGCGACAAGACTTTGGCTCATTCTCTTTCAAAATCTTTACTGATGTTTGAAACATGTTAAAAAAAATCTAAATATTCATTTGTTGCCCTTATAATTCCAATTTGGCTTTGAATACAGGAACTTTGTCTGCTGATTTGAACACAGTTGTCATTTTCCCTTGAAGTGACAGATTGAGTTCACTGAGCAGATTAAATATGTCACATGAGTGGGGATTTAGCTCAGTGTGGTTCCACCGCCTGCCTCACAAGCACAAGGTCCTGAGTTCGATCCGCAGTACCAAAAACCAAAACAAAACAAAACAAAAATCTCTGGAGTGGCTCTCTTATCTCAAAAACTGGCTAGCAGTTTACCTTTAGAAAAACATCTCACTTCTGCATCTGTCTTCTCACAGAGCTGTGTAAACAGACTTAAGAGCAGGTCTTTTAAAGTAGTTCATAGTTTTAATCACATCGTGCAAAATGTTTTTAAGTTCAGGTAATGTTTTTCAGCTAGCCAGCATTTCTTTGTGGATGATAATTCAGAAATGACCTCTTTGACCCGAGTAATGAACCCAGAAAGCCATTCAGCCATGGCAGCTGCTCCATCCATACACATACTAACACAAAATGACCAATTTTCCTGATATGTACCCATTCAGACTTGAATAGTTCTGCAGCTGTGGTGTTGGTTGTCAACAAAAGTACATGTAATATATCTTCATGTTTATCCTCCTGAAAAATAATAACAAACTTTGTTGTCAACATTGGTACACTTGTCAACCTGGATTGTGTACCATAGTAACTCATTAATCCCCTCTGACAATTATGCCTCAACATCCTCTGCTATTTCATCAATTTGTGTAGTTATGATGCTAGCCAAAAGAGAAATGCATGCTAGTATATCCTCTCTAAAGTTTACAACAAATGTCCTTAACAACAGTCAGGATCAACCCTTCACCAGTCGTAAAGAGCTTCTTAGCTTTAGCAATGTGGTTAGCCACTAAGAATGATGCTTAAGAATGATGAAGTAGTGACCTTCGATAATTGCTTCTGTTCTTCATGTTCTTTTTTTTTTTTCTTTTGAAAAACTCTAAAAGCCTTATCTTTTCATGCAGAGTGCTTGGTCTTCACGTGGTGAAGCAGTTTTGAAGGGTTCATGGCTTTGTTGGCTAGCTGGTTGACACATATTATACAAAATGGGGTTGGAGAATGTAAATCATCTGTTGTAATGAACCTGTAATTTAAGTAGGACTCTTGCTGTTTTCTTTTAAATGCAGCTTTCTTTTTGTTGGCAGTCTTAGTCTTGCTGTCTCACCATTGGGTCTTTTCAAAGAGGCTCTCCAGTGACATTTGATTTTTACTCATTTTGACTAGGGATAATTTCTGGGTGTACCAAAACTGTGATTGAGACAAGTACAAAGTTTGGGAAAGAGGTGCAGATGGAAGTGGTAAATAAATTAATAGGTGTACTACACACAGACTAAAGTATCTGTCAGATTCTCATTTAAAGCAGATGCATCTGTACAAATGAACTGTAACTCACTTGCCACTATAAAAGCCTGCCACCAGATACAGCTTAATTGTCACTTGCGACTCACTGACAGGGTTTTGATATGAGTCTGTGAGCAGTTTTTATGTTCTCTGTGCAGTCAAACTTCTCTGCTAAAGCTAACCTGTATTTGCAGCTGCTTCCCAGTGCTACCATCACTGCTTCAGCTCCACCTCAGATCATCAGACATCATTAGATTCTCATAAGGAGCATGCACCATAGATCCCTCATATGTGCAGTGCACAGTAGGGTTCATGCTCATTAGAGCATCTAGTGCTGGAGCTGATCTGACAGGAGGTGGAGCTCAAGTGAAATGCAAGTGATGAGGAGTGGCTGTAAATACAGATGAAGTTTCTCTTGCTTGGCTGCTGCTTACCTCCTCCTGTGTGGCCTGGTTCTTAACAAGCCATGGATCATACTGGTTTATGGCCCGAGGGTTGGTGACTCCTGTTATATGTAATATCTTTGCATATTACACAATAACATATTCATATTTTTCTTCCTTCCCTGTCATTCAAGATTTTGACAAATAGCAATTTAGACAATCTAGGGAAGCCAGGCCACGTTATTGATACCTATAACCCATCCCATTGTATCCCACAGTGCTGCAACAGCCATGAGGGGGATCTTCTCATTAAAGAAAGGAGAGATTTTAGTGTCAAGGATAAGTCCCCTTTCTGGACTATTCATAGCTGGTTTTAGATTTCAGACAAGTTTCCCTGCCAGGCTTTGCAATATCCAGGGTAGAAATGAGGGGTAAATTCATAAAAATTCTTCTCTCCACTCTTCCCTCTCTTTATCCATCTACAGTGATACAAATAAATCTACCATGAGTCTTTTTCTAGATCAGTCTTTTTCTAGATCTAGATGAGTCTCTTTTAGATCAGTCTTGGAACTAAGCACCTTTTAGGCTAAACCAAAATATTCTCAGGTGTTAGCACTGGCAGGAGATTCCAGGCTCAGAGTGCAAAATTCCTACCCTAGGATCCTAGGAGCTCAGTCCTAGCTTAATCTCACATTCCCAGCTCTGATTTTTCTAGAATCTTGTTCTATCTCCAAGCTTCTTTGTTCAGTGAGTGTTGAGAGGAATGGAGAAGTCAAGTAAGAGAATGTATTTTCTTCTTTACACTCTTGTCCTTCATGTGAGCTAGTCTCTCCAAGATTGTGTCCTCGTTCTCTGATTGTTTGAGACTTTCATTAGGTTCTCCTACCAGGTTTCTCCTAATATCTCCCTTGCTGGAATGCAAGCTTCCTATAGTCAAGAATCTTATCTTCATCTTTGCCTCCCCAAAGTCTGTAGCACATTGTACATAATATTAAAGAAAGACCTTCAGGATACAACCTTGGCCACAGGTGATGTCACAGCTTGTAGTCCCAGCACTCAGGAGGCTGAAGCAGGAGGATTTCTGGGAGTTTGAGGCCAGCCTATACTACATAGTGAGATTCTGTCTCAAAAAAAAGAAAAGAAAAGAAAATGCAACGCCTCCTAGGGAAATATTGGTACATAAAAATTAAAAATTACATGGTAGGCCTAAAGGGAAATTTATCCCTGTCAGTTTTCTTTATATGACAGGCTAAGATAATGACTTTATTTTTGTTTGTTCCTTCCCACTCCCCAATTTTCTTGTAGGAATAATTTAAAGCAGTTTTAGTTCTTTATACCTTTTGGAGGGGTGGCACCTGTAAGGACATCATTCTAGGTAATTTGAACTGTGATTTATTGTAGCTCATTAGAAAAAGGATGTGAAAGTGAAGAGCAAATGGGAAAGGGGAGAAATCGTAAGTACTTGAGGTTTAAGCAGCCTAGCCAGGAGAGAGATGAGATAGAGGAAACTGTTGGAATTAACCCTTGTACCTAAACATCATGCTCCTGTCCTTCCACAGTCCATGTGGAAGGGGCCGAAGCCAGTGAGGGAGAGGAAGAAGACTTCCTAAGACCGGCAGAAAGGCCCATTTGGTAGGTGTGTGAAATACTTTGGCCTTTCCAGAGGGAGGGCTTATGGCAATATGTATCATGGTGTAAAGTATGCATACTGTTTACCCAACAATTCTTCTAGGAATTTATCCTGAGAGCAACAGAATGTGTAAAGACTTACAAAGAAAGCTATAACTTTCTATAATTAGGAAATACTGAACAGAATCTGAAATAGCCATTGGTAAGAGAATGGCTACATGAATTCTGGTTCCTGCATGCAATGGAATGCTAAGCAGCCATTTTAAAAGGTGATGGAAGCCAGGTGTTGTGGCACACACCTGCAATCCGAGCCCTCTTGAGAGGACGAGGCAGGAGGAGCACAAGTTGCCTCAGCCGGGCAACTTAGACCCTGTCTCAAAATAGATAAAAAAATGCTAGAGGGAGGTATATTTCAGTGGGAAGGCCCTGGGTTCAAGTCCCACTAGAAAAAAAAAGACAATATTAATGTACTGTACATTTATAGTTGCTGACAGATTGAGCAAAGGAAAAACAAAACAGAACAGCATATCTCACTTTAAAAAATTACATGCTTCTTTATATATCTAGATACAGATACCTGGAGGGGCTGGGATATAGCTCAGAAGTAGAACACTTGCCTAGCATGCAGAAGGTCCTGGGTTAGGTCCCCAACACTGCAGAGAAAACAGAGATATCTGAAATGATGTTCACCCAAGTATTCATAGCTATTATTTCTAGATGGTAGTTTTGGCTTTTTGACTTTTAAACTTTTATTTATTTATTCATTCATTCATTCATTCATTCATTCATTATAATACTGGGTATTGAACCCAGGGTCTTCCCACTGAGTTATATCCTCTGTCTTTTTTTTTTTTTTTTTAAGGTTTTATTAAGTCACCAAGTTACCCAGTTTGGGATTGAGGTTGAATTTGTGATTCTCCTGCTTCCTTCCCAGAGTGCTTGGGATTGCAGGCTATGCCACCATGCCCAAATGAAATGTTTGAATATTGAGTGGGCAGATAGCATGTATATTTATATTTATTGTTTTTTAAGAGATACAGTCTTCCTATGTTATCCAGGCTGACCCTGAACTCCTGGGCTCAAATAATCCTCCTGCCTCAGCTTCCAGAGTAGCTGGGACTACAGGCATGTACCACTGTACCTGATTAGTAATTTTTTTATCCCAAAAAAAGAAATAAAAAAGAACATTGAATGCTTGCCTAGCATATGTGTTTGATATGTTTGATATCCAGGAGAGAGAGAGAGATTAAATGTTTGAATAGAACCAGACCCAGGGGTATATGTCTTTGCTATACATACTCTGTGCAACAAAGCAAAATGTCTGTAATAACATAGGAAAGAAACATCTTTAAGATTTCCATGATCAAAAAATGGCAAATGGAAATATAAATTAAGATAAATATAATGCCACTAATATTTATTTACTTTTATTTTAGCAAACATAAAACATATTTATAAGTGTTTTTGTTTATTTGTGATCCTAAGAACATAGATTCTTCTAGTGCTAATTCTTTTACCACAGTAGGTTTTCCGAAATTTAATATCCAGACAGGAGAGGGCTTTTAACATGATGAATTATGTACTTTCCGCTTTTGTCAACTCACCTGAAATCTTTGCTGTCTTATATAACTTGTACAAAAAACATGATCCATTTTGCCAAGTCAGTCTAAAAGTTTCAGGATGCAATTCACAGATGCTTTGAAAAACATTAGTGAGGTGCTTCCTGTGACTTATTTAAACTATACTTGTTGGTAGTCAGAATGAGAACATAATTTGGCTATATGATATATATTTTAAAAATACATTCCAACTGTATTACAACATGGCTTGTTACTGTGTAGATTAAGGTATAGTTATAATCAGATTGTGGTCCTATAGTTGTAAGAGTCCCTAAAGTTATGTATACTCATATGTTTTTTAATTGGCTTGACATAGCGTTCTACAACACAAACAGCTCCTAACCCCTATTGAAATTATGAGCCATCAGGGCACTGTGTAGGACATGTAGACTCTCAGTGATAAATGCTATGTAGTCATTAAAAAAATAAAGATGTTGTTAACCTCCATTTGGAAGTCATGGAATGATCACCACAAACTATATCTGGAAAAAGAAGTTATAGAACAATTTAATATAACCCCATTTTATAAAATCAGATACCCATATCTCTGTGTGTGTACATGTGTCTAAGTGTATAATGTGTATGTTGTGTACATAGAGAGGAAGCAAATGGCATACGCTATTCACAGGTTTTATGAAATGAAATATTTACAATTTTTATAAAATGCCTACTTTCTCAAGCATTAGAAATCTGTGAAAATGTAGAGTAGATGTTACATATCTTAGAGAACTTGGCAAAGATAGAAGTATTACGTGTATGCAGAATTTCATTTGAACGTCATCTTGTTTTTACAGTTAAAACAACTTGTTCTTGTGAAGATTGGATTTTCCTTTTTTAGCCCTTGAAAATTGACAACTTCAGATATACACAAAATAAACAAGAACAGTGCAGTGACCTCCCACACATCCATCTTCCAGAAACAGTAATCATCACGTTTGCTTCATCTATACTCCCAGCCACTTTGCCTTCCTGAAGCTGGATTGTTCTGAAGTAGATCCCAGATAGCATTATCATTATCAGATTTCATCTATAGATTTTTCATTATGTACTTATAAAAGATAAGTAATCATTTCTTTTTATATATTGTACTTACCATTTATAGAATTTCCATTTGGATTTTTTTTATTATGGTTTCTATTTTTGGGGGGGGATTTCCCACCTGTTCACTCATTATGTTCATTTTTCCCTTTAAGTACTTGGACATATATTTTATAACAGCTATTTTAAAGTCCTTGTCTATTTTATAATTTGGGTTATCTCAGGGTCTGCTTCTGTTTTATGGGCTGCTTTTACCCCTTGATTACAGGTTATATTTTCTGCTTCTTCTCATGTCATGATAGTATTTAATTATATATATGACATAATGGATAATATCTTGTGGAGATTGTGGGTTTTTTTCTTTAAAGTATGTTGGGTGCCATTCTGACAGGCATTAACTAAATTATTGGCAAATCAGTTTGATTTTGCTAGGATTGGTTTAATTCTTTGTTATGGAAGATCTATTTGTATTTTGCCTTTAAAGGGAGAGGGATTATTCTAGCACAGTAGTCAGCAAACTTTTCTAGAAAAGAACATGATAAATATCTTAGGCATTTGCAAGCCTCTGTTGCAGCTGCTCAGATCTACCAGTGGAGTGCAAAAGCACCAAAGACAGTACTTAAACAAATGAGCATAGCTGTTCTACAAAGCTGGCCAGCTTTGGCCCTTAGGCCTTCATTTGCCCATCCTTCCTGTTAGTACACGATTCTTATTCCTAAGGCTTGCTACTTCTGAGGTCTCAGCTGAATGCCGGAGGGTGTGTACTCTGATGGAGCTGTTGATGGGACTCCCACTCTTCCCTGCCTGTGCTGCAATCTCTACAGCAGCCGGTCTGGTACACCCTGTGGAGTGTCACAGCTCTCAGATGCCCCATTCCCAGGACCCCACCCCACCAGATCTAGCTGCTTCTGCAGCTAGACCTCTGCTCTCTGACTCCTCAGCTAAGCAGTGGCACTGTGCTCTGCTTGGGCACCACCTCCTGATGCCACAATTAGGAAAGATTTCCAAGACAGAAATCTGGGGCCAACCTGGGCTCGCCTTGTGTGTTGTTATCTTCTTGAAGGTTCACAGTCCTGTACATTGCCTAGCATACAGTGTCAAAAAATAGCTGCCCCACATGTTTTGTCTAGTTGCCTAAGGCAGAAGGGAATTCCTGTACCAGTTATTCTAACATGGATAGAGGAGGATTTTTTGTTGTTCTTTTTAACTGATGGGTTTACTTTCCCTCTTCTTTTCTTCTTTCTTTTAAAATTTATTTGTTGAAGCAACTGGTTAGTCTGCTCTATGGAGCTTTCTACTTTCTGAATTTTTCTGATTGTATTGTATTCTACTAGGGTGGTTTAAGATGTTCCTCTGTAAGGTGGCAGTTAGATCCAAGGCCTGATTTGATTTAGTGAGACTGTTTTGTTGTTTGGCAAGAGTACTTTGTAGGTGGTTGTTGTTTTTTTGTAACATTAGTGGCCATAGGTGATCATTACATAGCTTCATTAACTCATTAGAAGTTTTCAAAATGGTAATACTTTAATTCCATCATTCCTTCTTCATTTACCAGAAAATGTCTACAAAGAGAAACCCTCTCATCAGGTATCTAATTGCCCTGATAGACCCTGGCAAGGAAAATTAAGTGCTTGATTTGGTCTCTTTACTTAATCAAATTACAGAATAACAAATTTATCCTGCAAAAGTGACCAATGAATTTTTTTTTAGAACCATCATATGGATCTACTTCCTTAATTTTCTGAAAGTACATGAAAGGATCATGGAGTGTTGAAATAAAATCCTGAGGCAGGATTGCAAGATTCAGGAATAGAAGAACAAAAGCTATTGACAAAAGTAGCATTTTAAAAGATGGAATTTAGGAAATTCTTACTATAATTTGATGTTATAAGAGTGGAAAATTATAGGCTCAGAGAGGATTGAACATCTTCCAAGGCTTTCTGCAAGTTTTCTCTAAGGGTATGAGACATTCACACAACAGAATGCTTATTTCTGCATATAGTGAAGTGTCAGATTTATGCTTAGAATAAATATGCTTCTCAGTACCTACAAGGGTGATTTCTACAAGATGAAAAGGCAACTGGGTAAAAATACGGTTTTGAGTATTGTCTCTGTAACTCATTATCACATGAATTTAAAAAGTAACTGAAGTTTCCACTCAACTTTACCTAAGATTGTTCTAAAAAATAAAACCTATTTTTTAAAAAAGTAATAAGAGGGCGGGGCATTTAGCTCAGTGGTTCTGCCGCCCGCCTTGCGAGCACAAGGTCCCGAGTTTGATCCCCAGTACAAAAAAAAAACAACACAAAAACCAATAAATAAATAAAAAAAGATAAAAAAGTAATAAGAACCTGTGGCACTCAGGAGGCTGAAGCAGGAGGATCACAAGTTCAAGGCCAGCCTGGGCTACATAGTGAGACTCCTCCCCCAATTCCAAAATACAAAAATAAAAACCAAACCTGTGGAAACATTTCGCATAAGAAATGTCCCTTTCTTTTTACCAGGTGCACCATTTTTGATGTGGTCTCAGTAATCCCACAAGGCCCCTCACATTCATGAGAGGTGACAAAGAGCCCCTGTTGGTAGGATAAGGATGAGAGAATCTTGTCCCTCTGAGGCTGTTTCCTGAATGCAGTGGGAAAGGAGTAAGCGCCCCAAATATATGCAAATTTTGTGTGTTTTCCTGAGGAAAAAATGTGCCTGGTTTTCATTAATGTCACATAATAAGATGTATTTTTTGGAAAAAAGTTATATTGTCCTTAGAGTATTAAAATTCAACTTGTTTCTTTGTTTATTTTATTTTGCAGTACTGGGAATTCAACCAGGGTCTTTGCACTGAGCTACATCCCCAGCCCTTTTTTATTTTTGTGCTTTTTACTTTGGGATAGGGTCTCACTAAGTTACTAGGTTACCCTGGCTGGAGTAAAACTTGTGATCCCTCTGCTGCAGCCTCCCAGAGTGCTGAGATTACAGGAGTGCACCACCACACCAACTTTCAACATTTTTTATATGCCTCCCATTAAGTGATGGATTCTGTCCCCTGTCCTAGAACCTAGACTATCATTGAGCAGCTTCCACCAAAGAAGTACAGGCCAAATGATGTGTGACTTGGGAGGCTGTTAGAAAAGAGAGTGCAACTTCTTTTGCCTTAGTCACTGGAACCCTTATGCTCAGAACAGAAGCTGATTTGTGAAACAAACAAACAAACTATCCTGTGGTGACCATGCTATGAAAAAGCCATGCTATGGGGAGATACCACATGAAGGTGGCCCAGTTAGGAGTCCTAGCTTTGAGTCATCCTATCCCAGGCACTGACAGGTGAGTAAATGAGCCTTCAGATGGGTCCAGCACCCAGCTGTTGAATCACCCCAGCCTTCAAGTCTTCTTGACTGAAGGCCTTGAACATCAGACAGGCTCAGACATTGATTTCTTAATTCCTGGGCCATATAATGCATGAGTATAATTAAATTTTTTTTTACTCTGTTCAGTTTGGGGTAATCTATTACATAGCGGTGATGACTGAAACAGTTACATCTAACAGCCAACAACAACTATTTTTCAGTGGAAAACCTAAAGAACCATTTGTACGGAGTATCAGGCACAAAATTTGGAGTCACCACATATGCCAAAGTATAGTTTCTTATCAGATATTTATTCATGGTCTAGATGAAGTATAGCAATCAGGAGTCGTGTGTGTGTGTGTTTGTGTGTGTGTGTGTGTTTGTGTGTGTGTGTATGTCTGTGTTACCAGGGATTTCACCCAGGGGCTCCACATGCAAGGAAACCACTCTACCACTGAGCTATACCCATATTTTTTTATTTTAAAAGAGGATCTTACTAAGTTGCTCAGGCTGGCCCTGAACTTTCAGTCCTCCTGCCTCAGTCTCCTGAGTGGTTGGGATTATAGGTCTGTGCCACCACACCCAGGCAGAGCAATTTTTATCGTAAGTAATATGGCTCTGTATCATGGCTGATTTCCGCCTTTACCAGGCTTCTAGGAAACCCAACTAGAAAATTCACTCAAGGTAAAATTTATCCATAAAGAATTATCTGTAAAAGCAGGCTAGCAATATTAATTTAGTCAGAATAGAATTAGGGCAAATTCTAAGAGAAAGTAATTTGTGGACTTTTTCAGCATCTATACTCATTACCCCCTTAATGATCTCATTAGTTCCATAACTCTAAACAGTGTCCATTAAACTGTAGATTCCCATATTTTTGCTCCCAGCCAAGATCTTCCTCCTAAATTTCAGATGCATACATCCAACCACTTACTGAACATTCTGTTCTTCACAGTCATCTCAAAATCAACATGTCCACAACTCTTGAATTGGATTTCTGATCTCCTCCCTCTGAAATCTACCCTACTCTACAGACTTCTCCACCTTAGTAGATGGTAACTAAAAAAAAAACAGAAAGCTTTATTGAGATGGAATACATCATACAATTCACCCATTCAAAGTGTAAAATCTGGGCTGGAGATCCACCTGCCTCAACTTCCCAATTGCTGGATTTACCAGTGTACACCACCTCCTCCAGCTCAAGCTCTTTTAAATAATGCTGCTGTGAACATTTATGTGTAATTGTGTGGGCATGTTTTATTTTGTCTTTTAAATAGAGGCTCTAGCCATAGTTAAGAGCAGAGGAAGGAAAAAAATTGGTAAGGAAGCAGGTCCACTGGAACGCTGTGGATCAGAGACTTCCTGGAGAGAGGGACTGAAAGAGGTGGAAAGAATAGAAGGAGGAGGAATTGGGGGAAGGGTTCCCCGGAACTAGGGAGGGGTTTCTACCTCTGAGTCAGGAGTGAAGGAAGAAAGGAAATTTCTTCTAAGGGTGAAAATACTTTTAAGTTATCTTTCCTGATTATAAAAGTAATGTGAGGGAGTGGGAGCGTGGCTCAATGGCAAGTGCTTGCCTAGCATGCACAAGGTCCTGGATTTGATCCCCACACCACCAAAAAATAAAAAAAATAATAAAAAAAGAAATATGAGGAAGGCTGTAAACAGTGGCTAAGAATGTGGGTTCTGGGGCCGGGGATTTAGCTAGTGGTGCTGCTGCCTGCCTCGCAAGCTCAAAGTTCTGAGTTCCATCCCCAGTACCAAAAAAAGATGTGGGTTCTCAAGTGAGGATGCTTACTTAGTCCAAATTCTAATACTGTGCTTTGCTACTTATGGGAGCATGGACTCATTAGCATCACTTCTGTCATGCGCTGTTGGTCACACGGTATAGTGTCACGCAGAAGACTGGACCGGGGTGTGAGCACCAAGAGGCTGGCGGCAGCACTGTCTTGGAGGCTGCGGCTACACCTTCACTTAGCGCAATGCGTGACACTTGTGCTCATAGTAGCGATTCATAGTGGCAGTACTGACCGCCCCCGAGCACCGAGGAGTAGAGCCCCCCCAGGAAGAAGGAGGAGATTCTCCCGGGCCGCCGTTGCACCACCCCAGAGCACTGAGGAGGTGAGCCACGTGGGCACCAGCAGCAACGCTCCCCCCGCCCCCGTGGCTGTGCCAAGGCAGTACCTGGATCCACACTGCAGAGGTGCAGGGGCTCGTAAAGGACATTGTTCTGAGCTCCAGAAGATAGAGCAGAAGTAAACAATAGAAAGAGGGCCTCTCTGAGGCTCCTTGATGAAAATTGAAGCCCACTGGAAAAGTGAAGAAAATCTGCAGTAAAGGCACACCAGACCACCGTAGTTGGTAAGTTAGAGGGATCACCACCTCCCATCGGAACCTGGACTATCTTCAGGGGAAAGGCAGCTGGAACCTGCAGTAGAACCTTTCAGAGTTCAACCCTGCAGGAGGTCAGGGAGCTCAACTTGGGCTTTGCAGCCAGAAATCAGCCTGAATCTCAGGGGTCTGCTGCTAGCTTGCTGAGACTAATTGACTTAGATCTGCACACTGCTGCCCACGTTGTCTATTGTGACAGCAGACATACCCTGAAGGAGGCCCTTTATTTTTATTTTTTATTTTCAAAGTTATTTATTTCTCTTATTTTAAATTTTTTTCTCTTTTCAAATTTTTTTTCTTTTTTCTTTCTCTCTTGCTTTCTCTCCCACCTTGTTCATCCCTCTCCCTTTTTGTTCATGTTACTGGCCTAATTCAGATTTCATTTTTCTTTTTCTTTTTTTCTCTCTTTTTCCTTCTCTCAATTTTCATTAGTTTTAAAGGAAAGTGAAAACAGTTTCTAGCTTCCCTATTGCTGTAAGGTTGTTCTGTTCTTGTCTTTCATTTTGTCTTTTCCTCTTGTCTTCAACAGTTTCCTACAGTTTGCGTGATCTTCCTGTGTCCTCTGGCCTTCTAACCTTTCCCTATCTTTGTACCTATCTATCCCTCCCTCCCCAACTCCTTCTAAGCCCCCTTCCCAAAGGGTAAAGTTGCTATATGGAAGAGTTTATTCACTATAAATGTATTTTGGGCTGGTCCTCAATTTTTATTGAATTTACACGGTTAAAAGCAATAGATTAATAACTACCACAAATTGTCATTTTCTAAGCTGTGCTTGATGCTGTTGTTGCTGCTGGTTGTATCACTTGGTCTAAGGTGTTGTGATTGATTTAATCAGTTGTCCTTCTTTGTATACTGAAAATGAGATTGCCTAAGAGTCATTAGAGACTCAAAACCTAAAAACCAACTATATCTGCAAGACACCTCTGAGAAGCAGTCATTCTGTAAGTGTTCTAAATACAAGCAACAAAGATACTTACAATAAGAAATATTGAAGTATCAACCCAGGAATTAAACCAAAAACAGTACCAGCAACAAAAATAGAAATGAGAGGACACCTAAGCAAGGCGCAAACCCAGACTTCCAGCTCACCAAAGGCAAATTCTGGGGGAAACGAGGTGGAAAAATCTGATAGTGAACCACCTGGACACCCTGAACTGATAGCACAGGAAGTAACAAAACAGATGAATGAGGCTCTAGAAAAATTCAAAACAGAAATAATTTCTCAGATAACTAAAGAGATGGTGAGCAGAGTGAAAGACATGATTAGAGGCTCTAGAACAGAAACAGATTAAAAAAATAGATGAGCCCAGAACCATGCTGGAAGCCATGAATGCGCAGCATAAGAAAGAAATGGAAACCGTGATCGCCCAACATAAGAAAGAAGTGGAATCCATGAAACAGATTCAAACAGATATCCAGGAGATTAAAAACTCTATTGAAAGCATTCGCAGTAGAATGAGCCAATGTGAAGACAGAATTTCAGATGTAGAAGACAGGATTGTGGTCAATGACCATGAAAAGAGAGATCTCTTAAAAATAGTAAGGGACCATGAGAAATCGATCCAGCAGCTCCTAGATGACGCAAAGAAGAATAATATAAGACTGATAGGAATCCACGAAAAAGCAGGAGAAAGTACAAATGACATAAAAAAACTGTTCACAGAATTAATGACAGAAAACTTCCCAAACAGAGCAAAAGAATTTGACATACAGATAAGTGAGGCATATAGGACTCCAACTAGCCATGATAAAAAAAAATCTACACATAGTGGCAGTATTAAAATGTTATAGAGATGTATAAAGATGACAGATGACACTGTCCCACCATTTAGTTAGAAAGATTAGGTATTAAGTGATTTTCTCCCCCGCTAAGGAAGGTTACTAATAATATGACCATCATTTCAAAAAAAATTTTTTTATCACATCCACAAGAGAAAGTTTATTAATTACTGAAAAAAATACCTTAGGAAAATTTTAACTTTTTTTCAGTACTGGGGATTGAATCCAGAGCCTTGTATGAGCTAGACAAGCATGGCCACTGAGTTACATCCCAGGCTTAAAAATTAACTTTTGATTCCTTTTACCTCTCACATGTAGAGTTTGTATTTAACACCCTTGTTCTTCCTTCCATTCAGCCTGTGATAACTGCATTTGGGGCCTCACATCCCATCTCTGTCATCAGTAAGTTGACGGTTTTCTTATAAAATCAAGTAAGAAACAAGTGGCGTATTCAGACTGGCTGATGCTGAGGAGGACCAGCCACCCTTCCACTCTGCCCTACTTTATGCTCTGCAGAACAGCTGTTGGGGCCTGTTGGTAGGGAGCAGGGCCAAGGGACACAGCAGAAGTCTACATGGGGCCAGTGAGTGGGAGACAGGACAGACAGCATTAGGAGGGCTTCACACGAGAGAAGTGTGGGGAGGATTATTTATTAACTAGCTAAAAAGAGAGCCCTTGAATGTCTCTATCACAACTCACTTTTCAGCGATTTCTCTAACTCGGGACAGTACAACAGTATGCAACGCAACTGTGTACCTAAAGAAAACTCAGCAGTCAGTCGAGGACTTTTACAAACTCAGTTTGGGTGATTAGTACTTAGTGGTAGCTTCTTTTGTAAGGGCCAGATTAATTTCCTAATGCTGTTTTTCTACTTTAATGTTATTGCTTTAATCATTAGAATACCACCATTCCTTGAGGCAATAGGAAGCTATTGAAGATTTAATGAGATTCATATTGCTTATGCCTAAATGTTGATGACTTCCTGCATGCATATTAATCATCCCTGACCTTGATCTTAAATTCCTTCCCAGTACAGATTCTCATCAAGCATACCTACTACATCCCTCGTGTTCACCAAATACCTGGTTTGTTTCCAAAAGTACATAAAAGAGCATTAAATTTGATGTTCAGTGTGTGTCAAATTTTCGGAACCTTTGTCTGATTTGTCTTCCAATTCTTACCGTGACCATAAATCTGGAAAATTGAGGGGGAGGAAAGTCAGTTAACCCTTAACAGGGGATTTAGCCTTCTTTTTGACTGTTTGTTCTATTGCTTCTCGGCCTTTTGGCTAAGATCAAGTGAAGACTGTTCATTCTGTATAGCAGACTTTGAACAGACCTAATTGGTTGTCTAGGTCGGGATGTCCAACTGGCACCTTTCAGCCCATCCAGGCCACAGAGCATTTCTGCATGGCCCGAGCGTGCACTCCGGCTGTCAAGCAGCAGGACTCACTTCTGTTGCTGTTTCCCTCACCCTGTCCTTTAGTTCAGGCCCACCCCCTCCTACCAAGGAGGCCTGGAAAGCTGGGGCTGGCCACCTGGCCTCCTCATGTCCAGCATCTGTGCATCTGCCCCACTTATCCCCCTAGCCACTTTGGCAGATTTCCTGATCAGTCCCCCAAATTAGGAGCCAGGGCAGGAGTTGAGAACATGAGAGGAGAGGTGACAGGTCTCAAGAGTCTGAGAGAAGATAAATGCAAGAGAGGCAGGTGGAAAGGATCACACCAATTGAAGAAAAACAAGTAAATATGTAAGAGTTGAGGATGAGGAGGTCTGTATACGAAGAGGCAGGATGTGAAGGGAAGATGTAGGTAAAGAGTTGAAGGAGCTTATGTGTGGGATGCCAGTCACTGAGATGAGTGATGAACAAAAGAGGGAAATCTGTGTGTGAAAGAGGCCACCCATGTGAGAATGAGAACTGTGGAGAGAGCAGAGCAACTGGCAGAACTTGACAGCCTGCCCCTGTGGGAGACAGAATGACAGAGTAGTTTTCCCTGATATATACCAGGGCTGAACCCAGGCCCTTTATTGCAACAACAACAAAATTAAGAGGTCCCAGCTTGCTGAGGTGACACACACCTGTTTATCCCAGCTACTAAGGAGGCTGAGGCAAGAGGATCATAGGTTCAAAGTCAGCCTGGGAAACTTAATAAGACCCTGTCTCAAAACTTAGAAAAAGGCTAGGAATGTAGCTCGTGAAAGAGTACTACTGGGTTCAATATATATACTGGGCACTATATATATATATATCTGATATGTAAAATAAATTATATAATATGTAACAAAGCATATATAATTATATTAATGTATTGTTAAATATATAATTATATTCTATATTTATATTATAAATTATAAAATACCATATATAATTTTCTATATATATTTGCAGTACTGAGGATTGAACCCAGGGGACTTTTACCACTCAGCTAAATCCTCAGTCCTTTTTTAAATTTTTAGTTTGAGACAGGATCTTGCTAGTTGCCCAAGCTGGCCTCAAACCTGAAATCCTCCTGCCTTAGCCTCCCAAGTACCTGGGATTACAGGTTCGTGTTACTGCAGTCAGGTTTCCTGGAAAGGTTTAAGAGTACTCTATTCTTGTTTTATGGTTGCAGTATCTTCCTTGGGTATGTTATAAACAGTTTTCTAGAAATTTTCTTCTCTGTAGTCTGTTCTGATTTTTTTCATTTTTCTTTTTTAGTTTGGTATGTGTTTTTTGTAAGAGCAGCTGTCTCATATATTTGGTTATCCATTTTTTCAAAGCACATCTTTACAATTTATGAAGTTTTCAGTCATCTTGGGGAGTGGTTACATGTACATGTTACCGCTTGTTTTTTGTTATTTTGGGTTTTTTTGGTACCAGGGATCAAACTCGGGTCCTTATGCTTACGGGGCAGGTGGCAGAACCACTGAGCTAAATCCCCGGCCATTGTATTTTTTTTTTAAATCCTCTTCCCTTCCCTTCCCCCTCCTCCTCTAGTTCCCCTATCACCTTTTACATATTTGTTGATATTATTTGTCTTAGCTCCTGTTATGGCATATAATGTTTACATTCATTGGAGTTATTAGGATCCTGTACATGGTGCATCTTTATTCTTCTGATTTCCCCTTCTCCTCTCCCTCACCTCTCGTTTGTTTGGACCACTTCCTTATTGAGTAAGATCTATCCCTTTGTCCCTTTCTATCCATCCTTTATCATTTTTTGTTTGTATTTTGCCTCACTCAAATGAGAGAGACCATATGATATTTAAGCTCATGTTTGTGATTTTCTTCACTCAACATTATATTTTCCAAGTGCATCCATTTTCCTACAGATGCCTCAAATTTGTCATTCTTTATAGCTAAGTAGTATTCCATTGTATATAGATACCACATTTTGTTAATCAATCATTTGCTGATGGGTATACAGGCTGCTTCCAGGATTTAGCTACTATGAATGTGCTGCTAAAAACATTGGTATGCAGGTATCATTGTAGTATGATGACTTAAGCTCTTTGGGGAAGATACCTAGCAGAGGGATAGCTGGGTCAAATGGAATTTCTAATTTCAATTCTTTGAGTAATCTACATACTGATTTCCATAATGGTTGTACTAGTTTGCATTCCCTCCAACAATACAATTCTTTTTTCTCCACAGCCATACCAGCATTTGTTATTGTTTGATTTCCTAATGATTACCATTCTTTCTGAAGTAAGGTGGAATCTTAGCATTGTTTTAATTTGCATTAAATGACCAGAGATGTTGAACATTTTTTTTCATATATTTGTTAACAATCTGTATTTCTTCCTCTGTGAAATGTCTGTTCATTTCTCTAGTCCATTTCTTAACTAGGTCTTTAATTTTAGGTGGTTTAATTTTTTTGAGTTCTTTGTATATTCTAGATATTAGTCCTCTGTCTGAGGAGTAGCTGATATTTTTTCCCATTCTGTAGGTTGTCTCTTCACACTACTGATTGATTCTTTTGCTGTATAGAAGCTTTTTAGTCTGATATAATCCCGTTTGTAGATTCTTGCTGTTATTTGTTATGCAATTGAGATTCTGTTTGGAAAATCTTTTCCTACACCTGTCTTCAAGTGTTTTACCTATTTTATCTTCCAGAAGGTTTAATGTTTCTATTTTAATGTTTAGATCTTTGATCCATTTTAATTTTAATTTAGTATATGCTGAGAGGTAAGGGTCCAGTTTCATTTTACAAAGAGGTAACCAATTTTCCCAGCATCAGTTGTTGAATAGTCTATCTTTCCTCCAATGTATCCTTTTGGCCCCTTTTTCAGAGATCAAATAGTTGAATGTCTGAGGAGGTTTCTGTATCGTCAGTTCTGCTCATTGATCTGTGTGTCTGTTTTTGTTCCAGTACCATGCTGTTTTTATTGTTATTGCTTCATAGAAAAGTTTGAAGTCTGGTACTGCTATGCCACCTGCTTTGCTCTTACTGCACAAAATTACTTTTGCTATTCTGGGTCTCTTCTGGTTCCATACAAATTTTAGGATTTTTTTCTCTAGATCTGTAAAGTATGTTGTTGGTGTTTTGATTAGGACTGGATTGAATCTGTATAACACTTGGAAGTATGGCCATTTTGACAATATTGGCTCTGCTAATCCAGGAGCAGGAGACATCCAGGAGCAAGGACTTCCATTTTCTGATATCGAGTTCTTTGGGTCTTCATATTATCTGTAAATAATGATAATTTGAGTTCTTCCTTTCCTATATGTATCCCTTTTATTTCTTTCTCTTGCCTAATTGCTCTGGGTAATGTTTCAAGTACTGGGTTAAATAGAAGAGGTGACAATGGACATCCTTGTCTTGTTCCTGATTTTAGGGGGAATACTTTTAGTTTTTCCCTATTTAGTATGATGCTGGCTATTGGTTTGTTGTAAATAGCCTTTATCATATTCAGGTATTGTCCTTCTATACCTGTATTTTTCAGAGTTTTTATCATGAAGAGGTATTGCATTTTGTGGAAAGCCTTTTCTGCATCTCCTGATATGATCATGTGGTTTTTATCTTGTCCCTGTTTATTTGATGTATTACATTTATAGACTTAAGTATGTTGAACCATCCTTGGATCTCTGGGATGAAACCTACTTGATCATAGTGTATGATCTTTTTGATAATGTGCTGCATTATATTTACTAATATCTTGTTGAGGATCTTTGCATCTATGTTCATTAAAGAGATTGGCCTATAGTTCTCTTCTTTAGTTGGGTCTTTATCTGGTGTTTTTGTAACAGGGTGATACTGGGTCTTTAAGTATGTTATTTCTCAGCTAGCCCTGATAGTTTCCACTGCAACAGATTAGCCTGTTACTGTTGTAGTTGAATTGATTCTATAGGAATAATCCTTACTCAGTGGACAAGTGAGTGCCAGTGAATTTGTCTGCTGAACCCACCATCACACCCAGGGAGAGGGACAGCAAGAGTTCCTAACCCAATAACTCAGACTTGAACAGACTCTCCAAGGATACCTGCAACCTGGCAGAAAGAGGTCTTGAGTCTGAGTTAACCTCAGTTTTGCGGTGGAGAGACCATAGGAGTAATTGAGGTATGAACACTCAGATTCTCTGGCAAAGAAGCTAATGGGAATCCCATATACAATGGCTAATTGAAATATCTAATCAGTGTTCCTCTACCCAGCAACATTGGACATGTTATTGGTTTAAGTTTTTGTATGTTTCTTAAGTTATTTAGTGATGTGGGATTATGTTCTTTTTTGGTTTCAGGTGCATATTAGGTTGTTACTCTTGTGTATTTCTGGTTTTATTGGCTCTGATTTAATATATATCCAGGTTCTCTCCCTCATCTAGAGAATAGACAAAGGGAGGGAAGAGTAACTGCAAGGATTATCTTATAGAAATGTTGTAAGATTGAATCTGTGGATGCTGTTATAAATTGAAGTAATTCTTAGGGGCCAAGGGTTTAGCTCAGTGGTGCCGTGCCTGCCTGGAAAGTGCAAGGTCCTGAGTTCGATTCTTGGTACTGGGAAAAAAGTTATAAAAAAAAAAAGATAAAAACTGTACAGGAAAAAAAAACTACAGAAAATTGGTATAGATGGTCTTTATCTCAATCTGATAAAAGCCATGTATGACAAACCAACAGTGAACATCATACTAAATGGACAAAAACTGAAAACTTTCACTCTAAAATCAGGAACAGGACAAGGATGTCCACTGTCACCACTCTTGTTCAATATAGTTCTAGAAACACTAGCCAGAGCAATTAGACAAGGGAAATAAATAAAAGGAATAAGGATAGGAAAGGAAGAAGTTAAACTATCATTATTTGTGGATGACATGATACTCTAAATACGAGATCCCAAAAACTCCACCAAAAGACTTTTAGATTTGATAAGCAAATTCAGTGGCATAGCTGGATGCAAAGTTAACACTCAAAAATCAATAGCCTTCTTGTACACAAATAACATACTCACAGAGAGAGAAATTAGAGAAACAGTCCCTTTCACAATAGAATCCAAAAAAAATGAAATACCTAGGAATCAATCTAATGAAGGAAGTAAAAGACCTCTACATTGAAAACTATAGCACTCTGAAAAAGATCAAAGAGGATAACAGAAAATGAAAAGATATCCCTTGTTCTTGGATAGGCAGAACCAATATAGTGAAAATGGCCATACTTCCAAAATTGTTATACAGATACAATTCAATCCCAATCAAAATTTCAACAGCATATCTCACAGAAGTAGAAAAGACAGTCCTAAAATTCATTTGGAACCAGAAGAGACCTAGAATAGAATTGCACTTCTGGGCAACAAAAACAAGGCAGGGGATATCACAATCCCTGACTTTGAATTATACTACAAAGCTACTGTGATTAAAAAAAAAAAAAACAGCATTGTACTGGCAAAAGAACAGACCAGAGGATCAGTGAAGCACACTAGAGGATGCAGAAACAACTCCAGACACACTCAGCCACCTCATCTTTGACAAAGGAGCCAAACAGCTTCACTGGAAGAAAGACAGCCTCTTTAATAAATGGTGCTGGAAAAACTGGCTTTCCACATGCTGAAGATTGAAACTAGACCCATATCTTTCACCATGTACTAACCTTAAAATCTAAATGGATCAAAAATCTAAATGTTAAAACAGAAAAACTAAATCTTCTGGAAGAGAGAATAGGCAGAACACTTGAGGACATAGGAGTGGGCAAAGACTTCATGAACAAAACCCAGACCACATGGGAAATACTACAAAGAATTAACGACAGGGACCTCATCTTATTAAAAAGCTTTTGCACAGCAAGAGAAACCACCATCACAGTAAAGAGACAACCCACACTGTGGGAAAATAATTTTACCAGCTATTCAGATAAAGGACTATTATCTGGAAAATATAAAGAACTCAAAAAATCAGCCCCCCCCAAATTTCAAGACCCAATCAAAAAATGGGCATCTAAAATGAAAAGACACTTCTCAGATGAAGAATTAGAAACAGGACATAAATATATGAAAAAATGTTCAGCATCACTGGCCATTCATGAAATCCAAATTAAAACAATGCTGAGATTCCATCTCACTCCAGAAGGAATGGCTGCTATCAAGAAATCAACCAATAACAAATGCTGGAGGGGCTGTGGGGAAAAAGGAACCCTGCTCCACTACTGGTGGGAGTGTAGACTGGTGCAACCACTGTGGAAATCAGTGTGGAGATTTCTCAAAAAACTAAAACTAGAGGTCCCATTTGACCCAACTATACCTCTTCTTGGTATTTTCCCAAAAGAATTAAAAGCATCATACCACAGCGATATATGCACACCCATGTTTATAGCAGCACGGTATGCAATAGCTGAATCTTAGAAACAGCCCAAATGCCCATCAACTGATGAATAGGTAAAGAAGATGTAGTTTTTTATATAATGGAGTACTAGTCTGCCATAAAGAAGAATGAGCTTCACACATTTATAGCTAAATGGATGGACCTTGATACCATACTCCTAAGTGAAATAAATCGGACATACATGTTTAAATACCGCATTGTTTCTCTGGTGTGAGAAACCAAGAATAGAAATAAGGACTAAAATGTAGAATAGATATGGGAAATGGGAAGAAAATGTTCAAATGAAAAGGAGAACAAGGGAGGAGGAAGGAAGAAAAGGAAGGGACAAGGAAAAAAGTGAAAATAGAGGAATGGAAACAAACCTTTTGTACATAGGGAGGGGAGAGAGTTTGAGGTGCAGGAATAGGATAAAACAAAATTTAAAAAAAAATTGAAGCAATTCTTTGCAGCAAAATATAGAGACAGAGTTGAAATAACAGAAGTAGTAAATACTAGAACTGGACATACAAAGCTGAAAATTTTTCATGGAGAGGTAACATCCTACATATAACCACATACTGTCCTCACTTCTCTAGTTCCCAGCTGATAGTATCCCCTCCCCCCAAAAGCGGGGAGGAGAAAAAAGAGGACACATAGAATTTTTTGAAAGGTAGATCTCTCTCTCTCTCTCTCTCTCTCTCTCTCTCTCTCTCTCTCTCTCTCTCTATATATATATATATATATATATTTTACAAGTAGGAGAATGGGGAAACAAGGAAATAGAAGATCAAGCCGCCCCCCTCAACTCTCCCAAGACAGCAAGGGATCACAAAAGGGAGAAGAGAATAAATACCAGATAGCAGAAATCTGTGAAAAGTTCTTAGAAGGGATGAAGAAAATAGATGAATTCAGAGAGGAAATGAACCAAAAGTTTACAGCAATGACACTCAATATGCCCGTGGTGAATTTCGGGAGAATGGGTAAAAAACTAGACAAGCTAACCAAAACAGTTCAAAATTTGAATGACATATTCAACAAGGATGTGAAATCCTCAAAAAGGTATGAGACAAAAATACCTGAAAAAGGGCCGGGGATTTAGCTCAGTGGTTCCCCCACCTGCCTCGCAAGAGCAAGGTCCTGAATTCGATCCCTGGTACAAAAAAAACAAAAAAACCCCAAAACCTGAAAAAAACAGTGTAAAATTCATACATAGCAGAAATGACCAGTGTGAAGACAAAATGTCTGATATTGAGGACAAAATAGTGAATTACAATAAAGAGCTCAAAGAAGTAAAAAAGAAAATAAGAGGACAAGAGAAGACTATCTAGTAGCTACTAGATGACAACAACAACAAAAACCAATCGAAGGCTAATTGGAGTTAGAGAAAAGCTGTAAGTTTATACAGATGGATTCACCAACATGCTTACAGAAATTTTTGAAGAAAATTTGCCAAATGTAAGAAAAGATTTTAAAGTACAAGTAAGCACTGCTTATAGAACGCTATAAACAGTTATGATGAAAGGAGAAGGTCATCAAGGGATATTCTCATTAAATTTGCAGATATCCAGCAAAAAACCCAGAATTTTAAAGGCAGCCAGGGAAAAACAAAAAATCAAATATAAAGGTAAACCAGTTAGAAACACAGTGGACTTCTCAGCACAAACCCTGAAGGCCAGAAGAGTATGGAGTGAAGCATTTCATGCCCTAAGAGCAAATAACTTCCAACCCAGATTAACTTACCCAGCAAAGCTATCCTTCAAAATAGATGGAGAAAAAAGGTATGTCCGTGAAAAAGACCTAGTCAGAAGATATGTGAGTCCTAAGCCAGCTCTAGAGAAAATACTCAAAAATATTCTCAACAGAAACATAGGATTGGACACACCTAAAAACACAGAGGAGATTAGTGAGGGCAGTGGATAAACAACAAAAACATCAGGAAAAGTAAAACAAATGATATACCAACAGATAAGGTAGTGATAGTAAATAACCAACACATCTCAGTAATATCTGTCAATGTTAATGGCCTCTACTCTCCAATCAAAAGACATAGACTAACAGACTGGATCAAAAAACAGAATCCTTGGTTTCGCCGCCTGCTGCCTGCTACGCAAGCGCAAGGACACGAGTTCAATCCCCGGTATCAAAAAAAAAAAAAACCAACATAATCCAACAATCTGTTACATTCCAGAAACTCATCTAATCTAAAAAGAGGTTCATAGACTAAAAATTAAAGGTTGGAAAACAACATTTCCTCAACCAGGACCTCAAACATTTCCTCAACCAGGACCTCAAAAACAAGCAATTCTAATATCAGACATGGTAAAATGGATTAGAAGAGACAAACGTCACTACATGCTAGTTAAAGGAACAATCCAACAAGAAGAGATAACTTTGATAAACATATGCACTGAATACTAGAGCACCTATCTTCATAAAATAAAAACAGCTGAAATTAAAAGATCAAATAAACACTAACACAATCATAGTATAGGATTTTAACACCCCACTTTCAAAAAGACACACATCAACTGAACAAAAAACAAAGAAATTTCAGAGCTGAACCACACCCTTGAACATACGGAGTTAATAGACATATACAGAATATTCCACCCCTCAACAACAGAGTATACATTCCTTTCAGCAGCACATGGTACTTTTTCCAAAACAGATCATATACTAGTCCACAAAGCCTACTTAAGAAAATATAAAAGAACTGAAATCACTATAGGCCAGTCTCACTAATGAACATAGATGCAAATATCCGTAATAAGATACTGGTAAATAGAATGCAGAAGATCATCAAGAAGATCATACAACCTGACCAAGTGGGATTCATCCCAGGGATGGTTCAACATACACAAATCAATAAATGTAATACACTATATCAATAGAGCCAAGGACAAAAACCTTATGATCATCTCAATAGATGCAGAAAAAGCATTTGATAAAATCCAACATGCATTTATGATAAAACCCTACAAAAAATTGGAATAGACGGTCTTTACCTCAATCTGATAAAAGCCATCTATGAAAAACCAACAGCCAATATCGTACTAAATGGTCAAAAACTGAAATCCTTCGCACTAAAATCAGGAACAAGACAAGGTTTTCCACTATCAACACTCCTCAATATAGTTTTGGAAACATTAGCCACAGCAATTAGACAACAGAAAGAAAAGGAATAAATATAGGGAATGAAGAAGTCAAATCGTCATTATTTGCAGATGACATGATACTCTATATAGAAGACCCCAAGAACTCCACCAAAAGTCTTCTAGACTTAATAACCAAATTCAGTAAACTAGCTGGATACAAGGTCAACACACAAAAATCAATAGCTTTCCTCTACACAACCAACAGACTCACTGAGAGAGAAATATGGCAAACAATTCCTTTCACAATAGCATCCAAAACACTGAAATACCTAGGAATCATCCTAACAAAAGAAATCAAAGACCTCTTCTCTGAAAACTATAGCACTCTGAAAAGAGAGATTGAAGATGATATCAGAAAATGGAAAGACATCCCTTGCTCCTGGTTGGAAGGATCAACATAGTGAAAATGGCCATACTTTCAAAATTGCTATATAGATTCAGTGCAATCCCAATTGAAATCCCAGCAACATACTTCATGGACCTTGAGAAAACAATCCAAAAATTCATTTGGAACAAGAAGAGACCAGACTAGCAAAAGCAATTCTAGGCAACAGAGACATGGTAGGGGGTATCACAACCCCCAACTTGAAACTATACTACACAGCTACTGTGATAAAAACAGCATGGTACTGGCAAAGAAAGAGATCTGAGGACCAGTGGAACAGATGAGAAGATGCAGAAACAACGCCAGACTCATGCAGCCACCTCATCTTTGACAAAGGAGCCAAACACCCTCACTGGAGGAAAGATAGCCTCTTTAATAAATGGTGCTGGAAAGATTGGGTTTCAACTTGCCAAAGACTAAAACTAGACCTGTATCTCTCACCATGCACTAAACTAAAATCAAAATGCATTAAAGATCTAAATATTAAAATAGAAATGCTGAACTGGTTGGAACAGAAGTTAGGTAGAACTCTTGAAGACATTGGTGTAGGAAAATAGTTTATGATCAAAACCTCAGTTGCCTGTGAACTAGCACAAACAATCAACAAGTGGGATCTCTTCTTATTAAAAAGCTTCTGCACAGCAAGAGAAACCACCAACAGGGTGAAGAGACAACCTACAATGTGGGAAAAAACTTTCTCCTGCTGTTCTTCAGAGAAAGGTCTCCTATCTAGAATCTGTAAAGAACTTAAAAAAATCAGACCTCCCAAATTTAAAGAAACAATCCAAAAGTGGGCCTCTGAAATGAACAGACATTTCTCAGACAAAGAAGTAGAAATAGCAAATAAACATATGAAAAAATGTTCAACATCCATAAAAGACTTTTGTAATATGCTTTCTGTATCCTTTTAAATTCTGTAAATTCAGTGGTATTATCTCCTAGATCTTGATATTGTAATTTTTAAAATGTATAATTGATACTGTGTAATAGGAAGAAAAGGTATAACGGAGCAGGGCAAGTGAGAGGGGTAGGGGAAAGGAAAGAAGGGAAAACAAAAAATAGGAGAAAAGGAAAAAAATGGGAACAAAGTCTTTGCAAATAGGGAAGGGTGGAGGGGGTGGAGGGAGGGCAGGGGAAGGGAAAAAAAATAACCAAGATACTCATGTAATGGTACAAGATCCCAATGATGAATGTAACTGTATTTTATACCTAAAATGTACCAATAAACTTAATGGGGAAAACAAAGGTGCAACATCACTGGTCATTGGAGAGATGCAAATGAAAACAACGCTGAGATTCCACCTCACCCCAGAAAGAATGGCTGCTGTCATGAAATCAACCAGTAACAAAGGCTGGCGGGGCTGTGGGGAAAGAGGAACCCTGCTCCACTGCTGGTGGGAGTGTAGACTGGTGCAACCACTGTGGAAATCAGTATGGAGATACCTCAAAGAACTAGGACTGGAAGTCCCATTTGACCCAGCTATTCCCCTGCTGGGTATCTTTCCTAAAGCATTAAAAGAATCATACCACAGTGATATATGTGCACCCATGTTCATAGCAGCACAATTTGTAATAGCTAAAACTTTGAAGCAGCCCAATTGCCCATCAACTGGAGACTGGATAAAGAAAATGTGTTTTTTTTAAATGGAGTACTACTCAGCCATGCAAAAGAGAAATTAGAGACATTTATAGCGAAATGGATGCACATCGAGGCATTACTCTTAAGTGAAGTAAATAGACACACGTGTGTAAATACCGAATAGTTTCTCTGGTGTGAGAAACTGAAAGTGTAAATAAGGACTAAAAGGTATAATAGATAATGTGAAATAGGAAGAAAAGGGGCAAAGGGGAAGGGTAAGTGGGAGGGGTAGGGGAAAGGAAAGAAGGGAATGGAATTAATATGAGAAAATGAAAAAAAGGAAATAAAATCTTTGTAAATAGGGAGGGATGGAGGGGTTGAAGAGAGGGGAGGGGAATGGGGAAAATATAACCAAGAGAGATTATGTAAAGGTGCAAATTTCCAATGATGAATGTCATTATATTGTATAACTAAAATGTACCAATACAATTCATTTTTAAAAACATCAAAAAAATAAAAAAATTTAAAAATAAATTTTGAGACAGAAAAAAAAACGAATTGAAATCACCTGTGCATACTATCCAACCACTGTACAATGAAAATAGAAATCAACGACAAAATAAATTTTGGAGGCCAAGGATTTAGCTCAGTGATTTCACCGCCTGCTGTGCAAGCTCAAGGACCCAAGTTCAATCCCCGGTACCAAATAAATAAATAAATAAATAAATAAATAAATAAATAAATAAATAAAATAAGTTTTGGAAAAGGCAAACACCAATGGAAAATTAACAAAATGCTCCTGAACAACCAGTGAGTCACAGAAGAAATCAAAGGAGAAATTTTTAATTTTCTGGAAGTTAATGACAATGACTGTACAACTCAGTGAAACCTCTGAGACACTTTGAAAGCCGTTCTAAGAGGAAAATTCATTGCAATCAGTGCTCACATTAGGAAAACAGAGTGAGCTCAAATAAATAACTTTATGAGAAATCTTAAGATACTTGAGAAACAGCAACAAATCAGCTCCAAATCAAAACTAAGGAGAGAAATTATAAAAGTGAGAACGGAAATCAGTGAAACTGAGGCAAAGAAAAATGTAAAAAAAATCAACGTATCGAAGAACTGGTTCTTTGAAAGAATAAATAAAATAGGCAAGCCCTTAGCAAGAGAGAAAAAAGACTCACATCAGTGCAATTAGAAATGACAAAGGTGAAATCACAACAGACACTGTTGAAATCCAGAAGATAGTAACTACTTTGAAAAATTATATTCCAGCATATCAGCAAATTTTGAAGAAATGGACAGATTCCTAGACACATAGAAACTATGAAAACTAACCCAAGAAGATAATAAATATACTTAACAACCCAATCATAAGCAATAAAATTGACCCAGCAATAAAGAATCTATCAACTAAAAAAAGCCCAGGACCTGATGGATTCAGAGCTGAATTCTGTAAATCCTGTAAGGATGTTATATCACCAGAACTCCTTGAGCTGTTCCAAGAAATTAATAGGGATGGAGTGCTCCCAAATTCATTTATGGTAATCTATTATTGTTTGCTTCTATATAAGGGTGGGTGAGTTAGACCTAGTCTCAATATAAAAAGGGATAGGGATGTAGCTCAATACTAGAGTGCTTGCTGGCACACATGAAGCCCTGTTTCCATCTTCAGCACCACATATAAAAAGAAAACGGAGGGAGGGAGGGGAGGAGGAGAGAGAGAGAGAGAGAGAGAGAGAGAGAGAGAGAGAGAGAGAGAGACAGAATATGGGCAATTGAAAAACCCAAGTGGGCTCATTAAAGTCAAGACTCAGAAGCTATCAAAATTGTAGAAGACTAAAAGGACTGACTTTACCACTAACTGCATTGTAGTGTTCTCAATTGGATCATAGAATTAAAAAAAGTTTTCTGGAAAAAAATCTGCTGAAATTCACATGAAAGGGTAAGGCCTGGCTGCGAGCATTCTAGAAGCTAAGTGGGAGGACTGGCAGGTGGAGGTGATGGTAGGGCATGGTGACACACACCTGTGATTCCGCACTCAACAGGCCAAGAGCCGATTTAGCTCGGTGGTGCAGTGCCTGCCTTGCAAGCACAAGGTCCTGAGTTCAATCCCCAGTACCGAAAGAAAAAAGGCTGAGGCAGGAAGATCACAGTGACTTTGAGGCCATTCTAGGCTACCTAGTGAGTTCAAGGCCAGCCTGAACTACACAGTGAAACCCTGTCTCAAAAAAGAAAAAAAAGGGCCAGGGATTTAGCTCAGTGGTTCCGCCACCTGCTTTGCAAGCACAAGGTCCCGAGTTTGATCCCTGGTACCAAAAAAAAAGAAAAGAAAATTGTGACTGTTAACCTGATATGTCAACTTGATTGGTTAAAAAAATGCCTAACAAATTAGCAAAACATACTTTGGAATGTGTCATGAACATGTAATGTTGGGTACTATATCTGGACCCTGACCTTGTGCTCTGTGGTACTATTCCTTGGCTCTGCTTCCCTGCTGCCATGAACTAAGCATCTCTTCTTTGCCACTTTGCATAGCCCTTTCACTGTGATGTTTCTGCCTTGGTGTCAGCTTATCCTGGACTGAATCCCCTGAAACCTTGAGGCAGTTTAAGTCTCTTCTCCTTTACATGGTGGGTGTCAAGTATTGTGTCCCAGTGACAGGAAAGCTAATACAACACCAAATATGCAGATCATTTACTCTCCTTCTTTTCGTTATGGTGCCCCACCCTTAACTATTCCTGACTTCTCCAGTCAGAGGCCTGCTTTATTCTCTCCTGAGAATTATACTCTGTTCTTTTATCAAATGGTAGAAGGGCAGTCATCTCAGTTTGTAGAGTATGCAATCTGGAGACCTAGCTGTGTCTTAAAAGGGTAATTACATACTTTTTAAAATTCTAGCTCCACTTTAACCTTTTATTTAGAGATCTTGGTGTTGCCAGTTGATTCCTGGGAATTCTAATCTCTCTTCATTGCATGAACAGGATTCTGTTTTCTTGATTCTGCCGTCATTAACCTCCCATCAGTTCCTGAATTTTTTTTGGTTGGGGGGGGCGGGTACAGGGCATCGAACTCGGGTCCTTGCGCTTGCAAGGCAGGCGGCAGTTCCTGATTTTTTTTAACCTGTTATCTTCTGTCCTATTTTCCTATTATTTCTGGTCTTACAGTTCATATAATCTATAAAAGAGTTAGGGCTGGGGATGTGACTCAGTGATTGAGCACTTGCCTCAAATGTTTGAGGTCCTGGGTTCAATCTCCAGCACCACAATAAAATAAAATTAAAAGCAGTAAAAGTAGATGACTGTTTGGGTAACCATCTTTTTTGACTTTTGAAATGAATTTTGGTATAATTTGGCATATTGCCCTTAAACATGTCACATCTGGTTTCATTTTTACCTGAGTTTTATAATTTCTTTTGTGGGAGCAACCCTCATCTAATTTTCAATCCTTTTCTGTTACTCAGTGACAGATTTCCAACTTGTTGAATGTTCTCAGGCTATTACCCTTTCTGATATGATGAAAGCTAGAAGACTCCAAACCTTTCTGCAAATCCTCTTCCTTTTTTGTTAAATCCTGGGCAAGACAACACTGTTAATCTTTGAAACAGATTTTTTTCATATTAATAGTAGTTTTAATTTACTTTACTTTCTTTTGCCCATGCCCTTCATATTGAGTAATTTCCCTGGCCAAAGATCTGTCATTTTACCACAAATGAAGCTTCGGTGATGAAGCAACAGTCCTTGCCCAGGAGCTTACATCTAGCAAAAGGGGCAGATGGGCGCAGGTAAGGGCAGTGCACAAGGTAGGGGCTGTGCTGGGAGTGAGCAGAGTAGCACAGTGATAAGGCACCCACTCTAGTCTTAAAGGATCAAAGAAGACTTCCCAGAGAGGTAATATTTAAGAAAAGACCTGAAGGTTGAATAGTAGTCTGGCTAAATCCCATGATCACCCAGCTAACACTGACCCACCTTTCAGATATGTGAATGAGGCCATCTTTGCTCACCTCCAGCCAAGCCTCCAGCTTCTGGTTCTACCCAAGCCAGAAGAACCACCCAGTCAAACCACAAAGTAATGAAAAGCAAAACAAACATTTGTTGTTTCAAGATACTGATTTTTGGAGGTGTCTTGTGATGCTGCCAACATGAGAAGGATTATAAGCAAGGGTGTGACGTGTTCAAATTGGCATAGTCTAAAGATTCACTGGTGTCAGAGGAGAGTGCTTTGGAGGAGGCTGACTCTGGAAACTGAGAGACCCGTGGGGAGGCATTTGTGGTCATTTAGGTGATAGGTGATAGCAGCCTGAAGCAGGATGGTGGGAGTAGAGAGGAGAGAATCGGTTTAGGAGATATTTGTGAGACTGGTTATGGGTTGGATTAGGGGATGGTAGTGATGGAAAGGGATGAATGAGTGGAGAATGTCTCCTGATCCCCAGGTTCTTGCTTGGGTAGTTGAATGGATTATGGTTCCATTCCTGGAGGGAGGACAGTGATCAGTTTAATTTGGGTCTTGTTGTTTGTGAAGCACTTGGAGGCAGTTCTGTGAAGATTTCCAGTAAGCAGAGGAGATAAACAGGTCTGGTGTGTTGTAGAGAGGGATCTGGGCTGGAGATACAGATCTGGAAGTAATGAATCCATGATGGCAGTAGAAGCTCCATAGAGGAAGGTGGATAATGTGAGAAGGGGAGGAGTGAGGAAAGAACTCTAAGAAAAGCTGGTAATTGAAGGGCAATCAGGGAAGGAAAGTCCACAAGAGGATGAAGAAGAGCTACAGAAGTAGGAAGGCTGTAGAGCTAATTACTTTTTCATTACTATTTTAGATAAATTCTTATCAGATGTTAAGTTTCCAAGTGCAATATGGTTGTCTTCTCTGCTCGGCCCCATCTGTGCATTTCGAGATGCCTTATAGACACTCTCATGTAGCTTGCCGTTACTCCATGTTCAGTAAGTCCAAAGCCAGACTCTCTGTGCTGGGCTGGAGCCCACTCATCCTCTGTTCCCTCTTTGCGTTAATGTCACCACCGTCCCCAGTCATCTTTAACTTCTTTCCCCTTGTCTGTATACACAGTCTGCCAAAAAATGTGTACATCAGGAAAAGAAAAACTTGTATAAACATTTTAATACTAAATTTAATGAGACATCATAAGGTTAATACAAGTTTACCCTTGAGCCAGAGATTTAGCTCAGTGGCACTGCACCTGCCTCATAAGCACAAGGACCTGAGTTTGATCCCCGGTACCAAAAAAAAAACAAAACAGAAATACAAGTTACCTTTGGCCTCTGCATTTACAAGAAGTGCTCAAAGTGGTGGCCATTAGCTTCCAGACATTTATTAGTATGGTGAATGGCTAAAGTGTGTATACATTTTTTTGGTGGACTCTGTATATTCCATCAATTGTCAAGTCATATAAATTCTCTCTCTGCAGTCTCTTGTGTATATCCCCTTTGTTTACACTTTCTAAATCACATTTTTCTCATGCATCCTTTTGCAGTAGCCTTCTAATCTTATATCTTGATTTTCCACTCTAAGCCATTCTTAAGGAGTCATATCTGATATTGGCCTTACTCTACTCAAAAACTTCAGTACTTTGCTGAATTAATTTAAACTGTTTATCCTAACCACTTAAAATCCTTGAGACTCTGGTCAAAACTTAGTATTCCATGCCATGCCTGCCTGGCAAGCACAAGGTCCTGAGTTTGATCCCCGGAACCACGAAAAAAAAAAGAAAACCAAAAAAACTTACTATTCCAAATAAGCATACTCAGTACTTTAGCAAAAAACTAGGCCAATCACTTATGGGCTTTCAAAACTCTACTATACCTTTGTGCATACTTTATCTTCAGGCTCCATGCTGCTCCTTCATTTTTGTCCAATCCTGTTTATGTAGCAAGGACTATTTCAAGCACCATTGTCTTGGTGCCCTTCTTGGTAAGGCCTTCTTGGTCTCGCCTGATAGTTGTGATCCTACACGGCTGCCTACTTTCCTCAGTCCCTTACTTCCTTTCACCAGTAGTAAAACCCCACCAGCTGGGGCGCAGGTGCAGTAATTTGGTTGGTTGTTTGCTCTGAGACAAGGTCTTGCTTTGTAGTTCAGGCTAATTTATATAGCTCAGACTGGCCTCAAATTTCTGGCAGTCCTCCTGCCTCAGCCTCCCAAGTGCTGAGATTATAGATGTGCCCCACTACCCCCAACTCAGCTTCGGGAATTTGAAGTCACCCTAGCTATTTCAAGCATAAATGCCTTTCATATAGCAATTGGGTGTTCCCAAGAATTGGGCGATTAGACAAACAGCCTGTAGGCTGAGTCTACAGGAATAACTTTTAGAACAGCTCCTCTGAAGTGACTCACAAGGGGAGCAAGTAGAATTGGCCTATCAGCTAAGTTGCCACCACCAACTCGTCAGTACTTGTGCACCTATTATGGTACAGCTGAATGTTGCTACAGAAAGATCCAACATTTCCACAAGTGTGCTCACCAGCAGAGGAAAGAATAGCAGAAGCAACAGGAACAAGCTCTTTTGTATACGTCCTCCTTTAAATCTGTGAATGCATCTAATTGGTAGAGCCAAATTCAGGTGTAGATCTCTATGTAGGAGTGTCTGAGAAATGTAGGGGTGTGTGTGTGTGCCTGTGTGTGTGTGTTTGTGCTGGGGATTGAATCTAGGGCCTTTACACTGAGCTGTATTCCCAGCTCTTTTTAAATTTTATCTTTTTTTTTGAGGTAGGGTCTTGCTAAATAGTAAAATTGTGCAGGCTGGGCTCGAACTTGTGATCCTCCTGCCTCAGATTTCCAGAGTGCTGGGATTACAGGTATATACCACCATGCCTAGCTCAGACATGTAGTTTTTAGCTATGTAGTCCCTGCAGTACAAAGAGCTTACGAAGAGGTTGGAATGAATTCTGAGTCCATCATTTCTTCCACTGTCATTTATTATGAGCCAGGGGCTATTACATTTGTAATGATTTTCACACTTATCTGTCATGTTACTGGATTATCAAGTTGTATAAGCAGGAGATGTTTAAGAATAATTCATACATTCTCATACTGTAAACATGCAAAGTTCTGCAGCATGTAAGAACTAAGTAACTGTTTGCTAAATGAGTGAAATTTAGTCATCTTTCCAAGAGTAGCACTATTACTGGGATTTAAGGGAAAACCTCTTAATATTAACCCAAGACAAGACAATGCACTATTTAGAAGGGAGTCTGGAAGACTGTAGAGGAAAATTCAGTTTGTTTATGTAAAAAACAAAAATTGAATTAAGATCCTAGCCACAAATAAGTCCTTCTTTGCCAGCATTGATGAGAAGAGAGCCTGTAGAGGGTCTTAGCACCTTGAATAAGAGGACCTGTCCTCCGGGGGAGGTGGAGTTGCTGTTGTACATGATGTTCAGAGTGATGTTGATGGTAGTGGATGGAACTGAGTGCCATAAACTAAGGTCTGCTTATTAAGAATGGAGGTAATGCAAGGGATGTTGCTCAGTGGTAGGGCACTTGGCTAGTGTGTGTGAGGCCCTGAGTTTAATCCCCAGCAAGGCAAAACAAAACAAAAATGGAAACAGACAAGTTACTATTGATTAAAATAAAACAGAGAAGGGGGACAGGGATTTAGCTCAGTGGTTCCGCTGCCTTGCAAGCGCAAGGTCCAGAGTTTGAGCCCCAGTACCAAAAAAAAAAGATAAATCAGAGAAGTAAAAAAGAAAAAGTTGTTAGGAAGTATGTATATATTGGGGACAAGAGGGAGTTTCACGTTGCACATCGCCATTGACAAATTAATGAGAATATAAGGACCCTAAAAATGAATTATCGTCAGGATTTGAGTAAAAACTTGTTGTATGAAGCTATATTTTGAATTAGAAATTTTTTCTTTATGTGAAATAAGAGGCTTACTTAAGAGATACTCTGAATAGTACAGAGGTAGGAACACAGAGGAACAGCAACCTCAGTTCTGGCTTTATTTTACCATGTGACCCTAGGCAAGTCTCATAGTTGGCTAATGATTCCCCAAAGTGATTCTAAACTAGTACGCAGTAGAATCCCTGCAGGGGTTATTGGCCGAGAGTTCCATTAGAAAAATTTGTCCTAATGAGTTCCTAGGTGCTGACCATGCTGTTCTGGAAAGTCACACCACTGCAGTGTCAGCATGTCCAAAATGGAGCTCATCATCTTTGCCTGAAAATCTGTTCCTTCTCCTCTTTTTTCTGCGTATGTTAATAACTCCAGCATTCACACAGCTCCTAGACCAGGAATGTGAGGGGAGAAGAGAGTAGGAACTTCAAGACTTCTCACTAATCCCAACATGCAGTCATTGTAGATTTAGCCTTCTGGGTGACTTTTGAATCAGCCCGCATCACTTATCTCCTTTCATACTACAATAGCCTTTCCACTGACCTCCCTGCCTCCATCTGCCTTAACCACAACCAGTCTATTCTGCAGGTATTTCTAAAATTTAAATATATTCATAACTACTGTGGCCATAGTTCTGTTTTTTCCGTTTTGTTTGTTTGGTCGGTTGGTTGTTTTGAGATGGGGTCTTGCTATGTTGCCCAGGCTAGTGTCAAACTCCTGGGCTCAGTTGGTCCTCCTGTTTCAGTTTCCTAATTAGCTAAGACTTCAGGCATGGGCCACTATGCCCAGTGGTTTCCCCTTGTTTTAAGATAAAATTTAAACTCCCTATTTAGAACACAAAACTCTTCTGTTAGTTGGTTCCCATCACTGTAACAAATACCTGAGACAAATCGGCCTAAAAGAAGAGAAAGTAAACTGGTTGAGGTGATGTATGCCTGTAATCCCAACACTCCAGGAGACTGAGGCAGGAGGATTGCAAATTCAATCCCAGGCCAGGGAATTTAGAGACTTAGTCAGACCTTGTCTCAAAAAAAAAATTGAAAAGGAGGGAAAGTTAATTTTGGCTCAGAATTTCTGAAGTTTCAGTCCATGATTGGTTGGTTCTGTTGCTGTAAGGCTGTGGTAAGGAAGAACATCATGATGGCAAGCGAGTAGTGGAGCCTCAGGGTGGCCAGAAGCAGAGAGATAGGATAGGCAGAGTCCCAGTGTCCCCTTCAGCAGCACTATCCCAATGACCTAACTTTCTTCCACTTGGCCTCATCTCTTAAATATTCCACCACCTCCCAGTAGCATCACAGGCTGGTGACCAAGCCTTTAACACAGGCATTTGAGAGATACTTCCAACCATAGTATCTTCATATTTTGATCCTCAGTCTACATCTGTAATCCTGTGAGGCCCTCCTCCCTCAAGCCACAATACCACCAGATTTTCAAAAGACTACTCTGTGTGAAATGATGCACTGTTCCTCATCTTCATCTAGCAGTTTCTGCTTCTTCACTAAAATTCATCCCAAGTACTGATTAATTTACTATATATGTATCACCCTGTGGTTCCAATAACATCATGATCATAGCTGTAGTGCCATACTGTAATCATGAGTTAATTATCTTATCACATTTTCCCTTCTTGACTATAAATTACTTGAACAAAGGGATCTAAATCAATGGTGGGATGGGTGGGGATCTTTCAACAAAGTCCTTGGGGGATTCTGAAGGCTTGAGCCTCACCTTTAAATAGTTCCTAAGGTCTACTTCAACTCTGAAATATAAGACTCCTCAAATATAAGGCTCCTCAAAATTTAACTGGTGTTGTGGAGAGGAAAAAAAGGTTTGGAATAATTGATTAATAAAAAACAAAAAGCATAGATAGTCTTTCATGCCTACAGTAAGACAACTCATTAGGCTGAAATATAAGGGAAATAAATACAAATAAGATAAATACCCTTATTTCATTTAGGAGCATTTGCTTAATATGTCCAGTTTTTTATTTATTAATTCTAAAACTATTGATCAGTTACTATATGCCAGACACTGTGCTAGTCATTTGGAGAACACCAACAAGACAAAAAGCCCTACCCTTAAGGAACTTGCATTGTTAGACAATCAACAAATATAAGAAGTAAATCACTGAATATCTTAGAAGGTGGTAAGTACTCTGGAGAAAATAGAACAGCAGAAAGGGCTTTCTTTTGTCAGTATTACTAGAGTTAATGTATTTAATTTGAGCTATTAAATAAGTCATACTTTAAAAGGCAGTGTGGTGGATTAACTAATGGTCAACTTGTAACACCCAGCTAAATGAATCAGCATAATCTCGGTGTGGACGATCCACCTGAGGATTGTTGCCAATAGCCATAAAAAGAGAACTGGAGGGGAAGATCACGGGGCTGTTGATTTTCTAGAAGCTTGTTGCGGCTGGGTTTTTTGGTGCTAATTTGGCTGTTCCCCTGAAGGAGGAGCTGGGGCCTCGCTGTCACTAGGAATGGCTGCTGTTCTTATCAGTGGAGTTCTTCACTGTGAGTGTCACTTCTTGGCTCTAGTATCGATACCTCAGCCTGGTGGCAGAAATCCTTCATCCCAGGTTTTCTGGCTTCCACCACTGGCCTTTGGGCCTAAGGGTGCAGATCCTCAATACGGACAAACATGAGACACTGCTGTGGGCTCCAGACCACTGGCTGGATTCTTTGGGCCTCTAGTGTGAGGTTAATCTCTTGCACTCCTCTGTATTTGACTTTTTGTGTAAATATCATAAAATAATCCTACAAGTTATATGTCCTGTATTAAATGTATTCCCTTGCCTAAACCCTGACTACAATGGGCAACATTTAACATATACCCAGTCAGAAGAGAACTCAGGATTTGGAAAATTCAGATCTGGTTTCCTTTCATAAAACTGACAGTAGGGCCAGGGATTTAGCTCAGTGGTTCCACCGCCTGCTGCACAAGCACAAGGACCTGAGTTTGATCCCCAGTACCAAAAAACCCCCCCAAAAACCTGACAATAAATGGCTTTCCAGTTACGTCAATAGGAAAGTAATAATTTAGTGGTTCAGGGAATTGCTTCCAATGAGTCAAAAGTACATTATGATAATACAAATTTTTACTACTATAAAAATAGAGAAAAAAACCCCACAAATCAGGAATAAGTGTTTTGTTCTTATCTGCAAGACTTACAAAACCTTTACTACAGAACTTCCTAACCCAACTCTCTCTTTTAATTGTTTGGATTTTCACATTTAAGCAAACAAAAATGGGTCCTTTTAGAATTTTTAGGGAAGCTTAGTACCATAGCACAAGGCTTTCACTTTACCTCTCTGGGGTGCTTGGAAGGAGAAACAGTTTGCTTCTGTGGGAGAAATCACTTCTCCATCTTTACTCTCAAATAACTTAATCAAAAGATTTAACATTTCATTGTAAACAGCCTTACAAGTCAAAATTAATGTCACCTGCAGAGTAAGCTAAAAGAGTGATGAGTATTGTTTTGCACAGCAGTTACTGTTTTTCAAAGTCCTCCCATAATGAAAGACTTTTTTCTTGCACCTCTTAAAATCTAGAACTGTGTGGTAATTCTGATGACTGTCAGTTCCTGTGGGATGTTTACACAAAGGTACTTTAAAACGAAGAGTCATTTTTAGAGCAATTAGAGAAGAGGCTAGACAGAGAAGAGGCAGCTCTGGGGCCTGGCAGGTCGGGGTTAGGGTTTATTGACAGGACAGGGTCAGGCGTCTGCTCCTCCACCGGTGCCCCCACGTACCTGCCCTCCGGATACACCCAAGACCTCCTTGCTTCAGCCACAGGCCGAGCCCGTGTAGAACGTGGAGAGAAGAGAAAGGAGGAAGAAGAGGGCAAGTTCTGCTCATACTTTGTAGTTCCATATGGAAATGCAAGTTTGAAAATATTTGTGTATGTTTCTGGCCCAGATGTTATGTCACATTAGGAAGAAGAAGCTTTAAAATACACAAAGCATTGTCTGTTCTTTCCTCTTTGTAGTTTGCAGTTATTGCATCCCGAAGAAAGAAAGACTACTTTTTGCCTGGCTAAAGTAGTCTTTTAATTTCATTTTTTAGTTTTGAGTTACAGGTTTCTGGCAAGCTCCCTGACCACTACTGTTACCTGGTGGCGCCTATATTTCATCAAATTTAGACATGCAGACTACCTGGATCTGGGCCCAGATGAACTGTTGTGACTGATAAACATGATCCCGCCCTGCCCCCACACACACTCAGGCTTTTCCCTTTAAGGGAATCTAAGACTGGAGTTCCGGGATCCCCAAGGGAGCTGAAGAAAAATGTGTTCCGGCATTCACATTTGCTCTGTGGTTTTCTCTAGCTGCATCTCCGCCTTCCCAGAGGCTGGTGAACATCCCAGCAGTGCCCCACTTCTCCAGGGTTGGTAATTAATGGAGGGAACATATTTTTGTTTTTAATAAAAACAAGCAGAGCCATCTATCAGTACCCACAGTCAAGGCAGAATTTGTTTGACATCTTGTGATTGCTGCTTACAAAAAGAATGACAGCAGTTATTAAACAAATAAAAAAGATGCCATTTATTGGTAGTTTTCAGATATCCTAAGAATATCCATGGTAACCTTACTGCTGTTGCTTGCATGTGTGGGAAATAATAGAATTATTAATTTTTGAAATCTGAGTTGTATTAAGATTTGGAGTCAAAAAAAATTCAAACATTAGGCAAATGTAAGCTTTATAGCTATGTAATATACTAGGAGCTTTTTATCTCATAGAATATGTTTCAAACACTTGCTTTTAAGATTGCAGGGGGAGTATTAGCAGTCAATGTAATTAAAACTAATTGCATTTCCTATGTGAATTATTTTTAGTCTCTTTTTAAAAGGCATTTGTGATTATTTTCCTCCATACCATTTATTCTTAAAGGTGTCCCTTGACAAAAGGTTATGGAAAAATGGTCTATTTGCTTGGAAACAGAAGTCAGTGAATTTTATTTCACTTAAGATGTTTTAAAATGAGAATTTGGTACATAATCAAGTAGAAAAAGCATTAAACTAACTTCAGAGACTGAAGTTTCTGTTCTCATGTCATATTAATGTGATCTAAGAAAATACTTAATCTCTCTGGCCTAAGTTATCTCACTAGGGAAATGTTAACAGTGATTTCATTCCCTGACCTCACCTGATGATGTGGAAGGATCAGTTCACCACTTCCATAGGTACTGAGTAAAGTGGGGTTTTGCTGGAAAAGGAAAACGAGACCCTCCTGGAATGCTGGTAGTAGTCTGTGTCTTCCTTTCTTCTTTTTCCTCCTCTCCTCCTCCTCCTCCTCCTCCTCCTCCTCCTCCTCCTTCTCCTTCTTCCTCCTCCTCTTCCTCACCTGTCCTCCTCCTTTTTCCTCCTCCTCCTCCCCCTCCCCACTTCTTCTTTTGCAGTGCTGAGGATTGAACCCAGGGCCTTGAGTATGCTAGGCAAGCACTCTGTCATTGAGCTGCACCGCCCAGCCCACAGTCTGTACCTTGATAGATGTTTGATTACACAGGCTTATGCATTTGTCAGAACTCTGAATGGTACACATAATAATTGTGCCTATAAGTTATGTAAATTTTACCTCATTCAAAGAACAAGAAACCTGTAAGTATATGTTGAAGTTTAGTTAATGATATTCATGTTAATGTATGGGGGAAGGACCTGATGAATAGACAGTAGAAGGTTTAGAAATATGCAAAAGCATCAGTACAATGTTAATTGTGAGTCTGGGTTGTACGTGTGAGTGTTCACAGTAAAATTCTTTCGACTTTTGTCTGTGTTTGAAATTTTTCGTAATAAAATGTTAAGGAAAACGAACGTGCTTATTTTTGCCTAAAGACCTGTGTATCTCACTTTAATCCCCCTTAATTAAAAATCAGACCACTTGGATTAATACCTAAAAGGGGAGGGATATAAATATAGCCAGTTAGATGAACAGAAAGCTACTCAACTCATACTTTCTCTAGTTACCTGCTGAAAGACCTTTGCCAAGCATGGAAGCTAAGGAAGGATGTCTTTAAAAATTAGAAGAGCTCTGAGAAAAACCAAACCATGAAGCCCAACCAGTAACCTCTCTGAGCAGTTAAAATTCGCCGCCAGAACTCTCACTGTGAAAAAGGACATGGCCTCCTGACAAGTAGTCTTCTCCAGTGGCAATCAGGTGATCCCTTGTTGTATACCTTAGACTGTGCCATTATCAAATGAAAATGGGCTTTCAGTTTTCAGCCAAATCAAAGGGATTTGGCCATGAACGCCTTCACTTTTATCATAATGCCAGGCTATCTCTTACATCCTGATAGAGTTCTTTTAAAGTTATCTTACAATGGATGTATAAGTATGTATGTGTGTTTGTTGAAGGGTCAAAAGGGTAAATTGGTTCTGGTGGAACTTGAGCTGAACTTAAAAGCAAATGATAATATATTTTAAGTGAGGCTGTGTTGCTCAGTTGGTCCTTGAACAGTAAACCAGAAAGTCAAGATGTGAGAGGCTCAGAGATCTCAGTTCCTTCATGATCTCTGTGTTAGTTATTTTTCTCTAGTTACTGAGACAAATACCTGATACCCAAAGTTAAAGGAGGAAGGGTTTATTTAGCTCACAGTTTGTAGCGGTTTCAGTCCATAATCGCCTGGCTCCAAGGCAGGGTGGCAGAGGGCCAACAGTTCATGATGGCTGAAGCAGCGAAAGTATTAAGAGGAAAAGTTTAAGAGCGTCTTTCTGCCCTTTTATCTTACTCAGACTACTTAGGGCAAGTAGCACTCATGCCCTTAATCCTAGTGCCCTTAGGCCTATCCTCGCCATGAATCAATCACACACTCTAGATTCAGCCACCTCTGGAAAAGCATGAGGCTTTGGGGAGATATCTAAACACAAGCCCTAACAGTCTCAAAGTGAACTCTCAGTGGTTAATTTATCCCCATCCTTTGATTTTCTCACTTGACAAGTAAGAAATTAAACGTGACACAAAATGCCCATGCAGTGGTTCTTAAACTTTACTATATGTAGGAATCATTGTGTTAGAAATTTAGTGTGTGGCCAGGTGTGGTGGCACATGTCTGTAATCCCAGCATTCTGGGAGGCTGAGGCAAGAGGATCATAAGCTCAGTCCATCCTCGGCAACTTAGTGATTTATCAAAGTCTTGTCTCAAAATACAAATAGGCTGGAAGTAGCTCAGTGCAAAGGCCTTAGGTTTAATACCCAGTACAACAACAACCAAAAAAGAGAAACTTTAGTGAGTGTAAAATAATTTAGCTTGTTGAAACAGTGATTCCTGGGTTCCAAACTGGGTTTTCTAGTGCAGAGTCCAGAGATCTGTATTTTAATAAATACCCAGTATGATTCTGATACATTTACTGGACCACATGAGACAGGTGTAAATGTTGGATTGTATTTGTTGTTTGTTTTTTAAAAAGTGTCTTGTGATATTTCCCAGGCTGATTTTGAACTCCTGGTCTCAAGGGATCCACCCACCTCAGTGTCCTATTAGCTGGGACTACAAGTGCATGTATGCTACCATCCCCGGCTACTGTAGGTATGTGTTGATGAGTAATATTGTAACTGAGAGGATCTCTTTTCTTTAGCTTTTTGTTGTGGAAAATTTTAAACATACATCAGAATAGTGTACCTCCATAGACCTATCACTCACCGTTGGTAATCTTTATTCTCTTCCCCATACTCATCCACTTCCCGTACCCCTCCTCCCTAGGTGATCTGTGGAGGCAAATGTTACATGTATCATTACATCTGTATGTATTTTAGTATGTATCTTAAAATACTAAAAATACATACTTTTAAAATTATACCATTAAACCTTACAAAACTTGATAATATTCCTTAGTATAAAATATGTCAAGCTGGGTGTGGTGGCACACTCCTATAATGCTAGAACTTGGGAGGCCAAGGCAGGTGCTTTGTGGTGTCAGTTCAAGATCAGCCTGGGCAGTCCCTGTCTCGAAAAAAAGAAAATCAGCATCTAGATGTCTTAATTGTCCTTTGTTGGAATTAGGAAACCACACATTGCATTTAACTTTTGTATCTCTTCAATCTTTTAGTCTATAAGTTCTTCTTCCCTCTCTTTTATTTTTCTTGTGATTTATTTGTGGAAGAAACCAGGTCATTTGTTCTATAGATATTCTCCATAGGTTTTGCTGACTCGATCCCCACTATGTCCTTTTTACCTTTTTACCTCTCCTGTTTCTTATACATTGATAGTTCCATCACTGCTATCCTGAAGTTTGATCAGGTTCAAGATTAGATTTTTGGCAGGAATACATGGTAGGCAATGTCATATACATCTCCCAGAAGGCACATATTTGGTTGTCTTTTTGTTATGTTATTAGCCATTGGTGATCATTGCTGACATCTATCCTCTCCTTAGGGAGAATCCCCCTTTTTTTTTTTTGGTACTGGGGATCAAACTCGGGACCTTGCACTTTCAAAGCAGGCATGGTGCCACTGAGCTAAATCCCTGGCCCAGAGAATCCCATACTTTAACTGGTAGCTCATGAATCTCTCCTACTCATTGTAGATTTTTCCTCTTCTAAGATGGGCTTTGAAAGCTTTCAGAGCAAACCCTTGGCTGCCTACTTACACATCCCATTTGTGACAGAAAGCAGAAAGGCTTCCTTGCTTTTCTAGCTTAGTTTTGTTTTTACAATATAGTAATCTTTAAAATTTGTTCTGGTGCACCCTCCAGTGTAATTCAGTTTGTGAGACATGTTAAGATGAATGCATGACCAGACAGCTGGACAGAAAGTTTGAGAGCCCATAGTGCAATCACAGTTGCAGGCAAGTTGACCAGGTGTGAGTACTGGTGAGCCAGAGCCACCGTTCTGCATCACAGTCTCTCCTGAGGAAGGGGATGAGGGTTTGTTGGGTTTATTTGTACCAGGGATCGAACTCTGGTCCTTGCACTTAGGCAGCAGGCGGCGAAACCACTGAGCTAAATCCCCGGCCCTAAGGGATGATTTTTTAGTATTGGTATTTAACTACTTTGTCCTGACAGAAAACAAGGTTCCTGGATCAGAGGCAGAGAATTATTACTTACAACAGTAGAAATATTGATGGGTTCCCACGCCCCAGTGTCCTCCTTCAGGCCAATTCAAAGGAATGTAGAAGAATGAGGTTGGATGTGCCAAGATCACCCAGGAAATGTGAAGTGATGGATACATTCCTTCATTCAGCAAATGTACTGATTGCCGATTGTATGCCAGACACTGGAATAGATGATAAATACTCAAGAACTCCCAACCTAACACATAAAACTATATACCTCTATGTCTAGAGAGAGTGTGTGTTACAGAATATGTGTGTGCGTATATTTTGATTTTTTAAAAATAAATTTTATTTGATTCTATCCCACCCCCCACCCCCAAGCCCTCTGGCCTCCCTATATACAGAAGCTTTGTTTCCATGTTTTTCTCCTATTTCCACTTTTAGGATTTTATGCATATATACACAGGTACTTGTTTGCTTTTTCTTTCTGACTTTCATTATAATTTCAGAGAAGCTTTTTCATCATGTTAAATTTACCTTCAATTGTGACTTGCATGGAAGCTTGTGTGACGTTTTCTCATCCCCAGCTTTTCAGCAGTTGAATTGACTATACTTTGTACCCACTCCCCTGTCTGTTCATATGGATAGTTGTTTTGATAGAAATGTAAGTCCAAGTTATTAAAGTTAGACTGAAAGAAGAAAATCTAGGTGCAAAGTGATAGGGATTTCTCCAGGCCGAAGAGACCTAAGGAAAAGCAGGGCAGAGCCCTACAACTGCAAGCCTGTTGGCTTGGCAAGTGACTCAGAGTGCTGGGTTGGCTGGAAAGTGCCGGAGTTGCAGCATTCGGTTATGGGAGCCAGTAAAACACGAGTAGACAGATACAATGATTACAGCATGGGAAAGGGCCTTTGAAGGAAATAAGAAAGTTCAAGTGCCTGGGAAGAGCACTTTGGAGTAGTCCCGAAGGCCTCACTGATGGAGTGAATTTGCACTGAGGCAGAGGGATGTCACGAACCAGGGCCATGAAGAGCTGGTTCTGAAAGGCCAAATGCAGAGATGAGAGAGGGACAGAAACAGGCTCCTGTAGTCATGGGCAGTGAGAAACAGGGAGAGTACAACAGGAGGAGGCTGCAGAGGTGGGGCGTGGGAGGGCAAGCCCTGCAGGTCTCCTCAGCCCTAGTGAAAATTTGGAGCTGTTTTCAAGAAGCAGTTGACAATCATTGAAGAGTCTTAGGTGGAAAGCTTACTAATTAACCTCACTTAGACTTTTTTTTCTACATGTGTAAATTCTGCAAGTGTGTGTGTGTGTGTGTGTGTGTGTGTGTGTGTGTGTGATGATTATGCTGTCCCACCTGGAATCTTCTGCTTGGTTTTTCATTTACCAGTAATATCATGGCCATCTCTGACAGAAAGAACGGTAGAGCAAAATACGTTTGTTTTGCTGTGAACCATGACAGGTTTAGATAGGTAACAATTTGAAGCAACAGTGGAAAAATCTCTTAGGGAAAAAGGAAGGAATTCAGTTTAATAATTTAACAACATTAAAAGTATATTTTGACCCGGGGATTTAGCTCAGTGGTGCTGCCACCTGCCTGGCAAGTGCAAGGACCCGAGTTCGATCTCAGGTACCAAAAAAAAAAAGTATATTTTGAGGCCTGTAATCCCTGCTACTCAGGATGCTAAAGGATGAGGATTCCAAGTTTCAGGCCAACCTGGGCAACTTAGCGAGAGCCTGTCTCAAAATAATAAAAAGGTCCCAGTACCAAAAAAAAAAAAATAGTAATAAAAGGAGGAGATAGAGCACCCTTGGGTTCAATCTCCGGTACCACCAAAGAAGAACCAACAGTATGTGGGCTTCAGGTGTGGGGCAGTGGTAAAGCACTCGCTTAGCAGGCGCAAGGTCCTGGGATCCCTGGCACTGAAACAAAAACCAACAAAAAAGGAATTCTAACTTGATACTTGATTTTCTCACAAACTTATGATTAGTATGCTACTTTAATCGTGTATTTATTGTTGAAGCAACTTTTAGTCTTAGATACAGCACAGTGTGAACAAAGTTAGAAATAGAAGAATAAAAATTCAACAGGCAATGTGTAGTCAAACTGTTAACAAACCAGGAAAGATTCAATTAAACTCCCAGAGAATGTATCACCTTTCAAAGTACAGTTTACTATTGCTAGTAATTATAAATGTACTTATTTATTTACTTTTATAGCAAAATATTGGAAGTGGCCTATATGTCCAGCAGCAGATGAATGGATAAATACAATGTGGTATTTATACATAATGGAGTACTACTCTGCCATAAAGAAGGACAGATGATTCACTTGGAGGAAAATGGATGCACCTTGACACCATGATGTTAAGTGAAATAAGTCAGACACACAAACTTGAATATCACAGGTTTCTCTTACATGAGAAACCCAAATTATAAATAAAGAGAAAAATAAAAGATAACAAGTAGGGAGACAGATCTATTTCAAATGGGAAGAGGATTAAGGAATGAAAGAAGGGGGAAGGAAGGAGGAGGGGATGAGAAAGAATTGAGATGTGTTATGTACATGTACCAACTCCACACAAGGAGTGTAATCTTTGTACAATACAGATATACTAATAAAAACAAAAAAAAATATCTAAAAGGGTTTTTTTTCCCCCAGTACCAAGAATTGAACTCAGTACCTTTCCCTTGCTGGGCAGATGCAGCTCCACTGAGCTACATCCCCAGCTCTTAAGTGGGTTTTAAGTACTGGGGATTGAACCCAGGGCCTTTGCACTGAGCTACATCCTCTCAGCCCTTTTTATTTTTTGAGATGTGTTTTTGCTGAATTGCCCAGGCTGGGCTAGAACTTGTAATCCTCTTGCTTCATCCTCCCAAAGTGCTGGGATTACAGGTGTGTGCCACCATGCCTGGCAAATTTTTGAGACAATATACTTAAAACTTCCTGAACTGGGCTGGGGATTTAGCTCAGTGGCACCACCCCTGCCTCGCAAATGAAAGGTCCTGAGTTAGATCCCCAGTACCAAAAACAAAAAACCTTCCTGAACTATAAAAACTGCAGCATCTTTTAGTTCTTGCCCATTTATAAAACATAAGTAAGTGAGACTAGGAGAAACTATATTTAATATAGTGAAGCAGAGCTAGGGGCTGTGTTGTCTGGTTCAGGGTTCCCCACAGTATGAGTAGCTATGGCCAAACAAACATGTTCCAAAACAATGTGTGAATGAAAAATGATAGCCCACAAAATAATTACTTCAGTGTTGTGAACCCTGATGTAGCTCATTCTTCAGACCTTGTTTCTTTTTCTTGTTTTTTAAATGTATTGCAGAAGTGGAAATGAGCTACACAAAATAGGCAGTAATGCTACTGTGTGGTAGGAGGGCTATCCCTCCTAGAAACACTGCCTGCACCCTAAGCCCATGAACCCTGGCCTCAGCCTTCAGCATTTGAAAGTTACCTTTCCACATTCAGATCCTGGATGTGCTTCTGGTTTTGTAATAAAGTCATGAGCAGTGTTAGTGCAGCCAGCAATTACCTTTCTGCCTTTTATCTTAAATTGAAGCTGCTAGAGCAGCATCAATTAGCAGGAAATAATTCTAAGAAAGTCTTTCATTTAATTTTCTTTTATACTTAAAAATGAAAATATATTTAGCTTCTCCAAATATTTACTTGTACGTGATCCATTTGTTAATGGATGTCATACTTCTATTAAAAACACACCCACATGTATATATGTGTGTGTGTGTGAGTGTATCTGACATTAAAAACATGTTCCTATTGCCTAGTTTTAAGAAATTGCTTTGAAGATTAAAGACTGAATGATAATTTAGGAATATTTTAAGTGTTCATTATTTTTATAAATTCATAATTCAGAAAGATTTTATTGGAAGGAAAAACTAAATATAATTTTCCCCAAGCTTCATATTTATACAACAGATTAACAACTGGTATAATCTAATGATTGAAAAGGTCCATTGGCCCCAAACCATCTCAACTAAAATTTCCAACTAGTAGAATTATTTCTTTGGGTAAAAGGAATATCCCCATTAGAAGAAGTAATTACGCCCGTGTTTTACAAAGATTGCATTAGATGGAGCAAGTTTTGTTGGAGTTTTGTTTTGAGACAGGGTCTCATTATATAACTCAGGGTTAGGGTTTTGGCCTTGAACTCTCAATCCTCCTGCCTCAGCCTCTTGAGGTTACAAACATGCAACACCATGCCTGTCAGGGTATGTTTTAATAGTCTTGAAGGCCCAGGGATTTAGCTCAGTGGCACTGGCGCAAGGTCCTGAGTTTGATGCCCAGTACCAAAAAATAAATAAAAATAAATAATTTAGTCTTGGTGAAGACCCAGAGGAAGAGGGGAAGGTAGAAATTCTTGTTGGAAGACAAGAAAGCTACTCCCCACCTGGGGCTCCAAAAGGTTTTAGTTTTTGTTTTTGTTTTGATACCGGGTATCTAACTCAGGACCTTGCACTTTCGAGGCAGGCGGGAGCATCACTGAGCTAAATCCCTGGCCCCTCAAAAGAAGGTTTTAGGCTAGAGTTGGCGAACCTTTTACAGACTGAGTGCCCAAACTGCAACCACCCAAAACCCACTTGTTCATTGCAAAGTGCCAACACTGCAATTAAACCTGGAAACTGAGATTTTAGTTTAGAAAAAACAATTCATACATTAACATCTTTTGTCTTAAAAGAAAAATAAATAAATGTGTGCCATAGGTTCAACACCACTGGTTTAGGCTGTGGGAAAGGCAGGCAAAGCCTTTACTTGATAATTATGAAATGCTCGCTTAGAGGAGAGCCTTATTTAAAGATGTAGTACTATAGTCATCTGAATTGTAAAAGGGATATTATATAAGATGGAGGATGCCATTTTTTGAGCCTAATATCAAAATGTTTGCAAAATAATTTGGCACCTTCACTTTTTCCAGTATGGGAGTGCAGTCCACAAAATAGTCTAGGTGAAGTCTTGGATGGGTTCTTGGCAAGAATACAAGGTGGCTTTATATAGCTCATCTCTGACGCTTTCATTGAGTGTCTGAAAGCAAAGGGAGGGTTTGCGGACCTTGATTAAAATAGGGAAGTAACCCAGTGACTTAACAGGCACGTTGTGGAATTTGAATGGTAAAAAAAAAGCCCTTGGTCATTGATTTTTCAGCCATGGGAATAACCAGTTGCTTGTTGTGTGTTTTGTCAAAGTGCCTAGGCCAAGTGGTCAGCCTGATGGTTACCTGCTGCCTCTGTTACAGCTTCCATGTCCTTTGTTGTTGCCCGGCTGGTCAGCTGTGTGAACAGTGCCTAGGGCACCAGCATGCCCTGGGGGGGCTAAGTGCTGCCAGATGTAGGGAGCAAGGGTTGATTCACAGGCCCCGAATTTCAATAGCTCATTTTACCTGTTTTCTTTTGGTTTTAGGTTTCATTCTTCAAGAAAAATCCATTTGGAGTTGGATTTTCCCCTCCTTCAAATTGTAGTCTTATCTTGTTACCTCTAATCTCTCAGCCCCATCCCACGTTCAAAAATGAAAGTGTGAGACTAAAAAAGTGGAGGGGTCATGTCTTTTATTAAGTCTGAGTGATTAGTATTTCTATCTTATGATAAAAATTAGAGATACAACTAGTGGATTATAGTATGCGAGAAATGCAGACAAATAAATACCTGTGACAAATAAATTACAAGGCAAACAATACAAATTAACTTATTAAAACTGGACTACGAAATAGGTCAATCAAATGCAACAGACCTTATTTAGGTCCTATTTTAGTCAACTGTCTGTTCTTAAAAAGACAAAAGGAGAGTATCTGAAGACTGATCAAATATTTGATGATCCTAAGGAAGTACTATTGGTTTTTTTAAGGTATGGTAATATATTGTGAAATCATTTTTTAAAATCTTCCTCTTTTAGATATATTAAAATAAATATTCATAAATGAAATTATATGATGTCTGAGATTGGCTTCAAAGTAATGTAATGGAAGAGGGAATAGTTTAGCTGAAACAAGATGGGCTGCCGTAAAACACTGAACTGGCTTTTAGGTACATAGGGGCTTATTACATTTATGTCTACTTTTGTGGGTGTTTGACATTTTCTGTAATAAAAAGATTTTGTTGTTGTTGTTTTAATAGGCTTTTTAGGGTTTTTAATAGGCTTTAATAGGCTGAGGTTTGAAACCCAGATTTGCCACTTGTAACTTTGGGGTTTGGACAAATTTCTTAACCTCCTTGCGCTTCAGCTTTGTTATTTTGGGATTTCTTTTGTCTGTAAAACAGGTACAAGGATATTGTCCAGTTTACCTTATACAAGTTGTTGGACAAAATTAGATAATATATATGAAGTTTCTTTGTAAATTACTACAAATAATATCAGTCATGCTATTTGTAAGTTCTCAAAAAGATAGTTTTCTTGCTAAGAAAATTTAGTAGCTTTTTCTTTGTGAACAAGCATTATTCCAGCTATCAATTAAAATATCAGTTTTAAAAGCTCTAGAATAAGATCATAGTTATTATCCATAAAGGGTATTAACTAGTTTATAGTAAGAGAGTAATTCCAAGAATTCATTTTTTAAAAATTTTACAAATAAAATGTCTTGTGGCCTAGTCAACTGAAGACAGTATAGCCAATTTATACTATTAATGTTTTCACTGTATATTGAGTTGTGAATTATTACTGATTTATTTTCCCTAATTTAAAAAATATTTGTATTTAAAGTAATAATGAATATTTTAAATTTCTTGCATCATGATATACAGACCTGATTGCTGGAATACTTTGTTTTGTTTTCTAGTTCTAGCTTTCTTTCTTTTTACTTTCCTTCCTTCTTCCTCCTTTCTATTTTACTGTGAAATATGTAAGAAAGAAAATGTGTAAAACAAACGTGTACTTTCAAAAAATTTTTAGAAAAAAAATTTTTTAGAGAAATTAAGTGATTTATTTCAGTTTATCCAGCAGTTGACTGACAGGGCCAAAATTCAAATCTAGGTTCTGTTTGAAAAAACTGCACTCAAGGTTACTACTTTGCTAGCCAAATTTTTTAACATTCAGCTGAAGACCGGAACACAACTGAAAAGGAGGACATGTAAACCAAAGGTATCGACTTAATGCACAAAGCTCATCAAAACCATTGTACATAGCCTGGAGGTGCAGCTCAGTGGCAGAGCATTTGTCCTGCATGCCAGAGACCCCGGGTTGCATCCCCAGCACTGGAAAAACAAAACAAAACAAAACAAAAACACCTGACCGTATAGCAAACCAGAACATTTCTTTTATTGCATTTCAAGCAGTATCTACCGTGTCCTCTTGAAGGAGGCAATGCCCCATCTAAAGATTCAAATATTTTCAGCTCCATGTCTCATTCTCCTGAACAAAATAAGACAAACCAGAAGCAACCCTCCCCATGGCCTGTTTCCATTTGGGGCCTTTGGTGAATCATCGCCTTCGGGAGGAGTCTGCTGAGCACCTAGGAAGGCTGCATTCTCCTGCCTGCAGCGGGCACCACTAAGCCTTAAGCATGAGTTTCTCTGGGAGGCTGAGGCAGGAGAGTCATAAGTTCATGTCCAGCCTAGGCAACTTAGTGACTTAGCAAAACGTTGTCTCAAAAAAGAGAAAAAGGACTGGGAATATAGTTCAGTGTGAAAGCCCTGAGTTCAATCCTCAGTAAGGACCAAAAAAAAAAAATGTTTTCCTTATGCTTTAAACAAGCAAACAAACTATACAGGAGTGTAGTTATATTTTTTCATTCTTATTTCCTTGATGAGAATTTGCTGTATTCCTTAAGCAAAAGTCTCTCCCCAGGCATTTAGACAAATATACAGTTTAATAAGTATAAAACACATACTAATTACCTGTGTATGAGGTATAAAAAATATGCCGTTTTGGGCCGGGGATTTAGCTCAGTGGTTCCACCACCTGCCTTGCAAGTGCAAGATCCCGAGTTCAATCCCCGGTACCAAAAAAAAAATGCTGTTTAAATTTTTTAAAGTTATCACAGTAGGGACCGGAGATTTAGCTCAGTGGTGCCGCCACCTGCCTCGCAAGTGAAAGGTCCTGAGTTCGATCCCCAGTACTAAAAAAAAAAAAAAATCACAGAAGACACATTGCTATTAATCCCCGTCAAAATACTCCCCTCTTGCTGGGCATGGTGGCGGACACCTGTAATCCCAGCACTCGAGAGACCGAAGCAGGAGGATTGCTGAGAATTTGAGCCAGCTTGGGCTATATAGTGAGTTCAAGGCCAGCCTGAACCACACACCAAGACTCTATCTCCAAAAAAACCACAAACAACTCCCCTCTCACTTCAAGCATACTTACCCTATCAATCTTGCCACTTTCTGAAGCAGTTCTAAAAGTCTTCTTTCGTGAATGTCTTTAGTTGTGCTGTTATGGCTGCCTCAATGTCCTGAATTGATTCAAAATGTTTACCTTTCATATTCACTTTTACTTTGAGGAAGAGCCACAAGTCACACAGTGCCAGATCCAGTGAGTAAGGTGGGTGAGGACACACTGTAATGTTTTCACAAGCCTGCCTTTCTGTTGGATGACATATAGCAACCACATCCACTGTATTTTTTGAACCTACTTTGTTTAAAAAAAAAAATTCATGAAAGAAGACTTCCAGAACTTCTTCAAAAAAGTGGCAAGAACAATGAGATGAGTATGTGTGAAGTGAGGGAGAGTATTTTGAGGGGGATTAATGGCAATGTGTCTTTTACTGTAATAAATTTTTTTATTTAAATGTATTTTAATCACATCTTGTACTTGTTTTGAAAAGGCAGAACATTGCCAGCACCTCAGTCCACCTCTGCATGTCCCTTCCCAGTCCAAACCCCTACCATCGCCCAGGTGACCACTTTACCAATTTTCTTCTTTGCTTTCTTTTATTGTTTTACCCCCTATATACAGATTCCTAAACACTGATTTTATATGTTGAAAATCTATTCATGCTATTGCCTGTAATTGTAGTTCATTCATTCTGGTTGCCATATAGTCTTCCATTTTATAACCTGTCCATCCTATACTGTTGATGGACATTTGGTTGTTTCTACTTTTTTCGATTACAAGCATTCTTTTGTGTGTCTTTTGGTACTTCTTTATGTATTTCTATTATGTATATGCCTCAGATTGAACTTGCAACTTTATATTGACAGACAGTTCCTCAAAGTGGTTATACCAGTAAACACCCTCCAGCAGAATTTGAATTTTTGTTGCTCCACATCCTTACCTGTACTTGGTATTGTCAGACTTTTTAAATGCTTTCTCTTACAATGTTATTAGTAAAACAGCATAGATAAAATAGTTCACTGTTGTCTGTAACTCATATGTACTTGTAACTTAAAACTCCAGGTTTTATTTGGAGACTCTGTGTGTGTAGGGAAGTATTTCAGAGGTGCTGTAAACTCCTTCTGGACATTTATAGCTACTTGCTAAGTTACATTTTCCTGTGTAGCAAACAGTACTCCAACAATCAGGAAAAATAAAGGTATAGGTTTAAAAAAGCAGAGAGCATTTTTGTACTTTTTCATTCCTTGTGATAGTCAATGAGTAACGAGTGACAGCTCAGCTTACTGACTGCTGTGTGCCTGCTGTTGTGCTGGTGAGAACTTAACCTGTAAAGGCTTACTTTATCCTTATAAAGAAACTGAAGCATGAAGCAGTTAAGTAGCTTGCAGAAGGTGGTCCAGCTAGTAGATCAGAGAGCCAGAACAGAAGCTCCCAGTCCAGTTCTACTGGCTCCATCTGAGTTACAAACACCTGGGTCTTGGTGAGCTCTGGTCAGAGTGACATCAGTCCTCCAGAGCCACCGTGTTTCCTGCCAGGGGCTGCGCTGGGGCTTGAGGTGTTCTTTGTGGTATGAAGGTGCTAGGTGAGCAGAGCTATGTGAACTTCAGGAAGTGGGAAGCAGTGTGAGGACCCTGGCTCTGTAGGCTGCACGGGTATCATGAGGAGTGCAACCTGGCCTGTCTCTCTTCTCTTTGTGCTCAGGGACATCAGCCTCCATCCTCCTTCCACTTGAATGTGGAAGGAAGGGGCTGAGAACAAGTGGTAGGAATCTCCAAAATGGACTTTCCCCCTTTTCCTACTTGTCCAACAGTCTGGAACATTTTCCTTGAGACTGTTGTGAGGGCTGTGGAGTGGCTCAGTGGTAGAGTGCTTTCTTACCATGTCCCAGGTTCAATTTCAACTACTAGGGGAAGAAAAGAAAGAAAGAAAAGGAAAAAAGAAAAGAAACTATTTTGTAAATGGCACCAGTATTCTCTGTAAAAACCCCTAACATTGCTAAAATATGGGTTTACAGCTGAAGTGTTCCTTAGTTTGTTGTTTTCTTTGCAAATGTGTAGAATTTCAGTTATCTTATGGATAAATGGGCTAACCTAAGGGCTTAGCCACATTGTTCATGTAGGAAAATGCATTCCAAATCATTAAGACCACATATTTATCTTAGTGTAGAACTGACTTTATCCACAATATAGATCACTGCCTGCCTGAATACCCCACTCCAAACAAACTGAACAGCACCATCACTTCTTTGATGGTGAACTGAAAAACATCTCTAATAAGATAGTTATTTTCTACAGATACAGTATGGACTGGGACTAAATTTTAATTAGCCAAAATAGTTTTTAAAATTATAGCAATACACAAATTCATCTGTTTTTCATTTGTCACATATGGATTTTTATTTATCGATGTTCCTAAGACGTGGAAGCATACTAATGTAGCTGCCTAAACCACATGTAGATCTTCAGACTTGTGTGGCAAAAGGAATGATAATTATGATCTGCTTCGGGCTATAGGCTAGGATAATTCAAAAGGAAACATGTCTTACTAATACGAAGAGCTCATAAATTCTCAATGTCGGTTTGTCACTTGCATAGTCAGGCTGGTTGGCTAGAGGCAAAGAGACTAGGGTTACATAATATTTATGAGGTCTGAAGTCAGCCGTCACCAAACCAAATGTGGCCAGACTTTGAGACTGCTCATGAGAGGGAGGGTTGTGGTGTCAGAGCTGTGGGCTTGAGAACAGGGTCGATTTGGTCGCGGCGAGACATTGGTGATAAGTGTAAATTCTGTCTGTTTTCACCCACTGCTACCTCCTTTGCAGGATTTGTAGCCTTCCTGTTTTATACTTACCTGAGAGGCCCCATACCATTCAGTAAAAATCTGCTTGTCATCTAATGTTTTGTAACACAGACACTGAGGTGGAACTTCCCTCACCCTGCTGTATTTCTCCAGCCCTTTTAGTGCTGAAATTTGTGGCAACTTCTTGTCTTACTGTATCACTCATCACAATGGCCAACCCTAAAACACTCAGATCGCAGCCAGTGCCTTAGAGCACACCGTCCTCAGAAACACTCAAGTAGCCAGACTCGGGCTCCCTTTGGGCCTCTAGTGTACTTTAGGAGTTTGACTTGAACAATACAGTGAATGAACAACTGCAAAACTGGGCCCCAGGACTATTCCCAAGAAGCATGTGTGGCCATGAACTGCAAATTGGAACTGTGTAAAAATCTATATGGTTTCTACCATCAATAAGCACTAGTCCCAAGCCATGTGTGGTAATGCTCGCCCATAATCCCAGCACATAGGAGGCTGATGCAGGAGAACTGCAGAGTTCAAGGCCATCTGGGGCTATATACATTGTGAGTTGAAGTCCAGCCTGAACTATAAAGTAAGACCCTGTCCCAAAAAACAAAAGCAGAAATTAAAACAAAACACATACATACACACACACACACACACACACACACACACACACACACACACATACACACACACACAAGGAAAAGAAGTACTAGTCCTGGGGCTGCTCTAACTTACAGCCCAGAACCTGATGGCCTTTTTTTTTTTGGTACTGGGGATTGAACTTGGGACCTTGTTGATGCCCATTTCATTTCATTTCATTTCATTTCATTCATTCATTCATTCATTCATTCATTCATTTATTTATTTATTTATTTGGTACCAGGGATCGAACTCGGGTCCTTGCGCTTGCGCAGCAGGTGGCAAAACCACTGAGCTAAATCCCTGGCCCCAGATGCCCATTTTAAATGCCTTGCTTTCCACATATAAGCAGAATGTCCCAGATTAAAAAACAAATAACTTCCATTTCCAAGAGTTCTTAGAATTGTTTAGGAAAAACGATTTTTTAAAGTGCTGAATTGCTGGGCGTGGTGGCATATGCCTGTAACCCCAGCACTCGGAAGACTGAGGCAGGAGGATTGCTGTGAGTTTGAGGTCAGCCTGGGCTCCATACTGAGTTGAAGGTCAGCCTGGACTACAGAGCGAGACCCTGCTTCAAAAAAATAGTGTTGAGTCAGATACTTACAAATGTTCATATTATTGAAAAGTTCAAGTATAGTTAAGACCAGAGAAAAGGGTATAATGAAATCAGTCCTCTGTGCTATAACCTGTGGAAATATTATTAATGGAAAAAAATTTCTTTCTATCTACTACTGTATATAGTACAGCGATTTTCCAAACTAGGAGGCTTCCCATGTAGTATTCTGAAACCCAAGGCGGAAAATGTATCAGGAGTGCATTGGCCCTAAGGGAGCAATGGTGAGAGGACCCTCCACATACACACTGTTCGAGATCCATTGCTGTTCCCAGGGGGAGATCAAACTAAATAGGAAAGGGTCCTAGGAGCTAGAGGTGTACAGAGTCCTGTCTAGCAGGCTGGTTAATCTGTTGTTACATTTATTCTTGTTTATAGTTCTTGATCCCTTTTGCTGTTACAAGACTGGTGGGCGGGGAGGGAAGGGTTGTAATCAGTTGCCCCTTCCTTCATGCCCTACTGTGCTGACACCCACAGGTAGTTATAAAGGGGCTGAATGAGTCTGGCAAGATGCAAGGCATCTAAAAGAACCACCTGTGTGGTCATCATTGGCTAAAAGTACGGATGCACATGCCCTCTCCATCTAAGGGAATGCTATGAAACCACCACAGAGATCATAGTGATCTCTATTTTTTTGTCAGAATCAGCCAGCCCAACCATCACATAATTTAGAACACAGACACAGCTGAACTATAAAAGTAGAGTAAGTGTAGAATAAGAATAAGAAGTCTAGCTAGGTGTGGTGGGCATGCCTGTAATCCCAGGACTCAGGAGTCCGAGTCAAGAGGATCACTGCAAGTTCAAGGCCAGCCTGGGCTACATAGCAAGACCCTGTGTCAAAAAACCAAAACAAAATGAAACAGAAAAAGAACTCCAAAGAAGTTCTAATTGCTTCTTGCTGAAGATTAGACTGTCACTTTTTTTTCCCTCAGTCAAATACCTTTAATCCACCACTACTGTGGCCATAATGATAACATCTCCCAAATTTTATTTTTTACTGGTAGTCTTCCAGAATAGAGCTCTTAACTGTTTTTGTGCTGAAGGTGCCTGTGGTAAGCTGGGAAGGCCCTTCCCAGGATCATGTTCTCACATGCATAAAATGAACACACAGAATTAAAAAAGAAACCCATGCTACCAAACTACAGTCAGACAGATATTTTAAAAACAAATATGTGGCACAGTGGTACAGTTATACATATGTTCTTTATTAATGCATTAAGTCGAAGTCTGGTGCCAGGTCCAAAAGAATAAGATAACTTTGAACTTTTGATGAGTGTATGGAAGGTAAATAATTGTCATGAAGATTTGAAAACATTTGTGATTTCTCCTCATGGCATGGCTACTAATATCCTGTGATCTGTTGAGCTTCTCATAATAGAAGACTGTGCTTAATTTTATTTCAGCTGCCACTTTTTTTTGAAGGAAATATTTTAAATATAAAACCCTTCCTGCCGGGCCGGGGATTTAGCTCAGTGGTTCCCGCGCCTGCCTCGAAAGCGCAAGGTCCCGAGTTCAATCTCCAGTACCAAAAAAACACCCTTCCTGGGGCCGGGAATTTAGCTCAGTGGTGCCATGCTTGCCTTGCAAGCGCAAGGTCCTGAGTTCGATCCCTGGTATCAAAAAAAACACCCCTTCCCTCCCATGATCTACTTTGGTGGGGTGGGGGTGGGGGGTTGCTTTGCTGGCACTTCCAGCACCTGTTAGTCCACCCAGTCTAGCACCTCATATTTGGGAAGAGGGAAATGATGTCTGGGGAGAGGCAAAATGAGAGAGGGACGAGCTGGCAGTGGTAGAAAGTCTAACTCCATGCAATCCCAGCTCACTACTCTCCAGTGGAGAAAGTACATGAGTCTATTTGTTGATTTTTGGAATATTTAGGAGCATCAAAATAGGGCACTAGAGTATTCAATTTTAAAAATGAACTTTTTAAAAGAAAATTTAGGTTTTTAAAGAAAAATTAGTTTAATATTATATAAAAATTACTGTACGTATTACATTCCATTACAAAACTTCCACTTATAATAACAACCAAGAAGATAAAAATTCTTAGGAATAGGCAAAACCATGTCTCAAAAAAAGAAAAAGGAGTAGGGATGTAGCTCAACAGTAGACCTCCCCTGGATTTGATTCCTAATACTGCAAAAAAAAAAAGTGCAGAACCTACATGAAGAAAGCATAGCTGGGCTGGTGGTGCATGCCTGTAATCCGAGCACTCTGGGAAACTGAGGCAGAAGAATCACAAGTTGGAGCTTGGGCAATTTAGCAATTGAGACCCCGTCTCAAAATGAAAAAATTTAAGCCGGGCATTGTGGCTCATGCCTGAAATCTGAGCACTCAGGAGGCTGAGGCAAGAGTATCACTGTGAGTTCAAGGCCAGCCTGGTTTACATAGCGAGTTCCCTAAACTACATAGTGCAACCCTGTCTCAAAAAAAGAACAAATGAATGAATGAGTGAATGGGGGATAGGTCAGTGCAAAAGCCTGGCTTCAATCCCTAGTACCACAAAACAAATAACAGCTATAAAACCCCACACCAGTAAGTTTCTACTGAGGGACATGACTGCAGTTAACTGTGAAGACCTCTCTTAAATAAGACAACCAAATTTTGGTTCTGTTTTTTGGTTCTGTTTTTGTTTTTGTTTTGAGGCACGGTTTTACTTATGTAGTCCCAGGTGGCCTTGAACTTGAGAACCACCTGCCTCAGCTTCCTGAGTTCTGGAATTACAAGCAAGTGCCTCCATGCCTGGCTTTGATAACTATATAAAGAGTCCACCAGGGCCAGGGATTTAGCTCAGTGGTTCTGGCGCTTGCCTTGCAAGAGCAAGGTCCCGAGTTCAATCCCCGGTACCTCCCCCCCGCCCAAAAAAAGAGTCCACCAAAAAAATATATATATATGCACTTCAGGAAAAGAAAAATAGTGACTGTCTGGAAGCTAATGACCACCACTTTGAGTACCTCTTATAATTGTAGAGGTCAGAGGTAACTTGCATTAATGTCATGATGTCTCAATAAATTTAGTATTAAAATATCTATACTTTTTTTCTTTTCCTGAAGTGTATATATACTTTTTTGGTGGACTCTTTATTTAAAAAATCATATTCTCCCTCATGTAATACATAAATCCAGTTGTATGGCAAAAACCACTTTAAACATAGTTGAAATGCAAATAACAAATAAAAATATATCATGCACAAATGTTTAATGTTTCTAATTCACAGGGCACTCTTTTTTTTTTTTTTTTTTTTTGGTACTGGGGGTCGAACTCAGGACCTTGTGCTTGCAAGGCAGGTGGCAGAACCACCGAGCCAAATCCCCGACCCTCACAGGGCACTCTTAAAAATAAGTCAGATAAAAAAACAACCCAAGAGGCCTAACTGGGAACTTGACAAAACAGGAATATACAAATAAACACAGGAGGGCCGGGGATTTAGCTCAGTGGTTCCGTCGCTTGCCTTGCAAGTCGAAGGACCTGAGTTCGATCCCTGGTACCAAAAAAAAAAAAAAACCAACAAAAAAACCCCAAGTAAACACAGGAAAGAATCTTCGGCCTCAGTGGTATCTGATAAAAATAAGTAAAAGCAAGAGACCACACATATGCTATTTTCATAAATCAGAAACAAAACCAAACCAACCCTGGGGCTTCCGCCGGGGGGGGGGGGGCTCTGGCCTTTCGGGAAAGGGCAGAGCATGTGCACTTGGGAGGATGGCGAAGACGGATGCTAGTGGACAACAGTGTCCTCTTCCCGGCTGCCCCCGCCTCACCCAGGGGCTGTCTGGAGGAGATGATGGTGTGTGGCCCCCTCCTTTTATTAGAAAGTGCTGGATTCATAAGGAACGGCTGGCCAGACGGTCATCCAGAACAGGTTGACCAGCCAACATGTCACCCCTCCTCACCAGACCCAGTGCAGAGGTCTGCTGTGGCATCAGCAGGAAGAGCAAAGTGGATTTGCTGTTTGTAAATTCACATCGTGGCTACTCCTTTTTAGCTACGCTTTTTTTTTTTTTTTGGTACCAGGGATCGAACTCTGGACCTTGGCGCTTGTGAGGCAGGCGGCGGCACCACTGAGCTAAATCCCCGGCCCTCTTTAGGTACTCTTTTGACTCAGGGCTGGGGAAGATTCGCAACTATTTCTAAAGGCCGCTTCTGTAAACACCCCGCAACACACACACACACACACACACACACACACACACACACACACACTCTCTCTCTCTCTCTCTCTCTCTCTCTCTCTCTCTCTCTCTCTCTGCTTCTCTTCCTCGACTTTTATTCTTTTTTCTTGAATGGAAAAGGTTTTTTTAGATTTCAATTTTTTTTAAATTACCATTTGGTATCTTGGAAATCTGTCTCTGGGTGTTCACTTGGACTCTGAAAATAGAGCTAGGATCTTGAAGTACTTTCTGAATAAATAATGATACACATTTTCAAAGTCTGTAACTTCCTTCTCCCTAACCACATCCTAGATAACCCACCAATGGCGAGTGTCACTTGTGTGAATATATTCTCTAGTTTTAGTTTTCAAGGCCTTTTTTTCTTTTCTTTTTTCTTTTCTTTTCTTTTCTTTCTTTTCTTTCTTTTTTTCCTTCTCCTTCTTCTTCTCCTCCTTTCTCCTTTCTCCTTTTCATTCTAGCTGTCTGGATGATCAATGTGACTAGGAAAGTACTGTTGACCCATTTATATCATGTCAAACAACATCCATTGCTCATCTACATAATGAAATACACACTGAATATTACAGCTTAAGTGTGGGAGCCAGTGAACTACCAAATAATGTTTTAGTCATTTAGGTTATGAAATAAACTATATGACATTGGATCTAACTGTGGCATTAAACATTAAACTATTCAGTGGTAATTGTCAGTGAAAATCACTTATAAGCCAAAACAAGAAAAAGCATTTCTGCTTTAGTAGTCAATTAGAGGATGTAGGGGTGGTTGTATGCAACAGTGTGAGTTTAAGAAAAATCTTTCTGTCAAAGTGCATTTTAATATTACTTGATTATTACAGGATTCATTGTAAATAGTTGAGGTTTTTTTTAGTTGCTAATCAGTGGTTGTGAAAATAACAATTTGACGTTTTTATCATAGTTTTATTAAGTTGCTCTTTGAAAAATTTTAAAGACAACTAATTTGTATTTGAAACTATTTTGATCAATGATCTGATAACAAAGATAAGCTTTGACAGCTTTGGAAGCAGTTAAATTTTGTAAGGACATCATTTCCACAGCATTTAAGTAAATGCAGAATTTAAAGGCTATCAGGTTTCCATGGTTACACCTTTCCAAGTTATTTTGTGTATTGTGTAAATAGGTCTGTGAGTCACTGATAATTATTTGTTTTTTTGTTTGTTCTGTTGGTAATTCTGTGTTTAGCTGAATCTAATACAGTTCACACAGTGTGCTTTGGTTTATGTATATTTTAGTGTTTGTGATTGACAGTGATTGAGCATTTCTTATGGCGTGCTTGCTTTTTTTGTCATAAATGATGTATGTTGGTAGTGCTTGAAATGTAAATAAGTTCTTCCTGTATCACTGTTTAATAAACAGGAATTTTATGCAAAGAAGACTTCCTGGTACATTAAAGGTTTGGCGAGCTCTAGAATATTTCTATTAAACAGATTTTATACCAAGACAAATATGTTTGAATTCTTACCAATTTTAACTTACTGAGGTTACCAAGGACAACATAACAGTTTATGGGTAAGCACTACATCGACTGGGTACTATTTAGTAACAAAATAAAAATAGTATTCTGGGGCTGGAAATATTTCAGTGATAGAGTGCTGTGCTTGCCTACCATGTAGACGTGTGCCATCTCTTGGGTTTGATCCTCAGTGCCCTCCCCCAAATAAAGCAATATTCTGATTTAACTTTTTTTTGAGGTATTAAGGGATTGAATCCAGGGTCACTCAACCACTGAGCTACATCCCCAGACCTGTTTGAGACTGACTCTCACTAATCTGCCCAGGCTGGTATTGAACCTGTAATCCACCTGCTTTAGCCTCCATAGTAGCTGGGATTACAGAAATGGACCACCATGCCTGGTGCCAATAACTTTGTGTATGGGGTTGAGGTGTAGCTTAGTGGTAGAGCACCTGCTTAGTTTGCACAATGGCAAGGATTCAATCTCCAGTACCACCGCCACCCGCAAAAGATAGTGAGCTTTACAGCAAATGTCTTCAGTGCAAGGTAGAATGTTTCCGTACTGTAATTTCTTCCATCCTACCCTTGGCACAACTTAAGAACGGTTCTATATACTAGTATGTTTAGAAGGATATGTTTCTTGAAAAAACCCAGGGTCTTATGCCTGTGAATGAAGGAAGAGATTTTCCTTAGTCCTTACCATCACTGTACTAACAAGGCCTTACCAGGAATTCTCAGCAAAACATCAAAATTAGGCTGTGCATAATTCTTACTACTGAGTTCAAGCCTTCTCTCAATAAATGACAATCAGGAGAATGCTATACAGTTTCTGCAGTCTTATTTGATGGTAGCCCTGTGATAAATTCAGGAGAGGCCTAGTGCTTTAAATATGGCTTTTTTTTTTTTTTTTTTTTTGGTGAGACAGGGTCTCCCTAATGTAGTTCAGGCTGGCCTTGAACTCACAGTGTAGCTCAGGCTGGCCTCAAACTCGCAATGTTCCTTCTGCCTCAGCCTCCCGAATGCTGGGATTACAGGTGTGCACCATCACACCTGGTTTAAGTATGAATTTTGAGTAGCAGTCTAGAACCCAGACTAGGATTTCATGCATTACTTTGTGTATTATCCAAAGGCACATTTTAAAGTTTTTACTGGTTTCTACCTACTGATTAGTCCATTTCAGAATGACTGCCTCTCAGTCAGGTAACCAGTAAAGGTAATTACCATTTATTAAGGGCTTACCTTGTACTGCTTTCTTTCTATTATGCAGTTCTTATAGCAATCCAACGAGGAAAGTATTATTCCTATTAACAAATGAGGAAACTAGAAAATTTAACTAACCTGTCCAAGTAAACCCATGAGTACTCAGAGAAGAAATCCCAGTTTAAACAAGAACTCAGATATAGAGCAAAGTATAAAATGTTTTAAATTCTACATGGTTTCTGTCATTTTACCCCAAAAGTGGCTCAGTTTCACTAGGCATTTGGGGCTTGGTTTTCTTTTTGCAACAGTCTGATAGAAGTATAGCTCAAAAAGTGTTCAATATACTTAACATTAGATAGTAAATATGTCTCAAATATTTAAAATATCAGGGCCAGGGACTTAGCTCAGTGGTGCCACCGCCTGCCTTGCAAGCACAAGGTCCTGGGTTCATCCCTGGTACCAAATAAATAAATAAAATAATAATAAAATATCAGATATTTCAGTACTGTAGCAGTATTGAAGACATTAATCTAAAAAAGACATGAATTTATCATTACATTAAGTGTGAATAATTTTGGTCCTCTGTGGTTTTCAAGTAATATTGTGTTTTCAGATATGAGAGGTAACCTACAATATACTGATAAAACATAAATATTTTGTTGTTGGTGGTAGTAGTTTTAATTCAAAATAAATAGTTAAGCATTCATATCTTTAAGAAAAAGAAAACAAAAAGAAGGGTTAGGTTGTAAGCAGGCTTCTGTAGAACTTACCTTTTAAAAAGGTAAGCATGTATCATTTTGATATATTTAATTTTTTGCATTAATGCCTAAAGTTATAGAATGATTATTCATATGGATGACCAAGTCACCCAGTTTAATTGAATATAAAATTATTATGGCAACATAGCTATACCAAATCCAAAAGGCTACCTTCAGAAAATTTGGAGCTTTTCCTTTTATTAAAAAGGCTACTATGTATTTTCTCTTTATTTTTCTGGTTGAAAATAATTCCTCGATGAGTGACCTTGACTTCTATTGTCTTGAATCTGTGTAATTTCAGCTATAGAAGCTTGAAAATACATTGTTTTTCTGAAGGTTTGGCTCTCTCATTTGAGGTTGTGATCATTAAACTACCTACCTACTTACCACTACTATTACTTGGTTGTATGACGAAACAAAATTCCCAAACTTGTCAAGATAATGCTGTAAGATTTATATTAAAATGTTTTCTTTGATTTCATGACTTTCATTTGAAGTTGTACAGTGAAGACATTCTCAGGAATTTATTAAGATAGGGTTTTGGGGGATATATTTTGTATTTGGTATTGCTACTACAGTTTTGATCAAAACTTGGAATTATTTTATAATTGTTTGCTTATGCAATGGTATAACTTTAAATGACTCATCAAAATAAATAAATTAATAAATGACAGGTAGAAAAGAAGGCAGGCATCCAAAAGTATACCTATGTCAGGCTCCACACAGAATTCAGTTGACACTGTTATAAAGTTAAGATTAAAATGCTCTCTTCAAGTCCCATAATTTAAAATATTAAAATCATACCTTTGATCATCATAAGCTATAAGCCCCCATATATTCTGTTATGGTGTATTTTAATCCAAAATAACTAATACTTTGAGTAATATTTTACATGACAGTATTTATGAGTGATGTATTTTTTTAAGAATTAAAGAAGGACTTTCTTACTATGTCAGGTTTTTAAAAAAAAAAACTCATGAGATTTTTATATGGATGCACTCTAAAATTGAGTTCCATGTGTGATTTCTGTGAAATTGCTCTTTCTGGTTCCTATTTGTGTGCTTTAATAAAAAATTCTTCTATTTTCCTCTTCTTAAACCTTAAGTGTGTGAGGTAACAGGAGTGTTTCTTTTAAGAGAGTTTGGAAAGTTGAAATTTGCCAGATGTTCCATGCTAACCTAGAAGGGTGCATTCTCTTTGTACCAGCATTGGGTGAAATTCTTTCCTGTTACTTTGACAGAACGTTTGGTTTGGGTTCATTTTGGTGTTGGGCTGCTACTCTGATCAGAGTAGCATGTCTTTTATTTGTTATTTAAATTATATTATGGCATCCAGAAAATCTGGCAAAGAAAATGATATTTTGATGACATTTTTCACAGGGCTCAACTGCAATGAATTATTACATTTTAACCACAGCTCTAATAAACAGCTCCTTTATTTCCCCTGGAAGGATACAATATTTCTTTGTCCAAGAAGTTGCCTGAGTATATGTATTGTTGAAGTGCTAAAAAGCTGCTTTTCTCTAAACTTTAGCTGAGGGACAATGGGATATGTTAAGAATATACTACTGTATTTCACTGTGACTCAGTGTTTTCTTATTAAACAGATGAATTTAGATTTAAATTTTGAAATTTCCTTATACAAATCAGTCATTTCTATGTAATATCCACTGGTCCACCAAATGATTTGCTTTTGGTTTTATACTTTGAGTCCTTACTGTAGTCTTTGGCATCCTTCCCCACCCATAGTTGGGCTGGCATGAAATAGTTTGTTTCCGAGGCCCACAAACATGAGTCCACATTATTAAGTAGGGAAGTTTACTGATCTGTGTTTCTCGAGTAGTTTGGGGTGTGTTTGTTTCCCAAGAAGTGGGGAATGCTTCTTGTTTAGCTATATATATATGGATCCTTGGGTTCTGGTGGTGTACATATATGAATAATCACAAATAGTCAGATTCAACTTTTGTAAAGAAATAAAATGAAGTATTCTCCTAAACCATTTCTGAACTTGTCGTTGATATTATGCTCTATCACTTGCTTTTAATAAATTTTTTAAAAGGAGGTGGGATGTAGCATAGAGCCCACTTCCTGATGGAGCCTTGAGGAAGGTCAGGTTTTGCTCTGACCTGGCACCATTCTTGGATGTTGTCATTAAGGGAAGAGGGTGCCCCCGGGCCACCATTCTTCCTTTCCCTGCTCGTGCTCTAAGTATGACTGACTTTCTAGCTCTTCTTTTGTAAAACCAGCACCCTCAGGCTTTGGATTATGGTTTCATGGTTTGTTCTGACAACCACAGGCTAGTTGTCTGTCTCCCCTTCATCTGGCCACATAGGTTTATTAGTGGTGGCCAGCCCTATTTTGGTATTCAGATGATGCATCCTCATAGAAATTGCCAACTTAGAATATTAAGCAAGTAAAATGATATTTCAGCATTAAAGTAAACTGTGACTTTTTTTGAACCTAAATATATTACACATTCTCTGTTTATTTCTGTGGAATCTTTATGACTATTGTAGCAGTCTTAGCTATAAATAACTACAAGGACAACACTGTTGGATGTCAAGTAGAATCTTTATTTCCACTCAACTATGTGCTTTATTTTGAGCATTAAAGAAAATGAGTTGTTTTCCAACACCTGCTTACCAACTGGGCCTGTGTGTCTTTAGAAATGTTTAATAAACATTGTAGCTTTATCATCCAAAGGTGGTTTCCAAGTGCTGTTAATTAGGCCCCAAACTAGTTCCTGTAGGTTTGTGAAAAAGATCTACTCTTCTCTCTGTAATGGCATCTTAGCTTGAAATCCAGGAAGCAGTGGTGTATGGTGTCCATATCCATGATTTCCTGAACTGGAGAAAAAGTGTGGAAAGCATCTGGGGAAAAGGAGGCTCTTTACCAGCTTGTTTCCTGTAAGTTCAATTGGAAGACCTTGTCTGTGCAAATAGATTTCAAAATAGAGCCTGCCCTTTGACTGTCTCCATAATTACATGGCTCGCTCTGTATTTTATTTGGCAGCCAGAGCAGTTAACCCCTGGAAGGAAGGGGCTGATGGCATGCCCAGCTTGGCTTCCCACATATGTCCATGGGAATGAATAAACCACTGTTTGGAGAAGCCCACAGCTAAAAACACACTAGAATAGTTTTTAATGGAACTGAAACTCTTTGGAAACAGATTTAATAATGTTTATTATGATTGGTTAAAAATTTTAACTTTGTCCTTAATGTCAGTTGTTGAGCAGTATTGTTTTTTAAAAAATTAGGAGTTGAGGGAATTCCTTGTTGCTTTGATGTAATCAACATCTGTCAACAGAATGAATTTGCTTTTGTTTAGATTCAAGGGGCCTTGTCCTTCAGCTTTGCCCAATCAGTATCTGCTTCAGCCTGGGGCATTCCCTAGTTGTGTGTTTTATTTTTTAATTTTTAGGTTTTCCTCCAATGAATGTATAGGTTATTTTTTGTGAAATGTGAGCTTCTCTTCTCTTTTATAGTTGCCTTGAAATGGAAGGAACCTTCAATTTTTCTCACTTACTTTTGAAACATTAAACAGCTTAGTACAGGATTAGAAAAATCAGTAAAAAAATTATATTGAGTGATACAGACTATTTAATTTTTCATTTGCAATATTTGCCCAAGTTATGAAACCTTTCGAGCAGACAGCATTTTAGGTCAAAAAATCTACGGCGTAGATGCATTTGCAGCGTTCTCTTGGACTTGAAGCAGTGCTCCTACTCTGGGTAATTGGTTAGAGTTCACGAAGTGTGATCTTTCCATAGTTCCCAATCAGCACTTTAAAAATGTATTCCTAGGGTACAGTCCATTCTGAGCCTACTGCAGAAAGCAACATTGTTAAACAGTAAAAAATATATCAGATGGCTATCACAAACTAAGTTGCTTTTTGGGGGGATAATACATTATTTGAGCAAATCATTTGGTTTAAAATTAAAATTTGCAATGAGTGTAAGAGCCATATTTAAAAATGAATTAGCAAAACGTTGTTTTCTCTCTTGGTAATCATAAATCATTTAAATTTGGCAAGCATTCCTCCCTTCATCCAAAATAATTGCCTCCATTTGTAAAATCAATTAGATGTTAATATGCTATAAATAATAGTTTTGTTACTAGACTTTGGCATTTGCTGATCATTATGAAAAAATATATCCAGTAAGACATTTTACAGGGTGTCTTTAAATTACATATTATCTCTGGTTGACATTGTTAGCTAATGTATAGTAGCACCAGGCTACTTTATTGTGTTGTTTCCTACCCAGATATTTGATCCCTTTGAAATGTAACGTAACTGAGGATTGATGGCCCGCTGCAGGGTGAAAGTGCTTCCCTGGAAACGTACAATGAAAAATATAGGTGTTGGTAGCTCACACTTGAGTACAAATGTACTTTGTTAGGTTTTACAACTGCTTAAAATAATAAGCATTTTAAATGTTTCTTTGAAAGTTCATTCAGACCTCTCCCTTAAAAATACTTGTTGACCAAAAGAAAAGTCACATTTTCAAGGGTAAAATCGGCTTAATTAAGGGTCATTAGTAAAGGTGCACATAAAAACCAAGGGCTCAGTGGGTGAAATGGAAGCATTTCATTATGTGGTATAGAATGCATGAGGAGATAACAATTAAAATGGACCCTGAGTAAGAGGCCAATAAGTACAGGGCATGTTGTGTGCAGCAACGTTAGTTATTTAAAGTGTACTCCTCCCTCCAGCAGACTTGCATTCTGCAGTCCCACCTTTCAGACTTAATCTGTAAAGGGAAATAAAAGGCAGCTTTTAGAAATTGGTGTTATTACCAAATATGAAAATATTTAAAACCATAGCCTAGATTTACATTCCAAATACAAACTTAAAATGTGAGAAATGTGCAGCAGAATCCAGAGGACATATAGCAATTTCAAGAGACATTCAAGCCTCACAGTGTGCTCCTCCGTGGAGCAAAGGAAGCAGTTGCCTATAATTTTCAGTGTTCAGCTCAAACTGGCTCTGATAGAATTTTGTAACACTGAAAATAATTCTTATTATTACCTTTGATGACAGTAAATATTCTAGTATTCATAACAAATAACGTATAGATTTACTGCCTGCAAAAACCCTGTATAGAGTTCCTGTTAGGTAATCAACAGTAACAACTCTCTGTGATCATTGCTTTCAAGACCAAATTAGTACCAAGCAACCCATTGCTGCTCCGTGCTCCCGTGCTACCCTGAGGTTTCTGATGATTTCCTAAACTTCAGATTAGTCCACTTGCCACTTGCAGTAATTAGTACGTACCTGGATCTTGTTTCCCCAAATAGCTTTACAGAAAGAGGTTGTGCTGTCCATCCTGGGTAAATGACAATGCAAACCTATCTCTGAGAATGGTCATCAAGGCACCAAATGAATGATATCATTGACAGGAGTAGCAACTTGAAAGTTAGATATACTTGTAAGGTAACAACACAGCTTTTACAAAGGAAAGAAATATAGAGACAACTACAGACCTTTTCTACAGTGCTCTATAGCTCTATATTAGGTATCCTTTCTCTAACCCTGAATGTAGTAGGAACTGGGATTTTAATTTTGCTCACTCTGCATTTGAAAATTTTAATTACTACTCATTAATTACAGTATGATAAACAAGACTGAGGTTCCCCCGTTTTCTCCCCCATGCTAATTGGAGGGCCATTCTTTTCTGAAGTTACCATGACTTCAGCCCATTTCTTCATTTAACCTGTGAAAACACTAGATTTTTTTTTTTCAGGTTTGTAATGAGTAGTTAGTGAAATAAACATGCCATTGTACCTTATTATCCTGTTATCTTGTAACAGCGTATATAGAGTATCTTATCAGATTGAAATAAAAGATTTCATTTCAAATACAAAAGTATCTTATGAAAATGGAATTGCTGAGAACCCTACAGAATCATAACTGTCAACAGGTTGGCTATGGTCAGGCTGTTTCTGATACTTAGAATTTTGCCATCCAGTTATGTGTGAATATGCTTGCATCTTTTTTGGTATGGAGCTCATCATTTGGCAGGACAGGTACACTGGCAGCACTGTTTGTTCAAAAAGTGAATGTCTCAAAAGCCTTATCCACTTATCCCAGTAGAGACTTGATGACTTCATACTTCAAGTGCATAGAAAAGATTCCCCCTATAATGACTGTGTACTTGAACTTGATAATACTGGTAAAGATAGTTTTTCTTTCATGTAATCTGTCACACTGAAAAAAATTTTCTTTAGTCCTGAAATTGATCAGATGCTACATAATCCCATTACCTGGATTGTAGCATGACAATGAAATGTTGCTGAATAAAGGCACAAATGTCAGAGCTACGATAATGAACCCCAACTTCCTCATAATACTAAGCCTATGTATCTCAGCAGGTAACATCTGTGAAGTGCTCAGCACAAATCTTGGCACCAGTCCACTGTTAACTGTTACTGCTTGAGGTCACATAGCTTCTGGTAAGGGCCAGGAGTCGAACTTCAACTCCAAGGTACCATCCAGTGTGTGTCACTCTGGCCCTTTTTCCATCACTCATATCACCTTCTGATGAATCCAGTGTATTTATGGATTTGCTGTTGTTTTCCTCCCTCCACCAGAATGGAGGCTCCACAAAGACAAGGATAGACCCTCTCTGTTCCCCATTGTATTCCCTGCATCCCAAGGGTGCCACATAGGATAAGTGCAGAGACTTACTAAATGAAAGAATACATTTAGAGACTCCAAATAAACATGCTCTAGAGTGGAGAAGGGAAAGGAAAAGAAGCATTTATAGAGCACTCATTTTTGTTGTTGTTGTTTTTGAGATTGTTGTTTGAGACAGGATCTTGCTGTGAACCCCAGCCTGGCCTCAAATGCACTGTCCTCCTGCCTCATCCTGCCTAGTGCTGTGATCACAGGCATGTGCCACTAGGAGCACACACATATAAATACATATACATATGTATGTTTCAGCTAACATTCACATCAGCCTTATAACAGAAAAAACATTATTCTCTTTTAACAGTGAAGAAAGTGGGGCTCAGAAATTTTGGTTATTCAGATCTGTCTTACTTCAGAAGTTCATGCTGTTTTTACTACCACAGTGCCTCCTAATTAGATTATCTAAGAATTTTCAGGGAAAAAGGTCTGGGGACATAGCTCAATAATAGAGACTTGCCTCGCATGCATGAGACCCCTGGGTTTAATTCTAAGTACTGCCAAAAAAACCTTCATGAACAGCATCATCATTCTAAATTTTAATTGGCCACATGGTATATTTTTCATGATTCAAAAAAAACTTTCCTCAAAATGTAATCCCTGAAGCACTGCATTTTATAGCAAGGTAACCTACTGTCAGGAGGCAGCTTGGACTGGCAGACACAGACCTAGATTTGGACTTGGAAGACTTGAACATGGAGCCTGGTTATTGATTACTAGAGATAAGAATCTTAGTTTCTCATTAATAAAATAAAGACGTTAATAGGTGCCTGCCTACCTGATAGAGTTAGTAAGAGATAATGTATGGAGTTCAGTGTGATAGCACGTGCCTATAATCTCAGCACTCAGGAGGCTGAGGCAGGAGGACTGCATGAGTTTGAGGCCAGTCTGGGCTCCTTAGCAAGACCCTGTCTCAAAAAAACATAAAATCAAAGAATAAATTCATGAAATGTGATCCACTATTACTATTTCACTAGTATTATCATTACTAATAGTAATAATATATACTTTCCTCAGAAGAGACACATTTGTGAGCATGTGAGCATGTGGCCCTGCCTACAGATGCAATTAGAGAGCCAGAATCATGGTTTGATTCTACCTGAGTGCCCCAATTTTCCATTCTGTATCCACAGACAGCCCAGATAACTTCTGCCTGCACCTCACTGAGGCATGTGTTTGGTCAACGAAGGGAGCTTGGTGTAAAGAGTGGATGGACCAGGTCAACCCACCGCCACCTTTGGAAAAATAATGAATAGTAGTACTGATAGTTTGATGATGCCTTTTGTATGTTCTGCGTGTTTCCACATGTGTTAGCTCAGTTTACCTCATGTCTGTGAGAAGTAACGTACTGTACTCTGTGGAGCATCTCCACCTCCTTTCCCTCCACTTTGGCACTTGCTGTACTTCCCTGTGAGTGTCTGCAGCTGTGAATTGGAGTGCTACCAGTTCACAACTCAAGTTTTCTCTCCCATTTTACTCCCTTCTTGAAGGAACTATTGTTTATTGGACATCTGTTAAACACAAAGCACTTTCACATTCCTTATTTTATTTACTTCTCACCTGTCATTCAAAAGAAGAAACTTGGGGCCGGGGATTTAGTTCAGTGGTTCTGGCACCTACCTCGAAAGTACAAGGTCCTGAGTTCGATCCCCAGTACCAAAAAAAAAAGAAGAAACTTGTTCAGGGCCACAGAGACACAAGTCTTAAATTTTTGCTTTCCAGATATCTGCCTTATCTTGGACACTACTGCACCCTTCATCTGTCAGTTGACAACGCTAGGGGTGATGGTATCATTATTAGGAACATCCACTTTACATGCTTTAGGGGATATGTACCTGCCTCTATTAAGCAATTTTTTTATTTTTTTGGTACCAGGGATCAAATATCAAGCAACTTTTTAAGCCATGTGTGGTGGTTTGCATCTACTCTAGAGCTACTCAGGAAGTTTAGATGGAAGGTTTGTTTGAGCTGAGGAATTGAAGACCAACCTGGGCAACACAGTGAGATTCTGTCTCAGAAACAAACAAAGCTTTTTAAAAAGAAAATTTTAAATTAAAAAAGGGCTGGGGATGTAGCTCAATATGAAAATATTGAATTCAATCCCCACTACCATAAAAAAATAAAGTTATATTTCTGGACTTTTATCTGTTATATGGAGTTGTTTAAAATAGTACCCAAAGCCCAATGGGGCTTGAGATGTACTTCAGTGGTAGAACACTTGCCTAACAGTTGCAAGGCTCTGGGTTTGATCCCAGCATTGAAAAAAAGAGAGAAAAGTACCTTACCCCTGTGAATTTGATTCAACAGTATTGCATTCACCTTTACAGATGAACAGAATTAAGTGAAACTTCGGACTGTTGAACTTTGTTTGCATGAGTGCCTTTTCTCATCCCAGTGGGAGGAGGTCTTGAGTTTGCCCTACTAGAGCAGGAGTCAGCAAGCTTCTGCTAAGATGCCTGATGGTCAGTATTTTTGGCTTTCTGAGCTGTTTCTCTGTCACTGCTGGACTCCAGCACTGCAGCTCAGAGTCTTTGTGAACAGTTGTAAGGAAATGAGGGGAGCTGTAGGCACCAAGATTTCAATCTCATATAAAAGTCCTTGTGTTACACAATATTGTTTCTCTTGTTTTTTTTTCAACCATCTGTAAATGTTAAAAAAACCCTTTCTAAGTCTTGAGGTGTTAAAAAAGAAAAAAGATTTGCCTTTGGGCTATAGTTTGCCAACCCCAGGCATATAGTTGGGACCTCTTGGGGATTTTTTATTTTTTATTTTTTGGTATTGGGGATCGAACTCGGGACCTTGCACTTGCAAGGCAGGTGGCAGAACCACTGAGCTAAATCCCCAGCCCTATTGGGGATTTTTAAAAACTGTTGTCTTCATGGTAACAGTAATGCAAGAGGATAGTTTAAAAAGCCTAACAGTATAGAAGAAAATGCAGTGAAGCACAAAGCTTTCCTACCTCCACCCCTAATCACATGCTCCAGAAATAACCATTATGTGTGAATGTTAATTTCCAGAATTTTTTTTGGTAGTGGGACTCAAACTTAGAACCTTGTGCTTGCGAGGCGGGCGGCAGCACCACTGAGCTAAATCCCCGGCCTTTCCAGATATTTTATAGGCACATACAAGCTTGTATAAATAAATGTACGAGTTCTTTTTACATTAATGGGCTCCTTATACATATTGTTTAGCATTTGCTTTTTTTAACAATATCTTACATCTTTTATCACTACAGAGATGACTTAGTTTTCTTTCTTTTTCATTTTTTTTGGCCCCAGAATTTTCTGTTGGATAGATATACTAGAATATATTTAACCAGTCCCATTGGTGTTTCTCACTTGGACATGCACAGGTTGTTTCCCATTTTTTCCTGCCAAGCAGTGCTTCAGTGAGGGTATGTCTTTATAGCTCCACAATTGCATAATATCCATGGGATACAGTCCAAGGAAGTAAGTTACTGCATCTGAAAATACAGTTAAAATTTGATAGATATTTCTAAATTTCTGTTGTGGGTACTTTAGGACTCTGTGTTTAGTTTCTTTTGAGGTTATGCCTACATTTTTGCTATTTGGTCTTTATCTGACTTTAGCATTCATTGCAGTGAATTTCAATATAATGCCTTGATGCACGTGAACTTAACACACAGTAGTAATCCTATGGAGGGCAAAAGTGCAGCCGGCAATTTATCCATGATTCTTGAAAGGAAAACTATTTTAGAGTATAAAGCCATCAAAATAGTACCTTAAATTCTGAGGTTATCTTGGACATTGTCCCATAAGGTACAACAGCAGAAATTGTTCTTTTTCCAGCCCGAGTGCTTAGCAGATGTTTCTATATGTTTGTTTCCCATTAGAGTAGAGCTTTCCATTGTCAGACATTTATGTAAACATAGCATTAGCTAATACGCTGTGCTACTATTGTACTAGAATCCAGAATACTACTGTTTTCCTTTCTGTTTGGGGCTTTTCCTTTTTGAGGCAATAAAGAATTAGAATGATGATTTAATAGACAATACAACACCTTCCAGTGTAATACTGTATTCTTTCTTTCTTTCTCTCTTTTTAACTTAAAATACATCTATTTCTCCTCATAGGCTGTCATAGAATTTTCTCTTCACCATTCAGTCATATCTACTTACACAAGCAGTCCAGCAGTCAACAAAGAAGAAATTTCTTTTTCTGGAGACAAAGAGATACTTCACACAGTATAGTTTTGCCGGCTGCAGTTTCTTCAGCGCATCCAGTCCCTAAGGTATTGTATTGCCTATTATCTGCTGCTTTTTTCCAGCCAAGATAAAGGCTGACTGCAGAAGTGATCAAATGTTTTTGCACCTTTGATTTCTGAGCCATTTGAGTCATAATTTTAAAACTTGGTTTGTGATTTGAAATTGTAATATAGGAAGTTTTAACATGCTGCAGTTCTGGAACTTTAATTTTTAAAAATAAAGCTATGAACATACAACTGCTCAGCTTATTTAGAATTTAAATTTCTGCCATGGAATTTCCTACACTAAGTTTCTATCATGAAAATAAAACTGCACGTATATCGTTTCCTAATATTTTTAGGGGAAAAATGACTATAAAATTGGAATGATTTGAGAGAGATTACTTGAAACTAACACACTAGATGTTTTTATTAAGCCTGCACTTATACTTTCCATGTTACTAATACTGCTGTGTTTGAGTAGTCCTCTGAAGTAAAATATAACATCTTATCTCAGAGCATTTTTTTTTATTCAAAGATTGCAATTCTGTATAAAGACAAGCTCTCCGTTTTTCAAAATGTAATATAAAAGAGGTTTGCTGGGCTGGGATTTAGCTCAGTTGCACCTTTCCTGCCTCGCAAGTTCAAGGTCCTGAGTTCGATCCCCGGTCCCGGAAAAAGAAAAAAAAAGAGGTTTGTGAGTTTTTTAGGAAAAAGAATAGCTAAAAGAAATATAGATTTGTCATAAAAACTGTTTGCTTTCCCCCTTTTACAATTTTTATTGTTGTTGTTTCACAGTGAATTCACATTAAGTATGCCACACCTCCTGTGGCAAGGGATGACAAGACAGAATACATTCCTGCCCTGAGGCCTGGCCATCATAGTGAGAGCAAGCATTTGGTATTAGCCACAAAACTGACATTATTTTTCCTGAGTAGAAAAGAAAAAGAAATCTCTGGATAGGTGAATGTATTACTTTAGACATTTCAGTCACTTGCAGTGACACCCAACAGCCTCTCTGCCTATAGTTGTGACCTCGCCAGATCACAGAGCAGAGTGAAAACAAGAACATAGACTGTTTGGGGAAACCCAGTGAACTGTGGGCATTGGTGGGGTGGCTGTAGGAGAGTAGATGCTCCTCCAGGGCAAACCAGGCCAAGCTCTTACCTCAGGAAAGGCCCTCTGGACAGGAAAAACCAGCATGGCACTCTTCACAAAGAGAAGAGCCCTAGTCTCAATCCTTCCAGAGTTACATGATGTTGCCACTGAATAGTGTGACCTTCGTTAGCTTCCTGTCCCAAACCACTGTGTAGCCTTACTGTGTTCTGTTCAACAGTGCATATGTACGGTTGCTATAAATAAATTATTAAGGGCTGTATGAACCTTGGGCCTGAAAGAGGCTCTGTGTGTAAGATGGTATTATTTTCTGAGTACTACCAGTGGGTTTGAGTAAGTGGTAGAGGATGGTCTACAAGGGTGATTAGGTTTGAATGTTTTGAGTTTAGGGGCGCTGTTACTCTTAACAAATGATGGATATGTTCTAAGTAATTTTAATGTACTTGGGGGAGAAAAGAAAACTGCTTTGTTTTATGTTTTAGCACCCAATTTGAGTAGGGTTTCCAAGTAAAAGGAAACTGTATGTCTAAGAGGCTGCATGGACTTGATTGTCAGCCTTTTTACATATATTCATTGAAAGATGATACTAGGAACCATCCTTTCCATAAATTTTATCTTTGTGTTAAGAAGATGAAAGTGTCTCTTAATAAATTATTTGGCAAATTGGAAGTTTGGTGGTATTTTTAAATGGTGATAGGCTTCCAACAGGGTGGGGAGGAGGAAGAAAAGAAAACTACTGTTTGTTTTGACCAGAAGTCTGCTTCAGTCCAGTTTGACTCAGACCATGGTGAGGTTAACAGACCATCCAGAGGCAGCACTAACAGGCAATGTTAAGTTCAAAAGGGCAGGGGAAGGAACTGGGGGCAGCCTGGAGGGTCTGTTGTGCTGGCTACGGAGGTCGGTGCTCCGGCAGGAAGGGCAGAGCTTCATGAAGCAGGAGGCTGTGTCCGAAAAAAATGATCCCATTGTCACACGCTGAGTTCTGATCTTCGTTTTCAATCCTTTTTTCCTCAAGCATATAAAGAAGCCAGACTATGTGACGACAGGCATTGTACCCGGCTGGGGAGACAGCATAGAAGTTAAGAATGAAGATCAGATTCAAGGGCTTCATCAGGCTTGTCAGCTGGCCCGGCATGTCCTCCTCCTGGCTGGGAAGAGTTTAAAGGTGGCATCTTACCAAGTCTCAGACTGGCTTACATGAGGGGCAACAAACACTCCTCTTTCTTTCTCTTTCTCCCTAACTATTCTTTTATATAATCTAATTTGTTAAAAAAGTAAAGCCTTGGAATAGGAGAAAGGAATTTTATTATTTTATGTGTTCATTCTAGAGGTAATTTGAAAATCCAAATCCATTTTTAACTAGCAGAATTCTAGAGGCACTTTGGACGAACTCATCCTATCCAGGTTGATCAATGGCAGATGGCTTTGACTAGTGCCCCCTTACTCCTGCCTAGAGTTTCTACTTTTATTTCCCACATTTTTTTTTCCCTGTGTGCCTAGAGCTATTTTGTCTTGTATTTTACCTCTTTTTTTGGGGGGGGGACATTATCTCTGTAAAGAAAGATCAGACCAGATACACAAAACTATTGGTAATATGTAAATATAGTTATGTACAACCATCTTACCATAAGATTAGTTCTTTCATAATAATCAGAAATGCCCTGCTACTTAAAGATCATAAAAGCAAATATATGTCTATATTCTCCAAAAGGTGGGAAAAATTTAGGAAGTGAGACTCAAAGATGAAGTAGCTTACTGTGCCATCTGTGTAATAAACTTTTTATAGTGACATAACGAAGCATAACTTGAATATAAAGTAGCATGGGAAATGATTGAATAGTTAATTTTTAATAAAAGATTTTATTTTTATTTTAGAATTTTATATCATAGAGATAGCCTTCATGTGCTTATAAAACTCAATCTTGCTGAGGATTTAGCTCAGTGGTTCCGCCGCCTGCCTTGCAGGTGCAAGGACCTGAGTTTGATCCCTGGTACCAAAAAAACCAACTCAATCTCAGGGCCTTGTGATATAGCTCAGTGGCAGAGTGCTCCCTTGCATGGGTGAGGCCCTGGGTTCAAGTCCCAGTCCCACAAATACACGCACATACAAACTCAATTTCAGTTTTCTGAGAGCAGTTGGATACCTTCTGGTAAGGCAAAAAATTTTTAAGCATTTGTTTATTTAGACATGAAAGAAATCAAAATTAATGAAAATCAAATCTCTATAAAATATATCAGACTAAGTTTTCTAAATGGTGAAGCATAATCTCCCTGCCATTGCTGCAAAATTCATGAAATGTTTCACTAAAATAAAAAAGTGTAGATTGACCTACTCTTCCAGCCTTGTTGTCTAAACCAAAGATCCTTTTGAGCACTTATTTATAGTTTTTCATTAGCCAGGGCACTAACCATTGAGGAAAGTGAAGGAACTACTGAAGACCACAGTGTTGAAATCTTCAGGCCAAACAGGAGTCATTTCATTTAATGACTCACAAATGATTTAGAGGATCCTAGAGTTGAACTTTTCTATTTGCTAGTGGTCCATAACACCACGATATACCCAAATAATCATCAAAAAAGCCCAATTGAGCATGATAACATTAGTCAAAATTAATTAAAATGTGGTACCATATGTTTATCATAGTAAATTTATACTGTCCCACATGGAAGTGCTGTTGTTACAGGCATAGTCAGTAAATACAGGAAATGTCTTCAACTGTTGCCAATTTCTTTATTTAATATTTTAGGTTGACATGACAACTGAAGAGATAGATGCTCTTGTTCATCAGGAAATCATCAGTCATAATGCCTATCCCTCACCTCTAGGCTATGGAGCCTTTCCAAAATCTGTTTGTACCTCTGTAAACAATGTGCTCTGTCATGGTATTCCTGACAGGTATTCATTCTTTAATAACAACATATTGTTCCTTTAGAAACTAAAACATGAAACTAAGATTTATAACTTATATTGAAAGACACTATAGTTCATTGAAATCCACTGAAAACTTCTAAGTTGATAATGATAAAAATAAAAATTTTGAAGTATTTCACTGCTAAATGGATATAATGTCACCATTTAATGTTAAAGCAGTATCTACAAAAGTGGTTATGCCATAACTATTTCTTTTACCTTGTTCAGTTTTTACCAAATACATAAAAATACAACATAGGCAATTTTTGTTATCAGCTATTGTTTTCATTCTTTACAAAATTAAGTAAGTGATACGTATTTCATTTTATTTATTTATTTATTTTTTAGTATGTCATTTTAAAGAATAGTGGATTATTAAACAATGTCAGTATGTTCATTTTATGTATTTTTTAAAAATTAATTATATTGGTACATTTTAGACATTTTTTTTTATAAAATTTGATGTGACAAAATAGCGATCACATCTAGTTATTGCATTTATTCCTCCTTCACTTTGAATTATCACTGTGACTCATTGATTTTGTGATAGTAATCATTAGGTATTTATTTTTATATTCCTTTTATTGAGATCTGTCTATCACCATTTTTTTTCTGTTTATGTTTTAGTCGACCTCTTCAGGATGGAGATATTATCAACATTGATGTCACGGTGAGTAAATCATATAAAAAATAGTCTTTGATCAACTTCAGAATTGCTGGTAGCAACAGGAAAAAGAGTGGATTGAAAATTTGAACTGCACCAGTAGAAGTGCTGTTTACTTCTATCCCCAGACGCAAGCAGCTGGTTTCCTTTTTTTGTCTTTAACTGTGTGTTTATTCCAAGTAAACCCAGGCCTGACTTGAATTTAGGGCTGGAATCAGATGCACTGAGATCAATGTTGGCCTAAGTGAAATGTCAACCCAATCCTGCTATGTGTCATGTTTTTGAGAAGGTGTAATTGTTATTGATCCACTGTGTAGTTAATGCAGAGCACCACAGCACTGGGCAGCTGCCGAAGCTAGATATGTATGAGATGAGCTAACACGAAGAAAGCCAGCATTTTTCCTTCACTCTGCCAAGATTGATCTTCCTCTTCCTGCTGATTTTGAGTGGGGCCTGTCATTATCTTACTCTGTCATTAGGGGCTACATTGGCCTGTGTGTCAGTCTATTTGGACAGCAACTCTTTTGCTAGCAGTGTTCCCTAGATTTATTAAAATCCCTGAAGGTAACGTAATTCCATTTCTGGTATAGAGTCTCGAGCTCAAACCATATAAGAGTTGTTTTTTTCTCTGAACTTAAGTTTTCACTAAACAGTTAATGCTCTTTTTTAGATAACAAACTTGAGTAATTTAACAGAGGGCCTTCAAATTGTAAAACCTCTAACCTTTTCTAAATTTCTTAGCCTTTCACCATTCTCAGACTTGGAATATTTGTGCTCATTTTATTTTAATAAATACATTTTAAGTAAAATTTAAACATCTGATGAGAATTAGTTGAGATGGACAACATTCAAGAAATATAGTTGCTATTAATGAGAAAATGTGTTTCATTTTATTTTTTGAGATAGCCCAGGCTGGGCTAGAACTCATGGTGATCCCTGCCTCAGCCTCCCAAGTGCTGGGATTACAGATGTGTACCACCATGCCTAGCTAATGAAATATTTTTACTAGTTATTTTATATTCAGACTGAAACTTAGCTAAGAGTATGAATGAGATGAAAATCTAATGAGATGATATCCAACCATTGAATTCAGTCAGATTTTTAATTGTTTAAATTTCTTCATACCAGTTTATATATGGATAGAGCCAACAATCCTCTTATTGCTCAGTTATTTTCTATATCCTACTTAGAATACTTTTTTATCTTATTGAATACTTGAACATTTGCTCCACATATTCTGTTGGTATCTTTCCAAGTCAGAATCATGTAGGAGGAAATTTATGAAGCATACCTAAAAATAAAGTCTTTTTCATGATACAGGTTTATTTTGGATTGAACTTGATTTAGAGTTTTACATTTATTTTTTCACCTAAGCATCCTCTAACAAAATATTGCTGTCTGAATGAAATCAGCATATTCTTCTCTGTTTCCAATGTGTTCAAATGGAATACTTTATTCCTTGTTGAAGTTTCCTAAAGGCTTTTAATAAGTAATTTCAGTTTTAAAATTTACACTGTCTTGGCCTGGGATTTAGCTCAGTGGCACTGTGCCTGCCTCGCAAGTGCAAGGTCCTGAGTTCGATCCCCAGTACTGGGGGAAAAAAATTTTACACTATCTTTATAATTATGAAGCTCATAGAGTATAATGATATACTTTCGAGTATCTAGAAATATGAAAGAGTCTAGGAAACATAGGTCAGTATCTTAAATTATACTTCCTTTTTTTTTTGGTACCAGAAATCGAACTCGGGACCTTGCACTTGCCAGCCAAGCACAGCGCCAGTGAGCTAAATCCCCAGCCCTTTTTTTGTTTTTTTTTTTGGTACCGGGGATCAAACTCGGGTCCTTGCGCTTGTGTAGCAGGCATCAAAACCACTGAGCTAAATCCCCAGCCCTTTCACCAGCCCTTTAAATTGTATTTCTTATGAAATATTTTAAAAAGTGAAGAACTCCATTACCATGTTTTATACTTTTATCAGGATATACTTATTAAATTTTATAGTTGTTTATGTCTGCTATGTATCACAAGAAGATAGATTTCTTTTTCAACCTTGAAGGTTGAATTTTTTTTAAAAAAAGACAATATAATGCTCTTAGTAGTTGCTCAATAAATATTTGTTAAGTAAGTGAAGTACAAAACAAGAATAGTTTGTGGATAAACACAGTAGTTATTAATGACTACCACAGACTTTCAAAAGTATTATATTTCCATATGTATTGAATCTTTCAAGTATTCATTTTGAAAACTGGGCAAAAAGTAATATGACTGGTGGCAGATGCGTGTAATCCCAGCTACACAGGAGACTACACCAGGAGGATTTTGAGTTCAAGCCCAGCCTGGGCAATTAAGCAATTTAGCAAGACCCTGTCTTAAAAATAAAAAAGGGCCAGGAATGTGGCCCAGTGCAAAGGCCCTGAGTTCAGCCCTCAGTACTACAAACAAACAAAAAAAAGTAATACAAAAAAGCAAATAAAAATTTTAAAAGTAATACATTTGTATTTTTAAAAACTACAATTCATAGTTACAAAATTTCTTGAGTAGTTATATTAGCAAATTTTATATTCTTTTATATAAAATCAAAATTTATACTTTCCTAGATTGCAAAAGGTCCTAAGTGGGAATAAATGTATAAAACACTACTCTATTGCAAGGTAATTAAGATAATTTATACAGTAGTGAAACCTCTTCATTAGAAGCCAACCATCCATGACATTAATCTAGGTTTACCTCTGTATTCTGTCACTAACTCCAGACAAGTTACCTGTCTGTGCCCCAATTTCTTGACTTACAAAGTGGAGATTTTTATAAAGACCTTTCCTGCTTCTTCATGGAGTGTAGGGAAGCATTTGTTAAGATGCAGAATAGTACACAGATTTAAGATAGGCATTATTGAAAGACAAAGTGAAGATAAATATCTTTTTTGTAAGTTTCTTCATTCTACTTTATGAGAAAGAAAACTGTGAAAAATAATTAGGGAAAATTTATGCAAAATAGTAAATACGATGCTACATTCAAGGATCAATATTCAGCTAGTCTCTGGCTTCTGTATTTACTAGTGTTTGGTAATCATTGATTTTTTAAAAATAATGAAACTGGTGTCTTTCAAGACCCTGAAGGACTTCTGAATCATTGAAGACTGAATTATATTTTCTGTAATTTTACTCATAATTTTTGTTTTGTTATATTCTAATTCTTTTAAAATCCTCTTAGAGTGTTTTCTATTAACATTCTGCTATCTGGAACATTTAGTTAAGATTTCACTTCCTCGCATAAGATTTTTCAATAGCTTATTTCATTCCTACTTTGATAACTTTAATTCTTAGAAGTACATTCTCCTGTCATTTGTTACAATACCAACATGTCTTTCTTATTTTTTCTTGTCATTATTTATTACTTCCAAGTATAAAACTGGAAATAAAAGATAATGTGTCTTCATGACATTGAAGAAATTTTTTACTATGTTAAATATTTCTTAGTTTTCTAAATTTATTGTGGCAATTGTGTACATCAATATACCTGCTCAGTGTTTTTGCATATATAGTTTTGCCTTCTGAAATAAAATAAGGAAACAAAATGTTACAGTAGCATTGCTAATCATAATGCTGAACTAGCCATTCTATACATTTATTTTTCAGATTTTTGTTATATCATTATATGGCTTCATCTTTTTAATTTCTGTGAGGTTTTAGTATATCTATTTTTTCTTTTTTTTAATATAAGGCAAACGAGAATTTTGAAAGGGTAATTTACATGAATTTACTGAACACAGAGGTGAACACTGTACTTTGGGAGAGTAAATTTTTTAAAACAAGGATATATTTTAAAACTTCTGCCTGTGTTTAGGTCTATTACAATGGCTACCATGGCGACACCTCTGAGACATATTTGGTGGGCAATGTGGATGAATGTGGTAAAAAGTTAGTGGAAGTTGCCAGGAGGTGTAGAGATGAAGCAATTGCAGCTTGCAGAGCAGGGGCCCCTTTCTCTGTAATTGGAAACACAATCAGGTAAGCTTTGCACTGACAAGTAAAGGGAGGGTTGGCAAGTGGTACAAAGGTTATTGGTGGCTTGGTATAAAGTTGATGACATGTTTTCTGATTCAGAACCGTCATTTCAGTCTGATATCTGTACGTGAACCGCCAGGCTGCAATATTGTTCCCTGGGTTTAAAAAGAAAACCAAGGTTTTAAGAAAGTAAATTATACCAGGGTCAGCAAAGAAACTTATTGGCGCAGCAAACAGTATTTGTATGGCTGCTTTTGTTCTAGCTTGACATATTGGTCTGTATGTAATGTAGTTCCCTTACTCAAAAAACACACCAAATGTGGAAGAAAGTGCCTAAGAAAGGGCTGAGTAGCCTAACCCTTGAATAATGAGAAAGGAGAAAAGCTAAAATGTACAGAGGAGTGAAGTGAAACATACTCCTATGATAGAAAGATGAAAAGTGTTAACTTGGGAAGGCCTTACCTTTCAAGATAGTAAATTAGCAAATATCCTGAAAGAGTGCTCTTCTGACCTTTTTTCGTCTGATTCATTTTTCCTATAAACCACTATATATCTTCCACACAGTATTCCATGCTTGCTTTTTGAGTGTATATGTGTTTTCTGAAAATTCATTGAGTTCTTTTTGTAGTCTGCTACCTATTTTCAGGTCCCCCCTCCTTCACTCTTTTGAAGTAGACATGCAGAATATGTGTTTTCATTTAAAAGTAACGCATTTTGTTAAAGATCATCACATCAATACTCCTTAAAGTACTATTCTCATTAATATGAACCATTGAATACTTCCCATTTGTCTAAAGGATGGAAGGCTTAGTCACCTTGAAAAGATGCTGCCTTTTTTCTTCAAACACCTTCAAATACTTTAAAGAAAAAGGCAGCAAAATATCAGTTAAATGTATTTATGGCTTTAAAAATATTGTAACAGTGTCTGAATCAAACTTTAGTAAAATCTCTTTGGGTTATATCTGAGAAGCTTTTATTGAAGACTTTGAACAAAATTGTGTTTTTGACAGTTTTAAATTATAGGCTAACTAGCCTGGGAAAAAAGGATAGTGTCTCTCTGTTCTTTCATAGGAAATGTTGAATCAGACCCCTACTGGGAAAAGAAATTTAATGCATATCTCACTATCTTACTGTCCATGAATATAATAGAAATGAATTCAAAATGCAGTTTTATTTTTGCAAATGGGATGAGTCGATAGATGCACCTCATATTTTTGAACACCTAGGGTTCAACAAATTTACTGGTGGTGCTCTTGCATTTTAACAAAATTTATTCTTCAGTAGAAGGGGGCAGAGAACACTAGATTCTTATTCAAGCATTCTATCGAGCTCTGCATTCATGGCTGTGTCTAAAGGGCATGTCAGCCTTTGATTCTCTCTGAGAGGTAATTATCCTTTTCCTGTCACGGAACAACAAATGATAGCTAACTACAGAGGCACATTTGCAGTAGTCACATTCATCAACTGCAGAAAAAAAATTCAATTTAATTGTGCAACACAGCTGCACATGGGCTTTTGAGCATTTCTGTTGTTCTCCCTGTCTCGCTATTCCTCCCTCCAGATCTATTTTTTAAACTTTTTTTCTGGTTATTTTTTCCCCTTTTTGTCTCTTCTTCCATTTTTACTCTCTGTACTTTCTTGTTAAAGTAATTTTCCTTTGTGGCTCTCATTCTTTTTTCCCCATTGAAGGCTATGAATGTAGAAAATTATCACAATTACTCATATAATTGAGCCTCTTTGTAGCAAGTGCAACTCCAGTAGCCTTTCTCCATCATGAAAATGGTTTCATTATAGGGTTTTTCATATTCTCTGACACCATCTACACAGAGGAACAGGCGTGCAGATGAGATGTACTAGGAACAGGCTAGATCAGTAAGGTCACAGTAGGAATAATTAGCTCTGCTATGGAAAGAGCATCTAGGCCTTTTACTGCTACATAAATGTACTGTCCGTGGCTTTTAGTCACAAAAAAAACTTACTAACAAATGGAGCTCCCGCCTACTACTTTGAAAAAAAGATTTGTATCAACACTACAATTTTCCATCATTAAGACTAATAACACAGAGCCTAGTATACATCAAGGGGAATAAAAAGAAAAATCTCACATTCAAGTGGTGGCTGGGTGCTGACCTTTGTTCCCTTTTTTTGTGTACGACTTAACTCTTTACAAAAAAGAGCCACACGCCACACCAACATGCAGGTGAACTCCAGCTAGTACTAGCAAAGCATAGCATTCAGTCAGAAAATCTGATAAATCTCCATGCAGGATAATGCATTTCATTACATATTCACTACATTAATTCTAGCTACATTAAAAAAAGAAGAAGATGATGATGAAGAAGAGTAGAATTGAAAATGACATTGGATTTTAGCTATCTGGATGTAAAGGTCAATTTTTGCAGAGTATGAATTTGCATGTGCAAATTTGAAAACCAGATCATTCCCAACAACTGCACATACAAAACTATATGGAAAATAACAGACAATGAACTTTTTACTTTTACCCTAATGCATTTCATTATTTAGATGGTTTATGTCTGCCGCTGGCTAGGAGACTGGCCCCGATTCTAACAAATGTTTGTTCTGATCTATTAAAGCAGTGTTTCTGGCCATCTATTATTTTGCCTTTTCTTATTCAGGCAAAATCTTAAGGGAGTAAATAAACAAATGATATCACCTTTGAGCCAAAAGTACTTAAAATCATTACAGACCAAAGGTTTCCAAACATATTTCATAGCAGTCTCATTTATTTTAAGGTATTAGCCATGTTTATATAGCCTCCCTCTACTGCGACATTCTGAAAAGAACATTCAAGCATCTTGTGTTAATACCACCCCAAAATTGAGAGCTCTACTGGAAATTTTGAAATTCTCCTCTAAAACCTAAAGAACAGGATGAAGTTTCTGAAGAAATATCAGCCAAAGTGATTTCATGAAAAAAGTTCTCTCTGTGCCCTTTTGCTTTATGAGGGGTGCCTAGTGATCTTTAGGCCATAGTGTTCGTACACTCACTGTACCTCCATTTGCTTTCAGATATTTCTAAATCTGTATTTTTATAATTATGTCTCTAGTATCTGTATGAGAGTATCATGAGTGTGTATATTCATGCATCACAAACATGACAGCTCAATCAAAAAATAACCTAATGTCATGATGAAAGTATCAATAAATGGTTTTTAATGTTTAATTCATAAGTATATGTTTTGATATTAATTTAGAACAATAATAAAGCAGATTTTTAAAAAAATAATCTCTTTCTATTAGATTATGCACATTTAAACAATAAGTGGCTCAGGCAAAATAAGTCATTTTAATGTCATCTGTGATGGATTTTTCTTGACAGCTACTGTAAATTACAATTACACTGCTTCTCTCTGCACATGAAAGTAAGCATTGCCATAAATTATCTTTTATTTCAATCCATCATGTCTGCTTTTCAGAAACAGAAAACCTCAAATAAAAGTTCAGCACTATTGTAAGAAAATGCAGTAATTTGTGATCCAGTTTGAAACAAAAAAATGTACCACTCTTCTGGAAAACAGTTGTTGACATTCAAAAATATTACTAATTGTACTTAAACATTCCTATCATTAGAGGGAATCCCTGGACTTGTGCATTCCTTCATTCAAACACTAGTGCTTAAATTAAAAATCTAGAAAGATCAAGGTAAAATTCAAACATCAAATCATGTGCCATGTGAGATCTTTTATTAGAGAGATGTGACCCTTTGGAGGTTAGTGTTGCTTTACGGGATTCATATAGAAATGGTAATAAAACTATTTCCATATGCTTTTTGGTTTCACTGTAAGAGGATGTACTTAAACACAGTACTCCTCTGCCCTCTTGGGGAATGTATTTTTAGGCATAAAAGTAGTTGAAATGTATTAAGAAATTTCATTTACCCAAACAACATTTCAGTTGAGTCCAACTGCCTCATGAAAGGGAATAAACTGAAGAAAATGGTCACAAGATGAAATTCCTAAAAGAAATTTTTCTTTCAGCTATAAACTGTGACTACAATATGAAGTGTAATGATACAATATAATTGAAAAGTAAGCTCATAAACTACCTTTTTATACCTTCTTCCTCTTCTCTCTCTCCCAATAATCCATATGAAAGGCTTCAAATGATAAATGTGCTGGGCTCATCAGTAGGTGTCATACTATCTTAAAGGATTTTTAGTTAAAGGAAATCAGAGCAGAAGAGCTAATATCAGAAGAATTCTGTTCAGTGGATTTCAGCAAGAAGGAAGATTTCATTGGTGAAATGTTCAAGGCAAGAAAACCCTGGTGCTCAGAAATGGGTCGTGGCCCTGCGTTAGCTGGTGTTGGGGAGCAACTGCGGCACTTCTTGGACGCATATGCCTGCCTTGTTGTTTCCATTTCCCCCGACATCCCAGGCAAGAGGCAGATGCACATTCCAGCTTCCCATTCCACAATTAGGGTGACCAGCACTTGTTTTGGTGTTAGAGAAGTGAAATTTGCTGCTACCAGTCACTTAGATTGTGGAATCAGATTAAAACCCTGCAATCAGGTGAATAATTCTGTGCTCATGGAGTGTATCCCAAAATAGTAGAGTAGAAGGCACATGCCTTTAAACAGCAATTAGGAACATTAATGAGATTTTATCCCATTTAGCTCCAGTGAGTATATATTAAAAAATAACTACCAATCCAAAGGAAAATACCCTGAAAAGCAGAAGAAATGTATTCTTAGTTCCTGGGAAACAGGCATTGAGGTGGGTGCTCAACCAAGGAACTGAGGGAAACTTGTCTGGTTTGTTTCCTCTTTTTTTCAGCCGTAAAAACCCTCTAACCTTTGCATCCGTGACACACAGATGCTGTGATACTGCTATAGCCAAAAGTTCCAGCAGGACCCAGGGAGCAAATTGTAGGAGAATGCACTCAGATGTCTTTAGCCACCTAGTAATTGTATAGCTTCTTTTATGAAGAGGAATGAGAGGTATGACAGGGAGGGACCCTGAGGGTTTCTTCAGAGTGGGCTTTCTTCCTCTCCTCTCATCAGAAATTAAAATGGAGATTGCCATTGTAACGCACATTCAAGATGTAGCTGTGACGCCTGCCAATCAGTTGGATCCTTGGGAAAAAAATTTAAAAAGAAAACTAGTTTTTTCATTTTAAGGAAAGAAAATAAGAGAATAATTTATATTGAATCCTTTTAGAATCACTGAGGTTTGTTATGACTGAATTAAGATAATTTACAGTTCTAGATAGAACCCATTCTTGTTTTTCAAAAAACTGGATTATAATCTCTTAGTCCTCTCTCTTCTGCCCTCTGTCCACGCTCCACCCGTTTCTATTCAAAAATTATGTGGAACAAATAGAAATGCCTTGGAAAGGATGTTATACCTCCTGCCTAGAGTGCAAAGACCCACTGAAATAGCCCTAACCAAAATTATAACCGAAGAGATAAAAAACGTAGACTTATTTTTGTCCTCAGCATATGCATGGCTTACCTATTTTTGTACCATCAATGACATCGAAATTAAATTTCAATAGAAGCTGCCATCTGCTTGATACAGTGACATCCTGGTCTAAGTGAAAAAGTCTTGGAAATCTAGGAGGGTAATTAAAAATGTTCAGAAATTGTACATAGACACAAATGTCCACAAAGATGCTAACTAAAAGGGCTTTATGTTAAACTAAAGCTACAGTCTGGTGGAAACTATAGTTTGAAAGTTAAAAATTTTGAATTTGTTAGGAATTGCAATAATTCTATGAATTCCAATACATTGTTATGGGTAGCATTAGGGATATCGTGCCTTTTGTCCATGTGAAAATATAAATCTAGCCAGGCATGGCAGCACATTCCTGTAATCCCAGCACTCTGAAAGACTGAGGTAGGAAGATCACACATTTGAGCTCAACCTAAGAAACTTGGCAAGGCTGTCTCAAAATTTAAAAAAAAGAAAAAGAAATTTAAAAGGGTGGGATGTAGCTCAGTGCAAAGGTCCTGGGTTTGATCCCCAATACTCCTATGGCCCCCACCACCACCAAGTTCAGCCTTGTGGGTAAAGATTTTAGGATTGATTCTTTGTGGTAGGTTTCATTTATAGGGGATAGATGGAACCCAAAACATGTACTTGTAAAAGTAACTAACAAAGTGTTAAGAATTGGAAATCACAGTGCTACTTCTCTTAAGCATAATAGCGATTAAAAAATAATTCTGTGTGAATTTTGTTAATGGGGCGGGTCTTGAGTAGAACTCCAAAATGCTCACAAAGTTTGGAGTATTTCAAGAAAATTGACAAAACAGACATCATCTCTTTTTGTGTCTGTAAAATATATAACATTTTGAAATAGAACAGAATAAAGGACACCATAATGGAAAGTCATTTCTAGATTGTAATTTTCTTCTGTTTAGCTTCTAAATCAGTGGGAATTTACACAGTAAATTTATCCATACAACCACAAAAGCCAGTTAGGTTTTTATGACCTACACTATATGCACATATATCTTAGTTATGTATATTAATCTATATTTATGTGTATTCATATTCATCTCTTAATGACCTTGTTTGAAATCTATGCTAAAGTAAATGACTCAAACTATTATGTTATATACATACCTTCTTTTTTCATATATCTAAAGGGAGTTGTTTCAAGCATCAGCAAAAATTTAAATCATTCCAGCATAAAGAAAACAGTAATGTTTTGTTTTGTTTTGTTTTTTGGTACTAGGGATCGAACTCAGGAGCTTGTGCTTGCGAGGCAGGCACAGTGGCACTGAGCTAAACCCCCAGCCCCAAGTAATGTTTTAAAAAAAGCAAAAGAAAACAGCAATATTATCATCTGGCTCTAAATAGAACTGATATTTTTTCAGAGAATATTTCAAAGTGACTTCCTTTTTATCTAGGATGCATTAAAATTTTATCTAATTTAGTTAAATATCTTTTGTCACTTTTAAAGCCATATAACTCATCAGAATGGTTTCCAAGTCTGTCCACATTTCGTGGGACATGGAATAGGATCTTACTTTCACGGACATCCAGAAATTTGGCATCATGGTAAGAAAGTTAATTTGGAAGCTATCAGGGTAATGCAAGTAGTTTTGCCCCTGAAGGTTTTTCCTCTTGCCTGAATCCACATTGTGTGTGTGTGTGTGTGTGTGTGTGTGTGTGTAATATCTACTTAATTTTAACCAGCACATTACTGTGTTACTAAATTAGAGCCTTGCAGTTTCAATCCCCAAATAAGGGTTTTTTTGCTGTTTGTTTTCTCCTAAAGGGTCCATGGCTGGAAGGCATAAGGGATATTTGTCTAGAAAAAGTTACTGAAAACAAAATGCCACTGCATCAGTGTCCCAGCAGCGTGCACATATGACTGTTTTCTGTTTTTCTTTTTCTATCCCCTCTTCTAACCACTGACTGTTGTGGTTAAACTTCATTACATCCTACATAGTGTTGACAGCTGATGTATTTAGCACATGTACTCACTCTTTAGTGATGTCTTGATTATGCCCACCCTTGTGTTCCTTCCCTGGAGTTTGCTGTTTTTCCGCTGCCTGGATGTGCATTCTGCAGTGAGAAGGCAGGAGTGGGCCCAAAGGGGTAGGAGGATTTGGGTGAAAGTAGGAAGCAGCTGTATGGAGGAGCCCCAGAGCAGTGCACATTTGGACTGGGACCAAAGGAAAGTTGGTCCTCGGGCCTCAACATATACACTTGAGAGTAAGATTGATCCCTAGAGGAACTACTGCCTGTAACCTATGGCCCGTGGGTCCCTAGGGACCCAGCTGGACAGAACCCTTTCAGACCGAAGAGCTCCACTTTAGGCAGCTCAGAAGAGGTCCAAGGTGAGAATGCAGAAAGGGCTGGTCACCAGAGCTGTGTCCCGCCCAGTGCCCATCCCTGGAGTTGAGGATGGAGACCCCATCTCCTGCCCCATTCTGCATATCTATAGGCTGCCTTCTCTTTTCATCCTTCCCTGAGATTTCTTTCTCTTTAAGGTAGGGATGGGGGGAAAACCCAGGACCCAGTGAGATCAGGAGACCTATCAGCAGGTGGCTGGGGGACATAGAAAGGGTAAAAAGGATCCGTCTAAAACACCTAGGCTGCCCCTACCATGCCTTGAGAAATTGTGGGGAATGGGGTCTTGACCCAGAGCACAGACACTGCAAGGGCTGAAGCCCAGGAGCCTCATGTTTGACCCAGAGGGTCATCTGGGAATCTAGAAGCCTCCACCTTTCTTTCTTCCCGAAAGAAAATGACCAAGTTTTTCAAGTATCCCCAACTCCCCTAAACCTGTTCCTCTCTGTTCTTGTTTCCTGTTCTCAGCCCACCTCCCTGTTTTTTGTTTTGCAGCAAATGACAGTGATCTGCTCATGGAGGAGGGCATGGCATTCACCATAGGTAAAGCTGGGGCTCCTCTTTGAGAGCTGTGGCTCATGGGTGGAAACCGTGGTGCTGGCCTAGGCCAGCAGTCCCTTGAAGGACTAATAAAGCCAATCAGCATAATGAAACAATTCGGATGCATAGTAAATCTGATTAAATAATATCCTTGAGCCCCATCTTCCTAAATCAGATACTTACCGACACATTTAGGGGACGGCAGCCATCCAACCTCTAATTCTGTTACCAGCCTAATGTGGTGTTTGCTTTTTTTGTTTTGTTTTTTCATTAACACCCAGTAACTAGAGGTGATTATGTCCCTTGCTCCCTGTCAGCAAGTGGCATGTGCTCTCTGGTGGCCCATTCCTGGCTGATCCTGCAGTTGGTGTCACCACCAAATTCCAGTCACCTAGGGCCACGAAGGCCTCCTATTTCTGACTGTGGTACTTAATGGAGAAGCAATTAGAGGGAAATAAGAAAATTGTTATTTGCTGATTAATGAACATTTTAAGCATGTTTTAAAAATTCAAATATTTTAAAAACTGACTGGTATTTATAAGAAGGACTGGTGTTTGGATGGTTATTATCCACGGGGTCCTAATTAAGGCTTGATTAAAATGCCCTTCTTTCTCTAAAAAATTATGAACAAGGCAACTTAATACACTTTTTAATGCCGTAGTGCGGCCTCTTCCCACTGTTTAGTTTGTAGTATACTATGTAAGCAGCATCAATTAGCCCTTGCAAGATGACAACGGGAACCGGTGGGTGAAGGAGGGGGGGGGGCTCTCCCTCCCTCCCTCTCTCTCTCCCTCTCATCAGCTGAAACAATGACAATAATCTGATGAGGTCACTGCAGTAAATATTTTCCCTTTTACAGAGCCAATCATCACCGAAGGATCTCCTGAATTTAAAGTCCTGGAGGATGCGTGGACTGTGATCTCCCTAGACAACCAAAGGTGTTTTGCTTTGGGCCCTGTGCCTTTTAAGGCGTTGAGAAGGGGAGATTGGCGGGAGAGCAGGGCCTTGAGCTACTGCTTGGGCCCCTAGGGCGCTCACAGTGCCCTGACCACCCCCACCACTGCGTGTGTTTTCAGATCTGCCCAGTTTGAACACACAGTTCTCATCACATCGGGGGGTGTGAAGATCCTGACCAAGCTGCCCCATGAAGCCTGAGAAGTAGCCCCAAGGTCGTGGAGACCCGGCGTCATTTTTCCCAATTGCTGGAGAACTTTTAAATGAAAGGGGAAGGGCAGGTCTCCAAGGAACCTACCTGGCCCCAGGCTCGGCCTCCCAGCGCAGGAAACGCATCTGGAGAGGAAGGGGAACAGACACCTTCGTTTGGCATAAGAGGACTCCCTGAGAAGCACAGTTCCCCTGAGCCTTGACCAGACCCTGCTCGAGAGTAAATACCTTCTAAACCCACTGTGTCTGCGTTCCTTGCATCTGACCGTTACAAGGGGGTCAAGCAGAAGTGGTTCTTTTTGAGTCTGAACTTTTTTACAGAATGCACAAGGAAAGAAAAACCAAACCTGTTAGCTAGAGTATTTTAAAAATCTGCCTTATGCACTGCCGGTCCAACATTGGCCAGTTGGCAGGCACTTCCAGGTGCCAGCACCTGCTCCCCACCCCTAGCCCTTCCTTTAATTTTTCCTTCATCCTCGTGGATTTGCCTTGAGATTAACCTGCAAACGGAAGTGCTGATTACATTTTCTTGGCTCTACACCCTGGGCCTGGCCTTCCTACAGGGTTTTACCAATCCAGAAACAAGATTTGCCCCATCTCAGGTGCTTTCGCACACAAAACCACCCTCCTTGGCTCTCCTGGAGACCTTCCTACCCCTCTCCTCCCACCCCCAACCCCAGGGGCACACTGGACCCGTTTGTTACACTGGGAATTCGAGCTTCGGCCCCACTCACCCAGATGTGAACAGCATCTGGCAAGCTGGCCACCTGCATCTAACCCTAAACTGACCTCTAATACTGGCCCTCTGGGGGCTTCCACCCTGGGGCTCCTGGAACTTCAGAGGTTGAGACCACAGCCCTGCCGGTGGACTGGGACTGGAGCTGGCAGCTTTTACCCTGGTTCCAAGGGCTGGTGCTCCAACCCGCTTCAGAAGCAGGAATCTAGCTGGGCCACATGTTTCCTAGGCCCATTATGGCACAGAAGAGCCCTCCCCTCCCTTGTTGCTCTCCAGGACCTGCTCACCACGGGTAAAAGGTGGGGACAGGCTCGGCCTCTAGTCCCTGAAAGAAGCCAGTCCCTCTGGGCATGATTTTAGGAACAAGTTCAGTGATGATACACTGAGACCAGTGGTTTCAATAGCTTTTGTGTCTATTAAAATGGGCTTTGCAAAGTTGCCCCTGGCAAGATACAGTTGGGGATCAAAAGTGCTAAGGAAAGTTGGTACCTGTATTTGCCTTGACAAATAGTGTCAGCTGGAGTCAGGAGTTGACCACATTTGTGACACCCAGAGTGGTGAAGGAGGCAGAAACAGAACAATGAGGGCTTGAAAGTGGGTTCCATGTTTCCCTGAACTAGGGGCTCTCTCAGTGGTCCCCTGACCCTCCAGATCAGATTCTCTGCATCCAGGGATATAGAGTTTGGGATAGAGTGAGTCTGGTTCTAGTGGGTCCAGAGAGCTGGCAAAGATGAGGAAGTGGCTTTAGTAACTCCTTAGGATTTACAAGATCCATAGATACACTTCTTTTTCTTGGTATGGGCGATCAAACTCAGGACCTTGCGCTTGCCTGGCAGGTATGGCAGCGCTGAGCTACATCCCCTGCCCCACAGATAAACTTTTGAGTTGCTCCGGAGTTGACCAGGCAGAGACCCAGAGCCTGAGGCCAGGCATTGCCCCAAAATAACTCCCTAGAGAGGAACGGGGCGCAGTTGGCCTTGGGAGATCTTTGCCAGAGAATGACTTCATTTCTCTCCTAGAGCAATTGGATTGCAACGATTAGCACAGTACCTTTATCTTTAGATAAGTTTACTCCACGGTTCCTTAATGATAGTTTTATTAGGATCACAGGATTTTACCAACCACTGGGGCAACACAGTGGTTGTGCAGCAATTATTTCGAGGTGGAGGTATTTATGGGACAGGCACATAATCCTATTTATTAAAGTGACTAGCCTAAAAATTATATTCTTCATCCAATACAGCCAGTACTCAGCAGTAGTAAACAAACTCGAGTTACAACTCTGTTCAACTCCTTATGGTGTGAAACTTGAAATTAGGAAGTAGGTTTTTAAAGCACCTAGCCTCTACCTCCTCGCCCCTCAGCCCGCTCATCTGACCTCAAACCTAACCCAGGATGCAAGGATTCCAGCCAAGTATGGCTAAACTACCGCCACCAGAGCTGCCGGGTCCTAAGGTGATTCCAATCCATTCTAATCCCGAACGTTCAGATCCGACCGGAGAACTGTGTTTCCTCTGAGTTGGGACAAGCAAAGATCCAAGCAAACCAACACCTGCTCTACAGGTGCTGCATTAGAGATGTGGGGTGGTGGGAGGGAGCCATTCATAGCTCGTACAGTGGAGATCCCAACACTGAGAAACTAGCTTCCGCGGCTGCACCGCGCTGGGGGGACCGGCTCCACGCGTCTCACTAACCTGTTTCTTTAGTAAGAAATGTCTGGGGTTAGACACACGTTCGCCTACACACAATTCAATTCTAAATTAAGCAAGCCCCTGAAACTTTATCCGAGGGAGTGCATGCCGGACCTTTGTTCTCTGGAGCCAGCCAGGTCCCCTGCACCGAGAAAATGCCCCCACCCCCGACGTGGAAGGATGAGCACCCAGGAGACTCGCGACGTGCGACCGTCTCTCTTCCCTTCCCCCACCTTGCCCTTCTCTGGGAGAAACTGGCCCTTGGCCGCCGGGCCCCGGATTCCCTCATGCCTTGCCCAGAGCTACCAGAGACGCCAGTGCCACTTTCCCCGGTCCCAACCTCTACCCCGCGCCGGCCGCAGCGATCACTTACGTGGGCAGGGCCCGCTAGGCACGCGCGGCAGACCTGGGGCTCGGGCAGCTTCCCAGCAGCTGTGCTGGGCGCACAGGACGGCACTCCATACCCCAAAACAGGCGCTAGGAAGGAGCAATTAAAACCACAAGTGCGACAGAGAGATCGAGACGAGCCTAACGCCTTCCAGGAGTCGTCTAGTGGCAGAGTCAAGTACCTGGTTGTTGCTACAAAGCTTCACCGTGTGGTTCGGTAATTAAAAAAAAAAAATTTTACCCATTGGCAAACCCGTTATTGGTTTGGAAGGTCGGGTTGTTGGGAGTGTTGCTGCTTTTTGTTTTTCTCTTTTGCTCCAAGCAGGCTGCCTGAAATATTTCTGCTCCCAGCATAGCGCCCTTCAAACCAAAAGAGAGAAATTCCGCCGAGCAGGCGCTGCTGCTACAGAAGTTTAAAAAGAAAGAACCCCCTGTAATATCTGTAACGACAGCACCGATGTAATTTGTTTTGAATGTTCATTTTTATTGGTGTTCCTTCTGCCAAAACGTGCTTGATTACAGAGGTTTGTCCTGTGATCATTGCGCACTCCAGACAGGGGAAGGTGCAGCGCGAAGGTTCAGCTCAGGCCAGATCAAATCCCGGGCTGTTTAACGCTGAAAGGCTGCATGTTGCTATTAGTGTTAAATATATGGCTAATTATGCGTATGAAAATTAAACATCAGTGTTATGCTAATGGGGCGCCTTCAGCTGCGGATCTGAGCACTTGAGACTACCATTTAATCAAATGAATCAGTAACTAATACATCTGCACGTGTGAACTTTCACAAGATCATTTCCCCGTTCCCGTCACACCGCTAAATTATGAAAGAAATAATTATCAACACTTTCTAATTACCTAACAAAGTAATTTGGGATTCACCGTGGGGCTGGATGGATGGGGAACCAACAGCCCCTAGCAACCAGCGAAGCGTGCGCCACGCCGCGTGGGGGTCGCTGTGTGGTAGCAGTGGCGGGGCGGGGGCCATTTGTGCACTTTTCTGTACCTAGCACCCCAGAAGATAGAAGGCGCCGCGACAGCTCTGTCCTGCACCAGCCCTCCCCCCAGGCCTGGCGGAGCCAGCTTCGGCCACTGGAGGTGAGGAAGAAACTGGGTCACAGAGACGCGTCTTTACACAGATATTTTTGCCTACCACGGGCCTGGTGCTGCTACCAGTTTCGGTGTCCCCAAGGGCTCCTGAGCCCCGGGTACTCCCGCCAGACCCCAGGAGGAGGGAAAACAACCACCTGGGACTGCCGCTCCGGTAGCACCGGGCGCGCTGGGCCCTGGACTCCACGCTGCGCCGCGCCCTCGGGGCCAGTGCGCCCGGGGGCGCGAGGCTCGGAGGGAGTGGAGAGGGGAGGGGGAGCGCAGGAAGGTTGGGAGGGAAAGAGGGTGTGTGTTGGGGGTGGGAGGCGGTACGGCCGCCTTTCCTGGGAGGAGAAGCGCGGGTTCCTGGCTCTCCAGGCGCACTGCTTTAATCAGACCCGTGCAGCCTCGAGCTGGAGTGGCCAACCCGGCCTAGAGCGATGCAAGCGGGGCCCTGGGAGCGGCAGCGGCGGCGGCGGCGGCGGCGGCGCGGCGGCCGAGTGAGTTGGTCTGGAGGGCCCCGAAACCCGGGCCCCAGGGATGTGGCACCGCGGACCTAGGCCCGGGGAGGGAGGCCTGGCCAGGAGGGCCCTGGGCTGGGCGCGGGACGTTCAGAAGGACCGCTGTCTGCTGGCTGCCCTAGGCTACCCCGCCCCCCAACGCGCGACTCCGCCATCCAGAGGCCGCTACCAGAACCACCCTAGATCAGCACCGGCCTGGGTGGAGGCGACCAGAAGCAGTTCCAGGGTCCCCGGCCTTGGGGACGGGTGAAGGGTGGAGATGGTAGAGGGGACGATGGGGAGCACTGGTTGGTTTCTGGGGGGGAGAGCGCGCCAGGGAGGCGGGAGGCTGAAGAGCAGGCCTCAAAGGTCCCGGTGCGGCTGCTGCAGCCCATTGTGCGTCCTGCACCTCGCGCTCTGTTGCAGAGGAGCCCCGGCCGGGAAGTACCGACGCGTCTCTCCCGAGGCCGGGCCGCCTCGTCCGCTCTAGTCCAGCGGAGCCAAAGCGACTCGGACCAATCCCCGGTGATTATGCAAGACGGCGGACCAATCAGCTCCGCCAGCTCATGAATATTTATGACCTTGGCTGAGTCAAAGCTTTGAACCGAGTTTGGGGAGCTCGGAGCATCATGCTTAGACTTTTCAAAGAGACAAACTCCATTTTCTTATGAATGGAAAGTGAAAACCCCTGTTCCGCTTAAATTGGGTTCCTTCCTGTCCTGAGAAACATAGAGACCCCAAAAGGGAAGCAGAGGAGAGAAAGACCCACACCCAGACCCCGCGAGAAGAGATGACCATGACCACCATGCCAGAAAGTCTCAACAGCCCCGTGTCGGGCAAGGCGGTGTTTATGGAGTTTGGGCCGCCCAACCAGCAAATGTCTCCTTCTCCCATGTCCCACGGGCACTACTCCATGCACTGTTTACACTCGGCGGGCCACACGCAGCCCGACGGTGCCTACAGCTCGGCCTCGTCCTTCTCCCGACCACTGGGCTACCCCTACGTCAACTCGGTCAGCAGCCACGCGTCCAGCCCCTACATCAGTTCGGTGCAGTCCTACCCGGGCAGCGCCAGCCTCGCCCAGAGCCGCCTGGAGGACCCAGGTATGTGCGCTTGCCAGGGAGAGGAAGACAAGGAAAGAAGGCGCGAGGGGGAGCAGGAGGGGGACAGAGGGAAGACCGAGGCAGGCGAAGAGGGGCAGAGAGAGGTGGGGTGGGGGTGGGGAGGGCGCGGGAGCTGTGGAGGTTTCGGATATCAACCTATGGATACCTGTCCTAGCAAAGAAAGAGTTTAGGAAATCCACCCAATTCGCAACTATCTAGCCAAGGATAAACCCGAGAGAGCGTCTCCTGGCACTGGCTGGGCCTCTGAGCGGCTCGGTGTGCCGAGCACACAATGCCCTGCTGGAAAAAAGAAACCCACATGTGCACGTATTAGTCTCGGTAATTATTTATTGCGTAGCGCTATAAACAATGTATGCAATTAAGGGTAATTAAACCTCAACTACCGCCTGCAAAAATAGCAAACTTTCCCTGCAAAGGCAATGGCTGCGCTCCGCTCCGGGGAACGGCCCCATCCCGACTGCAGCAGCCCGGGACGGACCCTCGGACTTTCAGGGGGGCCCTCCCAGGCTTCCAGAGTTTCTGGACCGCTCTTTCCCCGGCCCTGTCTGCCATCCTCTCCATTGCCGCTCGCTCTCGTGTCTCTCACTAAAGCAGTCCCTGTACTAACAGCGGCCCGCTTCTGCTGTCCCTGTAGGGGCGGACTCCGAGAAGAGCACCGTTGTGGAAGGCGGCGAAGTGCGCTTCAATGGCAAAGGGAAAAAGATTCGCAAACCCAGGACAATTTATTCCAGTTTGCAGTTGCAGGCTTTGAACCGGAGGTTCCAGCAAACTCAGTACTTGGCTCTGCCCGAGAGGGCGGAGCTCGCGGCCTCCTTGGGACTCACGCAGACTCAGGTACCTCGCCGCCGCCTCTGCGCCAAGCAGGCTTTTCAAGGCCAGCCTGAGCCTCGTTTCTTGCTCGCTGGGCCTCAGGGTCGGGGTGTCCTTGTGTGGGTGTGGGTTAATGTGTGTGTCCACCCCAGGCTCCCAGCATCTCCCCATCCTCTAGTGTTCTCTCTGCCTTAGCTCGGTCGCTGTTCTCCGTACCCCGACCTACCTGCCTTCTGCCCCTCCGTTCTGTCCCTGGACAATCTGATTAGGGCGCAGGGAGGATTTCCCCAGACGTTTTGTTTGGCGATTCAGAGGTCACACGTGCCCGAACAACTGGAACAATAGACTTGGGAAGTAATTCCTTCTTTGCCTTTAAAGTGTGTGGCTACTCACTGGGGGCCTGGGCCCGTGCCTCTGTCTCCCTCCTCTTCTTTCTCACCGAATGGCACAGGGAATCCTTTCCTCAGCCTTCTCACCTCCCAAGCCCCAGACCCTAGAGAAGAAATGAGACTCTTCTTCCTGGATCTCTCTCAGACTCTGGGGAGTTCATGGGCCTTCGGACCGCGGCTGGTGCGGGTTTCCAACGTCTGGCCCGGGATTTAGATTGAACCTGGGAAAGCAAACAGACCCTAGGGAAAGGTTTGGTTTGAGTCCAGAGGAAAGTCCAACAAAAACTTGCTGCTTCCTCAGTCCTCAACTCACTCAGGGACAGAAAGGATGGAGCAAAGAGAAAGCGCTAGAATTGCAAATAAATGTCCTCCACTCCTATCCAGGTTTTTGATTCTTTTATTGATGTTGATATAGGAATTGCGTGGGGGGTGTGCTGGCGCTCGTCTCCCGGACGGTAGTCAGAGTCGGACTGAGCTAGCAGGCCAAGCCCGGGATCCCCCGCGGCCCCTTACCACCACGCCCCTGGCTCTGGGAGCCCTCACTGTCCCTGCAGGCGACAGTGCCGGCGTCCAGCTTTCTGGCTCTTCCGCGGAGCGGGTGGGGTCCTCTGCTGCTCCAACAGGGAGCTGCCAGCTTGCGCTGGGCGGCAGGGCCTCCTATCTCTGCTCTCCCGCCATTCCCCTCTTTCCTCCCCGAGAGCTAGGTGGGCTCGGTGGGCTCAGTCCGAGTCACGTTGTTTCCCGATCTTGCAGGTCAAGATCTGGTTCCAGAACAAGCGCTCCAAATTCAAGAAGCTGATGAAGCAGGGCGGAGCGGCTCTGGAGGGCAGCGCGCTGGCCAATGGCAGGGCCCTATCTGCCGGCTCCCCACCCGTGCCGCCGGGCTGGAACCCTAACTCCTCAACCGGGAAAGGCTCAGGCAGCAGCGCGGGCTCTTACATCCCCAGCTACACGTCGTGGTATCCTTCAGCGCACCAAGAAGCCATGCAGCAGCCCCAACTCATGTGAAGCTGCCCGCTCGCACCTGCCCGCCTCCATCCCATCTCCCTCCATCCGGGCCCCTCCGGTCTCCAGGTCCAGCCATCCCGACTGCGTGCCCTGGGCCCGGTGGGAAAGGGCCCAGAAGGAAGGTAGGGACAGCGACAAGGCAGGTCGCCCGCCTCCTCGAAACCCCTCGAGGTCCGACCCAGCGACTCCCCAGAGCCCGTGCTCTTGCCCGAACCCTGGCCTGGGCCACGCGAGGACAGCAGAGCGGCCTTGAAGTGCAGGCATCGTCACCCAAGACAGCAGGAGCAGCGAGAGGAACCCGCTCACCAGACCTGCCCCCCCCCCAGCTTTGTGGGACTATCAGGAAAACGAAACAATGTAGAAAAAGCAAAAGCTCTTTTCTGTCCTGTCTCATCTCCTTTTGCCCTAAGTCAAGGTCTTCGTCCGTCTGCTGTTCTCATACTGAGGCCTCTGCAAAAAGTCACCAGGTCTGAGCCACAAGCGGCCTCCTGGGCCACCCATCTCCCGAGATTCTGGACGTTTTATCCTTTCAGGCCTCCTGGACTCTGCCTCACCATCTATCTGTGTAGCTTGTTGGGGAACTGGGGAAGTTGGAGGGGGAGGGGGCTTTATTTATTGAAAAATGGACTTTGGCGGAGGCTGAGTGTTGGTTCTGTGGTGTGCGGACAGCTCACCATCCAAACGCACTGTTTACTTTAAAGGCACCCGGAACGGACGAACAAGAAGGATGTGATGGTTTTTAACTCACACAGTAACTTTTGTACTTCACTAGTGTGGAGTTGTTGGCGCCGAATGATTTGCATTTTTTACATGTTCTGTATTATTAAAAATAATAACAAGAGAAAGAGATAAGTGAAGCCAGCATGAATTTGTCATCTTGAGAGGAACGCTTGGTCGCCTTGCCTGAACAAGGAGGAGGAAAAATTCTAGTTTGGGTAAAAAAAGAGAGGATCCATGGGGGGCAGAGAAAAAACAGGCAGGGCACATGTAAGCAGCCTTAAGTCCAGTGGGCTTTAAAGTAAGACAAGACCAGCTTTACAACAATCCTGGAGGTTCTACCACAGAATAATGCCAGTCCACCCCCAACACACAGTCTCCACTGCAGGAGCTATTGGCTGTATATATAATAATTATTATTGTTATTATTATTGTTCTGTAAACATGTTGCACAAGCTTAGCCTTTTTCCGTTCTGTTGTGTGTGGCAGTAAAACCCGATGCTTTGTGAAATAAGAATCTTGACATTTTACTTGTGAAATTTGGAAAATGTGACCAATTGAAATCAACTGTGTTTTGTGTTCTCTATGTCAAAGTTTAGTTTTATATTGAGAATGTTAACTTATTGCTTTGTATCTTGGGGAAAAAAAAGGACTTTGTAAATAAGTTATAAAGTTTCTTTGAGACAGTAAAATTATGGTTTCAAGAAAGAACTGCTGTCTCTTGTGCTGTGTGTGTGTGGGGGGGGATGGCAGGCCACGCTCCTGCCTCTGGTACAGGCAGCCCAGGATGGCTACTCATCTGGGACAGATTGGGGTGCCCAACTCCATCAGGACACCATCGCAAGACTTGTGGGGTACCCCAGTGGGACTTCTCACCTTGTTCCCTCAGTCAGCAAGATGTCTGATCTCTACCTGAGTTGAAGGGATGGGGAGACAGCACCCAGGGAGAGTTAGGGAGGGGGCTCAGGAACAGGTGCAGCAGGGCAGCACCCAGCCTTAGGAATGGAAAGGACAGTGAGGAGCCACTGAGAGAGAAAAGCGGAGTTCAAAGGCAGCCATCCTGGGCGACTAGAGTTCTGTTCACTCCCAGCACCTCTCAGGAAGCCTGGAAGCAGAGACACCCTGCTTTGCCCCTAGCCTCCCTGCAGATCTGGCCTCCCAGCTTTTGCCTACCCGGAGGCACTGGATTCCGTCTGCGGAAAAGACTCGGCCAGACGCCTGGCAGAGGCCGGAAGGACCTGTCTGTCAGTCCACCCCCAATCAATCAGTGAGCTCCAGGGGACAGAGCACAGTTCCAGGGAGCCACCCCAGCCTCTCCAAAGCAAAAAAAAAAAAAAAAAAAAAGGCTCCTTCCTGCTAACGATCAGGGGCTTTTCTCTGTTCATCCAAGAAAGAGGGATGCCAAGGGAGTGGGGCAATTTTGCTAAGTCTGTCTGCATTACTTTCCAGCTCTGCATTTGTTAATTTGGAGGCCCTGCCATTGACAAGCTTGCTCCATACACCTGCAAGCAAGGGCTCGATTGACTCGGTAGAATCAGGACCCAGAGTTAAGCGCATCTCTTCCACTCCAGCCTTACCGCCCTGCAGTAAGACCGCTATGGGAGCACCTCGGTTACAGCGCTGGGATGCAGTTCGCTCCAGAAAAGTGCGGGCTCTGAGTCTACAACCACATCAACTCCTTTTTTCCTGCCCCCCAGCCTAACCCCAACCCCAAAGCCGACCCCAGACCCCAGACCCCAGACCCTGAGCCAAGACAGCTACGGAAGGCTGCAAAAGGCAGCTTCGTGGGATTTCTGCCTCCCGTGAACCGGCTTCCGACGCTGCTGGGCGGAAGTTGGCCCTCCGCCTTTGGGGGGCCCTTTCGGCGCGCGGTGGGGAGCACAGCCGGGGAAGGCAGTGATCTGTGTTGTGACAAGCACCCATTTTTCAATTGGTGCTGGTGAAAGATCAGATGCGCTGGGCTCTTCCGACGCCCTTTGGGAAGGGGAGGAGGAAGTGGCTGGCTGTGTGTGTGTATGTGCGCGCGCGCGTGTGCGAGTGTGTGTGTGGGGTGCAGTGCAATGGAAGAAGGGGGGGTGCAGGATGAAGCCAGGGATCTCAGTGTCCCTTTTGGGCTTGGAGTTGGGAGTTTTTCCTCTCCTGGGGCCTAAAGAACCAGGAGCGCTAAAGTAGGAGATCAGACCTTGGAGACCAGAATGCAAGTGGACCAACAGCCTCAGAACAGAGAAGGAATCAGTTTCTGAGGTTAGGCTCAGGAGTGAGAACAGAGGCCTTCTTGGATTCATTCGGGTTTCCCCTGGGATATCTGATTTTGTTAGGGAGATTTCTCTCACTATCTTCTTCAGTCCCCTAGAGGATTGCTAGGGCCTAGTGGCTCAAGCCACAGGCAAAATTTATCTGGTCAAGCCGATGTTAATACTTTGAGATATTAGCTTATACTAATTTAATAATCTCTTGCTAACAGTTCAAATAGAGAAATTATTAGTTTTAGCTCAAGGAAGGCGGTCTTTAGTTAGGCTCTATTATAATTATAAGCAGTTGTACTTTTAAAAAATGTTAATCTCAATATAGACCTAATTAATGCTGCCTTGTTACTGACAAGTAGTTCATCAAATATCTGATTCAAAGATTTTCATAATGAGTATATTAATTAAACTATGAATAATCTAAAGGTGGTTATATTTAAACAATACCTCATTATAATGATTAAATACTGATTTCGAATATTATGTCTTAACAATTTTCACTTAGAAAACACAACCTTTCCTTATGTATGAGTCTGTAATGGCAAAATGCAATTTTGGGATTTTTTTCCCCTTGTTCAAAAAATGTGAACCTCATTTTAAAACACTTCTGAAATAGGTTACACACAGCTTAATGATTATCAAAATGACTCTTTTCTGCAAAAAAGGACCCCAAAGTGCGTGTACAGCTGCAAACCCAAGAGGGTCAGCATCATTTCACTGTATTCTCTTCTTGATTACAAGCCGGGCCCATCAAACACAACATAATTACAGTAATTTCAGGTTTATTTATTCTAATGCAGTTTCCCCATCTCTCTGGTAATTATGAGCAATTTTTTCGCCCAGGGAATCTTTTTGCATTAACAAAAGAGATAACGCACTGAAAGCCAAATTTGCTGTGCATTGAGAAAAGGAAAAAAAATCAAATAGGTGCGAGCTGCCATCTCTGCAATTCTCCGGTACCGGAGCCGGCAAATTGCTTGCAGGTGTATGGAGCAAGCTTGTCAATGGCCGGGCCTCCAAATTAGCAAATGCACAGCGGCAAAGTAATGAAGACAGACTTAGCAAAATTGCCAAACAACAGATACCTCTTTAATATCTTTTCTCACACACACTAGCTCTAAAAAGGGGTAGGGGCTGAGGTGGGGGTGGGGGCAGAAGCAGCTCTCCCCAGCCCCCTCCTCATGGGTCTTGGCTTTCACAAGGCTGGATGGGCTGCATGGCCCTGTGAGTGGGGATGTCTAATAGTGGAAGAACTCAGGTCCTAAATCTAGGCAATATTTAAAAAATATAAAAGTGGCAACATTCATAGTTCATATCTTTCCCTCATAGATCATTATGGTTTATTTCTATTTCTGTCTCCTGAGAATATGCACCTGGGCTGGGTTAGATAGTTCTTCAGACTTTTTGAGCCACAAAAAGTTTTTAAACCCAACCTTCCTAGATGCACAAAAGTGTGAATTTATTCAGACAAAGTCATTTGATGAAGAAATTAAATCTCTCTTTGAAGAGGCTGTCCATTTCTAATACCCGAGGGAAGATAGGTCTGGGTGCTGGATACAGAACCTGAGATGCTAGATCAAGAAACACTGGAAGGAAAGAAGCAACATCCCACAAATGTTTAACCTGGCATCCATCTCTTTCTGTCTGTATCTTTTATCGATCAGTTTCAGAATTGTCTGGTTTTTGTCGTCCCACCACCTGGGTCAAACACCCTTGAAATCTTAAGCTAAAGCAAACTTTTCTGCTCTTCATCCCACAGGGCCATAGCCACCTCTATCAAACACAGTCCAGAGACTGGAGGGTTTCTCCCTCCCATGCCTCAAAATAATCCTCCTGTCCCCAGCTTCACAAAAAACCCCAACCCCAGTGCAGACAGGCAGACGGCTCTAGAAGGTGCCTTCCCCAGGCTCAAGAGACGGATCACCCCCACCCACCGTTTCCCTACCCCTCCCTCATCCCCCAATCTTCAGGGATTAACACTTCCTGAAACATCAAGTGTTTTTATAAAAAAGAAAAAAATAATCCTGACATCGCTGACAAGAAGTTTTGATGGAAGAATTAGCTGGTGCATACATAATCACTCCTCCACCCTCCTACTCCCGGAGCGGGAGCCGCTACGGCAGGCACAGCGCAGCCTTCCAACCCTCTGAAAAATGAAACCGGTTTCCACCCTTACCTTCTTCAGTGTCAATTTCAGATAATCTGGACACACACTCTTTGCTACATCAAATCAAAAGGGTCGAAGGCGGCTTTTGGCTGGGAGAATGACGGGAAAGAAAAGGCAAAAAAGAAAAAGAAAAAAAGGAAAAAAGGAAAACATAAAATTGACCAAACCAGAGCAAAACAAAACTAGAAAACCAAAAAGAATTCCCCAGCCCCATCCTCCTATCCTGAGAGTAAAGAGTGGAAAGAGGTCCCCAGGACCAGGCGTCTCCGAGCGCCGCAGGCTTTTTGCAGCGCAGCGCTTGCAAATAGGACTGAAATTTTCGGCTATATAGCCTCTGTCTTTATAGCTGATGAAAAAAATTGCAGATTATTAGCATAAATGTTTACTCTTCATTACGCTGATGACATTGTGCACTCGAGATCTTGGTAATCTTTGGGAAAATTATGAGTAATTTTTAAAAATTTTAAAGCAGCAGCAGTTACCATGCAATTCAGGCTAATTCTGCGTAGGCTCCGAACGGATATAATTATCGAGGAGTCAAGATGTTATGCTAAAAACTATGCATTGATATTCCCATTTATTATGTACATACAACTTTGACAATGTTGATGCTTGAAATAGCAGGAAATTGTCTTGCGCAAAAATTACAGTCCATATTAGGACATCTGAAATTGCGAAGAATTATATAGTAATTGCAGGCTTTCAGATGGGAGAGCCAGAATGCTCAAACTAGTGCAAATGTGGATAAAATTACAGATCAGAGCAAAAATTAGGGAAAAAGGGGGTCTGGGATTTTTCAGGTTGGCTATAGGATTCCGGAAGTGTCTAATGCCACATGATTGCTGCAGCTTTAGGGGAGACATTCATGCCTCAAATAGCGCCTTGGCCAGGGTGGCTTTAATTGAATTTCTTGGGGTTTTTGTTTTAATAGGGGTAAATGAGGAAATTGGCCACCCAAGGCAAATTTTCACTGTCCTTTCCGTGAACATGTGGGGGAGAATCCCCTTCTCCTAGTGCCTGTTCTCCAAGGCTTGGACACCCGCAGGTCCTGCCCCCCCCCCGCCCCAAATTCCAAATGCTGCAACTGAGAAAGTGACTAAACAGAAACCCCTTCCTGCCCCGGCCTCCTTTCTTTTTCCTTGTAGTTCTCCTTGGGCCCCTTTCCCGGATTCTTCCAAGCCTCCACAGTTAGGAGGGATGGGATGAGCTCTCGGGCCCTGGCTGCCTGTGGTGTTGGTGCCAGGCGGTGATCACCTCGGGAGAGTGCCAGTGGCCGCCCATTGGCGCCCAATAAGACCCCGCGTTTTGGAGACTTCCCAGGGGGTTTGGGGGAAGAGGATGGAAAGAGCTGAGAGGCCTCCAGGCCCTCCCCGCGACCACCTAGGCTCTTCTTTTGTCTCCACTGCCTGAAGAACTGCAGTGCTGTCGTCTTCCCCCCTCACCGCCCCACTTACGCCCCACTTGGGCGGCGCGTCTCTGGGGCACCGAGACACCCTGTGACTTTAAGAAGCCCGGGCCAGGCCCGCGGAGGGAAGGGGCGGGGCGGAGAGTGTCCCGGAGGAGGAGGGGACGCCGCGGCGCCCGCGGGAGACGCCGACCCGAGCTCGGCGGTCGCTCGGAGCCCAGGGGACTCGCTCGGGTTCCCCCAGCCAGACGTCTCTATTGTTCCCGGAGCGGTGGTTTCACCTCTAGGGTGTCCGAATCTCTTGGACACCGAACTGCAGCGGAGGGAGGGGAGTGTGAAAAGCCTCCTGCCTGCTGCGTGCCGACCCAAATGTGCGCCCTTGTACCACCCCTGCTCACCTTCTTTCCTCGACCCCTCGCCCCTCCATCCCCCAGGTTGTAATCCTGTCCCCTGCAGCCGCGGCTCGCAAGGTGCACGCATCCACCTTCCTCAGCCTCGAACGCGCGGCCCCACCCGACAAGGACGAGGGACTCCTGGGGACCCCAAAACAAGCCTGGGGAGAGCCCTGGAAGTTCGAAGACACAGCAGTGTCTGCGCGATGGCCTGGAGGTGAAGCGGGAAGCCGAGCCCGCGCGACCCCTGAAGGAAGGTCTGTCTGGAGACAGTGTCTGCCATCACGTGGAGGCGCCAAGTGGCTGCTCCTCCAAGACCTGTCTGCTCTTTTTTTCCTCCCGAAACGAACTGTTTTCCCTGAAACCCCCAGCCCCAGGCCCCAGGGCGGAATGTAACATCTTGTACTGTGGCAATCACTGACAAACCCGTCCCCGAGAGAGGGGAACTCCCGCAGGGGTGAGGGTGTGGGCCTTGGAGGGAGGTGAGGCCTCCTGTCCGCCTGCCCTGGCGTGCGTGTGTGCGTGTGCGCGTTGGGCTGGGGGGCGGCTCGTTCGGCAGACCCCGGGTGGGGAGGGAAATCTGGCAGCAGGGAGGCTTCCTTAGGGATGCCTCGGGCGTGTCACGACCCTGCGAGAGGCCCTAGTCTTGGGACAGCTCAGTTCTCCCGCTCCAAGGGCACAAGATACGTCATCGCTCCCCTCAGCTGCTTCTAAGTCCCAGGACCCCAAAGTCGAACTCAAGGGACCTGTCTGTATTGTAGCCGGAAGGGAGCTGTAGCTTTATTCTCAAAGGAATCTTTGGCCCTAAACAGTTCGAAGCCACTGGTGGTCGCTGTTCCCGGAGGGAAAGGAGCTGGCTTGTGATTTGGGCGAGTGTTGGGGATCCTGGAGTGGGCCTGTTACGCCGGGGTTTGCGCTGTAAGACTGGCCTTTTGAAAGGCAAGGGGACCTTTTGGTCCCTCCGTCCTACTCCTTGGCAGTTGTGGGGGCTGTAACGGCGGAGGGAACCCTAGGATCACTCCTGAGCTTCTCTACCTCCCCCAAGTCTTCCACACCCGAATTGTTTGTAAACAAAGCTTCAGTCTTCTCTGGTTCTCTCCGCCCCCACTAAATCTGATACTTCCCCCAAACTCGCCCCATCAGTCTCGGAAATCCTTAGTCAGGACGGATATTCACAATTTTCACAAGTGATCCTGCAAGAAGGCCGAGGGGAAGCTTCCTAAACGGTCCCACATTGCAGCAGGGCTGATTAGGCCCGGGTCTGTTCGCTCTCCCCTCTGCCCTCCCTCGCCCCGGGGCCGCTGGGTGGGGGCGGGAATTCCGGGTGGCCGGAGGGGGTTCCGCGCCCTTCCCAGCTCGGTGGCGAGGGCGGGCGGGCCTGGGACGGGAGAAGGACGCAGAGGCAGGCCAGCTGCCCGCAGTTGGCACCAAGCCTCAGTGCAAGCCCTGTGCCTGAGCACGGAGAGCCCTGCCAGAGAGTGGAACGGTGAGGGCCGGGCACCCCTCACACTTCGGCTCCCCCCTCCCCTCGCTTCCCAGCGCTTGTCATATCCTGTCTCCGGCCTGATATTTTACACGAGCAGATGGATGGGGATTACAATGAAGATTTATGTGTGTTCCGAGCGCGGCTGGTTTCCCAGTGTAGGGAGTCGAGATCGCTGCTTCCCATTTCCATTTTTCATCCGCGCTTTGGGGCGCGCAGTGGAGCGCGGGGCGGGGGGGGGAGCGTGTCTGCGCGGCGGCGGCGGGCTGATCACAGGGCTCCCCGTCTCCTGGCGGGACTCTGAGAAAGAAGGCCAGCGCGTTGCCCCCGGCGGGGCTGGAGCGGGCCCCCGCCTCCTGGGGCCGGGCTTTGTTTCTCCCTTAGCCCACCCCTCCGAGTCCCGCCCCCTCACTTCTGGGACCCGGCCCCAGCCCTGCCCCGCGCTCCCTCCTCAGGGCCTTTCTCTGGGGCTGCGGAACCACCCCTTTCCCCAGGCCCCAGCACCCTCCTGCCCTGGGCTTTTCGGGCTCCCCGGGGACAGGCGCGCCTTGGCCGCCCGACCCCGCCACCGCCAAGTGCCAGGTTCGGTGACTCCGGCGAGTCTGTGGGGCCTCGGCCCACCCCGGAGAGGGGCCGCCCGCCCTCCCGGCTCCCATGCTCGGCTCATGCCAAGGCCTGTTGCGTGATTCCAACTTGGGCTGACATTCCCTGCCCCGGGCGCTCCGGCGTAGGCCTCTTAATCATCTTGTCTGCGGCAGATCCTCGACACCAGCCAATTTACTGCCCCGTCTCTCCCCGCTGGTTTCGGGAGGGGGGGAGGGGAGTGCGCACAAGGGAGGGGAGGGCACAGTGGACCGCAGGAGGAAGGCTGGCACCAGCTCCTGGTACTCACAAAACCCCACGGAATGTGGAACTGGAGCGGGGTTCGGGGTGGGGGAACAGGGAAGGGAGTCAGATAGGCAGCGGTTGCTTTAGAATTTCGATCAGCGGCCTTTAGCCCAGTCCTTTCTAGCCTGGGAAAACAATGCAGAAATGCAAAGGGACACAGGATTATGTAGCCTCCTTTTTTCCAGAGCCCCAAATCCCCGGGCTACACTCTACTGTAAACTAGACTTGGAGCAGGGCCCAAAACATTCTAGGCAGAAAAGTCAGGATTCCCCTCCTGGTTGATGATGCTGTGGCCCCCAGAATGTTACCTCTACTGTGTCTGTTTTGAGCAGAGAGGAATAGAGGACGTAATATGGATGGCCCAAATAACCTGAGGAGAGAAGGCCTTCATCTGGCAAGCAGGGTTGTCTGGCCCTTGCCCAACCGCCTCTGTATTGGAGGCAGATCCCTTAGAGCGAATGGTTGAGCTTCAAGCCCCACGTAGGAAGCGGCCACGGCTCTCCCCATCCTGGGATGCTGCTTTTCTACACAAGGTGAAGTTGGAAAGGCCTCTGAGTAACTCTGGACTTCACAATCACAGGCAAAAGTAAAGCCTTTTTGATTTGGGACATTGTGATAAAACAGTAATATTAAATACAAGACAGCAAAAATGTATCTAGTGCTTATCATGGGCCAGGCACTGTTACATCACTACCTCATTAAGGGTTCATTAAATTGTTGGTTACAACAACTCTAAGCCATAGCTGTTATTAGGACTCCTATCTTACAGATCTGCAACTGTAACAGAGAGGCTAAGAAGGTTGCCCAAGGTCACGTAGTCAGCCATTGAAGTCAGGAAGCGTCCAACTGTGGGCCCCAGTGCTATCGGAGAAAGGGACTTTTCACACCTGCGTTACACAACTACCCTTGGCTTTTGCAGGCAATGCTAGAAAGTAGGGTCATTTTCAAAGCTGGAAGCTGCTTGTTTGCGGCCGGTGCTAGAAAGCGGAGCCGAGTGATGTGTGGACTTTTCCTCGCTAATAGTGCGAAGTGCAAGGATGCCACTCCCACAGCGCTGAGCACCGATCTCTGCGCGTGTTTGTGCATGTGCATATGTGAGTCAGTGTTATCAGTGAGTGTGGATGTGTGCATGGATTTGTGTGTCGTGTCATGTGTGGGTAAGCGTATGATTGTGATATGTCCTGTATCGCGTGTGTGCCTGCGTGTGAAAGTGAGCGCACGCGTGTGACTGTGTCCGGTGTGTGACTGTGTGTGTGCTAGCGCGGCCCTGTGCGCGGGGTCATCCTGCATTCCAGAGCAGCCAACCGTGCCTTCCTAGGAGGGTGACTCATGGAGCTCTCCGCTTTGGCGGCTCCCAAAGGGCCGCGGGGCAATCGGAGGGGAGGGTCCAATGTAAAAGTCTGATCCCCGGCTGCGGCTGAGCTCTGACCGAGGACAGCAAGTCCTCAGCGGCGGCTCAGATGCACCGCCGGGCCAGCTAGGCGGACGCGGGGGCGGCCGAGACCGCCCAGGCGCGGGGTGGTGGCGCGGGCGCCAGCCGGGCCGGACGGGCGGAGGCTGGAGCCGCCCGGCGCTGAGTGAGTCACGGCGCCCGAGGCTGGCGAACCCCGCGAGGGGCTGAAGGGGGCGGAGCTGAACCCTTCCCGGGCGCGCGCGCGGGTCCCGGACTCCCCGAACCTCACGGCGCTCTCCTCTGCCCGGGTTCCGGGCCTGGACAGCTCGAGCTCAGAAACCCTGGGCACCAAGGAAAATTCACACACTCCAATGAAAACAATAATTTATTTAAATAATCTCTTCATATTGTAAAATCAACATTAAGAGCATGTTGTTTTCATAATAAATAACCTCAAAATACCTTGCATTTCAAGAACAAAGACTTTAGGATAAGATAAAGCAAATTCAAATCAGTAGCTTAATTTAACTGAGAAATTTTTTCAAAGGGAAAAAATAAAATGGAAGGGTTGCTGAGGTCACTGCTCAACCGCAGTTTTCACAACTGGGGCTATACAAAAACATCTGAAAAGATGAGGATTTTCATACAAATAAATCAGTGGGAAAATGTGCACAGACACCTTTATTTACAAACTGTCGAAGTCCAGGCTAATAATCCTGAATAAATTTTAAAAAAGATAATTTAAACACATTTTTTGCAGTGTCCACATATTAAAAATCATTTTTTTTCCCAACATCAAAATGAGGTCATCCGCAAAGGCACCTAAACTTTTAAAAAAATAAAAATAAAAAAACTCCACTGTGATGGATGAGGAGAGAGCTAAAGGAGTGCTCCTGGGGGTCGCTAAGGCGGGTAGGAATGGGGGGCGAGGTCTGGGAACAGAGGAGGGAAGCCTTGGGGCCCAGGTCACGGGGGCACGAAGGGGAGGGCGGGCCAGCAGGACCCGGGGAGGTCAACAACCGCTGCGCGCCGGAGCTGAGCCTGGGGCGAGCCAGGAGAAAGGAGTCTCAGAGCCCGGGAACCTCGCGGGCGGGGCAGGGATCCCTCTCCCGGGCCCAGCTCGAGGCCCCGGGCGACGAAGGCGCCTGACGACCTCGCTGGGCGGGGACTGGAGGGGAGGCAAGTCCGAGGCGGGGCTCGAAATGGCCGAGGCTCGGGGCTCAGGTCCGAAATGCGGCCTTGTGGCGGCCTTCACCGCGCAGCTGTCCGCTTCTGCCGAGAGGAGCCCGCGGGGCGAGGGTCCCCACTTCCCGGCTGCTGCGTGGCGCACGGAGGTGCAGAGCCTGGGCCGCGCCGTGCCAGACTGCACCCTCCCGCACTGCTGGGGGGCAGCCGCGGGCGGCCGGAGGGGCCGTCCTGCGGTGGGGCGGGCACCGAGGCTCACGGGTGTTTGCTCAGTCTCTGGGGCGGGCACCCTGGGGTTAGAAAATCGTTCCTGCGCTCACCGGGGCACCCCCGCCACCGTGGTGGTGGTGATGATGGTGGTGAGGCTGCGGGGTCTGCGTGGGGTGCAGCAGTGGCGCGGTGGCCTGCAGGTGCGACGCGGAGCCCGAGGCCTGGTGGTACCACGGGTAGTTGCCGAGAAAAGCCGAGGCCGCGCTGCTTGGGCTGGAACCGGAGCTGCCGGCGCCGCTGCCTCCGCTGGCGGGGCCGCCGCCGCCCCCCATCCGCGGCGGCCCACCGAAGTCCCAGGTAGCTGGCGCCGAGACGGGAGGCGAGGCACAAGGTGGCGAAGCGCTGGCCCCAGGGTGCTGCTCAGAGGGGATCTCGCCGCTCTTCCACATCTTCTTGAACTTGGATCGGCGATTTTGGAACCAGATTTTGACCTTTGTGGGTAAAGAATCAGAGCGTTAGAGGAGGAACCCGGGTAGGGGCAGGGAGAGGAGGCAGCAGAGAAAGCCCGCGGGGTAGAGGTGGCCACCGAGCGACCTGGCCGGCACGAGATCTCGCGCTGCAGCTTCCTGCTGTACTGGGAGGCGACCTCAAAAAGCTGATGTTCATGCTGTGTGTGTGACCCCGGATGTCTGGGAACGGTGATGACAGAGGGAGTGTCAGGAGGGCCAGTTATTTCACCCGCTTAAAGAGTAAGGCAATGTGGTACCCGATTTCGGCGCACGTCAGTCCCTCTGCTTCCCTCCCTCGAAGCGACCCTTTGGGGGTTTTCAGCTTTGGGCCTAGAAGTTTAGATTGCCTTAAGTGTGGGGCTGCAAATTCTTAAAACTGCTTAAAATATTATTTTTAAAGAAGCCCTAAAAGCGCGTGCTTTCCGGGCCTCCCAGGCGCGCGCCCTCTTGATCCCCGCAGGGCGCAAGCCCCACCTGAGTCTGGGTGAGGCCTAGAGACGCCGCCAGCTCGGCTCGCTCGGGCAGCGCCAGGTACTGAGTCTTTTGGAAGCGCCGCTGAAGAGCCGCCAGCTGGAAACTGGAATAGATAGTGCGGGGCTTCCGGACTTTCTTTGGCTTCCCGTTCACTATCCGGATTTCAGGCTCGAGGTCTTCCTTCTCTGCAACGAAATGGAATGGCGATGACCGCGCAACGCGGGGGTCCTAAAGCTCTTGCTGCCGGGAAGCGGGTCCTTGGAGAGGTCGCGCGCGCGGGCTGCAGGCGCAACTTCGCCACGTGCGGACTAGAGCTGCCACCGAGCCCGCGGGCTGAGCCCTCCAGGGAAAGGGAGGACGGGAAACACGCCGGAGAGAAGGGACGCAGGTGTCGAGGAAATGCAGCTACCGGAGGGAGGCGCGCACCGCTCGCCCGCCCGCCCGCCCAGCCCTGGAGCCGCTGGGTTCCCCCAGCTGAGCGCCGGAGAAACCCTCACTCTCGGGAGGGTAGATTGGGAAGGGTAAAGGGAAGGAGCAGGCGATGGGCAGGCAGTGTGGAAGGCCAGGACTCTGGACGGCACCCTCCCCAAAACATGTTTACTCATCCGTCCCCGTGACCCAACCGGCCTGGCACCCTGGGCATCAGCGTTGTGCATACCGGGCTCGTTGTTGGCTGGAGACGAACTGGTCCCGTAGGGCGCGTAGGAGGTATAGGCGGCCGTGTAGCCCAGGTCGTAGCTGCTCTTGGCGGAGTAGGGGACGTTGTTGAGGCCGCTGGCGTGGTACTGGTAGGAGCCCATGTGCGCGTAGGGCGAGGCCCCCCCGCCGCCGCCGCCCGCCGGGTGCTGCTGGTTGGTGTAGTAGCTGCTGTCGGTGGCCGTGGACACCGGAAGGGTCGGCGATTCCTGGGGCTTGTGCAGGCTGCTGCTGCCGCCGTTGCTGCCTCCTGGGCCGGCGCCGCCGCCGCTCGGGGGCTGCTGGTGCTGGTGGTAAGTGCTGGAGGCCGTGATCTGGGTCGAGTGCATATCAGCCACCAGACTGTCAAAGACTCCAGTCATCCTGGCCCGGGACGGGAAAGAACAGGGGTGGCGGGCGTGAAGGGGAAGCCAGACGCCTCCTCTGTCTCTCCTGGTCCCTTCCAGCAGCCAATGCAATTACGGGGGGGGGGGGCAAGGAATGAGGCAACGGTCTAGGCGCCTCCTCCTCGGGGGAGGCGATCACCGTGCGCCGCTCGGGACAGCAGCCGCCGGCCGCATCCTCTCGGCCTTCTCTGCTCCTTGCCCGGCGCGGGCTGGGGCGGGGGCGGGGGGTGGCGGGGGCAGGGGTGACCCGGCCGGGTCGGGGCTCCGGGAGGCGGGAGCAGGTGAGCGGCCCGGAGCAGCTTTACGATTGTCTGCCAGGCGGGCTCCTGCAGGGTGGGCATTTAACACTTGTCACGTGAGCGCAGGCGACGTCACCTAGCAACAGCCAATCGGAAGCGAGCGGCCGTGGGGCTCAGGGCGCCTCCGAGCTCGGCGGCCGCGGGGCGGGTGTCACATGGCGGGCACTGAGGCTACCGCGGCCGCGAGTGCTTACGGGCCGTGCGGAATGGGAGCCGAGGCGCGGGGCTGGGGAGGGGTGGGGTGCGGGGTGGGGACGTGGGGTGCAGATTGGTTCGCGTCGGGACGGAAGACGTGGAGATAGAGACTAGCGTTTTGCTCTATAGGAAGAAGTGTGGTTTCCCATCCTATTCTTGTGTGCAGGAGTCAATCTCAGTGATTTCGTACCTTCAAGTCAGGGGTCAGTTTTCAAATACATTAATCACAGAAAGCCGTGCGGTGAGCCGAGCAGGCTGTGTCTCCGCTTTTTCTGGAAGTGTCTGGCACTTACTGGGGGTCAGCCGTTCTCCGGCGCTTGACAGTCAATTGATTTAAATTATCCATAAACCATGTATAATAATACCTGCCTTCTAAGCAACCCACAGGGATATTAGGACAATTAATTGGTTAATATGTAAACGTTTTTTCCTTGTTGCTTGAGAGAAAAGCTATATAACCCCAAAGGTATTATTACCATAGATTTAAAATCGCTTCTTGTGCTTTCCCGACGCGCCGTGCTCTGAGTAATTGTGACCTCTCGTGGGTGATTGACACCTGGAGAGCGATCCCTGGGTTTTCTCCTAAGGGTGGAAAGGTAGACCAGGCAGCCTTCAAGGTTCATTCTAACATCACTAAAATTCGATGCTTTTATGAAAAAGTAAATGAATTAATATTTGGGTGAGATTACTAGATTTATTACGTCTTTTTGGAAAATTGCAACCACAAATGTAAAAAAAGTTAGAGTTTTACACTTTAGGACATTGTTGCACACTATCATTGCAATTTATTCTCCTTTTTAAAAAAAAAATTCACGTGGCGACTTCTGTAACTCCACGTCCTGGGTATTGGAAACCCGGACGGTGACGGACATACGCCTCGCTGGACTCGCAGTTGGTTCGTCCCGCTGCGACTGCTTTGTGGCGCCACCTTGTGGGCTATATGCGAGGTTGCGGCGGGCGGGGTAGACGGTCTAATCACGCCCAGGCGCCAGCCTCTGAAACCCCCCAAAAGAACAAAATAGTAATTAAAACCCACAAAATTGTGCTGGTGCGCGCCACCTGAAGCACCCTTTCCTAAAGACATAACCTGTCGCTGAAAGAACTTGTTACAACAACTGCCTAATGGAAAACAAGTTGATACTTTGAAAAATATGATCTTTGGTCTTCCCCAGTAAAAAGCAAGTGTGTAATTAAAACTCCAACATTCGCAAAACGGAATAAGGAGACAGATAATGCGCCTTCAAGTCTGCCTGGATTTACTTCCTAGCCATCCCTTTGGCCAGAGATGGGGAAGGGTGAACTTATTAGAAAGGCTGGGCTTGGGGCTCGACAGGAACTCCACCAACCACCACCACCAGACTGCACTGCCTTTAGCTGTGTCTTCTGCTTTGTAAGCTCCCTGCTCAGCTCCTGATATTTAATCAGGTTGCCTTTTTGTGTCTTGACTTCAAATTCCAACTCTGTGTCACCGTGATGTTTTGACCTAATATAGAAAGTAATTTTTTTTGTTTTGTTTTTTGGTGCCAGGGATTGAACTCAGGACCTTGCGCTTGTGAGGCAGGTGGCGGAACCACCTAGCTAAATCCCCAGCCCTAGAAAATCATTTTTAAGAATGTTACTACCGTAGTCTTTCCTTCTCTCTGCTCCTTTCCTTCCACCCCAGGCCTGTCCTCTAGACTTCTTGGGGGTGGCAAGTTGGTTGTATTTTAGTTCCATTAACAGCATAGAGTTCAGGTCAGCTGAGATCTAGAAAATGGCACGTTTCTGGCATGAAATATGGCCTGATGAAATATTCCCTTTACCTGGGAAACAAGATGTGAGCCTGTGGGAGAAGAGAACTAAGTCACAGAGGGGTGTGTGTGTGTAAGAGAATGAATCACAACTGCATTTGGAGAATCAAGTAGAGACTTGAGGTAGTCCTGAGGTATTAATTGTGATAATTCAGACACATATCTAGGTTTGCCCAAACTATTTGATTACTGCATCAAAATATCCAAATAATTTCCTTACTTCGGCCTAAAATCAAGGAGATAATACTATAGAGAGCTGTCAGCTTTTGTTCACAGGTCAGAGCAGAGATTTGCCTCCCTCCATCGTGACCTAAGGGGAGAGAAACGGGACTTTAGATGGAGTTGGGGGTGGCTGCCTGCAGAAGGTCCGCTTCCTCCTCGCCTCGGGGCATTCTCTTTCCCCTTCGGTGTTCCTCTCTCCAGCCCCAGCATTCTTTTACTCTTCAGGGACCTAAAGGGAGAGGGAAGGAGGGGAGTGAGTTGTCTCTGCTCTGGCCTTGTGTGTTTCAACCTCATGGCTGGGACCTTCCCACTTTGGAGCCTGTTTCCCATCTGGTTGTGGGGTCCTCCCTCTCTGCCCCCAAGGGAGGGAGCCTACGCCCTCGCCGGAGGGACGGAGTCCCCATTCCCACTGTGCGGAAGAGCGCAGAGGCTCCTGGAGGGACGACTTCCTCTGAGTTAGGTGCTTCCTCACTCTCATGCCAGCCAGCGGCCCTCCTCTGGTGCCATATTGCAAGTCAGAGGTGCATTTCCTGGGAGCCCCGAGCTCCGAGCTCCAAGCTCCGAGTCTGCATCTTGCTTCCGGCCTCCTGTCCACTGCCGGCCTGGGTCCAGTCCTGGCCGCTGCTTGTCTCCTGGGTCCCCTGTTGTAGAGAAAGCTGCCCGCAGGGTCTGCTGAGGAAGAGGATTGCCCGGCCTTCGGGGGTACAGGGCGGTTCGGGGTGCCCTTCCTGCGAGGCCAGGGCAGGCCCACTCTCAGTCGCCTTCCCGCTCAGAGTCCCTGCCTCCCACCCGGCACTCCCGTCGGGGCCCCGGGGATGCGGTTTCCAGGGTGCCGGTCCAAGAGGCCGCGCGTGTTCCTGTGCCATCCCTTCGTGTTTTCCGAGGCAGTAACGCCAGGAACCTGCGCTTCCCAATCCCTTTAGGCTTTGTCCTAGACCTCCGGAAGCTGGGAAAGGGCGGGATTCGGTTTAGGAGACCCCCAGCCCTTCCTTTCTCCCAGGAACCGACAGTTCAGCCCTCTTTGTGGCTGTCAGCAGCTTCTCCGGACAGCGCTCGCCCGCCCAGGGCCCTTTACCTTCGCACTGGCTGTCTCCTCTCGCCTCGAACGCAGCCAGCCGGGCCCTCAGGTGGGCAGGGCCTCTGACATCCTTCCCCCTTCCGGACCTGCGAGAGGACACCACGGAAACCCGCCAGGAAAACTGCGCGGCCAGGCCGGGGGCTCGGGTCCCCTGGGCTCTGCTTCTCTGCGGTCCCCAGCGTCCTCTCCTCTCCTGTCGCGGCCCAGGGACTGACCGAGCTCGGCATCTCCCGCAGCACCGGTCCACACCGGTCTCGTGCACGGCTAGAACCTGAGGCCGCCCCGGGGACTGCAGACGCCGCCGGGGTGAGTTCTGCTCCCGCCAAAGACCGAAAGCAAAGACAAACGGACGGACGGACAGAAACCCCCAGATGCTCTGGCGGCCGGGAAGCTCACTTTGCATTCTGGGCAGCACCCGCACCCCGTTTCAAGCCCCATCTCTGACCCTCTCTGTCCCTGAGCTCCGGGGCACCAACTCCCTGCACTAGCGGGCCCGAGGGCCCCGGGGCTCAGCGTCACCTGGGTCCCGAACCGCTCCGGTCCCCCGCGCCCCGCACCTGCAAGGCTGGGATCCGGCTGTCGGGTTGAAAGGACGGGCCGGTCGTCACTGCAGCTTCTGGAACTTTACGATCGATCGGGGTGGGCGGGGGGGGGGGCTGTGCACTCGACGGCAGTTCAGTGGGGAAAGCGGGCCGGGCCCAGCTCAAGGAAACTCGGAACTGAGCACCTCTGGCGCGCGGCCTCCTTTCTCCCGGCGAAGTCTTTCTCTCCACGCGCATCTCTTAACCACCACTCAGCTCAGAGTGGTGCAGATCCATAGGACGCCAAGGAACCAGGCCCTGCTGCTCGGACCCCTGCAGGTACCCTGAGAAAGCGACTTCTTGCGGCGCTGAAGACTCCCACGGGGACCGGGGACCGCGGCCGGGCCGCCCCGCACGTCCTAGTGTCTGCTGCCAGCTGGACCGCTTCCCCCAGCAGCCCTGGAGGCGGGCTGGCGGTGGTGATGAGCAGGGCTGGCGGCACAGGGGGCAGGGCCCCTGCAGTCCCGACCTCTGGCGAGCCTGGAGCGGCACCAAGCCCCTCGGTGGCTCTCCTGGTGGGAACCTGGGCTGCTTTGGCTACTGTCTGAAACGGGGGTGGCGGGGACCTTGCCCGTTATTCACAGGGAGCTGACTTTGGGTAGCCTTGCCTGGCTCTCTGCCTCCTTTTACATTTTAATCAATCATTAATTAATTAATTATTGGCGCAGAGATTTCCTCCTGTTGCCCAGGCTGGTCTCAAACTTGTAGGCGCGAGCAACTACAGGACTACAGGAGCTATTCATATCTTGCTCTTGCCTCCTTTTGAAACACAAGGAAATACTATTTAAAAATTATAAAGTGATACAGAGTGGGTGTCAGAGAATCAAACAGTGTTAGAAACATATTGGGTACCGCTGAAGGTGGAGCTCAGTAACAGAGTGCTTGAGGCTCTGGGTTCAATTCCAGGGGATGATTATAATATTATTATATGTATCTATTTTTGCTGAGGTAAACTCTCAATCCTTTTTATATTATTTTATTTATTCATTTTGGTGCTTTGAAACGGTTTCATTATGTAGTTCAAGTTGGCTTGAACTATGTAGCCCAGGCTGGCCTTCAACTTGCTGTGACCCTCCTGCCTCAGCCTCCTGAGTACTGGGATTACTGGTATGCACTACCACACCTAGCTTTTATTTTGTTTTGAAAGTCTTCTAAATTGCCCAGGCTGGCCTGGAACTTGTGATCCTCTTGCCTCACCCTCCTCTGTAGCTGAGATTACAGGTAAAGTCACACATTTTTACTTTTTAGAAATCTCTTCTTTCCATGTTGGTAGTTACAGAGCAACCACCTTCTCTTTAAAGATTAACTGAGAAATGCACCATAATTTATTTAATTATCCTCTTATGCATCATCACATCATTTAGATTATTTCCAATATACAGACAAGCTCTCTCTTTTGGAGAGCTTTCCCCATACATTCAATTATTTCTGAAAGCTAGACTCCTAATAACCAAATTGTGGTCCAAAATTTTAGGGGATATCACTAAGGTTCCTTTTAAAAGACCAACTAAAACTTTACACTAGTAGTGTATGAAAAGGCCTATTTCTTTTTTTTTTGGTACCAGGGATCGAACTCGGGACCTTGCGCTTGCGAGGCAGGCGGTGAAACCTCTGAGCTAAATCCCCAGCTAAAAGGCCCATTTCTTAACATCCTCACCGAAAAGAAGTATCAGAAGTTTTCAATACTTTTTCTACTATGATAGCTTAAGATATTGGCACATTTTAATTCACATGACTTTTATTATTAGTGCAATTGAGTGTCTCTTTATTTGGTATTTGATTTTCTTCTGTGAATTGCCTGTTTCTGTCCTCTGCCCATTTTTTATTTTTTAAATTGAACTGTAGGAAATCTTTATATATTGTGGAGATTAACTTATGATTGTGTTTATAGTCAAGACATATCACCAATTAATTGCTTCTCTTTTACTTTTATTTCTTTTCTGATTTGTATATTTTAAGCTTTTTGTTTTGGTGCTGGGGACTGAATCCAGAGCCTCCCTTGTGCATGCTAAGTGTAAGCTCTACCACTGAGCTGCTCCTTAGTCTAGAAATTTTAAGTTTTGTGTAGCCAAATATCTCCTCTCCTCTCCTCTCCTCTCTGTCCCTGTGACCCCTTCTCGTCTCTCTTTTATTGCCTTCTGGATCTTTGGGTCATGATTATAAATGCCATCAATACCCCCAATTGGGAAAATATTATTCTATGATTTCTCCTAGCTATTAAGTATGGACTCTGGGCTCAAATTTGGCCACTTGTTACCTATGTGACCTTGAGAGAGTTAAATTTAACTTCCCTGTGCCTCAATTTAGTGTTTAACCTTCTACAATGCCATTTGGATTAGTGATGGGTACTTGTGGAATAGACCAAGTGCTGTTTCCCCAATATGACATTAGGGGAATGCAGCTAAGCCACTGTTTCTCAGCCTCCCTTGCATATGACATGGCCCTAGGGGAATCACATGAGGAGAATTAACCCCAAGGGAGTGCTCAATACCAGTTTGGAAGGTTATCTGGCCAGGAAATAAACTTCTTGTATTTAAGCTACTGACTTTTGGAATTTTGTTTTTTCAGTTCTGGGGATTGAACTAGGGGCTTTTTGCATGGTAGGAAAGTGCTTTCCCACTGAGTCAAACCCTGGGGATTTTTTCCTCCAAGACATAGCATAACTAAGCCTGTAATCCTAGCACCTGGGAGGCTGAAGCAGGAGGATCACTGTGAGTTCAAGGCCAGTCTGAACTGCATAGTAAGACTCTCTCTCTCTCTCAAAAAAGGGGGAGCCCAGGATGTAGCTCAGTGGCACCGCACCTGCCTGGCAAACACAAGGTCCTGAGTTCAATCCCCAGTACTGGAAAAAAAAAAAAAAAGGTATAGCATAACTAATACAATGACCTTACAGTAAGGAAGCAATGATTGTCAACAAATTGGAAAAAAAGTCCAGAATATTCTTCACCTGTGAAAACCAGCATTGGATCGGGAGCCAAGCACAGAACTCAAACCATTTGTTGGCTGCTTTCTGCCCAGGAGTAAAACTAGGTCAGCACAGCTGGTTGACCTGCTCTGGCAGGTCTCAGCCCAGATCATATATGTTTCCTTTTAAATGTGATGGATTGCAGAGGTTTTGTCACTCTGCCACCTGGGGCACTGCTTGCATGTCGCTGTCACTCTTGCTTTGGGCACATGCTTATTGTGCTTAGGAGTTGTCTTGGGGTGGTCAGCCCACTTCCTACTATGCTTTTATGGATCTGCTTCCCACTAGGCTTTTATGAATCCGAGATACCTAGGCAAATGGGATGAACCAAGCCAAAGGCAGCACAACGGTGAGCAGTTCTAATAAGGAAATAACTTCTAATAGCACACAAAACAAAATAAAATAGAGTCACCACTAAAAGGCCCCATATGCCTCTCCTTTTTGAGGAGAATACACACACTTAAGTGGAAAGGCTTGGAGATGTTGTTTTGGGCCATTTTCAGACATTGTTTTGTTTTCTAGTTCCCAGCTGTGTGCTCCTTGTCCATTTTGCCACATAGTGAAGTTTGAATTGATGATGGACTTTGGTTGCATTCAGAACTGAGCCTGATTTATCACCAAGCTCCAGAAAACCTTGACCATTCAGGGTCCACTCAGGAGTCTTGCACAGTCTTGAACAAGACTGTGATGACACCCAGTGGTCATTTAGGGTCTTCATCTACATCAGCAAATTACACATATTTGCATAATGAATGTGCTTTGTGTGTGTGTGTTCCTAAAACAAAACAAAACTTCATCATAACATAAATAACCAAACCCTCAGATTCCTGGTAGAGAGAGACAACATGTGAAGGAAGGGCAGCTGAGCCTGGCACCATGGGGCCTTACGCACTCTAGTTACCTGCCCTGGCTGAGCTCAGTGGGGGCTTCTAGTGCCTCTTTGTCCCATTATGCTTTCCTTACTCTGACTAGCTGGTCTTCTTGAACATTGTAAGCCAAAGAACATCTGGGAGAATCCTGAGATGTTTACACAAGGTTTTACTAAAATCTTAGGATAACAGGAAGAAATAGTCATCAAAAATAATCTGGATTCACATGGCCAAGTGCTATAAATTCTATTGACATGATCCATGTGTAACTTGTATACTATATCCCTATCACTTGGTGAGTGACTGGAGGAAAAAAAGGACATGAGATATGAGTTTGAAGGGTAGATAACTAGATAAATGGTTGAGAAATCAGTGGAAGAGAGAACAGGTGCATATTCTATCTGAAAAAGATATTTGAAGACCTGAATAAAGGGCAGTTGGATTGGATCACTGTGAGTGAGAAGAATATGCAAGGTGGGGCCAGAAAGGCAGGCAGGGAGTAAATTACGTAGGGCCTAAAAGGTTTGGCCCAAGAAAAATGGAAAATACTGTGTGTGTGTGTGTGTGTGTGTGTATGTGTGTGTGTGTGTGTGTGTGTGTGTGTGTGTTGTGTTGGGGACTGAACCCAGGGCCTTCCAGGTACTTCCAAGCACAGGCTCTGTCACTAACCTATACTCTACTGGGAACCCCTGAAATGTTCCTGGAAACCTCTGCAGGAGGCTCCAGTCTCCCACTCAGTGTACGGTGCAAAAGAAAAAATTCGAATATAGTTATAATAGTTCTTCTAAAATCCTTCTCTGTTAATTCCAACATTGGGTCATTTTAGTTCTTTATTGATTACAATTCATGTATTGGTTGTAATTCATTTTGGATTATAAAATGAAATTAAAGAATTGTGCTCAACTTTACAAAAAAAGGAATGAAAATAGTAATGTGAACCAGGGCATGGTGGTACACACCTGTAATCTTAATTACTTGGAAGGCTGAGACAGCAGGGCTGCAAGTTCAAGGCCAGCTTAGGCAGCATAGGGAGACCCTATATCAAAATATTAAAAGACATAAAAAGGGTGAGGCTCAGGCTCAGCACTCTTTGGGTTCAATCCCAGTACTGGGGGAAAAAGAAAAGCAAATAGCAATGTACATAATGAAGATCTTATTTTGTGAAAAATTCATTTATTATGTATGTGTAAACATACACCTGTTCTTAGTTGCTACGTAAAGTGTATTTTTTATTTTACTTTTAATTTAAGACATTTGAAAGACACTGAGTGGAAAAACCAATGTGATGTTTCAGATAAAAACCCTCAAGTTCTGAGAGTCAGAGTTTTCCTGACACTGTGTCATACTCTATGACTGTACGTACAGATCTGGTGAGCTCTTTTACTTTAAAGGAATAAAATCAGAAAATAGGAGTAGTTGATGGTTTTTGCCAAAGCTTGACTCTCTGTATTGGAATCTTCAGGCTTCTCATAAAAACGCTTATATAGTGCTCCCTAAATTACTCTCAGAGGTCCTGAGGACAGAGCGGGAGAGATCTGCATGTAACATGTTCCCACAAGTGATCCTTAGGCAAAGGAAAGTTGGAGAAAAGAAGCTTACATGTGACACATGCATCTGAGAAAGAAGTGATAAAGATGGCTGCCATTCATTGAGCTTTGGTTTGGATACCTGAAGCCAGGGAGGCGAAGTATTCCACACAGCTTACAGGTGATGGGCCTGAGAGTCCAGCTACAACTATCTGACCCCGAAGGCCACCTCTAAACCACTGAATGGAGCAGAGGCTAAGACCAGAAGTCTGCAGAAAGTCAAGGAAGTCAACTGCACATCAGGCAGTGGCTTGACTGGGCCCTACTTAGCTCTGTGACTTCAAGCAGATTTCACAAATTCTCTGGCCTTGATTCTCTTCTCTGTAGAATGAGGTTCTAATGACTCTTCCCTCTCAGGTTTGTGAAGGGTATGGTAGGTGCTTTTATCACACGTCTCCCTTTCTCCAATGAGAGGAGTAATGAAGGTAAGACCCTTTAGTCAGACATGGAGGAGAACCTCAAGGACTAGGAGTGGAGACCAACTCTGAGAACATAAGCCAAGCTCCTGAGGTTGTTGGGTGAGGACAGGAGAATGCGGAGGGCCTGTCTGGGCATGGACAGCTTCAGGCTGAGCTGCTGAGAGCTTCTGTCAGATTTTCCTATGCCTTGATATTCAGGAGGTCGAGCAGCCTGTGAGCATCCTAGTTAAAGTATTTCTAAAGGCGAGGGACTGTTTGCTCACTGGGATATTTTCAGGATTTGTATTTTGAAGTACATCAGTAATCTTAAGTGAAAAGCATTATAGAAGAAGGGCAAAGAATCATTTGATTACTTAATTTTTATGTTTACATAGCATTTGTTTGAAAGTAGTAGGAATCTAAATTCTAAATGTGGTTACAAAATCAGCCTCCACTTAAACTGGTAAATGCATTTTAATGACGCTTAATTTTAAGGCATAAATTTGCATATTGAAATTTGCCTGAGTTAACTTTTAGAATATAATCTCCAGAGCCCTGGTTCTCTAGTATTCTGAGAACGTAGCAATTCTTTAGAACTGCTTTTCATGCCTGGAAATGTTAGCCTAATTGGTACAAGCAAGTGGGAGAAGCCCGAAATTACACATTAGCTATAACACAATGCTGTTCCTGTCATTGTTAGAAAGTTTTCTGGATACTTTGGAACCTAAATGTAACTATTTTGGAATAGCGCATTAAACATGTTTATTCAACAGCTCATTTGTTTTTAAATCGACAGAACCTTAAAATAACATGAGAAGTTGCTACATCAGGGAGAGATGACTTCCATTTCCTACAAAAAAATCAAGCTGCATTAATACACTTATCACAAGTCTAACAATTTCAGAGAGACTTATATATAAAACTGAAGCTGATTTGTTTATTTCAAATACTTATTAATTATAAAAGATAATGCACAAGGAAAAGTGTATGAAATCCAAATGTAAACTGTGATGAATAATTATACATGTAATTGTAAGAAATCATGGAAACATGCCCAGGTCAAGAAATAGAATGCTGCTGTCTGTCCAGAATCTCCACCACATCCCATCCTGGTAGCTTCTGAACCTTCCCTTGTCCCCAGCTAATCATTTTTCTGATTTTTAAGTAATAACTTCCTTGATTTTCTTGTAGTCTTACAAAATATGTGTGTATGTGGGTGTCTCTAAACACTATACCTTAGTTTTCCTGCTTCTGAATTTTGTATACAAATAGAATAACACTGGCAAACTCTGACCTGGCCACCTTATTGTAGATAGGTAAGTTAATTAGATATCTTGTAGGCAGTTAGACAGGGGGGGCCCTCTAGGAGCCAACATGGAAGACAATTGAGGACCCAACTTGAAGAGGACAATCAAGACACCTTCACTGAGGGCCAGCATTGTAAAAGAAAACTGTTATACTCACCTGCTTCCCCTAGGGATAAATAGCAGTGATTGATATTCTAAATACGTATCAGTCACCTGGGTGGGGGATCAAAATCTTCCAGGAAAGATCCCTGACCCACCCCTTGCCACTGGAAATCCTTGGTCATTCCTTGTATGCTTGCTACATGACTTGCTTCCCCATTGGATCCTCATTTAATCAATATTACCTAAGCAACTATACTTATTGTAATCTTATTGGCTGATCATAGTTTTGTCCCACCTCATATACACCTTGTACTTGTAATCATACCGGTTGACTATAGTTTTGTCTCATCTTGAATCCACTTCACCTCATGGCTTTGCTCCATAACCCCCCTGGGAAACAGGGTCCCTAGGCAACCCATTTTCCAGTCCCCCTTCTCTCTCTTAGATAGAAGTCATCTTTCTCTCAATACATTTTTCCTACTCTTAACTTCCGTTGTTCCTAGAATTCATTCTTCAATTTTAGAGAACACGAGGTCGACTTTCAGATATCTAGCAGGTTTGGGAGTTGCATCTATTCCTTCTATATCAGCCTCACCTGCTTCTCCCAGTGCCAAACCTGGCTGGTGGCATTAATTCTGACCAGCCCCGTGATCTGTGAACAGAGCCTGGCCTGGGGCTGCATCTTGGCCACTGGAGCACTTTCCTAGCATGTACAAGGCCGTGAGTTTGGTCCCAAGGGCCACACACATAAAGCTGTAGTGGTGTATGATCCCATGTGTGTGAGCTTCTCCAGCCAGCTCACCCTTTTTGCCTTACAATTCTGCATATTCCTAGCCAATCAGCAATGCTTAGAGAAAGTTCCTTGTCCTTTTGGCTTTAAATGACCCATTCCTTTTTTTTTTGAGACCGAGTCTTGTTTTGTAGTTCAGGCTGGCCTTGAACTCACTACAGAGCCCAGGCTAGACTCAAATTTGTGGCAATGCTCCTGCCTCAGCCTCCTGAGTGCTGGGATTACAGGTGGACCCATTCCATTTCTTGTTCCTCTGGTCTCATCTCCCAGGGCCTATCTAGATTAGGTTCCTCAGATTGGTAGTAATTATTTTTCTACTCATCACTCTATCTTTGGTCTTAAAATATGAAGATATTAAATTATTACTTTTTCTTTAAAACTATAGAATGTACTTTTTGGATATGTCTTTTTTGCTCAACTTCATAATAGTCATCTATGTCGTATATGTAGCTGTCAGGTAAGAGGCTGAAAACCAAGACCAGACCAGGCCACAACAAGCCTTTATTAGGGGAACAGATCTGCCGGGCTGTCTCTGAACAAAGGAGAGACACAAAGTAACATGGCAGGACAGCAAGTGCCTTTTATAGGAGCAGGAGTGGGGCTTGTAGGAGCTGAGGTGGGGTTGAGTTAGGTAGTGACTAGGGAATGGAGGAGCCAGTGACGTCACTAGGTGGTAGGAGGTGAGCGAGTATTAGGTTTCTCTCTAGGTGGGAACAGGGGCATGCTGGGAAGAAGAGTTTGTTCTTTGGTGGGAGCAACCATCTTGGCATGACGTCACACAGGGGAGGAGGCAAGGCACGATAGGAAGAGGGCAGCTACTATACATAATAGCTGCTGAGGTAGTGGGAGACCTATCAGTAGCTATAGTTGCTCATGTTCACCCCTATATAATACTCTAACATCACAATTTACTTATCCATTCTATTATTTTATTTATTTATTTACTTTGGTACCAAGGATTGAACTCACGACCTTGGGCTTGCAAGGCAGGTGTGGTGCACTGAGCTAAATCCCCAGCCCTCATTCTATTATTGATGGACACTAGGTTGTGTTTCTTGCCTGAAAAGGGTATTCTCATGTAAATAAAGACTATTAAGGAAGTAGTTTCTTGTTTTTTAAAAAAAATTTTATCTTGATGACATATTTAAATTTTTAAAACAGGGCTGGGGATTTAGCTCAGTGGTGCCACCACCTGCGCAAGGTCCCAAGTTCGATCCTGGTACCAAAAACAGAACAAAACAATTATGGACTTAATCTAAACATACAATAAAACAGAAAGAATACTCCAAGGAATCCTCCTGGATCGTTCTCCAAGCTTTGGGAACAATCAATAAACGGTCAGTCTTGTTTATATTTCTCTTGTGGGACTGCATAACCTTTGTTCCTTTTCTCCAGCCCCATTGTGATTAAATGTGAGTTAATGGATAAAGATGCTTGTTAGTTTTGGGACGCTAGATAAAAATCTGTAACGGACCTAAAGTCCCAGAGTAAACTACTCAACTCCTTGTTTGCCCGGAACTGATGTTCCGGGCACCACAATTTTTAAAACAAGCTGCAAATGTCTGCTGACCATCAATACGTGACAGTCGACCACTAACCTTTGTCCCCTTTTCTTTAACTCTATATGTTAACTTCCCCCTCAAGCCCCTATAAAAACAGCCTCGGATTCTGAGCCAGTTGCCTCTCTAAGCTATTTTGCTTCGGGAGTGCCGTCTGGCCAGACTAATAAAGGTCTGTTTTCCAACTTGTCCAGTGTGTTCCTTCCCGGGTGTTCTTCGCTGTAGTCAGCTCCTCGGAGCGTTTGGTAAGGCTCTTGGTCTTACATTCTGAAGGCACCGCTGGGATTCCTGGGTGTGCTTCACTAGTCAGCTCCTCGGAGCGTTTGGTAAGGCCCTCGGTCTTACACTCTCACTTCTCTTCCTATTGGATTTTTCTGTTTTTCAGTGACGGGGAAGGAACCCCAGGTCTCATTCATAGTAGGCAAGTCTATCACTGAGTGGCTTCTCCAGCACACATTGGATTGTGTTGACTTTATTTAGTTATTTTGGGTTTTTTGAGACAGGGTCTCACTATGTAGTTCAGGCTGGCCTTGAACTCACTATGTAACCCAGGCTGGCCTCAAGTTTACTGCGATCCTCCTGCCTCAGTCTCCAAGTGGTGGGATTAAGGTGTGTACCACCATGCCTGGCTTTGATTTTTTTTTTTAAACACAACAATACTATAATCACACCTAAACAAAATTATCAATAATTCTTTAATAGCATCAGATATTTTCTCAGTATCTAAATTTCTCCAGTTGTCTCATATACACTTTGTTATAGGTGGTTGGAATCAGGGTCATATTACATATGGGGTAGATATGATGTTACATATATTTTAAGTTTTTTTTCTGTTTTCTTCTGTCTCTTTCTCTCCCTATCTCTCTCCTTCCTTGCTTGCTTCCTTCCTTCCATTTCATTAAGAGTGGAAGCCACTCAGCCTGCTTCCCTCCCTTTCATTCCTCCCAAAGAAGTAGCAAAGCCACAGTGAGGACAGCTTCTCACACAGGCGGGGACACTGCTCCTCCCCCTTGGGTTTCCTGTACCCTACATGATCAGAGGGACTTCCATAGTGATGAACTAATGATCCCTGATGGCACAGCCTATTTTTCTGGCCACTGATTGATTGAATAAACCGGGTGATTTGTCCAGTAGGGTTTTCCCATATTATTTTATTCCTATTATGAGGTGGATTTTATTTCTGTGCTGAAAAGCTTATTTAGAACCATGTAATAATAGTTACACCTTTAGGATCCTTTGCTTAAGAAAATACACAATAACAAAAAGCTACTATAAATTCAGTAACACTTTCAAGTTACTTTGTATTTTTTGTTTGCAGAATGGCTGAAAAATTATAGATTGGTCTGTTCTCAATTTAGGCCAGTAGGTTTTTAAACTTTTTGGTTAGTAGTGCTTTGCACTCTTTTTTTTTTTTTTTTTTTTTGGACCGGGGATCGAACTCTGGACCTTGCGCTTGCGAGGCAGGCAGCGGCACCACTCAACTAAATCCCTGGCCCAACAATTCTTTTTTTAAAGGTAGTAAAAGGCTAGTTAGGCTAAGGACCATAAACAGGTAGTAAAAAATTTCAGACATATTAATTATGATAACATAAAAGGCAAAGCCAAAATGACTCCAAAATATATTTCTGAAACAAAATATGCAGTTCCTCCCCCAGGGTGACAATCCAGGGAGATCTTCCAGACCAGAGGGGAGTATTCTCAAGATCCGCACAGTTTTGACAGTCTTTCTGTGGAGTCTTCTGCACTGGCCTGGTCATTAGCGCTCCAGGGCCGCATAGATCGAGCCTGGGAGTGACGTGAGTCACTGCTGCTTTCCATCCAGGCTGAGAGCTCGAGCCCAGGCTGGACCTGACTACAGGGGTAGCTGCAGGATGGCAGTGGTGTTTGGCTCCAACCTCATCACCAGGACCAAAGCCTGCACGACCAGCCTGTGTCTTCTTCACACTGTGTAAAGAGCAAAGAAGCTGGTGGATGGACTGAAGTCTTGATGGAAGCGAAGGCTTCCTGTGAGCCTCCGCGTGGACTTGGGAAGCTCCTGGGTCCCTGTCCTTCCTGGGCTGTCTGAGACTTCATTTCGGATAAACGATGGAGGCTTGGACACTTGTGCATGGAGAGGGCGCAGTCTCACGCTCTCAGAGTGGGGTCCAGAGCAGCCTGCAGTTTAGTTTTCTGTTCTGCTTCCATAGGTTTCCTCTTCCTCCAACAAACGGTAAATGGGTCCTGCAGTACAGGCCAGGTCTGGGCGTGGAGCTTCTCAGAGCCCTTCCTTTGAAAAGAGGACCCTCCTAACGACAATAGAATGCAGCAGCCAGAAATCACGCACTTTGTCTTTTACCTGTTTCATTTTGAAAGCTCTGAAAGACCAGAGCCTGACTCACAACTGGCCACATCCAGGGTTAGTTTGTGTGAGCATGTGGGTCCCCTCACCTCCCCAAACTAACAAAACAAGGACCCAGCTAGAGTACTATGCTGCTCAAACGCCTCAATTTCCTACCACAAAATGGAAGAAAATTCAAAACTCTTCTACTGCTTCAATCTCTCCACTTTTCATCTCTCCAACTGATGCTGCTGTCAGGAGATGCTCATTTCTGCCGTCCAGGGTGCTGAGCTTGTTCTTAGGTCAAGACATCGGATGACCTTTTGGCTTGGATGATTGCGTGCCTGCCTTCTCATCATCTAGGCCAAGTTGTGATGTCCTGAACAAGCAGCATGCCCTTCCCTGTTGCTGCTGCTGCTCAACCCCTCACTCCAGTGAATCTGCCAGATTTCCTCGTTTTGCTGCTTCCAGGTCTGACCTGCACCTGAAGTCATGCGTATGTTACTGTATTTATCAAAAGTTTGCAGCATTTCATCTTTTGCATTTTCCCATGCCTTTCCTGTGAAGTATTCTCTGCCATCAGAATAGATCCACAAAAAATACAGTTCATTTTAAGGATTTTCAGAAATTTTAATGGGAGAATGGACCCCAGACTTTACACCTGTGAAGGCTTTATCATAGAAGGCTGTGGCTTCAGGAAGAGCATCTGCTGAGTGTGGAAGCCACCCATCAGCCCACTGTAACAGTACCTCAAGCTGCCTCTCAGTAGATCCAAATTTCAGGTCATTCTTTTTGTCACAGAAGAAAGAATCCAGGAAAAATTCCCTGTATCTTTTGAAAAAGAGAGTAGGGCTTAGTCTCAAAGACAGATCCTCGGGTAGCTCTGTAACCCGTAAGTTACAAAATAGCTTATTCAGATTTGTCAGGATCATTCTCAAATACTTCAGTAGTTTTCCTCTACAAAAACTGTCACTTGTGTGGAACCATCCATGATTTGAACCTCACAGCTTCTTCAGCCATGGTGAGAGACTCCAGCCAAAAGGTGTCAGATGTGTGAGCTACCTCCAGAGGGCAGCCTCTTGTCCTATCCCATGATGCTTAGGGAATCCTGGGGCTCCTCTTAAAGGAAGAGAGGTTTGGGCTGGGGATTTAGCTCAGTGGTTCCGGCACCTGCCTTGCAAGCACAAGGACCTGAGTTCGATCCTGGGTACAAAAAAAAAAAAAAAAAAAAGGAAGAGAGGTTTAATTTGCTCACAGTTTCAGCCCACAATCAGCTGGCTCGGAAGTGCATGGCCGGCAAAGCTTCCTAGCTCCATGGTGGCCTGGAAGCAGAGCCAGGAGAGAGTCAGACAATTGTTTTTTTAATTTTTATTTAATTAATTTTTTTTTTTATGGTGCTGGGAGTTCAACCCAGGCCCTTTGTACTGAATTGTATCCTCATCTCCTTTTTATGTTTTATTTTGAGACAGTGTCTTGCTCAGTTCCCCAGGCTGGGCTCTAGCCTGAGATCCTCCTGCCTCAGCCTTTCCAGAGACCTGAGATCACAAGTGTGAGCCACTACACCCAGCTGAATTCTTGTATCTACTGTAACATCTATTCCTGGCAGCATTCTGTGTCTGCTATAGTGTTCAGTCTGCTCCTGTACAATACACCATGTAGACTTTGGAAATTTCTGTACATTTTAGAGAGACAGAGAATGCAGAAGGCAAACAAACATTTCAGTATTATAATGAAAATGATTTTGAACTGGTGGAGTCTCAGAAAGAGAAAGGCTCTTGGGACTTCCATGGGTTCCTGGACCACACTTTGGGGAAGTATTGCTATGGAGCATTTGTCTGTGAAAGACCCTTTATTCTTATTATTAGTGTGTAGATAATGCTTAGTGAGCCAGTGTAGTGAGGCTCCCTTGCCAATTCTTCTTACTGCCCCAAGTCCTCTGAATCCCACGAATTCTTTCTACCCTGCGTTTTGGACTGGCAACACAGAAACATTCTGTGGCTACAGTAATGGTGTTGTAACTATGTTCTACATGCTTTTAAAGAAGTACTTAGTTCTTTACAGTACCTCACTGTCTCCAAATTCCATGCAGCCTTCATCATTTTCTCCTGAGCGCAAATGAAGGTCGCAGAAGGTAGTTGGCCCCAGGTCTGCTTCCGGACAGCTGGGTGACCTTGGGCAAGTCACTTACTCTCTGACCCCTAAGGTTTGGTTTTTTTTAAACTGTGAGATATAGGAGGTGGGTCAGATGATTTTAAGGCCCTTTCTTGATCCCAAATCTAAGAACTATGGCACATTAATTAGCCCCTCCTGGTTTCCTTTGGCCCAGGTATCTCACAGTTGCAGACCATAGTTAGCTGAGAAAAGAGACCCTTTTTTGGTGAATCCAAGGGAGGGCAAGGATATACAGGGGACTCTTGACTTACAAACTCAATTCGTTTGAGAGGGCTGGTTATAAATCAAGTTGGTCAGTTGAAGGCTCAAGCTCCTCTACGCAGCCTTCACAGTCTCTCTCCTGAATACAGGCAGATCTCAGTGTCAGAGAGATATTGGCCCAGGATTTTTCAATTAACTCTACTTGGGAAAGGATGTCATAATGTTCCTTCCGGAACTCTGTCAGGGTTAAATCTGTATCTGAGACCATCTGGAAGCACAAGTGGCTGGCATTTGGATCATAACTCAAGGCTTTGGTCATAAGTTAAAACTAAAATTCTGGTCATAACCCAAGCTGTTCATATGCCAGACTGGTCGTAACTCAAGGGTCCACTGTAATTCACCATAGCAGACTCAAGACTGAAGAGAAATGAGGTGTAAGAGCCTTCACCAAGAACTCTTAAGATTTCTCGTACCAACAGCTATCCTCAGAACAAGAATTGGAGCCCAACTTTTTAATTTTTCCTCCTAAGGTCCTCACAACTTTCTAAATTCCCTTCCCTAAGGCAGCGGTTGGCAAAGGATAGCCCAGAAACTAACAAAGAGTTTTTTTATTTTCAAATGATCAGAAAAACAAATCAAAAGAAGAAGAATATTTTGTGACACATGAAAATGATAGGAAATTTAATTTTCAGTGTCCATTAAAGTTTTATTGGAACACAGGCGCTGCATTCATTTCTACAGCTGCTGTGGCTGCTTTTGCGTTGCTGTGGCAGTTGAGTAGATGTGACAGACACAGTATGCTTGTAAATATTTATTATGTGGCCCTTTGCAGAAAAACATTTACGGATCCCTGCCCTAAGGCAAACCTGTAATTTGCATTTTATGGTTGCTCTTTCAAAGACAGACCACAGGCAACAAACACTTCTAAGTCACCCAATCATAGACATTTCTGACTTAACATTTGCTTCAACTTTTTTGTTTTCTTAGGTCTCTAATGACTTTTGCCTCAAACCTTTCCTTTCTATAAAAACTCCATCTCTACCTACTTCTCTGGTACTTCACAATTTTAGGCATCTTATTCAGGGCCGTAGCAGAGCTCTTCTGTGACCTACCTACCTTTCAGAAACCCTCATCCTGGCCTCTTTTATAGAACACCTCAAATGCAAACCTTCCTTCACTCTTCTCCTTTCTATTCCTGAGGCTTTTCTACCAATAGTAACTGTTGAGAGCAGAGGAAGAGGTGTGTGTGTGTCTGTGTGTGTTTCAACTAGGCATAGTCCTCACAGCTAAGTCGCTGGAACAACTTCAAATCTGCAGTTTTGTCATTTAATGGTTTTTAGTGGTTTTCATTCCCACTTCCCAAGAAAGTGTGAATAAGCTGGAGAATGAGTTAACAATTTCAATAAAAAATGAAAACAAAATAAAACAGTTGTTTGTCCCCTCTCCATGAAAAGCTCTAAAATTTTTAAAGATGCGAAGCTATCTATATTCTGAAATTATACTTGGGATTTAGTTTGTAGAGATGACAGTCATAGTTTGGACAGGTCAATGCCTTTGAAAGACTTTTCTTACTTAGACTTGGCAAGAGAAGGGGACACAACACACCACACTGCACCACACTGTACCACACCGAGTGCCAAGAGAAGCATCAAGATGCCCAGGAGGAGAAGACAGGAACTCAGGGGAAGCATCAGGCCCGAGCCTTCACTGGGGTTTGGGTGGGGATGGGCAGGACAGGTGAACAGTTTAGGTTGGCTGCTTTGAATAATCCCCTGGGAGATCCCTGGTCATCTGGTACCTGGCCCTGGGATGATTTAGGACAGGGGAAACACTGGCTTGAGGTACAAGAGTCTGAAAAGGAGATGGTTGGAGATGTAGTTGCACTTAGAGGCTGTCCTTATAGGCAAGGTGTGATTATGTCTCGGACTTAGCATGTCTGGGTGGGGCTGTCTCTCAAGGTCTGTAAGGCCCTCCAATGCCAGAGTATCAAGATTACAAAAAATAAGGAAATACAGATAATGTGATTTTTCTCTGGGATGTGTGGATGTGAAATAGACAAATACAGAATTTAAGACTCTAATACAGTATGCCACAATAGTAGGAAACTAATTCCATGTATGCATTTACTTGATGATTTTTAGCATTAAAAATAGAATTTTGAAGTAGTTTAGACATTTATAGTCAAAAGCATGCATCTCATAATAAAATTTCAAAATTGCATAAAAATTTAAAATGTGAAAATTAAAAGATTTTTCACCCTTATTCCTAATCCCCCTTTTTGTTTTTGGTCCCGGGGATCGAACTCGGGACCTTGCGCTTGCGAGGCAGACAGTGCCACCACTGAGCTAAATCCCCTGCCCCCCTAATTCCCTTGCTTAAGGAAAAACATCTAACATCTTTCTCTGGATATGGATCCATCTGACTTAGATCCTCCAGTGGTCTAGAAGGACTTCCAGACTGGAGCGTGGCCCCTGACCCACACCTTCCCACCCTTTCTTGGATTTCACTTTGTAGATGATGCATGCACTTTTCATTTCTCTTATCATCTATCTCCTGCTTGGAATATAAACTCCACATAGGCAAGGGTTTTTGTTTCAGTGGCTGAGACACAGATGATCTCAATAAATATACCTTTAATCAGCGAGTGAGTAAACATAGAGCCTCTTTTTATACAGCACATATTTATTTGTATAATCTTTTTCTAACACATGGGATCATAGTATACATACAATCTCCAACTTCTTTTTCATATTCTGGCAGGAATCTTGGACACTTTTCTGCACCAGCACACATAGGTCCAGTCCCTTCTCTTTTCCAGAGTAGCTAAACCATAATGTATTTAGCCATTTACTGATGGTCATTGAGATGTTGAGAATTTTACAATTTCCTCCAATAATAACAACAAATCAAAGAAGAGAATGCAGTCCAGATTCAAGGTGCAAAATTTGATTCAGAACTGATGGGGGTGGGGGTGGGGCTAGTAGTCATTTTCTGACTTTCATGTGCTATAATTCATACTTTTCTGTAACTGTAGCCCCTCAATTGGAAAAAGCTTGCATAAAGGAGGTATGGACGCAGATGGACGCTGGGACCATTACATGCCTTTGCAATGATTCAGCATTGTCAGTCACCAGGGCAGTCCCCCACACAGGCAGGCTTCAGCATGTGAGTCTCTATTTCCTCTGACCCGAGTCACCCCATTTACCTCCACCTGCATCTGATCTTCTACTCCACTTGCTGACTAGCCCATTCATCTACCATGTGCCTTCAGAATGAATGCCTGCCACTCCATGTGCTGGCCAGGTTCCCCTCTAAGCAATCATACCTTCCTTCTATTTTCTACTCGTTAAACACTGCTCAGTCTTCTCCTTTAGAGTCTGGTCACGTGGTCTCATGGGCCCAACCATTTGACATTGTCTCTATCAAATTCAAGCCTCATCTCTCAGTAATGCTCGATGATAAGGCCTTCATCTTGCCTTCCATTTCCTCCCTGGCCCTGGACCAGTCCATCTCTTCCTTCCCGGCATCTCTGTCGCTTTATAATCTGTTGCTCTGCCTCTGATCTGTGCTTGTTACACCTGCAGGCCCAGCTCCTATAATAGGCTCTTCCTCCTCATCTTTAGAAGCTCCATCTGCTCCCACGAGTGATTCCAGCCTTCCAGCCTTTTGAGCCTTCCGAGAATTGCTCAGGCTACTTGAGTTGGGGTCTCTTGGGGACTAGATGCTTATTTTTCATGTGTTATCTCTTTCAGCTCTGTCCAATCCTCCCAGTTTGGCTAATTAGGCTGCCACGGGGACCTACTGGCCTTCCTTAACTTCAGAGGGGCCCAGCACCACTAGGCAGGCACAGGTGGGTAGGAACTACCAGGTGAGCTGCCAAGTCCGGTGTTGCTGCTCTCCTGGCTTCCCCAGGGCGGTGGAGGGGAGAGATCACTATTTTCAGAAGGGAAGGGCAGCTAGGTTTGAGGAACTATTGTTGGATGATAGGAGATATTTATTTCTACTACTAGTTAGTGCTTGTTAGTTTCTCCAGATCGTGGTCTTCTTGATACTATCTATGGAAACTTCTTTCCAGAAAAATGCACATAGACACAAAAATTCGAATGATTTTTATGGTATCTTTTGCTTCTTTCATTTATTCTCTGTGTGTGTGTGTGTGTGTGTGTGTGTGTGTGTGTGTTTTTGAGACACTGTGTAGTTTCACCTTGTAGTTCAGGCTGCCCTTGAATTTACTAGGTAGCCCAGGGTGGTCTCAAACTCTCTGCAAACCTCTTGCCTCTGCCTCCTGAGTGCTGGAATTACAGGTATGTGGTACCATGCCTGGCTTTTTTCACTTATTCTTAAAGCAAGTTTTGCTTCTTTTTGGAAACATTCCATGTTGGAACTTAAAGAGTTAGGTAAGGTTCTTCCCTCCATACCATGTGTCCATTTAGGACTACTCTGTTCTTGGGTCTGAGTTATTTGTGGTGTGGTAGAGGTTGGTAGGAATTCTCCTTTGAATCTTAGTGGGGATTATTCAGCACTTGTTATTCACCTCATTCCCCACACAACTCAGTTTAGTGGACTGACCAGGAACAAAGGGAAGATAGAAAAGCAGAATTACCTAGGCCCTGGGTGTTTAGCCAAGGGTTCTTGCTGCCAGACTCAGCTGAATTACTTAGCTCAGAAATCTTGAACTGGTGACTCAAAGGCCAGAGAAGCCAGTGGGTAAGTTTAGTTTTGTTATGTCTGCCCAGCCTTTCCAAAAGCAAAGTTATCTTGACCTCAATAAAAGGTCTTATCTTGATCTCATAAGAGCAATGTGTAGCTATTGTCTTATACTGATCCTCTTAAAGCATTTATGTCAATTGCTTGGCTCTGAGGCAACTGAGTTTAGGATTTCGCCTTCCCCTTTGTAAAGCAGGCAAACTACCTACCTCAAAGAACAAAATGAACTTATGAATGTAAGAACTAAATGAGAAAGGGAGGGGACCAGGAGAAGGGGGAGGGCGGGGAAGAGGGGAAGGTGACCGGAAGTAGAAAGAATTAAGATGTGTTATGTACACATACCAGTTCCCCAAGAGGAAGGAATGTAATCACTATGTTCTGCAAACTTGTACTAATAACAATAAAATTAATAAAAAAAACTAAATAAGTTAACTTGGTTCCAGTAAATTCTTAACAAATTGTGCCTCTGGTTATCAATAGTGATTTACTTTGATGAACGTCCTAGGAAGTGCTTAGAGAGTGAGCTAGAAGCATATGGGATAAGACATGGGAGGAGAGCAGAGGTGTGCATGACATTGAGAGGGTTAAAGTGTAAAATTAGGCCTGTTCGCTGTGAGAGCTACACAAGGTGAGAAAGAAAGCAGAGTTTGGTGCAGCAAATGGAGAAACAGCATCTGCAGTTGCTGGCCCCCAGGTCAGAGAAGAAGTTGATTGAGGGTTCCTCCAGGTGGGAATGCATGGTTCTCCCCACTGCTTCTTGCAGGGAAAATAAAAGCCTCTGCCCAGCGTCCTCCTCAGGGACTTGCACACCCTCAGGCCTCATGTGCTTCCCACAACTGCCTTGTTCCAAGGCCCACTCCTTGGGTTGCACAGTCGTTTCCAGGATTTTGCTTTTTTTTTGGTACCGGGGATTGAACTCAGGTCCTTGTGCTTGCGCAGCAGGCGGCAAAACCACTGAGCTAAATCCCTGGACCTCCAGGACTTTGCTTTTGAGGGATGGCATCCTCTGCAGCCCAGGAAGGTGGGCTCAGGGTGCCAGGGCCCAGGCCTGAGTGTCTGGAGCTCATTTTAATCCGCAACTGGGAGGCTTTGCTGCTGGGGCTTCCCAGGGCTTCCAAGAGCTGACCACTCCCGCCTGGCTTGGGCTGGCCTCTCACTGATTTAGGTTCTGTCTCTGTCTGTGGGAAGGGAAGGGGACAATGGGAGAGCCCCTGGTGGGGCAGGTGGACAGATTGCCTCCGGCTTTCATGTGGAAGGGCGTGCACCATCAGAGGGGGAGGGTCTGTGAGTGGGGTTGAGGCTGGGATGCAGATAGGAGGCTAAAACCTTTAGGGTTGGCACAAACACAGAATTTAAGGATGCAGAGCCTGAGTTCAGATCTTGCCTCTGTTGTATACAAGCTATGTGACCTTGGACAAGTTGTCTCATTCCCTGAGTTTCAGTTTACTCATCTGTGAAATGAGAATGATAATGGTACCCATCTCAGAGGATAGCTGTGAAGATTAAATAAATGCTTATGTTATAAAATCTTATAATTAATATAAATAACTGCTGGCTACAATGATTCATTATTAGTAAAAGGCCAGGGTCCAGGTGGCTGAACTGTGCATCAGAGGTAGGTACTGGTCAGGTAGGGTGGAACGGAGCAATGGAGCTCAGCAGGAAATGAGACAGATTTGGGGACAAGTGTTGGGATGGCTGGGGTTAGAGTTCGTGCCGGAATGTAGCTTGGTCTGGACCAGAGGTGTCAAACTGATGGTACGAATGCCACAGTGGGCTGTTTGTATCATTGAAAGCTCTAAAAGGTTTGCCATCATTGATCTAGACTTTTATCAAGAGGTAAGAGGAAGGGCTGAGGATATAGTTCAGTGGTGCTGCACCTGCCTGGCAAGTGCAAGGTTCTGAGTTCAATCCCTGGCACTAGGAAAAAAAAAAAAAAAAGAGATGAGAAAAATAGCATGGGACTAGGGGCCAACAAAGCTATCCTCTTTTCTACCCCCAGTCTTTGAGCACTGATGTGGACTCATATTCATAGGCTGCCTGCCCCCCCTCCCAGCAGACCAGGGTCCCTGAAGCCACAGAGTGTTAAGAAGGAGCTGGGGAGATTCTGAGCTGTCTGAACCTGGGTTGGGGGTGGTGCTAGCTATAGAGCCAGTGCCCAAGGCTGCCTGGCAGGGAGGAGTGACTGTTCTTCCCTGATCTCTTCCTGAGTGGATGCCTGGCTACCACAGTTGAGCAAACTCAAGAAAGGTCTTGAGAGTCGTCTTGTATCCTAGGACAGTGGAGATGACACCAATCTTCCCTGGCTGCTCTGGAAGCACCAAATTCTGGATGGTGGGCAGGGGAGGATGTGGCTCTCCAGATGGACCGCTTCACTCAGGAGATGAATCAGGTTCTTTCACTAGGGTTATGGTGTGGCTGGGCCTGGCCATGTAGGTCCCTGAGTCTGTGACCGTGGTCATCAGCTGGAGACAACTGGTGGAAGTGCTTCATTCTAAAGTGGAGGAGGGGTGTGCAAGAGGCGGAGGAGGAGGTCTGAGAACTAGAAAGACAGCCTGAACCTTCTTTGAATGGAGTAGAACTTGCTCCAGCACACATGAGGGGAGGCATAGAAAAGTGTCAGTGTTCACCAGACTCATTGTCAGGCTTAGCAGCAGAAGTTTTCACAGTTGTATCATTTCAGTACCCTGTTCACCTCTTGTGGTGATTAGGACAAACACACAGTTGCTATCCATTTATTCATATAGCACTGCCAGGACTTGCAGTGGGAATGTGCATGCTTACTCCAAGGCTGTTTTTGATGTTCTCAGAGCTTCAGACACTGCCCTGGCAAGGGTACTGCGGATGTGTGGATTGCCTCCCCTATGCTCCACAGTCTCAAGTGATGGTGAGCCCCATCTGCTGTGTGTGTGTGTGTGTGTGTGTGTGTATGTGTGTGTGTGTTTTAACAGAGGCAAAAGAATGCGTTCACATCGTGGTTTAGGAGATGGAGTGGAGACTTCTTTGAGAGCTAACCGCTGTTGTGTTATTAAGATTCCCATTATTATATTAAGGTCATTTTAAGTGGTCTGTAATAAGAGTAAAGTGAAAGGAAATAAGCACATGAGAGCCTGCTGGGCTCCAGTTGTAAAAATTAGAGTGAGGAAACACCAGAGGCCTTCTCCTCAGAGCCATGAATGGATGGTAGAACACACACCACCCTATTATCATTTGATGTCTTTCCCAGCATGAAGCTAGGGCAATTAAAGATGAAACAGATATAAGATTTAAGAAGTTGGAAGGGAGAAGACAAAATCTTATTATTTGCAGATGATAAGATTTTATACCTAACCAACTAAGGGAATCAAGCAAAAGAAAACCTCAGCTAATAGATAAAATGAGAGTGTAGTGTATTAGCTGCAAGTAGAATAGAAATATTCAAATCAAAAGCTTTACCACATGCCACACTGATGGGCTTTAAAGTATAATATTATATATATATGATATGATGTGAGAGAGATAGCATTCTTTTTTTTTTTTTTTGGTACTGGGGATCAAACTCAGGACCTTGCACTTGTGAGGCAGGCATGGTGCCACTGAGCTAAATCCTCGGCCCTAGATAACATTCTTTAAATGAAATTCATAAAATACCTAGGAATAATCCTAATAATAAATGTGTTATGGAATCTATGTAAAAAAACTAAAAAAAATTGCTGAGAGTTATAAATTTGTTAATGAATAAATAGCCATACCATGCTTTTTATTTTTTTCTGATTACAAAGTATAAAAAGTTCGTTCCTTCCTTTGTTAATTACTTATTACATTTGTACCATGAGGAATAGGCTGGGGGCTTTAGTAGTGAGAAATGTAGCTATGGGCTGGGGATTTAGTGATGAAAGACATCTGAATGAAAGAGATGGATGACAAAAGAATTAGCAAACCACTTACAGCTCATGGTAAATATCTGAGAGAAATAGCCTTTCCTTCTGACTTCTGTGATAGACCTCTCTGACTGACCTCTACCTACTTAGTTTTCTATAGAAATGGATTGACTGTAGTAAATTTGCGGAATAAGTCATGAGTGATCAATCTAATTTACTCATAAAACATGCAAAGAAGGTATTGCCAACCATCTCAGCTCTGTTATGAAGGCTGAACTCCTTGTGTGCTGTGTTCTTTTCTTTAAATGGATGTCTCTTTTGTTTCCTTTCCTTTCTTTTCTTTTTACTTTGTTTAAATGTGTTCTTGCATGTGTCATGCAAAAGATAGCCTTTCATTGGCCTATGTCCCTGCAAGTAGATCAGGCTCATGTTTGGGTTCATGATGGCCATGGAAGAACTACTAACTGGTCACAAGAATGCACTTAGTTGTTTTTCTGTCCGGAGACCATTAAAGTTTTGTGGATTCTTGCTTTGCTTAAATGGTTAACTAGGGAAGGATGTAGCTTAAATATTTTTTTGCATCTTTATGTATTATAAAAGTGAGCGGGATAGAAAGAAAATGCCACTATAGCTATGAGTGATGAACTTAATGTGGAACACATATGTCTCCAGAATGTTATTTTCCAGGTTTTTTTTCTTTCTGGCTCTGGGGATCAAATGGCCTTGTGAATGGTAGGAAAACACTCTACCACTGAGTTATAGCAGTAGCTCTTCCAGCACATTGTGTTTTTTTCTATTTATTACTGATCTCTTATACTTCTAATCTCCTTTTCTACCTTGGTCACACCTTAGATAAAGTTCACTGATTTCCTCTACAATGTCTGCCCAGGTCTTCCATTGTCTCCTTTCTTTTTGCTCTAGGGGAGCTTTCCAAGGAGTCCTGTAGCCAGTAGACGATGTTTAGCTTGAGGGAATACAGGAAGCAGATGAGCGCATGCTGCGTGGAGTGTCGTCCTTTGATGCTGTCTTTGCATGGAGTGCCGAGAGCATCTGAAATTAATTTTGCTTCTGAGGCTTCACATGTTGCCAGCGGATACATTTGTTTCCACAGGAAGGTAAGCATAGGCCAGGTGTGATGGATGATAGTTGAGATCTTACACAGTGTATATTTTGCTGCAAGAGGAAGAGCTGAGGGCGGCTACTTCACTGTTCAAGCAGGCAAGCTGTCGGACTGGTCTCAGGGAGGACGATTAACTCTAGTTCTGCCTTCTGGGCTACAAAGATGGATATGTCCAGGGCAGCAGGGATTCAAACAATAAACTTAGAGGAAACTTTACCAACATTCATTCCAGGTACTTCTTTTAACAAATGAAGAAACTGAAGCCCTTGGAGAGGAAACGACTCCCCCAGGGAGATTCCCAATTTTCAGCCCAGCAGTGTTCCCAGTGCACCTTGCTATCAGCTATAAACTTGGAAGCCACTGCTGGAATCAGTGGAGGTCTCCGGGCGTGGCCCCTCCTGTGTACATCAGCGAGACAGTCACACAGCTTCAGCTTTCCCTCTGGAAACTGGGAGAATGTTTCATCTTTAAGCTACAAAGAGACAGTGACTGATTTCTCAAGCTGTGCACATCCATGAGATAATGACAAACACCTGAGGTGCTGAAGCAGCAAAACACTCCCAGCGATACAGCTGTGAAGTGGAAAACCCTGAACATTTCCCGGTGGTAGAAACGGGACTTTTCTTGGTACAGGTGCGTGCTTAGGAGAGTCAGGTCAGAGGCCCTTTGAAAGAATGAAAATCTAAAAAGACATGGGAAATGTCTTGCCATCTGGGAGCATGAAGAGAAAGGGTGAGGAGGCCACATTCAAGTCTCCACCTACTATGTTTTAGTTGAAAAAGCTTAGAAAGCTAAAAACAGATGTTTTCTAGCTTCTCCTGCAGTGAGGATTTTGGATGTACAGAAATTAAGATTCCAGCACTCAGAGTCACTCGCAGAAGCCTCGACTCTGGGGAAAGGCGTTGGCTTTTTTGCAGATGGTAGCAGAGAATCCACGCAGCAGCTGCGTGGTCCTGACTCCAGGGGAGGTGGCAGCATTTTACATGGGCAGCTGGGAGGCATGGCTGGGCTTGGCTTGTGCCTTTCTGCCTTCTGGATAATCTTCTGGAGCGGCTTTGGGATCAGTGTTGGAGGCTTGACCTGGAGTGTGTCCCTCCCCAAACCCTCCCTCCATTTAGTGATTCGGGGAGCTCTGTGCTGTCACAGGTCCGACCCTTGAGCCAAACCCTGTTTTCCTCGGCGAGACCCTTGCGGATGGAGGCAGGGTCTGACTGACGGGAGGGAAGGACTGAGTGTGGTATAAATCAGCAATGGTTAAAAGCAATAATTAGTGAATGCATCAAAGAGATCACAAATCTAAACTATAGGACAATTTAAAGAACCTTGAATTTATGTAATTATGATTTAGGATTAAATGTGCCATTATACTCTCATGCATGGATTAGAAAAAATACTCCATTAAAATAAAGGTGATGGCACTGATGTCTTTGGAAATGCTGCTTTGGGATGACTAACTGAGAAGCAAAGGCAAGAGTACAAGTAAAATCGCTTCATAAAACGTGAGAAAATAACACACATTTCAATAAGAATGCATTAGAGAGATACTAGGAAGCAAGGAGATAGAGCTTTTGCAAAAGGAAAAGGACCAAGAGATGGGGAGAGGGAGGAGAGAGGGGAGGCGAAGTGGATGAAAAAGGCCTGGGAGGTGTTATGTGCATGGACCAACACCCCTCAGTGAATGTAGCCATTATGTACTGCGAACATGTACTAGTAGGAAATAAATAAAAGCAATGTAAAAAAGGCATCATTCTATATATTTAAACATTTATACATAACTAAATGAATGAATCCAATCCTACATACAGATGTTGACTCTTATCTGTATCTTAAACATTGACATTTTCAAGTTGGCCTCAAGTTCCCAAAACTCTGACTTTGTTATTTTGGGGGAGGTTTTTTTTTTTTTTTTTTTTTTTGGTACTGGGGATCAAACTCGGGTCTTTGCACTTGCGCAGCAGGTGGCAAAACCACTGAGCTAAATCTCCGGCCCTTGGGGGAGTTTTTTTTTTTCCTTGCAAAATGTGGGATCTCTGTATACTCAGGGTTACCTGATGTTCCAGCTGTATGATATTAATATGGCCTGAACTTATGTGCAATGGGCATTGAAAAATACTGGCCTACTGGATGAAGGCGCAGCATTATATATGGCAGTCTGGTTTTTAATAAGCTACTTAAATGATATACAGTCAGTGAGTAAGTGTCGCTACTGTGACATAGCTTCTTTCTTTTAATTTCTTTCCTGTTTCTAACTTCTGCAGGGGGTTTTGTCTTCTCACCCATTCCTAACTCAGAGGAGGGAGGTGCCTCTGCCCGGGGAAACTTGGCGGGTTTGGTGAGGGGGCAAGAAGAGAACCAGTTCACAGCAGAGGTGATCAGAGCTGAGACAGCCACAGCAGCCATGTCGACAACTTCACTTAGACAACGATTTCAGGAAGGAGCTGGCGTTTCGGTTGAGCCTGCTTGGAATCTTAGTATCTGTAGATTTTACTAGATCGGTAGGGTCAACCTTGAGGTAAAAACTGTGAAGTAAACTGGGGTAGGAGGGAGACAGTTCCTTGCTTGGACTTCATAGATACCACGTGTCTGAAATTCCCGGGTTCCTCAAGCAGAACTTTCCAGTACATCCATTGACACCTACAGAGAGGGAGAAGCCTGAGGAAGGAGGACCAAGCAGGTTTAGTAGAGTCGTTCTTCGCAAACAGCTCGGCTGTTTACGGAGGAGGAAGGAACCCCTGGGCCGCGGTCCGGCGCAGTTTCCCAGCGGCCCGCTGGGTCGCACTGTGGCCTCATGAATGCGCGGGGGCCAGGCCCGGGCCCGCAGCCCCGGGCGCAGCCACTCGGAGCCAGGGCTGCTGGGCGCGGCCGGGAGCGCTGCCCGCCTCCTCCTCCTCCTCCTCTGGCACGAGGGTCTCCTGATCAGCCCAAGCGGGGAAGCGCGGCTCCAGTGCCCTTGCGTGCCTTTTATCTGCATGATGATGTATATTTAATTTTATTTAATCCCCTCTCCCCCGCTTTGCTTTCCCCAGCATTTGACTTTCCGTGGTGCTTATTGCTTGGGTGGGATGTGCAGTCTTGTTCCTCCCGTTGTCAGAGGTCAAAGAACCATGCATCTCTCCTACCCTAACTCATCTAAGCATTCATTTAAAATTTGTTATGGCTGATGAAGTTCAGTGGCAGAGCGCCTGCCTAGTATGTGTGAGGTCTTGGATTCATTCTCAAAACGGAAACAAAACTTGTTAAAAAATAGCCACCCACCTGGGGTGGGGGTGGGGTAGGGATTGAATCCAAGGCTTTCTCACTGAGTTACATTTCCAGATCTTTTAAAATTTTTTATTATTTTTAAAAAATTTTGAGCCAGGGTCCTGGTAAGTTGTCCAGGCTGGGCTCGAGCTTGCGATCTCCTGCTTCAGCCTTCCAGACTGCTGGGATTAAAAGCATGCACCGCCATTCTGTGCTACAGTAGTAGTTAGTTCCTAAAGGGGAAAAATGAGCGCACATGGGAGAAAAGTAAAACAGTACAGAAGTCTCTCCTGCATAGGCCAGGCGGCCACCGCTAGTGCACCCTTGGCCCCTGACTCCTTCCAGAACACAAGTGTACTATGATCATCTCCTTTTAAATCCCTCCTCACCCCCAAATCCAGTCATCTTTCCCTCCCTCCAACATGTATCTTAGGGACGGCATCGCTCAAGCATGTGTGGGCCCATAGTTCTCTTCAGAAACTGCTGCTGGTGCTGTTCACACCAGAACCCCGTAATTATTCAATCAATCCCCACTGAAGGACACCGGGTCCCTCCTCCCAGCTTTTGCTGTTTCACAGTTATGAGGTGAACGTCTGTGTGGATGTGTCTTTGTGTGTCTGTCGATAAATCCCTAGAAGTCGTCTCCTAGAAGAGGTTTTAGATTTTACCGTAGATCTTGGTCGCCCTCTAAAGGTGGTGCCGGTTCCTCTCTCAGCGATGACAGCTCTGGGGCCCATCTGCGTGACACTGTTTACCCAGCTTTTAAAATATTGATCAATACACCATTTGGAAAGTAGCAATCTCACTATTTTAACTTGTACTTTTTAAATTTTGAAAGAGTTTTATTCTTCACGTGAACAAAAGCTATTCTGTGAGCAGAAGTTTCATCTTTGCCTATTTCTATTGGATTGTTGGTCTTTTCTTATTCTCTTCATCTTTTTCCTCTTCTCTTTCTCCTCCCCCTGCTCCTCTCTTGTTTTTCCTTTTTCTTTTTTTCTGTATTGGCAATTGAACCCAAGGTCTTTGCACTGAGTTACATTCCTAGGCCTTTATTATTATTATTATTATTATTATTATTATTTTAATTTTGAGACAAGGTCTCACTAAATCACTAAATTACTACATTGTCCAGGCTGGGCTTGAACTTACAATCCTCCTGCCTCAGCCTCCCAGAGTGCTGGGGTATTGATCTTTTTCTTATGGATTGCAACTAATTTTGTATGTTTGAATTAGTAGGATGAAGTAGTTGAGGCAGGCTAAGTTTATAAATAGAAGAGGCTCATTTAGCACACAGTTTTGGGGGCAGAGGACCCAAACAGCATTGTGCAGGCTCTGGTGCCTTCCCCCTCCCCCACGCTGTGTTACCTCTTGGAGGGGGGTGGTGGGGATAAAGAAGGAGGAAGAAAGCATACTGCCAACAGGAAGCCAGGCAGCAACTCAGGGTGGGCTCCGGCTCAGGAGAGCTCACTCCAGGGCAGCTTTCCTTCCTAAGGCAGTGCCCCCAGGGACCCATGGACCTACCCCAGACCCCTCAAGGTTTCCCAGCATCTCCCAATTCGCCCCCTTTGGGAACTAAGCTTCCCTCCCACAGTGTGAGCCTTTAGGGGGCAAACACCATCCAAGCCATAGCACTTTTTCTAAATTGGAAAAATTAGGCCTTTGGCTATCATTGCTATTTAGTCTTTGGGTTTGCTGGTGGTATTTACCATCCATAGGTTGAAATTCAACTTTTGTTTTTGTAGTGCTGGAGATGGAACCCAGGGCCTCACACATGCTGGGTAAGTGCTCTACAACTGAGCTACATCTTCAGCCCACTGCCCATAAACTGTAATATTTATGGAGTTACATTTGTTAGCCTTTTACTTTACAGTTGCTGGGGTTTTTTCCATTTTATTTAGAAAGGCCTTTTTATCCAAATATTGCATCCACATGTTCCTAGGTTTTAGGCTAGCAATCTCTGCAAAGAGATCCAGGTAATACAAAGAACTTTCTGTATGCTAGAAAAGGGGTAAGGGAATGTTGCACGGGGAAAATACATTATTCAATGTCCTATAATATTTGTCCCCTCTTTACAAAGATTATATATTTGTTGTGGGAAATTTGGAAATATATATACACACTTATACATAGATATATTTATAAATTGTGCATATATATATGCATATATATTGGTGTGTGTGGTGTTGGTGATCAAACTCATGGGCTTGTGTAGGCAAGGCAAGTCCTGTACCATTGGACTATATCCCCAGGCCCTGGAAATGTATATTGATGTAAAGGAGGGCTGGAGATTTAGCTCAGTGGTTCTGCGGGCTGCCTTGCAAGTGCAAGGTCCTGAGTTTGACTCCTCGGTACAAAAAATAAATAAATAAATAAATAAATAGGAGAAACTGAGTCATGTATAATTCTATCACTCAGGATAAACAATGCTATATATAGTATAGAGTCACATGTTGCATAATGACATTTTGGTGAATGAGAGACCTCAATATGTAGTTCCATAAGATTCTAGTATCAGGGTCGAAGATTTAGCTCAGTGGTTCTGCCGCCTGCCTTGCAAGTGCAAGGTCCCGAGTTCGATCCCTGGTACTGGGGGAAGAAAAAAAATGATTCTAGTATCGCCTAGGTGTGTAGTAGGTTTTATCTTTATTTTTTAGGTTAAGTACATTATATGATGCTTGCAATTGTTGATGAATTTTTCAAAATGTGTCCTTGCTATTAATAGACACATGGCTATATATATTTATGTTGTTTATTATATAACTTACTTTAAAAACTATAACAATATACCAAGAAAATTTCCTCAAAAAACTAAAACTTCTTCTGGCTATGATTTTTTTCCATTAAGTTTATTGATACATTTTAAGTATACATTATGATCACATTCGTCATTGGGACTTTGCACCTGTAATGATATATCTTGGTTCTTGAGTTTTTCCTCCATTCCCCTTCCCCCTCCCTATTTACGAAAACTTTGTTTCTGTTTTTTCCTTCTTTTGTCATATTTTTTCTTTCCTTTCCCCCACACCCCACTCTGGGAGGCTGAGGCAGAGAACTACAAATTCAAGCAACTCAGCAACTTAGCGAGACCCTGCCTCAAAAAGGGAGGGGCGGTGGAGATGTATCTCTGTGCCAAATCTTGGGTTCAATCCCTAGTACTGCAACAAACAACAAACAAAGCCTGTGTTCTAGACACTTCTGTAGATATTTCATTGCTGAGAATAGTTTTGGATGAGAAATCAACAATGATGGCTGATAAAGCTCAGCTGGTTGGGAGTTTGATGCTGGTTTGTTTTGATCCTTGCTGGACCCTGAATTAAGACTTTATCAGGACAGAGTCCATCTTGCTTTTCCTTCCCCTCACTGATTTTTCAGATAACTCTTTGGTTTGATGTAGAATAAAGCCTGTTTTTTTTTTTTTTTTTAACAAAGAAAAGGTCTAGGAAATTATTTTTACTCTGGACTTGGCTTCAGATAAATTGCGTGACCTTGAGGGAAATTCCGTATAGCAAATTCCTTGAACCGTCTTTTTCCTGAAGAATAAATAGGATATCTTAACAATGATATTCTGAATGTGAGAACATACATTTTAATTTCAGATCTTGAGTGTGATATTCACAAACATGAAATGGGTCATTAAACCTTCAACTGGAAAATGATGCTATTAATTTGCTAGTGCCCTTTATGTTGCAAAGGAAAGAAAATCAATGAAATTGAGCTGCACTTGTTTGTTTTTTGTCCCTGCCCAAACTCATATTGAAGCTTGGTCTCCAATCTAACAGTATTGAAAAGTGTGGGACCTTCAAGAGGTAGAACCTAATGAGAGATGATTAGGCCATGGCTGCCCTTGGGAAGGGATTCATTTTTGAGGAGTTAGCTGGTTCTGGTTGTCATAGAAGAGTGAGCCAGGTCCCTCCCTGGTACCTTGCTTTCTGTCTTGCCATGCCATGCCATCTACCATGTTATGACATAGACAGAAGGGCCGGATCAGAGTTTGACTAGATGGGGCCATCTGATCTTGGATACTCAGGCCTTGAAGCTGTGAGTTAAATAAATCTTTTTATAAAGTATCTGCCCTTGGGTATTTTACTATAACAACATAAAACAGACTAACACACCAACTTAAGCCACTAGGGGGAATTTATTGATTCATGCAAATGGGAAGTCCAAGAGGATTCTGGCTTCAAACACAGATGAGTCCAGCAGTTCAGGTGGTATCATCAGTTCTTTCCCTTGTTCTCCATTTTCCAACTTGTTTACCTCTGCTTGGCTTTATTTAAGCCTTCTTGTTCTACACACCTCAAGATCCTAGAGGAAGAGAAACAAAATTTTCCTTTCAGGGCCCTCATGCCCAATCTTAGGGAACATTCAGGTCAGTTCATCTTAAGACATTTGCCTACCCCTGAACTAATAATTGGCTGGGAGACAGAGAGCTTAGATGACCCAAGTAGGGTGTGGGCCCATTTCTTAGGGGAGGTTGGGAACCAAAGCAACAGATGCGTACTGCAGGGCTTTGGGATGATCTGTGAATGACTAGCTATCTATTAGCTCTATATTTGTTCAGTATTTTTACATGTTTATGTTGCTCTCCATAAATCTGTACACACATTCACCTATAATTTGTTTTAAGTGTGAAGCTTAAGCTCCAGCACTGTAGTAAGCCTGGCAAAGATATCATAGTAATATAGAAATGTACATTAAGCTACAGCAATCAAAATATAAAGATGATTTTTATTTTAAGTTTTGGTAAGCATGAAGACATTGTATTTATATTAGTTTTCCTTGGGATTGCTCATCAGATAATTTAGAATAGTTTATTCTTTTGGAAATTATGGAAGTAGCAAAAAAGAACAAAGTTAAAACAACTCTATATCCCTTGTAGCCCCAGAAATAAAGCAGCTTCTTCTATATATATCATTCCAGAGTCTTCCCATGTATTTGCAAACATACATGTGTACTTTATATAAATAGATGGTATAATTTTCTTTGTCTGCTCTTCTTGCTTTTTTTATGTAGCACCACACTGTGGGTGTCTTTCCTTGTCATTGCAGATAGAGTGCCTTCATTTTTTTTTTTAATGACTGCACAATGGTCTATAGTGTGGATATGACAAAACTTGTGTGACCCACCCCTCATTTTTGGAGAAACTTAAGGCATTTTGCAAAATATTACCTCCTTTTCTCCTGTCTTCTCTGCAGAAAACCTGGCGAGGCCAAAGGATCTGTGGCTCTGAGGTGGGCCAGGCATTGCTCATTGATGGTAGATTTTGCAGAAGTAGCCATGCCATTAGGGGATTCCCAGAGGGAGAAAAATTCCCCCATGGCTGAATCAGAGCCAGAATCTGGTCCTGTTACTTCCCTCAGTGTCTTCACTGTGGTTAACCAGGAAGGTGGCTCATTGTTGAGCGGTTTGGCAAGTGTCTGAGAAAACGGCAAGGGTATAATGACCTCCTCTCTAGCTTGCAGCCACACAAATAGAGACCTATGGTAATCTCATAGGATGACAGCAGTAGCTTCTGTCTCCAGCTCCCTAAGTAGGCTCCCTGGTGTTGTAAACAACAGAATGGATTTCCTGGAATATGATCAAATAGCAGGTAATTAATTTACATTTAGTGTGAAAATGCTCATATCAGACATAATTTCCCCAAATGTCTATCTGTTTCTCACTATGTAGTCCCCAAGCCTGTCCAAAAAGGAAAGCTGGGTTAGAGGGACAGTGACTGGGAAGACTGTGAAAGCAGTCCCACGCAAATGAATAAAGGAACTATTCTCAATTCTTCCACCTCTTCAGCCTGTCTCCAAATAGTACTTCTCTACCTCCACTCTTCATTTTCACCCTTCAGCTTCCAGCCCAAAGGAAAGGCTTCTTGTCATTTAAAAACATCCCAGCCCTTGGAGTCTCCCAGCTAGGTGAAGGCTAGATTTGAGATGACCTGGGTATTAAGTCTAAAACCAGAAGGTGTCTCATTTCTTTTTGTTTTGCTCAGATTAGTTTCTTCTTTCATTGTTCTTCCTTTAAGGCTTTGCTATTTGAAATTCTCATCTTTCTAAACATAGCCATGCTGCCACCATGATGGCGCCTCTGGCTATCCCAACGGAAGGGGATGCATCAATTCTGGTGCGTACACCAACCACCCATTGTGTCTTCCATCAATTCCTGAACACTCTTGGAAGTGCCGGGTTAGATAAACACTGCCCCTTCTGCACTGTATTGTCCTACTCCCTCCAAGCAAAGCTCAAAGGGCACTAAATTTGTGGCAATCAGCATGATGCCTGTGTACTTGTAGTAGATATTCAATATGTTTGTGGAAACAATGAAGCTGTATACTTCAATATCTGCTGTGAGGGCTTGGATTTAGTTTCACAATTAAATAATTAACATCATTTTTAGGTTCTTTGTGTTTATTTTCTCTGTTGGTGTTTGGATTTTGCAGATGCTTTAACATGAATAATATGTATATATTTAAATGAAAACATATGTGCGTTTATATACATACTCTTTCCTCCTTTAAACTTCTAGTGGACCTTAAAAGTATCGGATCCTGGCGGGAGGATGACTCCATAGGGACAGGTTGTATGCAAGTCTAAAATGTTTCATAAATTCTAAAGTCAGAGGATAAAGAAAAAACAAATATAAACAGACCCAAAGAAATAGCACTGTGTCATGTAAAGGGTTGGACACAATTCCCATCCTACCGTGATATATTTTTGGGCCCTGAAAACTTTCCTGAGCTTCTCTCTGACATAAGGAAGAACCTGCAATTACCAGTACAATGACACTATTTTACTTCCCTTAGGGTGGCTGGAGCACAAAGCAGCCTCTCGGGGAGGCCGAGGTGTCAAGTGGCACACAGTGCATGTGGGAGCTGGCTCGGGTACAGGGGTGTGCTGGGAAAAAAGGTTCTGTTTGTTGTATTTCTTGACACTGATGTAAATGGCAGCTCATGAGGCCTTTGTTAAAGCTACATTTGCTTCTCGAGTTCTCTGGGATACAGCCTCCTCCTGCTCCTTGTAGGATGCCTAGAATATGAAACACATACTGTCTGGCTTTTTACTGCCTTCTGAATACACCCAACCTCTCTACATGGGTTTTCAGAGCCTCACAATCCAACTCTGACTGTGATACATGTTTAGGATGCTACTAAGTCTAGAAGCTACAGGAGAATCTATTTCCTAGTCTCAAATGTAAAGGATTAGGATTTCTCCTACTGTCCTAGTCCTCTAGCAAAATTTCTGTGAGTTCCATTTAGTGACCAATTTTCATTCATGATACCTCTCCTCTTAGGGAAATTCTTATTGACTCTCATTTTTATTGTCTTTTGAAGTCCATCTTGAGATTTAGGGCTTTTCTTCATTCTTTTCAGACAGTACAGTAATTTCAAAAATTTCTCTCTGAAGGAAATGTATGCTTGTTGAAGAAACTTCGAAAAACACAAAAAAGTTTAAAGAAAATAAAAGTCATAATTAAAAACTTTTAAAATATTTTGAGCTATTACCTTTTGAGTATTATTTGCATATTTAAATATTATTTTCATATTGGCTTGTGTCTTGCTTTTTTCTTCTTAACTTGACATTGAGACCATTTTCTATTTCAGTAAGTGTCATTATCAGCACTTCAAATGTTGCACAATATTCAACCTATGAGAAAATGCATTGTTTGCTTACTCTGAACACTATTTTTGTTTATTTTTTATTTTTTTGGTACCCGGGATCGAACTTGGGACCTTGTGCTTGCAAGACAGGCACCTGAACACTACTTTTGCTAGACATTTTTATGCTGGCAATCAAGTCTTTTTTTTTTTTAATTTCCTTAGGATACAGTCTGAAAATTGGAACATGCCATAACATTTACAATTTTAACTATTTTAAAGTGTACCATACAGTGGCATTATGAATAGTCACACTGTTGCTCGGTGTAGCGTTGCATGCCTGTAATCCCAGCACCCAAGAGGCTGAGACAGGAGGACTGCCATGAATTTGAGGCTAACCTGGGCTATATTGTGACTTCAAGGCCAGTCTGAACTACATAGCAAGACCCTGCCTCAAAAAAACCCAACCAAAACAAAAGAACATTCACATTGTTGAAAAACCATCATCACCATCGATCCCCATAAAGTTTTCATCTTCCCAGACTGAAACTCTGTATAAATCAAACAATAATTCTCTACTCCCCACTCCTTAAAACCCCTGGTAACCATTACTCTCTCTCTCTCTTTTTTTATATGTATAAGTTGGACTCCTCATAGTGGAATCATATAGTATTTGTCCTTTTCTGTCTGGTTTATTTCACTTACTATAACATCTTCAAAGTTCATCTGTGTTGTAGCATGTATCAGAATTTCACTGATTAAAAAAAAAGTAGAATGATATTCCATTGTATATCATGGATGGACATTTGGGTTGAATAATGGCTTTTGCGAATAATGCTGCTGTGCTCATTAGCGTACAAATATCTGAGTCCCAACCTTTGTGTGTGTGTGTGTGTGTGTGTGTGTTACTAGAGATGGAATCCAGGGACTCAGTCCTGTTAGGCAACCACTCTCCACTCAGCCATATCTCCAGCTTTCTGTGTCCCTACTTCCAATTCTTTTGGATGTGTACCAGGAAGTGGAATTTCTGGATCAGATGGTAATTTTATGTTTAATTATGGAGAGATAGTCAGTTTTCCATAGCAACCACACCATTTCCATTTTGCATTCCCACCAAAAATAAGCCATTTTAATGGGTACAAAGTGGTATCTCCTTATGATTTTCTTTTGCATCACCAACATTTCTTGGTGATGTTGAGCATCTTTTCACGGGCTTATTGGCCATCTATATATATGCTTTGCAAAAATGTCTGCTCAAGCCTTTTACTCATTGTTAGATTGATTGTTGAGTTGTAGTTCTTTATACATTCTAGCTGTAAACCTCTTATCAGACATACGATTTGCAAGTATTTTCTCCATTTCATAGATTTCTTTTTCATTCTATTGAGAATGTCCTCAGATGCACAAAAGACTTAATTAGGTGAAGTTTAATTTATCTATTTTTCTTTTGTTGCTTGTTCTTTTTGGTGTGATATCCTAGAAATCATTGCCAAATCTAATATCATGCAGTTTCTTCCTTATGTTTTCTTCCTCAAACTGTATAATCTCATTCAATCTCTCTTCAAACTCACTGATTCTTTCTTCTGTTTGCCCAAATCTGATTTTTAGTCCCTCTAGTGAATTCTTGATTTCACTTATTATATTTTTCAACTCCAGACTTTTTTGTAAGTTCTATTTCTTTATTGATATTCTGTTTGGTGAGACATTCTCACAATTTCCTTTAGTTCTTTTTTTTTTTTTTTTTTTGGTACCGGGGATCGAACTCGGGTACTTATGCTTGCAAGGCAGGCAGAAATTTCCTTTAGTTCTTTAGAAATAGTTTCCTTTAGTTCTTTGAATATATTTAAGATAGCTTATTTAGGTCTTCATCTAGTAAGCCCAATGTCTCAGCTTTCTTAGGTACTATTTCTATTTCCCTCTGTGCTTAGGCCATATTTTCTTGTTTCCTTGAATGTCTCAGAACATTTCTTGGTGAAAATTGGACATTTAAAGTAATATAATGAGGCACTCTGGGAATCAGATTCTACCTTCTCCCCTGACACTGTTGTTGCTATTGGTTTAGTAACTTTTCTAGACTAATTCTGTGAAGTCTATTCTTAGCTGCACATAGCTACTGAAATCTTTTGTCTGTTAGCTTAGTGGACAGTTAATTGTTGACCAGAAATTTCTTTAAATACCTGGAACCAATAAATCTCTCAACCTTGCTGATAGATTCCCTGTGTGCACTGGTATATACCTTCCACACTCACATAAATATTTTAACTCCCTGCTTAAGAAGAACCTCAAGGAGGGCTGGGGATTTAGCTCAGTGGTGCTACATCTGCCTCATAAGTGCAAAGTTGTGAGTTTGATCCCTGCTACCGAAAAAGAAAAAAAGAAGACCCTCAAGGTAGGTCAGTGAAAGCTAAGAATGTAAGAGTTTTCTCCTCTCTGGTGTTTCCTGAGTGTGTGCACAACTCTGGGCATGTGCACAACCCTTCACTGACATATGGCTTTCTAGATTTCCAGGAACACCATGGAGTTTTTCAAAGCCTCCTGTGATTATTTTTTCCTTTTAATTTTTTTTTTTTGACCACTTGTTTGTTTGACTCAAATATCACTACCTCAGACAGCTATGATGTTAAAAAATTGCCTGATTGTTTCTGGCCAATGTGTCCTGGAAAAGGCTATTTACACTGGACAAGATATTCAAGTGAGTTCTTTTTTTTTGAGGGAACATCTAGATAGATAAAATAATGAAAGTTATTTATTGAATAAAAATGAAATAAATAATGAAAGTGAATTTGGGTTTGGTGGCACTCCACCATTGTTCTGTGCCCTCTAGGGGCTTCTAGGATGCTAGTTTTCACTGCAATTGTGGGGCTGTTTTTTCTTTCAAGGTGACCATGGGCCTCAGGACAGGGAGCTGATTCTAAGGTAAGTTCAAACGCTACAGAGCTCACAGTTGTTACTGAGGTGCAGCTGTTTTCTTAAACATGCTTCAGACTGTTGCAAGTGTCTGGTTAATTTCCAGATACTGAAAAAGGTGATTTTGACAATATTTTCTAGTACTGTATTCTCATGGCTTTTCATGGAGTGGAGGACTTTCAGAGGTCCTTGCTCTTTTATTTCTGATTCCACCTTCTACATTGCCTTTTCTTTTCCTTTGCTTTCTTTTTTGTACTGGGTATTGAACCGATTGGTGTCCTACCTTTGAGCTTCATCCCTATTCCTTTTTTATTTTGAGACAAAGTCTCCAAAGTTTTGAGGATTGGGCTTGTGTCATCCTCCTGTCTCAGATTATAATAGTTGAGATTACAGGCATACACCACCATGCCCAATTTCCATTACTTTTTTTCCCCCTGGTATTGGGGATTGAACTCAGGATCTTTGCACTGAGCTATATCCCCAGTCCGTTTTTGAGATAGAGTCTTACTAAGTCAAACTTGTGATCCTCCTGCCTTGGCTTCCCAGAGTTCTGAGATTACAGACCTGTGCCACCATGCCTGAGTTTCAGTGGCTTTTTGAGTCTGGTTTTGTCAACAGAAAGTCAGATGTTAATATGATTTTTTTGTTGTGTTTTATTTTGTTTTTTGGTACCAGGGACTGAACTCGGGACCTTGCAATTGCAAGGCAGGTAGTGGAACCACTGAGCTAAATCCCCAGCCCTGTTAATATGATTTTTATGAAATTTTTGGACTTAGTTTTTAGATATTATAAAATTTCACCATAATATATTTAGGTTGGTCATTTTATTCCAAGGACACAAGTTCTTCTCAGCTCTGGCAAGTTTTCTTTTATTATTTTTTGAGGACTTCTCAGATTCTCTCTTCTGGACGTACCATCTGTCTCTCCTTCTCTTTTTTTTCAATACTGGGGATTGAATGCAGGGAGAACCAAGTTATGTCCTCAGCACACTGCATCCCTTGTTTTTCATATTTCTCTTTTGAGACAGAGTCTTGCTAAGTTGCTTGGGCTGGCCTTCTGAGTAGCTGGGTTTGTAGGCATGTGCCTCAAGTGGGCCTTTAATAACTTTTGTTTTTGAAGGTTGCTCTCATTTTAGTAATTGATGTCTCTCTTTCATATAAGGGTGTTCTCTAAATGCATGGGGGTGTGCGATTGTGTATGCATTTCTGCTGTGAGAGGCCCACCTGGTGTGTCTGTGAATGCCACACCTTTGGTAACAGGGAAGTAGCTAGATGTAGGCTTAGGCTCCTGAGCAGTGAGTCATAGAGTCTTCTGGCCAAGTTAGTTCTGTTTCTCCTGGGTGAGGCCAAAAGTCAGGAGCATCATTTTGCTTTTCTGTCCCAAATGCTGGGTGTGGTTGCCTCTGAGACTTGTTGTTTCTATCGTTGCTTGGCAACTGTGTGTGTGTGTGTGTGTGTGTGACCACCTGTCCTACAGCTCCTACTGCAATGGTCCAACTAGCTCTGATGGTAGCCCAGCACCTTCTGGTCTGCACAGGCTCCTAATATCTTCTCTGTCTACTTTAGGGACCCTGGGAATAATCCCTTGGTACAGCTGTCCTGTCCTGTATGTTTTGGGCTCAGTAATCTGATTCCATCTGTCTTTTTTTTTTTTTTTTCAAGGATGGCTCATTTCTGGCCATAGAGGCTGCCTTTCTTTGTATCTTCACTGTTTCTGATTTATTTATCTAACATTGTTTTCTGTCATTTCCAATAATCGGAGTGGGGAGAGCAGGCTCTAGGAGGTATTCAATCTTTTTAGGTGAATTTTTTTCAAAGTCATTTGAGAATTTTCCTGTGGAAAAACTGTCAATTGATAATCAGAGGAGCTGATTAACTTAATATTTGTCCCTAACACCTCTGTAAATGTTGGTAATTTCTAACTTGGACATAGAAAAAGCATGGCTTTTGGTCTTCAACTTTACTAAAATCCAAGTTTTCTTTATGCATAGTTCTTTATGAATTCTCTCTCTCTCTCTCTCCCCCGTCTCTCTTCTCCCCCAGTTCAAGTTTCAGAAAATTTTTACTTAAAAAATATTTTTACAAAATATCATTCTTCCTATCAAAGGGACTTTCCCATAGGGAATATATAGCTTTCAGCCTTAAAGTATTACATCCAAAGGGGAGAGATTTTTAAAAATAGCCACCTAGCTGCAAAACCAGTAAGGGAAGTAGATTTTTTAAAAGGGGGCTTTAAAATGTGAAAGCAACTTATACAATTGTTGAATCTATTTGAAATTTTAAAAGGTTCTTCAAAATGGTTCATGCATTGTGCACAACATCACAGCTTGTATGAAACTGCTCGCATTTAGTTTGAAACAAAAACAATGCTGTATGCTTTGAAAAGTCATTGGAAATGCTACCACTGCATCAGAAGAGAATGAGTCCCAGCAAACTTGTTGCTGGAGAACTTCAGGCCTTGGCTGGGGGCCACTGTTTCAAAGCTTTGAAGTTTTAGGGAGTGGTCTGGGCGGGGTTCTGTTGTTGGAGGCTGCTGTCTGCGGTTGGTGACTTCGTGGCCAAGGAGGGCAGAAGAACCACTTACGCTGAGAAAGCATTGACTCACTGGCAGCCTCTGGCTGTGGTTTGCTTATGTTTCTAGCCCTTTGGGGCTGGCATTTCTGTGAAATCTTTCAGGTTCATTCCTGCTACCTGAGCTCACCTGTTTACAAGTGCTTGCTTGCCCCACCTGCTTAAAATGACAGAAGGACATCAGCTTCTCTTGATGACTTGTCAATGATTGTTTTCTATAGGACTTTCCTGTCCTCCTGTGTTATCACATCCATGTTTGTGCAACGTAACAATAAAACACTCTGTATTTCTTGGGGAACATTTCCCTTAAGGAACTTTCCAAGGTGCCTAACAGCAGTTTTCAAATCTTCACTATTTATCAATGTAAGGTAAATGTTTCTTTGTTAATTTTTAAGGCAATGAATATGACTTTGACGTTAGTACCTCAGGGTTTTAATTTACCACAGAGCAAAAGAACTCTGTATCCCGAGCCTGTGTAGCAGCGTAGCATTTTGTACTTACAAAGGGTGTGGATATACATTTAGTGTTTCAGTGAAACTAACTACAGGCTATTTATTATAAAGCTTAAACTCTATTTCCCCAAGACTTTCTGATGTGAAATTGGAGATGTATTTCTTCATAGGGAAAAGATGTCACAGAAAATGAACATTTTGTGAGGCAGGAGTAAGTTTGTCTCTTTCATGTCTAACGTGATAGTTCTCAGCCAGGTCCACACACTGGAATCGATGGGACACACCCTTGCTTGAAAGCTAGAAACTAGAAGTGACCCGAGGGACTTTTTGGTGAGAGTTTGGTTTTGACCTGGATTGGAGTGGTGGTTGCACAACTGTATATCTTTACTAAAAATCATTGAATTTATAATAGGTGAGTTATATGCAAATTATATTTCAATAAAGCTCTTAAACAACCCTGCCTGAAAAGAGGAATAGTAGACTGATAATGGTGCACAAACACAGATATATAGAACTAATAAGTTCTAGTGTTCTGTAGTAGGGAGATTACAATTCACAATACCCTATTATATATTTGATGAAGGGTGAGCGTGGTGGTGCATGCCTGTAATCCTATCACTTGGGAGGCTGAGGCAGGAGGATCACCATGAGTTCCAGGCCAGCCTGGGCTACATAGTGAGTTCAAGGCCAGCTTGAACTACATAGCGAGATTCTCTCAAAAAACAAACAAAACAAAACAAAACAAATGAATAACTAGAAGACATGAGCTTGAAGATACCAAATATAAAGCAATGATAAAGAGATGGAAAAGTTAATTACTCTGATTTGATTAATATAAATTATATATATGTACTGAAACATCACATTGTGCCCTACAACTCTGTTCAATTAATTAAAGATGGCTGATACACACTGGCTACAGTGCTATGTTGGAAATACAGTCATGTCCTGCATAATGATGCACTGGTCAGTGACAGATCACATATGCCTTGGTGATTCCGTAAAGCTATGTTGTCTAGTGACACTGTGGCCATCTTAGTTTGTGTAAGTGTACTCTGTGATATTCTCATGATGATGAAATTAGCTAACCATGAATTTCCCAAAAGGTATCCCTGGAGCTGTCTGTGGTGGCAAATGCCTAGTTTGAGCCCAACCTGGGCAAATTAGGGAGTTAGATCCTGTCTCAAAATAAAAATAAGAAAAGCACCGGGGATGTAGCCTTATGCAAAGACCTTGGGTTGAATCCCCAGTACTGAAAAGAAGGAGAAAAAGAAGAAAGAGAAGAAGAGGAGGAGGAAGAGGAAGAGGAAGAGGAGGAGGAGGAGCTACCCCTACAGTTAATTGATAACCTGGTGATTTTCTATATGCTGAATGAAGGTCAGGAAGAGAGAAAGGGTTGTGTTGCCCATCTTGGGTGTAAAATAAAAGGGTGAGCCCAAAAAAGTCAGTATTCAAGATAAATGCTAGTGGCCAGGGATTTAGCTCAGTGGTTTCACCGCCTGCTGTGCAAGCTCAAAGACCTGAGTTCGATCCCTGGTACAAAAAAAAAAAAAAAAAAAAAAGGTAAATGCTATTGTACAATTAAAATAATGAAAAATTAATGATGAATGAGAGATCAGCTCATTAAATCAGGATCCTCCTGGTCTTCTGGGTGGGGCTTGGCTGTTTGTCTCCCTTCTTCAGAGTCAGGGCCTCATCCCCCTGGTCCTCCAAGAAGCTCTAATACCCAGGCCTGAGAGAGCAAGACTCACATCCAGTGCTTGCTGCTGCTGTTGTACCTGTGGGGTGCAAGGCATTCTGTCTTCCCTCCTGCTGACGAGAAGGGTCCTGGAGACCTGTGGGTTCTTACAATACCATCAGTGTGCCCTGAGCCCTGTCTGGACAGGTGAGAAATAACACAGGAAAGTGGGTGTGGCTTCTAAGGTTGTTCATGCTTTTATCCATAGTCTGTAGGTCAGTGTCTCTCTGTAAAGACCTCTTCATGAGCTCTAAGTCTGGAGCTAGAAACTGAATCTCGAATCTGATAGATTCATGGTTTCATCTAGGGATGGACCCAGGTTTTAAGCTTATCTCATTTTGAGGACCTTCCTTTAAAAAACAAATATTTACATAAAAACCCAAATTAAGTTGAGGACATTGGAAAGGGCCCCTTGCAAGTGAAGGGCACTTAAGCTTCAATAGCTTCATGGCAAAATTGTCTCCAATATCACCTTAGTATTTCATTTTCCTTATACCTTTGTAGGATTTCTCTATGTAATTTATCAGCCATATCTGCCCATAGACTTTAGGACTATGTTCAGTCTTTTCCCCCCCAATTTTAATACTTTCAAAAGCCTCATGACTTTTTTTTCCTTTCTAAAGTAGTGAAATGGTTAAGACAATTAATTCCATTATTAGGCTTGTTAATTTTGTATTCCGGTTCAGCCAAAGTAGTTGTGTGACATGTGCAAGTTAGTCTTTTTGCCTCCTTTCCCCATCTGTTCTTACTTCATAGGGTTTTGTTGGTGGAAGACTAAATGAGACAATGTACACGTGTGGCTTAGCACAATGCCTGACACGTAGAAGGCACTCAATACATGTTAGATAATATATCAGCCCGGATTCTAAGCAATGGAAACTTACTCTGGCTGTCTTAAATGGAGAAGCAATTTATTAGAAGAATGTTGGACAGTTTGAAGAATTTACAGGATATTTGGAAAAGCAGTTGCTTAAAATAGGTAGGACCCACCAAAGGAGGTCACATAGTGAAATCAAGACATTGTGTTGCTGCTGCTGGACCCAGAGACCACTATTGGGTTCTGCTATTGCTAATCTGCCTATTCCTTCTTCTATCCCTAATCGGCCCATCCCTTCTTCTTTCCTCTCTAATTTAAGACTCAAGATCACTAGGAATCCTATCTAGAGGGCTGAGCCCAAGGTTTGACAGACAAGGCTCTGTCTGTTTTAGCTTCCCTAGTAGAAGCTTGGGTCTCTTACCATGGAGTAGTCCACCCTAATAGAAGAAGAACTGGGAACATAAATCTCCTAAGCTAGCACTGTGGTTTCTATTGTGATTCCCTTTATGTGTTCATTATCATCTAAAAGAACTGAGCTTCAGTATGATATCCTTCCAGTAAGTGCCACCTTTTAACAAGGCTCCATACCAGCCAGGTGTGGTGCCTCACACCTGTGACCATCACTCCTCAGAAGTGTGAGACAGTGGGACTGTGTGTTCATGCCACCTTGGGCAACATGGCAAGACTCCATCTCAAAAAACAAAATAGCAACAACATAGAGAGTATGTACCTTAACCTCTAACTCTCAGAAGTAATCTGCTATGTATAGAACATCATGGTATTTTTCCTACTGAATTCAAAATTACCATATGATGATCAATTCCTGGGTTACAGAAAATAGATTCAGTTCTTTCATATAAAAACTTGATGTCTGTGAGTTTATGGTAATTCTTTTGTACCTATTGGTACTTAGGTGACAATAAATGTAAATATCTAGTAAATTAAAGTTGATGGAAAAACACAGAACCATAGGCTTACTTCACTGATTTTTTTTTTCATGATGCACTTTTCTAACATTGTATTGGATTGTTTCTATGTGAAATACCATTATTTTCTACTAGAGGTTACTTGTTAGAACATGATAGAATTAGATCATTAAAACATGGCATTCCAGGGCCTGGGATTTAGCTCAGTGGTTTTGTTGCTTGCTGCACAAGTGCAAGGACCCGAGTTCGATCCCTGGTACCAAAAAACAAAACAAAACAAAAAATATGGCATTCCACAAAGGTCAGGCTTGGATTAGTATTGTTTTAAGAGCACTGTCAGACCAAAGGTTCCCAAGGTCCCCAAGTTTCTCCATCTTTTATTTATCCAGGTATACTCAGCATAGTTCTTGACACATGATAGGTTCACGGATAGTTCTTAAAGAAGAAGGCTAAAGCTAATGTAGCACTGATTTTCCAGTACTCGTACATGGAAATTAAGGAACTTAAATCTCCTTTATGCTGGTGTGTTAGCTTTCTGTCATTATAACAAAAATGCTTGAGATAATCAACTTATAAAGAGGAAAGGTTCGTTTTGATTCACAGCGTTGGAAGTTTCAGACCACGTTCAGTTGACCCTGCTACTCTGGGCCTGTGGAGAAGCAGCACATCATTGCAGGGCTTCATGACAGAGCAAAACTGCTCCCCTCAGAGCTATGAAGCAAGAAGAAAAGGTTGGGGACCCACAGTCCCCTTCAAGGCATGGCCTCAGTGACCTAAGAAAACCCTACCAAGCCCCCTCCTGAAGGTCCCGCCATTTTCCAACAGCTCCACCCTGGGGATCAAGCTTGTAACACATGGGCCCTTGGGGTTTTTTTTTTTTTTTTTTTTTGGTACCAGGGATCGAACTCAGGACCTTGTGCTTTTGAGGCTGGTGCCAGAACCACTGAGCTAAATCCCCGGCCCTTAGGGGGTTGAACTTGGGACCTTGCGCTTGCAAGGCAGGCAACAGAACCACTGAGCTAAATCCCCAGTCCTCCTTGGGGTCTTTTAAGATCAAATGGTAGCAGCTGGTTAGTTACACACCTAGGAAAAGCCTCTGTTTCAAGGTCATGAAATTGAACTGGATCCCCAAGCAGCAGCAGGAGAATGGCAACGGCTCACTGCAGGTTCAACCTCAGTACCAGGCAAAGTGAGAAGAGCTGCATCCTATAGCACATGAGGGTCACAGGACAGAGCACATGTCCCATGCCCTAGGCTTCCATCCAGAGGGTGTCTATTGGGGAGCTGCTCTTTCCTTGAAAGACCGAAGGAAAGATTGCAGAAAGATCAATTCAAAGATTTATTAATTAGATTGAGATTCAATGTCCACTTCTTGCAGAAATTTTGATGTAAATCTATTAGCACATGGAAGTGTGTTTGCTTTGCTCCAAAGGGAAAACATCAGCTTAATTTTTTCTTCTTTTGAAATAAAAATGGTTTGTTTTTTTTTTGGTGCCAGGGATCAAACTTGGGTCCTTGTGGTTGCAAAGCAGGCAGCAGAACCACTGAGCTAAATCCCCGGCCTTTGAAATAAAAATTTAACTTTAAGTTTTGTACCATTTCTATCTGTTTCTCTGTTTTGCTTGTGTAAAATACTACAAAACCTTCATTCAGGTCACAGTTGGTTTGGTTTAATTTATAAGGAACCATTGGGAGATGGGACTTAAGTCATGTAAGGAAAGGCCTACAATTCACCTGTGGTTGGTTTTATAACTAAGACACTGCATTTTGTGAAAACTGTCAAGGCCCTAGGTAATCAAAGGTCAGCTTTCCCTTGCTTCCTGAGTGTTGAATCTTACTGCTGACTTTTGAAAATTTTCGAGTGGAAAGCTTTTCAGCATGCGCAATAAGCAGGGAAGATCTAACTTGAATCTATAGAGTTTGCTGTGCAATTACATAAACTTATAATCCACTAAGCTGTTCCATGTTCAATGATAAAAGTGATTTTGTTCACTACTGGAGATAGTTTGAAAATAGAAGCACTTTCTGTGAATTAAGATATTTTAAATAGCCAAATCCATATTTTAGATGTTATTTTCTTACTCTATCCAGGATCTATAACGTTCCTGCAGCCCATCTTCCCTTGACATTTTGTATGTTTTAATGAAAACCATCTCACACACATTCTCACAGAGGTCCCAAGTCTGGTACTTTAGCTGAAGCTCTTTGGTCTCCATCCTAATTTCAATTCTCCAGGGTTAGTTCCTTGGGACTCTATTCCATATTTCTAGTGTAAATCCTCAAACCCAAGGAGCTGAGCAGTTGCTGCTTGTCCCCATACCAAACAAAATCCTGGTTTCTCCATCCTTCCTTTAAGAAAGGTCATCTCCCACTTGTCTTTGGGAGGCACCAAGGTGGAGAATGTGGGTGCTGGAGCCAGAGCGCTTGAGTGTGCACTGTCGATCTGTGATCCTGGGGAAGTCTTCCACTTCTCCTCCCTGCAGTTTTTGTCTCTCAAAGTGGGAATAGTAACCTCATCTACCTCACAGGGTTGTAACAGCCAGATGGATTTATGCATGGGGAGGGCTTAGAATAGTATTTAGCACAGAGTTCTCCTTAAGTGTTTCTTAATGATAAAATAATAAGAGCTATCAATGTTGGAAAAATACAACTACCTGAAAGGCATAATCCATTCTGTGATTGTATATAATGCATGCATGTAGGTAATGCTATCAGATTATCTCCTGTATGTATTTGGTTTTGGTGAGAGACAGGGGGTTAAAAAGCAAGAGTCCTCCCTCCTTCATTGTATTTTATGTCTCTTGGCTTCAAATACTGTCTCTATCCCGAGACTCTCAAATGCATATTTCTAACACAGACCTCGATCACTAACACCACACTACTCTTTCGGACTGCTCAGTCCAACATTCCTATCTGGAATCCTGATCTCAACCTTCATTTGTCCACGCAATCTCTTCAAAACAAGTCAAATCCTTTTTCATCCACAGTCTTCCCTATCACAGTTGCTAGAAACTCTATCCTTCCTTTCTGTCTAACTCTATTTAGAAAGTCTTTTCCTTTATTGCATCCATCAAGAAATCCTGCTGGTCCTACTTTCAACATTATCCTCTGCAGCTGCTCTGGTCGAAACCACCATCATAGAACATACTCTGAGTATATTCTGAACACAGACTCCAGAGTGATCTTTTAAAAACAAATCAGATATATCATCTCCTGATTCATCATTCTTCTGTTTAGGACTGGTCATTTCCTTTGCCCAGAAATCCTTTTGCCTAGCCATCCCTATACTAACTTCCTCATTTCCTTGGAGCTGGTTCAAAGTCAGGAGTTTTCACAAGTGTTGGCCTGACTTGGCCTTCCTGCCTCTGTTTCATCCTGGGCTCTGATACTGCCTAAGAGATTGCTCATGGGGGTGAAATTCCAGAATGAGGGAGAGGTAAATCCACTTGTGTTCCTTTTGATTGGGAAGCTCCTCACTCAGATATCCCTGTAGCTCTCACCTTTACTTCCTTCAAGCTTTTGCTCAGAAGTTACATTTTCAAAAAGGCTTGGGTTAAATGGGGTTAGAAAGCCATGCAGCTGTCAGGAACTACTAGTGACTTTGTTATACAGTAGCTTGTAAATCACTTGGCCCTTCCAGCCCCACTTAAAATACCTTTTTGGCATTTGCAGTACTTTTGCAAATAGAGTTGTCTGAGAGGAACTTTTTGGTGGGAGATCTGTGAGTTCCTGCCATCTGTTTCATCATAACTCAAGAGGCAAAAGTCTAGACAACAATATAATAGCCATGCACTCTGCTGGCAGCTGCTTGGGTCATCATAGTGACCCTTTCCAAGCTTCCCACCTTAGGAAGAGTTGTGAGTGGCTGGGGCCAAGGAGGTTAATGGATGAGAGGAATGTGACCTTGTAATCCTGCCCCAAAAATGAGCTCTGATTTATTTTTGCATCAAATAATTTCTACCCCAGAAAGTTCTATAGCTCTCTGCTGTCTCTTATTCTACATTAGTAGGAGAGACTCAGATTGCTGAAGAAAGCTTGGAACCTGACTTATAGTCAGATGGCCTTATCTGTTTCCGTCCTTCTTCTCCATAACTGGAGCTCTATGGGAATTTGTCTTAGTAGTTTGATGTTGCAGGTGGCATCTTGTATGAGGGCAGAGTAGTATCTATCACAGTATTCACAGCAGGAATGGTCTCTCCGCCATGCGAGTAAGGATACATTTCGTGACAAGGAGTGTAATTATGATCTGAGCGTATTTCACCCAACCTTACTCACACTTAGATACAGCTACATGGCTGTCCATATTCAGGGACTCCCCCTTTCATCCTTAATTCTTTAGCTAATTCTCTTTCCAGAGGCAACATTTGTCACTCCCGTTCACAGCTGTCAAGGGGCTTTCCATTAACAGCTATCTTCTGCTCTGTCCTACAATGCCAAAAATGGGCTCACCTGGCATCATCTTCCCCATGAGGTACACAGGACAAATAACGCAGGTCATGATGGTGCTTTCCTTCATGGAGCTCACGAAGGGCTTGGTAGCCAATCCTAGGCCCACCTGGAGAGGTTTTTGTTAGAAGAGTGCATACATTTTCGGTCAGAGTTGTTAATCCCAAGGAGGCTGCTTTTTCTGTAGGCCTTGAAAAGTAGCTTATTTTTCATTAGGAATGTGTCCTCCCATCTGAAGGTTGGAAGAAGACTTGAAAGGACTCCTTGAGGAGGCCACTCCCTTGGGTCTTTGTTTTGGTTTTTTAATTTAAGGGAGCCAAGGCCGAGAGAGCGGGATGATCCATTTATGGCGATTATAGTGAGAAAAACATCGGGAGAGAGCAGATTTTCTCTTGTGGGATGGCAGTTCTCAAAAAGAAAATATTGTGAACAGGCTAGAGAAGGAAGTGGCCTTGGTCTGAATGATCACTGAAGATGGTGAGCGCCAGGCTGGGGCTGAGGGAGACTCAGCCCTGGAGGGCACGGTTGCCAAACTCTCAGGGCAGGTTGCAGGGTGCGCCTGGTGCAGCTCGCAGAGGTTCCTGACACGCCCAATTCCATTCCTCACTCTTGCTAAGCAGCCTGCAGAAAACACTGGAGTATGAGGACGAGGACGATAAAAGAGAAGGAAGCACACACTGCTGAGCAGTGGGAGCCTAAGGGTGGAGAGAACCATGAGCTGATCTTGTTTACAGAGGTTTTCTAATATTGCCAGACTACACTTTTTCAGTTTGAAAGTTGGAGATTATTCTAGTCCTATCAACCTTTCTAATGAATTTCTAGTAGCCTTGCTTAATTTTTTTGTTTTTATATTATAAATTAAATGTTTGTTATGAACATTTAAAAGAAGAGAATAATGAGCAAAAGCCTGCCTGTTCTCGTCCATTTCCTCTTCTGGCACCACAATCTCCGATGGTCCATTGGCCAATGAAATGAACCGCTCCATGGAAAAGGCTTTGTTGGTGGTATAGAAGGGGTTTGGAGAGGCTTGAAATTGTCTGCGCCTGGAGTAGTCAGGTTTGGGAAGGAAGGATTTGAGCTGGGCCTTCAGAAGGACCACTGAGGTCTGGAAGAAATGAATGAGGGGGGCCTTTGCAGAAATGGGAATGTCAGAAGCAAAACCACAGAGGTAAGAAGATACAGGGTAGACTTAGGCAATAATTAGTGACCAAGAACAGTGGGAAGTAAGGCTGGAAGAGTAAACTGGGTAGAAAGTCTGAAGGGCCAGGAGTTGGGCTATTGGTACATGCAGCAAGAGCTAGAGTAGGGGACACCTCTACAGTGTGGGTTTATTCATGTGTGGTTGATGGTCTCCCTAGTCTCTGCTCTCCTTGTACATGTTATGTTGCCCTTTCCCTTAAAAAGTGGTGGCCAGTCCCCCTTTCCTTACATTGAGGCTGGACTTAGCAACTTTTGTTTTGTTTTGTTTTTTGAGGCAGGGTCTCCCTTTGTAGTTCAGGCTGGTCCAGAACTCACTATGTAGCCCAGGCCAGCCTCAAACTCATGGTAATCCTCCTGCCTCAGCCTCCTGGGTGCTGGGATTACAGGTGTGTACCACCACACCAGGCTTGCAACTTTCTTGACTGTTGCAGAAATGACATTCTGAGATTTCTCAGGCTAGGCCATATGAAGCCTTGCAGCTTCCTCTTGGGTTCCTTTGAATGCTCAGTCATGGGCTGCTCTTTCTTGGAACTCAGCCCCTACATGAGAATTTCAAACACAGAGAGAGGACACATGTGTATGGTTGGGGTGACAGCTCCACTGAGCCCCTCCATAGTATCAGAGCAGAGAGAGGTGCAGAGATGGGATCCTTGATTACATAACTCACTGAATCAAATGTAACTTTCACTTCTAGTCATAGCAGTCAGGAATTTTTTTTGTGTGTGTGTGTGTGTGGTGGTGATTGTGGTAGTGATACTGGGGATTAAACCCAGGGCATTTCCCCTGAGCTACATCCCCAGCCCTTTTTAAATTTTTATTTTAAATTTTGAGACAGAGATTCATTAAGTCTCTTAAGTTACCCAGGCTGGGCTTGAACTTGTGATCTTTCTACCTCAGTATCCCAGAGTAGCTGGGATTACAGGCATGAACCACCAGTTTAAGTTTATTTTTCTGTTTCTTGCAGCGAAATGCATTCTAAATGATACATAGGAAGCCCTGATGAGTAACTGGTTTTAGCTCTGACCTCTTAATTATGTGGTCAGGGCAGTGTCTCTCGACTGGCTTCCTTCTCTATCTTTTTTTTTTTTGGTACCGGGGATCTAACTCAGGTCCTTGCGCTTGCGCAGCAGGCAGCGAAACCACTGAGCTAAATCCCTGGCCCCTTCTTTCTTTCTCTTTAAGGGATTGTTTTTGTGGCTGACCTTCACATTGCTCTAAAATATCCCCATTTCTTTTGCTCTGTATAAAAGTATTTTTCTCCCTTGGGCCTTGTCCATATGCATTGAGAAGTTTCCCTCCTTGAAATGTTAAGTACCTACACAATATTTGCAAAAGATCTACCTCCCTGTTGCCTATTATCTAGAACCATTTCCTTTTTGTTTTGTACATCTGTGCCATCCCACCATCATTTTCAGTACTTGTGATAACATTCTCAAATGTCTACCCTTTTTCAGTAATGCCACTTTCACCAAAACCAACCAACCAACCACAACTGCCAAATGCAGGACAAGATGTCCTGGTTGGCAAATGCATGTATCTAGTCAGAGCAAAGGTTTTACCCAGTTGAAACCAATAAATTATTTCTTAGTTATAACAATCAATGTTGACAGAGCTTGGATGGAGTGAATAGTTTCCTTTGGAACTAAGCACCCGAGGTTAAGCTGATTGGTGAGGTTGTGAACTTGACGCTCCAGGTTAAGCCCTGAAATCTGTGATAACCAGTCAAGATAGAATCTAAAAAGACCTAGATGCTGAGCTTTCTTCTTAACTCACTGGACTCCCTGTCTCCAGGGATTTTGAAAGAGGTATCTAGGAATTTTCATGATTCTGGAACATCACAATTCAAAAGGTGTGTAAGGTCTGAAATAAGGCAAATCTCCTGTCCAAAAGAGTTGGAGCCACTAACCCAGAATAAGTTATCTTGGCGGAGTTCTACAGCGGGCATCTTTTTTGTCATACCAGGAGGGCAGAAAATCTCGTCCTCTGGTAGTGGGGCACTATGAAAGTGGGTGGTTCCATGCCTTGGTTAGGAAACTCTAGTTTCCAGACAAAAACTTCACAAATATAGACACCATACCCAGACCCCTCTGTCTGTACCCATCCTGGACCTAGGGTCCTTCTGAATTCTACCCACATGTTAAGGGGATCAGAAGATCGCCTTCCACAGGACATGATTCCTATAAATCCAGTCTGAGGAAGTCTCAGAGCATTTGAGAGCAGGAGACCCAAGTTCTAGGGAATCTTTGACTTTAGCCCTTTGACCTTGGGAAAGTCACTTGAAGACACAGTTTTCACATGTGTAAAATGACTCCCATTACTGAGATGTGGAGTGAAACAAATAAGACTATGAAACAGCACTTCAAAAACAGCCCTAGGTCTGTGCTCTTGACCTCTTTGTGTCCTCTGGACTCTCAAAGATGAGCATTTTGGGTAGAATGCTTCAAAGCCACTAAAGGTGAATGCTAGTTGAAAAGAGCTAGGTTTGGAAAACTGCAAATAGATCCATCTCTACATCATAACCCGAGGGAGGCCATTTTCTTCTATTAGCTTGAGTAACTTTTTGTTGTTGTTGTTTGTTTGTTTTGAGATAGGGTCTTGCAATGTAATCCAGGCTGGCCTCAAACTCACAATCTTCCCACTTCCGCCTCCCAAGTATTGGCATTACAGGGCTGTGCCACCACATTCAGATCCCCAAGTAACTTTTGAAGGGGAAAGAATAAAAGAGAATGAGTAACATATGGAAGGGGAGAAAGAGCCATAGGAGGAGGAGCCCCAATGCCTGCTTTGTAGTTTATCTGCATAGCATGTTGGTGACTTGGCAATTATTTGGTTAATTTGATGGTTGTAGACATACATAAGATAATTATAGGGGGAGACATTAGCTTTGGGACATGATTTGCCTAGATTGGCTGTCTAGAATGATCTAATTATTGAGCTAACTAGTAAATCTTCATTTTACTCTAGGCTAGAGTGTTACGGTTTTATATCACTGGAAACAATGTTTAGATACCTAGGATATATCTCTCTGATTTGGTGCTGGAGGAGATTGTTTTTTTTAGAGTCTTCCTTAGTGAGCTCTATTTTAGAGAGAATGTTACATAAAATTTCCAGGCCCATATAGTGTTTCATCTGAGGATTTATGTTCTTGATGTTGCCCATGCATTTAGTTACGGATTATTTAGCACTACCACGTATTTTGAACTCCCTGTTTCCCCTATTTCATTCATTAGTGACGGGAGGAAGATTACGGCTTACAGTCATAGCCTTCATAAAAAAGAGAAAGGAAATTGGTTGGTTCCTCTTATTTATTCATCTTCTCTGACTTCCTAAATTTCCCAAATTACCTTCTGGGTTGTATGGCCACTGGGGTGGTTAGCATTCTATTGGTGTGGGGATCCATTTCCTGCTCTCCAGGCCTTCTAAGTGGAGTGCCACATTGCTTTCTTTAAATTAAACCTCTCAGAGCAGCCTTGCTAAGAGTTACAGTAGTGGTACAGTACTTACAGGCCTGACTTACATTCAGCATAGACTCAATGCAGCTACATGTTCTCTGGCGTTAAAATGGTGGCCTATTATCCTGAAGATCGGAGAAAGCACAGTAGAAAGCAGAAACATAAAGTAACTCTGCAGTGTATTGTTCTCAGGGCAAAAGGGTTTCAAATCTAACAGCACAACAAAAAGTTACGTGAAAGTGCTTTTTATCACCCTGGAGGAAAAAACTCCCTCTTTGCCAAATCACTCCTCTCCTTGGAAAGGATGAAGGGCTTTCATAAGGTTGAAAAAAAGAACAAGGAAATATGATTCCATTCCCGTGTCAGGACCCACTATTTCTTGGTGGGTACAGAAGGGCACTTGTGCATGTTCAGTCAATAATAGGAAAGGAGCACTTACTAGCAAAAGTGTGGCATGCTTGGAACAGGTACACATCCTCTCTTCCTTTCCAATCATAACATGACAGTTTAGTAGAGGGGTATTTGTTCATTCTGCCAGGACAATAGCAGCAGTGTTCTAATTTCCATTGTATTCTTGCTTAAATCATCCTCCCATAATGATAAAAGCTTCTCCAGTAGTGTTGAATACACTCAGCATTAGAGAGACTGTAGATTTCAGATCATGGGTAGACCTGGGATTTAAATTCCAATTCAGGTCATTAGAAATAAGACTAATAATATGGTTTACACGAATCGGTTTGTTTTTTCACAGCACAATGGTTCTCTAACCTTAGGCACACAGAATCTCCTGGAGGGCTTGTTAAAATGCAAATGGAGGAGATATTAGTGTCTATGTTACACATCAGTGGTTCTCAAACTTTAGTATGCTTCAGAAACACCTGGATGACTGGCTAACATACTGCTTAGCAGTTTCTGTTTTAGCAGGGCTGGGACACAGGCCTGAGGCATTGCATTCCCAAGTTCTCTGTGATGCTGATGCTACTGGCTGATGAACCACACATTGAGAACCACTGATAGATCAGGGCTATTTGAAACATCTAAAATCCTGCCCTGACTTGTATCCGGTCTGAAACAAGCAACAAGTGGAATGTCTGTCCATGTGCTTGCCATTTGGACTTAACAAGAAGACTGGTATATGTTGATCAAGTGATGGATGCAGTTCACATCTGGGTCCCAGTTGTTAAAGAGAACGTCAGAGAAAGATTCTTTTATACACCTTGGGGAAAGAGATATGAAGGGAAAATATAGAGAAAATTTTAGAATGATAAAGGAATATATTGGCACAGTAGTTTCATAAAGGTCCTGTCCAATAGAATAAATTTCTTCCCCCAATTTCCTCCTCATAATTCTGAATTATTTAAAGGTACAAATAACTTATATATTTATTTTTGCTACCGGGGATCCATCTCAGGACCTTGAGCTTGTGAGGCAGGCACAGCACCCCTGAGCTAAATCCCCAGGCCTAAATAACTTATTTATAAGGTGATTTGGATTTGAGAATATATTATACCCTGCGCTATTCCTGTGCTAAGTCTTGGGGTCTTTTACCCCTAAAATGGCTCAAATCAGGTCTCCAGCATTTTGAGATTTTTACCCGTGGCTGAATATAACATGGGCAGGCAGGGAATATGCCCAGAATCTAGCCTTACACAAATGCAACCTGCAGTAGCATTGAGGTAAGGTAGATGAAATAAACCTATGTAGAAAGGAGACAAGGAAAACCATGATGTTAAAATTGTACTTTTAAGGAAAACTGCAGCTATAGGACACAAAAGTCACCCAAAGTTATAGTGCCTTTTTCTCTTCCAGAAAACACAGTAAAAAAATTTCCTAAAGGTCTTAAAGATACAATAAGCCTGTAAATTGGACCCAGGCCTTTTCACCTGTGAATTGATCCTAGCTCTTCCTCCCACAGGCTTTCCTCATGAAAGCAGCACTATTAAGTGGCAGCATATCTCACAACTTAACACACACAAATGGTTTGCATTTTTACCTATCCCCCTAAACGGGTTGCCTGACAGTAAGAATATATCCATCTTGGAAACAACCCCAAGCCCATGTGAAAACCTCCTGCCCCAGACCACAGTGAGTCTCACTCGGAATGCTTAGACTCCTTCCTGAGTGTCTACTTCTTTCTGCCTAGTAAACCTTTCCAATGTTTCTCACTGATGCATTCTGCAATTTTTTTCTCTGATGGAAGTCAGCAAACGTACAACCTACCTCGTGGACGGGGTGAGTTGAGGCCCCCATCTTCTCTTTGGGAGACCTCCTGGGGCCCTGTCCAGTGACAGTATCGTAGGATGATAGTGGAGAAAGAGGACTCACGGGTCATCTCTTTCAATCTGCTCCTTCTGCAGAGAAGTAGACCCAGCCCCAAGTATTCAAAGGAGGTGACTCTGGGACAAACTGCACAGTTCTCATGTGGCCACTTGGTGATAGGATTGCATTACAAAGGACCAATATGTATGTTGCCTTGCTGGGTTGATGCCACATTGACACAGGACATGCTTGTGTGACTCAGTTTGTGGAAACACGACATTCAAGTAGTAGAGGAGAACATTATTAGAGCCGGCAGCTGAAAGGCGCAACACCATCCTTGGGCTTCCACCGAACGTGCTGGGAGGCCAGCCAACTTGCTGTCTGCTGCAGAGTGTGGGTGAGGAAGTGGGAGGAAAGAACTGGGTGATGAGGGAGTAGGAGGACAGAGACTGGTGAGGAGGGGAAAACTTGTCGAAGGGTCTGAGGGAAAGGCGAGTAGGCCCCAATTTAAAATACACAACATAAAGGCCCTGCCACCTGCAGCAGACTGGGACCTCCATGTGTGATCACTGAATCATCACCATCCTGCGCTGGCCCTGGGTGTCCCTGCGCTGTAGCCCCTATTCTGTGCCACAAGGGAGCCAATGCACTGGGCACATGTCCTGGGCTGCATCAGCACAGGGCATCCAGGGGAAGGCAAGGGAGAGCTGAACGGTGAGGGAAGGGAGAAGCCGGAGACCACCCCTCTCTCCAGTCAAGACCTCAGAGACTCAGCTTCTTCAGGGGACCCTGGAAGCCCACAATCCCATCTTCTCCACCTTGGGGCGGTAGCGGCTCCCTCCTAGTCTCAGCTCCCTTATTTGTGGAAGTAATTGCATCAGGCACCTTCTATTATAAACATTTAAAAGTAGTTTAGGTTTATGGGTTAGATCTTGCCTGATACAGGCTAGCATTATTATTTGTTGTGAGTTTATAAAGAAATTGAGGCAGATGTGGTTAAATGGCATATCCAAGGTTATTAGAATCAGCGCATGATGAAATCACTATTTAAAATATAAGACTGCAGCGCTCATGATCTTGCCATACTACTATATGGTCTCTTGGAATGAGTATGAGGCAATTACAGAAAATATTCTCATGTATGAAGCAATCATAATGAAGACCGTGGTGTGAAAATGTTGCTTTGACCTCAAGTAATCTCTGAAAGGGTGCATGGTTTCTGTCATTTTAAATCTTAGGGAATTAATTCAACACAGGCACTGGCGGTATTCTTTTATTATTCCTCATTTTCTTGGTTGATCACAGAGGTTACTTATTTTCCACTTATCCAGCTGCAGTTTGTGAAAATGTGGCCTGAGCCTTGTGCTGGAACTCAGGTTGCTATAGAAACCTTTGACTGGAGGCGAATGGATCACGAAGGTTTGTTAATGAGAATTTCTCTGTAATACCTCTGGGCTCGGTCTGCATGAGAATCTAAGAAAGGCTCACTCGTTTTTATATTAGTCAGGGTTCTCCAGAAAGACAGAACCAAGAGGATACATATGCATGTAGCACTCACTTAATATTTGAAAGACAGGGCAGCGGTCCCCAAGGAGTGGTCTCTCTAGCAGCTGGGTCAGTATTAGTTAAGGACTTGTTAGAAATGCACGTTCTCGGGCCTCATCCCAGACCCACTGAATCAGAAGTTCTGCAGCGGGGCCCAGAACTCTCTTAGCAAGGCCTCCCAGACAGGTCTGGTGCATGCTCGAGCTTGCAAACCAGTGGTCTAGGCTGTAGCAGTGTTTCTCAAATTGAGATCTGTGAAGTCTTTCCAGGTCAGCAAATGTACTCTTAGGAACATGAGATTTTGCCAGAGAATAAAAAATGTAATCTTTTATTTTGACAAAAACTTTTAATATATTCTGGGTAATGTAAATCACCAGTCTGTAAACAAGCATTGCTATATTTTTTTTTCATCTGTGTATTCGTTTTGTGTTAACATAGAGTAGAATGGGGGCCTGGGATTTAGCTCAGTGGTTTCGCCGCCTGCTGCGCAAGCACAAGGACCTGAGTTCGATCCCTGGTACCAAAAAAAAAAAAAAACCAAAACCAAAACAAAACAAAAACATAGAGTAGAATTACTTGGCCACAGAGTAACGAGATGTGTTTGTGCCGAGTGAAGGCTGGGTGGATAATGCTGCATGAGTTCGACCCTCAAAAAGTGACAGAGTTGAGGCATCACTGCGTACCAGGCTGCGTGCAATCAGAAGTGACAGACCCCTGCTCTAGCTGTCAGTGCCTCTCCAAGCATGGTTCAGTTTCAGCGAACAGGGTATCAATTGAATGTTAGTAACTTGATTTTTATTGATTTTGTAGTTTTGAATATGTTTAATTTGTAAGCTTGTTTTGACTTTAGAGTTACTCGTAACCCAAGGACTTGAAACTGAAATTTATATTCGTATATATTTAAGTACCATAATAATGAACATAATTTAAATCAGCTTGGGAGTCTGTACAAAGTTGCTCCCTTTAAAGGGAATCTGTGGGGTTTTGTGTATTAGTAAGAGTAGGCTAATTTGTGCAGCAATTTAAAAATTAGGTTAATTTATTTAATGGAAGTTGAAAGAGTTTTACTAATTGAGGCCACTGAGGTACTCTGGGTTTCATTTTGATTTGTGGATTCTTTTAAAAATATTTCATTGAGATATAATTTATTTGGCATCACAATATGCCATTATAAAGTACATAAGTAGTATTTAGTATATTTACATAGTTGTACAATCTATTACCACTATCTGATTCCAGAACGTTTTCATCTTCCCAAAAATAAACTTGTAGCAATTAGCAGTTATTCCCCATTTTCCCTGCCTCCTGGTCCCTAGCAACCAATCAACTTTCTGTCTCTATGCATTTATCTGTTCTGGAGTCATACAGGTAGCATCTTGTGTCTGAGTTCTTTTACCTAGCATAATGTTTTCAAGTGCAGTCATGCGGTAGCATGTATCAGGTAGGACTTTGTTCCTTTTTATTGGTGAATAATATCCCGTAATATGGATATACCAGATTTTATTTATCTGTGTATGAATTTTTAAATTAAATTCTTTTATTGGTACGTTGTAGGTATACAACACAATTACATTTCTCATTGGGAATTGTACCTTTACATAATGCATCTTGGTTCTTATTTTTTCCCCACTCCTAGTCCTCCCTTCACCCCCTCCACCCTTCCCTATTTACAAAGACTTTATTTCCATTTTTTCCATTTCTCATCATTTTTCCTTTCCCTTCTTTCCTTTCCCCTGCCCCTCCCACTACCCCTACCCCATTTGACCTTTTCTTCCTATTTTGCATTATCTATTATTCATTCTAATCATTCGTCCATTTTAGGTATACAATATAATGACATTCATCACTGGAAATTTGCACCTTTACATAGTCTCTCTTGGTTATTTTTCACCCTTGCCCAGCCCTCCCTTCAACCCCTCCATTCCTCCCTATTTACAAAGATTTTGTTCCTATTTTTCCATTTTCTCATATTAATCCCATTCCCTTCTATCCTTTCCCCTAGCCCTCCCACTTTCTTCCCCTTTGCCCCTTTTCTTCCTATTTCACGTTACCTATTATACATTTTAGTCCTTATTTACACTTTCAGTTTCTCACATGAGAGAAACTATTCGGTATTTGGACATGTGTGTCCTATTTATTTCACTTAAGAGTATCGCCTCAATGTGCATCCACTTAGCTATAAATGTCTCTAATTTCTCATTTTTTATGGCTGAGTAGTACTCCATTTTATAAAAAAACCACATTTTCTTTATCCAGTCTCCAGTTGATGGGCATTTGGGCTGTTTCCAAGTTTTAGCTATCACAAACTGTGCTGCTATGAACATGGGCACACATATATCACTGTGGTATGATTGTTTTAATTCTTTGGGGAAGATACCCAGCAGGGGAATAGTGGGGTCAAATGGGACTTCTAGTCCTAGTTCTTTGAGGTATCTCCATACTGATTTCCACAGTGGTTGCACCAGTCTACACTCCCACCAGCAGTGGGGCAGGGTTCCTCTTTCTCCACAGCCCCACCAGCATTTGTTATTGGTTGATTTCATGATAGCAGCCATTCTTTCTGGAGTGAAGTGGAATCTCAGTGTTGTTTTCATTTGCATCTCTCTAATGACCAGTGATGTTGAACATTTTTTCATGTATTTATTTGCTATTTCTACTTCTTTGTCTGAGAAATGTCTGTTCATTTCAGATGCCCATTTTTGGATTGGGTCTTTAAATTTGGGAGGTCTGATCTTTTTAAGTTCTTTATAGAGTTGAGATAGTAGACCTTTGTCTGAGGAAGAGCAGGTGAACATTTTTTCCCACATTGTGGGTTGTCTCTTCCCACTGCTGGTGGTTTCTCTTGCTGTGCAGAAGCCTTTTAATAAGAAGAGATCCCACTTGTTGATTGTTTGTGCTAGTTCATGGGCAACTGAGGTTTTGTTCATAAAATCTTTTCCTACACTGATGTCTTCAAGGGTTCTACCTAACCTCTGTTCCAACTGTTTCAGAGTTTCTATTTTAATATTTAGATCTTTAATCCATTTTGATTTTAGTTTAGTGCATGGTAAGAGATACAGGTCTAGTTTTAATCTTTGGCAAGTTGAAACCCAATTTTTCCAGCACCATTTATTAAAGAGGCTATCTTTCCTCCAATGAGGGTGTTTGGCTCCTTTATCAAAGATGAGATGGCTGAGTGTGTCTAGCATTGTTTCTGCATCTTCTAATCTGTTCCACTGGTCCTCAGGTCTGTTTCTTTGCCAGTAGCATGCTGTTTTTATCACAGTGGCTTTGTAGTATAGTTGCAGGTTGGGGATTGTGATACCCCAGCATGTCTCTGTTACCTAGAATTGCTTTTGCTATTCTGGGTCTCTTGTTCCAAATGAATTTTTAGATTGTTTTCTCAAGGTCCATGAAATATGCTGCTGGGATCTCAATTGGAATTACATTAAATCTATATAGCAGATTTGGAAGTATGGCCATTTTCACTATATTAATCCTTCCTACCCAGGAGCAGGGGATGTCTGTCCATTTTCTGATATCATCTTCAATCTCTCTTTTCGGAGTGCCATAGTTTTCAGAGAAGAGGTCTTTGATTTCTTTCGTTAGGATGATTCCTAGGTATTTCAGTTTTTTGGATGCTATTGTGAAAGGAACTATTTGCCCTATTTCTCTCTCAGTGAGTCTGTCATTGGTGTAGAGGAAAGCTATTGATTTTTGTGTGTTGACCTTGTAACCAGCTACTTGACTGAATTTGATTATTAAGTCTAGAAGACTTTTGGTGGAGTTCTTGGGGTCTTCTATATAGAGTATCCTGTCATCTGCAAATAATGACAATTTGACTTCCTCATTACCTATCTTTATTCCTTTTATTTCTTTCTCTTGTCTAATTGCTGTGGCTAATGTTTCCAGAACTATATTGAACAAGAGTGGTGATAGTGGACATCCTTGTCTTGTTCCTGATTTTAGTGTGAAGGATTTCAGTTTTTGACTATTTAGTATGATATTGGCTTTTGGTTTTTCATAGATGGCTTCTATCAGTTTGAGGTAGAGACCATCTATTCCAATTTTTTGTAGGGTTTTTATGATAAATGCATGTTGGATTTTGTCAAATGCTTTTTCTGTGTCTATGGAGATAATCATATGGTTTTTGTCCTTGGCTCTATTGATATAGTGTATTACATTGATTGATTTGCATATATTGAACCATCCCTACATCCCTGGGATGGATCCCACTTGATCAGGGTGTATGATCTTCTTGATGATCTTCTGCATTCTGTTTGCCAGTATCTTATTAAGGATTTTTGCATCTATGTTCATTAGTGAGATTGGCCTATAGTTCTCTTTTTCGGTTGGGTCTTTCTCTGCTTTGGGGATCAAGGTGATGCTTGCTTCCAGGAATGAATTTGGGAGTATTGCTTCCCTTTCAATTTCATTGAAGAGTTTAAACAGTAGTGGCAGCAGTTCCTCTCTAAATGTCTTGTAGAATTCAGCAGTGAAGCCATCAGGGCCCAGGCTTTTCTTAGTTGATAAGTTTTTAATTACATTTTCAATTTCATTAGTTGATATTGGGTTGTTCAGAATTTTTAGGTCTTCTTTGTTTCACTTTGGTAATTCACATGTATCTAGGAATCTGTCCATTTCTTCTGTGTTGTCCATCTTATTGGCGTATAGGTTCTGGAAGTAGGTATTGATGATCCTCTGGATTTCTGCTGGGTCTGTTGTCATTTCACCCTTTTCATTCCTAATTGCATGGATTTGGGCCTTTTCTTTCCTTTTTCTGACAAGATTGGCTAAAGGTTTGTCAATTTTGTTGATTCTTTTGAAGAACTAACTCTTGGCTTCATTGATTTTTGTATTGTTCTCTTAGTCTCCATTGGATTGATTTCTCCTCTAATCTTTATAATTTCCTCCCTTGTATGAGCTCTGGGGTTGTGCTGTTCTTCTTTTTCTAGAAGCTTGAGGTGCAGGATCAGGTTGTTTAATTGGGCTCGTTCTGTTTTCCTAATATGTGTATTCACTGCTATGAATTTTCCTCATAAGACTGCTTTCATTGTGTCCCATAGATTCCGATATGTTGTATTGTTATTGTCATTTAATTGAAGGAACTGTCTGATTTCTTCTTTAATTTCCTCTGTGACCCACTGGTTATTCAGAAGTGTGTTGTTCAATTTCCATGTGTTTATGTAATTGTTTGAGTTTCTTTTGCTATGGATCTCCGATTTCATCACCCTATGGTCTGATAATATACAGGGGATAACTTCAATTCCTTTGCACTTACTTAAATATGTTCTATGTGTGAGTATGTGGTCTGTTTTGGAGAATGACCCATGTGCAGCTGAGAAGAATGTGTATTCTGATTTTGTGGGGTGGAAGACTCTGTAAACATCTGTTAAGCTCATTTGTTCAAGAGTTCGATTGAGTTCTAGTATTTCATTACTTATTTTTAGTCTAGTTGATCTATCTATTTGTGACAGTGGGGTGTTGAAGTCCCCCACTACAATTGTATTAGTGCATATATGACTTTTCATGTCCATTAGTATTTATTTTATATAGTTGGGTGCACTAGTGTTTGGTGCACAGATATTTATGATTGTCATCTCTGCCTCTTGGATTCTTCCCTTTACAAGGATGTAGTGTCCTTCTTTGTCTCTCTTAATCAGTGTTGGTTTGAAATCTACTTGATCTGCCAAGAGGATAGCTACTCCCATTTTTTTTCGGGTTCCTGTCACATGGAGTATTGTTTTCCACCCTTTAACTTTCAGTCTATGAGTTTCCTTTTGAATGAAGTGTGTTTCTTGTATGCAGCATATTGTTGGATTTTGCTTCTTGACCCATTCTGCCAGTCTATTTCTTTTGATTGTTGAATTGAGACCATTAACATTGATGGTTATAACTGAAACGTATTGACTTGTCATTGCCATGACTTTTTCTTTTTGTTGGGTTCTCCCCCTTTCCATTTAATTTCTTGTCATGCCAGATGGGTTCATTCTGCTTTGTTTCCTGGGGTTGTGATCCTCAATGTCTGTTCCTAGGATATTGTGTAAAATTCTTTGGAGTGCTGGTTTGGTATTCACGAAGTTCCTAAGGTCCTCTTTGTCATGAAAGTATCTTATTTCTCCATCCATTTTGAAAGATAGTTTTGCAGGGTACATCAATCTGGGTTGGAGGCCGTTTTCTTTTAGGGCTTGGACTATGTCACTCCAAGCTCTTCTTGCCTTGATGGTTTGTGTTGAGAAGTCTGCTGTGATTCTGATGGGCTTTCCTTTGTATGTGATTTGTTTCTTTTCTCTGACTGCTTGGAGAACTTTGTTCTTCTGTTGTGTTTCTGGAATCTTAACAATTATATGCCTATGTGCAGATTTTTTTTGATCAAGGCTATTTGGAGTCCTATATCCCTCACTTATCTGTATGTCAAGCTCTTTTCCCCTGCTTGGAAAGTTTTCTGCCATTATTTCTGTGAAGAGATTTTTTATGTCATCTGCACTCTCTCCTGTTTCTTCATTGACTCCAATCAGTCTTATGTTATTCTTCTTTGCATCATCTAGAAGCTGCTGGATTGATTTCTCATGTTCCCGTATAATTTTGAAGCCATTTTTCTTTTCCTGCCCACTAATTGCAATCTTATCTTCTATATCTGAAATTCTGTCCTCACATTGGCTCATTCTGCTGTGTAGACTTTCAATGGAGTTTTTCATGTCCTGGAAATCTATTTGCATCTGTTTTATGGATTCCATTTGTTTCCTATGTTGGGATTCCATCATGTTCCTGAGCTTCTCTCTAGATTTATTAATCATGTCTTGCACTAGGGGTACAATTTCTCCTGTTATCTGAGAAATTATTTCTGCTTTCCTTTTTTCCAGATCCCCTTTTGTTGCCAGTTCAGTGGGTCCAGGTGGTTGAGTATCAGAGTGTTCCATCTAATTTCCCTTTGGGGTTGCTGTAGGTGATCTGGAAGTCTGGTTTTGAGACTTCTTTACATGTTTTCTCATTTCGACTGGGGTGGGGGTGCTGTTAGCACCTGCATGGATTACCTCCTCTGAGCTGGGAGAGGTGGGACAGGGGCTGGGAGCAGCGGTAGGGATGGTGACCCAAAAGCCCTTTCCTGTGGGCTGGGAGCAGGGGGAGGGATGGTGGCCTGGAAGCCCCTTCCTCTGGGCCAGGAGTGGCAGGACGGAAGTTGGCTCCAAAGCTCTTTCCTCTGGGCTGGGAGCAGTGGCAGGGATGGTGGTCAGGAGCCCCCTTCCTCTGGACCAGGAGCAGTGGGATGGTGGCTCAGAAGCCCCTACCTCTGGGCTAGGAGCAGTGGGACTCAGTACCATGGTCTGGTGGTCCGGTGTCCTCTGCGTCTTTGTAGTGTGGAACCTGGTGGCTGTACGAAGGAGCGGGGGTGGGGGGTCCAATGGATTGTTGCCGGGGTGTGGGCTGATTCAGTGTGTTCCTTGTGACTGGGAACCTTGGTAGGGCATGCGCAGACCTGCCTGTCTGCAGGGGGCTGATTCGGCGTGTTCCTATCTGTGTATAAATTGATGAACATTTGTGTTGTTTCTACTTCTTAGGTGTAAGTTTTGTGTGATTTTATGTTTCTAATTTTCTTTAAATACCCAGGAGTGAAATTGCTACATCCTAAGATAACTCTATTTAGCTTTATTTTGGTACCGGGGATCCAACTCGGGTCCTTGCACTTGAGCAGCAGGCGGCGAAACCACTGAGCTAAATCCCTGGGTCTGTATTTAACTTTTTGAGGAACTGCCAATTGGTTGCTATAGTGCCTGTACCCTTTTATATTCCTCTCAGCAATATATGGAAGTTCTAATTTCTCCACGTACTCTCTAATACAATGCATTATTGTGCATTGGTTTGGTCATAGCCATCCTAGTGAGTATAAAGTGATTTTGTTTTGAATTTCTCTCTTCACTAAGTCTGTTGTCATGTTTTCATGTGTTTATTGGTTATTTGTGTAACTTTTTAAGAAAAATGTCCATTCAAATGCTGTCATTTATTTATTTTTAAAATGTTTGTGGTACTGGAACTCGAACCCAGGGCCTTGTGCCTGCTAGGTACGTGTCCTTTCTTTGACCTACATCCCCAGATCACCTTTGTCTTTAATCTACATTGGGTTGTCTTTTTGTTGCTGAGTTGCAACAATGTATATATTTTGGATACTAGACCCTCATCAAATATATGATTTGAAAACCTTTTCTCACATCCTGTGCGTTGCATTTTGTTGATGATATCCTTTGATGCACAAAAGTTTAAAATTTGTTGTTGTTGTTATTGTCAGGGATCGAACTCAGGATTTTGCACTTGTGAGGCAGGCTCGGTGCCACTGAGCTAAATCCCTGGCCCAAAAGTTTTTAATTTTTTGAAGTCCGATTTATTTTTCATTTGGTTGCTTATGCTGTAGATATCACAGGTAAGAAACTGAATGTCTTTGGTAACCACAGCAGGGTTAATGTTACAGCGAAACATGCCCTGACTTTAAAGCTCTCACCTGGCTGGTCCATGCATTAGTGACACTTGCATTTCACTGGACACAGAATGTCACGCGGTTTTGCTTAATTTAAGGGGGCAGAGAAGTGCACATCTTATCATGTGTCTGCAAGGTGGGGGAAATCCATAAATATTTGGTAAATAGAACTAAATAACCATCATTCTGAATTCATGTTAGAAAAAAGCCCCAAACACAACATGTCTGTTTTTTGTTGGAATCAGAAGATCTGTTTTTATGAAAATACAAACAGGTCTTAGGTCCTTGCCTTTTCTAGAGGGTCTGTAGGACAAATGGTCACTTGAGAAGTTTGACATCTTCAGCAAGTTTGGGGCAAAATATAATGTTTGTTATGTTCCTTGGTGCCTTCTACATAAGGAAATGCATGGTAGTTCTTCTTAGAATTTAATAACAGGAAGACATTTATTTCTAGATAAACATATGTGCTTCCCTTTTATTTCAGCCTGGGAAATATGTTTCTATTTTTACTTTTGTTGCTAGGAAGCTCAGAGCTGAAGTTCATGACTGTCTCATATCTTTCCAGTATACCTAATAACTCTCTTCTTCAAACATTAAGATTGTTTTTGTTCTGAGCTACATCATGGGAGAGAGCAGTTAGTAGATAAATGATAAATGATATTTTATCATTTTATACAAATACAGTGCTTGGGGACATATGTCTAATTTTCTTTTCTTTTCTTTTTTTTTTGGTACCGGGGATCAAAATCAGGTCTTTGTGCTTTCAAGGCAGGCGGCGGAACCACTGAGCTAAATCCCCGGCCCTAATTTTCAGATATTACAGATCATTCTGCTATGTTCATGTGTCAAAAGTACAACTAATAAACTTAAAACAGGAAATTGGTGCAACCTGAGTGAGGGTTTGGGAAAACAGATAAAGCCACTTTTTGTCACAAGGTGGTTATTACATGATACTTTCAATTTACATTTTTGTGTGTATAGGATAGTTTGGTAATGATAAGCCTCAAAAATGTGCATGCTGTTGAACTCCAAATTGAACTTCTGGGCTTTTATCCTAAGAAAATAATTTGGGATGTGGGCAAAGATTAGTGGAACTACAGTAGGTAATGTGTCTGAAGTCTGGTTAGTGCTATATGTGCATCATCTCAGTTAAAAATAAACACCACTGTTATCTCATTTAACAGATGATAAACCTCATGCTCAAAGAGAGTAAATGCACCTTTTGGTTTTAGTGCCCAAAGTCCCCTGCCCTGGAAATCCCTCAATCCTGAGCAAGAAAGACATCAGTCACCTTCTTCTTACTCTGGGGGGCATTGTCACCTTGTGCCCCTCCACTCAGGTAAGCTGTGTTCCTCCTAGCCACCTAACCCAATGCAGGGAGGCAGGAAGAAAGCAGACCACCTTGGTATTTGCCCCAGGGCTAAAGCACAAATGGGAAATACTTGTTCTTTTCATATCTATATTGTGTTTGGAAGAATGAGAAAAGCTCTAAATCTCACAGTAGCAGGGTTCCTCTATTTTATTTTGCTTTGAGCTGTCCTTAATGGCCTTGAAGATGCTCCATTGTATAATCTATAGGAGAGCTATGGGTATTCTTGCTGAGTGGTCCATCTCTTTAACATTCCTGTATCCTGATATATTTCTAGGGTGTGTTAAGAGGCCTGCAGCCAGGCTTTCGTTGTGACTTACCTTAGATAGGGTTTGGTAAAAAGTTGGCATGGATTTTGCTTAAGTGACTAGAAAATAGAATACATAAAAAAAAATCTATTTCTTCCTCTCTCTCTAAATTGCTGTCTGATTGGGTCAATTTGCTAAATCTTGGCATTTGTTTCAAATTATACATCATCTCTTTTACATGATTTGACTGATACAACACACTTTTATCACACAGTGTATCAAATTCTATTGGTTCTTCATGTATTTTCAGTGTAACATTATTGCACATGTACAATCTTTTTTCTTAAATGTTATACATCAAAAATTTCTCCATTAATTTGCACAAATGTCATTTTTACCCACCCATTCCCATTACTGTAAGATCTAGCTGACCAGACAAAACTGAAAATTCAAGGTCAAGGGTTGTGTCAGGTATGGTGGGGTTACAGAAATATAAAATGGACATCATTATTGACCATTATTGACCAAAAACATTTTTTCTCCTTCTGCAATAGCTGTCTGCTTAGGAAAAACTGATTTTATTAAGTAAAATTTCTCCAGGGCCCTTACCACATTCAGATTGTATAGTATGTTACAAAATTTTTCCTTTTACAAGCTCTAAATTTTTTTTTCTCTAAAAAAAAAAAAAACCACCTTCTTTGACATATGAACGGAAGATACCACCACCACCGCCACCCTGGAGGCCAATTTACTGAGTAAACATATTGGTGAATATAGGGCCAGTGACTTTGACCTTGTCCTACAAGTGCCTGGCTGGTAACAGAGAACTAGAAGGTGTTGGTGGGAGCCGCCCTTGCCCCAGCTGTGAAGATGCATATGTTTCCCAGAAGGGTGTGCGGGGTCTGGGGCCAGTACTCTGGGCCTCCTTTTCAGGGACCTGGGATCCACAGGATGCCATGCACATCTACTTCACTTCCCCTTACAAAACATTTCTGTTCCATTTCCAGTTCTTTTTGAAGAAATGCCATGGTACTTTTTTTTTTTTGGTATGGAGGATTGAACTCCGGACCTTGTGCTTGCAAGGCAGGCACTGGAACCACTGAGCTAAATCCCCTGCCATAGTTCTTATACTAATAACTCACAAAATATTAGTTCCTTTTCTGCTTGTTTTCATTTCTAACTTTATCTCTCAATACCTTTCTCCTTCTATGGATACATTAAGAAGAAATACCAGGCACTTTTTAAGTGTGTAAGATCAACTTTGCTTTTTTAAATGTTTACTATCAGAGGACCTTGTTTTTCAGTTACTGAGACCAAGACTACTGGACCTAACTGCCTTCTTTCTACCCACCTCCAAATCTCTGTTTTTACCCATCCTATCTCTTCATACCTAAGAAGCAGAAGAGTCCATCTTCTTCCCACAGTTAATATTTTTCTCTGCATCTTCTATTCTCTCTGCTCTTCTGGAACCCAGCCCAGTCCCCTTTCTCTTGTGTCTTTAGTCTTATGTCTTTTTTCCTTCTCCACTGATGACTTCTGGGCCCATGAACATGGTCTAGCTTCCTCCTTTTAAAGACACAGTGTCCTCTAGTGTTGCTCTCCTTTCAAGCTCCTCTCCTGCTCTTCAGTGTCAAGCTCCCTCTGTCTTGTCTCAGACATTCAAGCCTTCCCACCCTTCAATATCCTGCTCAAGTGTGTGTGGTCTCTAGGTGGGAAGCACTTGCATTCCTGCTTTCTGCTCCTTTTTTACTAAAATCTGTCTCCATCCACAGAAAAGACCATCATTCCCAGGACAATTTCCCCCTGCCCCAGTCCCCACATGTTATGGTTTGTGTCTAGATGTCCCCTCAAAGCCTCATGCAGTCATAGGTGGGGCTTCTTCAGAGGTGGCTGAATCTAGAGTGTAATGCTGGGATTAAGGATGTGTGATTACCAAATCAGTCTACTGATTGGTTTTGGACCAACCCTAATCCTGGTAGCCTGGACAGAATATAAAAGGGGCAGACCCAGGACTTGGGAGGCTGAGACAGGAGGATTACTGAAAGTTTGAGGCCAGCCTGTGCTACATAGTGAGCTCAAGGCCTGTCTGAATTACATAGTGAGACCTTGTCTCTAAAAACCAAAAAAAAAAAAAAAAAAAAAAAAAATGGAAAGAGGGAGAAAGATGCTATTAAAGCTGCTTGGTTGCTTGCTTTGCCATCTTCTGCCTGCCATGAACTGTTTCTCTTTTGTAATGACTGTCTACCATGCCACCCTGCCTTGGAGTCAGCTGATTATGAACTGAAACATTTACAAATGGTGAGCCAAATAAACCTTTCTTTCTTTAACTTTGGGTGTTGGGTATTTTATCTCAGCAATGAGAAGAGTAAATGACACCATGAGAGAGAAGACACCATGACACTGTGGTTAAACAGAGAGGTACAACTGAAAATCAAGTTTTCCCTCAGTACAGTGACCACTGAAAACTGTAATCCCACCCACAGATGGTTGACCTGTTAAATTTTAGAACCTTCTCAGGCATTAATTGAGCATGAGAGTAGTGAATAATTATTGTATTACTCAGTCTTCTCATTGCTTGACACAATATTTGACACTCACAACTTAAAGGAGAGGCTTAATTTGGCTTACACTTTAAGGGGTTTCAGCCCATGGTCAGCTGCCTCCAAGGCAGAAATATCATGCTAGAAGGGCATGGTAGAATAAAGCTGCTCACTTAATTTGTGGTGAGTGGAAGGAGAGCAGAGGAACAGTACCAGAGAATAAGGGGTAAGGAACCAGATACAGACTCCAAGGCCACACCTTCATGACTCACACAGACATACCTAAAAGTATATTACACCAATCCCCTGGGTGGATTCTAAAGCCAATCAAACTGACACTCAACCCTAACTGCTACATCCCACACCTATGTCTTTGCCAGTTTCAGCTCACACAGTCTTTCTTGGGCTGGTACCACTTGCTGCCTGCAGCTTTCCTTGGGAGATGTTCCACATTCCCAGCATCTCTGACTTTTTGAGGTCTCTATGCACCTTTGGCTTCATTCCTACAGCTTCATGCATTGCCCTTTTAGGGACTTCTTGCCTGTCTTCCCAGGCACTCCTTTGAAATCTTGGTGGAAGCCTTCCTGACCCACAGCTGTTGCATCTTGATGCCAGTAAAATGAGTATCACATGCATAGTGCCAAAGTCTGGTGTCAGTGGAAACAGCCAGGCCCCCTTGGACCATGGTAGCAGTCCCTTCTGAGTAGCTGAGCATGGTGCAAGGAACTCTAGGGAACCAATTCCCTGGGTGGCCTGGGGGCTTTCTTTTCTTTTCTTTTTCTTTTTTGGTACTGGGGATCAAACTCATGACCTTGTGCTTACATAGCAGGTGCGGTGCCCTGGGGCTCTCTTTTCAAATGAAAGGTTTATACTTTTGCAACTTGGAGCCTGAAATGGGTGGAGTTTTTCTGATTCCTGAGATGCCTTTAAGGTATCTTTCTTTTTGCACCTGTACAAAGTACTTGGTGTCTTTTTAAGGGTGCTAATCTCCTCAGTATCCACACCTCCTTTGGCCCAACTTTCTACATGGTTCCTTCTAGGGCAAAAATTAAGGTTTTAAAATTTTTCTGCTCTACTTTTTAAACCCACTTGTCACTATAAATTTGGTTAAAAGCAGCCAGCAGTACCCATGCCACATCATGAATGGTGGGCTGCTTTGAAATACCATCCACCAGTTTAATTAATCCACTCTCCTTAATCTCAGTCTTCTGCAAAGTCTCAGGACATGGGCAAAATATAGACAAAATTTTAGCCAGAGTGTAATACACACAACCTCTTGTCCAACTACCCAATGGACTCCTTGTTCCCAGCTGAAACCTCTTGAGCTTGGCCTTTACTGTCTGCATTCCTGTTGACATTTTTGTCTTCTGAGGTCCAACCAGAATCACCCATCAAGTTCTGTTTATAGCATTCTAGGGTTTCCCTAGCCCATACCTCTAAACTTTTCCAACTTCTTCCTCAAGCCCAAAAATCTGTCTTAATTAGGGTTCTCTAGAAGAACAGAATCAATAGAAATATATATATGATTATGAAAAGGGATTTATTAGGTATGCTTACAGGAGCTGAGGCAGGAGAGTTCACAATGGTCATCTGTGGAATCAGAGGCAGGGCTGTATGCAGGCTGGAGAGCTGGAGGATCCAGTAGCTGCTCAGTCCAAGAAGATGAAAGTTGCAGAACAAGAGAGATCAAGAATCCAGCATCAGTTCAAGGTCAAAGGCCTAGAAACTCACTGGAGAGTTACTGTCATGAATCTGCATTGGAAGGCTAAACAAACAGATTGATATCCAAAGGCAGTGACAGCAAAGACCATTATATCAGCTCAAGAAGACTAGAGCTCTTCAAAAACAGGTTAACTTCCTTCTTCTTTCCTTTTTTTATTCCATCCAGGCTACAAGCCTATTGGTTGGTGTCACACACAACTCAGGTGGGTCTTTCTCCCTCAGTTTACTGGCCCTCATGTCTGTTATCCACAAACATGCCTAGAACTGCGTTTTACTCATCTGTTAGGTGTTTCTTACACCAGTCAACTTACTTATCACAATTAACAATCACAATTATGTCTGCAATTACATTAAGAAAAGAAATAATTCCTTATTTAGCAAGGGACCTAATTCTGTTTGGGGGACCATTTGGCTTACATTATTATGTGGCTTAGCACTTAGTTTCAATCCATTGAATTTCCATCTTTTGCCTGATTGGAGGAAGGAGATGAGAGAAGGATCTATCAGTATAAAATAGAAGCTTATACCAACCTTTATAGACCTTCTGTTACTCAAAGAAGGGGTCTGGGCATTCCATTGAATGTTAAGGTTCTTCCTGTTTCATTTAGTGTTGTGTTTCTCACTAAGGATCCTGTGGGTACTTTGTGTGGAACAGTTCTTCTCAAGTGCTCTAGGATGCTAGGTCTCCCCTCAAGGCACAGTGAGCCCTGGTAAGGGGGCACTGTCAATAAAGTTTGAGAAGACAGTATTCCCATAAATGCTTACATGTTGTGGAAAGCAGAATTCTAAGATGATCCTCAACAGCCTACACCTTTGTATAATCTCCTTTCCCTGAGTGTGGGCAGAACCTGGGAATATAGTGATAATAGGATTATATTGTATGATATGGCAAAAGGAAGAATATCCTAGCGGACTTGACTTAAACAGGTGAGCCCTTTAAAAGCAGAGTTTTCTCTGGCTGGTTCCCAAGGGGGAAAAGTCAGAGATTTGAAGCAAAAGAAAGATCTGATACACTATTGGTGGCTTAAAGGTGGTGGTGGCCACAAGGCAAGAAATATAGGTGACTGTTAGGAGGTGGGAGCAGGCCCAGCTGAGAGCCAGTGAGGAAATGGGACCTGAGGCCCAACTCCAAGGAAATGAATTCTGCCAACAACCAGTGAATCTGGAGGAGGACCCCAGAGCCCAAATGTGATTGGAGCGGGGAACCAGCTCATGATAAGCTCAAACCTACAGAACCCTGAGATAACAAGTTTGTGGCAATTTGTTACATAGCAGTAGAAAACCAATATCCATGTATGTTTGTCTTTAAAAAGTACTGTAGACTGGCTGGGCATTGTGGTGCATGCCTGTAATCCCAGCACTCGGGAGGCTGAGGCAGGAGGATCACAAGTTGGAGGCCAGCTGGGCTACACAGTGAGTTCAAGGCCAGCCTGAACTGCACAGTGAGACCCTGTCTCAAAAAAAAGAGAGAAAGCCAAAAAAAACCAAACAAACCCCAAGGTACTATATATAGATTTCCCAACAGACTGTATGATTGTTCTCAATTATCATATTGGCACCTGCTTCATCCTGGTGTCTTTGACCATGCCTGGGGGATTCCCTGTTATGGCAGGGCTTAATTCATGCCTGTCTAGTGAATGAATGATTCTGAAATTCACCTGCTGAGGTCATTCATTTTATGTTGCCAGTAACACAATATCACAGACTGCTTAAGATTTTTTTTTTTTTTTTGGTACCGGGGATCAAACTCGGGACCTTGTGCTTGTGAGGCAGGCAGTGGAACCACTGAGCCAAATCCCTGGCCCTTGCCTAAGTTTTAATGAAAAGACATTTGTTTTTTTGGTTTTTTTTGGTACCAGGGATCGAACTCAGGACCCTGTGCTTGCGAGGCAGGTGGCGGAACCACTGAGCCAAATCCCCGGCCCGACATTTGTTTTTTTGCTCAATGTTCTGGAGGTCCAAGGTCAAGGGTCCACAACTGCTAATGGCCTTGCTGGCAGAATCCCCAGGTAGTGTGGGGCATCATACGGCAAGACGCAAGGAACACATGTGTGTCTCTTCTGGTCTCTCCCGCCTTCTTAAAAAGCCACCCCAATGACCTAATTTAACCCTAATCACCTCCCAAAAGGCCCAGACTGCTTCTAAATGCTACAGCTGGATTAAAATTCTACCCTTAAATTTCTATGCCCTCATAATGAGCATTGCATTTCATCACAGAAAACCTTGGGAGACATATTCAAAACATTTCCTTACCCCATCACCTGGGCTAGATGATATGAAAAGGGTAATAAAAATTTGTAAGCCATCCTAATTCAATAGAACAACATTTGTTCAGTACCTACTTTGTTCAAAACACTCTGGCACAAACTGATTTTTTTCAGTGGTTGCAAGTTTTTGTCAACTTGATTTTTCTTGGACTGCTCTGGAAGGTTTCTTTCATTGGCAAGGATTTAACAAGACAGAGCCATATCAACATGTAATTTTATTAGTGTTGGCCTATTAACACCCACATGTGTATTGTCTATTAGACTTGGAAATGGCAAGGTAATAACTTTGATTTTATAATTATTTTTCCTAATTCCCAGTATAGTCTCAGATCCCTGCAGTGAAGGACAGAAAGCCAGCAGTGCCTAGTGTGATGACTAAGCATGAACTTGTCCTTACCAGTACTTGGATGTAGCATTGAGTGATTTAGGGTTGGATCCTGGAATTGAGTGCTGGATCCAAGTTTCAGCTGTAATCCTTACTTGGATGTGCCTGTTTCCTTGACCAATGGGATGATAATAGCATTACCTCATGAAATGGCTGAGGAATGAACAGAATCCTGAAGGTAAAATGTTTAGCATGGTGGTAGGCTTTAGGTAGCTCTGTTAGCTATTGTTACTACAACAGAATAAAGATTGATTCTTGTATATTCTAGGAACTGAGCTTTCTTTTCTTAAAATACAAAAATGATAGGCATTTAGTTTTCCAAATAGTATGCTATAAATAGCATACTATTAAATTTTCAATGAAAACATCTCCTGGATATTCTTTTTTTTTGGTATCAGGGATCAAACTTGGGTCCTTGCACTTGCGCAGCAGGCGGCGAAACCACTGAGCTAAATCCCCAGCCTCCTGGATATTCTTATACCTCTGCTTTTGAGGGTAGGGCAGGCTCATTCCCATAAGAATCACTTGTCCTGGATCCAAACAAGGGCAATGGTAATGGTTGGATAACCAAGGTTATCCAAGGTTCCAGATCCCCAGACTCTCTCCCAGCCCTGAGCTCAGACTAATTAGGCCAAGTTGTTAGGAAACCAGAGTGAGCTGCTGTTTGCAGGTATGGGTAGGTACCCTGGGGGTTTGGGCTTGTCTGGAGAAGATGGGGTCAGATGGTTCTCAAGTTCTTGTGAAAGCAGGTATTGCCTTTTGTGGATACAGAGTCGGGAGCCAGGTAGGAGAGGCCATGCAGAATTTTGCTTTGAGAACTGCACAGGAGGAACTAGGGTAGGCTGCTCACTGATAGGGCTTCTCAGGGAGAGTGGAACAGCTTTCCATAGACAGTGTCAGGAAACACCATGAGGTCTATTTCTCTGTAGAGCCTGGAGTAAGGGAAAAGAACTCAGTATCAGGAAAATCCACTCACTGATCTCTCAGAATCTTGCTTTGAAATGGCACTTAGATTTCAGCAACATGTTCGCACTTGAAAAATGAAAACATTGGATAGAGCTGGTGTTTACGAGTGTGAACTTGTTCTGGCATCCAGTGTAACTTTTTTTTTTTTTTTTTGGCTACATAACTGCCATTCTTCCCATCTGCTCCTCCAAGCAAATCATCGTGAATGAGGTATTTCAGCTGGGGGAGATCTTACTTGCTTTCTTCAAAATAGGTTGCAGCTGGGAGAGAGGAGGGGTTTCCCTGTGTCCAGCCCCGATGGGTGGGTGGCACCTGGAGACTCACCTGTCAGCAGGGACCGTGTGTATTTGCAGCCACAGAGATCAGGGTAACATGGGCATCTCTGATAGTCTTGAGCATTCAGGGATTGGGCCTCCTTGTGGGCAGCTGTTCTCACCAGGTCCCAAGGGAGGGCTCCTACATGGGTACAGGAGGGTTCTCTGGGTCTCAGTTCGGAGCTAGGTGGCTTGGTCAAATCCCTGTCACCACAGGTGCAACTGTTTCTGATCTTCATTAGCACACTTGCTTTTGAAGATGGTGGTGCTATTTTGGGAGCTCTTGGATGGTTATCGTGTAAAATATGGGAGCCTGGTTAAATCTGAATTTCAGATAAATAACAAATAATATTTCAGAATAAGTATTCATAAATACTACATGAGACACATGTATGTTTTAAAATTATTCATTGTGTATCTGAAATTTGAATTTAGCTGGAGTCTTGTTTTGTTTTGGCTCAGTCTGGCAACTGTAGTTCCCTTGGGCCTGGTGACCTGTGCTGGAAAAAGGTAGAAAATGCCAGGATGATATTAGGGTTCATTTCCGGGCAGTTCCTGATGGTGGTTTGTGATGACAAAGTGGCACTGAGGTGCTTCCTCCCCAAGAGGTCTGCAAAGTAGCAGAAAGCTGTTTGGAACACAGAGGAGCTGATAACCTGATTAAGGGAAGGGGAGGCCTGCATTCCTTCCTCCTTGCCTCATGGGAAAACTGCCTGGCAGGAGCTATCTGCATCTCTCCATCAGCCTTTCCTCACTGGATGACCATCTCTGCTGGCTTTGGCTGCTGCTCTGGGAGTGTGGCATATTGTCATCTGTGGGCAGAGAGCTGTCTACCCTGCATTCCTGACTGGAGAAGTGACTCTCCTGCTTCCTGCAGTGGGGAGGAAGGCACCAAAACATCTTGTTTTGAGGCCTGATAGCAGGGAGTGACATCAGAAATCCAGTGTGAAGACTACTATAATTGGAAGATATGGTTTAGTGACAAGGGCTACTTTGTAGTCAGACAGATCTGGGCTCGAAGCCCAGGGATACCACTTCTTGTTTTTACATCTTGGAACGAGGACTCTGTTTCCTTGTCTCTAGAGTGGGGTTGACAGTGACACTGGCCTCATGAGGTTAAGTGAGAGAGTGTCTTCAAGGCTTTTAGGTAGTGTGTGTGATTTGGTACATGCTCAACTTCAACTATTGATGATGCTTTTTTTTTTTTTTTCCGGTACTGGGGATTGAACTCAAGACCTTGTGCTTGCGAGGCAGGCTCTGTGCCACTGAGCTAAGTCCCCAGCCCTATTGATAATGCTTATTGCCCCTTGAACATGTTAGTTCTAAGCACCCCATCCCACCCTTGTGACCATTTTGTCTCTTAAATCTTGCCTTGTGCTCCTGGAAATGGGAAGTCTTACATGCTTCCTTTTTGAATGACAGACAGCTGGCTGACCATCTCTTGAGGCTCATTTTAGAAGAGCTCTGAGGTTTCTTGGTCTCATAGTCAATGGCTACACTTGGGCCTATCAGCTGTTACTCCAAGGCAGGGTTTGGGTTCCTCATGATTTCATGAGCTTCTACTCTAAATCTGTATATATCGACATCAAATCTCAGAACATGCAGAGCACTTGCTCTGCAAAGTCAGCTTCACACCAGTCCCCATTCCTCCAGTCAGACTGCAACCCCATATGCCTGAATAAGGGTCTTGGGGGCCACCCGGACCAGATAAGAAGTGATTGAGGGCCCAGTATGCCAACTTCTCCCTATAGAAGCCACCAAAGTTCTTAGACCAGCAACTGTGTAAGAACATAGAACAAATAACAAATGCAGAAGATGTTCTGAACCTTTCAGCATTTAGAAGAAAGGCTCTAATATTATGTCGATAGCTCTGTGACTATGGAATGTGCTGATGTACATATTACAATAAAGGAAACATGGGTGAATTATAGGACATCTTTAATGGAACTGATGGCCTTTTAGGAAGGGCATTAGAAAAAGTTCCAGTGACATTTTAATGAATTGATTGCACATAAGGATAGGGAGGCTAGTTTCAGGAGGGGAACATAGACTGTGGGCCACAGAGGCTCAAGGTGCCTGGGAATTCAGACTCCAGAGTGGGAGGAGAGCCAGTGCAGCCTCATTGGGCTCATTCCGCTGCCTGGCAGCTGGAGCCTTGCTGCTCAGCCTGCCACTACTCCCAGAGAGTCAGCTGGCTGGTGGGTTGGCTGACAGGGCTGTTGTGTGCTGAATTCCTTTCCAAGGAGGAGGAGGAGATGCCAACTATTCCATACATCAACCCCTGCCACCTGCCATGGAGGCGAGAAACTGCTGTGGAGAAAACAGCATTTACTCATTCCTTTGTATTGGGGTCTGAATACAAGCCAGAAGCAGTGGGGTTTGTTAATGAGCCAGTTGCAAATTGCGCTAATGGAAGTGCTAGGGTCTGGAGCATCAGGGCTGGGGAGCGTGTGATTGAGTGTTGAGACTCTCAGGGTGTCACCTCCCTAACGTCACATTTTCAAAGCAGTTCTAGTGCATGCCTTTGTGGCTGGATGTGAGCAGCCGGCTGTGACAGGGAGGGACTGGCAAGGGTTAGGGTGGGAAACAGTTTGATGCCTTCCTGTGACCTGGTTATTGTAAGGTTAGTAGGGAATAAGCTGCTGCCCTGGAATCTGAGTAGTGAAGCTGGAGGACAGAAACATTTTGCCTTAGGCATAAAGACAAAGACCAGAAAAGTTACCAATGTCACCCACGTACTCCACCTGATGGTGCTATGCAAAGTGGGTTCCCTTGGACCTGTGCCATCCCTCAACATGGCTAAATTAGATGTCATAGAGAGGACCCACCATGCCCAGGGGGAATTTTTTAGTCCTGGAGATGCTAGGGTTTGACATTGTCTGTCTCCTCCCTGACCTTGGTGTGTCCTGGCGCTCAGCTCTCTGTTGGCTCAGATCTGAGTTTCATGCTGGTCCTAGTTGTCCTTTTCTCCTGGAGACTTACACTCTGCAGTGCCACTGACATCCTCCTCCAGTAGGTAATGTGTGTTTGGGGCATTTCACTTCCTCAGTGATGAGGAGCTTCACAGGAGGCATAACTGCTGCCCACAGAAGGCGGCTCAAGGCACGGTGTGCAGAGGTGACTAGAATAATTCCTTCCTGCTTTCTCTGAGCCATCTTCAGGAAAACGGATACTGTCATCTTCCCATGACCTAGTGTCCAATTCCTCTCCCACTCCTGCCTTGCCTCAAGCCCATACCTGCACCTCTCCTTGGCCCTCTTCTCTCCTTGGGTGACTGGTAAGTTTCTGAGTTAAATATACTTGAAAGGGCCAGGGTGCTCTTAACCCATGCTGGTGAACTGACTTCTCCCTACTTCCTGCTTCCCTGAGTCATGGCCCTGCCCAGCTACCCGTAAGAGTTGGGAGGAAGAGGGAAGGGAAACTGATGACACAGAGAAACTTTAGCCTGGAGAGCAATTTTCCTGGGCCAAGTCATTGTGTAAAAGTGTGTGTGTGTGTGTGTGTGTGTAATGAGCTGGGGCTCACCAGGCTGTTGAGGTTACTCTTTCCCTTCAGGGTCTGACCAGAAGCCCCACAGTAACTTTGCCAGATAAGGAAATAGCCCCCGTGGAAGTCATTTTTTCCTCAGGCTCAATGAACATTCTTGAGCTTACAATCTCAGCATCTTTCTTGGGTATTTCAAAGGTCAGAGTACAGTGGACTAAATCCTTTACACAGGCCTTTGCCCTTCTTTCAAATTGATGCTTTTCCAAAACTGTAAAAGTGGACATATATGCCTTCAAAGTGGAAGTCCATTCCCCATGACTTTATTGAAATGGGAAATACAATCCTTTGGCAAACCCCTTGCTTCCTGCATCGTCAGAGAAGGGTCAATTTGGGAGACAAGGATCATGTTTCCAAACACTACACCTCCACCCAGCCAGAAAAGAGGATTCGAGCCTTTATTTATAATGTATTTACACAGCTCGGTAGCCATTGAAGAAGTCTGTTTAATGAAATGCTGGGCTTGTATTTAGATGGGGCTGTTGGAAATCATGATGAGTAAACACGTGTAGAGATTTATTTTCTTCCCCCTAGAGGTCCCTCGGAGGTCTCCAAAGATAAATATTTGCATGGTTTCCAGTTTGCATTTCCCCAGCCTAATATGATGCTGAGGTAAGTGGTTTGATTCCTTCCACCGAGCTTGTTAACATGCACAGAGCTGCTTTCCTCGCAGGCCTGGCTGTGATATTCTTACCCTGCTGCAGAGCCAGTTGCTGGGCGGCAGCCATGTACTCAGCATTAGCGCAGGCATGGGCTTGTTGCCATTCTCAGCCATGGAGCAGATCAACTTGAATCCAGTGACTTTTGCTTGTGTTCATGAAGCCCAGTCCTGTAAGAAACTGCATTGCTGCTCTGGTGTTATGGAATGCGGGGGTGGTGAACATCATTCTCAAGAATCCTGAGAAATTGAAATCTCTTGAATTCTCAGTGTACTCTTTGGGAAGCTGATTTGAACTTTCTTTTACATTGTTTGTTTTTCCTTCATACTCTTAATAATGTTCCAGAATAAACCAAAAGATGCCAAGATGAGGATTAAAATAAAAAATTTTTGATCGATTGGTCTTTGTTGTCTTCCTACAAGGAATTGTAGAATGCTTTGTACTTTTTAACATGTACGTTGTTTCAGACAGCAAATTGGGAAAGGAGACCCAAGGTTACTTCATAAAGGACGTGACTTCTCATTTTGGAGTCATCATTAGCATAAAATGGGGTTAAGAAGAGGTCTGAAGCTGTTCAATTTATTTTATGGCTCCATACTTGAACATGGCAGAGGTCTAAGAATAAATCTAGGAAACATTTTCAGCTCAGATTCAGAATATTTTTTACTGTAAGGTACTGATAGTACTGTAACTTAAAAAATACTAAATGCTCAAATTGGTAATCTCGAAAGGCGAACACAAATGCATGGGCTGGTTTGAGGAAGATTGCAGCCACCTGTCAGGGATTTGGAAAAGGGAAACGCTGAATTCCACCTGTGCACATATGTCAGTATATGTCCTGGAAAGCGGGCTGGCTGCAGCCTTCTTGCAAGATTCAGCAGTCTGGGCCTTTTAGATGGTTGTTGAAAATTCAGGGCTGAAAGTTTCCATGAAATTCTGCTCCTTGGGTAACTCAGCACCCATTGTTAGTGCATTGTCCCCAAATGAGAAAACAGCATGCAGAAGGCCAGTGAACTTTTTGAGAAACTGGCAGCCCAGGAGACATTCTGACGCCAGCAGGACAGCAGTGGGAACGGAAGGTCTTTGTACCAGGAATAAAACAGTGCTTCTTCCTTGAAGAGAGCAAGCCCTGGTACTTGAAAGACCCTTGGTAGGAACCGGGTGGTGAAGCTGAGGGTGGGGGTGGAAGCCTGAGTTGCTCTGTGAATGGGGGAAGGGGGAGGAAATTGGAGTTCCCAGGGTAGAACACAAAGGAAGTAGGGATGGAATGGGGCAGGGTGGGGAGATGGAAGTGCCCATCAAGATGTGTCCCTCAGCTCCTGGTGGAAACCCTCTCCTCATTTCCAGTGAAGTTCCTGTCAGCAGCTTTATTTAGGGAACCAGTGAAAGGGTTATATTTTGCATTGGGGTTGGGGGTGAGGTGGGGTGGCTAAAGGAAGAACCATATGGCAATGTAAGGGCAGGAGGACACGGGACGCCCTAGGAATTAGCAGGATTCTCGAGCGAGGTCTTTGGACATTCCTAGAAGGCAGAATCGGAATCGAGACAACTGCACCCAGGTCTTACAGAAGAGACCTGCACCTGGCGCCTGGACCACACATTTAACATATGGTCCACACTAGTTTATGCCCTTCAGACTTGCATCCTATCAGGCATCCCAAGCCACTTCTGTTCATCCGTTCTGTTTTCTTGTCCAGAGGAATAGGAACAGGAAGGGAGCCTCCTCGCCAGGAGCAGGCTTTGGACACAGCGAGGTCGCGGTCAGGTGGCAGGGTGGGCAGCGTCGGGGGCGTGGGGAGTGCGGCCAGCGGTGGGCAGCTGCATGGTGAGGGCCGGGCGGCACTGTCAGCGGTGGGCAGCGCCGGGCGAGCAGCGCTCCGGGACAGCTGGCAGCTCCTTGGCGGCTTTGTGAGCGGTGACAGGTTCTGCAAATAACAGCTGCAGAGCAATCGTTCTGTTTGGACAACGTGGGAAGGGCCATTGTTCACAAATTGGTCTCTTCAATAACACCTGCACGCACAGATAATAATCCATTGTCGGTTTCCTGGCTTGCAAAGACAAAAGACAGCCGCGGAGGGAGGAGCGAACATCTTACTGGAGAGAGCAGGACAACTTTGGAACAGAGGAGAGTGCAAACGAGGACTCCAGGTTCTGTTCCTGGATCCACCAGCGATTGTAACTCACCCTGGGGTCCCCTTTCATTTGCTGCTATTTCTTTTATCCTAGCAGGCCACCAACCTCACAGCGACAAACATCATTTCCTATGCAGTTGCTAAGCGTGCAAATCAGCGGTCAATACTGGTAGAGTCCCCAGGATAGGAAGGGTCACACGTGTGTATGTAAATCGGAGGTTTATGGGAAGCAGGTGGTCAGTCCTCCGCAGAGACTGCAGCATTAGCATGTCAAAGCCAAAATGGAACCAAGGTATATGTGTGTATGTAGGCACCGTCATTATGGCTCTGGGACGCCTGAGTGAGCAGACCCTCTTGGTCCTTCTGGGGGCACCAGGTGCAGCCTTCACTTTGTTTATACAACCAGTACCTTCCATTTGCACAGTGTTTGGAAATTTACGGACTGTCTTCCCGAATCCTCCCATCTGAGCCTCATCACAACAGCACAAAGTCTGCAGTGATTCAGGGAGGACTTGAATCTTGAAGGGTCTGCTGACGCCATAGCTCACATTCTGTTTACAACACTACATGGTACAAGAGCAGCGTTGTTGGTTTATTTGCATCTTATTTTATTTCACCTTTGCCCTCTTCAACCTTTGTTGAGCAGCTACTACTGGGCCCGAGATTAGGTAATAGATACATAAAGACATAGGACATACATTCCCTACTCCCGCTGCCCTCTCTTACATGGTGTCACTAGGATCCCATGGCTATTTACATTTTGATAATTAAAATTAAACAAAACTTACAATTTACTTCATCAATTATAAACCAGCCACATCTAAAGTGCTCAATAGCCATATGTCCCTAGTCGCTATTGTATCAGACAGTGCAGAAAGTTTTATTGCGCAGCACTATGTCTAGAGGCTAATGACTTGGTGAAGATTAAGAAAAATCTCACTTCTGTCCTATTTACTATGTTTTTAAGGTTCACTTGGTCCTTGGTGTATATATGCCTCTTGCTTTCTAAAAGGTAGCCTAGCAGTTTTCAGCTTTATTGAGGTAAAATGCAATGCAATAAGTGCATCCACTTGGAGGTGTGATTCAATAGGTTTGGACTAATGTAAACAACCCTGTAACCATCTCCAATCAAGACACAGAACATTTGTATTTCACCATGATATGCCTCTTCCTCTTCACTCCTCCTCCTAACTTATTCCAAGCAACCACTGATCTATTTTCTGTCATTATATATTGTTTGTAGTTTCTAGAATTTTGTATAAATGGAATCATATAATGTTCACTCTTTTGTATGACTTTTTCCCTTAGGATGTTTTTTTTTTTGGTACTGGGGATCGAACCTGGGTCCTTGCGCTTGCAAGGCAGGCAGTGGAGCCACTGAGCTAAATCCCCGGCCCTCCCTTAGTATGTTTTTGAGATTTATCCATGTTGTTGCATGTATCAGTAGTTAGTTCCTTTTTATTAATGAGTAGTATTCTTTTGTATGGATCCATTTCAATTTGTTTATCTGCTTAGCTGTTGATGGACATTTGGCTTGTTTCCAGTTTTGGCTATTATGAATAAAACTCTTAGGAACATTTGCATACCAGTCTTTGTGAGGATGTTTCTATTTCCTCAAAGTGGAACTGCTGGGTCATATGGTTAGTATATGTTTAACTTTATAGGAAACTGCCAAACTATTTCCAAAGTGGCTATGACATTTGCACTTGTTTAGTGAAGTTGCAGGACACAAAGTCAACATATAAAATCAATTCTATTTCTATATGATAGTTATGAACAGTCAGAAATAGAAATTTTAAAAGCATAAAAATATGAAATATTTGGAGTTAAACTTTTCAAAATACATATATTACCCCCAAACATTGAAGATAATAAAATATTGCTAAGAGATAATTTAAAAGACCTAAATAAATGGACAGATGTATACTGTGGTCACTGATCAGAAACTTAATCTTGTTAAGATAATTATTTCTCTTCAGTCTTTTTTTAGTGAAAACTGATTCTAAAATTTATATAATAATCCAAAGGATCTTGAATAGTCAAGACAATATTGGATAGAAGAACAACATTAGATTTACATGACTTAATCTCAAGACTTACGGAATTATAAAGCTATGATAATCAAGATGGTATGGTTCTGGTATAAAGAGATCTAGGTAGAGGATACTGGGGAAGGACTGGAATAGGAAAAGATTGAAGACTGTTTGGGAGAAGGGAGAGGGTCAAAAGAGTAGCTTTGAGCTGCTAGAGAGGAATGTGTCAGAGTACTAAAATAAATTTCTCATGGGAATTGTTACTAGTTTGTTTGCTGTCTCTGGTATATGATATAACTCTTCCTTGTGTGACAGTCCTAAATCGTCAGGAAAGTTCTTTAGCTCAAAAGATGCTTGGGCGAAGTAAAAGTTTCATAGAAATCCAAAATGGATAGAATCAGGATGGCAAGCTCAGATAAACACAGAGAGATTGAGGGACAGAGAATACCAAGAGGACATGTAAGGTCCAGAAGTATAGTATAGTGAATTGATGACCAAAGTAAGGTTAGGCATTTTATAAAAGTGTGGGAAGGTTTTAGAATGTTCTATGCAGTGGAAGGAGGAGGTTCAGACCGTAGTTAGCCAGATTCTCTGTGTCTAGGTAAAGACTTTTTCTTTTGTGAAGGAGAATTTCTAAATTCAGGGCTGGTATATTGTACAACTCTAGGGGGCACTGTTTTCATGGTCTCTAAATTCTCAGTGAAAGTTGGTCTCTGGAGTTGTGCAAACCAACTTGGCAGACCTCACTGAATCTGGAACCTAGCATTTAAAAAAAGGTTATGAAAATATGAGGTTTGCAATATCACCTCCAAAATATAGGTTATCTCTTTGTGTCCTTCAACCGTGTCCCTAAGATACTGGCATATTCCTTACTTTCCAAACTTCTCAAATAAACAACACTTCACTAGAAGAACAGGGAAAGGACAAAATGAAGCCACATTATCCAGTGGGATTTTCAAAAGGAATCATCTTATCTTCAATCTTTTCGAATTTGGGGAAATGGAAGAAAGAAGGCCTAATAGCTGGGTATAGTGGGGCGTGCCTGTAATCCCAGAGACTCAGGAGGCTGAATCCTCTACTTGAGTGGCTTTATTCAGCCAAGATGGACACTAGCTGGGGTGACTTAGCAAGATCCTGTTTCAAAACAAGAAAAGTTAAAGGGTTGAAAGTTTGACTCAATAGTAGAGTAGCCCGTGTTCCATCCCCAGTACCAAAACAAAACAAAACAAAAAACCCTTGATTAATTGCATGTCTTGTTCTATTTTGCCTAGGTTTCAATTTCATGTTTCAAACCATTTACAAAGTCCTTCCAAATAATTAGCCATGTGCTATACAGAAAGTGAAGCATTTTACTGCTTTTCCATGTCTTGATTTCTTTCTGGGAGATCACTCTATCTTTCACTCTGGCTAGAGTTACCTCTTCTCCCAGTACTAGAGTGCAGCATGTAGGGCCATCACATCACTTGGCTTTTCTGATTGGTTCCCAGGTGGACATATGACCCTAGTTGAGCCAATCAGAGTGGATCTCCTAATTGTGGAAAAAGACTTCCTTGAAGCGAAGCTAAAGCCTTTAAGGGAGTTTAGTCTTGGTTTTCTTATTACCACAAAACAAAACAACCCTAGAAGAAGCATTCAGTTGTTTTTTAAAAAAATCTTCTCCTCTTATCCGTTCCCAACTCCCTATATTTGTTGTTAAGCCACTGTGAGTATTGTTTCATCTTCAAGTCGCGGCTGTGATAAATGACCTCAAAATGGCAGAAGCTTACCAATGGCAGCCACAAAATGCTCAAGTGGTGGCCCAGTTTGGCTTGTAGTCTTCCAAGAAGCCATTAGGGACTGAATTCATTCTTGTGGGTCTGGCCTACTCTTTGGCCTTAGAGTGCACTTTATTCATCAGGAAAGTGGGGAAGGGGAGCCATGCTGCCTAGGTGGTTTATCTGGACTAGGCCTGGATGAAGAACACATTATTTCTCTTCACCATATTTGCTCAGATCTCAATGCTGCATGGGAGGCTGAAAAAGATGCTTGAGCTATGACTCCAATAGGAAGAAACTACATTGAAATTCCAAGATTTAAAAATGTAGTCATTTGTTATTTATTCCCCTACTTGAGTGACTTTATTCACCCAGCCACCAAATCCTGTTAGTTTTTAGTTTCAGTGTCTCTTTCATCTCTGCCCACATTCCCTCTGCCATTTCCTCCATCCAGCTCCAGCTTTTTCTGTCCTCTGCCTCAACCCATTCTGCATTCCCCTCCGCCAGACTCCTCAAGGGCAGCTGCACCCTTTTTCCAGCTTTGTATTCCTAGTTGCCTGTGGGCAGCTCATAAGCATCAAGAAATGTTTGCTTTGTGAAAAACTGACAGACTAATCTTTACACACCAATTTCAGCTTGTCATTCCCTTGCTCAGAAGTCTTCAGGAGATCTTGTGCTTTACCTGTCAAACCCATAGCTGTCTGCTTTCCATCTTACAGCCATCCTCCTCCTCTGTATCCCAGGCTTGGCTCTGGTTCAAGTGGGTCTGGTCGCCTGCAACCCTGGATATGTCACTGTGCCTTTCCTGAAATGCTGTCCTCGTTTCCCTCTTACTTCTGTCTCTCCAAATACTACCTTCCCTCAAGGTTGTCCAGCCCTGCCTCCACCACATAGCTTTCTTGCCCTCCCTGCTCAGCTCCTCTGTTAATGGGGTGCCCTGTGTTCTGGCTCCTCTGAGGGAGCCCACGTGCAAATGATGTCACTGGACACATTGGACTTGGTGCCTGAGGTGAAAAACAGGCCAAGAAAGAACTGCTCTGCTTGCAGGAATGTGGGCAGACATCAGTTCTTTAGCCAGCATATAAAAACTATTCTTCAAGTCCAATCTCTTTATTTTATTTTTATTTTTTTGGTACTGGGGATTGAACTTGGGTCCTTGCGCTTGCAGGGCGTGTGGCGGAACCACTGAGCTAAATCCCCGGGGCCCTCTTTATTTTAAGATGAGAAAAGTGAAGCACTCAGAGAAACAGACTTGTCTAAGAGCATAGCTGGTTGGTGACAGAGAATCACAGCCCATGGCTCCCAACTCTTGGTGCTGATATCCTTGCCTATCATCTGCCCCCTCTGTTCTCTCCCTTTCTTTGGTCTCTGGTATATCTGTAAGAGATAATAACTCTATGGCGCAAAACTTGCCTGATGGCCTTCACTTAGTGACTTGATCCAATTTCATATCAGAGGGCTTGAAATCTAGTAAAATTAGCCAGGATCTATGACTAAAACTAGGATATATATATATATATGAATGGAACACAGAAAAATGAAGGTAATTTCCTTTGATAGCTGGAAGGACTATAGATGAGTTTCTTTTTATTTGTGCCTGATATGAGAGGACAATCTAATGAAATTAACTTGAATCTGAAGACCTTCTTTGCTATTTCTAATGCAACTGAAAAAAGCCTTTTTTCCTCTTGTTCTAATTTCAAAGTTTGGTGATTCCAATGTTCTATGTTCTTTGAATTTCCCTCTAATCTTTCTCTTTTTTATTCCAAACTACCTCTCATATTTAAGAATCTAATTTACATCAAAAATGTATTACTGTATCAGTGGAAATGAATACTGTAATTATTTGCATCACAATTTTAAACATGGTGGAGCATTTACAGAAGGACGGACTTTGCCAAAGGGGGTAGCCATGTCTATTGCAGTATAGATAAGTTCCTTTAGATAAGATGACTGTTGGATTTCAAAGGTACAGAATTCTTCAATTATATTCAGTAATGGTAGAAATCAATTTTTCAGAAAGGGACCATCCCCACAGGGCAGAGAACAAAGGCAAGAAGGAGGCTGCTTTGAAGAAAGGCTAGAAAGAGGTGCGGAGCGAGCATAGTATGCAGCAGGGAGGCCATGCTGGAGCCATGGAATCTGAAGATGCTGGTGTCTCAGAGCTGCCATCTTTTGACAGAGGATTCCGTGGCTTTTCTTCACTACAATCTGGAACAGGGACCTGGAGCTACATGTACGTGAGAAAGATTGGTCTGGTGTTTTTGTTTTCCGATTCTAAAGGGTAGATTTGAAGGGCCATGATAGGGAAAACTTGCCAGATGACAATTTGGTGCAAAGAAGAAATAAAATACAGCTCTCAAAAATTTTAAGTCACAAGGAGAGTGAAAAGTTATCTTCAAGGATCTCTTATGGGCTCTGTTGGGAATCTTGTGCAGAACTTGTTGGGTGAGTGCGGGGCTCAAGCCATCAGGTGAAGCAGTTTGTGCACTGCACAGAGACCCAGGCTGAGGTAACTAGAGACGGAATCCAGCCTGGCTCTCCTTACTGGGATTTGCACTGGCATGGTCTGTCTCAGCCCAAAGCAAGACATTTCTTCCAATTTATTCAAGGTTGGCTTGGTAAGCCAAGTGTCCACAGGACGTGCCCTTTCCTAACCAGCACAAAGATACTGAGTAAGCTCAGGGTGGCCTGGAAAAGGGAAGGGAAGCAGAATAGTGACCCCAAGCAAAGGTTGGGCCAGAAGTGAACCTGTACCTAAGCTCAACCAAACCACTGGCTAAGACCTACACAGCCTGCCCAAAAAGTTCAAGTGGCCAGTCAGTTCTTACTTAGGAATTTGAAGTCTGAACACTGAAATAAGTTTAGTTGGTGGCAGGAGAAAAGGTAAAAGGATACCAGTGGTAGTTCCAGGATCCAAGAGCACCAAATCATCGATGAATTGCTGAAGTTAGAAGCCAAGGAAAGTATGAGTTAGTGGTGGTGTTAGGGGGCAGCCCAGTGAGATGAGAAAAAGCAGACAGACATGTAGAGTGCAACGGCTCTACTGTATTTAGAAACAGACACATGAAAGAGAACCAGATGAGGGGACACTGGAGACCTGATGCTTGTGTCTCTAAAGGCTCCTCAAATGTAGAATACCCTGAAGCTTTGGTTCCCATGCGGATGCTATACACCTTGGCTCAAGTTATCCTGTGCACCTGTTTTCCTCCTAATCTCTTGTTTATTCTTAAGAGTATTCTGCCCCCTTGTCCCCCTACCATTTTCCTCTCATTGAGTAGGTCTCTGTTCTTTCCACCCCCAAAATATGGCCCACAGTGGGGGTCTGATTAATACTTGGTGACTTGAAACTTGGTAACATCTGAAAGCACCACAGGGATTTTATTTTTTATGATTTGTATTTATTTGTATTTATTTTTTTACTTTTATTTTTATTTTTATTATTATTTTTTTTGGTACCGGGAATTGAACTCAGGTCCTTGCACTTGCACAGCAGGTGGCAAAACCACTGAGCTAAATCCCCAGCCCCTTTACTTTTATTTTTATTAGTATGTGTTTGTAGTACACAATGAGCACATTCATCATGGAGAGTTGGTATACATACATAACACATCCTAATTATTTTCATGTCCACCTCTCCTCCCTCCTCCCCTCCCCCATCTCTTAGTCGTTCCCCCCCCCCCCCCCGCCATTTGCAAAAGATCTATCATGGGGATTTTCAAAAGGGAAAGAGCAGTTGTCAGTTGCCGTGGTCAAGAAAGTTTTTATAGAAGAGCTAGAACTTTAAGGTAGGGGAATGGTGGAAGGGGAGAAAGTCCAGGCCTGAGATGGAGCGCGCAAGGAAAACGGTGCCTGGGAGCTGTAATGTGGGGTCATGGGAAAGCACTGGAGGTGCCATTTTTCTGGCTGTCAGTCCCCCACCCCCACCCTGCCATCTCCCCGAGTCAGCATTTGGATGAATCTTAACCCAAAATTTGAGAAAGACAAAGAATGACTACTAAAGAAATCATACTATGCCATAGAAGATGGAAAGGTAAAATTGTGCTGTAATAATCCTGCAGACAGAATAAATGTTGTAGTGGATTATTATGTTGTCTAAAAACAGTCTTCGTGAATAGTGAATGACACTTGTGAAATTTTCAGCTATTTACTTTGCAGTGCTTCCATTTCAATTCTGTTTGGAGTGATGGTTTCTCCTTTCCAATGCCTCATCTCTTCTGTCATCTTGGCAGTGGGAAATAACCTGACAGGGTTCCTTAAGAAACTCTCTCCAGGCACAGCCACTCAAAGTTCTCCAGAATTCTGGAAAATTCCACTTCTTTAATTGCATTTGACAGAGGGAGAGGGAAGAAGGGAGAGAGGAAGATAGGGAGGGAGGGAAGGGGGAGGGGGGAGAGAGAGAGAGAGAGAGAGAGAGAGAGAGAGAGAGAGCGAGAATGGGAGCCACAAAGGAAGAGGAGCAACACTGGCCAGCTGCCATGGAGACAGGCATCTGTGAACAGACATTTGTGAAAAAATAGCCCAAGGGTGGGGGAAATACTTGAGGATAAAGCAAACCCTTTGCTATGCTTCAGCCTTGCAGAACAAACCTACATGTTCTCATGCACCCTTCTAAAACCAAAACTTCTATAGCATTTCAAATTTGATTTTTTTACTATTCATATTAAAATAGATCATATACCCAATTTAAAATTTATGAGAGTGTTTATAGTAAAAATTAAACCATTTTTCACTCCTATGCCTCTTCCCTCAGGACTTTTCTTTAGAAAAGCATACCATGCCCACCATTCTATACTTAAATATATATCTTGGAGATAATTCCAGGACTTATGATTTTAGGATTTATAATGCTGCCTTATTTTTAAACAGCTATCTGATATTTCATCATAAGAATGTGCCATCATTTGTTAAACAAATTTCTGTTGGTGGTGTTATGGGTTAAATTATGCACCCTCCAAAATTTGAAATCCTAACCCCTAGTTCTTCAGAATGTGGCTGTCTTTGGAGATAGGATCTTTAAAGAGGTAATTAAGATTAAATGAGGTCAGTAGGGTTGGCTCCAGACCAGTATGATTAGTGTCTTTATAAAAAGAGGCAATTTGGATGTAGACATGCACAGAGGGAAGACCACATGGAGACATTGGAGGAAGATGTCTATAAGACACAAAGAGAGATCTCCACATTAATGGAAGACTCTGCCCCGTGTCCACAAGAAGACTGGCTGACTTGACTTCAGAACACTGTTGAGTTTGCCTCAAGTGAAGCTTCAGTGCAAAAATCTTACAGGTGCATCTTGGAGACGTCATCCATTTTATAGGAACAGACTGTGGCTGCCCTTGTGCAATTTGCCAAGAATGTGTCTGTGTTTACCTGAGCATTTTCCTCATTGAGATGTGACACTGTGGAGCCAGCTGTCATGGAAAGAGACATAAAGCTCCTACCACCTTGGAGAATGACAGGCCACTGACACCCGGAATGTTTGCTGAACGGCCAGCTTGCCTTAGATCATGTGGCATACTTGCCTGAATTTGCACAGCATATATATGTCAGGTAAAAATGCCGAAGACCAAGACCAGACCAGGCCACAACAAGCCTTTATTAGGGGAATAGATCTGCCGGGCTGTCTCTGAACAAAGGAGAGACAAAAGCAATATGGCTGGGGCAGGGAGAGTCTTTTATAGAGACTGGGGTGGGGCTTGTAGGGGCTGAGGTGGGGTTGAGTGAGGTAGTGATCAGGGAGTGGAGGAGCCGGTGACGTCACTAGGTGGTAGGAGGTGAGCGAGTATTAGGTTACTCTCTAGGTGGGACCAGGGGCATGCTGGGAGGAAGGGTTTATTCTTTGGTGGGAGCAACCATCTTGGCATGACATCACCCAGGGGAGGGGCAAGGCACCATAGGAAGAGGGCAGCTACTATACATAATAGCTGCTGAGGTAGTGGAAGACCTATCATTCCAGGCTTTTGTTTTATGACAGTTGGGCGAAGGTCTCTTCTTCTGGAGCTGCTTCCTGCTGACCAGGGGCGAAGATTGGGGCTAGACCTGGATCTGATGAGGCCTATGGCAAGTGGGGACCTCTTCTATTTGTCGTACTGGCTGGTACCCTGCCATGATGAATTCCGTGACTGTCTGGTTGGTGAATGCCCTCATTCGTTCCTGCAAGAAATTTTGAAAACAGCGAACCAGACAGGGTCCGAAGAGTAAGATAAGGCAGATGGTGACCAATGGCCCTATCAGAGGAAGGAGCCAGGGCAGCCAACTACTTAGGGAAAAGAGATTTTCATTTACCCAATTGTTCATGCGTTGATCAATGTTTGAGGCCCTTTCAGTGAGCCTTTTTGCTGCATCTCGTACTAAACCCGATTGATTTGTATAAAAACAACATTCCTCTCCTAGGAAAAGACATATATCACCCTTCTCTGCTGTAAGGAGATCTAGTCCCCTCCTATTTTGGAGAGTGACAGCCGCTAAGGAATCTAGTTGGTTCTGTAAAGTTGTGATTGATCTAGCTATTTCTTTAAGGCTGTCACTTAGCTCTTTAGAGAGAGTTTGGAATTGAGTTAGTGAGGTAGCTAGGCCCCCTACTCCTGTCCCTAAAGCAGCAGTGATGCCTAGTCCTACAAGTAAGGGTATTAATTGGACAGCTCGTTTGTGTCTGACCTGTGTTTTTGTTGGCACTGATAAAGTTTGATTATTGGGGGCTATATCAATGTTCGGGCTGAGGTAAACTAGAGTGCAAGTCCCTGTCCAGTTAGTTGGCAGGCACAGGTGGGCCGAAGTTCCACAAAGGAAGAAGATCCCTTGACTGGGTAAACAGAATTGGTTGTGTATGTCGAAAAGATGTGTGAGTTTGTTATTCTCCATTTCCCATATTCCTAGTGTTCCTGCCAGCACAGCACCTGTTAAGGGTTGAAAAGGTCTTTGGCGTGAAATTTGTTGGGCATTGTTGGTCTTATTTTCCCATTGGAGGAAGAATCTCCTGGTATCTACCAGAAGCCATTCTGGAGAATGGTTAAATGTTGGAATAAGGAGGCATTCTGAGACTGAGGGGGCTGTGTTGCAAGGAGTCCAGGGATGTATAGTCATGCAGGGCATATGTCGACCATTGCAAAACCCAGAATCTTTGCTGAGAAGACCCTGTGTCATAATTTTTGGAGCCCCAGTGAAGCGGACAGGCTGAACAAAGGGGGCATTTTGGGTGACCTTGTAGTTAGTATGACCTGATGGGGCCTGTAATTGTAATGTGTAATTACACTTCCAAGAGGGAAGGTGTCCCAACATGGAGCCCATGGACAAGTTACGCTGAAAACAAAGTGGGGCCTGAAAGCTCAAGATGATGTTACCAGCTATAGGTCCGAGTATAGGCTTTTCCTTACTCTCATATAGAGACAGGTTAGCCATGTAAGATTGAAGGAGTTGGGCTGCACGACCTGTTTGTGTTCTTCTTGTCATATCAGTGATGCGAAAGTTGGTGAGGGACTGTTTATTAAATAACTGTAAAGGGTTTCCCATCTTATATTGAGGATGGTAAGTAAGACTGGTTGTAGCCCAGACTTTTGCAGGTACTGGGATGGCTGTATAAGAAGCAGTGGATAGAGACATACAGAGCCAACAGTTACTGGCTAGAGATGGGTTGAATTGATTTAATAGAGAGTGGGTTAGCTGGAGCATGTTATCTAGATAGTGTGGAAGTGAGGAGTGAGTCAATTGGAGGTCATTGTATATGTGTGTAGGGTTGACGGGTAAGGGTGGGGCCATGGAAACTGCATGTAGAGGAAAGAGGAAGATGGAGATGAGGGCACTTAGGAGAATTGTGATGTGGACCCCGTAGTGTATGATGGAATGGTGAAGAGTCTTGTCAAAGGGAAGGAGAGAGGAGTGAAGAAACATTTTGTGTATTTGTGAGGACAAATAAGAATACTGGGAAGGGCGATAATTAGGTAATAGGTTACCGTGAGAGAAAAAAAAACTTGTGAGGGAGCCCTAATGACAGCTGTTAGTTACCCTTGATAAATTACTGTAGACAACCAATAATACTAATGAGGGTAATGATGAGGTAGTATATTGCTGCCAGAATACATTTGTCTATGGTTTTCCAGTCTCTTGGGGCAGTGGCAGTGAGCCCAATCCCAAAGAGAAGGCCTGAAAGAATTAATAAGAGAAGGCTGAGGATATCTGTAGGTGACCCTGTGTATATGGAATCACAATACCCCATGGGTCCCCTAACAAAGGGGAATGTCTTGAGGCAGATGAAGGTGTGTGTACAAACAGCAAATGAGGAGAAAAGAAAAGAGCTCTATCTCAAAACATGAAAAATCAGCTAGTGTTCCCTGTAACCAGAGGTCTGTTACCCACTGGAAGATTGTCTCAGGGATGTCGTCCTGTGGGGAGCACCAAGCGACGTTTTCCAGAGCACACTCAAGGAAGGCCCGAAACTGCTGCTGTAAGAGGATGTGCATCCGTATTACCTAGGAAAGTCAATTGGATTTTGAGCCGATAAAGTTAGAGATGTCAATGAGAGAGAGAGGTTAACTTTCCTCTGGAATCTGTGTGAGAGTACGGAATAATCTGAGTTTAGTAGGTCCTGTGAAAATAGAGGAGTATCTGGCAGTGTTAGATTGTTGTTCAGGCTGTTTTATCTGGGAATCTGGAGGAGCCTTTTTTATCCTGGAAAGATGGAACCAGGGGACTCTTTCCTGGAGTTTTACCGCAGTAGGAGTTATTAATGAAACAGTGAAAGGTCCCTCCCAATGTGGCTGGAGGGGTCTTGGGGACAGGGTCTTGAGATATACCTGGTCACCTGGAGAAAGAGGAGGAGGATGTAGAATACCTGATGAGTCCGGAAAGGGGAGAGTTTGGTTAGCCAGAGTTTGAAGGAGACGACGGGCATAGTTAAGTGTTGGGATATAATCAGCAAGTGCTGGTGATGGGTCTGGTAAGTTAGAAAACAAGAGAGGTCGTCCATACATCAACTCAAAGGGGGTTAAATTTAATGGTTTTCGTGGTGTCGAGCGAAGCCTCATGAGAGCTAAAGGGAGGAGGGTAATCCAATTTTGTTTGAGCTCTATTGAGAGTTTAGTTAGCTGAATTTTAATTAACCCATTGGCTCGTTCTACCTTGCCTGATGATTGAGGTCGATATGGGATGTGTAGTTTCCACTGTATATTGAGTGTCTCTGTTACCTGTCGGGTGATCTGAGAGATGAAGGCAGGTCCATTGTCTGATTGAATGGAACGTGGAAGGCCAAATCGAGGAATGATTTCTGTTAGGAGCACATGAACTACAGCAGCTGCTCCTTCTGACCTGCAGGGAAAGGCCTCTATCCACCCCGTGAAAGTATCTACCAAGGTTAGGAGATATTTAACCTTTTTTACAGGTGGCATATGTGTGAAATCAATTTGCCAATCTTCTCCTGGTAGTTGTCCCCTGGACTGGTGAGTCTTTGTGCGTGTTTGAAAGCCACCTTGGGGACTGGTGGTTGAGCAAATGGGACAGGCCTGTGTTATTGTCTGTGTGTGTGACGCTAAGGATGGGTGGTATGGAAAAGGCCTGAGAAGGTGCAGGAGGGGTTGGGTTCCTATATGGAGTGAGTTATGTATGTCAGTGAGGAGAGGAATTATTTGATCATCAGGTATGACATGGCGTCCCCGATATAGAAGCCAATCATTTCTTAGTGTAGCACCCTTTTTCATGTATTTGGACTTTTCCTGAGGAGAGTAGTTAGGTTTTAAGGGTGGAATGATTAACAACTGGTTTTGGCTTTGGGGAACACATTGTTGTGCCATATTGCGGGCAGTTTGATCTGCTCTGTTGTTTCCCTGAGCTATAGGAGAGGAAGATGATTGATGTCCTTTACAATGAATGACCCCCACTTGTGTTGGGAGGGTGGCCGCTTGGAGAAGGGCATGTATTAGACGTCCATTAATAATGGGTGTCCCTTTTGTGGTCATAAAGCCTCTTTCTCTCCAAGTGGAGTTATGAGAGTGTAGGATGTGGTATGCATATTTCGAGTCAGTATAAATATTGCCTCGCCTGTTGTGAGCTAGAGTAAGAGCTCGGATGAGTGCAATTAATTCTGCTTGTTGAGAGGTAGTGTTGTGTGGGAGTGTGTTAGCCTCAATGGTCTGCGTGAAAGAAACTATTGCATATCCTGCCCCCTTCTGGCCAGGCACATGGCTGGAAATTGAGCTGCCATCAATAAACCATGTGAATTCTGGGTCTGAGATAGCCTCTGAGGAGACATTAGGGAGAGAGGGAAGGAGGTTTTCAATTGTTTCTGTGATGGAGTGGGAGAGTGTCTGAACAGGCTCAGGAAGAAGAGTGGCTGGGTTAAGGGAGGGGCAGGACTGAAGAGAGAAAGATGGGTTTTCTATAAAAGTGGTATGGAAGAGCTGTAGCCTAGAGGGGGACAGGTGTGAGAGGCTATAATGAGTGAGTAAGTCCTGTAGGCGGTGGGGTGACTTCACTGTCGTTGGTTGGCCAAAGGTAAGTTTGGAACTTTCTTGGGCTAAGAGGGAAGCAGCCGCCAGAGCACATAAACATGTAGGCCAGCCTCGGACTGTGTAATCAAGCTGTTTAGACAGGTAGGCAACTGGAACAAAGTGTGATCCTATGTTTTGTCCCAGAACTCCCAAAGCCAATCCTGTTCGTTCAGTGACATACAGAATGAATGGCTTTTGAAGATCTGGGAGAGCCAGTGCTGGGGCAGAGAGGATAGCAGCCTGAAGCCTGAGAAATGGTCCCTTGATAGAAGTATTATTTATAGGTTCATTTGGGTCTCCCTTGGAAGCATCATACAGGGGTTTAGCAAGTAGACTGAAGTTTGCTATCCATAAGCGGAGAAAGCCTGCGAGCCCCAGGAAAGACAGGATCTCAGCCTTGGAGGAGGGGATGGGGAGGTCCTGAATAAGTTGTTTACGGTCCAAGGTGATCTCTCGTTGCTGATATGAGATCTTAACCCCAAGGTATTGTACTGTGAGTTGGGAGAGTTGGGCCTTGTCCCTAGAGACTCGGTACCCCTTTTTATATAAGAAATTAAGTAATGAGGCCGTGTGTTGTTGAGAGAGTGTGAAGGTGGGGCTGCACAAAAGTAAGTCATCTACATATTGGAGCAGCTTAGAGGGAGACAGGTTTAACTTTAAGAGGTCAGTAGCCAAGGCCTGTCCAAAGAGGTGTGGACTATACCGGAAACCCTGTGGAAGAACTGTCCAAGTAAGTTGTTGAGAGTGTCCTGTATCAGGGTCAGTCCATGTGAAAGCAAAAAGATTTTGTGAGTTGGGGTGTAGGGGGATGGTGAAAAAGGCATCTTTGAGGTCTAGAACCGTGAAATAACGTGAAGAAGAGGGGATATGGGACAGTAATGTGTAGGGGTTGGGAACAACAGGGTGTAAAGGAAGTATGGCAGAATTGATGGCTCTTAAGTCTTGTACTAATCTGTAGGAACCATTTGTTTTTAAAACTGGAAGGATAGGAGTGTTGTAGGGGGAGTGAGTTGGTCTGAGAAGTCCCTTGTTGAGTAGACTGGTAATTACAGACTTTAATCCTTTTAAATGTTTTAATGCTAAAGGGTATTGGGGAACATTTGGAAATTGAGTGATATCTTTGAGAGAGATCTGAATGGGAGGGTGATGTTTAGCCACAGAAGGGGTAGAGGTGTCCCAGACTGAGGGGTCAATATAAAGCTCCCTAGGAGAAGGTGAAGTTAGATTGGGAGTTGAATCTGTCAGGGGGGCAGCCAGGAGCAGCAGAATACTGGTAGGGTCTAAATTGGCTGAGTGAAGGGTGAGTGAAGCCCTAAATTTAGTTAAAATATCTCTCCCCAAGATGGGGGTAGGGCAGCTAGGAATAACCAAGAAACTATGTGAAAATGTACTGCCCAGCAGAGAACAAGCTAGGGGTGGTGTACTTAGTGGGCTTGAGTGTATTCCCTGAACTCCCACAATAGTTACTGTGGAGGGATGTGTAGGACCTGAGTACTGTGGTAAGGCCGAATAGGTAGCCCCCGTATCAAGTAAAAATGAAATAGGCCTACCTGAGACGCTGACAGTTACCCTGGGCTCATTGAGAGTGATGGCTGTGGGGGCTGTAGATGACCCTGGGCACCATCAATCCTCCGTCGCCAGGCCGATGAGCTCTGACAGAGACGTCTCCACACCTGCTGACTGGGTTTGAGGAGGGGATGGCCTCTTACCTCTTTGGCGAAGGGGACAGTCAACCCTCCAGTGACCCGTCTGCTTGCAGTCGGGACAAGGGCCAGGCGGTGGCTTGGGATTGGGACATTCTCTAGCCCAGTGTCCAGTCTGATTACACTTAAAACAGGCCCCAGGAGGCCCATCATGAGTAAATGTCCTTTTGCAGGACGGTGGTTTACCCTGTAGGGCTGCTGCCAGCATCTGGTAATTGGCCACTTTTTGTTGTTTTGCTTGTTCCTCACGGTGATTGAACACCTTAAAAGCAACATTGAGGAGCTCAGTTTGTGTGGCCTGGGGGCCCTCCTCAACCCTTTTTAGTTTTCTCCTGATGTCAGGGGCAGACTGTGAAATAAAATGGGTGTTAATAACAATCGTGCCTGCCTGAGAGGTGGGATCAATTTTGGTATATTTTTGAAGAGCATCAGCCAACCTAGAAAGAAACTGTGCTGGATTTTCTTGGGGTCCCTGAGTTATTTCCCTAATTTTATCAAAATTAACTGTCTTTTGTGAAATTCTCTTTAAGCCTTCTCCGAGACAAACAATCATGTAGTCTTGGAGATCTCTGCCTGGGTCTCCATCCTGGTAAGTCCAATCAGGTTGAGTATCTGGCACTGCCTGGGTACCCACTAGTTTAGTTGGATCTGTGGCATGAAAATCATCTGCTGCTGCCTGGGCTGCCCTCCAGACCCTCTGGCGTTCCTCTGGGGAGAGAGTAGTTGAAAGAATTGTATAAATATCTCGCCAGGTCATATCATAAGACTGAGTAAGGTAGCGAAATTCTTTGATATAAACATCGGGATCAGAGAAAAAGGAGCCTAGGCGTTTTTCAATTTGAGAAAGGTCAGAGAAAGAGAAGGGAACATGTACTCTAACAATGCCCTCAGTCCCGGCTACCTCTCGGAGGGGCATCTGTGTGGCCAGGGCTAAAGGTGGAAGGGTGGGATAGCGAGAACGGGTGTGGGGTGGGGAGATGTGAGGTGTAGGGGATGGGGTAGGAGGAGGTAAAGGAGGGTCACAAGATGGCGGAGGAGGGTCACAAGATGGCGGGGGAGAAGAAGGAGACAAAGGAGGGTCACAAGATGGCGGAGGAGAAGGGCCATGTGGTGAGGTGGAAGGAGACAAAGAAGAGGTACAAGATGGCGGAGGAGAAGAAGCACGGGATGAGACATAAGAAGAATTTGGGGGTTTATAAGGTGGGGGAAGTGTTAGTGGTGAGTGATCAGCTGGATCAAATGAGTCAGAATCAGAAAGAGTGGAATCGGGAAGGATGGACTGTGAGGCTTGGGCTAGGAGTACTTGAGAAGGAGAACAGGATTGACAGAGGGAGGGCCGAGAGCGTAGGTAGAAAAAGGCTTGTATGTAGGGGATTTCTGACCATTTGCCATTGCGCTGACAGAAGTTATGTAAATTCTGTAGTATATTAAAATCAAAAGTGCCATTTTCAGGCCATTGAAACCCATTATCTAATTTATACTGAGGCCAAACCTGATTACAATAGAAAACAAGTCTTTTTGGCTTAAAGTCTGGTCCCAACAATCCAAGGGGTTTAAGTTGTGCCAGGAGGCATAGAAGTGAAATTTGAACCTCAGATACTTGACTTCAACATGTGTGTCCTCAGACACCTCATTTTACTGCCTGGTGGTAGAAACGACTGAGGAAGCATCTGACTCTTCAGTATTGTCGTGTAAAATGGTAAAAAGTATTATATTCCTCTACTTGGGAATCATGGATCTTAAGGGAAGCATGGTGAGCTTTGGGATTTCAGAACTCTGAAAATACGCAGCATTTAGGAGTTACATTAATACGTGGGGTTGTATTTCAGAGTCAGAGCCCATAACTTTCTACAGAATCTCAAAAGGGTCAGTCTGTGACCCCACTGCCTAGAAACATTTTATCTGGCTTCCAAAGACTTTTTTCCTGGGATATCAGTACATTTTCTTAAAAATAAAATTGCAGTTAGAAATAAATGGAAATTGTCATTGTTTTCCTTTTGCTTTTCAAGGAATGCAAGTTCAGAGAGGTTAAGGTAGTTCAGTGCCAGGAATCTTAGAGCTGCTCTGGAAAAACCCTTTGCCCAGGTCGGTTGTCTCTACTTGGAAGTCCTAGGCTCCTTCACTGGCCAGGCTTTTAACTCTTTGGTAGAAGTTTTGTGCCTCTGCTTTCTGCTCATGCCATCTGCTCTGTTTGGGGATTTCCCAGGTCTACCCATCCTGCAAGGCCAACACAGGGCTTCCATCCCCTAAGGATCCAGTGGAGAGTGCTTTTCTCTTACTCCATATCAGGGCAGGGCTCAGATCAAAGCTAGCTGGGCAAAGCAGTAACCTTGAATCCTTTCTCATATTCTCATCTTCAACATCATCTCCACCTTGTGTTTGTAGCCTGCATTTGCCGGCCACAACCATATGGGGCTTTCATGGCAAGCCCACCATCAGTATTAAATTTCTCAGACTCCATCCTAATTTTCTGTGTCAGGTCCTTCAGCCCTCTCATTATCCTTCTTTTAGAGAATCTTCAGGGTGGCCCACGAGTGGCTGAACCTAGTCCTCTGACTGGCCACTGGGGAGGGCTTCTGCTGAGGCCCCTAAAGTCCCAGTACTCCTGGAACTTGCTGCCCATGATGCCTGCCACAGCTCAGGGCACAGCCAGGCCACATGGAGCTGAGACTCGCTCTCCTCCTTTGAGGGGCTCTCTCCATAGGCTGACGCAGCTGGCTTCTCTGCTGAGCTGAGGAGCTGCTGAGTTTTACTTCTGTGCTGTTCTTTGTCCTGTGGGTCCAGAGCACTGGGGCTTTGCTCCCAATGGCTTATGGGATTCCTAGCTCAACAGCTTCCCTCCTTTTATCTGCTGTCCTCTCTTCCTAGAACGCAGCTGTAAGTCCATGGGGCCTGTACCCTTACTTCCAGGGTGACATCATTGGGCCAAGTTAGATTTGCTTCCTCTCTTTCTCCTAAGAGTGGCTTTTTCCTAGGAGACTTCTCAGTAACAGTGTACTGCAGGCAGGCCTTGGCTACAAGCTTTGTCATAGAATCCTAGCCATAGTCTTATGAAGTCCGTGGAAGGAAAAATCAAGAGGCAGGAAATCAGGAAGATGGGAAGCCTTCAGTGCCTTTCTAGATTTGTTTTTTTTAAAAAACTCCATATGTTCCTTTTGTCAAATGAAACCATTCAAAAGCCCAGGCTGTAAAATAAATCCAGATGGAAAAGCTCTGGATGAAAACAGGGTGAACACAGGGCTCTATAGCTCAGCCACGAGTTTCCCAAAGGCATGGAGGCCCCGAGATTTTTGTGAGGAGGGGGTGCCAGAACACTACTCCTTGAGCACCCATGACCTGGGACACACATGACCTCCTTTCTGGTTCCAGCAGGAAGGGGGCATTTCCCACTCCAAAGGGACACAAATTCATTTTCACATAGACCACAACAAACCCACCTTCAGATTGATTTGTTCTCTCTCTCTCTTTCTCTCTCTGCCACTCTGGAGCCATACCTTCAGGCTCTGTGCGCTTAATCTCTCACTCACTCCCTGCTCCCCGCCAGGCCTTTGGCTGAGCCCCTTTCATCCTGGCAGGTGATTGCCAAGAGCCTTCACAGAATGGTCAGGTGAGCTCGGGAGATAATCAGAGGCTATAGGTGGTGTTAGCTTGTTCTCACTCACAGTCCCCTGGGCTTCAGGTTTTCTATTCAAACTCATGAATGCCACACCCAGGGCATTCCAGCTGAGCTCTCTGTAGCAGAGCCAGAGTTTGTACACAGCTGGGGAAAAATGTGCGGAAGAAGCAAGACCTCTGTGGTGTCATCCCACTGGGACTCACCCCAACAGCCTTCGCTGGGGTTAGCCTTACCAGGTGCCGGGATGGGCTGCTGCTGTGAAAAGGGTGAGCCCTGTCAAAAGCCTGTCTCCTTTCTCACTCCTTTCCAAAAATGGGAATGTCATCAAGGAAACAGGATATATTTGTCTGAGAGAGTGGTATATACAGGCCATTTAGAATGACCCTGAAGAGAGGGGCCGGGGATTTAGCTCAGTGGTTCCACCGCCTGCCTGGAAAGCGGAAGGTCCTGAGTTCAATACCTGGTACCAAAAAAAAAAAAAAAAAAAGAGGAAATGGAATGACTCTGAATATTGCCTGCTAAAGAAATGTCTTGCTCTCTCTGGCTATGCATTAGGAGATGCTCAACCCTACAAAATCCTCCTCAAATGCCACAGATGGCAAACTCCAGACTACTCATGCTTTTAGGCAGGGGAAAATGAGGCTGTAGAAGGGGAGCTGGATTTCAAGATGACACTTAGTGACACTTCCATGTTTCAAGTAGACTCTGGTGTTAAATTAAATAAGCAGGAGGTCATTTGCCTGCGACTGTCTCTGTATTTTGAGCCATTGTGTAATGAACTACAACCTAACTTAGTACAGAAACAAACTAAAACCCTAATTAGAAGTACAACAAACAGCTGAATTTTAGCTGTACATTTTAGCCTTTGGATCTCTGCAGAACGTGAAGGCATATTAGGAGGTTTGACTAGATGTCTGTTCTCTGTCTGCCGTTTCAGAGAATATCTCAGTGCTCACAGGAAATCTGGAAAGGGACAGGAGAGATGTTAGCCTCATTTAGCATATGAGGAAAGGTGGAGTGGTAATGAGGCTAGAGGAGAAAGACAAGGAGGTGGGGAGGGAGGGAGATCGGGAACTGGTGCCCCAAGCAAGTGAAATTTGTACTGGGACCTGAAAAACTGTGTGAGTTAAACTAGATAGAGGACTGAGATGGAACAAGACTCTAGATTTCAGGATTGAGGACTGAGATGTGTGAAGGCTTTAAGAGTGGAGGGAAAGTGATATAACAGCAGACATGAAAGAAAAAGGCAACGTGACTAGTGACATGGCCAGGCAAATGCAAAATGAACCCGGAGAAGCACCAGGGACAGACAGACCCAAAGGCCCGGCTGAAAATTTGTCCCTCAGTAAAATGGAGCAAAGAGCTCAAGAGCTCCAGCCACCTCCTTGGCAGATTGCCACCTCTGTCACTGTTACTTGCCCTGTGAGATCGTCACTGGCCTCAGCACCAGCCGTGCAGACAAAAGAGACCCCCTGCCCTGGGGTGCTGGAGCTGAGCAGAGGCGGTGGCATGAGTACTGCCTCCTCCTACAGGCTCCCCGGGACCTGCACCCCAAGGTGCTCAGCTCAGGAAATCCTAGCAGGGAGCGAAGAAGAAAAGGTCTGGCCGCCAAAGTCCTTGGCACTGTCAAATGTCCAAGTGTCATGATTTATTTATTTTTTTTAGTCTTTTTTATTAGTGCATATTTGCATTACATAATAATTAAATTCCTTGTGGGGAGTTGGTACATGTACAGAACACATCTTAATTCTTTTTTCACCCCCTTTCCCTCCCCTCCTTCCTCTCTATATCTTGATCCCCTTCCCCTTTGAACAAAATCCATCTCCTTACTTCCTATTATCTCTCTTTTATTATGCTCTTTACTTATATTTTGAGTTTCTCACATAAGAGAAATCATTTGGTATTTAAGCTTGTATATCTGATTTATTTCACTTAATGTGATGGTCACAAGACACATCCATTTTCCTACAGATGCCTCATGCTTATTCTTCTTTATGGCCGAGTAGTACTCCATTGTGTATAAATACCATATATTTTTTAATCCACTCATCTGTTGATGGACATATAGGCTACCTTCAAGATTTAGCTATTAGGAATTGTGCTGCTATAAATATGGGTATGTGTGTATCACTGTGATATGATGTCTTTACCAACTTTCATGATTTAAAAAGAAATGTTATGCCCTTTTTTATTTCTAGGATGAGGGTAGGATAACATTTTTGTTTTCTTGTGTGACTCTCTTTGGAAATGTGCAGTAAGAAATTCCTTAAAAATAAAATGTTTACATTTCAAAGGGAAGGAAAAAAAAAGAATTTGGCCTTTCTGCTAAGGATGGGAGGACATTCAAGGGTTTCTGGGAGGGTCTACTTAGGGAATGTGTGTGTGGAACTAGGTCATAATTCCATCCTGAAATGGGCACTAGCTGTCATGTGTATCTTGAGCCTGTGCCTGCAGTCACTTATCACAGTCCTCCATTTACTACCAAACTGTCCCTCTCCTATATTACTGAAGGAACTTGATTTTGTATTATTCCTATGCTTTTACTTCAAGCAATAGGACTTATAAAAACAACAGAAATCTCCATTTCTACCAACCTGGCATGGTATTAATAGGGTTTTGCATTTGTATAAATAAAAGCCTGTGGGAGAAACCATTGATTTCCTTGTAGCTATGTTGGGATATTAGCAGGGCATTTGGTGTGAGCTGTTTGAAATGCTTCAGCATTGTTCTGTGGGTGGAGAGCAGCGAGGGTGTGGAAATGAATCAGCTGGAGGCTCTGCCGAGCTTCTGGCCGTGGAGGGTTGGCAGGCAGCCCGGGAGGAGGGGAGGAGCCGTGTCACCTGGGTGGAGGGTGGGTCTCCTCTTACTGGTCAACAGCTTGGGCATGGAAGGCCCATTTTATAAGGATTTAAAAAAATTAGAAGTTTACAGACTCATCAGATGTATCCCTGTATTCAAAAAGTCTCTTTTTAAGAGAATCTCAGCCGTCAGCTTCCCCCGAAGTGGAAACTTCTCCCTTGGCCAGCACCTTCTTCCCCAAGTGTGCAGAATCACCTAGCTGAAGACTGGTCATGGAGTCCTACCTTCCTAACAAGGAGGGACATTCCTCGAAGGAAGGACTCATACCTTTTATAATTCCTCATATTCCTTACAACCCTGTCTTGGTTGCTTCATAGTCTGAGCTCAAAACATTTTTTTTCCTAAGTTCTTTTTTATTGGTACATTTTAGGTATACAATTCGTTTACATTTATCATTGGGTGTTTGTACCTGTACATGACGCATCTTGGTTCTTTTTTTTTTCCCCATTACCTATGCGCCCTTCACCCCCTCCACCCTTCCCTATTTACATAGATTTCATTTCCATTTTTTTTCTTTTCTCATAGTTTTTTCTTTCTCAAAACATTTTTTTTTTTTTGGTACCGGGGATCGAACTCGGGACCTTGTGCTTGCACAGCAAGCAGCGGAACCACTGAGCTAAATCCCCAGCCCCTCTCAAAACATTTTTGATTTCTAATCTTGTTGACTTTTTTTTTTTGGTACCGGGGATCAAACTTGCTCAGGACCTTGCGCTTGCCAGGCAGGTGCTGTGCCGCTGAGCTACATCCCTGGCCCTCTTGCTGACTTTTGATGGCCATGGTTGCCATGAAGTGAGGTGTCCACGGATTCAAGCTTAAGAACATTTGCTTAGGCTAAACCCCCAAAGGGGCTTCTCAGCAGTGAACCTCTTTCTGATTCTCAGAAGCATCTCCGCTGCAGTGTTGTCCATGCTGGCCCGAGACCAGTGGTCAGGCACAGGAAGTATACTTTGTGCAGTTTCCCCTGGGATAGCAGCTACAGTCCTTGTGGGCAAATAGCCTCTTTGCTCCTCCAGAGGTGTGCAGCGCTGGAGCTGGTCTGCAGGTGCACAGTGAGACAGTGTTCACAGACACTGAAATGCAGGAGCCCTGCTTCTTTTTCACTGGTTTCCCCAAAAGGTTGCTAAGGCCGAGAGCCTCATAGACATATAGTGGCCTAAGTGTTAGCTGCCATTCAAAGCCCCCACTACCCACCCTGCAGAAAGCATTGAATAGTGCGGCAAACTGATATGTGTTTTTGTATTGAGTTTGATGCTCTAAAGTGAACTGCTTTGCTCATTTGGAACAGTCCTTGCTGCTTCTCACCTACAGCTACTCAATGGGAATAGAAATTCCAGAGGGTCATTTTTCTGTATATAGAGGATTCTGAAAGAAATATGCACCAAAACCCCAAAGCATTATTTACTTTTTCTTTTAAAAAAGTAACAATAAAGTGAAAAATAAATGATTAATGAAATAAAACATCAATAAGCAATAGACACAAATTCACAGACACAAAACTGAGTGGTTTCTGGGGGTCGAGAGGGAAGGCAGAATGAAGAACTAGTGTTTAATGCATGCAGAGTTTCAGTTTGGGCAAGTGAAAAAGTTCTGTCAATTGGAGTGGGGTGATGTTTGTTCAACAATGGGAATGTAACGAATGCCACTGAACTGTACACTTAAAAATGGTTAAAATACAAAATTTGATGTTATTTATCTTCTTCCACAATAAGAACATTTAAAAAAAACATTATGAACAGAGCACCATTTCACTGAGGGGAAACTAAAGTCGACTTTCAGTTTGGGTGCTCTGTGTGTGTGTATTTATATTACAATAACCAGTTTCCTGAAAACACATAACCCACTCTCGGCCATCAGGCTCTCTTCCTGTGCCTCTGTGCATCCTGAAGCTGTCTCCAAAGTGTGTTGGTCAGGAAGTGGTGACTCATAGGGCCATGACAGACCCCTGAGCCCACCCCACCACATGGGAGTCACCCCTGCAAGGTTTTTAAGACAGGCAGTGATTTCATGCCACAGAGATGTGCCTGGGGCAAACAGGAGGCAGCCCCATGCCCGTCATCAGGCACATTCCTGAGCAGCCTCTCCCATGGCTTAGTAATAAGTGAGGCTGTGGCAGTGTCTTCCAACTCCAGCCCTGCACTCTCTCTGCCTGGCAGCTGCAGAGGAAAGGAATAGGTACTGGAAGTCCCTGTTGCCCTCTTGGCCACTGTGGGCAGTACCTGCTTCAAGGGCCTCTTCACTCCCTGATGTGAGGAACATGGGATGCAGGCATATGAAATAGCTGGTGTGTGGTGGCATGGTCAGGTTAATCACAGGGCTGGGCTTACATCCTCCTGGGGATTGTCAATTGAGTCTCTTAGCTGTATTAACAAGTGGACCTAGATGTGAAGATACTTGGGTTTGAACTTGGCCTTGCTGCTAGCTGGTTTTGTTATCATGGCAAATCACATAAACTCTCTGGCCTTGGTTTCCTTGGTTTTAAAATGAAGGACTTGGTGTCCATTAGGCCTGGCTAGCGCCCCGACCCCTCCTGTGTCACCCACCATGGCTCTCGTGTTGGAGGCGGACACCGACCACTATATGCAGCACTCTCGGATCCCAGTGCTCTCTCCTCTTGAGCCTAGACGACTGCTCTAGGGCCCTCTCATACAGCCTTCTCATACCACTGGCAGTTGGCTTAGCACGGGAAATGACACCAGCTTCCTTCCTAAAACCTAAATTGTTGGTTCTCAGGGTCTGGCTATGCATTAGAATCATCGAGAAGCTTTTAAAAATTCAGATGTTTGAACTCTACCTAACTCATGGATTTTGATTTAATTGTTCTGAAACCCAGGCATTGGTAAATTATAAAACCTCTCCAGATAATTCTAATGTGGAACCAGGATCGAGGGCTACTAGAGAGATGACAACTAAGGCCCCTTCCAGACCTGATATCCACTCTATGACCAGCAGTTGCCATTAATATGGAAGATGGTTACACAAGTTCAGTCAAACTGCAGTGCAAGAACAGTAGGTTGAAGGTGGGTGTGGTGCCACATGCCTGTAATCCCACCACTCAGGAGGCTGAGGCAGGAGGATCCCTGCGAGTTCAAGGCCAGCCTGGGCTACTAGTGACTTCAAGGCCAGCCTGGGCTGCATAGCAAGACCCTGTCTCTCTCTCTCTCTCTCTCTCTCTCTCTCTCTCTCTCTCACACACACACACACACACACACATACAAAGAACATTTGGTTGAAGATTGTGTTCTTATTTCTATTTTATACTCCTCATTCACTTGAGATCTTTGGTGAATTGTTTATTCTTTTGGATAAATATAAAATCAATATTTTTGAATACTTATAAATAAATACTTTTGAGCTTTAGTTCCCATGTATATAAACTGGGACCAATACTCTCTGGAAATAATAATAATAATAATAATAATAATAATAATAATATTAATGGAGTTTCCTACCTTACCATAGTCTTTAGGAAGAAGAAATGGTACTAGATGCAAAAGAAGAAAGTGCTACATAAAGTACTACATAAATTATTTCATTTTTATAAGCCACATACTCCCAAAGTACTCTTTTGAAATTTGAAATAAAATTGTTAACTTATATAAGCCTTACAGGAAGTTTGAGGACTCAGTGAGATAGTGTATAGACAGCTCCTAGCACAATGGCTGGTAGGTGTGCAATGAGTGATTACTTGCACACTTGACAGAGGTTGTTAAAACAATGAATCACAAATAGAGTTCTATGTGTCTCCAAGGGAAGGGTAGGCTCATTTCTGTAGTTGTTTGATTAGAACTAGACCTTTATTTGAGTTTTCTAAAGTAAAAAATTATGCATGTAATGCCTAAAACATTCTCATTATAAAATATTCAAATGTTAAGTAAAAAGAACAAAATTTGAAAGCACTGTGAACTTTTCCAACTTTACGATTCCTCTCTCCAGAAGTAATCAGTGACAGTGACTAAAATGTACCTGTATAAACCCTTTTCTACGCCTTTACAACAGCACACACACCCACCCACACACACACAGACACATACACTTCATTCTCTTTCTAATAGAAATGAGATCATACTGTATATTCTGCAATTTGCTTAGCAAAACCTTTTTGCATCTTTTTACAATCTCTGGCAAGTTTCTTTACCCCTCTGCCTTAGTTTCTTCATCTCTAAATGGAGATAATAATATAAGCTTATTTTAAAGATTGTATTAGTTAATATTTGTAAACTGCTTGACATAGTGCCTAGTATTTTGCCAGCTCAGAGTATCTCTTGTAGAAATGTTTTCTACTAGGAAAATGTTTATTAGAAAACAGTTTAAAACTAAAAAAAATTCTTTTTCACCGCATATACTGAATTTAGAGTGCTGATTGTAAAAACAATACCCTTTCCCCTCAAGTTAAAATTATGTAAAGAGGCTGTTTGGAAAGTGTGTAGCTCCTTTGTGGACACTTCATGTGATGAATAATGGACCCTAGGGCCCAAGCTTGGAAGCCTTCTTTCCATTTCTGCACCTCAGTTTCTCTTCTGGGAAGCTAGATCTAATACCCTTCAGACAAGATGTGCTGAAGGAACTGGATCACCACTGTCTGCCAGCTCCTAGACAGGGAATGGATGACATCCCAGTGTTGGCCTACGCCCCTGATGAGCATTAGGTCATGACCTTGAATCCAACCTTCTCCCTGATTTGTGGGGGAAGGTAGGAGTGAGGTGAACGAGTTGGCATTTTGCCTCTAGAAGAATTTTGATTAAGGATAAACATATTCCAAGATGCCTTGAAGTTGAAGTCACATGAATGTTAAGTGATTTCTTGGCATCAAAAATCAATCTCTTTTATGTCAGTCCTCAAAAAAAAAAATAAACACTTTTACCTTCTTTGGTACCAGAAATAGCCAGAGAGGCTTCAGCTATTACAGCAAAAGCTTTTAAAATAATTACTTCTAGAATACGATAATATTAATGATTAGCTTTGTGTGAAAATTGAAAAGATAAGTAGTTAAATACTAGGAATAATTAAACCTTGGAAGTGTCACTGTGTAATAAGTTTGCTCTTAAAAAGTATCATTTTTCAATGATTTTGTTCATAAGGAATCATTCGGGACAAATTAAACCCCTCACTAATCCCTTTTCTTTGATTAAGGTGACTTCTGAAAATGATTTTTGATTTTCATACATTAAAATCAGATCCCTCCAAAATAAGATATTTTAAAAAGTTTGCACTCTGGTTTATGGTGTGCTTTCTGTTCTGGGTATTATACATGCACAATCTTATTAACTCTCAAAAGAGCCTTATGGCATAAGCTTATTGTCATCCCATTTTAGAGTTGGAGAAACTGAGGTCAGAAAAAGTTAAGTAATTTGGCAAAAGGACAGAACACAAGAATGGCAGACATAGGATTCAAGGCAAGGTTGGCCTAGTGCTGAGTTTCTCACTGGTTGTTCCATGAGCCAGAGAAGTCTATTATGATGAGACAAATTACTCTACAGGGTCTGGATTTACTGTAGATCAGAGCAACCCTCTGAAGCACCAGAGACATGTGTAGTAGAGTATGTGTGCATATAAATGAAGGATCACTGAAGTGGGAGGAATGGAGATCTGGTAGACCTCATAAAATATAACTCCACTGGAGAAAACTATCTCTCCAAATGATTTCTCTTTGCCTGGGCCTGGATTGGCTTGGTAGCTTCCCCGGGCAGACAGATAGGCAGAAGCAATCACTGTTGGGAACAATTGATTTTGTTATTAAATTAAGGGTAAAGAAAATTCTGCTGAAACTTGTGCTCGGTGGTTCAGAACTGGAACTTTACATCACTGGTTCTGCCTTTATTATTTTTTTTGTACTGTAATTACAATAATAAAACTCAAATTTTCCTTTTCTGTTTTCTTTTTAGGGGTAGTTATTAGGTAAAAATGTAAAGTTCACATTTGCTTTATCTCTCTCTCTCCACACACACACATTAGTTGTAGATATGCAACTTTATCTCTTCAGCATCTCTTTAGCATATATATGTATTATATATATATTTATACATATGATGTGATAAAAATAGGATGAAAATGTCAATTTAAAACAATTTATTACAGTATAAGACACATGGCCATTAATCCCCTCAAAATATTCTCCCTTGCTTCAAACACATTTATTCCATCATTCTTGCTACTTTCTGAAGCAGTACTAGAGGTCTTACTTCGCCTCTTTAGTTGTGCTATCATGGTTGCCTTCATGTACTAAACTGATTCAAAACATTGACCTTTCATAGTTATTTTGAATTTGGGGAAGAGCCAGAAGTTGCGTGGTGGAAGATCTGGTGAATAAGGTGGCTGAGGACACAATAATGTTTTGACGAGGTCACCTTTCTGTTGGATGACAATCAGTAGCAGCACTCTTATAATTATCAATTACAGGAATTTTAATACCGATCACTGGTAGAATACCACTACCCAATATAGAATCCTTTTTTGAAATTTCCCAATTATCCGAATAATGTTCTTTATAGAATTTAAGGAAATTCCATATCCAGGATCCAATCAAGACTCATGCCCTGCAGTTTTTGTCATGTTCCTTGAGCTTCCTTTAATCTGGAGCAGCTCCTCAGTGCTTTGTTGTTGTTGCTCTTCATATAGCTGACATTTTCAAAGTGACATGGCAGAATGTCTTCAGTTTAGATTCCATTGATTATTTCCTCATAAGACTCAGGTGAGTGAATCAAGTGACCTAGTTGATACTTTTTATATTTATGTATTATCTCTATTTATATACAAGTGTAAATATAGCCATATGTTTGTATAGTATAAAAGTCATATAAATACATGATTAGAAAGTTTAAATGGTTTTAAAAAATACAAATAACAAATGAAGTTTCCCTGCTCCTGCCCCTTTTCCCAAGGTGACACCATTAACAGGTGCTTACATTTCTATCCTGAAAAAGCTTGTGCACATATCAGCATATCCATAGCTATGCAATAAACAGCATGGACCCTTGAGCCACTCTGTGTTCAGTGAGGGAAAATTTCCAGCGGGTAATGAATCTTCCAGTTCCTTGATTTGAAGAACATCTCTGCTTGACTGCTTTCTGTTGCTTTTGTGAGAAGCCTTTGTGGGCTGGCATTGAGACAGCAGCCTTTCGATGATTAATACCAACCAAGGTCAACATGCATGCAGCTCCCTGGCACTGGCCTGCCTAATCAAGTATTTCCCTTATGTGGTTGACTGGGAAAAATTTGTGGTTGATTAACTCTGGGAAGCTTTTCACAAGCACAAAATTTAAGGTTTAACTCAAGAATGGGGGCCTGTGCTAAAGACAAGAGTTAGGATGTCCTCCCCATCCCTCAAAACTCAGGCTTTAAGGGGCCAGGAATTTAGCTCAGTGGTTCCACCGTCGGCCTCACAAGCGCCAGGACCTGAATTCGATCTCCGGTAACAAAACAAAACAAAACAAAACAAAACAAAACAAAACAAAACAAAACACAGGCTTTAAAAAATTCACATAACACAAAAAACCTGACAGAAGTAATGTTTAGTTCATTCTCAGTGTTGTGCAACTGTCACTACTATCTAGCTCCAAAATGCTTCCATTCCTCCAAAAGAATGCCCTGTACCCATTAGCAGACACTGATTATTTCTCTCCCATCTCAGTCCTTGTTAACCACTAATCTGCCATCAGTCTCTATGGATTTGCCAGTTTGGACATTTCATGAAATTATGCAATATGTGGCCTTTCGTGGCTTTTTTCACTTAACATAATACTTTCAAGTTTTGTCCCTGTTATTTTATATATCAATGCTTTATACCTTCTATGGTGGAATAATATTCATTATATAACTGCATTTAAAAAATCGCTATAAACCTTAGATTGAAGGGAATCTCATGCATGGGACTTTTCGAGATCTCCAATCTAATAACTGTGTCAGCAATCTCCTTCAATGCAGTTCAGTATGCTAAATGCATTGTTTAAAAATCATCAGGTCAGGCCGGGGATTTAGCTCAGTGGTTCTGGCGCCTTCCGCACAAGCTCAAGGTCCCAAGTTGGATCCCTGGTACCAAAAACAAAAAAACAAACAAAAATCATCAGGTCTCTGCCTACTCACAGCTCTGAAAGGTAAAAGGTAGCATGATTTTGTACCAGGAAAGAGCCTCTGGGTTCTGTGCAGCAGTGATCCGTCTTCTCATGCCACCCACCCTCCTACACAGGCCTCTGGATGATGGCCCCGGGACCTCCACGCTGCTGAAATGACAGATGGAGGAGAATAGCCCCACCTGAGGGCAGCAAGGCCTAGGGCTGCCAGGCTCCAAGTCACCACAGAGAACTGCTTCCCTTAGCTTCTTGTCTGCTTATCACTTGAAAAACCCCAGAAAATTCCTCTTCTTTGAACAAAAGATTTTGAAATTGCTGCTGTCAATAAGGCACAGCCCGCTGCTTACTTCAACCTGAATCTGTTTTGTGTGTGTGTGTTCGTGTCTAGAATCACCTAGACCGGGAGTAGCAAGAAACTATTTAAGAATTCACTTGAGAGCTAATGATGGAAAATTCCAGGATTTAAAAAGAGCAGGGGGAAAAATGCCTGACTTGTTTTTCAGACAGATGAAACATCTTTGCCCTCCCTATAATTAAAGTCTTGAGAAGTACAGTGGGGCAGGGAGTGAAGGAAGTACCGGCCCTGAGTGCAGGAAGAGAATGTCAAATTGCTGATCCCACAGTGCCACCGAGCATTGTTTTAGAGAAAAATGGGATGAGGAATAACTGATTTCCCTTTCCCCCTCCCCAGCTTGTCTCGGGCTTTTCCATAGTTAGCATTCTAAAATTTCAATGAAAAAGGGCAGCGTGCAGGGAGCTGAAGTTAGTAAAGCAACAAAAAGAATGACAAGAAGGGGGCTCAATGGCCTCTTCCTGTATTTTCTGGGAAATCCTGATGTTTCATGGCAATCGCTTCTTATCTTCCCAACAGATTGAGCCTTCCTCACCTACTCCCACTTCTCCTTGTATTTATCCACCCCTTCTCTTTTTTCTCGTTCCTCTCAAACGCCTGACACTTGGATCTCTCCTTGGCTAGGACATTTGCCAGAAGACTGAGCTTTCTTCTTTGTCCAATGGACCTAAACATCACTACGCCCTGGCCGGTGTCTACCAAAGCCTGTGTTCTTTTTTTTGTATCAGGGATCGAACTCAGGACTTTGCACTTGCTAAATTGCTGGCTACCAAGGCCTCTATTACCAGGCCAAGCAGAGCATGAGCAGGAGACTATCTTGCTGATGGCCTAGCTTCAGTGTTGAAGGCCCTGGAACACTATAAACAACCAGCACAGGCTTCCCTATGGCCTGTTTTTGAGGCCCACTTGAGAATTTGGGTGAGGTCACAAGGAACAAGTGTTTGCCCTATCCCAGAGGATATTAGTCACCCAAACTGTGTGTCAGGATTTAAAAATGATTAGACAAGTTCATACATGGGAGTAGCTCTCAGACTGGTGACTCCTTGTTGAAGCTTGAGGTTTAGGAATTCTGATTTGCCTTCTCTAAGCGGTTGCTCCCCTAAAAGAAAAAGGCCAATACAGAAAGATTCTAGGAATTTTTTTTTGGAATGTGATTTTCTTAATGAGGTGTAACAACAGTTAAGGAAAAAGGAAGGAGGACAGGACAAAAAGGAAGGCATGATTAAAATGGGTTTAGATCCTCCATATTATCTCTGACTAACCTGGACCATCTATAGTTGCTGTTTGTACATCAGGAGAGAGTGTGAAAAATGACTGAGAAAGACAAACATGCAGCCGCTGAGAAAGAGGCCGTTCTGAAAAGAAAAGTCATTTTTGTTGTTCTTGAAGGTTTTTCTTTATTAGCACGTGTTTGCAGTACATGCAGTTTACAGTCATTTTGGGGAGTGGGTACATGTACATAATACAGCTTTGATCCATTTTGTTTTTAATCCCCTTCTTTTTTCTTACCTCCCTACCTCCTCCTCTAAATCCCCTTTCCCTATTATCCATTTTTAAAAATTTTTATTTTATTGGTACATTTTAGGTATACAATATAATGCCATTCATCATTGGAAATTCGCACCTTTATGTAGTCTCTCTTGGTTCTTATTTTTCCCCCTTCCCCAGCCCTCCCTTCAACCCCTCCCCACCTCCCAATTTACAAATATTTTGTTTCCTTTTTCCATTTTCTCATATTAATTCCATTCCCTTCTTTCCTTTCCCCTACACCTCCCCTTTCCCCTTCCCCTTTGCCCCTTTTCTTCCTATCTCACATTACCTACTATATCTTTTTTTAAAAAATTAAATTCTTTTATTGGTACATTGTAGGTATACAACACAATTACATTTCTCACTGGAAATTGTACCTTTACATAATGCATCTTGGTTCTTATTCTTTCCCCATTCCTAGCCCTCCCTTCACGCCCTCCATCCTTCCCTATTTACAAAGACTTTATTTCCATTTTTTCCATTTCTCAGCATTTTTCCTTTCCTTTCTTTCCTTTCCCCTGCCCCTCCCACTACCCCTACCCCTTTGGACCTTTTCTTCCTATTTTGCATTTTCGATTATTCATTCTAATCACTGGTACATTTTAGGTATACAATATAATGACATTCATCATTGGAAATTTGCACCTTTACATAGTCTCTCTTGGTTCTTATTTTTCACCCTTGCCCAGTCCTCCCACCAACCCCTCCAGTCCTCCCTGTTTACAAAGATTTTATTCCTATTTTTCCGTTTTCTCATATTAATCCCATTCCCTTCTTTCCTTTCCCCTAGCCCTCCCACTTTCTTCCCCTTTGCCCCTTTTCTTCCTATTTCACGTTACCTATTATACATTTTAGTCCTTATTTACACTTTCAGTTTCTCACATGAGAGAAACTATTTGGTATTTATTCATGTGTGTCCTATTTATTTCACTTAAGAGTATCGCCTCAATGTGCATCCACTTAGCTATAAATGTCTCTAATTTCTCATTTTTTATGGCTGAGTAGCACTCCATTTTATTAAAAAAACACATTTTCTTTATCCAGTCTCCAGTTGATGGGCATTTGGGCTGTTTCCAAGTTTTAGCTATTACAAACTGCACTGCTATGAACATGGGTGCACATATATCAGTGTGGTATGATTCTTTTAATTCTTTGAGGAAGATACTCAGCACTGGAATAGTGGGGTCAAATGGGACTTCCAGTCCTAGTTCTTTGAGGTGTCTCCATACTGATTTCCACAGTGACTGCACCAGTCTACACTCCCACCAGCAGTGGAGCAGGGTTCCTCTTTCCCCACAGCCCCGCCAGCATTTGTTATTGCTTGATTTCATGATAGCAGCCATTCTTTCTGGAGTGAAGTGGAATCTCAGTGTTGTTTTCATTTGCATCTCTCGAATGACCAGTGATGTTGAACATTTTTTCATATATTTATTTGCTATTTCTACTTCTTTGTCTGAGAAATGTCTGTTCATTTCAGACGCCCATTTTTGGATTGGGTCTTTAAATTAGGGAGGTCTGATCTTTTTAAGTTCTTTATAGAGTTGAGATAGTAGACCTTTGTCTGAGGAAGAGCAGGTGAACATTTTTTCCCACATTGTGGGTTGTCTCTTCACACTGCTGGTGGTTTCTCTTGCTGTGCAGAAGCCTTTTAATAAGAAGAGATCCCACTTGTTGATTGTTTGTGCTAGTTCTCGGGCAACTGAGGTTTTGTTCATAAAATCTTTTCCTACACCGATGTCTTCAAGTGTTCTACCTAACCTCTGTTCCAACTGGTTCAGAGTTTCTATTTTAATATTTAGATCTTTAATCCATTTTGATTTTAGTTTAGTGCATGGTGAGAGATACAGGTCTAGTTTTAATCTTTGGCAAGTTGAAGCCCAATTTTTCCAGCACCATTTATTAAAGAGGCTATCTTTCAGGCTATGAGTTTCCTTTTGAATTAAGTGTGTTTCTTGTATGCAGCATATTGTTGGATTTTGCTTCTTGACCCATTCTCCCAGTCTATTTCTTTTGATTGGTGAATTGAGACCATTAACATTGATGGTTATAACTGAAATGTATTGACTTGTCATTGCCATGACTTTTTCTTTTTGTTGGGTTCTCCCCCTTTCCATTTAATTTCTTGTCATGCCAGATGGGTTCATTCTGCTTTGCTTCCTGGGGTTGTGATCCTCAATGTCTGTTCCTAGGATATTGTGTAAAATTCTTTGGAGTGCTGGTTTGGTATTCACGAAGTTCCTAAGGTGCTCTTTGTCATGAAAGTATCTTATTTCTCCATCCATTTTGAAAGATAGTTTTTCAGGGTACATCAATCTGGGTTGGAGGCTGTTTTCTTTTAGGGCTTGGACTATGTCACTCCAAGCTCTTCTTGCCTTGATGGTTTGTGTTGAGAAGTCTGCTGTGATTCTGATGGGCTTTCCTTTGTATGTGATTTGTTTCTTTTCTCTGACTCCTTGGAGAACTTTGTTCTTCTGTTGTGTTTCTGGAATCTTAACAATTATATGCCTATGTGCAGATTTTTTTTGATCAAGGCTATTTGGAGTCCTATATCCCTCACTTATCTGTATGTCAAGCTCTTTTCCCCTGCTTGGAAAGTTTTCTGCCATTATTTCTGTGAAGAGATTTTTTATGTCATCTGCACTCTCTCTTGTTTCTTCATTGACTCCAATCAGTCTTATGTTATTCTTCTTTGCATCATCTAGCAGCTGCTGGATTGATTTCTCATGTTCCCGTATAATTTTGAAGCCATTTTTCTTTTCCTGCCCACTAATTGCAATCTTATCTTCTATATCTGAAATTCTGTCCTCACATTGGCTCATTCTGCTGTGTAGACTTTCAATGGAGTTTTTCATGTCCTGGAAATCTATTTGCATCTGTTTTATGGATTCCATTTGTTTCCTATGTTGGGATTCCATCATGTTCCTGAGCTCCTCTCTAGATTTATTAATCATGTCTTGCACTAGGGGTACAATTTCTCCTGTTATCTGAGAAATTATTTCTGATTTCATTTTTTCCAGATCCCCTTTTGTTGCCAGTTCAGTGGGTCCAGGTGGTTGAGTATCAGAGTGTTCCATCTAATTTCCCTTTGGGGTTGCTGTAGGTGATCTGGAAGTCTGGTTTTGAGACTTCTTTACATGTTTTCTCATTTTGACTGGGGTGGGGGTGCTGTTAGCACCTGCATGGATTACCTCCTCTGAGCTGGGAGAGGTGGGACAGGGGCTGGGAGCAGCGGTAGGGATGGTGACCCAAAAGCCCTTTCCTGTGGGCTGGGAGCAGCGGGAGGGATGGTGGCCTGGAAGCCCCTTCCTCTGGGCCAGGAGTGGCAGGATGGAAGTTGGCTCCAAAGCTCTTTCCTCTGGGCTGGGAGCAGCGGGAGGAATGGTGGCCAGGAACCCCCTTCCTCTGGACCAGGAGCAGTGGGATGGTGGCTCAGAAGCCCCTACCTTTGGGCCGGGAGCAGCAGGACTCAGTACCTTGGTCTGGTGGTCTGGTGACCTCTGTGTCTTTGTAGTGTGGAACCAGGTGGCTGCCTGTCTGCAGTGGGGTGATTTGGCGTCTTCCGTGCAACTCGGGACCTCGGTAGGGTGTGGGCAGACCTGCCTGTCTGCAGCGGGGTGATTCGGCGTCTTCTGCGTGACTCAGGACCTCGGTAGGGCATGCACAGACCTGCCTGTCTGCAGCCTATCTACTATATCTTTTAGTCCTTATTTACACTTTTAGTTTCTCACACTAGAGAAACTATTCGGTATTTACACGTGTGTCCTATTTATTTCACTGAAGAGTGTTGGCCTCAATATGCATCCATTTAGCTATAAATGCCTCTAATTTCTCATTTTTTATGGCTGAGTAGTACTCCATTTTATTTAAAAAAACATTTAATATCCAGTCTCCAGTTGATGGGCATTTGGGCTCTTTCCAAGTTTTAGCTATTACAAATTGTGCTGCTATGAACATGGGTGCACATATATCACTGTGGTATGATTCTTTTAATTCTTTGGGGAAGATACCCAGCAGAGGAATAGCTGGGTCAAATGGGACTTTCAGTCCTAGTGCTTTGAGGTATCTCCATACTGATTATCCACAGTAGTTGCACCAGTCTACACTCCCAACAGCAGTGGAGCAGTGTTCCTCTTTCCCAACGGCCCTGGCAGGATTTGTCATTGGTTGATTTAATGATAGCAGCCATTCTTTCTGGGGTGAGGTGGAATCTCAGCGTTGTTTTCATTTGCATCTTTGAATGACCAGTGATGTTGAACATTTTTTCATATGTTTATTTGCTATTTCTACTTCTTTGTCTGAGAAATGTCTGTTCATTTCAGATGCCCATTTTTGGATTGGGTCTTTAAATTTGGGAGGTCTGATTTTTTTAAGTTCTTTATAGATTCTAGATAGGAGACCTTTCTCTGAAGAACAGCAGGTGAAAGTTTTTTCCAAAATTGTGAGTTGTCTCCTCACTCTGTTGGTAGTTTCTCTTGCTGTGCAGAAGCTTTTTAGTAAGAAGAGATCCCACTTGTTAATTGTTTGTGCTAGTTCCCAGGCAACTGAGGTTTTGTTAATAACTATTTTCCTACACCAATGTCTTCAAGAGTTCTACCTAACTTCTGTTCCAACCAGTTCAGCATTTCTATTTTAGTATTTAGATCTTTAATCCATTTTGATTTTAGTTTAGTGCATGGTGAGAGATATAAGTCTAGTTTTAATCTTTGGCAAGTTGAAACCCAATTTTTCCAGCACCATTTATTAAAGAGGCTATCTTTCCTCCGGTGAGGGTGTTTGACACCTTTGTCAAAGATGAGATGGCTGAGTGTGTCCGGCGTTGTTTCTGTATCTTCTAATCTGTTCCACTGGTCCTCAGGTCTGTTTTATTGCCAGCACCATGCTGTTTGTATCACAGTAGCTTTGTAGTATAGTTTCAAGTTGGGGATTGTGATACCCCATCATGTCTCTGTTACCTAGAATTGCTTTTGCTATTCTGGGTCTCTTCTTGTTCCAAATGAATTTTTGGATTGTTTTCTCAAGGTCTATGAAGTATGCTGGTGGTATCTCAATTGGAATTGCATGGAATCTATAGAGCAGTTTTGGAAGTATGGCCATTTTCACTATGTTGATCCTTCCTACCCAGGAGCAGGGGATGTCTTTCCATTTTCTGATATCCTCTTCAATCTCTCTTTTCAGAGTGCTATAGTTTTCAGAGAAGAGGTCTTTGATTTCTTTCTTTAGGTTGATTCCTAGGTATTTCAGTGTTTTGGATGCTATTGTGAAAGGAATTGTTTGCCCTATTTCTCTCTCAGTGAGTCTGTTGTTTGTGTGGAGGAAAGCTATTGATTTTTGTGTGTTGACCTTGTATCCAGCTAGTTTACTGAATTTGGCTATTAAGCCTAGAAGACTTTTGGTGGAGCTCTTGGGGTCTTCTATATAGAGTATCATGTCATCTGCAAATAATGACAATTTGACTTCTTCCTTTCCTATCTTTATTCCTTTTATTTCTTTCTCTTGTCTAATTGCTGTGGCTAATGTTTCTAAGATTATATTGAACAAGAGTGGTGGTAGTGGACATCCTTGTCTTGTTCCTGATTTTAGTGTGAAGAATTTCAGTTTTTGACCATTTAGTATGATGTTGGCTGTTGTTTTTCATAGATGGCTTTTATCAGATTGAGGTAGAGACTATGTATTCCATTTGTTGTAGGGTTTTTATCATAAATGAGTGTTGGATTTTGTCAAATGCTTTTTCTGCATCTATGGAGATGATCATATGTTTTTTGTCCTTGGCTCTGTTGATAAAGTGTATTACATTGATTGATTTGCATATGTTGAACCATCCCTGCATCCCTGGGATGAATCCCACTTGGTCAGGGTGTATAATCTTCTTAATCTTTTGTATTCTATTTGCCAGTATCTTATTAAGGATTTTTGCATCTATGTTCATTAGTGAGATTGGCCTATAGTTCTCCTTTTCAGTTGGGTCTTTCTCTGCTTTGGGGATCAAGGTGATGCTTGTTTCTAGGACTGAATTTGGGAGTATTGCTTCACTTTTAATTTCATTGATGAGTTTAAAGAGTAGTGGCAGTAGTTCCTCTCTAAATGTCTTGTAGAATTTGGCAGTGAAGCCATTAGGACCTGAGCTTTTCTTAGTTGGTAAGTTTTTAAATTACATTTTCAATTTCATTGATTGATATTGGGTTGTTTAGAATTTTTAGGTCTTCTTCATTCAACTTTGCTGATTCATACATATCTAGAAATCTATCTATTTCTCCTGTGTTTTCCATCTTATTGGCGTGCAGGTTCTCAAAGTAGGCACTGATGATCTTCTGGATTTCTTCTGGGTCCCTTGTAATTTTATCCTTTTCATTCCTAATTGCATGGATTTGGGCCTTTTCTTTCCTTTTTCTGATATGGTTGGCTAAGTGTTTGTCAATTTTGTTTATTCTTTCGAAGAACCAACTCTTGGCTTCATTGATTTTTTGTATCATTCTCTTAGTCTTTATTGCTTTGATTTCTGCTCTGATCTTTATAATTTCCTCCCTTGTATGAGCTTTTGTTTTTTCCTGCTCTTCTTTTTCTAGAAGCTTCAAGTTCAGCATCAGGTTGTTTAATTGGGCTCACTCTGTTTTCCTAATATGAGTATTCACTGCTATGAATTTCCCTTGTAAGACTGCTTTCATTGTGTCCCATAGATTCCAATATGTTTTATTGGCATTGTCATTTGTTTTTTTGGGTTTTTTTGGAACCGGGGACTTGGGTCCTTGTGCTTGCGCAGCAGGTGGTGATACCACTGAACTAAATTCCCGGCCCTGACATTGTCATTTAATTGAAGGAACTGTCTGATTTCTTCTTTAATTTCCTCTGTGACCCATTGATTATTCAGAAGTGTGTTGTTCAATTTCCACATGTTTATGAAATTCATGGGGTTTCTTTTGCTATTGATTTCCAATTTCATCGGACTATGGTTTGATAATATACAGGGGATAACTTCAATTCCTTTGCACTTACTTAAACATGTTCTATGAGTGAGTATGTGGTCTATTTTGGAGAATGACCCATGTGTAGCTGAAAAGTATGTATATTCTGATTTTGGGGGGTGGAACACTCTGTAAATATCTGTTAAGTTCATTTGTTCAAGAGTTTGATTGGGTTCTAGTATTTTGTTGCTTATTTTTTGTCTAGCTGATCTATCTCTTTGTGACAATGGGGTATTGAGGTCCCCCACTACTATTGTATTAGTGCTTATATAATTTTTCACGTCTGTTAGTATTTGTTTGATATAGTAGTGTCCTCTAGTGTTTGGTGCATAGATATTCATGGTTGTCATCACTTTCTCTTGGATTGTTCCCCTTTCAAGGATGTAATGTCCTTCTTTGTCTCTCTTAACCAGTGTTGGCTTGAAATGCACTTGATCTGCAAAGAAGATAGCTACTCCTGCTTTTTTTGGGGTTCCTGTTTCATGAAGTATTGTTTTCTGCCCTTTAACTTTCAGTCTATGTGTTTCTTTTTGAATTAAGTGTTTTTCCTTTATGCAGCATATTGTTGGATCTTGCTTCTTGACCCATTCTGCCAGTCTATTTCTTTTGATTGGTGAGTTGAGACCATTAACATTGATGGTTATAACTGATGCATATTGACTTATCATTGCCATGACTTTTTCTTTTTGTTGAATTCTCCCCCTTTGCATGTAATTTCTTGTTGTGCCCAATGGATTCATTTTGCTGGGCTTCCTGGGGTTGTGATCCTCATTGTCTTTTCCTAGAATATTGCCTAAAATGTTTTGGAGTGCTGGTTTGGTATTCATGAAGTTCCTAAGGTTCTCTTTGTCATGAAAGTATCTTATTTCTCCATCAAATTTTTTTTTGTTACCAGGAATCAAACTCTGGTCCTTGTGCTTGTGAGGCAAGTGGCAGAACCACTGAGCTAAATCCCCGGCCCTCTCTATCAATTTTGAAAGATAGTTTTTCAGGGTACTTCAATCGGGGTTGGAGGCTGTTTTCCTTTAGGGGTTGGTATATGTCACTCCAAGCTCTTCTTGCCTTGAGGTTTTGCATTGAGAAGTCTGCTGTGATTCTGATGGGCTTTCCTTTGTATATGATTTGTTTCTAATTTCTAACTCTTTGTAAAATTTTGTTCTTCTGTTGGGTTTCTCGAATCCTTTTTTTTTTTAGGTACTGGGGGTCGAACTCAGGACCTTGTGCTTGTGAGGCAGGCAGTGGAACCACTGAGCTAAATCCCAGGCTCAAGTTTCTGGAATCTTAACAATTATATGCCTATGTGTAGATTTTTTTTTGATCAAGGCTAGTTGGAGTCCTATATGACTCACTTATTTGTATGTGAAGTTCTTTCCCCCTGCTTGGGAAGTTTTCTGCCATTACTTCTGTGAACAGGTTTTTAATGTCATCTGCACTCTCTCCTGTTTCTTTGTTGACTCTGATCAGTCTTATGTTATTCTTCTTTGCATCATCTAGCAGCTCCTGGATTGATTTCTCGTGGTCCCGTATAATTTTAAAGCAATTTTTCTTTTCCTGGTCACTAATTGCAATTTTATCTCTATATCTGAAATTCTGTTCTCACATTGACTCATTCTGCTGCGTAGACTTTCAGTGGAGTTTTTAATCTCCTGGAAATCTGTTTGCATCTGTTTTATGGATTCTATTTATTTCCTATGTTGGGATTCCATCATGTTCCTGAGGTCCTCTCTAGATTTATTAATCATGTCTTGCACTATGGGCACAATCTCTATTGTCATCTGAGAAATTATTTCTGATTTCATTTTTTTCCAGATCGTCTTTTATTGCCAGTTCAGGGAGTCCAGGTGGTTGAGTCTCAGAGTGTTCCACCTTGTTTCCCTTTAAGGTTTCTTTAGGTGATCTGGAAGTCTGGTTTTAAGGCTTGTTTACATGTCTTCTCATTTTGATGGCGGGGGGGTGCTGCTGGCCCCTGAGAGGCTCACCTCCCCTGTGCTGGGAGTGGTGGTATGTTGGCCCAGAATCCTTGTGCTCTGTGCTGGGAAGGGTGGTACCAAGAAAAGTCATTTTTTTTAGAAAAGTAGGAAAAAAGCTTATATCTTCCAAAGTTAGCATTGAGAGATGATTTTGCTTATTTTTTTTCCCATGAAGTTTATTGGTACATTTTAGGTATAAAATAGTTACATTCAGCATTGGGATCTTGTACCTTTACATGAGTATCTTGGTTCTTATTTTTATCCCCTTCCCTTCCCCTCCCTTCACCCCCTCCACCCTTCCCTATTTGCAAAGACCTTGTTTCCATTTTTTTTCCTCTTCTCATATGTTTTCCTTTCCCTTTTTTCCCTTCCCCTACCCCACCCACTACCCCTGCTCTTTTAGGCCTTTTCTTCCTGTTACACAATATCAGTTATACATTTTTAAAATTACAATATTAAGATCTAGGAGACATTACCACAGATTTTACAGAATTTAAAAGGATATAGAAAGCATATTACAAAAATCTTTTTTGAAATAAATTTGACAACTTCTAAGAAGTACCTTGGAAGACAAATTAATGAAACTAACTCTGGAGGAAATATAAAATTTGAATAGCACCTATTAAAGAAAGTATATTCCTAGCTTGAAAACCTACCTATATGACAGCAGCAGGCTCATAAACATTTTAACTGATAAATTATATTAAACAATTAAAGCAGAAAAAAGAAGGAACACTTCTCCCCTCATTTTAGGAACTCAACATTGTGCTAATCCTAAAACTGGATAAAGATAACAGAAGAAAAAAGTATGAACATAGATAGAAATTTGTTTAACAAAACAAACTATTGGAAATCAGATCTGGCAGGATGTAGAAAGTGGTTTTATTATAGGGATGGCAGTGTTGGTTCAGCATTGGATGATCCACCCCCAAAAGTCATCATTTTAACAGAGGAAAGGAGAAAGCCATATGATCCTGTCACTAGTTGGAGAAAGAGTATTGGACTAAATTCTACAGCTGTTCGTGGTAAAAGCTATCAGGAGCCTAGAAGTAGAACAGAAACTTCTCAACAGATTAAAGACATGTACTCCATACTTCCAGCGAGAATGCCTTATATGAATGGGGAAGATACAATGCTTTCTCCTTAAGGTGGGGAACAAGGGCAGATATGCCTACTCTTCATCTGTCCATTAAACTTCGAAACCTAGTCCCCACCAAAATAGTCTGACAATAAAATGACACAACTAGGATAGGATTGGCATGGCAGAAGCAAAATCTTTATATGTAGATGAAATGATCATCTACAGAGAAAATACTAAGAAATCTCTAGGAGCCCCTAGAACTTGTACTTGAATTTAGCAGGATTAGAAAACACAAGGTATATAAAAAAATTCAGGTCTGTGTATACTTTCTATAAATGAAGAACTGGATATTGAAATTTAAAAGTTATGTAGGAGTACAAAGGACTCAGAAAAGCCAAAAACAAAATCAAAAACAGTGTTGGAAGACGTTTAGCACCCAATTTTAAGACTTCTAAAAGCTACAGTAATCAAGGTAGTGTTGGTGTAAGGAAAGACATATAGATCATTTGAATAAAACAGAGATTCTAGAAATAGAACCACACATATATGGTCCACTGAGTTTTGAAAGATTATTTAACATTAGCATTTTATAGAATATAAACTCGATTCAAGAGCCGAGGAAGAGATAGTGTTTTCAGCAAATGGCACTAGAACACCTGGTATCTGTATATAAAAAATTAACCTCAACCCTTTTTTTCCATACATGAAAATAACTTGAAGGGGTCTATGAACCTAAATAAGAAAGCCCAAAAGTATAAAACTTTAAGAAGAAATTATAAGGGAAAATATTTATGAATTCAGGGTAGGCAAGAACTACCTAGGATACAAAAACTATGATGTATAAAAGAAAAAACTTGATAAATGAGATTCCATCAAAATTTAGAACTTTAAATGACATCATTAAAATGAAAAGTAGTCCTTAAACAGACCATATTTACAATACATATAACCTATGAGCAGAATATATAAAGAATTCTTAGAGCTCATTAATAGACAACCCAATTAAAATGTAGACATAAGAAGATGATAAATAGCCAGTATAGCACAAGGAATGGTGTGCAACTCTAGAATCAGAAAAATACTAATCAGTACAATAATAAGATTGAATTATACACTCATTAGAGAGATGAAGTTAAAAGTTTTAAAAGCCTTGTCATGACTTTTTCTTTTTGTTGGATTCTCCCCCTTTGCATTTAATTTGTCTCACCCAATGGATTCATTCTGCTGGGTTTCCAGGGGTTGTGATCCTCATTGTCTTTTCCTAGGGTATTGTCTAAAATTTTTTGGAGTGCCGGTTTGGTATTCATGAAGTTCCTGAGGTGCTCTTTGTCATGAAAGTATCTTATTTCTCCATCAAATTTGAAAGATAGTTTTGCAGGGTACATCAGTCTGGGTTGGAGGCTGTTTTCCTTTAGGGCTTGAAATACATCACTCCAAGCTCTTCTTGCCTTGAGGGTTTGCATTGAGAAGTCTGCTGTGATTCTGATGGGCTTTCCTTTGTATGTGATTTGTTTCTTTTCTCTGACTGCTTGTAGAATTTTGTTCTTCTGTTGGATTTCTGGAATCCTAACTATTATATGCCTATGTGTAGATTTTTTTGGATTAGGGCTAGCTGGAGTCCTATATGCCTCACTTATCTGTATGCCAAGTTCTTTTCCCCTCCTTGGGAAGTTTTCTGCCATCACTTCTGTGAACAGTTTTTTTATGTCATCTGCACTCTCTCCTCTTTCTTCATTGACTCCAATCAGTCTTATGTTATTCTTCTTTGCATGGTCTAGCAGCTGCTGGATTGATTTCTTGTGTTCCCTTACAATTTTAAAGCAGTTTTTCTTTTCCTGCTCACTAATTGCAATCTTATCTTCTATATGTGAAATTCTGTCCTCACATTGGTGCATTCTGGTGCGCAGACTTTCCATGGAGTTTTTAATGTCCTGGAAATCTGTTTGTATCTGTTTTATGGATTCCATTTGTTTCCTATGTTGGGATTCCATCATGTTCCTCAGATCCTCTATTTTTTTATCTGTGTCCTCTCTAGATTTATTAATCATGTCTTGCACCATGAGCAAAATCTTTGCTGTTATCTGAGTAATTATTTCTGATTTCATTTTTCCCAGATCCTCTTTTGTTGCCAGTTCAGAGAGTCCAGGTGGTTGAGTATCTGATTGTTCCATTTCGTTTCCCTTTGGGGTTGCTGTAGGTGATCCAGAAGTCTCTTTTTGAGACTTGTTTATGTGTCTTCTCATTTCCACGGGAGGGGGTGCTTCTGGTGTCACCTTTTCTGCCCTAGGAGCTTCGGATGGCAGCAGGGGAGCTTCCTTCCGGGTGCTGGGCCCGGCTCAGCTTCTTTGCCCTAGGAGCCTGGGATGGAGGCAGGGAGCTTCCTTCTGGGAGCTGGGACCGGCTGAGCTTCTCTGCCCTAGGAGCCTGGGATGGAGGCAGGGAGCTTCCTTCTGGGTTTTGGGCTGGATTTTGCTCCTTAATCCATTCTGTCTGGGTCCTTTTATCAAGGACTCATGGTGCAGGGCAGGGAGTGACGCTGGGGAAAACATGATACCAGGTCGGAATCGCAGGAATGGAGCTGGATCCGGGGAGCCTGAGACTGAAGTCTCTGCAGAAGAGCAGCTCCGGAGCAACTCTGATTTTGCTTATTGATCCTGACCTTGCCGCGAATTTTCCCCTTCCTTGGGAGTTGTACTATGTTTGACAGAAGCCGCTAGCCACATATAGCCACTGACACCTGAACTGAGATGTGTTGTAAGAAATACGCTCTGCATTTCAAAAAGACAACGTGGAAAAAAGAGTGTAACTGTTTCTTCAATAAATTTTTCATGTGGATATGTCAAGGTAATAAAATTTAGACATACTGGGTTATATAAAATATATTAAGATTAATTTGACCATTTGCTTATTTTAAGGTGTGGCTACTAGAAATTTTTAAAAATTTTTATGTGGCTTATAATTGTGGCTGACATATTTTTATTTGACAACATTGCCTTAGAGTCCTCTGCTAACAATCACTGCCATATTCATTTTAAGGGGAATGCTTTTCCTCGGTTTGCACTGGCCCAAGCATAGCACAGCTACAGGGTCAGAGAAAGAGTCAGTGTGCAGAAGGTCAAGGCCACAGCACCAGAGCAGAATCACAAAAGATCCTGTTGATGAAAACAGGGTGTGTTTTGTTTTGTTTGTTTGTTTGTTTTTTGGTACCCGGGATTGAACTCAGGACCTTGTTCTTGCAAGGCAGGCGACGGAACCACTGAGGTAATTCCCTGGCCTGAAAACAGGGTTTTAAACCCATCTTTTTGGATTTGCTTTGGTGCAACCTGCACAGCATAGGTTCTGAAGCCAAGGAGAGTGCTGGGAGATGAAAAAAGATGACAAAGACCACAATTACTCTTAGCTGGGACCTGGTGGGACCATAGCCTGATGAGCTAATGGTCACCTGGAGCACCATGCGCACTTTATTTATTGTGGAAGGGAAACAGGAAGAGAAGACGGGGCAAATAGTGCTATTTGCCCTATGTGGCCTAGGCAGAAGTAGAGTGATTGTTTCATGATGGGGCATGCAGAAGGGAACAGGGAAGGATACAATGTAACTGTCTCCCAGGGCTTTGCCATCCAGGGTCTACAATATGAGTCAAAAAGTCTGTTTGACTCTCTAATCTATGGAGGAGAAAGGGAGTAGGGAGGAGAAAGGGAGCAGGGAAGAGATGAAGGGCTAACTTTAGGCTTGGCCCGCGGCATTGCTTGATTAAGACCAAGTTCCCCTAACCTGCAGGATTCTAATAATAGTAAAGTATCTACTGGTAGTATTGGGTTCATTTGTTTAAAACACTTTTAACAGTCCCCAGACTAAGCACTTTATAAACATTCACTATTATTTATACTTTGCTTGTTGAAAATAGATCTCGTTACAGAAAAGGGTTCCTCTGACACAGATAATATGTTTTGACCTCTTGTTATTACTATTAATTTTTTTTGGTATCTCTTGCATGCTAAGCATGTGCTCTACCATTAAGCTACATCTCCCTTTGTCCTATTTTTAATGTGGGGCACATTGGTCCTGCTTTCCCTGTTTAACCTGCCACTGATTGGGCTGGCCCTATTTGGCACTTGAGTCAGTGGTGGAGTATCGATCCTCTTTCTAGAGTAAGGTTTGGACATAGTCTGTAGTTCCCCATACTACCTTCTGTATGGCCTGGGGTTTAATTCTAGGGCATCTAAGTAAGTGTTTGCAGTAGTGTCCTGTATTACTTCCCCATGTTCTGACTGGGATGCCTGTCCTTCTCGCCCTGGACATCTTGGTCATGGTGCATGTCATACTTTAGATTCCCTTTGGGTGTAAAGCACCCCCCACCAATTATAGAGCACCTGCTCAATAAAAGTGGCCACATTTAAAGGCAATTACATAAAAATGCTGGAGAAATTTGTTTTTTAGCCAGCAAAATAGGTAATCTCAGTTGTTTAGCCATTGTTAATATTTTGATCAGTGGCTCTGAGTGAGGGGACCACTTCACAGGGATCTGGGAGCATTTTCAAAAGATGTATTCTATGAAAGTCTTATTTTGGGGATCTGAGGTACTGCCCTGATGTTTATATTCTTTTTTTTGTTTTGGTTCCGGGGATCGAATTCGGGACCTTGTGCTTGCGAAGCAGGCACCAGAACCACTGAGCTAAATACCCGGCCCTGGAGTTTATGTTTTAAAAAGCTGCCAAGGTACCATAGGTGAATATATTTGATTGAAAATCATGAGCTAGACAGTAATAGAAATACGTCTTTTTCTATTATCATTATAGGTGTTAATTTATTTGCTGTCAAGATTAGATGGCTGATATCTTAGTTTAACTTCACAACATATCCATTTGTAGACTACACATACATATGTATAAAATGTTCATGTATGAGCACATATATAATTTTACATTTTCAATAATTAGCACAGTGGCTGGCACGTAGTGAGATGTAGATAAACAACTATTGAGTTAATAATTATCTTAGTCCATTTGAGCAGCTCTAACAAAATACCAGAGCCTGGGAAATTTATAAGGATCAGAAATATATTTCTTACAGTCCTGGAGGGTGGAAAATCCAAGATCAAGGCACCAGCAAGTTGTTATTCCAGGAAGGCTGCTTTCAAGATGGCACCTTGTTCCTACAGTCTCTCCAGTATTCTCCAGGTTTCTCATAAGGCACAGATCCATTCTCCAGGGCCCCATGGCTTAGTCACTTCCCCAAAGGCCTCACCTCTTAGTACCACTACAGTGGGGATTAAGTTTCAACACAGGAAGTGGGGGGAGGTGTGTGTAGGGGGAAAGTCACACCATAGGGATGATTATGCATATTGAATATGTATTTGCAGAGCAAATATCTTTAGAATGTTTTATGAGATGTTTTTTAAGGTATCTTTAAAATACCTTTAAAAAGGTATTGAGCTGCAAAGGCTCTGCTTTCAATCCCCAGTACTGCAAAAAAAGTACTGAGCATGGTAGCTATATAATAATATAATGTATATTTCAAAATTGCTAAAAGGGCAGATTGTAAATGTTTGCACCACCCATATACAAAGAATATGCTAAATATGTAAGATGATGGATACGCTAATTAGCTCGATTTAATCATTTTACCGTGTGTATATATACAAAACATTGCATGGAACCCTGTAAATATATACAATTACTATTTGTGAATGAAAAATATTATTAATGAGAAAAAAAATTTTAAATGTATTGAAGGTTTCCACCAAATTTCCTGTATTTTAAACTAATGTGCAATCTGCTTCTGAAGAGCCTGGCAGGCAGCCCTGTGAGGAGGCTCCTCGCAGCCCTGGGAGGGATGGTTCGTGTGTTCTCAAACGTGTAGGAGCGGTGCAGCTCCTCTCTGCTGCAGTTCGTTGCTGCTTCCTGTGCTGTCTTCAGCCCCTTGCCGCCCACCATGGGTATTGTTTAGGGTAGTGAAGTTCCAAAAAGCCAGGCTGATGGCAAGTCTGCCGGTGGGAGGCCGGTCTGTGAGCCCCAGGGTTGATTCGCACAGGTCACGCTGACCCTGTTGGGCCTGCACTGCCAGTCCCAGCTGCAGCGTCGCCTTCTTGACCTGGGAATCTCCAGCCCAGGGTGTTCTTTGGTGTTTGTGTCTGATGTTTCCACAGGAGGCAACACTACAGCTCCAACTAGCCTTCTATTTCTTAGATTTTTAGGGTTACAAAAAGAAAAAAAGAAAAAATCTAAGAAATAGAAGGCTAGTTGGAGCTCTACTGAGCTAAATGCCCGGCCCTAATTTTTAGATTTTTAAAAGAAAAAACAACCTAGAAACCTATCTAAGAACAATTCAACTGATGCAGAATTGCAAAAAGGACTGAAAAATATCATTTATGGGGTAGAGCCTGTGTCCAAAGTGGTTCTTTCAAAGGCCTTGTGGGAAATCCACGCCCACGTGCTTGATGAGTTTCATCTTTTCACCCTCAGAGACAGTGACTTTAATTTGTTTTCAACTTCACAAGAATTTGTTTAGCAGCATTCCACTTTCACCGCCCCCTTGCCAGAGAAGAAGGACCATATTCTCAAATTGTCAGTCCCTTTCACTCTTCGATAAACATCCTATAGTCGCCTTCTCCTCCCCCGCTCAGGCATGCCCTGGTCCCTACTCCAACCCGGCATGAGTCTTTTTTTTTTTTTTTTTTGGTACCAGGGAGCGAACTCAGGGCTCTGTGATCGCGAGGCAGACAGCTGCACCACTGAGCTAAATCTCCGGCCTCCGCCTCGGCATGAGTCTTTGTATCTGCTGAGAAAGGAGGAAGGAGCTCGAGCTAGTTAGAGAGGGAGGTCAGCGGAGGCAAAGATGCTGAGGAACTGGGATGGGCTGGACCGTTTTCATAAGTGACTTTGCATGACCTTGACTGCACCTTGCCCCACGGATCCCCCCACCACAGCTTCACTGCGGGTGACCACAGGTTTACTGGGTTCCTGCTGTGCATCAGGCGCTGTGCTGGCTGCTGGGGATACCCGGTGAGTGAGAGTCCTGCTTATATACAGCTCATAGAGCAGTAGGCTCCAAACGTCAGTCTCCCTTTAGAAAAAACTGAGCTTCCCCATCTGTTTTTATTTAGAAATTATATAATACACAGCTGTGTTACTTTAAATAAAATGATGAATGTATATTATAAAATGAACATGTAAAATAAATTCACGCAGAGTAGGTAAATGTATAGAGAATTGCAGAACTTCGAGGGTGCAGGTGGCCACTATGGAGACCACAGATGGGATTATGACTGTGATCTGCTGTCAGATTTCCTGATTTCAAATCTTGGCTCCTGTGCGTACTTTTTCATATGACCTAGGACTTACTAATTCCTCTGAGCCTCGGTTTCTCCGCCTGGAAAATAGGTTTATGATAATACTTTCTTCAAGGTTGTAGTGAAGGTCAAGTGCAATAATCCATAGAAAGTGCTTGGATGTTTTCCTACTGTTTGGAAAGAACTCAGTAAATATTAGTTGGGCCAAGGATTTAGCTCAGTGGTGCCGATGCCTGCCTTGCAAGCACAAGATCCTGAGTTCCATCCTCAGTACCATAAATAAATAAATAAATATTAGTTGTTAAAATTATAATTATTACAGTCTCTTTGAAGATAAAAACATTGAACAGCAATTAATATTTAATGGTAATTGTGATAAGTGTCCCGTGGAGCAGTTAGGGTGCTTGGAGGACATACACAAAGGATGCTTCATCTTGTTAGTTTTGAGCTATGTTGTGTTCAGAGGGAACCAGAGTCAGGGCAGGGACAGAGCATTCCAGCTGAGGACACAGCACATGTGAGGGCCTGAGGCAGGAAAGAATTTAGCTACCTGGAGGGGATGGACCAAGGCCCAGTGAAAAGAGGAGAACCTTGCCAGCTACAAGGATATAGGGCCCTGGATCTGCCAAGGACCTTAGTTACAAACAATAGAACCCACTTATTATAGTTAAAGCAAACAGAGGACTTTATTAAAGGACATTAAGACACTCTCAAAACCTCCAGGAGGGCCAGAGAGTCAGGCTGGGAGGCCAGGAGGCCAGAACAAGTCTCAACACAACTGTACCCTGGGAGAGAGTTGGCAAAAGGCCTCTGTGGCTGCCTGGAATCTAGATCCCCCAGCACAGCTTTGTGCTATTGCTCCCAAGAGCCAATACCACTGTTTCTAGGAAGTGCATCCTCACAGTGGGCTTCTTCTTCATGGGCTTACTACTAAATGAAGCCAGGTATACTAATGTGATCTGCAGAGCTTTGGTGATGGGGGCGGTCTGCAAGGGAAGCAGGAATGTCTACTATGATAGAAAAGATAAATACTTCTAAGGTGGGTATTCCACAAATATGAGAGTGGTATCAAGAATTCTGGGCTTACATACTCTCACATCATGAGACGATCTGCTGTAGCCAGTAGTATTAAAGATGGGCTGGGAGATTCAATTATCTTTGCAGAAATGAAAGAGTAAAAACAAGCTCTGTATAACCAAATCCCAAACCCAACCATATGGGAAATGACAAAACGCTACCTTCTGCAGTAGGTACCCTTTCAGTGGGTGGCAATGAAGGAAGCCAATGCTGTGAGTTTGTGTGTATGTGCAACTAATGCTGAAGAAACATTCCTCTTAAAGGCCAAGTCATTCCTCCTTCCTGCTTCTCTCAAGCCAAGGGCAGATCTTTTCTCTCAAAGTCAAAACCTGGACAGGCTGGACTCAGGTGCTAACATTAGTTCTGTGGTGGTGGTGGTGGGATCAAGGATGGAAAGGACCTGAAGGGACAGAAATATGGGATGAAAGCCTTTTGGTGACTCAGGGGACGATGGGTCAAGGAAGCATGATGAAGATTGAACACAGAAGCTACTTTGTTAAGAAAAAACCTGCTTTTTCAAAAAGTAACTCCTAACGATGTCATAATTTCTGTTGATTCAGGAAGCTGGTTGATTTGGCAATGCTTTTTTTTTGTATTAACAGAAATGAATTACTGCTTTAGTTCAAGTAATAAATAATGCACTTCCAAACATAGAACAAAACATATTTAATAGATAGCTGCAGAATAGAAGGTCAAAATGAAACTGGGGTAAGATAGTTTTTATGCAGCTCAATATTTTCTCTTTTAGTAGTTTGACTCAGGGCCAAAAATAGAATTCTCACTCAATTGTGTTTTTCAAAATAAAATGATCTTGTATTTTAAGAATGAAAGCCTGATGAGTCCCTTAGTATTATTTAAATAATTTAGGCTACTTTAAGGAAGTAAATCTTCAGTGATTATTTTGATGTTTTTATAAAGAACCAAATTCTTAACTGATTACCTAACAAATCAAAAACACTACAAACCAGATAATGTAACAAAGCTTTTAAAAAAAAATCTGATATAATTTGGCTATGTTTATGATGACAGCATGACAGCATCCCTCTAAGACTTCTTTGGTTTTTTTTTTTCTTTTGGTACCAGGGATCGAACTTGGGACCTTGTGCTTGTGAGGGGACACCAGAACCACTGAGCTAAATCCCCGGCCCCCTCTGAGACTTCTTTCAGTGCTTTTGTTCTAAAATAATGGTTCTTAACCTTCTGAGAGGCTCATAGATCCCTTTAGTATCTGACTTAAAAAAATGCTGTCTCATTTTACCTTTTTTTCATTAATTTTATTGGTACATTAGGTATACAATATACTGACATTCATCATTAGGAGTTTGTACCCTTACATGGTATATCTTGGTTCTTTTTTTCTCCCCCCATTCCCCTGCCCTCCATCCCTCCCTATTTACAAAGATTTTGTTTCTATTTTTTTCCTTTTCTCATATTTATTCCATTCCCTTCTTTCCTTTCTCCTAGCCTTCCCACTTTCCCTTCCCCTCTAGAACTTTTCTTCCTATTTCACATTATCTATTATACCTTTTAGTCCTTACACTTTCAGTTTCTCACGCTGGAGAACCTATTCGGTATTTACACGTGTTTACATATTTATTTGTAATACGTGTGTTTTACACATTTATTTCACTGAAGAGTATGGCCTCAATGTGCATCCATTTAGCTATAAATGTCTCTAGTTTCTCATTCTTTATGGTTGTGTAGTACTCCATTTTATAAAAACCCTACATTTTCTTTATCCAGTCTCCAGTTGATGGGCATTTGGGCTGTTTCTATGTTTCTATGTTTTAGCTATTATAAACGTGCTGCTATGAAAATGGGTGCACATATATCACTGTGGTATGATTCCTTTAATTCTTTTGGGAAGATACCCAACAGGGGAATAGCTGGGTCAAATGGGACCTCTAATCCTAGTTGTTGTTGTTTTTTTGTATCGGAGATCGAACTCAGGGCCTTGTGCTTGCAAGGCAGGTGGTGGAACCACTGAGCTAAATCCCTGGCCCTCTAATCCTAATTTGTTTTTTTTTATACCGGAGATCGAACTCGTGACCTTGCGCTTTCGAGGCAGGTGGCAGTACTACTGAGCTAAATCCCCGGCTAATCCTAGTTTTTTGAGGTATCTTCATACTGATTTCCACATTGGTTGTACCAGTTTACACTTCCACCAACAGCGGAGAAGGGTTCCTTTTTCCCCACAGCCCCCGCCAACGTTTCTTACTGGTTAATCACTTTATTTTTGCAACAAACGTGGTATGTAATTTCAAGAAGATCCAAGGAATTCAGGTGAAACTCCTGGCATAAACCTGGATTTCTCTGCATGAATCGTGGTGAAGGAGTGCTAGCTCAGGTTGGTAGTCTTTGGCAATGTCCTCAGTAATGGACTGTCCCTATTGTGATGGTGCAGTAGGCCTACTTGGATACAGCCCTCTGAAATACCAGATTTGGTAATGCCAGCTTAATTAGCCGAGAGGAATTTGGCTCAAGGAACTAATCAATTCAATTTTTAATAACTGCAATGTGGTAGGTGGAATGGAAGTGAAAATGGCCACAGCACTGCTACTCTCCGGCTACCCAGAACCCTCTACTTTTGTGTCCTACCTACAAAACAGAACAAACCCCACCAGCACGAATACTCTGCCTTTCTCACAGCAATCCTGTGGTATCAGCACTTTTGAATCATACATCGTGAAGTTTTTAAAGACCAAGAATAACCTCCTTACTGAGTCTCCTTCCAAGCAGACGAGTCTTTTGAAAGGAAAAGGACTTTAATGCCTCAATGGAATGTCTAATGTCAAAGGTCCAGTTTGGGGACAGGGCTGGGAGAATAATTTGGGGATGGATCCTTTGTCAAATTCCTGAAACTACTGAACACAAAATAGTTTTTTAGTTACAAAATTGCACATAAGGGTGAAGATAAAATGCTATTTTGGAGGGTTAACAGGAAATATAAAGCTTTACAAGGAGGAAGTGGCTCATGGCAGTTCTTTTCCAAAGAAATGGTGGTAGATTTCAGGGTTTAGCTCTAATTCTGACTGCATTTTACTTACTCAGGGGCAATAGGAGACTTCAGAGCTCTTCAAAAAGTGATTCCAGCCATGCAGAGCATAGGCCTTCTTTTGTGGCATCAGGTTTCAAACATTGCTGGTGAAGTCATGACAATATTAATCTTTCTTTTTCTTTTTTCATTAAGTTTACTGGTACATTTTAGGTGTACAATATGATGACATTCATCAGACAATATTAATCTTGAAGGTTTAATTTTGGGAAATTTTATCAATTCCTGAGTCCATTTTCCTCATCTGTAAAATGGTAATACCTACCTCATAGTCTTGCCATGGGAAATCAAATGAAATAATATATACTATGTATCTCATCAATTCCAAGATGTATATTAAAAAGTTCTCTGAAATTGGGATGGCATCCATGGGTGGTCCAGGTTTTATGGGACCCAAATTTCATGTTATTTGGGAACCCTTTTTTCAAAGAGGGAATATAAATTAATGTACACAAAATTAGTTAACAGCAAGAAGATTTGTTTAAATGAGGAATCAAAGCAAATTTTAAAAGGCTGACATAAACCACAAACAACATAAAACACTAAAAGAAATGATATTTAAAAAATTTATTTCCTGGCACACTTCCATAATATCTCCTTGTCCTGTTTTGTTTTGGTCAAAGTAGTCAGTATGACAATGAATTGATTATGTCATTTTCTAGAGAGAGACTAATAGTTAGACAACTCAGTTTAGTTGATGGAGACTTTTTTTTTTTTTTACTGGTAATTCAGTAAAGTGTTTTCTAAGTTCATAATTTATTTTTGGTAATGTCTTAATACATTTTTAAGATTGCTGTTAAATTTGGGAAGTTTCTTTTATGTGTAAGCTATGAGATTTGGAAGAATTTTCCACAAACTAACTTCTGGTCCCATCTATATATTTCTAAATACCATCTATATGTTTCTTTTCTACTAACTAAGCCATATTCTTCTAGTGAGCATGGTAGGTCCTGTTTATATTGGACACAACCTCAGGTCCTAAACCTGAGCAGCTTATTACCTGGGGGTTGGCATTGTGTTGAATAGAGAAGGTGAAGCCATTTCTACCCCAGCATGGCCTGTGATAACTGCACAGAGTGACTATGACTACATAAATACACCCCACCAAATCCAGACTAAATATATTCTGTCAACTTCCCCTTTAGTATGATCTTCAGATTACCCATGGCCACTCAAGTGCCAACTAGTACAAAAGGACATGTGATAGAGGGGAAGTCTGAGTGGAAAGAGTGGTCTAATGGATTGCAGTTAAAATATCTTTTGCAAATTTTGCAAAAAACATATGGCCACATGAACACATAGCTGAGGCCCGTGTTGGAATGCGGCAGACCCTATGCAAGTGAGGTGCCTTACCACCTAAGCCCTCTTAGCTTTACTGGAAGTACACTGTGAGTGGCAGCCTTCAGTGAACTGGCAGTATGTTTGATTTTCTGTTGACAAATAAAATAATAGGTGTGTTTCAATTGGTGACAACTTAGAATTGACATAATACAGGTAGAGAACCCTACACAATGCTTGACATAGCTCAAGCATTGTGCATACCCATAGCTCAGTAAGTGTTTCTTTTCTCCTCCTGCTAGTGAAGAACCAAAAACCAGAGCTTTTTCAGTGGTAGGGACTGTGCCCTTCGAGGGCATTATTGAAGAATCAGCTTGCTTTGTGTAAGTTGATATTCCATTAGTTTGCCTACAAAATTTTTACATTGCAGTTTTTGATTTTGTAGATCTTAGTTCAAGGTCAATAAAAAGTGATTGATGGGTAGCCAGCGTGTTCCCAGGGACAGAAGATGTCCTGTTGCTTTGTCAGTGGTCGATGCTAATGTACTTATTTCCAGCCAATCACTACCAAGGCGAACCCATCACTAAGACCCAAGAGTAAAAGAAGAAAAAGAGCAACATAAAAATGGACTGCACTGTGCTGAGAACATCAGCAAAGGACACTTTTCCTCCACAGTAAGTCCCCAGGACCTTCCTGAGGGAACGTCAGGGCAACCTGAGCTCGCATCCAGAATTAGGACATGATGGAAGTGGAAGTCATCTTGATTCATTTTCCTTTCCACTTCACTCTTCTTCCCTTTCACTCTTTCCTTCCCTCCATCTACATTTTATAGATTGCTTGTCATTTTCTGAAAATAAAAAAAGAGCCAATGTTTTGTTTCTTTTTAATACTATATGACACTCACTTTCAGCATGAGTCATACAAATAATGGATTAGGGCATGGAGTGTTGAAATATCAGGCGTCTGGGAAGCCAGTTTCAGATCTGTTAAAGGCATATGCATTTCTTTCCTCTGGGCCCAATTTAAATTTTGCTGTAATTCTGAGGTTGGCTGACTGTTTCACTCGAGACTATATGTGAGCGCTGCTGGTGAATACAACAGTCCCTTTTGACCAACATTATGGTCAAGGTGTATTTCAGAGTAGGTATAATTGTGATAGTGCTATTTCATGAGCAAGTATAGGGACTGTGATGGTTCAGATGCATTCTAGAAGGAGCCAAGAGTTTACCAAAATAATAAAATATAATGAAAGAGGAAGACTCTTTCAATTTCTGACAAGGGGCATAGTGTGTCTGTAATCTGATTTTTAACAACTGCTTTCTCTACAATAATTTGGATGGTACATTAGCTTGATTATCAAAATTTCTGTTTAGAACCTAGATACCTTCTTATATGTCCCCAGTAGTATATTCATGGAAATGACTTCAAACAATTACATTATCTCTTATTCCTTTGGTCTCTGTGTGGTTCACCAGACAGGAACCAGACTGCCTGAGTGTGCAACCCAGATAGCTTGGAGCAGCGTGGAGAGAGTTTAAAGTTACCCTGCACTGCAGTGCGGCCTGAAGAGAGCTCCTGAGCAGAGGCATGTGATGCCGCTGAGGCCTTGGTGGGGGGCCGTTTTTGATGTCAGAAATGTCTCAACCAACTGTGCTTCCAGGGACGGTGTTGCTGATTGTATTTCACCTAGTGCTGAGTCTCCTGGCATTTGACTGGTGAAAGTGGCACTGGTGACAACAGTGATAGTTTTATCTTAAATGTATTGAACTCAGTAGCGCAGGGACAAGCCTGAAAAGAATCCTCAGTCTCCTTCCTTACTGCCACTATTATGAATAATGATACTTTATCGTTTCCAAAACCCTTTCCATGTCGTGGGGCAGGAATTATTCCCAGTTTACAAACACGCTGATGCACTGAGAGTTTCGGGTACATAGTTACTGCGGCCTATGCAGTAAGCAGATGAGACTCAAACCCAGTCCTCTGACTCCGCATAGAATCACAGTCTCTGCCGCTGATGTTCCACCCCATGCACCATGGTTGCAAGGCTTCATAGGAGGATGACAGGGTCTTCAGCCTCTTCTGGGTATGCCTTGTCATCTGAATCTGCCGTGGGGGCAACACACTCTGAGATTGCCCCAAAGGGTGCATCCCTCTCCCTTGTCCACATGTGGCTGTCAGGGGACTGAGTCCCACAGGAGGGATTCTGCCAGCATCTGCCTTATGCTGGAAGCATTGTCCAGCTGCACAAGGTGATCTGGGACTTAAGTGTTTCTTGTGGAGAAAACATCTGCTTCTCCAAAGTTGATTTCAGCCATTCTAATGAGGTCCAAGTTTTTAAGAAAACAACAGATAGGACTGGGGATTTAGCTCAGTGCTTCTAGCGCCTGCCTCACAAGCACAAGTCCTGAGTTCGGGCCCGAGTACCAAAAAAACCAAAAACCAAAAAAAAAAGAAAAAAACCCAACCCAACAGATAGAACTTTTGCAAATGGGAAGGGACCAAGAGATAGAACGAGGGCAAGGTGGAGGTGACAGGGGCATGGGATGAAAAAGATTAAGATGTGTTATGTGGACGCACCAACTCCCCACAATGAACGTAATCACTGTGTACTGCAAACAGGTACTAATAAAACTATTTTTAAAAAAGTGAGCAGAAAAGGCAGCACTTATCTTGCACCAAGTTAAAGGAGTTGTGTGACTATGTGTTTCTCCTTTTTCTCTTTCTTAAGTCAGATTGAGTGGCCTGTTTGGCAGCTGGCCATTGGCAAGCGAATGGTAATGACAGGAAGAGCAGAGACAGCTTCTTATGGGGCCTTGTCTTCCAGGTACGCTGAAGATGCATAAAGATTCTGTGTCTGTGAGAAAACCAGAAGTCAGTCTGCAGGAGTGGAGAGCCATAGGGAGCAAGAGCCTTGGAAAGCAGAGACATCTTAAGCTTTGTTTGGTAAAACCAATCTTTTATTTCCCTGTACCCACCGAGGAGAGGGCTACCAAAGCTAAGAGAAATGTCCCTGAGAAAGACGTGGCTATTTATAGCACAGATATGAAAGAGGCAGGCAGGTTTAATTTTCCCTCAGTCCTATAAAAGCATGTAACTTGAAACCGGTTTAATGAAATAACTCCTGGATTTCAGGAGCAGATTGCTGTGGGCCGGAAAGCCTGAACCACTAAGGCTCCTAAGGATGAGTGGACCGGCCAGCAACCCACGAGGATTCTTCATCCCTTGGAGGCTGCTCCTCAGGCCTGGGAGTATGGAAGCCCCTGAGAAGGCCAGCGAAGGCTGCTGCAAGTCACAGCTTCTGGGACCTTGAGCGACTGCAACCATGCTCTGTCCTGGAATCCCACAAACCCAGGCTGCTGGTCTCAGGGTGCATCTCCTTGTGTAGGGCTTTGGGAGAGGCAGAATGAATCAACTGGGATCTGAAGCCTATGATTGTGGAGTAGGGGAGACTTTGAGGCCTCTGCCTACATGTTCACATGTAGGCAAGAAATTTTTGCCCTCAGCAACCACAGTGAATGATGGTTTATTCTGTATTTCAAACTAACTAGAAGAGTTCAAAGGTTCCATCACATACAAGGGGTGATGGAAAGATACAGTGAATGTTTAAATTAAAAAAAAAACTTATTATAATAAAAGACATATTGCCAAGAATGATAGGATAGATATATTCAAAGTGAGGGGAAGTGTTTTAAATGTCCTGAGCAGGATTAATGACAATATATCTTTTACTGTAATACATTTTTAAAATTTGAACATTCACCATATTTTAAGATCACTCCTCACTGATCAAACACTTATAGCAATTTCTGTCAAGTAAAAACATCACATCACCCGAGTTCGATCCCCGGTACCAAACAAAAAAACACCAAAAAACATCACAGTGTGCCCTCATCCACCTTATGCACTGGATCTGGCACTTTGAGACTTCTGGCTCTTCCCCAAAGTCAAAATGACCGTGAAAGGTAAACATTTTGAATCGATTCAGGACATCAAATCAGCCATGACAGCCCCACTAAAGACAGTCACCAAAGAGGACTTCCAGAGGTAACTGCTTCAGAAAGTGGCAAGAAGAAAGGGACCTGTGGGCTCAAAGTGAGGGCGAGTTATTAAGGGAAGATTAAATGTAATGTATTCTTTAATAAATTTTAAAAATCCAAACAGTGCCTTAAAAAAATATCTTGTAGAAATGGCAAAGCTCTGTGGAAATGGAAATGTTATTTCTCTGATTTGATAATTATATATATGCATGAATTGAATTATCACACTGTACCCCATAAATATGTACAGATATTTTGTGCCTTGAGGTCTCACCCTTAAATGGACGGAACCTGAGCTGTGCCTCTCTGCTGTCCCTCCAGAGGGGCACAAATGGTCTCGGGCTAATGTGCCTGTTGGTGGCAGATAAGGTCCAGGTGTGGGGAGTCACATCAGACTCCTTTCCAAACCTGCCACCCCTCTACCTCCTCCTTGACCTCAGCGAACTAATTAAGTTTTTCAAACTTCAACTAAAAAGTGGGTGTTACAATACTGATTTTGGAGAATAGCTGAAAAGATGAAATAAAATTGAGTTGCAATGTGCCTATTCCACCCCTGGCCCAAAGTAGGCACTTGGATCTTGTGGGCCATGGGGAAAGATTATTGGCTCAGCTAGCTGAAGTTCTGATATGTTAATTTTTGTCAGGGGAAACTGGGGAGCAGAGTACCAATCTCAAATTTTCCATCACTCCAATTCAGTTCGTCTGACATTTAACAAATGTCCAGTGTCAGGACTAAAGATCTGGAATGAATAATGCAGACCATTGCCCTTAGCAAAAGTACCTTCTGATGCAGTGGGTTTCAAACCTTTTGCCTGTGACTCAGTGCAGGAAAATCACAACAAAGTACATATATACAGAGTATTTATATGAAATCTGGAGCAAAATTCCCCTGAAAGGGCCGGGGATTTAGCTCAGTGGTTCCGGTGCATGCCGTGCAAGGACAAGGTCCAGAGTTCAATCCCTGGTACGAAAAACAAACGAACAAACAAAAACAAAATTCCCCTGAAACAATACCCTTATATACAAGGTACTCTGCTATTTTCTATTCTATTTCATTTCAAAGAAGTTCTCATGGTGATCCACTAAATTGATTTTACACCTGCTTGTGGATTGCAACCTTCAATTTGAGAACCAGGGACTGATCTGCCCTATGATCAGGGCTGATGTGAGTCCTTGCAAAAAAGTTATGGGGTGCACAGAGGCACCACTCAGAGGAGACAAACAGGGTGGGGCTGGATCTTGATTATTTTAGGCCAGTCCTGAATTTCATTCCTCTTACCATTGATTGGTTAGGAGCCAGCATGTGACACAACTCTTGCCAATGAGACAAGACAAGAGGGGACATCTCCCATGGGGCTCCTGGGAATGGTTTTCCTTCTCAAAAATGGGGTATGAGAAACAGCTATTCCTTCTTGTGACCCAGAACACTGCTGTCCACATGTGCTGCCTGGAGGCAAAGCAGCACCTTGGGGTGGCATGTATCGTAATGTAACATGCCAATACTGAACCCAGACGCCACAGGGCACGATGGAGAGGAAGAGCCTGCATTCCTGATGGCACTGAGGAACCTGGAACCGACCAGCCTTGGAACTGCCTTACTTCTAAGCTGATTGTAGGAGATAATCTACTTTATTTATTGTTTTAGCTTCTTTTAGTTGGGGATGTCCATTGTTGACATCCCAAATGATAGGCTAGCCCAACTGTCTCTTGTCTCTGGAACACAGGCTATGAATTTTTAACTTTAAATTATCTAGCAGCCAGTTCAGCCCCCTTAATTTTCCCCTCAAAGATGGTGTTTAGTTGGATTCACATACAGTAAACAGAGCACCTTTTAATTGTTTCTTGTAAACTATGGAATGACTGAATTGATCTTAACATTTCAGTTAGCCAGCGCAACAAGTAATTTAAGCTATGTGAATTGGGACAAGTTACCTAGCCTCTGTGTGTCTCACTTTTTTCCATCTGTTCATATCACAAGAATATTAGACTAGAGATTATTTTCATACCCGAATTTTGTGATGCAATAGGGAAGTGTCTCAGTGAATTTCACAGAGGAAAAATGCCTACTTCTAAATGGTTGCCATGGCCATTTTTGTAGCTCTTCTGGTAGCTTTTATGTTTGAACAGAAACTTTTATTTGGAAAGTACAGTGTAGGCGTGCTTGCATCCTGCGATTTGATGGAACAAGGGTAGCAATCAGAGGGCCTGGATTAAGGTCCTGGCTTTCCTATTTGGTGGGCACAACACTTCATAGGCTACATTGTCCCCTGCATATAAAGCTTCCTTGGACACTTTTTGTTCTTTATGAGCATATTTTCCCTTCTATGAAATGGGGATAACTGCCATTGCCCTATCTGCTGGCTTTTCAAGTGGTGTGAGAATCATATTAAATACTACACATGAAAGCTATGCAAGAGATATTTTTCCTGTATCGGTGATATAAATCCAAAGTGTACATTTAGCTTGTGAAATTCATTGTTGTGGTTCTAACAACTAGAAATGCTCTAGATGTCAATTTTATGCCAGAGAACCACACATACTCCTTGGTTGTGCTCCTGGGGCCTCCTTTTCCTCCCTGTTCTCTCTCTCTCTCTCTCTCTCAGCTGAATAAAAGGCACAGTCCACTGATTTTATTCCAGAGCTTTTCTTACTTGCTAATAAATAATCTCCATTGTTTCTATAAACAGAGAATTGAGAAAATGACCTATGCACACAGCAGTGAGTTTGGGGTCTGGTATAGACTTGCCTGGAATTGGCTTTCTCTTAGCAAAATCTAAATTTTCATCCAAATGCAGTATTGACTCAGAACTCAAAACACTGAGTGAATCAGACATAAGTAAATAAACAAGTTGATCTGTTGTTCTCTGACAATGTGGTCTGGTTTTTAAATAAAAGGGAAATAATTAGTATTCCAAAATAAATGTATGAAGTCAGACTCATCCTGCTTTTTTCCTCCGATATGAGATTCTACAGATCTTACTCATTTTTGCTGGTGATCTAAGCTGAAGTATCAATGATTTCTCTACCCTGGCAAGTGTCTTTCACAAAACCCATTACAGAGCTAGGAACTCGATCCTGGACTCTGCTCCTAATGAACATCCCATATGTCTTTAAAAATAGACCATTATGGAATGCTTTTTATCAGGCTTGGATTAGACAACAACCATGACTCTCAACTTTCCTTCCTTCCCTCTCATATGATTTTAAATGATCTGACAGTCAGGATGTGATAAGTCTACTGTGTTCAGAGTTCAGAGTTCTGAACACAATTTTCCAATGTGAGGCAGGCTAGAAATACCTTTTTTCAGACAAAACATGGAAATCCTACCATTTGGTGGTGAATTCCCTCTAAGTCTCTCTCTTCCCTTTCTGGAAGTGTGCCTTGGGTCTCCTGCCCTTGTCAGCACCAACTCTGTGGGTCTGGTGCTAAGCTATCACCATGGCAACGCTCAGTCCCCAAGTCTACAACATGTGGACAGCTGGTCTCTGGCTTGCCTTTGTTTCATGTAAATTGACCAGTAGTGTCCAGAAGCCCATGACCCTGCTCATCCCTGCTTTGTTTTGTCCAAACTCTTTTGTGCAGAGAGGAAACCCAGCACTGGGATGCGTGCTCTGGGCTGTATTGGCAAGGAACATTGTAGAATAAATCACAACTCCTTTCCTTCAGAACAGCTGGAAATGAGCACTTTAATTTTTTTTTTTTTTTTTTTGCAGTACCAGGAATCAAACTGAGGACCTTGCGGTTGCAAGGCAGGTAACAGCGCCACTGAGCTAAGTCCCTGGCCCCAGAAATGAGCACTTTAAACGGGTAGGGGAGTCTGGCCAAGATAGGCCTGGGATGAGACAGGATCATCAGTTTTAGAATCCTGACTTTGGGGAGAGAGTGCCGCTTGTCTGTTTTGTATGTCACGAGTCCCCTTCCCTTCCCTTCACGAGTCCCCTTCCCTTGCAGGTGGCTGCTGCGTTGAAAGTGCTCCCATGGGACACATCCTACTCCCATGCGCACGCTGTCTGCACTGGTTGGCAAAGCGTGTATCTTTCCAATTTATGTGCACAAAAGGCTGATTTATCATTGATACATCTGCAAAAGTCACGAGGGGAGGCTTAATTTAATAAAATATATTAAAATATAACCCAAACAGAAGTGTATTGGCCCGCCTTCTGTTGCAAATAACACAATGTCACAGACTGGCTAAGTTTTAACGAAAAGAGGAGGGTTGCTTTGGATCATGGTTCTGAAAGTGCAAGGTCGAGGGTGCACATTTGGTGATGGCCTTGTTGCTGGCAGATCCCCAAGGTGGCACAGGAAAAACACGGTAAGAGACGGGAGCAGGTGTGTGTTTACATGTCTCTTCTTGAGTCTCTTTCTCTTCTTATAAAGCCACCAGGATTCAATTGTGGGAGCTCTACTCTAATAACTTTATCTCATCTTTACCACCTCAAGGCCTGCTCCCCTTCTTTTTCTTGTGGTGCTGAAGATCAAACCCAGGACTCACATATGCTAGCCAAGTCCACCAATTAGCCGCAGTATGTTATGGTAGAGCAGCTGCTGGGGGTCCTTCCCTGAGCATAGAGGGTAGGGACTTCCAGAGATGAGGAATTGCTTCAGACAAAGGCCGGGGGGGCCGGGGGTTGGGGGGCTACAACCCTGCAGTGCTGGCTCTTGAACTGAAGTAGTATTGTATGCATTTGATATTTTACTTCCTCTTTCACCGCACAGAGTAAATACCTGATCATGTGCCACTTGGTGGGTTCTGCAGAGTAAATGCTTCCAAGTGCAAAAATGGTCAAATGAATGCAATTTCAAATGCATCTTTCTGTAAGCAACCTCTGTGAGAAGGGGTAGGGTCATTTTCACAATCCAAAGTTTTGTACTCCAACAATCCATGTGAGAGGTCTGCTTTGGTTCAGTTTGAATTCAAAGGTCTAACACAACTCTTGCATATCTGAGGTATTCAAGCTAAAAACAGCCAGTGTGTGGACCCCTGAATCTATCTCTTGCCTGGCCCATGGCAAGCTTTTCTAATGTACTACAGAACTGTTTACTGCTAAGCTTCAGAATCCTTCTCAACACTGTATTCCAGGCAACTAGCACAAGCTGAGCAGGTGGCACATGAAATGAGCAGTCCTGAAAGGCTCCCTGGGCAACTTATCATGGAGCCTCCTCATGCTAGTGGAGTGAAGATTTTATTGGCTTATGTGAAAGTTGGCATAGGAATCGCTGCCCTGAACAGTGTAGAAAGGATATCCCCACGAATTGTCAAGGTACCCGCTACCCTATCTGTGGTCTTGTTACAAACCTAAGGAACCCAGTCTAAGCTCTTTCTCCTGAGAAGCCTCAACCAGACCAGGCTTACTGCTTGTTTAGGTCTCAGGCAGCTTGTGATCAATGGTGGGCTCCAGAGTCGGCCTCTAAGGGGACTCTTCAGAAGCTACAGGAAGCATTTACTTCTGAGCCCTGGGAAGGCGCCAGCAGAGGAACAACCATAGGAGAAGTCTGCTTCCTCCTTGCCTAGGCCCCAGGCCCCAACCACAGCAGCACAGTGGCTGACTGACCTGGCAGACTTCCAGGTGCATGGAGTGCACAATCCATTCTGAAGCCAAACTTTGTCTCCTTATTCAACCCCCTCCTTCCTGGTGGTTGAGTAAAATAATCAAGTTTAGATGGATTTTATGTAAGTGAGAAGCCTCAGAATTAAACATTTGGTTGTCCTCAAGGGAACTGTGTGGGAAGATGTCCTATTATTTAGGGGCCACCTCTTTACTCCACGAGTCCTCTCTGTGTTCCCACTCTCCAGCTTTGAGAGAGGATGGAACAGAGGATGTGAGGAGACCTGGCTGCCTCCACCAGAATGAGGGCTAGCTTCAAATTCCATTGCTTTTCTGGCCTCAGTGAGCTCATCTTTAAAATGCCAGGGTGGGTGATGACCAAGTGTCCTTGTCACTGTTAAAACTATCATTCTAAACTCTGACTTTCTCAACCATATAATAATCATAATCATCATCACAATAATAATCATCATCATCATCATAAATAATATTGGGACTTATTGTGTACTTGCAAGGTGCTAAGAATTTTACTGCACTTGATCTTAGCCAAAAGACCGAGAAGCAATTGCTAAGAATTTTATATACATCCTCTCAGTCCTCACAAGAAACAGACTGAAGAAGTTACTTCGTGTTATACTTGTGTATCAGTATTCAGTCCAGCTGCTTATACAGAAATGCCCTAAAGAATAGTGGCTTTAAATTAGATAATTTTTCTTTCTTCCATGTTAAAAAAAAAGACACAAAACATCTGGAGCTGGGCTAGGCCATTGTTAACAAGATGGCTCGATGGTGTCATCCAGCTGTCTTTCTGCTCCACCATCCTTGGGATGTTGTACAAAGTCACTTCATGGTCCAAGATAGCTGCAATAATGCCAGTCATTTCATCTCCGTTTCAGGCAGCAGACAACGGGAGGAGAGAATAAAAGGGTCATTATCTTTTGTTCCTAGAAATCCAAGCACGATTTTCCTTATATTTTTTTGTTTAGAATTTAGCCAAAGGAAAGCTGGGATATACAGTCATTGTATCCCAGTCAGCAATGTGACACAGGTAGATATGAGTCCTGTTACAATGAAGATGAGAATGGATATCAGAGGAGATGCTAACAGTTTCTCCACCTTCCTCTTGAGCAGAGAAGAGCCAGGGTCAGAGTGGCTAAGCAACGAGCCTCTTAAAGACAGGCAGTTGGTCAGTGATTGAGGTGGGATTTGAACCCAGGAAGTGTGCATGCTGCTCTTAAGTGCTGTGCTATTTGGTCCCCCTTGGATTGCCTTGGTGTTTCTTTCTCCTTATCAGAAGCTTCAAAAAGTCTCTCCGGCTCTAAATTTGGTTCTTCTGTGTCAGAAGAGCATTTCATTGAGGCTTCATATTTGATCACCTCCAAAATCCAGGCAAGTTGGGCAGTGCTGCCAGCCTGAGGAGAGATTGCTCTTTGGCCAGGGTACTCCTGTCACTAGCAGATGCATCGCTTATGGTGTCTCCTCTGGGCCTTGGGCTCAGTCCTCATGCAAGACACCTTGGTCCCTCCTGATTTCTGCATCCCTTGCCTCTCCCCATGGTGTTTGTACCCTCTACCCTGAGTGCCCTCACTTCCTGTCTACCTTAATCCTGTGTGTTGCTTTAACAGAACACTACAGACCGGCAATTTATAAACAAATGCATTTCTCATGGTTCTGGAGGCTGGAAAGTCTAAGATCTAGGCACCCGAGTCTGGCAGGGCCTTGGTGCTGCATCATCACAGGGTGGAAGGGCAATTGAGCACATGTGACATCACAACAGGAAGTCAGGCAAACTCAGCTTTTTTATCAGGAGCCCACTCTTGGTGAGGGCACCAAGCCTCCATGGGGGCTGAGCCCTGGTCACCTTGTCACCTCTTAAAGATCCCATCTCTTAATACCATTTCAGTGACAATGAAATTTCAACCCAAGCTTTGGAGGGGACATTCAAACACTGTCCTTGCTATATTCTGGAATAAATTGGTGCCTATCTTCTTGGAGTGTATTTAAGGAAGACGATGGGATAACTTTTTGCTGTACAATTTCAGGTGGTGTAAGTTAGAGGTCCTTCCCTGACTAAGCCCTTAGAATAACCCTACAAAGGCACTACTTTTTTATTTCATTTTGATTTATTTTTTGGTACCGGGGATCGAACTTGGGTCCTTGCGCTTGCACAGCAGGCGGTGAAACCACTGAGCTAAATCCCCCGCCCACTACTTTTTTATTTTAAACTCCTACTAGGGTTGGTTTTTCTGTCTCCTCCTCCCTTCTTCCTGTCCATCCAGAGAGGTCTAAGAGCTGGACATGCAAAGCATGCTGGGGGCCAGCCGCCTTGGCATTGCTTGGGAGTTTTGGGAAATGCAGGGTGGCAGGCTTTCTCTGGAGCCCCTGCATCAGAACCTGTGGTGTGACTGGTCTTCAGGTGATGCTCAGGTACACCACAGGCTTGGGACGCACTGGCCTAGGAAACTGAGCTGTGGGGCTTCTGTTAAGTAACTATTGAGATAATTTGTCTCGGAGTTCACTTTGAAAAATACATTGCTTGTTTTGGAAGAAACTGAACTGAGAACAAGAGAGCAAAAATCAGGTAATAAAATAAATAATTATCACTTATGGCACAGTCTTGGTGCCCACTGTTTATCCCATGTGTCACGCAAATGTCAATAGTTCATTGGCTGGTTGATATATAAGGAGTGGGAACCAAGAAGAATAGATAAAAATCCTCATGCTTAGATTTCCTTTTATGATTCCCTGGTAAAATTATCTAAATCAGTGCACTTAAGTTTCCAAATGGCTTTTGGAAACCAGATAAGGTTGGCATTTTGGGTTCGTGTAATTGGCCAGTTTTGCTAAGAGACTGCAAAAGCACCGTTGTCTAAATAACTGTTTTAAGGATACAATCTAGGTTTAAAAGCCAACATGTGACTCACTTTAGATTGTTAAAAGCTCAAAGTAGAGAGCTGTTGTACACTCAGTCTCTTTATATTTGTATCGTATAGTAGTCCAGATACCTGAAAGAACAAGGGAGCTATTTATTTCTATGAGCCCAGGCTTAAATTGTGGGGCTCATCAAAGAATTTCATTAGGCATTTTAAAAACATTCCCTCCTGCCACAGGTTCTTCATGAACAGAGAGATTCATAAGAGGTTTTATACTTGAGTAGGCAGATGATGTAGTGGTTCAAAGCATGGGCTGCAGAACTGGATCACCTTTCTCTTTGCCAGCTCTGAGAGGTGAGAAAATGACCTGTTGTTTCTATAGGACTCTGGGCAGTGGCATATTACAGGAAGTGCTAGGTAAGCATTTACTGCTTCTGTGTCTTCCCCCAACACCCAGCATCTAACTTGCCTTTTAATTTCACAGACCAGGACATGGAGACAGTGGTTCAAGCCCTCTCCACTGCATGCATGGCCTAGTGGGAAAAGAGGGGGATCCTTCCCTGATGGCTGGGGCAGCTCTGTGCAGTTCAGCATCCACCCAGCAACTGTGTGGGAATTGCTTTGCACAGATGTTCCCCTGCGGGCCAAGTGTGGCCAATGGCAAGAACAGAATCAGTTTAGGCCCTGAGTTGTCTTGTACATTGACCTCTCTTCACTCCACACCACAACTCAGAGTAATTTTCAACTTTTCATTCCTGCATGAGGGGCGTTATGGCCTGGGATGTCGCTGGAAACCAAGCCAGTCTGTGACATCTGAGAGTAGGACAGCTATTTCAGCTGCTATTAACAGCAGAACACTTTTAAGTAATGAAGCTCAGAGCTACTCCTTCCCCAGGGCTTTGATAATTCTTCCCACCAATTATAGCACTTTACCAAGATTAACTAATTAATCCTCCCTACACACCCCAGAGACAAAATTAAGGCTAATTCTTTCACATGTGTAAAGCACCTTTTATCTAAGGATTACTAACACTGATGCATTCGTCTCCTGTGACAACATTGCAAGTTTCAGAGATGACAAGGAAAGTGTTCATTACCATTTCAAGAACTGGGAACAAAGAAAAAAGTCCCCTGCTAGGACACAGAGGCAAGGATGGGGGTAGCTGAGCAGGCACATGTAGACAAGATTACCATGGGAACAAACCTGTGACCTTCTAAGGGGATCTGTGCCCCCTCTCTACCCTCCATAATTCCTGGGGATGACACCCACAATAAAGAACAGGAAGACTGGTTTACGGGGATAGTCATGCACATGTTTAGCTTCCTAAAGAACCTCTCATTCCTACTGTCTCATTCACCTGTCTCCATAATACTGATTCCTTACACTATTCCTTCCTCTATTTACCAAAGTTCTGCTTGTGACTGAAATGGAATGGAGTCAATAGCCAAACTCTGTGGGGAGGAAGGAACTTGCGTAGGACTCCTGGTACATGGAGATTCTTAAAGAGAAGAGGAGGTGCGGTAGGAGGGAGGAAGAGAGAAGTCAGTCAGCCAAAGCTCTAGAATCAGCAGATAGGGTAACACTAGAGAAAGATGCATCTGTACCAAGCAGGCCAGTGTTCGCTCTGACGTCTTTGTAACTCTCTGGCCAGCAGATTAATTTTTCCTGACTTGATGGCACACACGGCTACTAGTGAGCTGCAGTGAGGTAGTAACCGCACCATCTGTCACAGGTGCTTGATAAAGGGGAGCTCAATAGCAATCAGGTGCTGATGACCATTTTGGAGCCACTTCTTGATCGGCCAAGTAGTCTTTGTTTGAAACTTATTGGTGCGGACAACACTGCCTTGTGTTGATTTCCTTCCTGACCAGCAGCTGTGATTCTGGAGCACAGAGCCCTGGGGCTGCTGACAAGAAAGTGGACAGCAGCTTCCTCCAGAGCTCTTGGGAACTGGGGTGTCAGAAGGAAAAGCTCCTGCTCAGTGCTCAATTCAAAAAAGTGAAGTTAAGAAGTATAGGAATCTTACAGGGAGATGCTTAGGCAAACGCCATCACCTTAGGAACTCTTTTCCAGAGCCTCTTGTTAAGCTAGGATGGTGTGTGTCTGTTGCAGACCCTGGGTGCTACAGATCTGTTGCCTGATATCAGCTATTTCAGCAAAATTTCCTGACACTATCTGAATTTCTCCACCAACTCAACCTTACAAACCACTTAATTTGACCAGTCTTCTTCAATCAAAACCTTACACGTAATTGGTTTCTGAAAGCCTGTGGTGTCCCCTGCCAGGTCCAGGGCACATTTGGAGAGAGAGTGGGTGGATGCTGGAAGGAATGAAGGAAGGAATTCCTCAGTGCTGCCTGCATCTTCTGCTCTGCTGTGGCCCAACAGTGCCCAGGGTGGTCAAGTCCAGGTGCTGAAGAGCCAGCTTATGCCAACCCAGCCAGGGCTGGGAGAGCTAAGATCCTAGTAATTTGGCTCCAGGCTCTGCTGCTGCCACAGACATCCAGCATACACAAGGTAGAGGAGTATCTCTCCTTTGTGTCAAAGGCCAAGGCAGTATGGGGCCTAGCATAGAGTTGGCAGAGACCTAGACTCCCACATGGTGTTATCCCTACAGTGTTGTCTTAGCCACAAGACTCTCTGTTGTACTCGCATTCCAGGCAGAATAAAGGGGAGAGGAGGAAGGGAAGAGCATGCTCCTTCTATTTCAAGTTACATCTTAGAGGGGTCCATATTCCTTCTGCTCATGCCCCATTAGCCAGAGCCTTGTCCCATGGCCATTCTTAGCTGCAAAAGATGATGGGAAATGTGTAGTCCTTATTGTGGGCAGCCAGTCAGTGAGTGTTACATTAATGGCCATCTTATTCTATCAAAAGGGAGATTAGATATTGACAAACAACCAGCCATTCCTGCCACACACTGATTTTCCATAATGTAGCATAAAGGCAATGTCTAGGTAGGCTTTGTGGCAGACACCTGATTCTGATGATATATAGGTTGAAAGGGTTTACTTCACAAAAATGTGTCAGTGTTGGTCTAGAAGCCTCAGCCTGTAAGTTATGTGAGCACAGTGCTGAAAGTCATATTGTCTTCAAATGCAAAGATCAGTGGCATGCTCTTATTAGTTTGGCTTGATCATTTTCAGTCGGCCATATACTCTCAGGAATGTAGGAAATGGTCAATCAAATATTGCTGCCTCTCAACTTTCAGAACCGCCGTGATGTGAGGGGGCAGAGATGGTGTAGTTTTTTTTTTTTTTTTTTGGTACTGGGGATTGAACTCGGGTCCTTGAGCTTGCAAGGCAGGCAGTGAAACCACTGAGCTAAATCCCCGGGCCTGTAATGGTGTAGTTTTGTGAGTGGACATGGCCCCTTTTAAGGAAATTGCCCTCTGTTGTCACATCTTCTGGTGAGGGGCACACCATGGCCTGTGTTGGTAATTGTCCTCCATATCTCTCCCCCCATCTTCCGGAGTACATGACAAACTAACTTGTCATCCCTCTTGCAGGAAGAGTAGCAACAGGGCCAAGTTATTTCCAATGGGATCTGAGCATTGGGTGTCAATCACAGGCTTACCCTGAAAATTGTGAGGGTCCTGCCGATGTCTTCCCCCTTTGCACTGTTAGCAACATTGACATAGAGGTCATCTCACTTTGACATGTAGACAATAACCACACCCTGAGGGGGTGGTGGAGCAGAAACCTGAAAAGAACCTGGGTCTCTGACTGACTTCATAGGCCAGAGAAAGTAAAGTCATTGCTTTCTACTCCACTGCATTGAGACGTATTTTGTTACCACAGTCTAGCCTTTAGTGTCATAATTACTCACATTATCTTCTTTTCCCCCAAGTGTGGTCCATGGGTAGGGAGTTTTCCATCAGGACTGTTCGCCCTGACTCCATAAGCACAGGACCAAGCTTGTTTTTCATGATGAACATTGCAAACTTGTTCTACTATTCAGCTTTTAAAATTGCATTGTATCCACACAAATGAATATTCACAGTAGCAAGAAAAAGTACAATAACTTGGAATGAATGTCTTAAAAGATATGTACAGCTGGACATGGTGGTATACATCTGTGATGCCAGCTACTTAGAGGTGAATACAGAGGATCGAAAGCTTGAGGCCAGCCTAGGCAACTTAGCGAGACCCTGTCTCAATATAAACAATTTTTAAAAGGGCTGGGGATGTAGCTCAGTGATGTAGTGCTTGCCTAGCATGTCAAGTTTCTGAATTTAATTCACAGTACAAGGAAAAAAGATATGCACAGATTCTGCATGAGGAAAATGATCATTTTTTTTTTTGGTACATAAAAGAGCTGATTAAATTTAGGACATAAAACATTGTGAAAAGTTCAATTGTAAAAATGTAGAGTCTATAAATTTAATTTATATTAAGTGATTCTAATACGAATCACTATGAGATTGCTTATAGACCATGATAACAATGATTTATCGTTGCCTCAAGGAACTGGAGATATAACTAAGAGGTACAGTGCTTGCCTAGCATACATGAAGCCCTGGGTTTGATCCCCAGCAATGCAAACAACCACAGAACAATAAGTTTTTGTGAAGAATAAATGAAAGAGAATGACCAAAAAACTGTGGAAAAATAAGTATTATTGAGAAAGTTTTCCCAACCAAGCATCAAAATTATCATAGTGCTACAAGAGGTGAATGTTTCATATGGTTTTAAGAATAGACTTATAAATTAATAGTTATAAGAAAATCCTTATAATAGTGTATATACACATACATATGTGAAGTTTGAACATCATAAATGTGAGCTTTAGTTTAGTAGGAATATTTACCCTGGTAAGTTAATGATCATAGGATAGTTTATCAAGCAGAAAAACAATTATTTATTCTTGAAACAGCAAAGACTGGTTTTTTTAAGGAAGTCATTTTAAAAATTAAAAAAATAAGTATATATTTATCTGATCTTCAGTGAGAAAGCAAAGGATAAAATCATAAATGAAATCTTGATAGATTTGATTATCCAAGAATAAAAGTTTTAGGTTTTAAAATCCATAAATAAGCTTAAAAGATAATTAACAACTGAGGGAAAATAAAAAACCCAAATAGCAAACAAATAAGCAGCTTTAATATATAATATATAAAGAGCTTTTCAAACCAAAAGAAAAAACTCTTCCATAAAGACCTTATCATACAATTTGCAATAACCAATAAACATGAAGAAACTCCAACCTCAATAATCAATTAACAGATGATTAAAATAACAGCGCAGTATGGGTCTTCATTTATTATTTATTGCCATATTTAGTGGTGAAGTGAAAATTCTTATATTCAACTATACTTGATCATATCCTTTCTAGGAAGTTAGTAATGTGTATCAAAAACTTAAAAAAAAATATTTATATTCTTTGACCAAACTATACCCTTCTTAGAATTTCTTGTGTGGACACAGTCAGAGATCTTGCAAAGATTTATGTACTAAGCATCATGCTATTAATGACAGAAAAAAATTACCAACCAGACATTGTTTGAATACATGATGGTTGGTTCTCCTGGTAGAATTTTATGCTGCCATTTAAAAAATTACATTTTTGGCTGGGCATCATAGTACATACTTGTAATCTCAGCTACTTGGGAGGCTGAGGCAGGGGGATTGCAAGTGTGAGGACAGCCTGGGCAATTTAGCCAGACTCTGTCTTGAGATAAAAAGGGCTGGAGATATAGCTCAGTGATAGAACACTTAGGCCTTCCATGATGCAAGTGTCCCCTGCTCTACCCCAAACTGTATCCCCATTTCCTACCTCTTTGCCCCTTCTTTGCCATTCCAGCCACCCTGTACTCCTGAATGTTCCCCCTACCCATCCAGTATTGGCCACCCCAGGACTTTGCACTTGCTAGTGCCCCTGCCTGAAACCTCTGCCTGAATACTGCATGGCTGCACCTTCTCTTTCTTTGGTCTGTGGCAAATTCACACCTTATCAGCCACAGGGTCCCTGATTACACTACTGCCTCCCCGTACTTCTGGTCCCCTTCCCCTGACTGACTCTTCTCCACTGCATTTGCTGCTGCTTGGCATGTAGCATATATATATATATATATATATATATATATATATATATATATATATATATATTTTATATCATCTACCTCTCCTTGAGGCATGTGGCTCAGTAAGCACAGGGAGTTAGTCTGCTTCATTCATTATTGTACACAGAGTAGGCCATCAATAAATACCTGTGAGAGTGAATAGAACTTTAACTGTAATTCACAGTGTCAAATGATTTTGGTACAAAAACTTCAAGTGATGGGCAGCTAGGAGTCAAAGGATGAGGCAGTAGTGACCGAGCTTTCGCCGTGGCTACTCCTGGGTGATGTTGATTTGATTGGTGATTTTGATTTTGCCATTATACTTTTCTGCAGTTTTGCAGTAAATGTATGTTGTAATAAAAGAGAAACCAATATGTTATTGTTATTTTTAAAGCCTATTATTTACAAAAATCCCTGCCTGCCTGTGCTGGCCAAACGTTCTGAATTGTAGAACAGTTCTGTTGTTCCATTTTACAAAACTGGTGGCTCTTCCATGGGGCTATATTTTATCAGCTCCCACCTTCCGGTATTTCCTTCCTCTGGCTGTCCCACTTCAGCGAGCATCTGGAGGTTGGGGATTTCTTTGGGCACTACTCAGTTTACAAAAGTGGCTCATTATTCTGGGAGTTCAGTGTTCCCTGCCAGTGCCAGCTCAGGTTCACCAAGCCTCCTGCTGCCCTCTGGGACCAGCATTACCAGTTGTGTGTGGAGGGATCAGAGATGGCTTTTCCCAGCCCTTAGGCCTCCAAGTCAGGAGGGAAGGCTTACTCGAGGGAAATTAGTTGAGAACAGATGAGTGAGATGGGCCCGCTGGCCTTAATCCGCTTCTGTGACTTCATAGTAGGCCACCCGTGGGAGTCCCACCTGCAGAGGTGGCAGCAGCTTGCCTTTGAGGAAGCCACATCACAGCAGGCATGTTTACCCCCAGGGCCAAGGTGGAAGACTGCCCTTAAACAGAGGTGAGCCTTGCCCTGACACCTTTGGGCTCCCTTCATGCATCTCCTCAGGTTTCTTTCTAGTTTGGGGGACTCAGCTGCTCCAGGTAAATGAAAGGTGACTACCTCTGGGCAGGCACTATTGTTCCACTTGCCACAGCACATCATTTATTTAAAAATAATTATGACATACAAAAAGTAGCCCTCCATACTGACCAGTCAGTGCACAGGCCTGGGCTGGGAGGAAGGAAATCATCAAAAACAACAGATTAATGTGCCCGCACCCCCCGGCACCAATGGCACTGTGCATTTTCACATTCAGTTATTATTTATAGACCCAGCTGGGGAGGGGAGTCATGGGCTGCTAGGAAGCCTGTGGCAGTCAGGACAGCACTGGCTTTGTTTGAGCAAAGATGACTGCATTCTGGTGTTGGACAGAGGCTGTGCCTGGCCCAGAGGGCTGATGGTTCCATGCTACCCAGGAGGGCTTCCTTTGCCCGCCTCTGACTTGTGGCTCACAGTAGCCCTTGCTGTGTCTTTTTAGAACATGCATAGTGCATAGCAATCCTTGGCATTTCTGGACCACAGCCGCCCAGGAAGGAACCTGAAAACACATCCATTGCCCTTAAGAATCCTCAGTCCCCCTAACTGGGTCCCTCTGCTTCAGTCTGCACACGCCAGGCAGGCACACCTCCGAAGTCCACTGCCAATGACCCTTGTGTTATCTGTCTATGCAACTCAAGAGAGCAGACTCCCCCAAGGCAGGCAGCACATCTGAGCTTGGATTTGTAGGTCCAGTACCTGGCACAGAGGTGCTCAGTGAACATTCTATGGACCAATTTTTGGAGTCTATCTTTGGAAAATTCATTTCAAACATTCTAAACAATGGCGATTCTTTGGGAAAATTTTCATTGAGGGCAACATTCATGGGATACTTCATGGGGATTGCGTTTTCTGAATCTTCAAATGCCAAAGGGGGAGGGGACCTCTAGATTGCTAGTAACACTTGGTCCTTTAGAAGGGACTTGTTACTAATATTTGATAGACTGACTGTCACAATAAAAATCTCTTACATGTATCCAATGCTCCACAATTTAAAGCCCTTTCAGCTGTTTTATTACTTACTATTGTTTACTCATCTCTAAAGGATGAGCTGGGAGGGGGGACATATTTTAAAATCTAAGAATCAAATAACTCTTCTGATTTATCTGAAAGCCTTATTTTTAGAAGGAAGTGCCATTTTGTTTTCATTCATTGCCTATTTATTGGATACTGATATGCTGGGCACTGTCTAAGGCACCGAAGATTCAGAGATGAAGTTACAAGTTCTAGTCATATTAGGAAAATTAATATAAAGTCATAAAGACTATAATAAAGCTGACACTGAAGACTATAGAAGCAATCGGCAAGAGAGCAGGTCTGCCTGGAGAGGTGGGGAGGGGTCAGACCCCCACGCTGGGGATGAGGATATGGATAGGGAAGGTAATGACGGTGGTGACCATGATAGTACTGCAACAGCATATGGTGTTCACCATGCTCCAGGCACTGTTCTGGGGTTTGCACATATGAGCTCAGGTAACCCTAACTACCCTGGGAGATAGGGCTCTTATTTTCATTTTACAGAGGAGAAAATCAAGGCACACAGAGATTAGGAAAATTGCTCAAGACTGCACCAGTAAGTGGTAGGCACTGCTTACTATATTTTGGCAGGCTGTGGACTAAAAATGACAACAATAGTGGCAAAGAATACAGTCTTCTGCTACTGCTAAAATGCACTTTCCTTGGTCACTGTCCTGATTTGAAGCTCACTTATTAAACCTTAACCCAGTCCTGGGCCAGGGATTTAGTTCAGTGGTTTCGCCGCCTGCTGCGCAAGGGCAAGGACTCGAGTTTGATTCCCGGTACCACAAAAAAAAGAAGAAATCTTAACCCAGTCCTTAAATTTGGCAGTGTGCCGAGGGCCCTTCCTGTCCAGATATTACACTTGGTTCATGGCCTTGGCCCCCCGTACCTCAAATAGCCCACCACATAGTAATGGTTAAAATAGGGATTGCAAGTCCTACAGTCTTGGGCTAGGCTTCTAGCCCTGTCAATCCTCAGCTATGTGACCTCTGAGCCTTAACTTCCTCATCTATAAAAAGAGGATAATAGACATTGCTATGCCTCTGAGGTCCCTCACCCCACACCCATCACACAAGACGAGGCCCCATCCTCACAGATGCTGAAATTGAGCCAACCTGGAAGCCTGAGAGTGCTCTGGCATGATTGGAGCCATTGTTCTGCTCCGGGGAGGGCCCTGTGGAGGGAGGGGCCCAGGGCTTCAGGGCCTTAGGCAGATGTGGCAGACATCTGCCTCGGGGATTTCCTCTACCTTTCTGTTTGGAGATACAAGCTCGTCCTTCAGGGGCTGAAGTAAAGGAGTTGAAGAAACTACTTCTCGGAAACAACACTTGTGGCTGTCTGGAGGCTAGCAGCCAGACTGGAAATGGGCCTGGCCTGGGGCTACATCCCTGGGGTGCTGCTAGGAAAAACCTCAGCCAACAGTGCTGCTCTCTGTTTATTCAGGGGTTTCCTCCCTGGAGTTGCCAAGGAAGCAGCTTTGTGAAGAAAGGGAAAACATGTGGATTAGACAAGCCACCCCTGGGCCCACAGAACTCAAATGGCTGAGGGGCAGAGTACAGTCCAGTCTCTGCCCTGCGTGGGCTCCGGGCCAGCTGCACAGACAGACGCAGGCCCTTCAGAGGGGCTGGCCTTGTGGCCACTGTCTCCTGGGCAACCTGGTAGCTTCAGGTGGGCCACTTACTCTTCCAGGACTTCAGGCCGCTCAGGTGATTTCTGAGAGAGATTTATTTGCTTATGTGTTACAGAAGTATCAGTCTCTTCATGAACTTTGTCCCACCTCTTCCTTATTATCCTCGATGGGAAGAAGATTTTAAAGCAAAATGATATACTGAAATTATTCTAATATTGAAAAATCATAATAATAGGAAGAGAGAGGTTTTTCTTTCCAATGAGGCCTTGGAAGAAAAGAGTTCATGTAGCTTTCCTGGAATGAAGGGCAGGCTTCCTCGGCTCCATGGCTTCAAGGCTCTTGGTGATGGTGCTAAAGGGGTGGGGAGTGGGGATAAGCCAGAGGGTGAAATGAAGGAGGGAGGAGGCTGAGGAAGCAGCAGGAAGTGTTTGTGTTGAGAGTCTGGTTCTGCTTGGACTGCGGTTAGTCCATAGTTGCTGGAAGGCCATATTTACTGAAGTAAATGCATGACTTTACTGTCCTCTGGACTCTCAGCTACCTGTCATCAGTTACGAGAAACACTGGATTCTTTCTGGAACTGGACTATGTGTTCTAGAGGAGGATAAGAAATCATGGTCTACTTTGATTCAATAGCCTGAGTATGTCCTGTACCTTGCTTTGAGCTGAGGAGACAACAGAAAGCCTGTGGGAACTGCAATGACCACCAGAGAAGCCAGCAAAGGACCAGTGGGAGCCTCTTTTGTGTGCTGCTCCAGGAAGGCTTCATGGAGGAGGCAGGTCTTCCTCTGGCCTTGAAGGGTGACAGGTCGGAAACAGCAAATGAGACGTGGGACTGCACCAGGGACATAGCATTGCAGAGTGGCCTTCTGGCCCAGGTGTAGCAAGATCTTCACAGGAACACCTAGCTCTGTCTGGAAATCCTCCTCCTGCCATGGGTTACTGGCCCCAGATCAGTCAGTGCACAGGACAGGATGCTGGACCTCATGGCTAGAGCCAGCCTGGCCAGGCAGGCTCGGGGAATTCTCTGCACTCTGGGCTCTTTGGCATCTTGGCAAAGAATGTCCAATTATGTTTCTATATGGAGAAGTTAGGGAAGCTAAGGGATATACTCATGCTCAGGAAGGCTTTGCCACACACAGGTGCTGGAGAAAGGCACAGATGAGTAGAGAGCAGGTAACCATCCCAGGTTGGGTGGGCTGAGCTCAAGCCTATGGCGGTGCTCCCAGAGCTTAGGTTCTGTGGGTGTGCAGATGCCTTTGAAATGCCTGGGAAACCTCTCATCTCTGACATTCAGATCTGCAAACCTCCAGGTCCTGCTTCAAGGACTTCCACCAGATGCAGAGTAACGTGACCTGGACCACACTATGCCGGACCTCATCCCTTCCGCTCACCCATCTTGTTTTATCTAACTTCTTCCATGGGCACACTAAGCCTCCTTTGTAACTAGGTCAGAAAGGTCCTTTTTCTTTCCTCCACCAAGAATTTTATAAGAATCTTGGAACAGTTGGCATAGATAATGAGAAAAGCAGGACTGAGTAGACAGTTACAATGTCAAGGGATTTGGAAGAAAAAATATTTTTCCCCCTGTCATTGTATCCAGTGGAGAAAGAGTTTCAAGCCATTCTGAGAACTATGAGAGGGATTATGCAGTTCAATAGCAAAGTGCATCATATAGAGTCCCTTATCTTCATGGGAAGATTTATAAATAATCAAGAATATCCTTTTAAAGAAGGGAGATGTATAAGAAATTGCTATGGACTATTCCAGCTAACATGTGCTGTGATGCCTATAGTACATGTGGTAAATCTGATGCCAGAGCTGAGAACACTTTGGCTTATAGGCTACAAGAGGAAGGATCCGGAGAGGAAAATTTTTCACTAGCTGAGTGAGACCGCAGGATTCAGTGCTTTATTATGACGGTGAGTGGCATGTTCTCCCACACTATGGACTGTTTAGATTTACAAAGCACACGTTGAGAATGTCATTTAATGTGTGTTCTGACCACACAGTATAACATTTCTAGGTTTGCTTTTGAGATCTGAGATGTTTAACTCAAATCTCCATATGGTCTGCGCTATGGGGTTTTTTTGTGTGTGTGCTATGGGTTTTAATACACAGTGTGTTTATTTTATAACTGGAAAGTGTTAATAGTGGAATCCTTTTTCTTCCTTTTTTTTTGGTACTGGGGATCGAACTCAGATCCTTGTGCTTGCAAAGCAGGCAGGCAGGCAGTGGAACCACTGAGCTAAATCCCCGCCCCCTTTTCTTCCTTTCTAAAAAAAAAAAAAACCCAACAAAGTCTTCTTAGTGCAAAATTATCAAGAACATATTTTTTACTGCCATGTTGTGCTGAGAACACACATGTCTTGATCTTGCCTATACTTTTCAACGTATAGCTGCTACCTTAGTTCAGTCCTTTATCATCTCCTCTTTTAATTACTATCATTACATAACTCCTTTTCTTACATCCTCTCTTATTCTCCTTTTATTTATCAGTCACATTTAACTTTGTAACATCAAACTGAAAGTACAGTCTAATATAGTTGACGACACAGGCCAGGGTGTGTGGAAACAAACGCTCCCAGAGATGCCAGTGGTGTACGCTCTAGGTACATTCTCTTTGAGGAATATAGAATGAAGTTCAGTCAGAAGGAGTCAGAATGAACATGAGGCTTGAAATAGCTGCAACCGTGAGGGGAAAGCCTAGAGCAGTTGTGGCGAACCTTGGGCACAGGTGTTATTTGTTTTAAGACAGAAGATGTTAAACTAAACCCTCAGTATTCAGGTTTAAGTACAGTGTTGGGATTTTGTGATAAATAAGTGGGCTTGGGGTTGACGTTTGGGCACTCGTCTCTAAAAGATTTGCCATCATTGGCCTAGAGCTTCCAAAGGCCTACCGAGGAAAGCTAACACAGGGAAGTGTGGCTGAAGGGCAGGGCCTACTGAGATCAAACTGTGTGGCATGCTGAAGCTGGATGAATTTCCCTTTGCTTTTGGTTGGTGTTAGTCTCAGCTGGCCTGAAGTAAGTTACCTTTCCCTTGCAACTAGAAGGATCCTAAGTGCTGAAGAACTGCAAGTAGCCATGAAAGAAAACCAGACAGATCTACTTGTGCCCATGTGGAATGATACTATGATACCTTGTAAAGTAGAGATGTAATACAGTAGATATAGCATATATTCATTTATATATAATTTAAAAGTTATGAGAGTGGGTAAGTGCTTATGCATATGTGTGTGATGTATATAAATGGCCTTGGCTAGCCCAGGTAAGGCCTTTGAACAAATTAGGGAAAAAATTTTAACTTTGGTGTATGTACCCCCAGGCCAGGAAGCAATTTGGCAAGCCGGTGTGCAATGGATTGTAATCTCTTCTACTCTCCTTGGTTGGGTGGCCTTGCACACAACAGTATGCTGCCGCCTTTGTGTTTAAACAGGTATGCTTATTTATGATACCTCTAGTAGGATATATGTAAAACTAGAAAGTTTCCTCCTGGGAAGGGAAAACTGGGAGTTTAGTGATAAGTGGCAGAAAAGAGGCTCAATCTTCTATACTGGGTTGGAGGATGAAATTTGTTACCATCTTCACAAATTACTTTTTATATCTAGTTCTCTAAGTAAATAAGAAAGAAAACAAAATTCACAGAATTGATCTCAGTTACTCTCCACCTTGCTTAAGTAAGCCTTCAGTGGCATGGAGAAATTCCTGATACTGCAGCACATCAATTCAAAGGTCCCTAACAACTGGCCTTAGCCTACCTCCCCTCCCAGTGGTCCAGGTGCTTCTGGAAGGCTGGATTGTTACGATTCATCTTAGAATCAGGCTTACTGGACCCTTCTCTGCTCTGCTCCGTGCTCTGCCCAGGGAGCCACCCCCCAAGGTATGCTCACAGCCCTCTGTGCCTTTCTCGTTTGTGTTACTTGCCGCACTTGATTGTAATTACAGCTATGAACCTGCTATTGTACAAGTGAGCCGTTTGAAGGACCTGAGACAGTTGGTGCTTGTAACTTGATGGGAACAGGTGCCTTATACCTGTTCCGTGAAAGAATGGAGGTGGGTTCAGGTTCCAGGTCTCTTTACCTAACTTTCTACCCCTTTCAGAAGTCTCTTTTCGTACAGCTGCAAATCCTTATCTATTCTTTGCCTCTGTGCTCAATAGCAATTAGCCAGGTTGTAGGACATCTAGAGTTTCCAGCCAGTGCAGATTGTGTTCATCAGTGTTGGCAGCTCAGGGAGTCTTCTTTCACTTCCTGAAGGGTGCATCTGAAACTCAGAACTGGTCCCGTGACCCTTTTATTAGCTCTCTCTTTTTTTTTTTTGCCCCAACATGCACAGGCTGTCAGAGAGAGTTCATCCAGTTTAGAAAACTGAAGAGGCTTGGGAGAGGAAGAGGAGATGAGGCATTGTAAAAATAGGGCCAGTCTCTTGGGCATCTGGCCCACCCAGTGGTCCGTCCCCTCGGCAATGCTGATCTTATGTGGAGGCCCTGTTCGGGAGCTTTTCCCAACCACGCATCATTCCTGTTAAATAATCCTCAAGCACAGTAGAAATCTGCCGCCTGTACTTAATACCAGCAAAGTGGTTTCTCCAGGAAAGAGACACAGGGATGAGGTGGCTCCCTCCTCATTTACCCAGAGATGCTGGCCAGGTTTGGCTGCAAGACCCTGACTCCCATGGGGTCAGCTACTCCGGAGAGCATTGGAGTGAGGTAGAAGAGAAAAAATAAAGATGAGTAAAAAGGAGACAAGGAGAATCATATTTTATACTATTATTATTGTAATTATTATTATTATTATTATTATTTGGTACCAGGGATGGAACTCGGGTCCTTGCGCTTGCTCAGCAGGTGGTGAAACCACTGAGCTAAATCCCTGGCCCGAGAATCATATTTTAAAAACTGTACTTTTAAGAAAACCTGCAGTTACTCAAGGTTACAATGTCATTTTCTCTTCCAGGAAATTCTCTTCAAAAAAATTCTAAGGGTCTTAAAGACAAAAGAATTGGGCACTGAGTGTGTGCTTTTCAACCATAAGTTCTGCTCTCTCCCAGTGAGCTCCATCCTCAAGAAAGTTGTGCTATTAAGTGGGGAGCATGTCTCAAACACATGTAAATGGTTTCCCTTCTAACCTAGCCACCAAAGGGTGACCTGACAGACAGGAGAAACACACAGGCCACCCTTCTTGCAGGGACCTCACGACCAGTAAATACACCTACTTGCACACCACAATGTACCTCTGTCTTGAGTGCCCACACTGTATCCTCTCTGAGTATGTGCTTTTTTTTTTCATTTTATAAAATATCATTTTAATTCTTGTCCTTAAAACTATAAAGATTATACATGATTTGAAAATGAGACTGTACCAAACAGTGGAAAAAGAATCATCCGTTCATTCCTTTCCTTTTGTCTGGTCACTCAAAAAGACAACGTTATCAGCTATGATTGTTGTTGCTTGTCGCCTCACGTTATTCTTATCCATGTATTCACCATAGTCTATTTTCCCTTCCATGAAAACTCGACACCCTTTTTCACATATTGATAGGCTACATCTCTAAAGCCTGGCCGAAACACTGATATTTGGTGCCATGGTGTCTTTTGACTGACATCACCTATTTGGTATGCTTCACTGTCCCCTGATCACCACATCTCATTTGTTGCTAGAGAAAATATGGTGATTGGATTTTTTCCTTCCACCTGTCTTATGACAGGGTCCTGACCCACTCACCCAAGTAACTGTACCCGATTTAGTCATCTTTCAAGAACAAAACTGCTGGCTACTTCAGACTCATGTCTTACAAACTGACGAATCACCTGTAATAAAGGTCTTCGAAAAAGCAGGGCTCCTGTCTTTTTTTTTTACAATCTAATCTTTTGGGTTCTTCCTGACGCACTAGCCAGCACTACCTCCACCATGGAGATCGCTTCCGGAGCACAGAAAAAGCCAGGCTCGAGAAAGGAAAGAGAAAACTGTCCGTAGTGTGTGTTGTAGAAATGTTACCGGCTCTGAGTATGTGCTTTTAACATTCTGCCTTGAAAGTTCTTATTGTGTGATGGAAGTCAGCAAACTAACAACTTACTCTATGGGCAGGGTGCCTTGAGGTTCTCAGTCTCATCTTTAGGGACCTCTTCGGACCCTATCAGGTAATAAGTAGGTGTTCTGGAAAAACCCAGATAGCTGTTGACTGGCTAATGATGGATAAAGAAGACCATGGGGTGCTAGACCCATCTCTGGTTTTCACCTTGGAGAACAATGGTTGGGTTCAGGTGCCAGTTTTGGGTGACAGATTCAGGAACCCTGCTAGCTCACACAGTGTCTTCATAGGAATCAAAAAGAAGGCTCTTGGGATGGGGATTTAGCTCAGTGGTTCCGGCACCTGCCTCGAAAGCACAAGGTCCGGAGTTCGATCCCCTGTACCAAAAAAACAACAAAGAAAGGCTCTTCTCTGGGGTGATACAGCCCCACGCTGGGGTGCAGAGCTTGGAAGGTGGAGGTACCTTTCTCCAAAGAGAGATGATTCATTCCTCATGTGGATGCAGCAAGGCTCCTGCATCTCAGTGCCATTATGCAGTGCATGAGCTGCACAACCATGCCACAGCATAGAAAGCACAGCTTGCTGGGCTCTTAGAAGGGAGAGTGTGAGGCAAGTGAATGGATAACAGCTTTCTACCATTGTTTTGAGTTGATTTTTCCCCAAGTATGGAACTCCTTTGGAATCACCTGAGATACTTGAGAAGGATTCATACCTGGGGACCCATCTCAGACCAACTTAGATCCTCTAGAGAGTGGGACCCAGCAATCTGGATTTTCCACCAGGTACTGAGATGCTTTGAGGGCCCACAGAAGCTTAAAAACTGCCATTTTAGCAGCTGTTCCATCAGAAATCCTTGGGATCTGTCTTTTTAGGGGGTCTAGAGCTGTCGGGCTGAACAGAACAAAAATTGGCCATCCATTCCCTGAGCTCTGCTGGGTTGTCTCTTCATGTGTCCTTGAGGACTTTTCTGAAGGTTTCATTTCTGGGCTTTGGAGCTGGTGTCATTGTTTTCTTTGCCACCACCACTTGGCTTTTTCTTAAAAGGCAAATTTAAAAATAATAACTTTAGCCACGTTTGGTGATGTATACCTATAATCTCAGCACTTGAGGCAAAAGGATGGTGAGTTTGAGGCCAGGCTGGACTGTGTTTGGGATATCATAAGTTCAATAACATATATTATTAAAATTAATTTCACTTTTTTTTTTGGTACTGGGGATCGAACTGGGGACCTTGCACTTGTGTGGCAGGTGGCACAACCACTGAGCTAAATCCCCAGCCCTTTTTCTACTTTTTAATGAGGCTATGTCTTAGTTACTTTCTCATCACTGAAACACTATACCCAACACCCATAACTTAAAGAGGAAAAGTTTATTTCGGCTCACACTTTGTAGAGGTTTTATTCCATAGTTGGGTGGCTCCAAGGCAGGACAGCATGGCAGAGGAGAAATAGTTCATGACATGGCAGCGGGAAACAGAGAAAGGGATCAAGGGAGGAAGGATATGGATCCTTCCAGGGCACACCCTCAGTGATCCTTCTCCAACCAGGCTTCACCTCCTGCTGTAGTCAGGGCTTGCAAGGAAATAGATTTAATACAGGACACATAATTTACAGGATTGTTTTATACTATTCACCCAAAAAGTAAGATGCAGAGGAGTGCAAGAGATCTGTCCACATGCTAGCGTACCAAGGAATCCAGCTGAGGGCCTGGATCCCATGGGAATGTCACGCATAAGTCCAGCCTGAGGCCTAGAGCCTGTGGCAATGTCTCATGCAAGTCCGTATCCAGGATCTGCACCGGGAAGGCCTAAAGGCCAGTGGAGGAAGCTAGAAAGCCTGCACCGGCCAGTGCAGGGTGAAGGATCTGTGCCACCAGGTTGAGGGATCTGCACTGGAGCCAGGAAGTGACAGTAAAGATCAGAGCTCCTTCAAAAAGAACAACATTCATCCCTCGCGACAGTAAAGATCCAAGCTCCTTTGATGAGAACAGCCAAGTTTGCATCAGGAAAACCAGCTGTGGCAAGCTTCTCCAGGAAAATCAACAGCAGACAAGTATAAAGTCATCAGCGGACTAATCGACTGGTGAAGCTCACACCCCCATGATCCAATCACCTCAATGGGCCTGCTCTAGAGTTTGTGAAAGAGAAGTCATTGGTGATCTAAATTGTAAGTCACGTGATTACTGTTGGGATAAGGGGAAGGGAAGGTGACAGCTAGGAGCAGTTCAAAGGGCCCTAACGCAGGCTTGGGAGCTGCGGAAGGGCTGTGGGAGGAGGTGGTGCACAGAAGGTGTGAAGTGCAGAGTGAGACGGGAAGGAGTACCGGAGGTGCCAGGGTGCTGTGTCTTAGGGGAGCTGTAAGTAGTTCAGCATGGCTGCAGTGGAGTGGGGGGGGGAATAGGGGAGGGATAGTCTGGAGAGGCAGTAGGGCCAACTCTGGCGACCTGGGTTCTTTCTTTCTTTCTTTTTTTTGTTAACCCTTTGCTAGGAATATTTGAGGCAAATATTTTTTATCAGAAAGAAGTTTATTTTACCTGCCTAAATGTGTTAATCTTTTTTATTAATTTGGATTTCTTCTAATGTTCCAAGCCTGAGAAAAGTATCATTTCTACCAATTTATTTAGTGTTCTATTAAATTGTTCTTATTTTTCAAAGCAGTTTTTTGTGTGTGTGTGTGTGCTGAGGATTGAACTCAGAACCTTGTGCTTGCAAGGCAGGCGGTGGAACCACTGAGCTAAATCCCAGCCCTAAAAGCACTTTTTAATATTTTTAACTTTTTAATCTTTTAACCCGGCCTGTAGTTCATCTAGCAATATTATACTGGTAATATTTCTCAAAGTGGGGTTAGAGACCATTTCTGTTAGACCTATTTGCAGCATGCATTAAGAAATATTTTTTTTTAAATTAAAAAAATAAAAATAAAAAAATAAACTTACTTGAGAATAATTTCAGCTTTACAGGAAAGTTGTGAAGATAATGCAGACAGTTCCAGTGTAGCCCTTACCACCAGTTCCCCTTGATGTTATTGCTGCAGTGCTTTCTCAAAACAAAGAAATCAACATTCACACATTACTATTAACTGAACTCAGGTAATATTTAGATTTCACCAGTATTTCCATTAATGTCCTCACTCTGTTTCTAGAATCCAACCCAGGGCAAATGGATTTAGTCTTTCTGACTCTTTAGACCTCTCTAGTCTATGGCGGTTTCTCAGTGTTGTTCTTATTTTCCTGGCTTTCAGTTTCTAGAGGAGTATCAGTTTGATATTTCATACAGTGTGCCCAATTTGGGTTTGTCCAGTGTCTCCTCTCATGATTAGACTTGGGCCACCTCAATAGATTTTGACTCAGTAAATCTGGGAGGTCCAAGAATCTGAATTCTTAATGCACGCTCCAAATGGGTTCTTTCTGCTAGAGAGCTAGGACCTCCTTTTCCAGGCAGTGAAATTGGAAGTGTTAGACACAAATGGATATTTGGTTTCCTTTCCACCTGCAGTGGGCAATAGACAGGGAGGGGCTCAGCAGTGCTGCGAATGAAGAAAAAGTGTTTATCTGTGTATTCCTTTTTTTTTTTTTTTAACCAATAACATTATATATACAAGGGAACTTTGTAAATGTAATTTCCCTGTATAAATGTTAATTTATTATGTTTAGTTGGACCTTGATCTTACTATAAGAATATTGAAATTATAAACTCTAGCTCTGGGACAGTTGTAATATTTGCTTCATTTTATATTCAGAGGTGATTTTTTAATAACAATCTAAATAGGATAATAATAATAACAATAATAATCCTTTTTAAAACAAAAGAGAGTAACAGTGCTGAAATTTCACGTTCTAGACTTTACAGGGGTGGAGTAGCCCAGGTTATAAGCCAAAGATATTATACCATTTCATGTTCTTGCAGGGTGTAATGTATCCAGAAGTTAAAGACCAAAGGCATACATGAAAGAGCCAACATGATCTCTCCATTTTTGCAGAATACATCTTTATTCAGATCGCTATTGTCATCAAAATTCCAACAGAGCAGTAAACTAAATGCCTAGCATGGGATGTTCAGGAAGTCTCACTTCTGTGTGTGGTTTAGCTTGGCTCTTAACATGCAGTAAAATGGTTAGCATCTGAGACCTCACTTATCTGGAAGTGGTTAGTTTGCACATTGCCTACTTTTCCTTGAGGTTGCTCCAGGGATGAGAGAAGAGCAGAATTTGTCCAGAGCAAAGATTTTCATGCAGATGAATGTCCTTTTGCCCCTAGAAGGCTGAACTGCATTACTTTCACCTAAATAAAAGGAGGTTCTCCAAGGAAAGGAATGGTTTTAGGAAGTTTGTTCATTCCTTCTTCCTATTTATTGAGCCCCTAACATATACCAGGAACTTTGTTAGTCATTGAGAATAGATGAATAGAAAAGGAGCTCAATGATGTTCATAATCATGGCTCAATCAAGTAAGGAAATATATCAGTATATACCAATAAGCTATAGTGAGGTTTAATGGTACTGTAAAGTTATGCACACAGAGCTGTTAAGGCCCAAGGGAGGAAGACATTCAAATTTATTCCAGACAAGAGTAGAAAGGGCAAGAGAGCTTTCACCTGGGAGGTGACATCTAAGTCTTGAGGCATGAATAAGAGAAGACAAGGCATGAAGGGCATGCTGGTAAGTAGAAAGGCGTGGTTAGCTGGATTTGTGAACAGGAGTGTGAGCACAGTAAGGTGACAGTACCCAATGAAGCAATTGACAGGTCAGTAAAAGAAGAACTGGGAGGAACCTAGAACAGCCTCTGGAGAGATGTGGGCTTCTTCCAGGACCTGTTCAATTGGAGAATGACAAAATCCAGTCTACTTTTGAAAGAATTCCTGCACGGATGGGTGGGAAGAGCCTACTCAATAGCCCGAATTGAGACTTGCTGGAAAACTGCAACTGTCTGCACTTCCTTTTGTTCTCTCTGCCAAATGTCTAGTCCGCCCTGGGCCACTAGGCAAAGGCAGGATTGTCTTAGAGCAGAATAACCTTCCAGTTGCTTAGCCAAGGACCCCACGGGGTGCGTCACAGACAAATCACAGCTTGCCTCCTCACACTAGAGGCCTTCCAAGGGCTAGAAAGAACCTTACTCACCAAGTGGGGATGGCTCATTGTGTCCCGGGCCCATTCCTCTGTGGCAGGAGTTGGCTGGCTGGTGGCTTGCGAGCCCAGCCCTTGCCTGGTGCCTGTGTCCTCGTGGCTGCTGGGAGGTCAGACTCTCCCCCTGGCATGAGGCTGGCTCTTGGCAATGCAGTAGGGTGGTGAACCCTGGTGAAATGTGCAGTTTCCTCTGGCCATATGCCACTGTTCCCACTGTGCACTGATGCCCCACCCAGAGGCAGGATGCCCTGCCCTGTGGAGCAGGTGGAAGTGATAAATACACTTGTTTTTGCATTCAAGCCTTTCCTGGCTCAGGGAGGAAATGCATCTGCAGCCTGCCTGGACTCACCGCTCTGTGCCTCTGCACAGGCTGCCTTCCCTGGCCCCGGCTTTCATACAATCTGGAGGCTGGGTAATGATTACACTGGCTTGCAGGAGCCCCATCAAGTCCTCCAAGGGCAAGGGCGCTGAGATGAAGGGCCCTTCGGGGCTGCTTATCAACATCAAAGGCACCTAATCACAGCACTCCAGGTAATCAAAGCCCAGCCCAACCCTGCCCCTCATTTCCCTTATTACAGCAATGCACTCTGTTTATCTCTACCCTGTGAATGGCAGAAGGTCAGGCTGCCCTTAGAATCCTTTGTAGAGGCTGGGCACTTACCTGGGTAGAGAAGCAGCATGTATTTCACTCTTTACCTGTGAGAAACTGAGTGTACTGAAACACTCCAGAGGCATCTATGAACTCCAACCCCCAGATGCAGCCATGCTAATAGGACTAACCTTTGTAGGAACAGGCTTGCAAGAAAGGTGGGCCAGGTGAAGCCAGGGCAGGGCCTCCTCCAACTGTTCTCCTCTGGATGCTTGGCTCCCTCCGTTGTCAATGTCCCTAGGCAGTTCATCCCTGGTCAGATACTTGCTAAATGCCTGTGCATGCCAAGCACTGTGCGCATTGTATGGACAGGAAACTGTAGACTAAGCTGTGCTGTATGCTAATAACCCGGAAATTTGTTTGGATAGTCAGTATTCCTTGGCTGATATATCTTAGCTCATTTCTGAAAGCAAAAAGCTAAGGTATTAAAAATCATTTTGCTGTTTATTACCCCAACCTGGTGAGATATATTGTCCTTTGGTGAGAAACAAAACCGAAAAGTGTACCCTTTGCTCTCCTTTTTAAATATAGCTTAAGGAGGGCCTGAAGGCCACAGCTTTGCTCAATCAACAGCAGTACAACATCACAGGTAAGCCTGTTCAGTAAGAAACAGCAGCGAGCTTCAGATCCTCCCAAGGCTGTGTGACCTTGGGCAAGTCTCTGCCTTTTCTAAGTTCAGTTCCTTCATCTGTAAAAGAGGAGATACAGATACGGTCAACTTCATAAGGTCATTTTGAGAATTAAAAGGAAACCAAGGTAAGGTATTGAACAAAGAGATATTCAGTAATATTTTTACATGCCCATTCTGTCTGCAGTAGAAGAGTAGACTATAGCCCCTCTTTACAGGTGTTCTGAGTCAAGGAAACACATCCTGCCACTGTACACTAGGAACAAATAGAGATCTGCAAGGTGCTATCCAACTCAGAGGTATCTAACTTCTTGGGGAAGTCAAGGAAGGCTTCACAGAGGAGGCAGCCTTTAGCTGAACATTAAAGGGTGGTTAGGAGTTCAACAGGTAGAAAAAGGTGGGGATGAACGTCCTGGATGGTGCCAGCAGCTTGTACAAAGGCAGAGAGGTAGACAAGAGCATGACCCTGATATCCGCTACCTACAGGAGTTCTTAAAGGATAGATTTTTTTCCCCAAAGGATCAAATAATGACTATTATAAAATTATAAATTGAGAGTCTGTCAAAGATTTTATTTAAATCACTAATAAATGATCCAGTAAGATGTTACAAAAAGGTTCAAAGGAGATCAAGGAACATTCATATACAGGTGATTGGAAATGCTGAAGAGAGAGCTGTGGCTGTAGCTCGGGGATATAGGACCTCCCTAACAAGCACGGGGCCCCAGCTTCATCCCCAGTACCCCTAGAAAAGGAAATGCTGAAAAGCATTTATGGTTGTAAAAGTGGTCACTATCCACAGGGCCATAATTTATTACACCCCTAGGGACATGATTTGCACATACTTATATGACCATAAATAATTTGCATGACCACTGTCTCCAACTTATCTTTAATCCATTTAAACCCTCCATTCTCCTGAGTAAATGGCTATTTTTTTCCCCCATTAAGTTTACTGGTACATTTTAGGTATACAATACCGTTACATTCATCATTGGGATCTTGTACCTTTACATGAGTATCTTGGTTCTTATTTTATTTCCCCTTCCCTTGCCCTCCCTTCACCCCCTCCACCCTTCCCTATTTGCAAAGACCTTGTTTCCATTTTTTTCCTCTTCTCATATTTTTTCCTTTCCCTTTTTTCCCTTCCCCTACCCCTCCCAATTCCCCTGCTCTTTTAGACCTTTTCTTCCTGTTACACAATATCAGTTATACATTTCTAAAATTACAATATTAAGATCCAGGAGACATTATCAAGTAAATGGCTATTGCTGGTTTTTCTGCAACTGTATCCTATATTCACTCACACACACACCACCACCACCACCACCACCACCACCACCACCACGCATCCCATTCCTTCTCTCTTCTCTGCCTTGTGTTGGGGGAAGGCTGACTCCCCCAAATTCTATCACCTGGCTCCCTCGTTCTACGTCTTAGGGTTGGGTTTGATTCCTGGAGAGTGGGGTGAGGAAGAGACTGGGGTGTTCATTTCTCCTGCCCCTTCCTGCTTTGTGTAGTCTGGCACCGCTGTGTTCATCCCTGACACACAGCTTTAGCTCTCAGCCAGGGCCTCCAATGCCTTCCTGCCTCATTGCCTCTTCTGGCATAGGGGTGCATTATGGGCTGAATTATGTCCCACTGAAAGTCATGTGTTGAAATCCTAACCCCTAGTACTTCAGAATGTGACCTTGTTTGGGATAGGGTCACTGCAGATATAGCTAGTTAAGATGGGGTGTTGCTGGAGTAGGGTGGGCCCTAATCCAATGGGACTGATAGTCCTTGTGTAAGGGAAGGTTTGGAAATGGATATGCACACTGGGAGAACTCTGTATGAAGATGAGTTGTGCTGATACAAGCCAAGGAACTACTGAAACAGATCCTTCTCTTATATCTTCAGAGGGGCACAGTCCTGCAGACACCTTGACTCCAGACTTGTGGGCTTTAGGACTGTGAAGTAACATGTTTTGTGGTTTAAGCCACCTAGTTCATGGTCCCTTGTTATGGGTGGTTACAGCCATCTGCTCGTGCCAGTCCTTGGGTACCTCACCTTCCTCTTGTTCCTTAACCCTACCCACACCTGCAAAAATGGCCCTTTCACTACAAAGTCTCTTTAAGACTCAAGCAGAGCATGCAGTTTCTACCAGCATCATCATGGATAGACACGGATGTTACTCTCCTTCCCCCTTCACCTTCCCTGAGGAGAAATGTTATATTCCTGGTCTTCCTTCATATGCTCATCTGAGTTGTTCTGAATTGAAACTGATGCTTATGGTAAACTTGGAAGTATAATGGAGGAGGGTAATTTGCATTTTCTTAGCCTGGTGCTACTATAAATGACATAATGCCAGAGCAAAAGATGGTAGCAGAGAACACACACACACACACACACCCCTTAATTAGCATTTTACATGGCAGCCAAACTCTTGAATGTCAACACCAACAGTCTGGGTGATTTCCATGCATGCTAGGCCCTCATGCTTCCATCTTGGTCTTGGGATTGCATCCATATAGGGGTCTTCACCTAAGGCTCCAGGAAAAGCAATATTAGACCATACTAGACACATTTGTCTGTGCCAAGCTTTAGTATATCAGAAGAGCCCGTTGTGTGCTTTGAAGTGTCACATCCCCACGGCCACTGCAAGTTGGAAACACAAATATCTCTTTATCCCAGCAGCCTTTCGCTCTCTCCTCTATGCCAGTGTTGGAACAAAGGTTAGCTTGTATTCTTTGGCTGGGTTTCCAGGTTTTTCCTCTGACCAGCACATTGAAAAGATCTCTTCTCAGCCCAGTAGTCTTATTTATTTTCTCCACTCAAGACAAGACACATCAGCAGTTATGATCAGTGGTGATAAAGTGACACTTGAGCAAGGCCGTGCCGATGGCAGATGTCCATCCCATTAATTTTCTCAGAGTTGAAATGCCAGCATCTGTTCTCTTAACTGTGAATGGCACTTGTAGATTTGAAAGCCTGTTCAATGTACCCCATTTCAGAACTTTCTTTCCATAGAATATTGTGCCTAACAGGTAGAATCCGCACAGCAGGATAACAGTAAAGTTTACAATAACAAATTTCTTCCATATTGTGAAAGACTTAAGCTAGCTTTTTAAGTAGTTTTCAAAATAGTTCTCTTTATAAAAACTATCTGACCAGGCTGGGGATTTAGCTCAGTGGTTCCGCCTTGGGCCTTGCAAGTGGAAGGTCCCAAGTTTGATCCCTAGTACCAAAAAAAAAAACCTATCTGGCCTATCAGAATAGCATTGATCCTGCCCTTTCCCTGGCTAGGGTGTACCCTGATAGAGAAATGATAAACAGGCAAATATGTTTTATTTTGGTATTTTAACTTTTTATTTAGGGCAGGTGATTCTGGTTTTCCACTTGGAAGAGAATCATAAACTATTTTTTAAAAGTTATATTTTGATTTGATGTTTTTGAAGATGGAATGGCCAAAGTGTAGAAAACCCTCATCTTTGAAAATGTGAGTAACTCCTTGCTCAGCAAATAGATCCAGTCCTCCTCCAAACAAAAATTTCAATACAATAAACACACACACACACACACAAACACACACACACACACCCCACACACGTGCTTCTGCGTGTGTGCCTTCTCCTCTGCCCAGCCCTCATGGATCCTGTCTGTGCACAACACGGGAGCCCTCCTGGTTGGGGCTGAACTCTGTACCACCACAATTCCCTCCCTAGTGACAAGGAGCAAGGAGCCTCCTGGGGAAGGACTGGCCTGTTCTAGGAAGATGGCATCTCCTCAGGAAGGCCCTCTCCTGGTGGCTCGTGCAGTGACCTGAGCCCAACCTAGTGTGCACTGGGGGTGGGAGGGAGCAGACCATACCAGCCTCTTGTAGAACTCTCATGTATTTACATGGTGTATTAGTTTCCTGTGGCTGCTATAACAAGTCATCACAAACTTGGTGGCTTAGAAATAAGACATTTGTTCTCTCACTGTCCTGGAGGCCAGAAGTCTCAAACAAGGTTTCAGTAGGGTTGGCTCCTTCTGAAGGTTCTGAGGGAGAAACTACCCCAGGCCTCTCTCAGAGCTCCTAGTGTTTGCCAGCAATCCTTGATGTGGATGGGCTTATGGATGCATTGCTCCAGTCTCTGCCTCTGTCTTTGCATGGCCTTCTCCTCTGTGTGCCCCAGATTTCCTTTCTCTTACAGGGACAACAGCCATTGGATAAGAACCTATCCTAAGACAATGTGACCCCATCTTAATTTCGATCTGTTGTTTTTCTGTGTGTGCTGAGAATCAAGCCTAGGGCTTTGTGCATGCAAAGTACATGCTGTACTTCTAAGCTACACATCCAGCCCTTCCCCTTAACTTGATTACATCCTTAAAGACCCTGTTTCCAGGTAAAGGCACATTCACAAGTATCAGCAGTTAGACTTCACCATGACTTTTCAGGGAACATGGTTCTAGCCAGTAACATGGTAGGTAAAAGCCACAGCATTTTACACTTGAAGAATGATTTCAGATGTGTCCGAGAGTCAATTCCTGCCTGCGTTAGGTGCTGATCCTACTCTGCCCGTTTCACCAGCCGTGCATCTGTGTGAGGATTTAATGAGAAAATCCTGTGTGAGGATTTGCTGATGGGACTGGTAGTGACATGTGAGCTGCAGCGTGGGCAGGGTTGAGGGGTTTTCAGGACAGGTCTTTTAGAATGGAGGCCTAATTAGAGCCCCTTTGTAACAACCCTCCACTGCCACCAAAGTTGTGTGTGTGTGTGGGTGCGTGTGTTAGTTTGCATCTAAACCAAAGACTGGTTGGGTGACAATCAAAGCTTCTGATTAGGAGCCTACACTCTGTATGGTGAGTACATTTGAGGGGTGCTGACAAAGGGTTCACTCTCTAAATGTGGCTGCAGACTGCTGCGTGAATCTCCACTCGAGAGTCTCTTAATCAGCATAAAGGATTTTAGAAAGGATTTATTTTTTAATACTGGGGATCGAACTCGGGACCTTGTGCTTGCAAAACAGGCAGCGGAACCACTGAGCTAAATCCGCAGCCCTAGAAAGGAATTTTATGATCTAACTTTGAATTGGCTTACAAATATTGTAAAAAGTATCTTTACCTTGCATTAATGTGGCATTAGAGTGGGTGTGCCAGCTTCACCCACTTGGAGAGGGCCAGGGGGTAAGATCTTTGCTAAGTTTCGAGCCCGACAGGTGCCAGTGGATTAGGCCACTCTTGTGACTGGAAGTTGAACTAATGCTGCTGCTGGACCACTGGCATTTCTGTCTTCCTCCAGTGAGCTTTCTATGCAAAATATCTATCAGTGGCTACCTCTCTGAACTTGTATGAATAGGTAGTTTGATGTTTACTTGTACATGTTTTTTATGTGTGGCAGAATTCTGCTGGGGGCCTGCCTTCGTGTTCACACACCACTGCACAGTGAGTCAGTCAGAGAAGGGGATTATGGCCCCCATGTGCTTCCAGCCATCCAGGGTCACCATTATCTGGCAGAGGATCTGACAACTACAAACAGGCAAGGTGATCCATCACACCACAGCCACATCTTTGACTGGTCCAAGCAGAACCAATCAGGTCCTTTCTCCTGCCTGTTGGGAATTAAGACTGAAAATCTGATACTGCTAAACAGAGGTAAAGTAAGCAGAGGCAGGGAGGCCATGTGGATGGATGGACAGGCAAGAAAGGCTGTCATCTAAGAAGAGGAGGGGCCCAGCACATAGAGGCAGGGATAGAGACCTTGGGCCCCGGGAATGAGGATGTGAGGGGGTGAGAGCGAGGCCTCAGGAGCTTCCTGACTCTCACTGGACATCTGATTCCAGGTTTCCGTTCCTTAGAGCAGTCTGACTAATCTCCCTGCCCCGGGGTTCCCGGATCTGCTCCTGTATCCTTACAATGATTTCCTTCTTATTATTGCTTAAATGAGGTTGAAGTGGTTTCTGTTACTTTAACCAAAAGAATCCGATGCAATGAAACATCATGCTGGAATGTATATAAATACATCCTAAAATGGCTTGTATATCTATAGACTCCATTCATATCCCTTCCACCCAACTACATTAAAATGTAACTTGATCATAAACAGATACAAGGCGCACGGGGGTGTGCGCACGCACGCACGCGCGCGCGCACACACACACGCACACACACGGTATGCATGTGCTTGTTTCAATTACTAAATTGTACCTTCTCAAATTCCTAGATGTTTTAGAAGTATGTTTTGCTTTTTCCAGACTCTATAATAGCTTTCAGTAGGTTTCAAACAGATTGAATAGAACGAGGAATAGAAAGAAAATATTGCTAACCTTTTCTTTGAGGTGAAGTCCCCTTCTTACAATTAAATTAAGTTCCAGAACATGTTTGCAGTGGATAACACAAAGCATGAAAAAGACATTTTTTATGGTTTCATTTAGTCATTTTTTTCTTCATCAGACTTTTCTTGAGTCTAAAATGTGCTCTGTCTGGGCTGGATGCTATGAATCCAAACGTAAGTGAGGCCCAGGTCCTGTGCTGATCAGACCTGAGGTGGTTCCTTGAATCCAGTGAACTGCCTTCCTTCACAATTGTATCTTCTGGCTTCTCAGTGTTCACAAGCTACCCTCTTACTGCCATTACAGATTCTGCTCCTCCACATTCTCCATCACTTGTTTTAGAAGTTCTATTTTCATGGCATTGGTTTGTTTTGTTTGGAATCTCAGAATGTTATCTCTTTCTAACTTAGAATTCTATTCTCTGTGTCACCCAGCAGGAAGTGGTGTAACCTTGAGCAGATAGCCTTACTTTAGGACCTCTACCTCCGCCATTCCTTCTGCCAGGAAAGCAGTTCTTTCCTTGGTATCTTCAGGGCTCCCCAGCCCTCTTAAGTCTTTGCCAGAATGTCACTGTCTTTCCACCCTCCTTCAACATTTGGGGACACCCCTCCCCCCACTTTCTCTTTCTCCAGAGTACTTACTGCTCTCCAATATACTGAATAGTCCTTATTTTATTAATGGTCTTGCTGGAAAGTAATCTCCCATGGAGGGAGCTTGGATTTGGTTTTATTTATGCTCTTTCCCAGGGCCTGTCTCAGTGCCTGGCATAAACATTCAGTCCCCTTCATGAGCACTTGTGGGGTGAATGAATGATGATGATGTGAAGCCATCCATTTGACTGAGATACAAAGACAGCTGGGAGCTCCAATACAGTGAAATCATTTACTCAAGGACCAGAGCAATAATTTCATCTTATTTGAGCTTGTCTAGATCATCATCAAAGGGACTGGACTAGATATATGTTTAGATTTCTTGTAGCACCTAAGGGCTGTGACATAGGAGCTGGCATTGTGCTATATTGCATAGCCAATGGAAGAATGCAGACAATTCCAAATCCTCATGGAGGTCAATGTTCAGTAGGTGAAGTATACACACAATCTTAGTTTACATGGAGAAAAAGATACTACAACCAAAGACTTCACTTTCTTAAGTGAAGAATATAGTGACTTATCATCAGAAAGTATGAGATCATTTTAAATTGGAAACTGATAATCTATGGTGATCATCTAAGTCAGTGATGGGAAACCATTTAGAGATCGAGTGCCCAAACTGCAACCCCAAATCCACTTATTTATCACAAAGTGCCAACACTGCAGTTAAACCCGAATACTGGGATTTTAGCTTAAAAAGACAACTCATACTGAACACTTTTTGTCTTAAAAGAAAAATATAATAACACACGTGCCACAGGTTCGCCACCACTGATCTAGGTAAAGGACGATCACTGAAAGTAAAGGTAAGCTGGCACAAGGGACAAAGAATAGCTCCTCTTTGCAGTTAGAAACCTTGGTTTTCCTTCTTTCCTTATTCTTAAAAATAACCAGGTAGAACTCTTGTTTCCCCTTTCTCCCAAGTTGCCACCTTTAAGTTTTTAAACTAAAGAATTTAGTAGAGAATTTGGATTTCAAATGGAAAACAAAACATATTAAGGGGAGAATTAGATTACAAGGCACCAGACAAGTACCCTACCCACCTCCTAGAGGGTGAAGGCCACTTTTTTGTAAAAGAGCTCATGTGAAAAACAGGGGCACTTTGTACCTAGCCCTCTAAGTTGCTCTTATGAACATTATCACATTATCTTTAATGCAATAAGCAATTTAACTCTGTGTTAATGACGATTTAACACTTTACCAAAAACATTTTAATACACAGAAGTCTTTCCACTTCCCAGAATTCTTACGTGAGGAAATGAGCTACAGGGAGGTGAATTCATTAACCCATCCTCACATCCTCTCCCTGGCAGACCCCAGGTTAGAACCTTCCACGTTGTGAAGCCCAGAGAACCCCAGTGGACTCTATAAACTCCAGACAAGCAGATTTCTGCAGAGCAAATGTGAAATCTAAATAGTGGGAAATGACTTTTGGTTAACATGGCAGACCCAGGCCTTTGTCTTCCAAAATTCTAAGTAGAAATTCCAGAAGGGGAATAAAAGGATATAAATACACACAGACAGATGCACTGGAAGAGGAGCTCCACAGATTTCGAAGTGGCTGCACACTTCGGGCAGATGGGAAGCAGATGGAGAGATGCCGGCTGGCTCAGTCTGCTGAGGACATTCCAGGAAAGAGAACTGTACCTATCTTGGCTCTCTCCCCCAGCACATCCGAAACAAAACTCCAGGAAGGTTGAGGTTCCATGATACCAAGGGCTGTGGCAGGCAGGGAAGAATGGAGAAATTGAATATAGAGGATATCATGGGGGACTGGGAGTAGATCTATCTGAGTGTCCTCCCCTAGCCACTCAGCCAGACAATTACTCCCTGCCCTTCTTCTGCAACCTGCTGTCATGAAGCAGAACATTTTCCTCTAAAGATGTTGGGCCAGAGTGCTCTGGACCTAGCCACATTGTGCACAGAGGATAGGAGTACTGACAATGGCTGCTTAATGGTGATTCTACCCCCAGCCCTTGCTCCTCCTCTAGGATGAGAGCCAGAGTTGCATCCTCTCTGGCCGACCGGATTCGGCTGGGATTCTGTCCTGGGGCAGCTGAGCGGATGCAGAGAAAAGACCTCAAGATAAGGCCATTTGGGGCGCCACCCTGAAATGCAGCCCATTTCATTTCTGTCCATGAAATTTACCAGCCAACAATCCTGTCCACGTGCTGCAGAGAAACCTACAAATCAGATTTTTGGATCGCAGTCTTCATTATAAATGAGCATCCGGGGTCACCCGATTCTGGAGAAAAGCCTTTAGCACGAGAGAGATCTAGGTCATTTAAGTAGGGAAAAAGATTTAGGAAGAAGCAGACAATGCAGGGGAACCAAATAAAACTTCAAAAACCCGCAAAAAACATATTTCATATTCTTAGGGAGATAAGAGGTGGTGATGTATCCATTAATCAAAAACAGGATGCTCTAATTCAGGAACATCAAAGAACAAGAAAGAAGAGCTTTTAGAAGTTAAAAATAGAAGAGTTAAAAAAAAAAAAAAGAAAAAGATTTGGCAGATAAAATGGGAAAATGTCCCAGAAAAATGAACAAAAAGAGATGACCAATAGGGAAGAAATGATAAAAGAATGAGAGAATAGCCCAGGAGGGACAACATTTGCCTGATTGGAATTTTAGAGACTAAAGTAAATGAAAGTAAAAACACTGGCAAAAAAAAAAAAAACCAAAAAATTCCCTGTGAATCTGAAAACATTCACACCAAGTTATACTACATTGAAATTTCAAAACAGTGAACACAGAGAGGACCCTAAACATTTCCCTAGAGGGATAAAATAGATCTATTCAAAGGAACAGAAATTGGAGAAGCACAAGAATTCTCAATATCAACCTTGGAATAAAATTATAGTACAGTTCTGTCCTCACCACAGAATAACATCAATATTGAGATCATAGACTGTCAATTTAACCAAAAATTATAATTTGCTGGTTGTGGGGTTACCTGCCTGTAATTCTAGCTATTTGAGAGGCTGAGGCAGGAGAATCACAAGTTTGAGGCCAGTCAGAGCAATCTGGGGAAATCCTATCTCCAAATAAAAAGGTCTGAGTACGTAGCTTTGTGATAGAGTACCTGTGCGGGGTGTGCGAGTGCCTAGGTTGTATCCCCAGCACCTCCCACCACACATACACAAAAAGGAAATACAATTTATTTATACTGAGAGGATGGGGGAGGCAAAATAGGGAGGAAAGTGAAGAGTCATTTAGCTTAACAGGAAGCCAACAAATGATGTCCCAACTGGATAAATCAAGTGTAGTACAAGCATATTATTTAGAAATTTGAAGGCAAAAGTGAGAAAGAGTTGAAAGGGGACAAACAGGTCAGGGAGCAGACCTTCATTGTAAAACTTGGATTCCGCTTTCTAAACTACTTGGATATACTATATGACAAATCCATGGGAGCACCTTGAAAACTATCCTGTTTCCTTTTTCCATCCCCTAGTCTGGTTGTATTGCCTTCTTGGAGGAGACACGCTGACCCTAACTGTCTGTACCCTCATCGTTGTTAGGGGACCTGGGTTCCCCTTGTTTTGGGGTACGGGGTCTTGTCTCATGGAATAATGCACTTACATAATGGGAGAGAAAAATAAGTCTCCAATGTGGCTCTGTGCTGGAGCTCACACAGGCAGGTAAAATACAACACAATTCTTTGTTTCATGGAGATATTTATGCAGAGTTCTCCCCGCTGGGATTTATCTTTTGGCTGTGGTTGTAACTGCAATGGGCTTAGGTGGTGAGTAACAGCTGAGTCCCATCGTTTTCGCCCTCCCTTGGTGACCCCTACCCTGAGCCTTTAGCCAGACACTAACTCTGTTGGCACATCTACTGTCCAATGGTAGGTCCAGTCTTGCCTTTGACAACCAATTTTTGTTTTGTTTTGTTTTGTTTTTGAGACAAGGACTTGCTATGCAGTTCAGGCTGGCCTTGAACTCATTTTATAGCCCAGGCTGGCCTTGAACTCACAGGAATCCTCCTGCCTCAGCCTCTCAAGTGCTGGGATTACAGATGTGCGCCACCACACCCAGCTCTTTGACAACCAATTCTATTGGTGGTTAGAATTTTTTTCCCTCAACCTTAATGTGAATTTGGGTTTGGAAAAATGAATCCAGGACTATTTTATCATGCAGAATAAAAGTTTAGGAGTTAAGTCTGATAGAGATAAATCTTTGCCCAAGTTGGGGTGTGTGTAAGAATCTCGATTAGGCAATGGACTGTGGTAGTTCTCCACAGCTGTTGTTTTGTTTTGTTTTTTGGAGTCTAAACTCTGAGAACCCCTGGGTTAAACGTTAATAGAACCCTTGGGAAGCACGGTAGCTCATGGGAAAGAAAAACTTAACACATCTGCTGTAGAGCCTGTCTCTTTGGGGTTTGTGCTCTCACACCTAGGAGTGGTGTCTCCTTGTAAGTCCCAAGTTCCTGAGTGGCTGGCAGAGGGGAAGCTTCCCTGGCCCTTCTACCTGGTGGGGGGTCCTGGGTCCAGCAGTGGCCCCAGCAGTGGGAAGAGAGGAGGAGGCAGCCAGCAGCTGCTTCCAGAAATCAGAGGCCCCAGGGAGAAGCAGGGAATGCAGACCTCCCAGCAGCACTTCTGCCTCATACTTCCTGGCCTCCCCTTGGCATTTCCTTTCTTCCTTCAGGACTTGAGGTCCATGGTATCCTGGCCAGGTAAAGGAGTTCCTACAAGTGATGCCCCAGCCTCTGTCTCCCAGAGATGGCCCTAGCTCCCCTTCTCCACTCTCTTTTCTCTTCTCTCTCTTGCTTCTCCCTCTTCTTCTCTCCCTCCCACCTTTTCTTGTGTGAGCTGATAAATACAGTACATGCTTTCATGCATGTTTCCAGCTAAGTGTTGAATCCTTTAGGCAAAATAGATGCGTGCCTCTATGGTTTTTGTGGGACTTAGGAGATTTATATTTCCTAAATTTATTTACAATCCTCCTAGTGATCTAAAAACACCAACAAACAAAAAAGCCAGGACTGCCCTTGGATAAGATCCTGGCTGAGTTTAATCAAGTGCAGGCCAGTCTAGCTCAGCCTCAAACCAGTGTGTGGGAGCAGAACTCGGTGAATTTATCTGATTAAGAGCACTCATTAACATTTGAAAAGCAAGCACATGCCTCCACTCTGCTTCTACTTGTCTGGCTTCAAGAAGCTTGTCCAGGACCCAATTTTCATTTCCAGAAGATTCTTCTCATGGGTGTGTTTCTGCACCTGGCAATGAAATCAATCAATCAATCAATCAGTTTCATCTCTTGTACAACTGATTTCCTAAAAGATTCTAGAAGATGCTGCTTCTTCTTCCTCTTCTTCTACTTTTTCTTTCTTTTTTGTGGTGTTTGCCACAAACAAAAAGCCCATGCTTTCAGCACTGCCCAGTCAAAGGGTTTGGGGTAAACTTCAACATATTCAACTGGCGTTCAGGACCACCCTCCTTCTCTGGGGCTGCTAGATCTCAGCAGTAACTTCAGCTTCTCATATCAAGCAAGGGCATATCACTGGCCAAAGTAAGTTTTCTTCCTTAAGATAAAAGGAAAAATAATATACCATTTTCTTACCTCAGGGGGAAAAACATTTAGTTTGCAGTTTGGGTCAAATGTGGTGTTCAAAAATAATCTTGTAGTTTTGTGTGGGATTTCTGTGTTGCCTTCAGAATGCACAAAGTTTATTGTTCCTTACTTTATGCAAAGAAACCAAAAACGGGAAGTTCAGTGCAGCTCCCTTGGTACCAAATGTTTCTCAGACTATTGGTATCAGGATTACCAGGGGTGATGGGTTCAGAAAGGGATTATCTCCACCCTTGGGGTTCACAGAACTCATCCCCAGAGCATCAGGCCCAGATCTTGGTCCTCGGCCTCTGAGGGTCCTGGCCTGCCCAGCAGCTCTGAGGATGGTGACCTCCCTTGCTTGTCCGCCGGCCTCCTTGTGCTGCCTGCTCCTTTCTCTCTGTTCTTATTCTCCCTGGAGCTCTTAACTTGGGGCCTTCCTTCCCTCTGATCTTATCCTGCCCTGGCTTTGCCCTTCTTCCCATCCTTCCTTACATTCCACCGAGCTGCACTGCACTGAAGTGATGAGAGTGACCTTGGGCTGTCCCTTTTCCTCTGTCTCATACTCCTCTTCATCCTTCATGACCTAACTCAATTTATGTGTTCTTCAGATCCTTCTGAGGCCCCAACAAATTCAGTTAATTTCTTCCATCTCTTAAAATTATATATAAAAGCTCTCTTTATGTAGAAAGCACTCATCACATTGAATTTAATTTTCCTTTGACTTCTAGTGGCTCCTCCACCACATTAGGAGCTCTCTGAAGGCAGGTACCCTGTCCTCACAGATCACTCTATTTTTGCATTCTTCTGTGCATAGCTATTCTGGTTAACATCACTGTGTGGGAAAAAATACCTCAAACTAAGTGTTCCAAAACAATCATTATGTAATTGACCCACAAATCTACGTGACATGGCAAGGACAGCACATGTCACTTCCATGCAGTGGAGCAGGTGGCTCCAGTGGGACTGGAGTTTCTCTATCCAACCTAGCTTGCTCTCGTGGCTGGCAATTTGGTGCAAATTTGTCAGTTCCTCTCCACGTGGGCATCTCAGGGAAGCTTGGGCTTCCTGGAAAAATGATATCTGAGTTCTAAAAGTGAGGATCACTGGAGAACCAAGGGGAAGAAGCTGTTTTGTCTTTTATGTCTTGGCCTTGGAATTCATATAGTGCCTTTTCTACACAAGTTTTCACAAGTCCACCCAGATTCCAGGGGAGGGAATTTAGACCCTATCTCTCTATGGGAGGAATGTGAGAGTCAGTCTGTAAGAAGAGTGTGTAGGATAGAGCACACAGATAGAGCAATCTGCCTACAAGACCAGGTTCTGGGACTCCATAAACCAGCAGTTCCCAACCATTTTTTGGCATTAGGCACTGGGTTTCTGGGAAGACAATTTTCCCAGGCTTAGGGGATTGGGGAAATAGTTTAGAGATGGTTTAAAGAAGTATACACCCTAGATCCCTTCCATGTGCAGCCCACAGTGGGGTTTACATTCCTGTGAGAACTTAATGTGGCAGGAGGCAGAGCTCAGGCCATAACCCGAACAATGGTGAGGGGCTGCAAGTACAGCTGCAGCTTCTCTCTAGCTTGCCCACTGCTCACCCCCTGCCATGTGGCCAGGTTCCTAATAGGCCACTGGTAGTGGTCTATGGCTAGGGAGTTGGGGACTGCTGCCAGAAATGATTGGTGCACAAATGAAGGTGTGAATGGATAAATAAAAGGCCAAGTAAAACCAAACACCTCAAGCCTTTTCAGTACCAGAAAGAACAGTGGTTCCTTGGGGCTTCTCTGTCAGTTCTCTGGGATTCTCTCTGTTAGGCAAATGTCTATAATTTCCTCATTGTTTTGGATATATGGAAGTTTTCATATGATTGAGAAAGAAAATGAATTCAGAAAATCTCAAGATAGCTTCCTTTTTGGATTTTAGGATATTAAACTCTCAAGCAGTGACATCAGATGTCTATGACATAGGAACAGGAAAAAAACTTATTTTAATTCTATCTCTTTTGTATACTTTAGGTTTTGCACCATGTACCAATCATATGTAGGTGTCTATTTTTTAAAGTGTTTAAATTCTAAAATGAAGTATAACATTAAAGTTTATCACAGTAGGTAGGATGAATGCACATTTCAAATGATTCCGAAAAAAACATAATATATACATAAAGATATATATGAAAGAAAGAGAGCAAGTAGGCAAATGTTAACAATGGGTGAATCTGGGTAAAGCGTGTACAGGTGTTCCTAGTATTACTATTCTTTATCTTTGCAACTTTTCTGTAAATTTGACATTTTCCAAATAAAAAGTTTTTTAAAAAATCACGATGGAAAGAAAATGGGCTGCAGCTGCTGGGCTATCAACATAACAGCTTGTGTTTTGGGAGGAAGAGTCAGCCATTTTCTTTGTTGCTTGCCTGGTGCAAATTTAGGATTTCATTCATAGATCCTTTTAAAATCATTTCCTGGAATAACTTCTTTGAGGAGTTTAACAATAACAAAAAATTAGAGAGAAAATCATGGTTAATATAGTAATTAATTCTCCCCAAATCAGTGCCATCAAGTTGAGCAGGTGACATAATGGACAGTTCTTTAAGCTTCCTAAGTGATGAACTCTGTCTGCTTAATATTTGAGTTGAAATTCCATAAGAACAGGAAAAGAGAAGAGGAAGGGAGCTCACATTTACTCGGCACTTCCTAAGACAGGCACTGTGCAAAGGGTTTTGAATGCATTATTTCATTCATTGTTTCCAAACCATCCGAGGTTAATTTTCCCATCCTTGTTCTATTGAGAACACAGACTCCATGGAGTGGAGTTAATTCTAATGCTCTTTGCTGTAAGTAAGAAAACTTTACCTTTACTGGCTCAAAGAGCAAAGGATGTTTATTATCTCACATGAGAAGAGACTGGGAACAAGAAGGAAGGACAGTAGATGCCAGGAATTCTGCCAGCCTCGACAATGCAAAGATGAATAAGCTCTAGCTCCTGCTTTCGAGGAACCCGTGTAAGACACACATGCACAACTGGTCTGTGGATTTGTGTGTTGTTGTCATAGGCTGATATTCTGCCTTTCTTTTATTTATTTATTTTTTGGTGCTAAGGATTGAATCCAGGGCCTCGTGCATGCTAAGCATATACTCTACCACTTAGCTATTCCCTTAGGACTCTGCTTTATTTTATTATTATTTTTAAATAAGAAAACATTCATTGGTATATTTTAGGGACACATAATGATAACACTCATCATAGGGAATGTGTACATGTACATGGTACATCCCGCCCCTCTTTTCCCAATTCCTCCCTCCCCTCAAGCCCCTCCCCTCCCTATATACAAAAGCTTTCTTTCTATTTTTTCCTTCTATTTTCACTTTTTTTCTTGTCTCTTCCTTCCTTTCTTCCTCCCACCTCCCTTATTCCCCTTCCCATTTGAACATTTTCTTCCCATTTCCTAATATCTATTATACCTTTTAGTCCTTATTTCCACTTTTGCTTTCTCACACCAGAGAAACAATGCAGAATTTAAACATGTGTATCCAGTTGATTTTATTTTAGAGTATAGTCTCAAGGTTTTTCCATTTAGCTATAAATGTCTGAGGCTCATGCTTCTTTATGGCAGAGTAGTATTTCATTGCATTAAAAAACCACATCTTTATCCATTTGTCAGTTGATGGGCATTTGGGCTGTTTTAAAGATTTTGCTATTACAAACTGAGCCAATTCTACTACGTGCAAATTCAGTGTGCAATTTCTACTATATCCACCTTTAATTAATTAATTAATTAATTTATTGGTACCAGGGATCAAACTCAGGACCCTGTGCTTGCGAGGCAGGCACCGGAACCACTGAGCTAAATCCCTGGCCCCATATCTGCCTTTATTTTAATAAGCACATGTGATTATTATTAAGTGAATACACTGCCTACAGATAGCTGTGAAATAAACCATTGCCTTTTAGAAGAAATATTTATTCATGATATAAATTAATGATGTATTTTCTCATCAAGATTAAAATTATTTTGGCATATCTTTATATGATTTTATTGGCTTACATTTCATGTACTCTTACATCATTTTGCTTCTTAGCCTTATTTGCAAATTGGGCAATTTTCTGGTCATAGAAATCACTTACATGTTAGGTCGAAAACAGCTTGAGTCATTTTAACATCTTCATTACAGTACTAAAAATATTAAAATATGAATTTTCTTGCAGATAATTATTTTCGTTGCATGAAAACTGTTACTGGTCTTATGAAAAATAAATGTGCACCACAATACATTATTGACATTCTTCAGAAATTCACCATCTGACATCTCATTTAAATCTTTGGGTTTTTTTTTTCTCTCATGATTTTCTATCAGCTTTTCTTTATTAGACTTGGCTTCGGTTTCCCTCTACTCCAATTTTCTTAAACTTGTATAGTAGAAAGCATAGTGGACTAGCAACCAGGAGTATTAATTACTAATTTGCTCTGCACTTGGGTCTTGGTTTTATAAAACCAGATGTTTGGCCTGGGTCAGAGATGAAAAATAGATTTTATTTCAAGATCTAGCTCTGATTAACAATGGCTGCCTGGGTGGCTATGTGATCAACTGGTGATGTCTGCCACAGGCTGAGAGAAAGGTGGCAGCCCTACATTTTTGTTCATTCTTTTTTTTTTTTAACAGCTTTATTGAGACATAGTTCATATAATGAACTGCATACACTTGAAGTATAATTTGATGTATTTGTTTTCACCACACTAAGATAATGAACACATCTATCTCCCTCAAATGTTTTCTCATGCTCCCTGACAATCTCTCCCTTTGTCCCCATCCCCATTTTCTCTACACCCTAGACAACCCCTGATTTACTTTCTGTCACTATTTCTTAGTTATCTTTTCCTAGGATTTTTTGTCTGGCATCTTTCACTCAGCACAATTATTTGAAATTAATTCATGTTATTGGATGTATCAATTGTTCATTCCTTTTCTTATCAACTAGCATTCACTGGCATGGATATGCAGTGAGTCATAGTTTGTTTACTTATTCACAAGTTGATGGACATTTGAGTTGGTTCTAGCTTTTGGTTATTACAGCTAAAACTTATGAGTACTTAAGTATATGTTTTTTTAAAGACACACTCTCTTTTTCTCTTGTACAAATATCCAAGTGTAGATTCAAAAGGATCAAAATATTAGGCTGTGTGAGAAACTTTTTAAGAAACTGTCAAAGCGTTTTCCAGAAGGATTGTGCCATTTGACATTCCTACCAGTACAAGAGGTCTACTGTCTCTATAGTCCTATCAACAGTTGGCCATCATGTGATATGTTCTGTATTAATTTTAGATGTTCTAGGGTGTGTAGTAGTATCATTGTGGTTTTAATTTTCATTTCCCTAATACCAATTATATTGATCATCTTTTCATGTGTTTTGCTTTTGACTACTGTGGTAAAAATATACAGCATGAGATCTCTCTTGATCCACTTGTAAGTGTACAATACAGGGTTGTTAACTATATGCACATTATTGAGTTTTCTCCTGCTTTTTTCTGGGTGTTTGTTCAAATCTTCTGGCCATTTTAAAAAATTGAGTTCTTTGTTTTTTTATAATTAAGACAACGTTTAATACATTCTGAATATAAGATATGTAATATACAAATATTTCTCTCAGTCTTTGACTTGTCTTTACATTTTCTTGAGAGTTTTTGAAGAGAAGATATTCTTAATTTTGTTGAAGTCTAATTAATGAATTTTTTCTGTTATGGATTGTGTTCTTGGTGTTTTATATACATATATTTAAAGCTCTGCCTAACCAAAGTCACAAAGGTTTTCTCTCATGTTTCCTTCTAGAAGTTTCATAATTTTAGGTTTTACATTTAAATTTTTGTCGCTTTTTAGTTAATCTGTTTTTTGGTGAAAGATATTGATCAGAGTTAATTTTTTTCCCATATGGATATTCAATTGTTCCCACCCCATTTGTTGAAAATATTATCCGTGAAGCGGGGCATGGTAGTACACACCTATAATCTCAGTATTCAACAGGCTAAGGCAGTAGGATTCTGAGTTTGAGGCCAGCCTGGGCTACATAGTGAGATCCTCTCCTTCCCTCCATAAAAAAAAAAAACAAAGAAAGAAAAGGAAGAAGTAAATATACTTTCTCCATAGAATTTCCTTTCTACCTTTAAAAATAATCAATTAGAGCCGGGGATTTAACTCAGTGGTTCCACTGCCTGCCTTGCAAGCGCAAGGACTGGAGTTCGATCCTCGGTACCTAAAATAAAATAAAATAAAAACAATCAATTAGCTATATATGTTCAGATCTATATTTGGACTCTGTATGCTATTACACTAATTTATTTGTATATCTTCACACTAATATCATACTAAATTTAATCTTGATTAGTACAGCTTTTCATATGTTTTGAAATCAGGTAATATAAACCTTTCAATGTTCTTTTAAAAAATTTATTTTGACTAGGCTCTTTGCATTTCCATATGAATTTTATATTCAGCTTTCATTTTCCAAGGGGTGGAAGAGGCAAGGCAGAGAGAGAGGGAAAGGGAAAGGGGAGGAAAAATGGTCTGCTGGTGCTCTACTAGAGTGCAGCATTGAATCTACAGATCACTTTGGGCAAAACTGACATATTAATAATGTTACAACTCACTGCCTGCCCTGTAAGCGCAAGGACCCCAGTTCGATCCCCGGTACCAAAAAATATATATATATTGTTACAACTTCTGATGCAAGAACATGGTATCTTCCCATTTATTTAGGACTTCTGTAACTACTGTCAGCATCATTTTATATTTTTGAATGTATAGGTCTTGCACTTTTGTTAGATTTATCTCTAAGTTTGGCATATTTTTGACGCTATTATTAGTGGCACTACTTTTTAACTTTTAATTTCTAATTGTTTCTTTCTTTCTTTCTTTCTTTCTTTTTTTGGTACCCGGGATCGAACTCCCATCCTTGCGCTTGTGCAGCAGGCAGCGAAACCGCTGAGCTAAATCCCTGGCCCTCTAATTGTTTCTTGCTAGCATATAGAAATATAATTGATTTTTCTATATTGATCTTGTATCCCACAGTCTTGCTAAACTTGCTTTTTAGTTCCAATAGCTCTTTGGTAAATTCCTAAGACATCTACACACAGGATCATATCATCTGTAGGTAAAGTCTTATTTTTTTCTTTACAATATGGATGATTTAAAATTCTTTTAACTTGCCTCATTGCACTGGCTAGGGCCTCCGATGCAATGTTAAATAGAAATGTGGCAGTAGACACCTTTGCCTTTATTCTTGGTCTCTGAAGAAAAGCATTTGATCCTTCATTACTAAGCATGATATGAGCTGTAGGGTTTTGCTTGCTTGGCTTCTTTCATTTTTTTCAGATGTCTTTTCACTTCAATTCATAGTTTCTGAAAGTATTTTTTCAAGAATAGACATTGGATTTTGTTAATGCTTTTCTGCGTCTGTTGAGGTTGCCACATGGTTTTTCATTTTAGTTTATTAATATGGTGAGTTATATTGACTGACTTTTGGACAATGAATCAGGCTTGTTCACATCCCTGAGATCAATCTTATTTAATCATAATGTTACCCTTGTTGTGTATTGTTGGGTTCAATTTGCTAAAATTTTGTTAAGAATACTTGCATCTTGCTAAATGTGGTGGTGCATGCCTATAATCTCTAAATAAAAAATATTTAAAAATTTTTGAAGGGCTGGGGCTGCCACTCAGTGTGAAAGGCCTGGGTTCAATCCTCAGTACTACTCTCACCCCAACAAAAATCTTGCATCTTTATTTTTGTCTAGGTTTTAGTATCCCCACAGAATATTGTAAAATACTCTTTCTTCTTAATTTTCTAAGTGAGTTTATGTAGAACTAGTATTATTTCTCCTTAAATGTTTGGTAAAATTTCCAAGTAAAGGCATTTGAGTCTGGAGTTTTCTTTGTGGGAAATTTTTTTAACTACAAGTTCAGTTTCTTTAATAAAGCTATTTAGGATATCTGTTTCTTCCTGAGTAAGCTTCATTAGGTGGGACTAGAGTAGTGTTTAAACTAGGCTTAATTTTATCCATTGTCAAGTTAAGATCCTTCTGAGTAGTCTACCTAATACTCTGCGAATTACAAAGTATTCCACTATTCCCAGCCCTGTTTAAGCTCCTTCTATTCCTTATCCCTCTAATCCTGTCAGGTGGTTCTTTTATTGGAAATTTCCTCTCACGTGCACACTAAATAACAATAAACCAAGTACTTAAGGGACCCTCATTTCCAGAGTTAATTCTCTCTCTCTCCCTTCGTCTCTCCCCCCATTCCTATTCTCCCCCTCTCCATCTCTTCCTCCCTCCCTGTCTCCCTTTCTCCCTTTCTAGTTTTTCTTTTGGCTTTTCTCCCTGCAGACTCTAGCTACCTTAGCTTCCCCCAGTTTTTTCCATTCAGAGAGATAGCTGGACTCAAGTTCCCCTTCCTTGTGCTGTGGCCTAGAAACTCTGCAGTGCAGTGAGCTGGGGTGATCTTAGGTTTACTTCATCTGTTAGTCCATCTTTCAGGGATGACTGCCCTTCATTGTCTGATGTTCAATTGGGGGGGGGGTGGATTGAACTCAGGACCTTGCGCTTGCGAGGCAGGCGGCGGAACCATTGAGCTAAATCCACAACTGCTGATGTTCAACGTTTTGAGAAATGTTCTTTCTTATATTTTGTCTCGTTATTTTTAGTTATTTTGAATGAGAGAATAAATCCAGGTTTTTGTTCCTTTATCTGGGTCCATAGTGGAAGTTTCTAGCCTAGAAAATTTTTACAAATTTATTTAACACTGTGATTCCAGATCTCCAAAATCACCTTCTTAGGGGTGATTTAAAACAAAGTTTGAATATTTAAATTTTGTTTTTAATTTTTGTTTGACAGTTCTCCTCATTCTAATGAATTCTGTCTTATGGACAGGTTTTGGCATTCTGCTTAGGTAGGATAAGTATATTTTTTAAATGGTTGCCAGGAAGTTCCCACTCCAGCTGAAATCTACAATTTTAATATTAGGGAGCCATTTGGGAGGAGTAAAGCAATCATCTTCTAAGCTTCTCTTTAATAATCCACATAGCTCTTGGGGAAATAATGTTAAGTCTTTACCATTCTAAAGTTAATTCATTCATTAACCCCCCCCCCCCCCCCCGCCCAGTACTAAGAACAAATGAGAACTTCAGTGACAGTAAGCAGGAAAGTGGAGAAAACAATACAGAGCTGGGGTAATCACCTAGGAGTCAAACTTATTTGCAGATTGAATTCCAACAAGATTAAGATTTCCTGAATACCCAAAAAGATGACTTCTTGCAGGAGGGTGACTTAATTCTCTGACCCAAGGATCCAGGGATCTAAATCAATTTCTAGAATTCTCCTATAGCTAAAGTGCTCTACCTTGAACAAATCACATACTCCTCTGGCCTCGGAAGGGTCATTTGTGAAATAGGATGGTTATTTGCTTTCCTCTAGTGTTGGGGGCCAGGCTACGTGACTTGGGTCCCCTAGGGTCGGAGGCTGATGCAACTTACTTCAGGAATGGAGAAGTTAATAGAAAACTACAGGCTTCCTGGATGTGTGCAGAAAACTCAAACACACCACTCCTGGGTCAAGATGACATCTGCTCAGCACAATACAAAGAATACAAGCATCCCCATTAACTTGTTCCCCATTCACTAGTTACCCATTTACTACTGCTGCTGCTGTTCCATAAGAAGTACACTACCCCTTCCCCTGAGCTTCTTGCTTACTAATAAAAGTGGGTCTACCAGAGAGATCATTGAGAGTGTCCACTACAGGCATACCTCCTCCCTGTCCCCCTAAACTTTGAAATTTATCTGTCTTTCTTTATTCCTCCTCGACCCTCCCAACAGGTACCCAGGGGTCTGATCAGCCCCCAGCATTCCAGGTCAGAAAACACACAGACCTGAGTGGAAGAGTACTGAATTCTTCAAAGACAAACACAATGTACATGGGCTGTCAGCTTTTTGCAGAAACCACAGTAAAGACCTAAAATCAATTTTTAGCCCGTGATCAATGGAGGAAGAGTCATGTTTGCCACAACAATAAAGGTTTACTTGGTTATCTCTGCACTTTGGACAGAGTTTGTTCTTTTTAGGGAGTGGTACTATTGTAGATAGGTAAGTTAATTAGATATCTTGCAGGCAGCTAGACAGGGCTGGCCCTCCAGGAGCCAATATGGAGGATAATTGAGACACATTCAATGAAGGTCAGCATTGGGAAAGGAAAGAAACTACTACAAACTTGTACTTCCCCTAGGGATGAAGAGCAGTGATTGATATTCTAATTAGGTATCAATCACCTGGGTGGGGGACCAAGGCCTTAACTCATCCCCTCCCTGAGAGATCCTAGACCCATCCCTTACCAGAAATCCTTGTTCATTCCTTGTATGCTTGCTGTGTGACTTGCTTCCCCATTTAATGCCCATTTGATATTACCTAAGTGACTATACTTGTTGTAATCTTATTGGTTGATCATAGTTTTGTCCCACCTCCTACCCACCTTGTGATTTCCCATTGGATCAATATTACCTAAGTGACTGTACTTATAATCTTACTAGTTCACTATAGTTTTGTCCCACTTTAAACCCACCTAACCTTGTGGCTTTACTCCATAAAAACTCCCTGGGAAACAGGGTCCTGGGCAATCCACCTTCCAGTTTCCCTTCTGTCTCTCTTAGACAGCAGTTATCTTTCTTTCAATAAATTTTTCTTACTCTTAACCTCTGTTGTTCCTAGAATTCATTCTTTGATTTTAGAGAACATGAACTTATGTTTAGGATATCTAGTGGGTTTGGGAGTTACATCTATTCCCCCATATCAGTAACTTCTGCGTTGCTGTGGTCTTCTTTCTGAAAGTCAAGTTGAAATGAGTTATTGTCGCGCTATCTTGTGTCCTAAACAAGTACAATGGTTGTTGATAGCACCAAAGACCATTATACACAAAGCCCCAGCTTCATGCCCCTAATCTGGTCACTAAACTTTGAAATAACTCTCATGGCATGTAAGGGGTAGGGATGAGAAAAAAATTCTTTATGAAAGCAGGGGGAGAGGAAGATGGTCCCTATACCCTTGGTTTTAGCAAATTTCTTGTCTATTATTAGAGCTTGAGCTAAGGTCAGGGAGAAAGAAATAGACCACTATCTCCAAGAAATAATATTCTCAGTCATTAAGTTGCCATTTCCAAAGATCTTAGACTTTCTTCACAGAAATCTCAGAAGAATGAACCGAAAGGACCAGAGAGCACCATACCATGCTGCAAGATGTGGTTGACTCAGACCCTTACTGGGTCTTACACCTTTAGGGTAGACCATAGTCACAGGGCCAAAGAGTGTGTTTAAAAACCCAGATTCTACCTCCTACTCCAAGAGATTCTAATTCAGAAAGGCTAGTATGGGACCCTTAGCCTTCATCTTTAACCAATACCCAGTGTTGCTGATGTGATCCTCACTTTTAAAAACATTGACCTACATCTTTCAAGCTTTAGTCAGTGCCTCTACCAGATGCATTTCCCAGGAAAGAGGCTTTTCAGGATATGGGAGAACTATAATAATTGTGGGACAAAAGAATAACTGAAAGGATCCATCTGGTGGGGGACATGTAGGAGGGTGTCTCTGGAATGAGAGGACTGGTACAAGGACTCCTTGGTAATTGTGCTTCCTCTTTTTCTGTGTCCAGCCTCAGGCATAGGCCATCCCTAGCCCTGGGTGACATAGACAATGCTAGAGTGGTAAAGGCTTTGCAGAGAATCAGAGAATCAGAATGGCTCCTGTTTTAGCAGCAGGATTTGGAACCTGACCTCGCTTATCGACTAAACAAAGGCAGAACCTGTGACTGAATGCACCAGCAGCCAAGCTGCTACAGCCATCCCACAAAGAGAGGTGGCCACCAGGCCAGCCAGAAAGTCATGGGAGAAGCCTGCCTGTGGATAATAACCCAGGGCCAGGCCTGGGCTTGACAGTTTCTGCTGGGCATTTGGGAGGCCTGTTGGCAAAACCTGGCACACTGGGTTGGGAGCCTGGCCAAGCTGGTCCACTCTGTTAGATGGGAGACAAGACAAATCTGGCCCAGGCTAGGAGGGCTCGCCTTTGGGCTGTTACTAACCACACTGAGAACCTTGTTTTCATCAGGAAACCAAAGAAGGTGTGTTGGAAGGCAGCTCCCCGAGGTCCCTCCAAGCCTTGTTTTGTGATTGATGAGCTATAATCTACAGGACAAAGTCCTTGTAAACTCCTTAGGTGCATATTACCAAGTATCTGACATGATCCTAGGTTACCTTGGTATTTAATATGTCTGTGAAGTGGGATGTCTGTGTGGGAAAGTGACGAAGAGACCCTGGGAACATACGGTTCAATGTGCAGTATTGAGTGCATGTAATTGTGTACATGTGCACTGCCTGCGACAGTGTTTGTGTGTGTGTCTAACCTAATGTCACTCCTGAGGAGCTGCCAAGAGGAAGAAGAAAAGATTATTTTGCTACAAGAAAAGATTGAGTTATAAACGAAATCTCTTTGCGATGTAATTATCGGCTTCTGTTTCCAGGAATACAAGCCTTCTCCAGCCTTCGTAACTCCTGCTTATGCTCCTGCATCTTTCCAGTTCTCACTTTCTCCTCACCAGACAACCAGTGCCATGTCCCTGAAATTGTCCTCTTTCTTCTTGTCTCTACAACAGCTTCTAGTCTTGCCCTTCCTCAAACAGGTGTCTTTCTCATGGCTCTTCTTGCAGGATTTCTGAGCCACCCTGCAACCCTCATTGGGCTCACATCCCTTTTCTTTTCTCTCTTAATATCTGTGTTGATCATCTGCCCGCGGGCTTCTCTCTTTTCGAAAACACCTGCAGCCTAGGGGCCAGGCCTACTCAGCTCCACACACCAGCAGCCTGTTCCACACAGTGCTCTGCATCCGTGAGAGCTGAAAGAGAGAACAGAAGCAGAATATTTAACATCTTCTCCATCTGTGCTTCATCAAGAGGAGCTGCACTTTATTCTGTTCTAAAATTTGGAATCAGTAGAATTTTAAGATGTGATGAATAGAATGAGACTTACCCTTAATCAAAGCTAAAATATTATAACAGGGTTTCTTTGATATTAAGCTGGGGAAAGAGGGCAGACAATAATAGTAAGGACTTTTCAAGATCACTCCTGAGCCTCGAGTGGTGCTGCATGCCTAAGATCATGGCACTTGGGCAGCTGAGGCAGGAGGATCACTGTGAGTTTGAGGCCAGCATAAGCTACATAATGAGTTCAAAGCCAGCCTGTACTACACAGTGAGATCCTGTCTCAAAAAGCCAAAACAAGATATAGATTCTTTGTGGTGGTCAGTTTCGTGGACCTCACATGAAATCCTAAATAAGGAGAAAGTAAGCAGTGGGAAAATTAAGAAATTTGCTTCTTTGCGGGAGGTGTTGGGGGAACTGGGATGCAAATGGACTCCCCAGATTTCCTGCTGTGGCCTCTGTTCTGCCTTTTAGGAGCAGTCGGTACAGATGTGATTGGTGTTTCTGGCAGACACAAGGCCCTCATCGAGCAAGAAAGTGACCTCAGGGCTGCTGACCCTAGCAAACTGTGACTTTCCCAATTCAATAAAACCACCCAGCAATTAGAGCTCCATTTTTAGAAAAGAGATGAATTATTGCAACTTTTATTTCTGGGTTGTTTATTGCTTAGTGTTTGCAGTATATCTACAAAGTTTACTGAAATGATTTAACCTTAAATATTTATTTATTCCCTATAGCCACTAAAAGAGCAAGGTGCTAAAGATTGAGTTAAGCTCCACATAACTAAGAAAAACCTAGCAATTTTATTAATAGGTATTATTTTTCACTGGGTGGTTGTCATGCAAGTTGCTTATGTCCAAACACTTTGTTTTGAATTCTCGCTTTTGAGCTGTAGGCTTGGCAGTTGGCCCTGTTCAAGGTGATGAATGCTTATCAGTTGCATGGAGGGAAAATTTAGATTCTCAAGTTTGACCCCATCGATAAGATTCAGACAGCCTTAGGTCAGATTCTTCCTTGAAACACCTCTCTCTGTCTAGCAAAAGGCTGACATCACACCTTGGATGATAAGGCAATGTCTGCCACCACTCTTGAATCTGTGGCCCTAGCATAGTGACCCAGGGAAAGCCTGACACTGCTCACTCATTACATCCCTAAGCGACCTTAGAAGTGTCCCCTGAAGACACCTGCCCCTCCTGTCCTGGAGGCATTCGGAAAAAGCCACAAATAGACTTTCCTAGAGCACAAGAAGCCCTGCCAGTGTGTTGTCATCAGCTCCTGGTGTTTGTGTTCTCTCCATCCTCAGCTGCTCCAGCCCAGCCTCGTGCCCTTCACACTAGAAGTTTGGCCCCATGGAGAGAGCCGTAGGCATTCTGTCTTCAGCAAGGCCATTTTAAGTTACAGCAAGAATATGGCGGGCTTTCTCTGTTGACAATTGTGAGAGAGAAGGCGAGAGGAGAATGCAAAGGGCTGACGGTGGGGGTGATTTGTGGAGTAAGAGTGGTGTCTCGCCTGTGTGCTCAGGCAGTGGGAGTAAAGAAGACAAATCAGATCTGGAGACATAGTGCAGTGGTCCTCTCTGACCTCTTTTTTCCCTCTTTTGATTTCATTTCTTTTCTTGGTGGGTTTTGATTTTTTGTTTTGTTTCTTTCTGGTGGTCCTGGGAATCGAACCCAAGTCCTTTAGAATGAGCTACATCTCCAATTTTTTTTTGAGATAGGGTCTCGCTACGTTGCAAAGTTGCCCAGGCTGGACTCAAATTTGTAATCCTCCTGCCTCAGCTTCTGAGAGTGCAGGGATTACAGTGTGTAGTGCCCCCAGATCCAGCTGCACCTCCATCTCTTTTCTTTCCTATCAGCACCTTGAGGAGGAGAAGCACTTAAAATGTCACCTAATCCATGCTCCACCTGATCCTTGTATCCTACCCATCCCGTCCCTGTGATGGAATGGAATACTTCCAGGGCTGAACAGCTCCTTACCTCCCATGACAAACTATCTCAGCTCTGGAATGGGCCATAAGCTGGCCTATTAAACTGCAAATAGCCTATGTATTCAAGAGTAGGTGGTGGCTGAATGTGGGACAGTCTGCAGCTGTGGAAAATTATATTCCAAAGAACTTGAAAATTGTTAGATTTCCCTTGCCTTAAAATGGCTGTACATAAAATGGCAGCCTTCTCCTTCCCATAATACCCTGCTTCCCACTTGAAAATATGGCTTCACCTGCCAAAAGACAACCTTCTTCTTCCCAACTTGCTACCTCCTAGCCACTAGGGATATCACAGGCTCCTCCAGTCCCTAGTCGCTACATCATTCAGCCCCACCCCAGCTCCTATAAGAAGCACTTCCTGTCCTGGCCATATTGCTCTCTCTCCTTTGTTTGGAGACAGCCTGGCAGATTGCCCCTACAATAAAGGCTTGTTGTGGTTCTGGTCTGGTCTTGGTTTTTGGCTCTTTTACCTGACAAAAATGATATGGAAACACATTCAAAATATTAAGAAAAGCAGGAATCAAGCTATTTACAATACATAATCCCAATACATAAAACAATATATTAGTGATGAAATGATGGGTGATTTTGTCATGGCAGATACTGCTGGGGGCCACTAAGAGGTCACTCCCTTATCCCTTGAAAGCCTCCCATTACACAGGCTGGAAGGGCCAGATATTCCTGTTTCCATCTCTCTTATTACAATTGGCTATATAACCAAGTATGGGTAATGAAATGTACAAAGACATCTGTGAAATTATTTCCTTTTCTGACAAAATGATAGCACCAGTAAGAAAAGGGCCTTTCTTAAGGTTCACTGTCCCCCTATTACCTTCCTTGCTCACTTTGAGTGTAGTGTTGTGTTGTAGCTTCAGCAGCCATTTTGTGACCATGAGACAGTAGACAGGACGATGAGACCCACACTCTGAAGAAAGTAGAGAAGGTTGGAAAACACCTGGCCCTTAACCATAGGCTACTTCTGAACTTCTTTTTAAGAATTAGAACATTTTTATTAAGTCATTATCAATTAGAATTTCCATTACTTATAATTAAATCAATTCAAATGGATACATGTGGTTTCTTCATTATCTAACACTGCAGTTTCTTCCAGAAACATCCACCAACTATCTTGATTTCATCCCTCAGAGCCATACGTGACAAGCCTAATCTGTCTCCTGTGCCAGAATTTTAGGTATTTGTGGAGAATTCTCAAGTCTCCCCAGATACTTCTGTTCTCCAGCTAACTCACACCTTTCCTGCACTGTGCAGTCTGGCCACTCATTGTGTGAATGTGCTCTGGTTCACATCACTCTGAATGAATAGTGGCAGGAGGCAAGAAACTGATAGCTGCTCCCACCTTTGCACCCCATTTTTCCACAAGAGCAGCTTCAGTCTGATTAGCTTTTGAAGTGCTCAACTCCAAGGCAGACGCTGGCCCCTTTCCTTGCATGTGGCAGTTTACTTTGTCTTATTTATTTATTGAATCTCAAGCACAAGACATCCCCTTCCTCCTTATTAAGGTTCCCCTTATTAAATGCAGGCTGGCATTCTAGCTTGTTGAGAATTTTGTGGATTCTACTTAGGCATTGGCTGTTCTTTTTCGCTTCCTGTGCTCCACAAATTTGATAAGCACGCCTCCTGTGTCCTCACTGCAACTCCTTGATAACAAGTGCAGCCCAGAGGTCAGCTGACATCCCTGTCCTTTGAGATTTAAATAAAATGACCTCAAGCACCCTCTCACACATCCTTTGAGAACTCAGACGCCCTCCTCCCGAAGCGCTGGGCAACCTCTCAGGGCTTCCTGGTCATTTATGCTTCCACATTCCTCTTCCCATCAGCCTGGGGCTCTCACACACCCCACTTCTGTGGCTGCTCTGTATGTTGGGTTCAGGCCAGCCAGGCCCTTTCCTTGATCTCTCTACAGAAACTGCTCCTATGGGCTGGGGATTTAGCTCAGTGGTTCCACCCCCTACCTCACAAGCACAAAGTCCCATGTTCGATCCCTGGTACTAAAAAAAAAAGAAAGAAACTGCTCCTAGAAGTCATATGGGGCCGGCAGACTTGGCTCAAACTTGCAGAGATTTGGGGTGAGGGGACTGGGATTACATAAAAGGCACTAAAGTCACTAGAATTAATTGGGATCTTTTTTTTGGTTTTGAAAGTTCACCAGAAGTGACAGCACCAGAACTTTCTCCCCAGCCTTCCTTCCCTGTGTGCTCCTCATAACTGCCCAGAGAAGCCACATCCCAGGATAGCCACTACAACCCTTGTTCCCACCAGGGTTGGTTGAGTGAATGAGGGTAGATCCTGTACCAACTGTGAAGGATTCAAAGTGCATTTAAGATGCCTCCAAACTCCTTTTTAATTTAAGGTTAATTATATACTGCATTTTAGCCTCGTACTCCAAAATATTTTATTGTGTGTTACAGGCTGAATTTGTGACCCCAAACTCATAGTACATCTGAATGTGACTGCATTTAGAGATAGGGCATCTAAAGAGGTGATTAAGGTAAAACAAGGTCATTAGCATGGCTCAGTATAATTGGACAGGTGTTCTTAGAAAAGGAGATGTAGACATAGAAGAGAGAGACCAGAAACACATGCACATGGAGAAGACGTGTAAATTCAGTGAGAAGGAGGCATCCAAAACCAAGGAGAAAGGCCTGGAAAGAAACAACACTGCCATTCTGGTTTGGATCTGAAATATCCCCCAAAGCTCATGTGTTGAAGGCTTGGGTCCCCATGTTCAAGGCAGGGACTTCAGGAAGGTGATTGGACTATGAGGGCTCTCACCTCACCCACTGATGGATTCATGATTAGATATCATTATTGAGAGGTGATGGAAACTTTCAGATGTGGGGCTTAACTGGAGGAAGTAGGTAACCCGGGGTGTGTCCAGGAAGTGTGTAGTTTGTTCCTGGTCCCTTTGCTCTCTCTTCCTCTTCTTCTTTCTCTTCCTCCTTCTCCTCCTTCACCTTCTTCCTCTCTCTGTCTCTCCCTTCCTCTTCCTCTGTCTTTTTTTTTGGGTGGGGGGTACCGGGGATCGAACTCAGGTCCTTGCTCTTGCAAGGCAGGCAGCAGAACCATTGAGCTAAATCCCCAGCCCCCCAAATATTTGTTTCTTCCTCTGTCTTTCCCTTCTTCTCTCCCTCTCCCTCTCCCTCTCCTAGCCACCTTAAGGAAAACACTTTTCCTCCGCCATGCCCTTTGGTCATGATGTTTCTGTGTTTTTGCCTCACCACAGGCATGAAAGCAACAGAACCAGCTGACCATGAACTGAAATCTCTGAAGCTGTGAGCCATATTAAGCCTTCTTTCCTTTCAGTTGTTTTTCTCAAGTATTTTGTCACACCAACAGGAACCTCACCAACAACACACCTGCCAACACCTTGATATTGGACTTCCCAGCCTCCGGAACTGAGAGAAATTTCTGTTGTTCATAAGCTACTCAGCCCATGGTATTGTTTTATAGGAACCTGGAAGGACTCATGGCATGAGCAGCTGGTCTCTAAATGAAATCTTTATTGTGACCCTGTGTCACTGGGTCCATTCTGCCCACCTTTACTTCCGGGGCAGGGGTATGATAAGACCTTATATGAGGAAGAATCACTGAAAACCTTGTTGCTTTGCCCCAGTCCCTGAGATGGGATAGAGAAGAAAAACTTGACTTTCCTGTTTAGATTAGATCACAGGGGAAATTCATTGTAGCACAAAAGGTTAAACCTTTGGCCAATGTGAAGGTTTTCTTAAATCTGATTAGGTGCTTGGTATTCAGAATTACTTAGTGTCTATTGTACCAAATGAATAAAAATGTGAATTTCAACCACTTAACAGAACAAATAAAATTATAATTTATGAGGCTAATACATCACGAGAAAGAGAAACAGAGAGCAACCCGGGATTCAGAGTGCTGGGCCTGGAGACTTGCTGGAACGAATGCTGAAGAATCCGAAACAGCAGCTCCCAGGTCAGGATCCTGAAAAGGGAGCGAACCCCTCCCCACATTCTTCCTCAGCTCTGGTATTTACCACATCTGGAACACACCAGTTCTGACGATATTTTTATAGGATTGACTTGAAACGCAATTACCTTAGAGCATTGATTTTAGTATTCAAACAGTCCCATGTAGAACATATAAAAAGGCAGAAGGAGCTGCATCTGACCCCACCTTCCAAACCCTAATTTCCTTCCTTTCTAGTTAGTTAATGGGTCTCAAGAGCCTGTTTGAAGACGATATGTTCAGAAGCTCTTGCTATTTTTTTCAAATATGTTGAAAACGTTTTCTGTCCTGAGCCACAATCCATCTCGCCACCAAAAAAGCAGCAATTGAAATACAGCTCTGGCTTTTCTTTGAAAAGGAAGAGGAATGGGGTGGGAACAAGGGTCGGGCAGAGAGGCACATGGGCTTCACACTAAGTGAAGACACATGTGGCTGATATGGACTCACAGAGAGGCAGGGTGTGATATTCCCGATGATCCCAGCGTCTCCTGTTCAGTGCCATGCCCCTTCCTCACAATGGGAAGGAGCTGTCATGCAGGTCCTGGGAACCAAGCCTAAAGAATAGGGTTGAACTTGATGTTGAGCGAGCACGGATGTTGGTCTCCTCAAGTGACTCTTGGAGACGGAATGTGGATAGATGAACCCAAGGATATAAATAAGTTGAACTTTGAGCACCTGATTGCTAACCAGTGCACTCATCATTCACAAGCACACTATGTCCCACTTCCACAGTAGGGATTTCACAACCACAGACAGCCAGGGAACCTGTGGCTTGAACATTCATTGGCTGACCAGGCTTTAAGGATACCCAGATGGTCAGACCTAGTCTGGGTTTTGCTGCCTTCTTTGGCAAATCCAACATCCAAAGGCATTTTCTCTCTTCTCTGGCTGTGTGCCCTGCTCCGGCCACAGTGCCAACCTCGTTGTCCTTTGAAACTGTCAGGGATGCTCCCACCCCAGGGCACTTATACTTGACATTCCCCATACTCCGAAGCTCCCTCTCAGATAGCTATTGCTTCATCACTGCCATGGGTCTCTGTTCGGGTGTTACCTTCACAGGCAATTCCATCCCTCCTGACTCCCTGGAACCTCCTTCCCTCCACTGTGCTTTATCTTTCACTTATTTATCTGTTTATCAGCTTCCTCTTTCTTCCATAGAATATGAGCTCCCCCAGGACAGGGTGTTTGGCTGCTTTTGCTCACTAGTCTGTCCTCATCACCTAGGTTGGGCCTGGCACAGGGTAGACACTAAATAAGTGTTTGTGAGATGACTGTGTGAATGGATGTCCTCCTAAAGCCACTTTGCTTGGGAGGAATGACATTTCTGCACATCATCAACACAGTTTGATGAGAGCACCTAGCGGCTGTAGTATGTCTTTGTTATTTCAAAACTACTCTCTAGCAATACTTTTTAAACATGTATCTTCCAGATAGCTAGGAAAGTCTTCTAGCCATTTAGTAAACATTCACTGAACACTCACTGTATGATAGATCTTGTGGTAGGCTAAGGATTAAAAAATTAAGACATAACTGTTTATTTCAGGAAACTTCGAACAGGGAAAGAAAAAAGCTAAAGAAAGAATAAATAAATGTTCTAGGGAGAAAGCATTACATTAGCCAGGGTAAAAGTCTGAGCAGCTTTAACAAACAGACCCAACACTTCCGTGGTTTAAAGAGAAAAACTAATCTTGCATAATAGGGAGGGTGGGTAGGCAGGATGCCTAATTTCCATAGTCAGCAGGGAATTCAAGTACCTTTTGTACTGCCTCCCTTCCCTCCAGGCCTTGACCTTGTGTGCATGCTTGAGGTAGATTCAATTATTGCTCAGAAATAGTGACTTCTTCCTCCAAACCTGTATGAGAAGTGTATTCTGCCCTTCCCCTTGAATTTGGACTATGCTGTGTCACTCACTTTGGCCAAGGCCAAAATGTTAGCAGGTGTGGCTCAGACAAAAGCTTGATGGGGCTGGTGTGTTGGGCTCGCCTCCAGTGGCCCCCTCCCCCCGTCAGAATCAGAGCCTCGCTAAGTAGCTGCTGCCCCTCAGCCTGTACCTCAGGACAGATACTTGTAGGACCTATCAGAGCTCAACCCCAGCAGAGTCAGGCCCTTTCAGGCCCACAGTGGAAGTAGAGCCACCTTAGCCAGTAATCTGAGAGAACAAAATGATCATGGTTTTCAGCCTGTGTTTGGGGGTGGTTTGTTACCTAGTGAGAGCTTGCTGATACAAAGGTCAAGGCTGGCTCTGGTACACCTATGTTCCAGCTCACAAGAAGGGGACAGTGTACAGAGGAACACTGCAGGGAGGCCCAGAAGTAGCACAAATCATATCTGCTCACATGCTCCATGTGGGCACACACAGCAGCAAGCTGGGGTAGGGATGGGGCTGGGAGAGTTGGCCTCTGGCTGGGTGGCCAGATGTGTAACAGCCGTTCTAGTTGTATGGGGAAAAAGGGAGAATGGATTATAGGAGACAGCTAACAGTATCAGCCACATGCAAACAATGAAAGAAAGGTCTTGTTGTAGAGATATGAAAGAGAAACAAGCTACAGGGTACTTGAGCTGAGGCATCAGGGGATAAGTAGGAGTTTGACAGATGGAAAGGTGAGGATAAGGCATTTCTGGGAGAAAAACAATATATATAAAAGAGAGAGAAAGATGTATAGGGAATCACAGCTTGATCATGGTGTGGTAGAGATGGGTGTAACTGGACTGTCCTAGAAGGTTCCAGAAGAAGAACAGATGCAAGTGTGGGCATAGTATGACTAAGAGATTTAGATAACTGAAAGAGCACATGGTTTGTCTGATTTTACTTCCTATCCTTTACGATCTTTACATTGTCACAGAAAAAAATAGGACTGAGTATACATTTTTATAATCTGCAGTGCTGATTGTATGCACCATTTCTGTTCTGGCTTTCTCCCTCCTAGGAAATGGGAAGGTGGCATATGCTGTCACCTGGGTGCCCCGTGACGTCAACATGGCCCTCACCCTTGTGGCTTCAGTGAATCACTGTGTACCTTTCCCAAACCTCTGCATTCTCAGTTCAAACTTTCCATCTCCCCTTCTCCAGACGCTGTCTGGGAAGCACACATTTTTCCCTCCACCCCCATAGCTCCTCTCTTCCAGAAATGAAATAAAACTGAAAGATTATTCCTGAACCAAGGAATAGGATTTGTCACTTTCAACACCTAAATTGTTGATCAGTAGAGACATCATCATGCACCCCATTACACGGCAACCGTTGTGTGTGTGTCACATTCTCAACAGCTGATGGGCTGACCTTTCAGTCCATTATCCAGGTGGTAGTTTCATCTCCTGATTATGTCCATTCTAATGGGCCTTGTCTGTCGTGTGCTGTTTCTGCTTGCTCCCTCTTCTACTCCTAGCTAACAGAAGCTGGGGCCCACATTTATGTGGCTTCCTGGTCTTTATTTCTTGTAAGTGTTCCTTGCAGGGGGAGAACTTTAGAGACAGATGAAATTTATGTGGTGTCAGCACAGCCCAGCTCCAGATGTCCCAAAGCGGAAAGAATTCCACCAGGCAGGTGCTGCTACGTGCCTGCTTCACTTAGGGTCTGACAAATCGCAGATGTCAACATTTGCAACTGTAAGCACAAAGTCCAGATACAATCACTCAGAATTCCTGAACTCATCTTCTCCACACTCTTGTAAAACCACCTGGCCTTCTGTATACTAAGATGCCCAAGTTAAGCAAATGGGGAAAATAAAAACTCCCCTAAGCACATTATTTTCTATATGAGAGCTCATTTTCCAAGTGAATTTTTGGAAAAGTTTATGCCGTGACACAATGTGCCCACAGCTGTGCCAACAAGAGAAGATAGAGAAGCAGCCCCATTGTTGGCGCGTTCTATGAGGGTTTGTGAATGACACTCTTGGAATCTGGCTTCCAACAACACCTTCAACTGGCTCCTTTTGGCAGTTCTGGGCAGTATCCAAGGAACCAGAAGAAAATGGGTAGTTTCCTGGGGGCTGATGGTGCTGCAATGCAACACTAGACCTTCTGTGTCCTGGAACTGTACTAGCTTCCTGTCAAGCCCTGTTAGGTGAGGTGGGGAGGGAACCCAAGGTGGATCCTTGTGGGATGCACTTAAGAGTTGATTGGATTAGGAAAGGCACTCCCCCAGGATCTGTCAACTATAGGCTGGCCAATCAACAGTTTACCCAATTAAGGGGACTCATGGAAACTAGCTGGACCAATCAGAGCCCGTTTCTTTCAGGATATGAATATGAAACACAGCCAGAAAGTAAGGTTCCATAAAACAAGCAAATCTGAAGAGAAGTAGAGATGGAGTGAGCCCATGAATCTCATGACTCCTGGAGTCCTGGAGTCCAGTGAACTCCCATGGCTGCACCAGAGCTGCCTTATGTTCTAGTCCAGGGCTGTACCCACAAAACAGCCAGGATAGCAGCACTTGGGCAACACTGGAAGTGTATAGCACACTTCACGTAGGTTATCTCATGTAATCCTCACAGTAGCTCCACCTGACGGGTGCTTTCTTTCTGTCCTTATGAGGAGGAAACAGACACAGACACCATAAGAAATCTGCCTAAAAGCACACAGCCGGTGAGTGGCTGGATCTGAGCCTTGTGTTCTGACTCTGGAAGCCATGCTTTTCACCGGTCCACAGCGGTTCCAGTTCTGGAGGCTTTCTGTTTGCAGACACCGCATGGATGTTTAACAGACAACATTCTCACATTACAAGCAAAGAAACGAACTTTATTAACTTGAACTAAAGATTATTTATCCAAAAGGGATGAGAGAACTCAGAGAATGGAAGGAAATGCTGAAGACCTGGGCTTGGGCAGCACAGAAGGCAGAGTTGCTGCAAGCTCTGGGAGTCAGGAGCCAGGGACTGAGGGTCTCTACCTCAGTGGGCTGAAGGATTCCTGGCAGGGAATTAAGGAGGCAAAAGTCCCTTGAAGAGCCACTGGAGATAATTCGTTTGAAATATTTTGGAGACTATTCTCACTCCCTTGGGAGACTGTATAAAAATGGCTGTCAGCGAACGGCTTCTTCTTCCTCTCCACCCACCTCTCCTTCCCATGCTCCTTCTCTCTCTTCACCTCTTCCTTGCTCTCTCCCTGGACTTCCCTCTCCCTCTGGCCCAGGACCTCACAAATACAGCTGCTCTCTCTTAAGCCTTCACTGCCTCTAGCTCAATGTTTTCCAAAAGATCTGAGGTGAAGAATCAGTTTTATTTTTTAAAAATTTCCAGTCTATTCCTGAGCATTACTTTTGTAAAATATAATAAAACTAACTACCAGGGCAAATGAAACTGTGGAAACAGATATATGAAGCTCTTTCCCAATTTTTTGTTATTAGATACAACAGAGATATCAATTATGTATCAAATGTTAACAAAGTTTCAAAACTCTGATTATCAATTTTATATACCATAAAACAGACTGGTAATAAATGGACTGCAGACACTTTGAATAGAATTGCTCTAGATAACATCAGCCCTTTCAGCCTCAGCTAAGACATCACCCTCTCCCAGAAGTCTTCCCGCCTACCCTCCCCTACCCCACATCTGAGCAAGGTGGTCTCATAGAATCCTGCATGTCCGCCTACTGAAGCACGGACCAAGCCATGCTTGATGCAGGTCTGTCTTCCTGATTTGGGGGTGCTGCTATCTTGTGTCAACCTTTTGCAAAGTTTCAGGGCTCCAATTGCTTCACAGTCATCATGATCCCTTCTGCAAGCCAATTGTATGAAAGAGGTAAGTCTCTAGAGACTTATTTGTATAAGTAAAAAAAGAAATGCTATGTATCATTAAATTTAGGACACATCCCTAGTTAATCAATGTGAAAATAAGAATTATAAGACACAACCAGATTTCAGGGATGGTGAAATATGGGGCATGTGTGTCTTTATATATAGTTATTAAAATCCCAATTGTCGTTCTTCCAGGCAAAGTCTCAATTGTATCTGAAGAGGAGATTTTAGGAAGAAAAGGTACTTAGAGTAAAACTTATTTATATTTCTGATTTTGAATGTTCCTGCCAAAAAGAGGTTTTGGATGGTCTCTTGTAATTCTTTACAGATATAGTCACTAATCTAGTCTTCATTACTCCAAATTATATATGCCTTTGGTGTTCTTATTTCCTCATCCACACCTTATTCCTCTAGAAAGTAAAGCCATGGGTGGCTAAGTTAGTTGCCCAAGATGTTGCAGAAAATGACTCAGTAATGGAATTTCTGTTCCCTTTACCCCCAGGTAACATGGCCTAGGGCTATACCAGGAATATCATGCCTTGAGACAATCTAGGAAATAATTCACAGGACAAGTCTGATCCTGACTCTTCTTTCTTCCATCTTCATAGGAGCAACTGATGAGTAAGGACTGTGACAAAGCCATCTATATTTTCTCATCTGTGAAGCTGTTTCTTTGAAAAGCCCATAAATTGACCTATTAAGACTATTACCGAGACAGGCAGGTCTGCGGACGCCGTAGAGTCGCGCGGAACACGCCAATCCAGCCCGAGCCCCACAGCAATCCACTGTATGCCACCCCTCCCACCCCCAAACCCCCCACCTCCCCCACCCCCCCTCCTCTGGCCTCTTCTCTGTACAGCCACCTGGTTCCACACTACAAAGACGCAGAGGACACGGGACCAGCAGACCACTGTACTGGGTAAGTTGGAGTCATCATCACCTCCCATCAGGACCAGGACTATGTTCAGGGGAAGGACAGCTGGAACCCGCAATACAACTCTGCAGAGTTCAACCCTGCAGGAGAACAGGGAGCTCAACTTGCGACTTGCAGCCAGAAATCTCACAGGTCTTCGACTGGCTTGCTGAGACTAATTGACTTATATCTCCACACTGGTACCCACGTTGTCTATTGTGACAGCAGAGACATACCCTAAAGAGGCCTTTCATCTTCAGTTTTATTTTTTATTCCCAAAATTAGTATTATTGGTTTGTTTTTTTACTCCTTTCTTTTCTTTTTCTCCTCTTATCTTTAATTTTTTTCCTATTCTTTGCAAGTATTTGTTTTTCTCTCCTTTTTTTTTTTTCTCTTTTCTTTCCTTCTTTCTTTTCTCTTTTCTTTCTCTCTCTCACACTCACTCTCTTGCTCTCCCACATTGTTCATCTTCCCTTTTTGTCCCTGTTCTGGCCCTCTTTCGGAGTTCTTCTTTATTTTCCTATTATTCTCTTTTTCCTTCTTGCCTGTGCCCTCTGGCCTCACTGCTAACCTTCCCCTATCCTTCTACCTATCTATCCCTCCCTCCCCAACCCCTTCTAACTCCCCATCCCAAAGGGTAAAGTTGTTATATTGAAGAGTTTATTCACTGTATGTTGGGTTGATCCTCGATCTTGATTTAAGTCACACAGCTAACAGTGATAGATTAATAACTACCACCAAATGTCACTTTCAAAGATGTACTTGATGCAATGGTGTTGCTGATTGTATCACTTGGGCTAAGGTGTGGGTATTGATCTAGTCAATGAACCTTCCTAGTATAAGGAAAATGAGATAGCTTTAGAGTCATTAGAGATTCAAAACTTAAAGACCAGCTATATCTGGAAGACACCTCTGAGAAGCAATCATTCCACAATGGTTCTAATTACAAGCAACAAAGATACTTACAATAAGCAATTTAAACTATCAACCCAGGAGTTAAATGAAGGACAGTACCAAAAACAAAAATGAGAAGACATTTAAGCAAGGCACAAACCCAGACTTCCACCCCACCAAGGGTAAATCCCGGGAGAAATGAGATGGAAAAGTCTGATAACCAACCACTTGGGATACCCTGAACTGATAGCACAGGAAGTAACAAAACAGATGAATGAGGCTCTAGAAAAATACAAAACAAAAATAATCTCCCAGATATCTACAGAGATGGTGAGCAGAGTGAAAGATATGATTAGAGGATCTAGAGCAAAAACAGATAAAAAAATAGATGAGCTCAGAAACATGCTGGAAGCCATGAATGCCCAGCATAAGAAAGAAATGGAAACCATGATCGCCCAACATAAGAAAGAAATGGAATCCATGAAACAGATTAAAACAGATATTCAGGAGATCAAAAACTCCACTGAAAGTATCCACAGCAGATTAAGGGAATCTGAAGATAGACTATCACATAGAGAAGACAGGGTCACAGTTACAGACCATGAAAATAGAGATTTCTTAAAAATAGTAAGGGACCATGAGAAATCAATCCAGCAACTGCTAGATGATGCAAAGAAGAATAACATAAGACTGATAGAAGTCCATGAAAAAATAGAAGAAAGCACAATTGACATAAAAAAACTGTTCACAGAAGTAATAGTGGAAAACTTCCTAGACAGAGGTAGAGAATTGGACATACAGATAAGTGAGGCATATAGAACTCCAACTAGCCATGATAAAAAAAATTTACATCTAGATATGTAATAGTCAAGATCCCGGAAACCCAACAGAAAAACAAAATCCTACGAGCAGTTAGAGAAAAGAAACAAATCACCTACAAAGGAAAGCCCATCAGAATCACAGGAGACTTCTCAATACAAATCCTCAAGTCAAGGAGACCCTGGAGTGAAGTATTTGAAGCTCTAAAAGAAAATAACTTCCAACCTAGACTGTTGTATCCTGCAAAATTATCTTTCAAAATTGATGGGGAAATTACTTTTGTTTTTTTTGATAAGATAATGTGTTTTGTTTGTTTGTTTGTTTGTTTTTTAAATTAAATTCTTTTATTGGTACATTGTAGGTATACAACACAATTACATTTCTCATTGGGAATTGTACCTTTACATAATGCATCTTGGTTCTTATTCTTTCCCCATTCCTAGCCCTCCCTTCACTCCCTCCACCCTTCCCTATTTACAAAGACTTTATTTCCATTTTTTCCAGTTCTCATCATTTTTCCTTTCCCTTCTTTCCTTTCCCCTGCCCCTCCCACTACCCCTACCCCTTTGGACCTTTTCTTCCTATTTTGCATTTTCAATTATTCATTCTAATCATTGGTCCATTTTAGGTATACAATATAATGACATTCATCATTGGAAATTTGCACCTTTACATATTCTCTCTTGGTTCTTATTTTTCACCCTTGCCCAGCCCTCCCTTCAAAACCCCTCCATTCCTCCCTATTTACAAAGATTTTGTTCCTATTTTTCCATTTTCTCATATTAATCCCATTCCCTCCTATCCTTTCCTCTAGCCCTCCCACTTCCTTCCCCTTTGCCCCTTTTCTTCCTATTTCACATTACCTATTATACATTTAGTCCTTATTTACACTTTCAGCTTCTCACACCAGAGAAACTATTCGGAATTTATTCATGTGTGTCCTATTTATTTCACTTAAAAGTATCACCTCGATGTACATCCACTTAGCTATAAATGTCTCTAATTTCTCATTTTTTATGGCTAAGTAGTACTCCATTTTATTAAAAAACCACATTTTCTTTATCCAGTCTCCAGTTGATGGGCATTTGGGCTCTTTCCAAGTTTTAGCTGTTACAAACTGTGCTGCTGTGAACATGGGCGCACATATATCACTGTGGTATGATTCTTTTAATTCTTTGGGGAAGATCCCCAGCAGTGGAATAGTGGGGTCAAATAGGACTTCCAGTCCTAGTTCTTTGAGGTATCGCCATACTGCTTTCCACAGTGGTTGCATCAGTCTACACTCCCACCAGCAGTGGAGCAGGGTTCCTCTTTCCTCACAGCCCTACCAGCATTCGTTATTGGTTGATTTCATGATAGCAGCCATTCTTTCTGGAGTGAAGTGGAATCTCAGCGTTGTTTTCATTTGCATCTCTCGAATGACCAGTGATGTTGAACATTTTTTCTTGTATTTATTTGCTATTTCTACTTCTTTGTCTGAGAAATGTCTGTTCATTTCAGATGCCCATTTTTGGATTGGGTCTTTAAATTTGGGAGGTCTGATCTTTTTAAGTTCTTTATAGAGTCGAGATAGTAGACCTTTGTCTGAGGAAGAGCAGGTGAACATTTTTCCCCACATTGTGGGTTGTCTCTTCACACTGCTGGTGGTTTCTCTTGCTGTGCAGAAGCCTTTTAATAAGAAGACATCCCACTTGTTGATTGTTTGTGCTAGTTCACAGGCAACTGAGGTTTTGTTCATAAAATCTTTTCCTACACCGATGTCTTCAAGGGTTCTACCTAATCTCTGTTCCAACTGGTTCAGAGTTTCTATTTTAATATTGAGATCTTTAATCCATTTTGATTTTAGTTTAGTGCATGGTGAGAGATATAGGTCTAGTTTTAATCTTTGGCAAGTTGAAGACCAATTTTTCCAGCACCATTTATTAAAGAGGCTATCTTTCCTCCAGTGAGGGTGTTTGGCTCCTTTGTCGAAGATGAGATGGCTGAGTGTGTCTGGCGTTGTTTCTGCATCTTCTAATCTGTTCCACTGGTCCTCAAGTCTGTTTCTTTGCCAGTACCATGCTGTTTTTATCACAGTAGCTTTGTAGTAGAGTTGCAGGTTGGGGATTGTGATATCCCCTGCCATGTCTCTGTTACCTAGAATTGCTTTTGCTATTCTAGGTCTCTTCTTGTTCCAAATGAATTTTTGGATTATTTTCTCGAGCTCTATGAAGTATGCTGCTGGGATCTCAACTGGAATTGCATTAAATCTATATAGCAGTTTTGGAAGTATGGCCATTTTCACTATATTAATCCTTCCTACCCAGGAGCAGGGGATGTCTGTCCATTTTCTGATATCATCTTCAATCTCTCTTTTCAGAGTGCCGTAGTTTTCAGAGAAGAGGTCTTTGATTTCTTTCGTTAGGTGGATTCCTAGGTACTTCAATTTTTTGGATGCTATTGTGAAAGGAATTATTTGCCCTATTTCTCTCTCAGTGAGTCTGTCATTGGTGTAGAGGAAAGCTATTGATTTTTGTGTGTTGACCTTGTAACCAGCTACTTGACTGAATTTGATTATTAAGTCTAGAAGACTTTTGGTGGAGTTCTTGGGATCTTCTATATAGAGTATCCTGTCATCTGCAAATAATGACAATTTGACTTCTTCATTACCTATCTTTATTCCTTTTATTTCTTTCTCTTGTTTAATTGCCATGGCTAATGTTTCCAGAACTATATTGAACAAGAGTGGTGATAGTGGACATCCTTGTCTTGTTCCTGATTTTAGTGTGAAGGATTTCAGTTTTTGACCATTTAGTATGATATTGGCTGTTGGTTTTTCATAGATGGCTTCTATCGGTTTGAGGTAGAGACCATCTATTCCAATTTTTTGTAGGGTTTTTATCATAAATGCATGTTGGATTTTGTCAAATGCTTTTTCTGTGTCTATGGAGATAATCATATGGTTTTTGTCCTTGGCTCTATTGATATAGTGTATTACATTGATTGATTTGCATATGTTGAACCATCCCTGCATCCCTGGGATGGACCCCACTTGATCAGGGTGTATGATCTTCTTGATGATCTTCTGCATTTTGTTTGCCATTATCTTATTAAGGATTTTTGCATCTATGTTCATTAGTGAGATTGGCCTATAGTTCTCTTTTTCAGTTGGGTCTTTCTCTGCTTTGGGGATCAAGGTGATGCTTGTTTCCAGGAATGAATTTGGGAGTATTGCTTCCCTTTCAATTTCATTGAAGAGTTGAAACAGTAGTGGCAGCAGTTCCTCTCTAAATGTCTTGTAGAATTCAGCAGTGAAGCCATCAGGGCCCAGGCTTTTCTTAGTTGATAAATTTTTAATTACATTTTTAATTTCATTGTTGATATTGGGTTGTTCAGAATTTTTAGGTCTTCTTCGTTCAACTTTGGTAATTCATATGTATCTAGGAATCTGTCCATTTCTTCTGTGTTTTCCATCTTATTGGCATATAGGTTATGGAAGTAGGTATTGATGATTGTGTGGATTTCTGCTGGGTCTGTCGTAATTTCACCCTTTTCATTCCTAATTGCATGAATTTGGGCCTTTTCTTTCCTTTTTCTGACAAGGTTGGCTAAAGGTTTGTCAATTTTGTTGATTCTTTCAAAGAACCAACTCTTGGCTTCATTGATTTTTTGTATTGTTCTCTTAGTCTCCATTGCATTGATTTCTCCTCTGACCTTTATAATTTCCTCCCTTGTATGAGCTTTGGGGTTGTCCTGCTCTTCTTTTTCTAGAAGCTTGAGGTGCACCATCAGGTTGTTTAATTGGGCTCATTCTGTTTTCCTAATATGCATATACACTGCTATGAATTTCCCTTGTAAGACTGTTTCATTGTGTCCCATAGATTCTGATATGTTGTATTGTTATTGTCATTTAATTGAAGGAACTGTCTGATTTCTTCTTTAATTTCCTCTGTGACTCATTGGTTATTCAGAAGTGTGTTGTTCAATTTCCATGTGTTTATGAAATTTTTAAAGTTTCTTTTGCTATGGATCTCCGATTTCATCACCCTATGGTCTGATAATATACAGGGGATAACTTCAATTCCTTCGCACTCACTTAAACACATTCTATGTGTGAGTATGTGGTCTATTTTTGAGAATGACCCATGTGCAGCTGAGAAGAATGTGTATTCTGATTTTGTGGGGTGGAAGACTCTGTAAACATCGGTTAAGTTCATTTGTTCAAGAGTTCGATTGAGTTCTAGTATTTCATTACTTATTTTTAGTCTAGTTGATCTATCTATTTGTGACAGTGGGGTGTTGAGGTCCCCCACTACAATTGTATTAGTGCATATATGACTTTTCATGTCTGTTAGTATTTGTTTTATATAGTTGGGTGCACTAGTGTTTGGTGCACAGATATTTATGATTGTCATCTCTTCCTCTTGGATTCTTCCCTTTACAAGGATGTAGTGTCCTTCTTTGTCTCTCTTAATCAGTGTTGGTTTGAAATCTACTTGATCTGCAAAGAGGATAGCTACTCCGGCTTTTTTTGGGTTCCTGTTGCATGGAGTATTGTTTTCCACCCTTTAACTTTCAGTCTATGAGTTTCCCTTTTGAATGAAGTGTGTTTCTTGTATGCAGTATATTGTTGGATTTTGCTTCTTGACCCATTCTGCCAGTCTATTTCTTTTGATTGGTGAATTGAGACCATTAACATTGATGGTTATAACTGAAACGTATTGACTTGTCATTGCCATGACTTTTTCTTTTTGTTGGGTTCTCCCCCTTTCCATTTAATTTCTTGTCAGGCCAGATGGGTTCATTCTGCTTTGCTTCCTGGGGTTGTGATCCTCAGTGTCTGTTCCTAGGCTATTGTGTAAAATTCTTTGGAGTGCTGGTTTGGTATTCACGAAGTTCCTAAGGTGCTCTTTGTCATGAAAGTATCTTATTTCTCCATCCATTTTGAAAGATAGTTTTGCAGGGTACATCAATCTGAGTTGGAGGCTGTTTTCTTTTAGGGCTTGGAATATGTCACTCCAAGCTCTTCTTGCCTTGATGGTTTGTGTTGAGAAGTCTGCTGTGATTCTGATGGGCTTTCCTTTGTATGCGATTTGTTTCTTTTCTCTGACTGGTTGTAGAACTTTGTTCTTCTGTTGTGTTTCTGGAATCTTAACAATTATATGCTTATGTGTAGATTTTTTTTGATCAAGGCTCTTTGGAGTCCTATATGCCTCACTTATCTGTATGTCAAGCTCTTTTCCCCTGCTTGGGAAGTTTTCTGCCATTATTTCTGTGAAGAGATTTTATATGTCATCTGCACTCTCTCCTGTTTCTTCATTGAGCCCAATCAGTCTTATGTTATTCTTTTTTGCATCATCTAGCAGCTGCTGGATTGATTTCTCATGTTCCCTTATAATTTTGAAGCCATTTTTCTTTTCCTGCTCACTAATTGCAATCTTATCTTCTATATGTGAAATTCTGTCCTCACATTGGCTCATTCTGCTGTGTAGACTTTCAATGGAGTTTTTCATGTCGTGGAAATCTATTTGCATCTGTTTTATGGATTCCATTTGTTTCTTATGTTGGGATTCCATCATTTTCCTCAGCTCCTCTCTAGATTTATTAATCATGTCTTGCACTAGGGGCACAATTTCTTCTGTTATCTGAAAAATTATTTCTGATTTCATTTTTTCCAGATCCCCTTTTGTTGCCAGTTCAGTGGGTCCAGGTGGTTGAGTATCAGAGTGTTCCATCTCATTTCCCTTTGGGGTTGCTGTAGGTGATCTGCAAGTCTGGTTTTGAGACTTATTTATGTGTTTTCTCATTTCGACTGGGACAGGGGGCTGTTAGCACCTGCATGGATTACCTCCTCTGAGCTGGGAGAGGTGGGACAGGGGCCGGGAGCAGCGGTAGGGATGGTGACCCAAAAGCCCTTTCCTGTGGGCTGGGAGCAGCGGGAGGGATGGTGACCGGGAAGCCCCTTCCTCTGGACCAGGAGCAATGGGATGGCAGCTCAGAAGCCCCTACCTCTGGGCCGGGAGCAGCAGGACTCAGTACCTTGGTCTGGTGGTCTGGTGTCCTCTGTGTCTTTGTAGTGTGGAACCAGGTGGCTGCCTGTCTGGAGGGGGGTGATTCGGCATCTTCCGTGCGACTCGGGACCTCGGCAGGGTGCGCACAGACCTGCCTGTCTGCAGCGAGCTGATTTGGCATATTCCGCTGGACTGGGGACCTCAGTAGGGGGTGGGCAGACCTGCCTGTCTGCAGCGGGGTGATTCGGCATCTTCTGCGGGACTCAGGACCTTGGTAGGGCGTGCGGAAATTAGATATTTCCAGGACAAAGAACACCTGAGAAATTTCATGAACACCAAACCAGCACTACAAGCAATTCTAAGCAATATCCTAGAAAAAAGCAATGAAAGTCACACTCCATGAGGCACAACAGAGGGAAGCCGCCAGGCAAGGTAAGATGCTAAAGGGAAAGGGGGAAAAAATAAGAAATAAAAGAGCCAACAAAAGTAAAACATCATGACAAGGATAAATCAATATCTATCAATTATAACCATCAATGTTAATGGCCTCAATTCACCAATCAAAAGAAATAGACTGGCAGAATGGATTAAAAAGGAAAATCCAACATTATGCTGTATATGAGAAACACACCTAACTCAAAAAGAAACTCATAGACTGAAAGTAAAAGGATGGAAAAAAGTTCTCCTTGCCACAGGAACCCAGAAGAAAGCAGGGATAGCAATCTTATTTGCAGAAAAAGTAGATTTCAAACCAAAACTAATTAAGAGAAACAAAGATGGTCACTACATCCTTGTGAAGGGAACAATCCAAGAGGAAGAGATGACAATCATAAATATATATGCACCAAATACAAATGCCCCCAACTATACAAAACAAATATTAATGGACATGAAAAACCAAATAAGCACTAACACAATTCTAGTGGGGGACCTCAATACCCCACTATCACAAATAGACAGATCATCTAGACAAAAAGTTAACAAGGAAATTCTAGAACTGAACCAAGCTATTGAACAAATGGACTTAATGTTTACAGAGTGTTCCACCCCACAAAATCGGAATACACATTCTTTTCGGCTGCACATGAGTCATTCTCCAGAATAGACAACATGTTAGCTCATAGGACATGTCTAAGTAAATGTAAAAGAATTGAAGTTACCCCCTGTATATTATCAGACCATAGTGCAATAAAATTGGAGATCAATAACATAAGAAACTGCAAACCCCCAACAAACATATGGAAACTGAATAACACCCTCTTGAACAACCAATGGGTCACAGAAGTAATTAAAGAAGAAATTAAACAGTTTCTACAAGTAAATGAAAATGCCAGTACAACATACAGGAATCTATGGGACACAATGAAAGCAGTTCTACGTGGGAAATTCATAGCAGTGAATGCCCATATTAGGAAAACAGAGAAAACTCAGATAAACAATCTAATGCAGAACCTCAAGCTCCTAGAAAAAGAAGAGCATAATGAATCCAAAGCTCATACAAGAGAGGAAATTATAAAGATCAGGGCAGAAATCAATGCAATGGAGACTAAGAGAACAATACAAAAAATTAATGAATCAAAGAGTTGGTTTTTTGAAAGAATAAATAAAATTGATAAACCTTTAGCCAACCTTATCAAAAAAAGGAAAGAAAAGGCACAGATACATGGAATTAAGAATGAAAAAAGTTAAGTCACAACAGTTCCAACAGAAATCCAGAGGCTCATCAATACCTACTTCGAGAACCTCTACTCCAATAAAATGGAAAACACAGAAGAAACAGGCAGATTCCTAGATACATACGAATTGCCAAAGTCAAATGAAGAAGATATGAAATTCTAAAGACCCCAGTTACAATGAGTGAAATTGAAAATGTAATAAAATATTTACCAACAAAGAAAAGCTCAGGTCCTGATGGCTTCAGTGCTGAATTCTACAAGAGATTTAAAGAAGAACTAATGCCATTACTCTTTAAACTCATCAAGGAAATTGAAAGGGAAGCAATACTTCCAAATTCATTCCTGGAAGCAAGTGTTACTTTGATTCCAAAACCAGGGAAAGACCCAACCCAAAAAGAGAACTACAGGCCAATCTCTCTAATGAACATAGATGCAAAAATCCTCAACAAGATCCTGGCAAACAGAATACGGAGGGTCATCAAGAAGATCATACACCCTGACCAAGTCAGATTTATCCCAGGGATGCAAGGATGGTTCAACATTCATAAATCAATAAATGTAATACACCATGTTAACAGAGTCAAGGACAAAAATCATATGATCATCTCAATAGATGCAGAAAAAGCATTCGACAATATCCAGTGCCCATTCATGGTAAAAACCCTACAGAAAATTGGAATAGAAGGTCTTTATCTTAACCTGATTAAGGCTATCTATGAAAAACCAACAGCCAACATCATACTAAATGGTCAAAAACTGAAAACTTTCACACTAAAATCAGGAACAAGACAAGGATGTTCACTATCACCACTCCTGTTCAATATAGTTTTGGAAACATTAGCCACAGCAATTAGAAAAGAGAAAGAAATAAAAGGAATAAGAAAGGAAAGGAAGAAGTGAAACTGTCATTATTTGCTGATGATATGATACTTTACATAGAAGACCCAGAAAACTCCACCAAAAGACTTCTAGACTTAATTGACAGATTCAGTAGAGTAGCTGGATGCAAGGTCAACACTCAAAAAACAATAGCTTTCTTGTACACTAATAAAAGACTCACTGAGAGAGAAATTAGGGAAACAATTCCTTTTACAAAAGCGTCCAGAAAAGTGAAATATTTAGGAATCAATCTAACAAAGGAAGCAAAAGACCTCTACACTGAAAACTACAGCACTCTGAAGAAAGAGATCAAAGAGGATGCAAGAAAATGGAAAGACATCCCTTGCTCCTGGATAGGAAGAACCAATATATTGAAAATGGCCATACTTCCAAAACTACTACATAGATTCAATGAAATGCCAATTGAAATTCCAACAATATACTTCACAGAACTAGAGAAAACAATCCAAAAATTCTTTTGGAACCAGAAGAGACCTAGAATGGCTAAAGCAATTCTAAGCAACAGTGACATGGCTGGGGGTATCACAATCCCCAACTTGAAACTATATGACAAAGCTACTGTGATAAAATCAGCATGGTACTGGCAAAGGAACAGATCTGAGGATCAGTGGAATAGATTAGAAGATGCAGGAACAACTCCAGACATACTCAGCCACCTCATCTTTGAAAAAGGAGCCAACCACCATCATTGGAGGAAAGATAGCCTATTCAATAAATGGTGTTGGAAAAACTGGATTTCAACCTGCCAAAGATTAAAACTAGATCCATACCTATCACCATGCACTAAACTAAGATCAAAGTGGATTAAAGATCTAAATATTAAGACAGAAACACTAAACTTGCTGGAAGATAAGTTAGGTAGAACTCTTGAAGACACTGGCAGAGGAAAAGACTTCATGAACAAAACCTCAGCAGCATGGGAACTAGCAGAAAGAATCAACAACTGTGATCTCATCTTATTGAAAAGCTTCTGCACTGCAAAAGAAACCACCAACAGAGCTAACAGACAACCTACAATATGGGAAAAAATTTTTATCAACTGTACCTCAGACAAAGGATTACTATCTAGAATATACAAAGAATTGAAAAAAAATCAGATCCCCCAAATTCAAAGACCCAATTCAAAAATGGGCATCTGAAATGAACAGACATTTCTCAGACAAGGAAGTAAAAGCAGCAAATAAATATATGAAAAAATGTTCAATATCACTGGTCATTCGAGAGATGCAGATGAAACAACACTGAGATTCCACCTCACCCCAGAAAGAATGGCTGCTAGCAAGAAATCAACAAATAACAAATGCTGGTGGGGTTGTGGGGAGAAAGGAACCCTTCTCCATTGCTGGTGCAACCACTGTGGGAGTCAGTATGGAGATACCTCAAAGAACTAGGACTAGAAGTCCCATTTGACCCTGCTGGGTATCTTCCCAAAAGAATTAAAAGAATCATACCACAGGGATATATGTGCACCCATGTTCATAGCAGCATAGTTTGTAATAGCTAAAGCTTGGAAGCAGCCCAAGTGCCCATCAACTGGAAACTGGATAAAGAAAATGTGGTTTTTTAATAAAATGGAGCACTACTCAGCCATAAAGAATGAAAAACTAGAGTCATTTATAGTTAAATAGATGCGTATCGAGGCCATACTCTTTTCTTTATTTTTTATTTTTTTGATACTGGGGATCGAACTCAGGACCTTGTGCTTGTGAGGCAGGCGCGGTGCCACTGAGCTAAATCCCTGGCCCCTGGAGGCCATACTCTTAAGTGAAAGAAATAGGACACACATGTGTACATACCAAATAGTTTCTCTAGTGTGAGAAACTGAAAGTGTAAATAAGGATGAAAATGATTGAAACAAATAATTGATAATTTGAAATAGGAAAATGTCCAAAGGTGGAGGGGTGGCAGGAGGGGAAGGGGAAAGGGAAGAGAGGAAAGGAAAAATTATGAGAAAGAAAAAAAAATGGAAATGATATCTATATAAATAGGGAAGGGTGGAGGGGGTGAAGGGCACACAGGCAATGGGGAAAAAATAAGCAAGATATATATGACAGGTACAAACATCCAATGATAAATGTAAGCTAATTGTATACTTAAAATGTACCAATAAAAGAACTAAAAAAAAAAAAAAAGACTATTATCAATGTTCCAAGACTAAACAAACACCACAGCTGCAGACTCCAGTGACATGTGAACATGAATCTATGTTAATTTGAATTTGTAGGGCCCAGAAATCTCTTGGTGACCAAGTTTTTAAGTACACTGGTACCTAGTTCACTAACTTAATTTGTTCCATGATTTTGGAAATGATGGCCACATTCGTGTTCATGTGGGAAAGATGGCCACAGTCATGTTCATCACCCAATGCAGAATTCACAAACAAAAACAAAGTTTTGCCAAATGTTCCTGTTTGCCAACCAAATTGTTCATAAACAAAAGTGTTGAGTGAAGCTCAGCTGGTCCCAGCACCCAGAAGGAAGCTCCCCACCTCCATCCCAGGCTCCTAGGGCCAAGAAGCTGAGCCGGTCCCAGCCCCTGGAAGGAAGCTCGCCCGCTGCCATCCCAAGTTCCTAGGGCAGAGAAGGTGAGCCATGTAGGGCCAGAAGCACCCCCCCCTCCGTGGAAATGAGAAGACACATTAAACAAGCCTCAAAAACAGATTTCCAGATCACCTACAGCAACCCCAAAGGGAAACGAGATGGAACACTCTGATACTTAATCACCTGGACTCTCTGAACTGGCAACAAAAGAGGATCTGGGAAAAATGAAATCAGAAATAATTACTCAGATAACAGCAAAGATTTTGCTCATGGTGCAAGACATGATTAATAAATCTAGAGAGGACACAGATAAAAAAATAGAGGATCTGAGGAACATGATGGAATCCCAATATAGGAAACAAATGGAATCCATAAAACAGATACAGATTCCCAAGAGATTAAAAACTCCATTGAAAGTCTGCACAGCAGAATGAACCAATGTGAGGATAGAATTTCATATATAGAAGATAAGATTGCAATTAGTGAGGAGGAAAAGAAAAATTGCTTTAAAATTGTAAGGGAACATGAGAAATCAATCCAGCAGCTGCTAGACGATGCAAAGAAGAATAATTTAAGACTGATTGGAGTCAATGAAGAAAGAGGAGAGAGTGCAGATGACATTAAAAAACTGTTTACAGAAGTGATGGCAGAAAACTTCCCAAGGAGGGGAAAAGAACTTGACATACAGTTAAGTGAGGCATATAGGACTCCAGCTAGCCTTAATCCAAAAAAATCTACACATAGGCATATAATAGTTAGGATTCCAGAAATCCAACAGAAGAACAAAATTCTACAAGCAGTCAGAGAAAAGAAACAAATCACATATAAAGGCAACCCCATCAGAATCACAGCAGACTTCTCAATGCAAACCCTCAAGGCAAGAAGAGCTTGGAGTGCTGTATTTCAAGCCCTAAAGGAAAACAGCCTCCAACTCAGATTGATGTACCCTGCAAAACTATCTTTCAAAATTGATGGAGAAATAAGATACTTTCATGACAAAGAGCACCTCAGGAACTTTATGAATATCAAACTGGCACTCCAAAAAATTTTAGACAATACCCTAGGAAAAGACAATGAGGATCACAACCCCTGGAAACCCAGCAGAATGAATCCATTGGGTGAGATAAATTAAACGCAAAGGGGGAGAATCCAACAAAAAGAAAAAGTCATGACAAGGCTTTTAAAACTTTTGACTTCATCTCCCTAATGAGTGTATAATTCAGTCTTATTCTACTGATTAGTATTTTTCTGATTCTAGAGTTGCACACCATTCCTTGTGCTATACTGGCTATTTATCATCTTCTTATGTCTACATTTTAATTGGGTTGTCTATTAATGAGCTCTAAGAATTCTTTATATATTCTGCTCATAGGTTATATGTATTGTAAATATGGTCTGTTTAAGGACTACTTTTCATTTTAATGATGTCATTTAAAGTTCTAAATTTTGATGGAATCTCATTTATCAAGTTTTTTCTTTTATACATCATGTTTTTTGTATCTTAGGTAGTTCTTGCCTACCCTGAATTCATAAATATTTTCCCTTATAATTTCTTCTTAAAGTTTTATACTTTTAGGCTTTCTTATTTAGTTTCATAGATCTCTTCAAGTTATTTTCATGTATGGAAAAAAAGGGTTGAGGTTAATTTTTTATATATGGATACCAGGTGTTCTAGTGTTGTTTGCTGAAAACACTATCTCTTCCTCGACTCTTGAATCAAGTTTATATTCTATAAAATGCTAATGTTAAATAATCTTTCAAAAGTCAGTGGACCATGTAAGTGTGGTTCTATTTCTAGAATCTCTGTTTTATTCAAATGATCTATATGTCTTTCCTTACACCAACAGTGCTTTGATTACTGTAGCTTTAGAAGAAGTCTTAAAATTGGGTGCTAAACGTCTTCCAACACTGTTTTTGTTTTTGTTTTTGGCTTTTCTAGGTCCTTTGTACTCCTACATAACTTTTAAATTTCAATATCCAGTTCTTCATTTATAGCAAACATACACAGACCTGAATTTTTATATATACCTTTTGTTCTCTAATCCTGCTAAATTCAAGTACAAGTTCTAGGGGCTCCTAGAGATTTCTTAGTATTTTCTCTGTAGATGATCATTTCATCTACATATAAAGATTTTGCTTCTGCCGTGCCAATCCTATACTACTTGTGTCATTTTATTGCCAGACTATTTTGGTTTAGACCTATGTTTCAAAGTCTAATGGACAGATGAAGAGTAGGCATATATGCCCTTGTTCCCCACTTTAGGGAGAAAGCATTGTATCATCTCAATTTATAGAAGGAGTTTTTGTTGGAAGTATGGAGTGCATGTCTTTGATTTGTTGAGAAGATTCTGTTCTACTTCTAGTCTCCTGATAGCTTTTACCACGAACAGCTGTAGAATTTAGTCCAATACTCTTTCTCCAACTAGTGACAAGATCATATAGCTTTCTCCTTTCCTCTGTTAAAATGATGACTTTTGGGGGTGGATCTTCCAAGGGTGAACCAACACTGCCATCCCTATAATAAAACCACTTTCTACATACCGCCAGATCTGACTTCTAAGAGTTTGTTTTGTTAAACAAATTTCTATCTGTGTTCATAGTTTTTTCTTCTATTATCTTTATCCAGTTTTAGGATTAGCACAATGTTGATTTCCTAAAATGAAGGGAGAAGTGTTCCTTCTTTTTTCTGCTCTAAATGTTTGATATAATTTATCAGTTAAAATGTTTATGAGCCTGCTGTTGTCATATAGGTACGTTTTCAAGCTAGGAATATACTTTCTTTAATAGGTGCTATTCAAATTTTATATTTCCTCCAGAGTTAGTTTCATTAATTTGTCTTCCAAGGTACTTCTTAGAAGTTGTCAAATTTATTTCAAAAAAGATTTTTGTAATATGCTTTCTATATCCTTTTAAATTCTGTAAAATCTGTGGTAATGTCTCCTAGATCTTAATATTGTAATTTAAAAAATGTATAACTGATAGTGTGTAACAGGAAGAAAAGGTCTAAAAGAACAGGGGAATTGGGAGGGGTAGGGGAAGGGAAAAAAGGGAAAGGAAAAAATATGAGAAGAGGAAAAAAATGGAAACAAGGTCTTTGTAAATAGGGAAGGGTGGAGGGGGTGAAGGGAGGGCAAGGGAAGGGGAAAAAAAAATAAGAACCAAGATACTCATGTAATGGTACAAGATCCCAATGATGAATGTAACTGTATTTTATACCTATAACATACCAATAAAGTTAATGGAGGAAAAAAAAAGTGTTTATGAGCCAAGGTACCATTGTATTTTTTTTCATGTGTGGCAACTAATCTCATAGCTTTCTTTACTTCCTGGGCATCACTGATAATCAGTCTTTACACAGGTTAAAATATCTACTAATTATCATGATTTGAGATGTATCCAACTTGTTCCAAAATCAGATTTGGCCAGGGCATAAGTAATCCAGGCATTCAAGGGATATCAATGTATAAGTGACTCATACTGATATTTAGGAAGACAATAGACAAATAGCATATGTAAAGCTAAGACTCCCAGGTAGACCAGCGATATCAGCAGTACTGACTGGAGGTTAGGGAACATGGAATATTTAGAAATGATGGGTTTTGAAGATGTGTTAGTTCCTGGATACTGCAGAATTGTGTAGCCACAGACAGGATATGAGTCTCACAAACACCTGTGTGACCTAGTATGAGGCCATACTTTTACCCTGATAGCAGTCACCTGATTTCTGGCAGCTGGGACCCAGGGACCAGAAAGAGGAAGCAGGAGAAAGAAGCATTTGCCTCAGACCATCCTTGTCTCTTTCTCTCTCTAAAATCCCCTCCAGGCAGCAGTGCTGTCCAGCCCCTTTATCAGGACCTTACCTAGGCTTGCTTGCTCAATTTCCCTGTGGAGCCTAAGTACCTTAGTGGCTTCCCTCTCTTTTTCCTAAACACTTCCCTCTTGGCAGCTGGAAAGCAACCTGATTGAACTGGTTGGCACCAGTCTGTGTTTGGCTGATCATTTCCTATACTTGTCTATTCTTCAGGTCTGCATTTTTAAAAATTAGTTTTATTGGTACACTTTTGATATACATAATGATCACATTCATTGTAGGGAATTTATACCTGTACATACTATATCTTGATTCATCTTTTTTCCCCATTCCCTTTCCCTCCCTTAAGTCCTCAAACCATGTCCAGTGGGTGGACTTCTTGTACTGAGACAGACAGAAATGAATGAAGAAATATAATGTATGCATATTTATATGGTATATCAGTTATGATTCTTAGCTGCCAAGTAACAGAAACAAATTCTGACTAACTCAAACAAAAAAGGGATGAACTTGATGGCTACAGAGTAACTTATACACTTAAAAGGAAAGTTGAAGAATTGGATGTAGGCAGAAATCGCAAAGTTTGAGTGAAAGTTTGGAAGGTTAAGTGGCAGAACTGATGAGCACTGTTTTACCGAAAGGAATCAACTGCAACAGCCCTTTCATCACTTTACTCAAGATTCAGATTACTAGATGGTCTCCCTTGGGTCAGAGACACTGTCTTGGCTGGGGATGGACAAGGCATCTTGATGGATGGTCCTGACAAAGGGAGAAGGTGGTTCACTAGAGTAAAATCAGGGTCCTGTTTCCAGAAGAGCAGATTGGCCCACTCTGCTAAGTGCTGTGGACATCAACCTCCTTAACCAGCAACACCTGGCCACTTGGCCTTTATTAAAGATTCAACCAGTTCACTCAACAGCTCCCATGGTTATATTAGCTCCAAGGAAGTAGCTAGTGAGCCGATCCTCCCCTCAGTCTCCAGTTCTTTGTGTGTGTGTGTGTGTGTGTGTGTGTGTGTGCGTGTGTGTGTTGCTGAGGATGGAGCCCAGGAACACTATACCACTTTCTGTCCCTTTTAATTTTTTATTTTAAGACAGAATCTCACAGAGTTGCTCAGGCTGGCCTTAAACTAGAAATCCTCCTATCTCTGCCTCCTGAGTAGCTGGGATTACAGGCATACATTACCATGCCCTGCAGGCCCCATTTCTTAATATGATATTTAAACACATGTCCATAAACACATGTAAAGAAAAGTCAACAAACTGGAAAGTGTGACAGCTTCCTGTGCACTCAGGGGGATGGGCTGAATTGGTATTGAGGTGTAGTACGTTTCATTCTGATCCTGTGGGCAGTGTTCTGGTTAAAATAAGGAAAACTGGATGATGTCTAATGACATCCACATCTTTATTTTAAACTATAGAGACCTCTCTTTGTGACAGCCTTGTGTCTGGTTTCTCATAATGTGCAAAAACTCTTGCTTTGTTTAATGTAGACTTCGTGGGAAGAAGAGTCTCAGAACTGCTTACTCAAACAAGGTCTGCTTAATGCCTAGCGAAAGGAACAGTGCCACCGATCACTGTATGAGCCCTGGAAGGGATAACTGTATGTTTGGGTTTAGTGATAGGTCCACAGCACAAGTCGACTCAGTGTCTGCCTGGCCAGCACTCCTTGGGTCACGCTGTTCCCTAGACCTCCTCACCTTCTTTCCCTACCTCTTTTTCCACAGGAAGCCTGAGAGGACACATGGACAGCAAAGCCTCAAGCTGTGACTTGCTAACCAAAAGTGTAGCTGAATTTAAATTTAATATTTACTCACCAAAGAAATACTCTAATTAAGCCTAGTTCTCTTAAGTCTTAAAGTCCCACCCCAGAAGGACGGAAATGGGTTCTCTCAAAGGGGTCTGTCTTGAGGGATGAATAATCCTTTCTGCCCTACTCCCAGCTGTCTCTGACCTGGGGTTAGGCAGATCTTCCTTCCAAACTCAGACGAGAGCCTAAATGGGATTGTGGGTTGAATTTTCAGGGCTGTCTGAATGGCTTCTAGAATAAGAGCTAATTGACTAGATCCCCAATTCCAGACAGAAGAAACATAGCTGAATATCTGGAGTGAATAGGAGATTTTTGATGTAGGGAGGCAGTTTAGCATAAGAGAAGAGCAGGAGTCAAATGTTGTGGGTCAAATTCTGGCTCTGTCACCATTTCCTACATGACTGTTGGGTGTGACTCAAATCTCTACATCTTAGTTTTTTCCTGGGTAAACTGCGATAATAGTAACAACCTCATAAGAATCTGGAGAGAATTAAACAAAAATATTCTGTGTAAAGTGTTTAGTATATCATAATTGCACAAGGAATGTCTACTATCTTCACTTGATCATTCATGAAATCACCTATTCAAAAATATGCCTGCACCCAAAATTTACCAATGTGCCAGATAATAGTGACACATAAAGCTGTCCTTTTCTTGAAGAAGCTCACACCTTAGTGTGAACACAGAAGCTATTCTTCTGTGTTATAATAGTTGCAATAATAGACGTACTGTATTTTTTTTTTTGGTACCAGGGATCAAACTTGGGTCCTTGCACTTGCAAGGCAGGCAGCGAAACCACTGAACTAAATCTCCAGCCCTGTACTGTATTATCTAAAAATGCTATTAATGTTCAGAGGGGGTGCTCCTTCAATGGAGATTTTTAGAAAGGCTTCATGGTGACATTTAAACTGAATCTTAAAGGAAGTTTTGGACTTTTTCATGCAGAGAAAACACAAACAGGTATTCCAGAATAAAGGAACAACCTGTGCAGGAGAACAACAATAACAAAAAAATCCTTGTGTGCTTAGATAATGATAGAAAATTTAGCTAGCATACCAGGGCCAAGGTTGGCGTGGCAGGTGATGAGGCTGGAAAGTCAGGGCCAAGGAGGTTTTAGACCATGTTAAGGTGTTTGTACTTTATTTTTACATAATTAGATTTCCATTAAGGAAGATATTTTATGTTGTAATGTAAAATTTTAATTAAAAAGCAATTAGAGCTGGGGATTTAACTCAGTGGTTTTGCCGCCTGCTGCGCAAGCGCAAGGACCTGAGTTCGATCCCCGGTACCCCCCCCCCCCAAAAAAAGCAATTAGAAACAAGGACAGAAAGAAGAGTATGGCCACCATCCAGACAAGAGATAAGGAGGGCCCAACTGAGGGCCTTGGCAGGAGGACAAGAAGGGGCAGAGAGTTGAGAGCTATTTGGATGGAACACTCTTGACTGCATAGTAACACTACTAGTGAATCACTTCTGCTGCTCCTACTTTCTTTATTTACAATTTATATTAAAAAAGAATTGTGGAGGGGATTGGAAAGTATAGTAAAACTCTGGATTGCGAGTAACTCATTCTGTTAGTGTTCTGCAAGACAAGCAAATGTTTCTAATAAATTTTAACTTTAGCAATGTCTTGCAATACGAATAGTACATGATGCCAAACATCACATGATCACAACTGAGCCAATGAGCATGTGCCCCCCCCCCACTGTGGGGTTGTGGGTGATGGTTTCCCAACAGCAATAGGTTATGGAGCATATCTTGTATGAAAAGGAGGAAGAGAAAAAGGCTGAGGAACCCTTCACTTCAAATGAGATTAGAGAGATGTACAAAATCTGGGAAACAGTGCAAACTTTCATAGAAAAGCACCACTCAAATAAGGCTGTAGCAGTGCGAGCAATGAAGCTGTTTAATGACAGTGCAACATCACGTTTCTGAGAAATCTTCAAAAGGAAGCAAAAGTTGCAAGAAAAGAAAAAGATTCCATTGAGCCAATAGATAGCAGTGATTCTATTAGTGATAGTGAAAGTCACTTTCTCAATAATTCTCTGTCTTGTCTCTGTTACACCAGCCACAAAGGTTTACAAAGATAAGTGCAGGTTCATTTATTTTTCTTTATATTTTGTATTGTATTACAGTATTTTAATCATTTCTATATGAATATTTGGGTTGGGAAATGAATCATCTGAGTTTCCATTATTTCTTAGGGGGAAATTCACTTTTAAATACAAGTGCTTTGGATTACAAGCATATTTCCTGAACAAACTGTGCTCACAAACCATGGTTTCACTGTATTGTTTCAGAAGTATGTTGATAGTGATATTTTTGGTGATTTATTCATAGCTTTACTTCCAAATAACCAGGAATTTGTTAGGCAGATCTCCTACCCACCTCCCACACATGAATTTATCATTTATATTTGACTCTGTCTTATTTTCCTTCATATGATTCCTTCTTTCCTTCCCAGTGATTTTTAAATAGGGAGAGGGTTTTTTGTGGGTTTTAATTTTTTTTTTTTTTTGCCTGTTACAATCGCTTTATTAGTTAGGATTTCTTATGATTTGGATTTGAAATTTCCCCAAAAACTTGTGTTAAAGGTTTGATCCCTCAATGCAGCAATGAGAAGTCTAATAGATTATAAGGGCTCTGACCTTATCAATGGATCAATCTGTCAGTGGATTTATTATTGAGAGATGGTAAAAGCTTTAGTATGTGAGGCCTACTTGGAGGAATTGGTCATTAGGGCTATATCTTGTTCTTTTCCCCACACAGCTCTCTCTCTCCCCCTCTCCCCTTTTCCCCTCCGTCTCCCCTTCCTGGTCACCATGAGGTGAACAGCTTTGCTCTGCCAGGCACTCCTGACACTATGATGTTCTGCCTTACCACGGGATCATAGCAATGGAGCCTTCCAACCATGGACTGATACCTCTGAAACCATGAGCCCAAATAAATCTTTCCTCCTTAAAGATGATTTATCTCAGGTGCTTTTTCACAGCAATGGAAAGCTAACGTAAGTGTTGCAACTGACAGAAACTAGCCTGATACAGAAGAGGAAGAGAAGGAGATGAAGAGTAAGACAATGAGGGGTGTGTGTGTGGGGAGGAATAGGGAAAGGAGGAGTTTATTAACTTTTATAACTGGGAACTGAGAAGTCCAGGGATTGATTCAATTTCAGGAACAGGTGGATTAGGGGTCAGCACAGATTTCATAAACTAAGTATTGTTCTCAGAGGGATGTGATACTCTAATTTTCCAGACTTGGATCATATACCAATTCCTGTGGCAGGAAGATTAGTTCAGTAACCAAAAAGGGGGTATGTGAAGTTTTAGACCAAAAAGAGAAGATGTAACCACAGTCCAATACTCAAAAGCATTAGTAAATAAGTATAATAGCTTCTTCTTTTCTGCTCCACACACAAGAATATTTTTAGGTGATAGAAATGTAGTTTCTTTGTTACAAATTTATGTAAAATAAGGAAAAGATATTCTTTGAGTAATTAACTGAAAAGCTTGTGCCAGTCATGTGAGAGCTACTAAAATCTCATGCCCTGGAATGGAATAACCATGGTGGACAAACCATTTCGTTCTCAGCTTGACATTATTGTCACCTAATTTCACCAAAGTCTTGGAAATTCTTGAATTTATATTCTGGATTTTGGGGGTTATTCTGAATTTCTGATTATGACCAATTTTTATTCTGTGTACCAAGCATCTGTTTTACTCAGAAATTCTTTTCAACTCAAAGAAAGGGTTCTGGTATTGGCACACTCCTTGACCCAGAGATATTTTTCTAGTGCTTAATTGTATTCCATATGCATAAGAGTGCATTTGCATGTGTGTGCGCGCACATACACCACCATACACTGGATCTGCTTCCTGAGAGTTGACATTAACCTTTGCAGGAAATTTGCAAACCAAAGGCTAAACACAGTTATTATTAACAATTATATAAACTTAACAACTAAATAAATTATATTAAATGCTAACAATAAATTCTCAAATTTATCACTTCTTAATTATTTATGCCTACTGTATCTGTATGGTGGGAATATTTATATCATGGTGTCCTACTATGCACTTCTTCCCAACTCCATATTCAGTGAATTCATATTGGTAGCTTGAAACTGGCCATGGTGTGAATATTTACATTATGGAAATTGGCAAGCATGATAACAGGCCTTTTTATTCCACAGAGTTGGTTGTTAAACATTTACCAGTATACAGCAGCTGGTGCTCACACACGTAGACATGCCCCACTGTAGACCTCTTTCATATTATTTTTTTGGTACCGGAGATTGAATTCGGGACCTTACACTTGTGAGGCAGGCAGCGGCACCACTGAGCTAAATCTCCGGCCCCCTTGTGTATTTTTAACATAGATATTTCCACTTTTATTATAATTCTCAGCACAACGTATCAAGGAAAACCTCGTCATGCACCAAAATATTGTAGCACTGTATATACACCATTCACAATTAGTTTCTTACCAAAGATATTTATCTGCCCGGTTAATGTGGTAAGTAGAATCACTGCACGTCACAGTATTTAGATTTCTTTCTGATTCTCCTTTAAGGAATTCCATATTGTAAGAGGACTTTTCCAAATAAGAAATCTGCTGTGCCTACTTTCTTAAGTGTGGTATTTTTTTTTCCTCTTATTTTAAGACCATATTTAAGAACACTTCTGGCACAGGATCAGAAGTTGTGCCAATTTGTTGTGTCCTTGAAAGATCACTCAGGAGCCAAGCGTGGATTTACATTGGATGACTTCTTTGGCCTTCCTTGCTAACAGAAATGTATTTGTGAATTCAGTTGCTTTCACTATAAGATTATTGCCTTAGTACAATTAAGACAAGTATAAGCTCAAAATAGAAGCAAAAACTGAATGAATCCTGTTTTAGGGCTGATGTAATTTCTTGCTTTTTGTAAGCTGCAATTGAACATGCATATCTAAGGGACCAGCAGTACAGGCGCCAGCCAACATGTTAGATTTTTAATCAGCTTAATGGGATAAAGGTTAGACATAATTAAATATCTTTGAGTTTGAATCTTTTGGTGCAATAAGTAAATGACTTTGAATTAGATCCATCTGGGGAATAAAATAAAAGGATTTATTAAAGTAGCAATTTTGAAGGAGTAACACTCCTTCCAGTCAAGCTTAAAATGGCTTGGCACTTGGGCCAAATGTCTGAACAGTATGTATCAACTTCAGCGTTTTCTTAGTAATGTCTTTCACAAAAACAGTGGGTAGGAAGATGCATTCCTTCATTTTGGTTTTCCCTAAGCCCCAGGATGTTCCTTTTGTTTTTTTGATTTCTATATTGTCTGATGAGCTCACTGAAAGAATGTTGGAAGTCCTAAGGCAGCAGCTGCCTTGAGTAGCACAGGTCAGGCATTATATTGAGCACCCTGGAGATTCTCCCACATCTCACAGCTAAGAGACAGCATCAAGGGGGGAAGACTGCTTTAGGAAGATTATATTTTCCTAGAAGAAGAAAATACTTAGTTTTTGAAATAGTGAGGAATCCCTTTGGTCAATGGAGCAGAATTCCACTGACATCCGCATGTCATTCCACAGCATGACATCCTGCCACCTCAGACCCTATCTAGAACCACTGTTCTGAGACCCTGATTCTGTCTCAACATGGAATTCTCAGTGCTGGTGAGAACCAATATCATTCAGTACTTTGCTGGAGAAGACCGTCCTCTGAAAAGCTTTGCAAATGTGCATCCAGGCTCAAAACTGTTCTATCTTGGCTATTAAACAGAAAATAATTACCTACCTGCTAGCTACTGCAACAAACCAAGTAGACCAGATTCCTTGCAGCTAACTCCATAAGATGGCCCATACCACCTCTGCAGAGTGATCAGCACTGCTGTGGACAAGGATCAGAAGGCTAGAGGAAGGGAGTGAATGAAGGGGAAGGAGAGGAAGGAACAGTGTTTCCTGAATAAAGATAAATCACACGGTGTCACTTGAAAGTACCTGGAATTTCCATTCGCTGCTCTGATGCCCACGTATCTAATAAAGTCCCTACATGTCCCCTCTGGCCTAAAATTTTAACTTGGCCATTTCTTTGCTTCTTAGAATTAGGAAGTGGTGGAGAGAATAGTGGCCAGGAGATGGTTCCTTACTTCCACCTCCACTTCTCTCTCTCTCTCTTTCTGTCTTTATATGCATGCATGTGCACACATACACAAAAACATACAAAAGCACATGCACACACAAAACTATACTTGTGTATATAGGTGTATATATCATATATATATATATATATATATATATGTATCTACCCTGATATCAGAGCTTGTTTTTGTGTTTTGCATTTTAACAGATATTTTTCTGGACATTTGCTTTAAATAACACTGTATTGTCTTTTCTCACTGTGACTTATGTTCTGTGATTTTTACATTTGTTTTGAGCCACTGATTCTTAGCACTAAGTTTCTGACACTCTACATTTTAAACTCTATCAGTGTGCTCTCTGTAATAGAACTTGTTTGATCCCAACCCCCTAAAGAAAGTGTTTGCTTAGCAACAGAGTAGGGTCTGTTTCTTTGTTGACTCACTTCAAGCCCTGATAAGTGGAATGCCTTGGCCTGACAAGTTACCTGATGACCATCAAGTTGCCTTATTTGACTGAAGGACAAAACAAGAATATGGTATTTAAGCCACAATGACCAAGTCAAGCCCTTTCCTCAGCTCAAACTATCTAAGAGACAATTCTCCTGGAGGAAATGCAAGGATATACATTTTCCCTGAGATCCAAGTTCATGAATGACAAATGCCAGGGAGGGGCAGACAGAAGAGCAGATGGAAGGGGTTCATGCAAGGTCAGGGCTCCCCAGGGCTCCTCAGCTGGGAGTCATCAGAAGGCCATGCCTCTCTCACCTGAGAGGGAGCTTAGTGAGTACTTTCTGCCCGCCCCAGATAAGTACTTTCTGCGGCCCGTACCCTGCCATGGCACCATCTTTGAATCCCAGGGATCTCTTATTATGGAGCTGTGCTGAAGCAGTCATTCAGCCCAGCCACCTTTTTAGCATTGTTTCTGACCACGGAAGCTGAAACTAGGAAATGTGTGTGGCTGACATGATGTCCCAGGGTCTCTAAGACCATGGGTGCCTTTATCCAAATGGCAGCCCTCTGCTCCCTCTCTCCTGAGGCCTGAGATACTCGTGAGGGTCCTCATGGGTGGAATCCCTAACAGATAAGCCAGGTGTCTGAGCTGCTTATAAGAATTCAGGTGTAAGGACAAGCCCCCAATTTTTTTTTTGGTACCAGAGACTCGAACTCGGGTCCTTGCGCTTGTGCAGCAGGTGGTGAAACCACCAAGCTAAATCCCCAGCCCCTCAAATTTGTTAAAACCTATGAGAGGCTGTTCATATCCTGCTGTAACTTTCACACATTCTTTTGTCCTTTAAAAGTAGTAGACCAAGCTGAGGCAGGAGGTTAGGGCATGGCCAACAGCTGAGCAAGTGGGCATGACCTGTCAATCATGGAAATCTAGAACACATATGCAAGACTTTTCCCGGGGCCAATCAGAAAGTGCTACCTTCAGTTCTTCTGGCATGAAATCAAGCAGGATTTTGATAGGATGGCTTGCATCTAACGTTAACCTAAAAAATGAGGGATACAAAAACACCGTCACCATTAACCTCGTGGCCACTGTGAACTTCCTCAGTGGCCTGGTCTCACTCTGCAGAGCATACTACTTTTCCTACCTTTAATAAAAAGTAACATTTTGGCCACTCTTTTAAGATCATGATACGCAGTTCATTGACTGTTGTTACTCTCTAGTTACTTTATTGTGAAATTTTGTTTTCTTATAGAGGAGTGTTTTTTATATTTTCTGTATTACTGTAGAAGTGTATATTACATTAAAATTTTTTAAAATGTAAAACCTCGCTACCTTTTTCTGCATGTCTTGCCCAATTCTTTGTTCAGGACACTAAGGACCTGGAAGGAGTCTACAGCACCCCAGAACTGATAAAGCCAGGCAGGTGGTGCACCTGCGTAATCCCAGCTACTTGGTAGGCTGAGGCAGGAGGATTACATGTTCGAGGGAGCCTGGAATTTAGCAAGACCCTGTCTCGAAATAAAACTTTAAAAGACTGGGGGTGTAGCTGAGTAGTAGAGGGCTTACCTAACATGTTTGAGGGCCTAGATTCAATTCCCAGCACCACACACATACATAAAAGTAGACAAAACTCAAACATCTGGGCCGCTTCATGCCAAAATTCCCCAAACTCATGAAAGCGACTGTGCAACTTTCCTCTCTGGCAGGACTTTGCACTTGGAGGTGATGCCTCTGAATTTGCATCCTCTGCAGTTTCTATTTAGAGGCAAAGCCCAGACATAGAAATATTTGCCATATGCCACTAAGGTCACACTGCCATCAACCTCTCACTTCCTCCTCAGTTGCTGGCTCATTGCAAGAGGTTTCCTCAATCTCAGCAATTCTTGTGGTGCTGATCCGCCTGCCAGTCATTTATCACTAGTAACAGGGAGAGTTCTGATCTTTTACATCTCTACTCAGTGATCTGAGGCTTGGAAATCTCCCCAAACTCCCTAGCCCCCTCTGCCTGGCCAGGGCCTCTCTTCCTTTCTTAGTGTGGCTATCAGGAGCTCAGATGCAGGGCTCTCCCGCTGCGTAGGAGCTTGTAGGTCACTGCAAGGAGCCCAGATTCATTAGCATAGCAATCGAGGAGAGAAAAGAAGGCAGAGGCAATTCTGGTGAATGCTGACCCTTGTTCTAAATCCTCATATAGAATCCTGGTAGGCCAAGAGGAAGGGAGGGATTTGAGGCAGTGTTTTGCAAAGGAATTTCAGAGAGCTGCAAGCATGGGAATGGAGCCATCAGGGTAGAAAGCCCTGCCTTGCAAAGCACTATTGCAAACAAGCTGAGCTCTGGAGAGGGATCTTAACTAAAATAACAGCATGCCCTGGTCAACAAGCTTCCCAGCTTCCGACTTCATTGTTACAGGTGAAAGTATTTTAGACTTTTGGCTGGGCATGGTAGTGCTTGCCTGTAAAACCAGCACTTTTGATGATGGGGCAGGAAGAGGATCGCTGTGAGTTCTAGGCCAGCCTGGACTATACAGCGAGACCCTGCCTCACTCCCCCCAAAAGCATTTTTTTTTAACAAAGCATGTGTATGTTTGGGGGTGGGGTGGCAACAAGATCAAGCCAAGAATTCCTTTTCCCTTGTCCGTGGTCCTTCTGCCACTTACTCTCTTAGAACAGACTGCCTTTCCTCCAGCCCTATCTTTTAGAACCAGGGATCTTCCTCCATGCATTTCCATGCATTTTGATGGACCCACCTTGGCTCGGGTGTGGGAGGGTGGCAGGTTGTGTTAAACTCAAACTCCTGGGCCTGCATCTCTTCAAGAATCAGGCAAGCCTCAGTGTGCTTGCCTCCATCCCTGTGGTGTTTCTTTGGATGTGTTGTGCCTGAATGAGCCTCCAGATGCTACCCGTAGCTGGATTTCACAGTGACCTGCGGGGTTTTTGTCTGCAGGACCCAGATTTGTATAGTTTACAGGCAACAGAGAGCCTTCACATGTAGGTTCTGAACAATGAGCCAGTTTGAGTGGATAACCACGTTTTTGGAACAAAAGTTGTACATAGATATTTAAGGAATTCAAATTTTCTGTAAAAGAACACTGCTGTGAAACTGTGTGAAGGGGAGCTGCATTTTGTCCCATCTACTTGCTTGGCTACAAATTCCAGAAAATTTATAGAATTACTTATTCTAGAATTCCCAACTGGAAGACAAGTCCAAAACATTTCCCCAATATTATGCACCTTGGCAGCCACTATCAACTGAAAGAGTACACATGATAAGTCCCACATTTGGAACTTGAAAAAAATTACCTTCCATATTTCATGATTGTAATTGAACACATTAGGTTGCATGTTTGTTTTTGTAGTTACTGTTTTCTTTCTCTTTACAGTTTTCTTGGTGGTATGTGGTAGGGAAATGCTAATGTGGCTTGCTTTGGGGTGGTCTTATTTAGCACTCTCACCTGCTTCTTTTCATCAAAGAACACACCAAATCCCAAGGGAGCTGTGAATTGCTGCTGCTAGTCTTTCTCTAAGAGGCCTCAAGCCTCATGCTCCCTAATCAGGAGGAACAAGGGTCACCACCATTTCTTAGTAGCTAAAAGTCATGATCTCTTCATGTTATTGATCCAGGCCCCTCTTATGTCTCAGCAAAAGGGTTCAATGTGGGAAAGGGAGTGGGGAAGGGGACTGAGCAGGACAGTACTGGTGTTTGAAAAGTGATCAAGTTGGGGATACTTCTCAGGAGCACAGCAAGGCTAACATACGCGAGGAGAGGTACATGGGGACTGGGTGGAGGCGGGCTCAGGATCTGCAGCTGTTGGAGGAACCTGTCTTCCTCCACTGGGTCTCCTAAAGGACTACCAGGCAGGGCTGCCATATTGTGCAACTCCAGGGCCCCATTCACCTTAGGAATTGTACGAAGGTGTTGTACTGGGTCACCTTGTCACCCAAGGAAAAGACTGGAAAAGCCTGTGGCTCTGTCTCAGCCGGCCTGCTTGTCTCAGCCTGCTTTATTGACAGTTACCCCGGAGCCAAATAGTCCTTGAGGGCTGATCCGGGCCCCATGTAGAAGGGTGCCTCTTTACAATTTTGCCCCATATTGAACATCTGGCAGATTATTCTATTGTCCTTATGAAGGCCAATGACCAAAGAGTAAGTAAATGAGTTTTTGAAACTTGGCCTTCTAAATTGCACTACATGTCCTTCAGATTTCCCACCAGATCTTCTTTTTCTATTCTCAGCTCTCCCCTACCAGGCTAGGCCCATTGATGTGATGTGCAGTTTGGGCTCTGGGGTAGTTTGGTTCATCAGGCTCTCAGGCCCTGGAGATTCTCTCAGGCTGAGTCAGGTAATGACATATGTTATAAGGAGAAATGTGGCAGTGCAGAGTCACATAATGACACATGTTATAAGGACAGATATGGCAATGCAAGAGATGAGATCCCACGAGAGCCCAGAATAGGGGACAGAGGATCAAGGCAGAAGAAGGAACAGAACTCAGGAATTGGAAAAATCTAAAACTTTTCCTTAGCTTATTCTTTGCTCCTTTAGAGGAACAATTTTGTAGCCCATCATTATGGTGGCTGAACCCTTCTTTTCTTTCCTTGGCTTTTCCCAACATCTCCCACCACCTGCATAAGGTTCCACTTCATGTGTCTTGTGTCTGGAGCACCACCAACCCATAGCTAAGGGACACTGGCCCTCTGCTTGCTCATAACTTCGGTTCATTTGTTGACCCCCTGCTGATTAGTCCCCTTCTAGCTTACAATCAGACTCCACAAGATGTAGATTCTGACAGGCCCAGTTCTGGTATCAGCAATCTTTCAGATTTCATGCAGTGCCACTTACCAGTTTGGAGATTCCCTGCCAAGATGTGTCCCTTAACAGGGTCCTGGGGGACTTCCCCTTAGAAGAGGACTTGGGCTTTGCGGTACTTGATGGCTCTCCTCAGTACACAAGATAAAGTGTGAAAATGAAATTTTATACTCTTTCACAGCAATTTGAAAGCACCCAGATACTGACACATCTTGGAAGCCCACTCTTGGTGAGGTCCCTACCACACATATGGCATTCCTACTGGGAGTGCAGCCTGCAGGTTGCTGGCCTGAAAGCAGTAGCCAGCCATTATCCACCGGCCATCTTGCAAATAAATGAATAAGCCCTTTAATTTGAATACTAAAATTTGCCAAAGGAAGTAGGGGGAGCTGCACTACTTAAATCCTTTCAAATTTGCCTGAATACAGCACTTCACTGAGACACACAGAGAATAGGCTGGTGCTGACCCTGCAGGGTATCCATGAGACAACCTCAGAGCTTTTTTTCCTGCGTCTTGTTTCTAGGAAGGAGAAAAAGTGGAGCTGAACCAATGAAACAAAGAAGTCATACCCTGTCCTGCCCCCAGCCCTTTAATCTTTAGTTGGGTTCTGGTTCCAGATCATTTCCACCAGAGAAGTTTTGAAAAAGATCCACACATAATGTCACTCTAAAATATTATAAGATCATTTGCTCACTTTAAAGAGAGAACTCATTTCAAAAGGCCTTTCCCGTTTCCATTTCTTCATCCCTAATTACTGCACATACTATCAGGAATAGATTCTGAATAATTTTCCCAAATCCCTCTGTTGTCTCAAAATTCTCTCCACCTTCGAGTAGCAGTCAAATAGAGTAAAATATTCCCTTGTGAGACTCTGAAAGTGCCTGTGATGGAGTAGGGGTTGTTTGGTCTTTGGGATCCAAATAATTACGTGACAGCTTCTCAGACAATAGCCAGATATCCAGAAACATAATAGCAGAATGAATGGGCATCTTTTGCAGGAGTTGTAGCTTTGCTTTCTTCTTCCATTCATTCTTCTTTGAGAAATCAGATGAGGTATTATTTATTGAGAATGAAGTGTGTGCATTAGCTACCATGGTAACTTATGTTACTTTTGGCACTGTCGTGAACAATTAAGTTCCTTTCATAAGGCTCATGTTCTTTCTCTGGCCTGAGAAAGCCACTCAAGTCAGAGACAGATAAGTATCTTACAAGCACTCAGCATCAGGCTTCACATGTCCCTCTGTTGACTTTTCTGGAAATCTTACTGTGTACATGGCAGTTGCATTTACCCTCAAGACTCTAGGGAGAGCCTGGGTGCTGGACTGTGTCCAGGGTCTGGAGAGATCTCCTTTAGCAGGGGCCAGCCTTGCCACTGTACCTTTCTGCACCTGCTTCCTATTTTCTCTGTAGTCCAATTCTGTGCTTCTTTTGTTCAGTTTTATGGCTATCTCCCTTCCCAGGTGTCATATTTCCTTGGTGCTATAACTGCTTGTCTATGAGATCTAGCTATCTGTCTAGCCATTCATCTCTCGTCCATTTATTACCTATAACATACCAGGTGCTATCTAAGATTTAGGGAGACTGAGATGAGTAGGGTCTGGCTTCTGTCCTTAAAGAACTTACTTTAATGGATATGGAAGTCAAAAAATAAAAGGACAGTGATTTTATGTATAGGCATTTCACGTGATGTGAAAGATTCACAGTAAGGCACTTCATTCACACTCTTACTGTATAGATCTCCAGTTTTCTTCCCCACTAACTTCAACAAATTAATTGAAATTCTCTGAGGGATATGTGTATACCTGTGTCTGGGATGGGATGGGCATGCAGCCAATGCCATGTAAACATGGGGACTCTGCTCAGAGTGGCAAGTGTAGAGTCACCCTACAGGGACCCCATGGAGCTAGGTACCAGGGCTGGCACGCTACAAACACACTTTCATTTTTTCAACCCAATGAAAAAGCTGTGGGTTAATGCTCCTAGGTTATTGTGATATCTATGACATGTATCAATCCCTAATGGCCTGCTCTTCTTGATGCTTAACTGTTTCCTCAGCCACTTCCTTGGAAGTGACATAAAGTGCCCTAAAATTTGCATTCCAAAACATACATGAGTAATTTCCCTTGCTTCTTTGGTTGGATCCCACCCCATCACCTCACACTTTATCAGCTGTGATGAGTGTTGGTCATAATTTAAAATACTGGGCAGAAAGAAAGACCACATCAGATTAGAAATGTGGTTGTCTAAATCAGGGAAATGTAGCTGAGTGTTAGTGGCTCATAGCATAAAGAAGAGACATACTAATAGAAGATGTATAGTGGATAAAACCTAGTAATGCTCAATGCTTATATTCCTCTCGGGTGCACTGGGACAGCTGCACTAGTCATTAATAGCTGGCATAGTTCTGATTGCTCAGTGTCTGTTTCATCAGGCTGGAAACCTCTTCAGTAGTTAATAGGGTCAATACAAATAAGTACTTTATGGGATAACTTTAAATGAAAAATGCCTGTATTTTATGTGTAATCAAGTATATATGTTAGTTTTACAATTTTAAAAGCATTCCCTGAACCCCTTTAACATTACCTTGGGAGATTCTCAGGGGTGACTTCCTTGAGTAAACAATGGGGCCAGGCAAGTAAACCCTGGCTTCCCCCGTTTCCTGCCTCCCCTTCTTCAAATCACCTGCTCTTTTACATTGGGTTCCAAGTAAGTCTTTTTTTTTTTTTTTTTTTGGTATTGGGGATTGAACTCAGGACCTTCCGCTTTCGAGGCAGGTGGTGGAACCACTGAGCTAAATCCCCAGCCCATAAGTCTTCTTTTGAAGACAGCACTCCATTAATTAGAAAGAAGGTGGGAACCCTGCCTGGGTTTCCTATGAGGTATACCAGACAGTACTCTGGTGATGTCCCTATAGAGTTGTGAGGATGCATGGGGAAGGACACCTAGGCCAGTGTTGGGAGTGTGGCGTGGCTTAGGAAAGGCTTTCCACAATAAGTGATTCCTAGTAAGTACAAGGTGAGGTGGGGGTGACCGTGTACCTTTAGGCAGAGGTAGCATCCTTTGGAAAACCCCAGAAGCAAGGCAATGAAAGTTTATCTCCTTCAGAAAAGTTGCAAGTTATCCAATATGGCAGGAGACTTTGGCTTAAAACAAAACTGAAGAGGTTAACTGGATTAGACCTATCTTTCTGCTCATGCCTCTCTATCTGTTTCATGGCCTTCAAACAATGCCTTGCATCTGGACTGTTCTTCCTAAACTCTTGAACCTCCAACCTAGTTCTTTGGCACTCCTGAACTATGACCTCAACCACTTTCTCAGAACATGCTTCCCACGTGACCAACCCTGAGAGAGGAGACTTTGAAACCAGGCCGCTCACCTGACGTTTGCTTTATAGCAGTCTGCATTTACGCACCAACTTTCCACTTCCCTGAACTCCACCAAGCCTAAGACTTAATTTATCTAAACCAACGGCTGAACTTCTACCAGATGGAAATGCCAGAAACCTCCTCCCCTCATGTGCTGTTGGGGCACCATGATGGCGGCTAGCAAGGGAATTTAGGGGTCATCACAAAGAGCTCACTTCAGTCTTTAAGGAACCATCCTTCTGGTGAACCAACCATCAAGTCCTATACTGCTTATTATGTTTTTCAAATTGTTGATTGTGACAAAGCAAATTTTGTGTACAGGAAACAACCACTTCCCTTCTCCTTTAAAGGACCAAAAAAATATGATCTTAGATAAGAAGCCCTAAATAATTACATAAACAATTACTCACCCTTTGCCTTTCTTTCTTTTAATCCTGTAATGGTACTTTAGCTGTAACATCAGCACTACTATTTCCCTTCAGTTTTCAGAGTGAATAAAAAGTAGGAAGAAAACTCAAATATTTTAAAATTTATATCAAGTATATTAAAATAGTTTTTAAAACTTGGTTTTTTATTATTGATTCATAGGGTGGATTCTAATTTGCTAACAATGCATGATAACACAACTGTTTGCAGATTTCTCCCCACAAGCAGAGATGACCCTTTTACAATGCGTCACTGGGGACAGAACCTTCCAGCTGGATGAAGTCCTTAGATTCAAACTATGCTTTCAGGTGTAAGCTGTAGATCTAATATTTAATTTTGAGTATTTAAACTTTAACTTATCCCAACCGTCAACAAGAGGCTGGACTTTCTAACATACTGCTATTTTTACTGAGATAAAATCGATCACAATGGTCCATAAATGGTAGCGTGGATCGAACTTGGATCCTTGCACTTGCGAGGCAGGCAGCGGAACCACTGAGCTAAATCCTTGGCCCTTCACAATGCTCCATAAATGTAAGCTAACTTGTCCTATGCAGGTTCTCTGTGGGAACTTAGCAATAAAAACATGACCCATCAATGTGAGCAATAAATATCTGTCATGTTAATCGTGCTGGATTTAGACATCTTGTGTTTCAAAATGGTCTGGAGGAAAAAGGAAGGAGTCCTTGTACTGTGAAGAATAAGACTCATTAACAGGCAAAGAGAATTTACTGGGTTTAAACTGACTCAAACAGTTGATTTAATATTTGGCATTAGTATTATATACATTTGTAATTTTTTATAACTACAGCAATACATGCTTATAATTTGAATTTTTTTTCCCAGTTTTCTTTTTGGTACTGGGGATCGAACTCTGGACCTTGTGCTTGCAAGGCAGGCAATGGCACCACTGAGCTAAATCTCCTGCCCTTTTCCAGTTTTTTGAGACAGTCTTGCTATGTAGTCCAGGCTGCCCTTGAACTCACCATGTAGCCCAGGCTGGCCTCAAGCTCATGGCGATCCTCCTGCCTCAGCCTCCCAAGTGCTAGGATTACTGTCATGCGCCACCACACCTGGCAATAATTTGAATATTATAATGCTATATAATATGCTATGCATCATAACGTTTATGTTATATCAAGGTGGAAGCTTCATTTAATGCTGTTAAGCCACTGTATAATTATACTCCTTATTTAATTAGGTCTATTTGGTTACTAGTAGTAGATTTGATGGCACAAAGACCATCTCTAAGCTCCAGTAGGACACTTTGTTATTCATTTATCGCTCATTCAATCTAAACATCTGTTGAGCACCTACAAAGGGCTAAGCAACTCTATAAGGTAGGAGGAATTCAAGATGAGTAGGATTTCATCTCTCGGAGGAAAAAAATAACTAGTGGAAAGGAATGTTTGATGTGCTGCTATCTAAGTGTGAATAAGAGTACAGAGGAGGACTAAGGGAGGCTGGGGTGTGGGTGCAGACCTGGTCTGTCAGGTCTTCTACAAGGCAAGACTGACACGTGAAAGATGGGAAGGTGTAGTGAGGGGAGCCCAGTGTAAATGGGGAATCAGAAGGCTTGAGCACGGCTCATGGTCTAGCTATTTACAGTGGACCCTAGAGTTACAACTGGCCTGACATATGAACAACTTGGGTTATGACTGGAGTTTTAGTTTTAACTTACAAATAAAGTCTTGAGTTAAGACCCAAATGCTGGCCCCTTGTGCTTCCCAGAAGGTCTCAGATACAGATTTAACCCTTAAAGAGCTCTGGAAGGAACATTACAACATCTTTTCCTGTGTGGAGTTAACTGAGAAGTCCCGGGACAGTGTCTCTAAGGACACTGAGATCTGCCTGTATACAGGAGAGAGACTGTGAAGGTTGTGTAGAGGAGCCTGAGCCTTCAATTGACCAACTTGAGTTACAACCAGCCCTCAAGATGAACTGAGTTCATAAGTCAAGGGTCCACTGTACTAGATTTATAACTTGGGCAATTCACTTCAACTCCCAGAGTCTTTTCATTTTCAAAATAGAAGTAATAATAGGTACTCAACCATCTTACAGAATGAGCTAGGGCATGTGACACCTTTTTTCAAAAAGATTATGGGCATTGTGTCCCATTCCAAGCACTGTGGCCACCTCAGGACTCCATAATAGAAGAGGATGATAAAGAACTGAAGGAGGACCCAGATGGGATGGATGTGGTGGTAAGCAAAGAATACAAGGGAACACAAGAAACACCAGGTGAATAAACACAGGAAAGGCTCCAGGTGTTTCCTATGCTTAGCAAGGACCAAACAAGAAGGAATGATTTAAATCCCAGCACAGGAAGTTAAGTTAGGAAAAAGGGTGATTTTCTTTTTTTTTAGAGTTGTAACACATTGAAATGCCCAGTAAAGGAGGATTCAGATTTTCCTCCTCTGGGAGTCTTTAAAAATAAGGAGGTCAGAGCTATCACATCACTGTTCAGTGCAGGATGTATAAAACATAGCCTAAGAAGCACATACAGCTGGGTGTTGTGGTACAACCTGTAATCTCAGCACTCAAGGAGGCTGAAGCAGGAGGATTGAAAGTTTGAGCTCAGTCTGGGCAATTCAGCGACTTAGTAGGACCCTGCCTTAAAATTTTAAAAAGGGTTGGGGATGTAGCTCAGTGCAAAGGCCCCAAGTTCAATCCCCAGTAACACACACACACACACACACACACACACACACACACACACACGGCCCAGCTGATGTGTGGTATAACTTTAAATTATTTCTTTAGGGGAGAATTAGAATCTTGAGAATCACTTCAGGGCCCAACTCACCCTTTTGAATGCATCGTATGTATGGTCTTTTCTATAGACCTCCATTATTCTTTGTTCTTTTAACTTCAGAGGTTTTTATGGCACGTCTGTGTAACCTGAGAATCGCAAAAGTCATTTGCTTCAGGTTCAACCAACCCTACAACCACTTTCTCTTAAAAACTTGGACCAATCCCCAATCTTGGTGTGACTCTATCATTGCATCCCAGCTGCTTGTAGAGTGCTGCTCAGGTCTAGAGGACCCTGGACTAACCTAAGCCTATAAATTACAGTCTTTACTTCAGTGGGTGTGGCTCAGGGGTTTGTGGTACGTGGCTGGCAGGAAACCTGGAACATTGGGACCTAAAGAAAACATTTAACTTGGTGATTTTTTCCAGACTATAAAGTGAGTAAAGTGAACCAGACTTTTCAAAGTGGCCAGGTACAGACCTTGTCCAGAGAAGACAAGGGATAGTCTGTACAAGCAGCCTAACCTATTGGAATTGCTCTGGAAAATTCTTGAACAGACATCATGATTAAGCCTGGTTTCCAGTCCCCAAAGAGACGAGAGCCTGCAAAGGAGCAGAGTCCTAAAGTGGGTTTGCCAATCTGGCCGTGAGTTAGTTCTGCCATTACTGCTGTCTCTGCCTTTCTTTGGCTGTGAGAAGAAGAATTCAGGCCCAGAGGATGCACCGATGGGGCTTCTACTTTCCAGTTGTGATATTTGGGTCAAACCTGTTCTTGAAATGTCACTGATCTTTCTTACCCTTATTTCCTCTCTGATTACACCATAGTTGGAGTCTGTGATGCCTTTTTCCATACTTCATCACTGGGGAGTCTGCCATTGCATCTGTGTAGCCAGCAAAGAAAATGGCAGCAGTAGGAGGGGGTTTCTGTTGTAACTGTCTATATTTAGTGGCTCATAAACTCAATATTCCTTGGCCTGAAGCTGCACATGCTTGGTATCAGCCCAAGGGGAAGTTAGTTTGGAAAGTCTGAGCAAAATCCTCTCTATGGCTGCTTGGGATGGGGAAGGGAGACAAATAAATGGCTGTTTGGAAAAACAGGTCTGTAACTTGGGCTAGTGTTGAACTAACTTGCTGCTGGAATCCTACCTGGGGTATTCTCTTCCAGAACACCATTAAGAGGGGCCGCAGGACTGAACACATAGGGTGCCTTTTAATAGATTGCCTTCTGGTTCCAGAAATGTGGCAGTGTCATATCCTCTGAGGTAGCAGAGCAGTAAACAGGCTACACTGGAGTAAGAAAGAAGAAACTCATGGTTTAGTCAGACCACTGCCTCTTACTAATGATGCTTTATTGAGTTCTAATTCTGATCTGGCATAAGGGGATAGAAATAAGGGTATGCATGCTGGAAGGTGCTCAATAATTATATTTTGTAGACATTGCTGATAAAAAGTCATTGAGATCAAAAGGCAGGCTTTGCCTGAGGCCCATATAAGGAAGAATTAAAAAGTAAGGGTTCTAGAGTACAAATGTATAAATTCTCTAGAGAGGACTTCTTGTTTGTGGAGGGTGGAGGTGTAGGAGAAATCAAAACAAAAACAATGACTTTTATACAGAAATTCCACATTGTTTCTCAGAAGTGAAGCTATTTATCCATCAAAGCAAAGGAAATCCATTCTTCCAAAAAATAAAAAAGTTCATTTATTTATTTATCTATTTATTTCTTCAACTAATACTTACCAAGTTCCACAAATTTATACCTTCCCCCCTCAGAATGGGGAAGGAAATGGAGAGGGAAGGAAGAGGTAAGGGAAGAACACTGGTTGATTGTTTTGACACAGAAGGTAGAGCTAGGGACTAAGGGAGCACCGTGGACTTGAAAATTACATCCTCCAGGAAGGCCCCAGAGCACTACTGACCAAACAGAGCAACCAGACACCTCTATTATATGTCTGTGTTTCCTACATGATTCCAGATTTCAGAAGCAAATCCCCCTGCCCAACTGACCAGTGAGACACTGAGGCTCCGTACTGAAGCAGTCGGCAGGGTGCCATTGTACCTACTCCAACCTGCTTGCTTCCTTTTGTGTCATCTCTTCCCCTGGGAAGTTCTGAGTTCCCAGGCGTCCTCAGCCAGGAAGACCAATGTGGACACATCTGTGTGTGGCAGGGTGTGGCTGATAAGCACCAGCTGCTGGACCCTACTGCCCAGAGTACCACATCCTCTTCCATATCAGCTACTACAGCAAGGTCCCAGACCCGTCCCACAAGCCTGATCAGAGCTAGCTTTTGAGGAGAAAGAGGAATAGTGCTGGCGCTGGGGATTTAGCTCAGTAGTTCCGCTGCCTGCCTTGCAAGCACAAGGTCCTGAGTTCGATCCTCAGTACCAAAAAAACCCAAAAAAACAAAAAACCTCTCTTTTAGGGCTGGGGATTTAGCTCAGTGGTTTCGCTACCTGCTGTGCAAGTGCAAGGACCAGAGTTCAATTCCAGGTACCAAAAAAAAAAACCAGGGCCAGGGATTTAGCTCAGTGGTTCCTCCACCTGCCTCGAAAGCACAAGGACCCGAGTTCAATCCCTGGTACCAAAAAAAAAAAAAAAAAAAAGAATAGTGCTGTGAGTTTGATTGGGTTTCTTGCCAACCAGGCTCAACAGACCTGGTGTCGGGACTGGCTGTCAGAGGCAGTGGAGGAAGAGTGGTGGTGTCCTTCGGGGCTTTGGCATGCAACAGAACGAAAAGAATACACATATTTTCAACAACTGGAAAAAACACTAACAGAACTATTTAAAACAATATCTTTTAACTGATACATAAAAATATAAAAAATTAAGAATTTTTTAAAATTAAGAATTTTTAATAAGTCCCTAAGTGATTCCCATGTTGTTGGTCCATGAGGCACACTTGGAATAACAAGGTCTTTGGTTTCCCCAGCTCCCCTCCCTAGGGGTAGAAACATGTTCCTGAAGGTAGCTAGGCTAAGCAATATCTCAGCATGGCTTAAGGGGTGATCTTATGCCCCTGGGGAAGCCAAACAGAGATTGAGCCTTTTTTGTTTTTGCCATGGGGGAAGGACTCTCTAGTTGCTAAAATGTGAGCCAGCCCTACTAGCAGCACAGTCCCATCCCACAGAGGGAGTGGTCTGAGAAGATGGAGCAGACATGAGAGAGATGGAGCAGAGAAAGAGACCATGTTGACTGTATTCAACGTCTTGGTTCCAGCTGACCCCAGGGCAGCTCCACCTGACCTTCCCGTGCTTTCCCTCAGCAAGTAGGCAAATTCCCCTTTATTGCTTAATCCAGTGGCTCTCAACCTCATCGCCCTTTAGAATCTAATGTCTCGCCTGGGAACTTCGATTCAATTGATCCAGCGTAGGCTTCAGTGTAGGTTGGGTTTAAAGGTCCCCAGGTGATTCTAGAGTGTTGCCAAGATGGAGACTGGGTGAATTAAACTCATTCAAGTTGTGTGTCCATCACAAGGGGTCTAAAGTGGGTTCTCAGCAACCACTCATCTAGGAGAAAAGACAGACTGAGCTGGAAGGCTGGGGCAGACTTCTAAGAGGACCCCCACCAAGGGCCTAAGGAGGGAGGTGAGGACAGTGCTCTTCTGTCCACACAGTACTCAGTACTCTAAGAGGATCTCTGGATCATTTTGCTCTTGGTCTTCTTTAATTGTTCCCAGGTGATTAGTTCTTTCTCCCTCCCTTAAAGGCAAGCATGATATCTGATGCTTCTTTCATTTCTTCCAAAGCACCAGCCACTGGACAGGCATTTGCTGGCATTCCTGGGCACAGGTGACTAGTGGATAGCCAAACACTTGCAAAGGTGGTTGGCTTCAGCCTTTGAACCTGTCATCTCAGTTTCCTCCTTGATCTGTGCTAAGTTCTCAGCGTCAGCATATGTTTTAGAGGAGGGGAGGGAGAAGGCTTATCAAGTGTTTGTTTTATAGTTCAGACCCACTTCTTAGTTAAGAGTGGATGGAACGTGCCCAAAGTGGGGATCAAGGGGTTTGTGAGCTCTCTTGCCACTTCAGATTTAACAGCTTTTTTTCTTAATACAGAAATAGCTCCTAGTATTTTTTTTCCAAGTTCAGGCCCTTTTCTCAGAAATGCAGTTGCTGATGGAAAAATGACACTCCCTCACAAGACTGTAGCAGCTGTTGGCCTCAGAGCAATAGTAATTAGTCTGCAGGCTTTCTTGCTAAATTCCAGTGATAGTCCCTGCTGGAGCCTGGAACGGTTGCATACTGGAGCTGGTGGTGCCTCCTGGAACTCTCCGGGTGGTTTCCTTGCCCTTTCCTCAGGAGGATGTATCCTGGGTGGCATCCAGAGGACCTTTTTCAGTGATGAGTCCTGCAGAGTAGGTGTAGAAGCTCAGGGCAGCTCCCTAGACCACAAAGAATCTTACATACAACAAGGGCTGAGCTGATGTTCAGACACACAGCTTGCCCAGAAAAAGTGTACCTGAGAGTTCAATTGGAAAGGTAGAAAATCTTTCACAAATTTAAACAGTCTTCTTCTCCTGTATTTTGCACAGATGAGAGCTATGGCGTATACAACCTGCTTTCTGTCAGAAGCTTGGCTCTGGTCATTAAGCCTTTATTCTGCCATTAACTTGCTGTGTGACCTGAGACAATCTGGTTAAATTGCCTGGGCCTCAGATTTCTCATGGCTAGGTTTCTACAGTTCATTCCATACAACTCTGTACATTATTCATTAACTAAGTTCCGTAACCTTCAAATAACATGTGGAAAACTAATTACAGTGATTGGCATGAATGGTAGGAAGAGATTTCCAAGTGACTTGAATCTACATGGATGTCGATTCTTTTATTTCATGGGGATCTGGGAGAAATAAATGGTTTATTGGGAAGAAATTGTTGCTTCCTAGGTATAGGCTTCATATATGAAATGGATCACCTTTGGTGAGCTTGGTAAGATAAAGAATTCATTTTTCTAGCTCATTTGAGAAGTTTTGCTGTGTGTTTGCCTCTCCTTCCTCCCTCCAGCTCAGTGTAATGCAGAGGTGGTTTCTCCCAGGACATCTGGGAAAGGCCTGGGGGTAGGGCAGGCCAGTTCAGTCAGCAGCTGCTCACTGCACACTCAAAGGGCACCTGGAGAATAGTAAGGGATGGCTGTGCCAAGAGCCACCCTTCCCAGGCCATTCCACAGAGGTGAAATCCAGGCAGCTCTTCCCGGCTGGCTCTGAAAGCCAATGCCTCAGTGACTGATTTTACCATCTGACCCCAAAGGACTCGAATTCCAAGGGTAAGAGGGACACCTCTCAAGAGTGTGATAATCCATGCTTCTGGGGAGGGCTCCAACTTCCCAGTTTCTTCCTCATTTGCTTGCAGATCTTTCTGCTGAAAATCTAAAATACCCTTCATAATGAGGGGATTTCTATTTTTTTCATTTCTAGAATGTGAAGGATGCAGAAACCATGGTTTGTATACTCTTTACTCCCACAATAATTGTGTATACCTCTATGTTACCACATATCATGAATATTTTAGTTACAGATGGTCCTTTAATTACCATGATTCAACTTATGATCTTTACGATGGTGTAAAAAACATACCCATCCAAGCATCCCATTTCTCACTTTCATGCAGAAGTCAACAAATTCCATGGAATATTTAATCCTTTATTGTAAAAATCTTTGTGTTAAATGATTTTGTCCAACTGTAGGCTACTGAAAGTGTCCTGAGCTTATGAATCTAGGCTAAACAAGCTAAAATTTCCAGTAGGTTAAGTCTATTCAGTGCATTTTTGACTCAACGATAGTTCAATTTACAATGGGTTTAGCAGGACATAACCCCATCATAAATTGAGAGCATCTGTATTTGGGTACTTCTCCCTAAAGTAATAATCATCTGAAGACTAAGAACTGTGCTTTCCTTACTCCTATCCACTCAGCAACTAACAGCACAAAGTTCTTAGTATATTGTAGGTGTTAATTACATGTTATTTGAATGGCTGCTTTACATGGATTATATCCCAAACTTTGGGTGATTTTCCAGAAGGGGTGAAAAGACCAAGAGCCAAAACAAATAGAACTGCATGGCATTAAGATATCTGTAGGGGGAATACAATTGACTCTATGTTCAGAGTCAGAGTTAACTTTTGTTGACAGTATAATCAAATTAATTGTTAAATCAGTTTTAAATAGAACTCCAAAGTCATTTAAGTAGAATTTCAAAGTCTTATAAAACAAAGTCTGTAAAAAAGCCTGTGTGTTCATCATACATCTAGAAGTATTTGTTCAATGAATCTTAATAAATATATACATAAATTCCCTTTCACTTTCTTTGAACTCTGTTACTTAAAACAAAACTGTAGGGACAGGGATTTAGCTCAGTGGCACTGTGCCTGCCTCAAAAGCACAAGGTCCTGAGTTCAATCCCTGATACAAAAAGGAAAAAAGGGCTGGGGATTTAGCTCAGTGGTTCCGTCGCTTGCCTTGCAAGCTCAAGGACCCGAGTTCGATCCCCGGTACCAACAAACAAACAAACCAAAAAGGAAAAAAGAAAAAGTCCCAAAAAGCTGTGTCTGTGTATGAGAGGACACATATACCAGCTGTGGTGTGTAGCACATGAATGTTAGTTGTTTTTTAAATTTTCATGTAGATAAGGAAGTGGCATTCAATACATATCACAGTCAATGCCAAGAGCTTCCTCATCCTCTTGTTAAATCAAAAGCAAATTAAAAAACAACTTGTGGGCCGGGGATTTAGCTCAGTGGTTTCACTGCCTGCTGCCCAAGTGCAAGGACCAGAGTTCAATCCCCGGTACAAAAAAAAAACAAAAACAAAACAACTTGTGGAAAAATTCTCTAGCTAAGTACACAGAATAGTTTCTTGTATCTGAAGCACATTTTGCTTTGTGATCTTTATTCTTTGGCAGTTGCTGGATTTAACAGGGCGAGAAATAGTAGCTTCAATTTATATATTAAAAAATGGGTGGCTTAGGAGTGGAATGAGGCCAGATCCCAGGTCTTTCTGCCCAGTCTCTCTTCAGGACCTGAGTCTGGTGGCCCATTGCTTCTCCTTTTTGCTCTGCCTCATTTTCTCTGCTTTGTACAAAGCTTGACTGTAGGCTGACTGAAGCTGAATCCCAAAAATCCTCTAAAATGGGGCTCGATTCAGGGGCTGAGAAGAGGATGTCTCCACTGTTGGTGCTGCTGTTCCAGAATACCACCGATTGGGGAACTGCTAATGAACAGAAGGGTATTGGCTCACAGTGCTGGAGGCAGGGAGGTCCAAGACCAAGGGGCTTCTGGATATGCTTAAGTGTGTGGTGGAAGGGCAGCAAGTGGTGAGACAGTGACAGGAAAAAAAGCCCACTCCCACAATAACAGATTTAATAAAGAACCCACTCCCACAGTAACATCATTAATCCAGTCACGAAGCAGAGCCCGCATGGCCTAATATCTCTTATAGGCCCCGTCTCTCAGTACCATTCAACGGCATTAAATGTCATGGTGCATTTGAGGAGGGGCAAACCTTCAAAACACAGTGAAAGGGGAAGAAGAGGGGATAAGTTGCATTTCATTACCGAGATCTTCAAAAACTCCTGAGAGGATTTAGCTAATTCCTTCAGGGATCAAGAAGGTCTGGTGTTGTCCTTCATTACCTGGGTGATGGAGGTCTTCTTGCAGGGCAGGCACTCGGCTCACTGGCCACCCTCCTCCTCTCCCACCTCAACAGAAGGACAGGGTCCTGTCACCCACACTTCCTTCCATCCCCCTCCAAGTCTCAAGTTGGGTATCGGTGGGTCTCTGTGGTCTCCCTTGCTCCTTCTATAGAAATTAGGCTGTATTTTCTGGGCTCGTGTTATCCTGATGTTGCCAAATAATGGGCATGAGAGTCACACCCATTTTAGGGCTTGTTTATGGACAGGAAGACAGACAGGAGATGACAGCCCTTATAGAGTGCATAAAGCCACTTTACGTGCCACAGAAGCAGGGTTGAAATGAGGAGGTGTCAAATGAGGAGGAGTTGAGTAAGTGCAGTCCTGTCTTCATTAAAATTTTGATGTTGTTTATTCTGAATTATTTTGCATTGAAATAGAATTACTTTCTGATCTCTTTGCTGTCCCCTTACAATTTGACTGAGTTGCCTGTGTTTGAAACACTGTCCAGCTGTCTTCTGGATGGTTTCAGAGCAGATGGAGGCCCTGGTGTCTGCCTAAATGACAGGCATCCGTGTCTCTTCTGCATCAACACAGGTTAAGTGACGCTGCCTGCCCAGGTCAGATCTCAACAGAACAGGATGTCTTTCTTCCACTTTTTTTTCTTTCCATTCAACACTGGGAATCGAACTCAGGGCCCCTACATGGTAGGAAAGCACTCTAGCATTGACCTACATCCCCAGCCCTTGTCATTTTTAATTTTGAGAGAAGATTCTCGCTAGGCTGCCCAGGCTGATGGTGAACTTGTGATCATCCTGTCTCAGCCTCCTGAGTAGTTGGAATTACATATGTATACCACTGTGCCTGGCCTTTATTTCACCAGTGAGTGTAGAAACATCTTGAAGCTTAAGGAAATGTTCTCTACCATAATAAGTGTACTTAAACCGAATGTGGAAGGTGAGTGTGCACCTGAGTCTATTCTCCCCTGACATGGAAGGATTGTTTTCACTCTCAGCTGTTTGCCTGGCCGTGAGCTCCCTCAGTGCATTGCTCCTCTGGGTTGCAGGCTCTTCTGCTAGAGGCTCTGCTGCATTCTGTCTCCCCCAAAGGAGTCCTAGAGGTTCTCTGGGATATCTTATTATAGTGTTTTTTGTTGGCATGAACTTTTCATACCAGGGATTCTTTAAAAAAAAACCCAAACCAAGTGCTTTCTATGAATGCTAGCTAGCTATGTCTTCCAATATTTCTGCTTGTGAGAGTTTAGTCTACACAGAGCTTACCCATTTAGGAAACTCCTTAGTACCTGGGTACAGCCCATCACTTGAAACCATTATTTTTGTGACTGAAAATTTTATATGAATTTATCAAAACCTTTTGGGGTGTCATGACAAAATCCAACTCAAATTAGCTAAGGGAAAATAGGAATTATCTCAAATGATAGGGATGAAAAATGGCTTCAGGGGCTGAAATGACACAAGAAAACATCATAGCTCACTCTGAAGAGGATGGTTTCCAGCATCTGGGGCTCACATGCACCTGTGCAGTAACTCTGAGTCTTCATGTTAACTCTGCTGGGAAAGTTCTGGAACACTTGCAGAGTCCATACCTTGTGCTCAGCTGTGAACATACCACTGGGCCAGAAGGAGTGGTAGGATGGGTCAGGGCTGGGTCATCTTCCCACACCAGGGATGAGGAAGGGTCAGGTCCCTGACTGTATGGCCTGGGCCCCTCATGGGAAAGGGAGGCTCTTCACGAAGGAATGGGGGAGCTCGGGGCAAGCAGATCCATCAGGTGCCCACCACCTCGCTACACTGAACTGTTCACTTTTGCTTATTTTTTCATTTCATTTTCATTTTCATACGCAATTCTTTTTACTTAAATCTCTCATTAGACCATTACCAGCCCCCCATCTTTGGGAATTCTTTTCAGGCCTTTGTTGAGACAGTCTATTTTTTTATTTCCTCTCTTCTGTCCTTGGCCTGGTTTTATTTACCAGTCGCTCTCTTTTCATCCTTAGGTCTATGATTGATCTTCATCCAGGAGGTATGTTCTCTTTTGGGTATTAACAACAGCATATATAATATATACACAACAGCTTATTTTATATATATATATATGGAAGGGGAGAGAAAGAGTGTATGTGTCGTTTGGAGCCTTGTCTGTCTTCACATGTCACTTCTGATGGCTTCTAACTGGTTTCAACAAGCAGTTGCCTCATTCCACACAGCCTGCTTATGAACCCCCCGCCCCGTGCATGTGGCCTGGGGCTCACTGGAGTTATTTGGTGAAGGAATGCCAAGTTGCTGGGGCATGCACTGAGCTCTCACAACCGCAAAGCATTTGCCTGTGCTGTTATCTCTGTCTGAAATTCCTCTGCCTGGTCAGTTTCCACTTGTCCTCCACGTGTCTAAACAGGCCTCACTTCCTCCAAGAAGCTCCCTGGTCATCTAGACGAGGATAGGGAAAGGGTCCTTTCACAGTCGACCAGTACAGGCAATTATGCAGCTGTGCATATGGCAGGAGTCGGGTCCGATTGGGCAGTTTACTATCACCTGGGCTTAAGCGCTTCTCTGAGTCTACCACGCCCACAGAGCCCCTATTTACCTGCATCACATTGTTTGGTTTGCACTTGATTGCTTATCTGGCTTCCCTAGTAACTCAGGCCCTCCCAGCACACAGAAACTATTGTTAACCCAGGTCTGGGACACAGAAGGTCTCTGATACATGTCTGGGGAATAACCCACCCCTCCACTCAGCACCTCTCTGCTCTGCTGCAGGTCCCTGCTGTAGCCAGCACACGTACCAATTAGTGTGCCACCCCATTTGTACATGTGTCTCATTTCCCATATTTCAGTATAAAGTTCCTTGTGGTAACCAATTGTGCTGTCGGTCATTTCTATTATCTGGCACATTGTCCTGTATCTGGCATGTACACATGGTGCTAAATAAATGTAGAAAATATTTGTAAACTTACATCTCTTGAACTATTTTAAGATGACAGATTATCACACACCCCTTTGTATCTCCTGAAATGCTTGGCTAGTTTAATACGAATTAAAGCCATATGACTTTTGTCAACCTTTGGTTTAGATGTTCCTGAAATGTCCTTGGGTAACAGGTAATTAAGTATTACAACTGGCCTTCAGTTACTCTTTTTGTTTGTTTGTTTGTTTGTTTTTTGGGTACTGGGGATCGAACTTGGGACTTTGTGCTTTCGAGGCAGGTGCCAGAACCACTGAGCTAAATCCCCAGCCCAGTTACTCTTTATAGTAGGAGAATAAACTCGAAGACCATGAGCTGGACATCCTGTGCATCCCCTAGTCCTGTCATGTCCTGGTCTGTGTCTTTAGGAGGCACCTGTGCAGCCGTCCCAAGACTGACCGTGCTGGGATTCCTGGGATGACCTCACATGGGTGAAGCAAGTGAAGGAAGCTAGAGTTTGAGTCTAAAAATGAAGAGCGAGCTACATTGAGTCCATATTGGTAGGTGGAAAGCCAGAACTGGATTAAAAGAAGAGAATCTAGAAGGAAGAAGAAACTAGAGAGAGCCCTAAAAGGGGATAGTAGAAAGATTTCCAGAGGCACTGGATACAGAAAGGACCCTGTCACTGCAAACCTGCAGTTGAGTCTATGGACAGAGGGGGGTGGTTTGGGGTGGAAAGCAGGTGACCCATGTCCAGTGACAATGAGGGGACCACAAACACACCACATATGTCAGGCCACACATGATGTAGACCGACTGCTCTAGCCTGGTCTCAGTTGGGCTGCCTTGCTTGTCGAAAGGTGGAGGCCACATACACAAAGATGGGCTGCAAGGTGGGGGTAGCTGTGTTTGAGCAGCACAGGTTCTGGGAGCAGGGCTCTTCCTCATCCTAGAACGAGGCAGAGTCAGCTTCAAGGACTCTGGTTGCTCTTGTGTCAGATGCAGTGCAGATAAAGGGCGAGGAATGAGCCTGGTCGCCTGGCATGGGATTCATACGCTGAGTGATGGTACCCACAAAACCCACACTGAATACACCAGGGAAGGTTGGGACGAGCTCCAGGGTGGAGAAAATGGGCACATGTCCCATTACTTTTATACAGTTCCAACCAAGCTTAGCAGGATTCTAAGTATAGAGAAAACAGAGTCAAGCTCCACTTTTCTCTAGGAAGGAGACACTTTCATTCCCAGCCGGTTTACGTCAGAGTAGAAGATGAGGCTTTCATAAAACAATGTCTTTATTTCCTATGTATATTTCTTTGTTCCAAAAAGAGCACTAATGTGTTTTCATGTTGGGTTCAAAGAAGAAATTGTCCTGGAAAAACCACAGCTCCTTTGGAAGGGCAAGCAGGACGTGAAATCCTTTCCATTAAATCTTCACCCAGCTAAACTAAGAAGCAAATTTCCTGAGCCCGGGAGAGATCTATGGCTCAGGTGGTTTTTAATTAAAGCAATTCATATTCAAAGAATGTGCAGGCTCACACAAAATCAATGAAGTCAAGAGAGGAAACAGAAAAAAACAAATATAACCAAGAAGCACTTATGTGAAAGGGCAATATAATTTTTTAAATTTAATGTTTGTTTAGAACATTTGTGTACATAGCCTAATTTCAGTCAAAATTTGAAATGTGTGCACATTATTTACCATCGTCCCCCTCCTCCTTGCTTTACCCCTTCAAAGTAAGGCTGAGTTTCATCCTAGATAAGCGTTGCTCCTTATTTTTAAACAGGAATGCCGTTTGAGTGCCTGGTAGAACACAGAATAATCTGCTGCCATTTCCCTTCAAGCAACTCAGCAGGAATGAAGTATTCATAACAGTGTCTCCTTGAACAAGTTCTGCCATTTTGTCATTTCTATGAAGTTTGCTGGCATATAAATATAACCTCGCATTCTTTTATGAAAGACATAAATGCAATAAAATAGTTGCTTTGGTTCTTTTATGGAGGCAGAAGGAGAAAAATGTCAAACTCTCATTGTTCAGTGTTCCTAACAGACCCCTTTTGTATAACTGGTCTGACTTTCCAGCACAAAGTTCTGAACTGCAGATAATAGCTTAAAAGGCTATCTGAACTCATTCTGTTATGTAGATGAAAGGGAGTCTTTAAAATTAATCTATGGCATCTCTGAAGGAAAAAAAAAGAGGGGCACTTATCCAACTCATTTCCTTGGGCCAAGGCAATGAATAAGCAGAACAAAAATGCCAAAATTCTGCCACAGAAAAACCAGAGTTTGACATAGCATAAGCATGGCAGATTAGCAACTGGATTTTTGCTTCTGATCTGTCATTGTTTGGAAATATGGAACAGCGTGCTATTATTCAATGTTATCACTAAATTATAAGTGAATGGAAGGCATATGATTAAATAAAACATAGTGTAAAGATTAAGCATCTGTTACATTGCTGTTTTGTATCAAAATGTTATTTTATGAGATGCAAATATTTAAAAGATGTAAAATAATTCTTATTGAACAATTAGGAAATTATTAGAAGACAGTCTAGGGGGTAGGGGTTTAGGTCAGTGGTGGACCACTTGCCTAGCGTGGGTGAGGCCCTGAGTTTGATGCCAGGAACATAAAAAACAAAAAACCCAAAAAGAAACCAATTTGTACAAATCAAAGGAAGCAGTTGAAAAGTTTATTCTTCAATTTAGGATGAACACACTGGGAAATAGGTATGCCATATCATCCTTGAGTATCAGATCTCTAAATAAAATTGTACCTCCAACTTTATTTATGTTATAATAAACACTACATTAAGGAATTGAATGTAGATATCACCAAAATAAGAGAATTTAAATTTTTTCAAGTTAATAACATCATTTAAAATGACAGCCATACATTGTTTTTTAAAAGTAATCAGTTGGAATTTCTAATGGGGTCAATATTAATAATTAAAATTTACATAAATAAAACTTCCTTGGGGTATTTGATAACCTTTAAGAATGTAAAGGAGCTCTGACTTCAAAAAGTTGATAATTGCTAGTCTACAGTTGTAGATAATGACTGCTTAAAGAAATTTTCATGATGTAAGGGATAGCAGTTTATAGGATGGAATAAAAACATTTTTGTAACCAGTTTTTGCAGCAGCAATACTTTATCACATGCCATCTCATTATTTATTTTTTTATACGAAACATAAAATCCATGGTTTAGTTTCTCATTCAAGTATTGTTTCCAGAATTATATTGATAATAAATTGAAATTCATGAAAAACTAAGGACACAATGATTCAAGAAAGGTTGCTTATTTTGGTTTGACTGTCAACAGAACACAAATTATGTAGAAATCTTGATTATAATCATATGATTGGTGACTTTGTTATGACAAGGCAGGATAAATAAATTTTACTGAATAAGCAAACATAATAGTTTGCAAAAGAAAAAAAAAGACACTTTCTCAAAAAAATAAAATGACATATGCCATTAGTGGTATTCAGGTGAAAAGAACTGACAGTACCATATTATCAGAACTAATAAGCATTCAAGGTTATAAAATAATTATGCAAATCAATACTGTTCCCATGTGCAAGCAATATTTAAAATATAATAAAAATACAGAGCCCATTCATAGTAACACACGCACACACGATAAAATACACAGTGCTGTGATCTGAATGGGTCCCTCAAAATTCATGGGTTGAAAGCTAGCCCTCAATTTGACAGTGCTTGAAGGGGAGAGGTCTGGGTGACCAGGGTTCCAGCCTCATGAATGGGATTAGTGCCTTTACAGAAGGGGCCCCAGGGAGCTGGCCAGCCCTTTTGCCTAGGACATACTAATTTAGTCTAGTATCCACGTGCTGCCCTGTCTTGGAGCCACCCAACTATGGACTAAAACCTCTACAAAGTATGAGCCGAAATAAACTTTTTCTCTTTAAGTTATGGGTGTTGGGTATAGTGTTTCAGTGATGAGAAAGTAACAAAATTAAAAATAAAATAAAAAGGGCTGAGGATGTAGCTCATGCTTGCATGCGTGAGGTCCTGGTTTGATCCCCAGTACCACACACAAAAAAAGTTTGAATAATAGTAAAGATGAAATATAGTTCTCATTCGTTGTATGTTGCTAATAGACATACAAATAAAATTTTAGGAAGAACTTTAAAAATATTATAATGTGTATCTGAAAAAAATCAGACAAAGTAGAACGATGATGGCTTTCCCAGATTTTTAAATACATTATAATTCTAGTTTGATTAAAATAGTATGATATTATTACTGAATTAGATTAATAGCATGCTATCCCTAATACCTGCACTATGGCTAGAAAATAATAGGTATTCAATGTTTGATGAATGAGTAAATGAATATAAGAATAAATGTTTATTTAAAAAGAAGACTTTGAATAATATTAGGAAGATCTATCAGTTTCAAATCTCTGCTTGAGTGTTACTGAGGAGCTGGTCACAGTGGCAAGCATCTCTAGTCTCAGCTGTTCTGGAATTTAAGGCAGGAGGATCTCCTAAGCCCAGGAGTTCAGGGCCAGGCTGGGCAACACAGTGAGATCTCATCTCAGAGAGAGAGAGAGAGGAGAGAAAAAAGAGAGAGAGAGACAGAGAGAGACAGAGAGACAGACAGAGACAGGCAGAGAAAGACAGGCAGAGAGAGACAGGCAGAGAGAGACAGAGGAGGGAAGGAAGGAAGGATAAAAGGAAGGAAGAAAAAAAAAGAAAGAAAAGGGAAAGAAACCAAGAAAGTTACTGAGATTTGTGTATAGTGGCTAATATAAGAACAAAATTTATTTAATAAGACTAAATCCTAGCTAATGCTAGTGCTTCTCAAATCTGATCAATTTTTAGACAGCTTTAAATGAAAAAATTCTGATCAGCTTAATTATCTTTTTAAAGTAGCAATACTTGCCTATAAAAATAAAACTGTCTATACACTTTTTAAGGTTTTGCCCCTTAAATATAGTACCAAAATATATTTACTCAATTAAATATCCATAATTTTAAAATCAGTAAACTTCAAGACTTTTAAAATGTTATAGATGGTAGTCTATGAAAACTAAATTGCTGGTGCTGGATTTAATAATAGGAAGATGTATTTGGTTGTTTTCATTTCACTAGGAGATGAGTTTTTTGATCTTGAATATGATGGGTCATTACTTGAGCCTTCATTGCTGTCATTGCTGTTATTTTTAGTTTTTATATTTGTTTTTATCTATTGACTGTGTTGATTGATCAATTTAGCATGCTGTTTTGTATCCAATCTTGTGTACAGCATGTCATTCAAGGTTAGCATCAGTTTTGTTTGAAACACAAATGCAGTTAATGAACTCAAGGTGGTACTGTATTTGATTACAAGATGGTCATCCAGATGGCCTGGAACACTCTTACATTACTTTTTTGATCCTAATCCAAAGGGAAGCCCCAAATTAAAAAAAAATCTTTCAGAACCTGTGAAGCTCAGTTTGAGAAATATTGCCCTACTTATTTCAAGTAACAATCAATTTTAGAAAATTCTAGGACAACAGAAGAAATCGGGAGATGCTTTGTGGTTGTTAGAAAAGAAACTTTATGGTTTTGATCTATATTTCGGCCAATCTTGGGCATCAAACAATTGATTCTCCTCTGGAGATGGGTGCTGCTAACCCTATGCTATGGATGCAGCCACTGAGGCAGACACAGTGCTCTAGGGGCACAGAGAATGTGGTGATGAAATTTAGATCAATGGTCCCAGTAGCCCCTAACTAAGAGGTAGAGTTAGGGGTAATCCCCCAAACTGCCCAGTCTTGGGATTCCTGACAATCATTTAGGATTTGCCTTTCTTCCAGCTGAACAGGAGTCACTGCTGTCTTAGGCCACCGTGCAACGAGATCCTCTGGGACCTGTCATAATGACACACTCCCTGTACCTCACCCCTATGTGTCCTATTGGATTTGGGGGACTAAACAGTCCAAGACCAGGACAGCCAGGGGTCCTTCTGATCACAGGCTATAAGGCTCAGTGCTTGTCAGGGGAGCTACTCTTCTTTCTCAAGTGCAGGTGTCCCTCCCTGAGCAGTGGCCTTGGGAGCCCTTCAGATGAGCAGCACCTGAGGCTAGGTTGCCTCAGTGCAGCCTGTGGAGGCACAGCCCGCAGCTATCGGGGTGTGAACTGGCCTGAGTCATAGACACTGGTCAGAACATTCCTTCAGATCAGACCAAGTCATAACCACCTCCCCACATATCAAGAAAACAGTACCCTGCCCAGTGTGACAACAGTAACCAAGAGAAGTCGCCAGAGAATACACAGCACTAGAAAGACTGTGCCAAGTAGACTCATAATGCGAGTCAAGTAAGATGATGGCAGTTACTGCTAAATACAGCTTTCCTATACTTGAGGCTTTTCTACAACTCCGCAGAATAACATTAAAAAATAATCTTTTTTTTAATTACTTAAATTCTTTTATTGGTACATTTTAGGTATACAACACATTTACATTTCTCATGGGGAACTCGTACCTTTACATGATGCATCTTGGTTCTTATTTTTTCCCCATTCCTAACACTCCCTTCACCCCCTAAAAAATCTTTGTTCCATAGTTCTTATTAGCAATTATAATAACAGCTAGAATTCTTTCCCCCCCCCACCCCCCACCCAGTACCGAGGATCAAACTCAGGACCTTGTGCTTGCCAGGCAGGCTGCTGAACCACTGAGCTAAATCACCAGCCCTAGAATTCTAATTTTAAATGACCAGATTTGACTTGTTTGTACATTTAGGGTCACCTGCTGCCTTTTCCCTTGTTGCTTTTGTTACTTTGTGTGTGCTCTGTCCTTTCTTCTCTGCATGCCTGTCTGCCATCCACCCTGACTTGGAACCAGCTGATTATGGACTGAAACCTCTACAAACTGTGAGCTAAATAAACCTTTCCTCCTTTAACTATGCATGTTGGGTATTTTGTCTCAGCAATGAGAGAAAAATAACTTTATGGACTTGGCTGTTCTCATCATCAGAGGAGCTTGGAACTTGGGGTTTGGATCCTCACTGTCGCCTAGATGGGTGCCATTCTTTTCAGGGGAGCTCTGATCTTTGCCTTGAGCATTGCTTCCTGGCTCCAGTGCAGATCCCTCAGCCTAGTGGCACAGATCCTTCACCCTGCACTGGCTGGTGCAGACTTTCTAGCTTCCACCACTGGCCCTTGGGCCTTCCCAGTGCAGATCCTGGATAGGAACTTGGGTGAGACATTGCCACGGGCTCTAGGCCTCTGGCTGGACTCATGAGGGACACTGCCGTGGGATCCAGGCCCGTGGCTGGATTCTTCAGGTCTCTAGTGTATGGACAGATCTCTTGCACTCCTCTGCATTTGACTTTTTTGGTGAATATTATAAAATAATCCTATAAATTATATCTCCTGTATTAAATCTATTCCTTTGTAAACCCTGACTACAACACCTGCTAAAATCAAACCAGACTGTCCTCATCCTCTACTTATATTGTTTTTATTTTTAGAATCCCCAAAGGGGTTTACTACATTATTAAGAGGGAGTTAAGCCAAGTGTGGTGGTGCAGATACTCTGGAGGCTGAGGTAGGAGAGCCACAGCCTGGGCAACTTAGCAAAATGCTGTTTCCAAATAAAAAGATTTGTTTTTAAAAAAAGAGTTGGGGATGTAAGTCAATGGTAGAGTACCCTTGCATTCCCTAGCACAGAAAAAAGGAGGGGAGGTTTTGCTTATGATCTTTAATAAGCAGCTTTTAAAAGCCAATACTTATAAACATGTTCCTACATGCACAAAAGGGAGGATGTAAACCAAGCTGTTAACAATGATTATCTCAAGGGAGTAGTATTGGACAGGATGGAAAATGTCACTTTCTGTTTTATACACTTGTATTGTCTAAATTTCTGCATCTAATAATGAGCATGTGACTCATACTTTACCTTCCTAAAAACATAGTTTTTACTTAGAATAATTTAATTCACTTGTAAAAAATTAGACTGGATTCAGATTCATGCCATAAATAAATAAGATTCAAGGTATATTAGAATGAGTTGATTGACTTTAGGAGGAACTCATGGAGAAAGACCAACACAATCCAGGGTTGAGCTTCTACCTCGAAGCAGGAGCGATGCCTTCACTGTTTCTTCTCATGCAAACATCTGGATTGAGAAGTAGTATGAAAGCAGGCAGATTGCCAACCCGGTGGCACTGATTGGTGATCATTATGACCTATCTAAGCAGATCAGGCTGCAGTGGAATGTTAACATCAGGACCCAGCAATACCTAGCATATAAGGACAGATTTCTCTTGAAACAAATATAGATTTGAGATTCTGATTTCACCCTCTGTGCTTCAACATGGAGTCAAAGTTGCCTTCAAGTCTCTTTTTATGAGCACATTACCTCAGAAATAAGAACCATGTTATTCCTTTTCCTTCAAGTTACACTCTCTAGCTCAGGGGCAGAGCTGTGCATGGCATGGGTGGCACAAGGTGACACTATAACTGATATTCTTCTAGCCAAACCTTCCCATTTCTGTGGGAACTACATTGGAGTTAGTGGGTGGCTTCCTGAAGTGAGCCAATGAGTTAGTCGTGACTCTACTCCCTCAGGTGTTTAGGATATGGCCAAGGAGGTCTGGTGGGAAATGGGGAAAGGAGATGGCTCATGAAGTGCCTAAGCTCTTGGCCATTTCATTTATCTATTTGTCATGGTCAATTTGAGTAACTTTTATTTTTCTTTTTGCAGTGCTGGGAATAGAACCTAGGCCCACACACATGCTAGGCAAAAGATGTACTACTGAGCTACACCCCCAGCCTCTTGAGTCCCTTATAAGCAGGAATGTGTTTCAGTGCTGACCTGCTGACCTTGCTGTTATATATTATATTTGGCAAAACAAGAGCTCAGACTGAACTTCAGACATCATCTGAAAAACTAATATCAACTTGACCACTTCCCCTGCCATGCTTCCCCGCTTCACTGGTTTCTTCTTCCTCTCTTTTTCTGTTCCTCTTCTATTTCTTCCTTCAAATCTTACTTATGACTCCCCATGGCACTCATGGAGGAGCATTGTTTATTTCTGTCTGCAGCTAGGATCTAAAGATGGTACTGAGTCCTATTGGTCAACTATCCAAGACTTCCAGAAATTTCTAACATTCTACTTGAAGATCACCAGGGCTAGAGAGTCCTTGGCCCTTCTATGGACTTCAACAGATTCTTCCTTACATTTGACAGGAAAGGCTTGATCAAAGCTCATTCATACGTCTATGAATTTCTCTGGATAAAAGAGATAATTGTGCTTAAAATTTTGCCATATTCTTCCGGACAATAAAGAAGTCACATCTTAGTTTTTTTGTCTCTAGAGCACATGACACCAGTTCCTTGTAGACATAATTTAATAATTTTGATTATTCTTGAAACCCTTGCCAGGAGCTCTATATCTTTTTTTAAAGGGTGGCTAAAATGACAGTGTACTAAGGAAGATCTGGTTGAAAATAAAGCAGAAAAAAACCTCCCAGCTCTTTAAAAACCAAACTCTATAATACATTCTTTTTATTTAGGCCAATATTGTATTTTTTAAACAATGATTTCACATAGGCAAATTACTTTTAATTTTAGGTGAGTTTTCTCTTTCTTTTAACATGTCAGTATTTCCCTAACTTATTTTGGAGCAGAGGGATTCTGTCCAAAAGTGAATGTTTTTTTTATTCATCTGATTTTTGGATTAGGCTTTTCTGTTTGCAAGGATCAAAGATGCTCTTGGTTATCTAAAGCCATGGGGCTTTTGCATAAGGGTATCTTGGACCAGCTCAGTTTTTCACTCCAGCCTATGGAGTGATTGTGACCCGAGGATGACCCAACACCCTCGATCCAGGTGTTTGCCTAAGTCGGTTCATCCTTGCTGGGCCTGTGAGGTCATCATTCAGAGAAGTGCAGCTGGGAGTGTCTGATTAGGCACCGTGATTAATGACACCTCTGGCTCCTCTTAAGTGAATTCAATGGCTTTCGCAGAACTGTTCTCAGCATTTTCTAAGAGTGTTCCACTAAATGTATCATCACATAAAATTGGGGGCATATATTCTAACATATTTTCCCACCTAATACTGGTATTAAATAAAATAGATTGTAAACATGGGGCCCTTGGGACTTCCTTCAGAGCATCCCAGGTGGACACTGCTGGTTGAACATTACTCCTTTTTGCATTCAGTCTATTAGCCATGGCTCTAACTCATCCCAAATGGAGCCCAAAGGCAATATAGTTTCTTGATTGATAACTTTAAGAGTCAAATGTTCTGGGGAGAAGCTGGGTGGTAGGGTCATGCACACAGGCTCTGGAGCCAGCATGGGACCAAGTCCTGGTTCTAACACTTCTCAACTGTGTGACCGTGAGGGACTCACCTATCCCTGCTGCTCCTCACTTTTCTCATGTATAAGATGGGACCACTACAAGTACTGTGAATATTAAAAGAATTAATCAATGCAAAAATCTCTTGAACAATATTTACAATATCCACAAATGTTAGTTTTTATTGTCATAATTGAACACATAGCCTTTTGTTACGTACTAGTTTTATAGCATAAGCTAGTCGTGAGACTGTGAACTGTACAGTCATAGTGGTCTTAATCAAGAAAATACAGATGTATTTCCTGTGTTACTTTCTACCAATCTATATGGCCATAATTTTGTTATAGAGAGAAGTTAAACTGGTTACTATGCCAAGCTCTCTACAGAATCACATTGGTAATTGTGTCACATTATATATGTGCTACCTCGTAAATTTCTTGATATGAATATTTTGAACTACATGGGAAAAATTGAGAAAAACTGCATAATTTTTTGTTGTCTTTAAGAATATTAAAAATTTAACTTATTGCAATTAAAATTTCCTTGCTTCAATATAAAATATTTTACAAAAATAATTCTTTTAATCTTGCAGTGACATTGTTCTTTGTGCTCACACACACACACACACACAGACATAACATGAACACTGCCCGTATTACTTTAGGGTATAGTGACTTGAAGCTATAGGTATACTGACGGGACAGTCTATGCTGAAAAAGACACCATACAATACACTCTTGAGTTACAACTGGCTTGACATTCAAACGATTTCGATTATGACTAGAATTTTAGTTTTGACTTACGACCAAAGTCTTTAGCTATGACTGGAATACTGGCTGCTTGTGCTTCCAGATGGTCTCAGATATAAATTTAATCCTCAAAGAGTTCTAGAAGGAATATTAAAGCATTCTTTCCTGTGTGGGCTTAATTGAGAAATCCTGGGCCACTGTCTGTTCAAGGACACCGAGATCTGTCTGTATACAGGAGAGGCTGTATAGAGGAGTCTGAGCTCTCAGTTGACCAACTTGAGTTGCAATCAGCCCTCATAAACAAATTGAGTTCGTAAGTCAAGGGGCCACTGTACAAACTCTTGGGTCCAAATCAATGGACTGCCCAAATCCTACTAAACAATGAAATGTCACGTTGCCAGTGGTCATCTTGAATGAAGCTGCAAAAGTTCTGCTCCCTGGTTCTGTCACGCTAAGTATATTTGTCTCACTAAATAGACATGTCAGGTTCACTGCCTCTACACAGGCAGCCTCTCATAACTAGTGGTAAACATTTTGATTAGTGAGAAGTGTTCTCACATCTGCTTATTTCAAACATAAGTGCTTTTCTCCTTCTCATAGAAAAATTGAGATAAGGAAAATATCATCAGCCTCATTCATTTTCACTTGCAGTTTCAGCTAGTATGTAAATACAGGGCTCAGAGGACCTGAAAATGTCTTAAATTAACATAGTATTATAACTATACTGCCCAATGCCAGGGGGTGATGGGAAATTGGCATTCCTAATGGAGCTGTAGTGAATATTCATTTTTCCATCTGGAAACTAAAGCAATTTAGGAGATTGAAAACTGGTGTAGCTTCAGCATTGCAGCTAACTAAACTTTACAATCTTGAGAGTGAAATTCACATTCATAAGTGAATATATTTCTCTAAAAGTATATCCATAAGAAATAGAACTGAAACTAAGCCTGATTTTTCAGAGGTAACCTGAGGCACAGATATATATATATTTTAAAAATCATAGGTAGGTAATCCAGGACCTCACTTTGATCACTATTATAAGGGCCATAGGAATTTGGAGAAGTTCTCTCCTCATTTCTTCACAGGATTCCAATTTCAAACAAGAGCTGTCAGGCTCTCCTCAGAAATACAGAATATTAGAGAAATGGAAGGAAATTGAGTAACTTGAAGACACATCTTATGCCATAAATAAAATCCTGTAGTTAGAGCCTAGATTGAAAACCTCCTGGGGATGGACAGCTCGTTCTTCCGTTCCAATTGCTCTTTGGAAATTAATGGGGTTGGCTCGGTATCTCCAACCGTTCTGCACAAATGAACCAAACTGGGAATCAGTTGGAGTCACTGAAGCTTAACACAACCCCAGCTATTGTTTACGTGGCTCCCATGAAACCTCTGTGCCAAACTGATTAGATTTACAGTTCATTCGATAAGCTTGTCTGCTCCTGGCACATAAGGCAGTGAACCTTTTCACAAAATTAAACTAGAGCTGGAGTGGGAGAAAAACACACAAAACCTTTTATGAACTAGGAAGCTGAGAGACTTTGGTGGGAATCATTTGAGTTTTTAGAAAGCCTCTCTTGTACAGGGATTCTTGGGCTAAGTGTTGAGAGGACATTTTGAGACTTGCCCTTCTGATTGCCAGCAACTGCAGTGCCATTTAAAAATTCTTTGTGATTATGGATATGTTCAACACTGATACAACTAAGGACTAGAAAAATAAAATAAAGGTGAAGTGGGTCAGGGGGCACTGTGTATCTGTGGACATCGCCAACCACACAATGACAGAGTTGCTTTTGTGTCCAGGTCCTTCCCACCCCCGCCCCAAGCTAGAGGCTGGGGGAAAGTGTATAAATCTCACCTCATTGGCACATTCTTTGGATCTATTATTAAGTGATTGGGAATTAGTCATGGAGCCATGAAATCATCACCCCCAAAACTCTCCCTGGCCACCTTTCAGCCAATATAACCAATCTCATTTCTCAAACAGCAATACTCAATATCTTTGCCAAACCTGGCCTTGCACTATGGACTTACTCCCTCTGTGAACATAACAAAGGAGGTGACCAGATGAGCAAAGCTGATATCCACCATCAGGGGAGTCCCTCATGGAAGGTTTATACTACATCTCTTTTGGTTATCTACCACTTCATCACAAACTGCCCTGAAGCTTGGTGGCTTGAAACAACAATCATTTTATTAATGTTGCACAATTCTGTGAGTCTAGGATTCAAGTAGGGCTTGAGTGGATGACTCTACTGACCCTCATAGTGTCAGCGAGGGTCACTCAGTGGTATCTAGCTGGTGGCTTGGCAGGTTTGTGGGGGGCAAGATTGCTTCACACCTATAACCTTGGCATTAACTGCTACATGGACAGAGCTGGGCTTCTTCCTCTTCAGATGTTTTCATGTCCATTCCAGTGTGGAATCTGGACTTTTTACATGGTGGTTCGGTGTCCAAGAATGAATGCTACAAGAGTCCCAAGAACAATCTTTACGGCTTCTTATAAATTTTAGCCTTGAAAATCTCAGAATGTCCTATTTGCTAATTTCTCTTGATCGCGTTACCAAGCCCAGCTCAGAGTCAAGGAAAAGGGAAGTGTCCCCCAGCTCTCAACAAGAGAAATGGCAAAAACATCTACAATCATCCTGAATCTACTTTATTTATTTATTTATTTTTTCCTTAAATTCTTTTATTGGTACATTTTAGGTATACAACACATTTACATTTCTCTTTGGGAACTTGTACCTTTACATGATGCATCTTGGTTCTTTTTTTTTCCCCATTCCTAGCCCTCCCTTCACCCCCTCCACCCTTCCCTATATACAAAGACTTTATTTCCATTTTTTCCATTTCTCATCATTTTTCCTTTCCCTTCTTTCCTTTCCCCTGCCCCTCCCACTACCCCTACCCCTTTGGACCTTTTCTTCTTATTTTGCATTTTCGATTATTCATTCTAATCATTGGTACATTTTAGGTATACAATATAATGACATTCATCATTGGAAATTTGCACCTTTACATATTCTCTCTTGGTTCTTATTTTTCACCCTTGCCCAGCCCTCCCTTCAACCCTCCATTCCTCCCTGAATCTACTTTAGATATTTTTGTGACCTGAGAAAAAGAATTTAGAATTGTAAGTCATTTTTCAAATCTTTTATCCAATCCTGGAAAAGAAGAACGAGGACGAAGAGGAGGAAGAAGAGGAACAAGAAAAGGAGGAAGAAAATCTAAAGAAAATTTTATGCAGGTCCAAATTAAAAAGGCATATACCTTATTCAAAAGATGTTATGCATTCGGTATTGCTTTATTATTCTTATTTTGTTTTGTTCTTTTTGGTACCGGGGATCGAACTCGGGTCCTTGCACTTGCAAGGCAGGCAGTGGAACCACTGAGCTAAATCCCCGGCCCAGATGTTATGTTTCTTACCAGGCTAGATTTTGATATCTCTTAGAACATAAGCTCTAAATTTGCTTTCATTTGTGTCCTTCTCCCTCCAATGTGGCTTTTAATCCTGCTATGTGCTGAGTAGTTAATAATATTTAGGAACATTTAAAAAATCCATTAAAGAGAATATTTGACTAAGAGTAATCACACAGCTTTCAAAAATGGATAACTCATGGTCCAGGAATTTAGCTCAGTGGCAATGTGCCTGCCTTGCAACTGCAAGGTCCTGAGTTCAATCACCGGTACCGCAAAGAAAACCCAAAAACAACAACCAAAAAATGGATAACTCTTGGCTACATATTTTACTATAAACCTTGAATAAATCACAAAGAAAATTGGTTTTCATGTAATATAGTCGAGTCTGAAATATTAAACTCTGGGACTTACATGTTGGGTGCCTTTTTCCATTTATTGCCTCACGATCTGCCATCTTATTATGGTAACCACACTACGTAGCCCACTGCACAGGTCTCCAGAATTCTATGTAAACTACACTGGGGCTTTGAAACCCCTCAGATCATCATTGCAGAGCACGTTTCCATCAGTCTTTTCATTTGCATTGCCTTAAAAGGTCACATCTCTAGTATTCTTCAAGTTCAAGAGCCTTAGCCATGGTGCTGTGGTACTTAGTATGTGCCCTCTCCCACGAATCTTTCCTGAGAAACCCTCTGGGACACTGGGCTTTTGCCATCTAGGCAGGTAGGGTTGGGATGGGGAGAGGGCGGGGTGCAGAGACAGACCCAGTTATTTACTGTTGGGTGGGGTGAGTAGAGAGGGGGATGATTGGGGGATTCTGTCATTTGAACCATTTCCTTCCTACTGAAGGGGAAACTTTGTGAGCATCTTGGGACAGTAGGCAAAAGAGTGAAACATTTTCAATTTAGGAAATCCAGTCCTGCCAGAACTCTGCTGCTTTGTTCAAAGGACCCCTGGATTTGCAGTCATGTGGCCTCTCTCCAGTCTACCCACTCTCCACTTTCCCACCAGCCTTTCCGAAATCCTGTGGTAAGAATTTCCACCCCAGATTATGTAATCCACCTTCACTTTTTCCTCTATATCTTTGAATTATTGGAAGCATTGTGGCATTAGAGACCTAAGTCCCAAATAGTGCCCTACTAATACAGGAGTGTTCATTTCTGTGAGAAATGCTGAGTTGGGTAGGGACCACGTGACCTTGGGTTAAGTGCACTGTTAGGTATGCGCCATTTTAAGGGTGCAAAATAAAACCCTCCCACTTTAAAGAAGTCAGTGGTATAATAATGATGATTGATGAAAACTCTTAGGTTCCACAGTTGTTTTTTTCAGTAGCTTCCATGTTCCAGGCCCAGTGTTTGGTCCCAGGGATGCAAAACTGACTGAAGCATGGACCTACTCTGAAGGAGCTAAGAGTTAAGTAGCAGACAGTCGTGTGAGCAGGTGAATCACAGCAACCCTCAACATGAGGGAGGAGAGAGGTGTACACAGTGTTGACCCATCTAAGAAGGAAGAGCCTGTGCTGATTGATAAGGTGTCTACTTAATGCTTACCTCCCTCTTAGAGTATTTGTCCTACATGGCAAATGACTGGAACATACATGCACATGAGCACGCCTGTGTGTCCTTTTCATTAACATCTGAGAATATTTGAACTTTGGACATTTTTTTTGGTCCTGAGATGAGGTCTCACTCTGTTGCCCAGGCTAGTCTTGAATTTGTGGGCTCAAGTGATCCTCTTTTCTCAGCTTCCTGAGGGACTGGCTCATGCCACCATGCCTGGCTAATATTTGAGCTTTGGAATATATTTTAAAAATATGTATAGAACTCAAATTATTTTTCCTGCATTTGAATTACTTAAAAAATACAGATTGAAACTGTTTATAATCACTAAAGATATCATTAGCTGACTGTAGCCAGCACATAGTCTTAGAGAAAGATATTTTTTGTTATTTACAGAGTGTAAAAGTAGGAAATTCTAAAACCCCATCAAAATCAAAGAGGTGACTGTCTGCCATACTCTCCTACCTCTTTTTCAATCATGTGGCAATAAACCAACTATTTCTCTAACCAACAGTAACCCAGGGTGGGTTGGCTACATGAGGACAGTAAACTTCTGCAGTAGCAGAGGCTGTGTTTCCTAGGAGGGTCCAAGGCTGAGACGCTTCCCTCTGGCTGTCCCCCTGGTTGGGCTGTCCAGCCTTCTCTAAGAGGGAAGAGGAAGTAATATGTGTTTATGTATGAACATCCTAACCTAACCGACAAATTGTTGCTGCTGTCTTTTCCCTGCCAGAAAATATACTGCATCAAGATCACGCTTGGTGAATGGCTACAATTCCTTGTTTGGGAAACAGGAAGTTTGGTCTCAGTGGACTATTTGCCTGCCACAGCTGAAGAAGGGTCTGAAGGAGTGGTTGGAGTTTGTAGTCAGAAGTCAGGAAATCCTGAATCTTAATTTGGTCAAAGACATGGGCTTTCGCTCTTACAAAAAAGTCTCTGTTTTTGGTGTAATATGAAGACGGGTTTTGTTGTTGTTTTGTTTTGGTTTGGTTTTGGTGGTACTGGGGATAGAACCCAGGGCCCTTGCACTAAGCTACATCTCCAGCCCTTTTTAATTTTGAGACAGGGTCTTACTAAGTTATCAAGTTGGGATCCTCCAGCCTCATCCTCCTGAAGTGCTAGGATTACAGACATGTGTTATCTTGACCGGCTGCAATAGCTTTTGCACCAGCTTTAAAGTTTCTATAGATTTTTGTAACTGAAATGTGATATAAATATCAGTGGGCCCATTTTTCTCCTTATTGCCAATGAAAGTCCAGAAATAATTGTATCATGTAGAGACATTCAGGGCTCTGCTTTGGTCCTATGGTCTGGGATAGCAAAGCTACTGTTGAAAGAACATTCTCAGCTATTCAGTGATCCAGATTTCTACATTCTTTCACTCTTTTCTTTGTTGTTCATTCTACATAGTTCACAGCACAGAATTTACTGTACTGGCTTTAAATGTTTTATTAATATGAGAGTAGAAGGGCTGGGGATGTAGTTCAGTGGTGCCACGCCTACCTGGCAAACACAAGGTCCTAAGTTTGACTCCTAGTACCAGAAAATAAAAAAATTTAAAAAAAGAAGAAGAAACCTAATGTGCAAGTAAAGAACTATTAAAGACCTATGGTAAGTATATAATTATTCATGTGCAAATCAGTTGCTTTCCTGATTCAAGTATTTTGAAGAAATTAAAAGGTCAAGGTCTGATTTCCCCATGCAGTGGCAAGTTCTGGTAACTATCCTGTCCATTTATTTTGAGTAGTATAAGCTGCTTTAATATTAGCAGCAAGGTGCGGTCAATAGGATAAAGCTCCAAACAAAATAGTAATGAGTTTTAAGCTGGCTGTCATATGGGACAATCCACAGCACGAACTCTCCCTGCTAAGCATTCTGAAAAGGGGAAGGTGAGGATGTGTTTGGGAAAGTCCCTCTGGCCTCATTGCTTTTTCTGCCTCCAGGGTGGATGCCGAGTGTGGGACTCTTTGCTGCTAACACGGCCAAGAGACAGAGGCTGTCTTGAGCCAGAGTGAAGCACCCACTCGCTGCAACTCAAACCTTAAGCACCAAGAATTTATGACACAACAGGGACCAGTTGCCGTGCTGTAACTAGAAGAAATAGTGCATCCTGACCATTTAGACCAAATGAATGTGGGGCACAAGTGACTTCATTTGCACAGTCTCCCTCCCTCTGCTGGATGCTCAGTACCTGAAGCTGTCTCCTTTTATTTTCTCATATGCTTTCTGCTCTTGCATTTTGAAAGTTACTATTTTATTCAGCACATACTTAACAGTAGATATGGTGCTACATACCTCACATATTCAATCCTTATAAGGACCTAGTGAGATTAGGGATTCTGGCCATTTTACAGATTAGAAAACTGAGTCCTAGACAAGGAAATGGCTCCAGGTTCTTTGGCACATGGGTGAGGCTAAGCTGCTTTCATTCAGGACTTACCTGAACTGATACACATTCCGAGATCCCTGGGTTAAAACAACTCAAAATTAGCTTGTCACTTACTTCTCCCCCCCCCCACCCCGATGATATTTTTATAGAAAGCAAGTTAATTTTCCCCTTAAATAAATTAATTTTAAAATGTTAACCCCAAGTTTGGCCTTTCAAGCCATATAGCTTCATTTTTGTTTCTAATGATGGCTGGGGTGAAAAATCATATTTACCAGGTAGTGATTTCAATCCAGCCTTGGGATCCCAGTTTTAAATTTAACTTCATTCATTTGAGGCTTCAATTTATTTCTGGATGGCAAAATGTGGCTTAGAAAAATTCCCTCAAAACAAACTGGAAAAAAGAATCCCACCTAGAATGGCAACATGAAATACTCTGCAGCATTTTAATGAACTCTTTGTAAGTGAATCAGAAACCTGCAAATTGCAATTTACTTGAAAATAGATCTGGTGTTAAAATAAGGGGCAGATGTCAGTTTGGACTCTTCTGATCTCAACCACAGGAAGGTTAGCCCTCTACAAAATGTGCTGTGACTTAGAGCAAATAAACATTACTCTTTTTTTTAACAAAAGCATCCAGGTTCTGTGTGAAAGACCAAACACTTACATAAAAAGACAAATTTTTAAAGCAATATTATGGAAAAACTTTCTGAAACTGAAAAATAATCTGCCACTGAACACTATTTGAAACAGTTTACTCTCTGTATCTAGTTCACAAAACTGTAAGTATAGCATGTGTCAAAATGTATAGCTTATAAAAGCTGGCGGTTTTTTAGTTCTTTTATTGGTACATTTTAGGTATACAATTCATTTACATTTATCATTGGGTGTTTGTACCTGTACATGATATATCTTGGTTCTTATTTTTTTCCCCATTACCTGTGCACCCTTCACCCCCTCCACCCTTCCCTATTTACATAGATTTCATTTCCATTTTTTTTTCTTTTCTCATAGTTTTTCCTTTCTCTCTTTTCCTTTCCCCTTCCCCTCCCTTCACTCCTTTGTCTTTGGACCTTTTTTCTTATTTCAAATTATCAATTATTCATTTTAATCATTTTAACTCTTGTTTACACTATCAGATTCTCACACTAGAGAAACTATTTGGTATTTACATGTGTGTCCTATTTATTTCACTTAAGAGCATGCCTCGATATGCATCCATTTAGCTATAAATGTCTCTAGTTTCTCGTTCTTTATGGCTGAGTAGTACTCCATTTTATAAAAAACCCCACATTTTCTTTATCCAGTCTCCAGTTGATGGGCACTTGGGCTGTTTCCAAGCTTTAGCTATTACAAACTGTGCCGCTATGAACATGGGTGCACATATATCCCTGTGGTATGATTCTTTTAATTCTTTTGGGAAGATCCCCAGCAGGGGAATAGCTGGGTCAAATGGGACTTCTAGTCCTAGTTCTTTGAGGTATCTCCATACTGACTTCCACAGTGGTTGGACCAGTCTGCACTCCCACCAGCAATGGAGAAGGGTTCCTTTCTCCCCACAACCCCACCAGCATTTGTTATTTGTTTTCTTGCTAGCAGCCATTCTTTCTGGGGTGAGGTGGAATCTCAGTGCTGTTTTCATCTGCATCTCTCAAATGACGAGTGATGTTGAACATTTTTTCATATATTTGTTTGCTGCTTTTACTTCTTTGTCTGAGAAATGTCTGTTCATTTCAGATGCCCATTTTTGAATTGGGTCTTTGAATTTGGGGGATCTGATTTTTTTCAATTCTTTATATATTCTAGATAGTAGTCCTTTGTCTGAGGTACAGCTGCTAAAATTTTTTTCCCATATTGTAGGTTGTCTGTTAGCTCTGTTGGTGGTTTCTTTTGCAGTGCAGAAGCTATAAAAGCTGTTTTTTGAGAGCTTGTACCTATACAGGAGTTCTGTGTTTTAGGGTTTGTTTGGTTTTGGTTTGAGTATTGGGAATTGAACTAAGGCCTTTCTTTCTAGCCACAAGCCCAACCCCTGCCTTCTTTTTTTACTTTTGAGACAGGATTTCACTAAGTCACTAAGTTGCCCAGCTGGGCTAGAATTGCAGCCCTCTTGGCTCAGCCTCCCAGAGTGCTGGGATTACAGACCTGTGCCACCACACCCAGCTGGAAATTCTGATCGTGATCCAACGTTCTAAGTGCAGAGTATCACACTATTATATTAGTCCTCAAGGGCAAAGCAACTCTTGGGCCACATCATTCCCACTCTTTCAGTGATATAAACAGCCTGTTGGCATGCATGCCGTTAGGTTTGTCATCACTGGGTTAAGTGTTCACAGAGCTCATATAGAGCTGATGCAGGATTTGAAGCAAAGAAACTTCAGTCCCACAGACTGTGTGCTGACCATCCTGATGTATAGACTCTCACTGGAGGGCTCTAGGCATATGTAGAACTGTATAATGTAATTGCAGAAGGAGAAAAGGAGATGTTTCATGGAAACTCATTGTTTCCATGTTGCATAAAAGCAGCAAATATGATGTTTTCTGCTGCTGCTGGTGATGATGAAATCCATTTAATAGTGAATTTAATAGCAAAATGATTAAAGTTGGTCCCAGGAGAAGGAAAATATATCATGTATGACACAGATTCTTCAGACTTACCTGCCCTTTAATTTAAAATTTTCAGTTTATAAAAGTTTGTGAAATTATAATGGTGTTCTTAGATTCCATTTTTTATGTTTTCTGGTCAGACTTTTTTATTAATAAGAAAAAAATTCCAGGTAACTGGATTTGAAGAATCCTTTCTTGCAAAGTGCACATCTTATTTTCTACAGGCACTTGTGTACACACACACACACACACACACACACACACACTTGTCCCACACATATACTGTTACGATTTAGATCGAGAATGACCTCCAAAACTCTCAAGGACTAGGGGCGGGCTTTTAGAAGATGATTGGATCATGAGGGAACTATAGCTGAATGTGCTGTTAGGAGGGCCTGGTCAGAAGAGGCGTCACTGGTGATGTGAGCTGGAGGAGTGTATCCCACTTCCCCTTCTCTCTCTATTTCCTGGCCACCGTGATGTGAGCAACTTTTCTCTGCCAGACCCTTCTATCATGTTGTTTCTGCCTTGGAGCCTGACAACCATGGACTGTAACCCTGAGCCAAAATAAACGTCTCCTCCTTTAAGTTGTGGGTGTTGGGTATTATGTTTCAGCAACAAGGACAGTGACTAAGACACATACTCTATCACCTATAAGGCTAGCACACATTTATTACCTCTCTCTCTCTCTCTCTTTGGTTTTAGACAAGTACCTTCCCTCCTTCTTTCCTGTCTCAGCTTTCCCCCCTCCCCACTGAATGATCTCTAAAACTCCCCTTTAAATAACAGACTTTTGTAAAGCACCCAACTCTGTTTTGGAAATGACAACTGAGTCACAAAACTTGATTGATTATGATAGTCAAGAAAAGATGACAATCTTCAAAGGTTATATAGGAGTCCGAGAGGCTGACTCAACTTCAAGTATGTCTGACATCCTTGGCAGGAGATAGGTGAGAGGCTGGTGTGTGACTGATAACTTTTTCATCTGTGTTGGGCTCAAGACATACTCCAAAATTAGTCCCTCACCGTGATTTTCTTGATCCCATCCTCCTCCCTCACAAGCATTGCTCAATTCAGTAGTGCTATATGTTTGTTATTTAAATTTAATGTTATTTAGAATTTCAATTTGAGTGGAATCAATGTTTGAGATCAAAGAGATAACACTGACCATTCATACATTTACAAATACATCTTAGGAAGGAGGAGATGAGTGCTTCACAGAATTACTCTTAAAGGAAGGGGTAATGTTCAGGATAGTTAACCACTGGATGACATGTGCATACCCACTAGACAGACCCCTTGCAGCCCCAAGGAATCTGATGAGTGCTAGGAAGAGGGACAGGGTGAGGAATGTTGCACTTGGGGGAACTGAGGGCAACAGATTTTATTAGATCAGAAGTACTTCTGCAACCATTGCACCACATCACTGGCTTCTTGCTGAATACTACCCTGCGATGAGACTCATGATGGTCAACCATAATAGCTTAGACCCTGTCTCTCTGGAACAGTACATGATTAACATGAAGAAGAAAGGCTAACTTGCATGAAAAATCATATTGCAGCTATTTCCTAGTGTACTAGGTGGCATTTTCAATATTTTATCAACCTTCTCAAGATTCATTTGTTAAAGCAGTATGATTTCCAAGATCATCTACTGTATTTAAATTCAGTGCAGCTCACTTTCGACTATACTTGAGGTACTGATTGGCAAGGAAGTGGCACACTCCCCTAATACACTGATGACCTTGCTTGGGCAGCTGCATCACTTGTGGTGACCCTTGGTGATGTTCACACAGCTTTCTGAGCAGCTTAGGATGTACTCTTGGTACAATTGCTCTTTGCAGTGAAGAAATGTACCACCTTACATGTGCACACCCAGTTCCAGCTCTTCCCTGGGACTGCACTATTTCTACTTCCAAGGCAAGTGTTACGGTTTATATTTAAATATTCCCCAAGAGCCTCATGCACTCATAGGTGGATCTTTTGGAAGGTGATTGAGTTATAAGGGATTATAGCTGACTTGCTGTCCGGAAGTAGAGTCTAGTTAGAAGAGGCAGATCACTGCGGGTGTGACCTTCTAGATCCTCCTTTTATGCTCTGCTTCCAGATCACCTTTGGATGAGCAGCTTTTCCTCTGCTACGCTCCTCTGCAATGTTGTCCTGCCTTGGAACTAGCTAACTATAAACTGAAATCAGAGGCAAAATAAACCTTTTCTCCTTTAAGTTGCAGGTGCTGGGTGTTTGGTATCAGTGATGAGGCAAGTAACTCAGACAGATTTTTGACTGAGAGCTAGGTCATTTCTGTGACTGTTACATGACCATGTGGTTCAGAGGCCTTTGGAACTTATTTGTCAGAGGAGTTTGGAAAGATTTGAAGATGCCAGTTAAAGGAGGCCTAGAATGCCCTAAGCCAAGTCTGATGGGCATCAGAGCTCAGAAGATCACAATTCTGACAGAAAGGCAAACTGTAAAGACCTGGCTCAAGAGGTTTCTGTTGGGAACAAGGACTCTTTTGGCAGTTGGACTCCAGACCAGGTGTGTGCTATGATCTGGCAGAAAATTTGCCTACATTTTGCTCGTGTCCTGAGAATTTGTGGGGGACTGAGATTAAGGGTTGCAGACTTATTAATCTGGCAGAGGCAGTGTCAAGGAAGCCCACGGTTGAAGTTGTGGCATGGATACTGTTGGGAGCATTTAGCAAGCTCTACATTGAGAATCAGGAGCAAACAGCAGATTGATTTTAACTTTTGAGTTACATCAAAAAGGAAGCTCCTGGGGCTGGGGATTTAGCTCAGTGGTTTCGTCGCCTGCTGTGCAAGTGCAAGGACCTGAGTTCGATCCCAGGTACCAAAAACAAAACAAAACAAAAAGAAAGCTCCTATAAAGTTGAGGTCTATCAAGTTGGAGCAAAAGAGGACTTAGTTGCTGAAAATTTTAGCAAAACAAAGAAGCCAAGTACTTAACATAGGACAATACAAAGGATGCCTGGAGGGCATGTGAGGAATCCAAAAGACCTCATACTTTTTGCAAGCTCAAGTGTGCAAAAGTAAAATACTTTGCTTTGAGAAGAGAGCTTCAGGGCACAATGCCTGATAAATACCACCTAGGGAATTGGTTCTTTCAAATTTAATTCACAGTGCTCAGCCATCTAGGCACTTAGAGGCCTCTGTCACCATGATCCAAGGGGGCCTGGATACTGCTTCAGCTGGCAGTAGACCTTGGTGTCATCTACATGGTGCTGGTTTTACAGGAAATACAGAATACAAGAGTTATGGGGTCATGGAGGATTCCACCCAAATTTCAGAAGAAAGCCTGGGAGGCCAGGCAGTGTGTCTCTGAGAGGTAGTTTGTGAAGCTGTGAGTGAAGACAAAAGTGCAGGAGACCCCAGGAAGCTGGAGAACCCAGGAACATGGAATGTCTGAGGAAAGCTACAAGCTGCAAGCAAACCCAGCCCAAAAGAGAAGCCATGTGGGCTATAACCACCAGCAATGCTGTAAGAGAAGCGCCCAAGCCCTTTGGAATTCACATCATGCCACAACTTGCCCTGGGTGCTGAACATGGGGCTACAGGATTTAATGTTTTCCCTGCTAAGTTACAGCATTGCTTTGGTCCCTTTGGTTTCTATTGCCATATTCCTTCTTTTTTGGAATGGGAATATCCATTTACCCCATGCCAGTATATGTTATTGATGTTGAACTTTCTTTTGATTTTTACAGGGGCTTGCAGGTAAGAGTTGCTTTGAGTCTCAAAGGAGACTTTAGACTTGGATTTTTTAGCAACGTTGAAACTGTTAAGACTTTGATGATCCTTAGAGATGAACTAAATGCATTTTGCATAAAGAGATGTGCATGAATTTTGGGGGCATGGAGCAGAAAGTTATAGCTTATATTAGATGTCTCCCAGTAGCCTTATGTGCCCATGGGTGGGGCTTCTGGAAGGTGAATGGATTATGGAGGTGTTATGGCTGACTTGCTGTCAGGAGAAGGGATCTGGTCAGAAGAGGTGAGTTACTAAAGGTGTAACCTGGGAGGGTATATCTCTATTCCTCGGTCTTCCTTTCACACTCTGCTTCCTGCCGTTAGGTGAGCAGCTTTTTCTCTGCCATTTCCCTCTGCTATGCTGTCCTGCCTTGGAGCCAAATGACTATGGACTGAAACATGAGCCAAAATAAACCTCTCCTCCTTCAAGTTGTGGGTGTGGGGTATCTGGTCCAGTGAAAAGGTAAGACAGCAAGGATACCAGATTCCCAGGAGGGTATCCCAGTGCATTCTGGGAACCTTCAGGCTTGCGTTTCTTAAACTTTTTATGTCATGGGGCCCTTTGGCAGGTTGCTAAAAACCATGAACCCCTTCACAGAATACAATGTTTAGATGCACAAAATAAAATATATCAGTTTTAAAAGAAAACCAATTACAGTGCTACCTCGGTTCATGAACTCAATTCTCTCCTTGATTCCGGTTGCAAACTGAACTGGATGAGAACTGAATCAAATTTCCCCATAAGGTCAACATTGAACCTAAACATTGAATTTGATTTGGTTTTTGTCCAATTCAGTTTGCAACCAGAATTGTGGAAAGAATCAAGTTCATGAACTGAAGTACCACTGTGTATTGAAATACAATAGCAAGATATTTTAAAAAATTGTGCTATAGCAATACATAAACTTCTCTATTGATGTATTATACAACAAGATCTAGCTGAGGGTTCTGTCTAGTAAAGGCTGTAATTTGCGATATTTGCAACAACTGTAATGTCATGTTAAAAAAAATGTATGGTTTCTACATGTGATTGGGTATTAAACCAACTAGCATCATGTATCAGCTCCACAAGATTACAGGAATTAGCTTGTTAATATAGTAGTTGGTAGTTAATATAGTAGTTAGTAGGGGCTGTAGTTTAATTCACTAGTTAGGATTCTAGGTCTTTTATTGCAAGTCTGCCTAGTTTAAACCACAAACCACATGCTAAGGCACAGCCACAGTGGCAGCGCCTTTGCCTAAACATCACCTGATGTGATGTTCCTGGCAAGCACAAGCCAGCCTGGACTCCTCAGCTACCAGGCAGTGATGCTCAAGGGCACTGTGCAGTGTGAGCTGGGTCACCCCTTCCTCACGGCATCCTCTCTTGTCCTATTCCTGCTTCCTGATGTGTTGTCTGATGCCTTGCTACTTTACAACCTGGAAACTGGTGGCAATACCTGGTAAAGTCCTAAAAGCTGCAAGGCAAACTCTTTCCTTGTTAAACTGTGGATTTGGCTGTCCTTCCCAAAGCACAGGTGACTCCCAAAGAACAAGTCAGGGGTCAGGGAAAACCATGAGGTCTAAAGAGGCTGGACTGTCAAACAGTCCCAAGGGCCTGCATGAAAGCAAGCATCTTTAAATAACACTAGGAATATTCTAGAAACCACAAACTAAGCTGGTGGAAGCCAAAGGTCCCAGTCACTGCCCTGCTGCCTGGGGCAGAAGCAATGCCCTCAGCCCTAGCTCCAGCCTCCAGCGGGCCAATGAGGCCTCCTCATGTGTTAGCTCTTATATGCATACAAAGACAAGGCGTTTTGAGGACCAAAAAACTTCACAAGTTCTATTGGACATACACTTTCTTTTTAAGAATGATGAAAAATTCTCCTATTTTTGAGCCATTCGTCAATTCTACAAAATTGCATGTAACATTATATTGTTAAATGATATACTTTTGTTAATACTTAATATTCTGCTAATTTGATTTTGAGCCGTAAATGTCACACATGCTATTTTGGGGGGTTAATGTTTTAGTACACTTTGCTTAAAAAATGTACATTTTAGAATATTTTTAGGAGTAAATTTAATGTACTGAAATAAATTTTTAAAAAGAAAAAAAACTTATGGTTTCTGTTAAGTGATTGATACTTATCCTCTGTCACCGTGATTATTTTGTTTACATTCAATGAAAGGAAACACTCACCTAAATTAGAGGTTAGTGAAAATAAAAATGTAAAATTTTTTATCATTCAAGTTCAGAGCACCTCTGAATCAAATCTCTCTTATCTACATTGAACCTATAGTTTGGAAGTTCTCTAACTAGACCTGGAAATTTGGAGCTAGGAAAGAACAGCAAAACCTGAGCTCCTGTGCACCACTTTCAGACTATTTCCTTACTTTTGAGGGCTTTCTTCTCAGCGTCAGAACACCTAAAAACTAAGTTTGAAATTTCTGGCTCCAGCATGGCTTCTCCCACAAGGTCTCCCTTGTCACTCCGGGGAAAAAAATCCCAGGCGAAAAAGGAAACACTCATATTGTAGAATTGTTACGGTTCAATGAGGCAATGGCAGCTTTGTACTTTGCACAGCACTATCAAAGTGTGTGCTACGAAGTCTTTAAGGACCCAGAAAGTATGCAGTTCCAGTGCCCAGGAGTTGGGCACGTGTAAGGACTCAATAAACCTTTGCACAATGAATGAAGTGTGCATTTTCAAGTAGACCCACAGCTTGGCACGAACAGGGAACCTCAGGCAAATGAGCCCGAGCACAGCCCGCACCTTTCTTCGCCTACAGGTAACAGTAATAGCCTTTCTCGCTCCACGCTGCGCGACATCCACAGCTTAAGCGCCCCTCTCCAGCCCGGGCAGCCCGGGTCGGCTCCGCGGCTGTCTCCCCGCTCGCCGCTTCCGGGCAGGTGGAGGGCGGCGGGGAGGGCCGAGCCCCGCCGAGCGGAGGGAGCGCGGGGCGCGCTGGCCGGGAAGGTGCCGCCGTCCGCGGCGGGCGCGAGGAGGGGCCGGGGGAAGGGCTGGGCGGGGCCGGCGTCCTCGTCACTTGATAAAACGCCTGCGAGTCTCCAGAGAACAACGGGCTCATTCAGGGTCCGGAGCCGCCGGCGAGGGTTAGCGGCCTGACGCGAGCGCGAGCGGTCCCGGGGGTGGGGCCGCGCGCAGTGGCGAGGGGAGGCGAAGGTGGCCGCGGCCGCAGCAGCGCGGCCAGCAGCCTCGGACCAGCCCGGGGCCGGGACCGGGACCGGGACTGGGAGCCGGCTCGGAGCGCGGGGCGGCCGCCGCAGGGCCCATGGCGGCCGCGGGGCAGCTGTGCCTGCTCTACCTGTCGGCGGTGCTCCTGCCTCGGCTCGGCGCAGCCTTCAACTTGGACACCCGCGAGGACAATGTGATCCGGAAATCTGGGGACCCCGGGAGCCTCTTCGGCTTCTCGCTGGCCATGCACTGGCAGCTGCACCCCGAGGACAAGCGGCTGTGAGTTTCCGACGCTTCCACACCCCCCCCCCCCCGCGCCGGCCAGATCCCTCCTAGGGGGACTCCGGCGCGCCCCGCTCCTGACCGCGCGCCCAGACCTCCGGCCCTGCCCGCCCTGCCCGCCCTAGCCCGGCGGACCCGGGGGAGCGGCGCCCACCGCCTGCGCTCAACTCTAGCCCAGCGCACGCCTCCCCCGCACCGCCCGGGAACGGGAGCCCCAGGGCCAACCCGGGGAGAGTTTACTTTTTTATTTATTTATTTTTTAATGACGTGCTTTCCACGGCCTCTCCCTCCGGGCGTGTTTTGCCAGGACCCCGGCAGGTGGCAAGCTTTGCCTCCAGAGCTTCACGTGTGTTTGGCCTGGGGTGGGATGTAGGGTCGCTGCTGCACTGCTGTCGGGGTGCTGGGAACGCTGTTCCAGACTTTCCCTAAAGTCACGTAACACCCCCTCTGCTCGTGCGCGCTGCCGAAGTTGGAAAACCACTTTTTGTCGTGTCTTATGTGACTTTCCCTGCAGGGCGCGTGCTTCTATAATAAATACTTTTACACGCGCCCCCCCCCCCCCGGCCCCCGGGTTGGAATTCACCGAGCACCTGTTTTTGCAGGATCAGATCAGCTGAAAAAGCATGTCTCTCTAGGTGGTGTGCCTGGTCCCCTGCCCAATCCCCTAGTCCTCTGGCGGCACCCGAGGCACGCTGGGCCCCCGCATTGGGCGGGCCCAGCCGAGGGGGGTAAAGCAAAATGTCCGATCTGAGCTGGGACTTGAAGAACAAGGTTCGGAAGTGACAACCCTCCACCGGCGCGGTGCTCCTCCCAGGAGAAAGTGCAGACCTGTGGGCGCTCAGTGCCTCTCCCTTTCTTTTAAAGTGTTTGGTTCCCACATGCTCAGACTCTTTAGATTGGAGAGGATATTCTGAAGCTTAGTCTTAATCGCAGTGCGGCTGCATTTTCGAACCGTGCTACCGAAAAACATTCTAACAACAAAAGATCCCAGGCCTTTAGTTGAACTCAGGTCCTTCTAAGACCAACAGACCGGAGAAAGCAAAGTGCACAGTAGAGAGGAGACTTTGTATTTAGGAGAGGCCAGCAGGATTTTGAAGCTAGAGGAAATTTAATTCAGCGATTAACAACTTTTTAATTTATGAATATTGTGGCCCCCTGAATCTAAGATTCACAGTCCTTTTTGTGTGATAACACCTGCTAGGTGAAGCACAGAAATTAGCTGGGGGTTGGGGGCAAGCAAGTGGTCTGAGTTTGCAGGCCTGGCTAGCTGCTTATACTCATTCCTTATCTCAAACAATCGTTAAGCCATAAATCTGGCATGAAAAGTGGTTTCTACTACCTCAGTTAATGGATGATGTTTAGTGCCTCGGAATACAGCACTGCGTGTAGATGTGCGTCCACCCACATGGAGGGTTTGAACTTGTTAGTATAGAAGTATTGGGAGCCAGCAGAGGGAATGCGTTCTCTGCACCAGAGGCCACCCGAGACAGTAGCTTCCTTGTATGTATACATTTCCAAGCAGACTTGTGAAGGGGAGTACAGTACTGGGGCAAGAGATGTCCTGGGGATGGAGCTCTGCTGTATGCCTTTAGCCAGTAATCTATCTTGAAGGTGAGCAGCCTGCCTGCTAGAACTTGTCGCTACTGCTGGGCTGCTCTGGTATTGGAGCTCTTACCCAAGGGCAAGAAAAGGCCTTGGGAGCTGATGCCTTCTAGAAAGGCCCTAAGAGGCTGACTGTGGGGAAAACTGGTCAGACCCTGGGATGGGGAAAGGCCCACCTTAAGGTACATGGGTCTTCCTCCAGAGCTCAGAGTTAGTGGCCACACTGGTTGGGGAGAGGCTGTGGTTTGTGTCCAGTGCTGACCCCCACCCTCTCATAAAGTATATTAGCTTCAGGAGTATCCCTGACTCTCCTGGGAGGGTCACATCTACTGTCACCTTTGATGACAGAGCCAGTGAGATTGAGACAACTTCTGGTCCAGTTTCCTAAACTCAGGAACAGCTAAACTGGGAATATTTCAGGAACTGGCAGGAGAGAGATCTGAACTCAAATTCTTTCTCAGCCATTTAGTCCTGTTCATTTACTTTGAGCTTTACTTTCTTTGCCTGTAAAATGAAACTATTGCTACTTAATAGGGTTGTTGATAGGATTAATAGCTAACATGCAAAATGCTCAGTGCCTACCTCCCATGGGTACTTACTAAGTGGTTGATGTTACTGTGGTGATGATAAATTTCAAAGCAGTAACTGTTCCTACTGTGTGTTAAGCTCTGCAAAGGTGTTTCAAACCAGCTGTGATTCTAAAACTACTAAGAGTAAAGCCAAAGATTATTGATGTTTGGGTAATGAATATCTTAAATTATCAAATTTATGAAACCTAAAGCAACTTAACTTTAATCTGTATTTTTTTTTTTTTTTTTTGGTACCAGGGATCAAACTGGGGTCCTTGCGCTTTTGAGGCAGGCGACGGAACCACTGCACTAAATCCCTGGCCCATAATCTGTATTGATTAGACTCATGAGAAAAGTAAATTTACTAAGCAAGTTACTTTGAGACTGGAGTAAAATCTCACAGGTGTATGGGAATATCAGATAAATGCACAATTAGAGAAAACCCACCATAGATTTTTATAGTTTGAATTTCTGCAATGCCATCTAAATAATAACAACTTTAATTCTAGTTAAGATTTTATAACAACAATACTGCATCTGAGAGCCCCAAAACACACTGGGTTTTCTAAAGTTTTGGGGACTATCAAATTGAACTAGAAACTATAAAACTCTACCGAGGTTTTTAGGCTATATGTTAAAGAATTTTCATACTCCGAAAGATGAGTAAGTGGTTAGGTGAATGACAGCTCAGAAACTTGAGGACATGGAGGTCTTTAATTTCTCCTCAGTAGGTAAGGTTGAGTCATCCCCAAAGGTGGAAGGTCTGTGGTGATGACTTCAGGGATCTTCATCCTGTGAATCATCATCCCTCACTTCTTCTGGGAAGAGGTGGGTAGGTCAGTGACCACAGGGCAGAACCTGGCAGGAGGAGGAGTCTAGTAGGGATGCTCACTGATTGCTCCCAGCCCTCATTTTCTTTGAGGGACACTCTCTCTGATCACCATGGTCTTCCAGAAACTTTCCAGGCCCACTGTCAATACTTTCCTAACTCTGTGATCTTTGCTCTTGGTTTTTCTCAGACTTAATGATGTTCCAGCTTTTAAGTCACGTTTTCTGAACTAGAGATCATGTTGTCCAGCTGCCTCCCAACGGAAGCTGAAAGTTGTGAGATGTCTTGTCCAAAGTCTCATAAGCAGAGTCTTAACAGAATCTGGATTTGAAGTTGGTATTTCTGACTCACAGTTATGCCATCTCTAAAGAAAAGTCAGAAATCTCCTTCAGACCTGGAGAAATTGGCAAGCATTTGAGTTTTGGAAATGTACCAGGTTGTGTTGGTTTGTTAAAGTGCTTCCCATATGGGTCAGGGCTATCTATATAAATATTGGTGCCTGGGCTCTCTTCCTTGTTGACTCTTATTTCACCTGGCAGTGGATCAAGTTCTGGGTCTGTCCTTCTGAAAAGGTCTGGTGAAGTGTGACTCACTAGCCAGGGATCAGAGCCATGTCCAGGATGTGTGCCTAAGTACCACTTCCTTGCATTCATTCACTCAGGGCTATCTTCCAGGAATTGCTGGGTCACTTTGGGTCCCAGGAGTGGAGAAAAAACCAAAATGTGCAAAATAGCTTAGAGGAGATGTAAGATTTTGTGAGAAAGTAGAAACAGACAAGTTTAATTTTAACACCGGCTGATGTCAGACCATCCAAGTAATGACAAAGTTGGAAGAAAAAGGTCAAAGTATATAGTATAAATAATTTATCAGGAAAGATAGGTTAAATGTTCATAGAATAGGTTCTCAATTACAAAGTAGTTATTCTATATTCTTAACTGTATAGATTATTTTATAGCAGCACACATAATATGGTAAGATTTAATGTAAATGTTCATCACCTAGAGAGTACTAGAAGTATGGAGCATGGTTGCCCAAGGATCTTGGCTCAGCGTGTTACAGTGGCCAATGTGGCCAAAGAATTCTTTGGCATTTTCAAGAAGAACAGTAGAAACAAAACAGAAAACACTGTCACAGGCTTAGGCGACAGGGCCAATTGTACCCGAAATACTGATTTGTGCTGAGTCAGCCCATATTAAGAAAGAATATAATCAACTCTCAAGAATCCATCCTGCCCTATGGCAACTTCTTCCTTTAAATGTTGATAGCACCTGTGTCTGATGTTTAACTATTATCCGTCATCTTCAGGGGATAATCTAGACTCTTCCACATGGATTAAAGGTTATATGAGGGCGGGGGCTCTTACACTCATTTTTTTGCCTGATAGCACCTAGCATGTGTCTTGCAAATACAATGGAGTCATATCATACACTCAATTTAACTTGTGAAATCAACTCTTCATGCTGAGGATAGAGGAGGGAGAAATCCCTGTATTCAACCCTTTGCTCTTGGCTCTGTTCAGGCATTGGTGCCTGCTGTCCCCAGGGAAAGGGAAGTTTTAGCTGTAATGCAGAAAACCATCCAAGAAATTAGTTCTTGGTTGTTGAGTTTAAGGAGTCAGGTCCTAGCTAAGGAATTTTTATGAGTGAATTTTTAATTACACCTAGCTTTTGCCCTGAAGGCAGACTTTAGAACCTAACCCCAGAAATACAAGTTGACCTGCGTCACAGTGGGTACTTCTGGATTTAAACCAACCAGCTAGAGAAGCATGGCTGTAGAATAGTGCTCCTGAAAGCAGGAGGGTCTAGTGGTCAATAGGAAGTAATCACGTGGGGACATTTGTAGATTGGTCATGGAAGGTCTAGTTATTCAAGGATAGTAAAGGAGTCTTGGAGACAGTTGACTCTTTAGGTGGAATGGTAGGGAGCCTGCTCATTCCTCCCAGTGGAGATCTGAAGAGCCATAGAATGGGGATCTTTTCTTTGTGTGACACTCCCACCAGCCTTTTGGGAGGATGTGGCAGAGTATTGCAGAAATGGACAGGGAACCAGCACCAGCCCCTATTGTCTGCCTTCTCCTTCTGGGTTTGGGTACAACTTAGATCAGATAACTATATCTGCAGTGAACCTATAGGTTCTTAAATATCTGGTCGTCAGGGTGACTACTTGACCTATTGCATCAATTTCTGTAAGTGTGATCCAAGATGCTGTTCTCAGGTTTGAGCTAGGCACACTTTCCTTTGCACAGTAGTCAGCACATGTTGTAGTGGGTAAGAAGAGTAGACCCAGGGTCAGCTGGGATCGAATTCAGTTTTGTCATTTGCTAGCCATGACTCTGCAGAACACCTAACCTCTCTATGCCTCCTTTCCCATCTGTAAAGCAAGGACAACCATCCCTTAGACTAGCTCTGGCCTGGAATTAGCACTTTGGGCTTTTAAAATAGATGTGGAAACTCAGGCTGTAAGAAGTGAAGTGGCCGTGGCATGTCAACCAGAGTTGGCCTTTAATCCATGACTTCCGTGCTTCCCAACTTGTGCAGTATGTGCACTTGCTCCTTTTGAATTGGACAGTAATAATATTTATGTGTTCATTTTCCCTGTCTTGGACTCATCAGTCACCATTTGTTAGAAAGTATATCTCAGAAGAACCACATCTTGTAGCCTTTTGTAGCTGCCAAGCAGTAAATAAACTCAGTGAGGCTTTGGTATTCAGAGGACATGAATGGGCAGATGGGGACACAGTCATGATAAGGTTCCCCGCCGGCCAGTGACTGCATGGGATTCCCTCGGAGGGTGGGCTAGATAGCCACAGGCTGGGCCAATTGGTAAGGAATACCAACTGATTGCAGGACTTCCCTGACCTCTGGCTCTGAAAGCACCCCACATCCCCATTCCTGGGAGGCTGGGTCATTCACACTCTACTAGGGCAGGGTTGATGATTTATTTTTCTTACCCTTTGTTTGGCCTTAATGTATGGTAGGAAGGAGCTTACATGGAAATGTGTCTGATTGTTGACAATGAAGCTGCCTAAACTCGGAAGATACATGGTGGAAGGGTGCAAATAGTATTTCCTTAGGGTTTACTCCTTAAACTGCCATTTAGAATTGCAAACAGCAACTTCTTGGAGCTAAATTAAGAGGCTGTTAATTAGTCCTGAAGGAGGCCAAGTAGATGGGTCCTTCACCAGATTTGATCTCTTTTCAGCTTAACAACAGAGTGCAATGACCACTGTCTAATCTACTATCTGGCTTTTCTGTATAGATAAACAAGGCAAGACAACTCCAAACCAGCATGCCAATCCTGAGGTTGGTGTGTTTGTAGAACATTACCTTTCCCCAGCCACCTCACTCTCTCCACCTCACTCTCTTACCGGATCCCAGGTTGGCTACCGCCATCCTTCATCAACCTCAAATTGGCAAAAGACTAGAAAAACTTTAAGTCTCTAAAACCAATTAAATGATAAAAAAGACTTTTGAATTGGGGTAGGAGTGGGGGACAAGTACCACTAAAAGCAAGTATGCAAAAGCAAAAAGTAACAAGGAGCCAGGTGTGCCTTCTTGCATGTTTATTTGTCTCCCAGCTAGATATTTTGCCTACCGTACAATCTGAAGCATGGTTTTTTTGGAAAGCTATGTCCAATATAGTATAAGAAAAACCTTTTAGAGAAACATGCTTTCTAAGCCTGAGAGTGTAGAAATAAAAATAAACCTTGGAATAATTTGGAAGGGACACATTAGTAAGTGCTACAAAGAATAAACAAAGCACAGGGTAATGCCTGTTTACAAAAGGTGTTTGCTCAGTGACATCCTTTTGAAAAGCACTTTTCATTTGTACAGTACTGAGGTTGTTTTGTTTGTTTGTGTGCCTGGGTGTCATGCAAATATGATAAACATTTCAGACGTGGAGGATGCCATGAGTGGTAAATCTCCTGACCAATTATCATACAATCTGAAGCTCAGTTTTTTGGAAAAGCCATGTCCGATACAGTATAAGAAAAACCTTTTAGAGAGACATGCTTTCTAACCCTGGGAGTATAGAAATAAAAATAAACCTTGGAATAATTTGAAAGCCTTGTGTGAACTTAAAAGTGCAGAGATGGGTCTGGATCCTGGGAGCCCATCAGGAGGCTCGAGGGCGGGAGACCTAGGGAAGGATGAAGGAGAGGTCTGAGGTCAGGAGGGAACTTTATAGGTCAGAGAAGTATTTTAATGCCAAGAATGTGGTACGGCCATTTCAGAGAAACCATATCATTGATAACATACCATATTAAATCAGTTTTGGGAGAAAAGTACTTTCTGGTGGTTCCATTGGATTTAGAGAAGCACGGGGCTGCTGCTGAGTAAGCGTTGGTAAAGGTTTGGAGAGGCAACATGGGGACCCTCTCTCAGGATGATCCCTTGAGGTAAACTCTGAGACCAGGGTTCCCTTCTCTAAAGTTTAGCAGCTGCCAGAAACTGAGCAGAGTTTTCAATATCTGAGGATAAGAAATTGGTGTCTGTAAGCTCATTATTTCTCTGTGTGCATATATATTGATTTATATGTGTTTTCTATTTCAATCTAAAAGACATAGGACATTTTACCCTTATATGAACATGAAAAAGAAGTAAAGACGGGCTGGGGATTTAGCTCAGTGGTGCCGCCGCCTGCCTCGAAAGCGCAAGGTCCCAAGTTTGATCCCTGGTACTGCAAAAAAGAAAAAACCCAAAAAACGAAGAAGTAAATACTTTGAAGGAAATGTGCCCCAAAAACCATGGCCAGCTCATTTTGGTTTTCCTATAGAAATTGTTCACTCAACAGATAACTTACTAAGAATTTGCTGGAAGTATAGCTGGGAACAAAACAGATGACATCCTTGCTTAGGTTCTGATGGGGGAGAGGAACAGTAAACAATAAACAGATGTATTATTTTAGACGGCAGTAAATGCTACAGGGACAAATGAGAAGCCTGGCATATCCTGGCTTAGATTTTAAATGGGTTCTCTCACTACTATGTTAAGGTCAACTGGATGAGAGCAAGGATAGAAGTAGAGAAATTCTTCATTTAATGACCAATTTCCATTCCTATGACTAGGTTGTTAAATGAAATGATCACCAAATGAGGAATTATACATAGCATGTACATTACAAGATTCCGAATAATGAAATTGTCAAAGGAAACTCCAACTTGATGACTTTGCTTTTATTTGCATAACTTCTACATCCAGTACTGTAGTATATAATAGAACATAAAACTACAAGTACTATACAGTACAATCAGCTAAAATTATAGTACTGTATAAACAAGGTGTACTACACCCCAAAAAAGACAACAACAAAGAAAGACATTGGGGCTCCATAAACAAGATACCAAAAAAAAAAGACAGGTTGTAAGTCCAAACAGCGCCCTTCAGTTGTAAGTCTGAACTGTTGTTAAACAGGTGGGTCATAAAATGAGGAATATCTGTTGTGATAGTAATTAGGAGGGTCCTGTAATAACATGTAAGAGATAGTGGTGGTTTGGACCCAGAAAGTTAGTGAACACATAAGAAGTGGTTAGATTCTGAATATATTTCGCAAGTAGAGTCAGCAGGATTTCTTGTGGACTAGACACCGTAAGAGGTGAGAGAGGCAGAGTGTAGAAAAGAATGTCTCCAAAGTTTTTAGTCTCAGTAGCTAGAAGGATAAAGCCGTATTGTGGTTTGGGGGAAGACCATGAGAAGGACATTTTTGGGGGAAGAGAAGGAGTCTTGGATCTGTTAGGTTTGAAGCGACTGGACCTGCCCATGGAGTTACTGATGGACAGTGAATGAGTGAATCTCAAGTTCAGGTGGCATAGTTTGGATCGAAGGTGCACATAGAGTCTTCTAGTTTATCTTTGGAATGATGAACTGAATCTGAATGAGCTTTCTTCTACATGTAGGTTTTAGGGAGACAGAGGAATGGCCAGTAAGGCAGCGGGAGGACCATGAGGACCTGTTTTATTGCTGTTCTGGAATCTACCTGGTGAAGATGTCTCAGACAGAGAGAGTGCTGGTTCTGTCGAGTCAGAGGACCTGAGAACTAATCGTGGGTTAGAGGTGGAGGCCCTTTGCAACCTTTGCAGAGCACTTGTGGAGGCACAGTGGGGCACTACCTGACTGGAGCGCGTTTGGGAAAGGTGAGGAGAAGAAGAATTGGAAACAAAGCAGGATTCTTGGGTTTGCTGTGCAGGGGTGCAGAACCAAGGGGCTGGAGGGGAAATGGGGTCAAGAGAGCTTTTATTTTGGTTTTGGTTTTTTAAGATGGGAGAAAATGACAGTGAACTGGTTTGTGGAGGATGATTCAGAAGAAAAGGAAAAATTACTGCAAGGAGGGCAGAATTGCAAGTGTGATGCCTGCCAGTTGGTGCGAGGACTCGCAGGTGGGAATAGCATCACTGGAGCACAGGTAGCTGAGCAGTCAGGAGAGAGGAAGGCAGAGCACACAGGTGCATGTGGGGGCAGGTGTCCTGGTGGGAGGATGTGAATTCCTTTTATTGCTGCTAATTTCTCAGTGAATAATTGTAGGTTATTAGCCGTAAATTATTCAGTACCAGTGTGGAAGTTTGCCTGGTAGGAGTTAGACCTTCATTCTAAAGGTTGATGGGTATGGATTTGAATCCCAGCTCCTTCCCCTTCTATTGATTTGATATTCCATTGACTTGTCCTCATCAGTAAAATGGAGATACTACTCACTGTACCTCAAGGGCTGTGAAGATTAAGTGTGTTGAGTAGAAAGCACTTATCTTAGTGCCTGGCACATCCAATAAGCATCAGTCTTTATTGTAGTGGGTTCCTTAAAGTAAAATATGATGTAGTTCCCTTACACCAGGGAAGTTTTGTAGCTCTCTCATCTTTACAATCTGGTGTGCAGCAGAGTTACCCTTTGGGGATCTGGTCAGAAGTTACAGTGGGGGACTGTAACTGGGGTTGAGGTGCAGTTCACAGGCACATGGGAACCATAACATTGTCTGATTGAGGAAAGGAAGGGGAAATACGGGACCCAGAAAGAGGAGGAGAAAATAGCGACACTGTAAAACTACTTGACACTTTCAGTTTTCCTAGGCTATAAGGGAGCCACACCTTTGTGTTCTGCTGGATTCTTAAAAGCCTCTTTTGAGGCATGGAGAGAGCTTTTCCCATGCAGCTTCAGGATTTGGTACTGTCTGCCCTGGTGCTGTCTGCATATCGTCAAGCAGAGTGGAAACAGGGTGTTGAATGGATGGAGAGAGCTTGAGGACTCTCAGGGCAGGAGAGGCCTCACTTGGTCTTCCCTGTGGCCAGGTTGATTGACTTTGCAATCCTGTTCAGTTTCCCCAGCATTCGCAGCATTCCTTTTTATTATTGTTATTTTTTCATACGGGGGATCGAACTTGGGTCCTTCTGCTTGCGAGGCAGGCGGCGGAACCACTGAGCTAAATCCCTGGCCCAACATTTCTTGAATAAATACAACACATGGCCTTGTCAGGGGTGTGGAAATGAGGGAAAAATCAGCATTTTGGGTTCTAAAGTACTGTCAGTTTTCAGTCTCTTCATTCAGGATAAGCAGTACAGGCCTCAGTGGGTCTGAAAGGAAATATCTTTTGAAGTTATGCAAGAGTATGAAATACTGGAGTGTTAGATAGCATCCATCCCCTGGGGCATAAGGTGACATGATAGTGTAGTGTTTTGTGGGTTGTTGTTGTTGTTTTTTTTTAATAAGACTCCACATTGTAGTGCTGGAGAAGGTATCTAAGATTTTAATGTGAAACGAGGTTTTAAAGACATTTCAAGCTATTGGTGGTGGCTTTGTGCTGTGCCTCCATACACATTCTCCTGCTTTCATGAAAATGTTCAAGAAGCACTGATCAGTCCAACCTAACTTCTATACAAGGGAGACCCAGAATTGTCAAGGGACAGCAAGTTAGTGGCAATATGGACCTAGCTAATTCCCAGCTCACCTAATGCTCTGCCATATACATCTACCTTTTTGTGAAGTAGCCCATTCTTGGATTAAACTGAGGCCTCATTACCTTGCCGTTAATATAGTAGAATCTTCGTTTTTAAATATTTCTCACATAATGGCCTAGGATACAGAGCAAATATAGAGGCACTGTGGTCCTTTCCCTGGCAGTTGAGACCCTTGAAATGACCATGACACTTATTTTCAGCTGAATCTCAGAATTCCGTTGAGTGGACAGTGGTCATCAGGCTCTACTTAGGTTGGGTATTTATTTGCTTATAAGACACCTATTTGTCCTCCTGGCCTAGATGAGTCCCTTGCATAGGGAAAACAGTCTATAAATGTTTGCTTGATGGGTTTAATCACTGTGATCTTCTTAGGAGCTAGGCTGACTTCTTCCTCTTTTGGTTCAAATCTAGTACACAGAAATTGATACTTGAGGCAGTTGTAGAACTCTTTGCATTGACTTATAAGGTCAGTACATTAGAGACTTCTAGAGAATTGGAACAGGGTTGACCATTTTTAAAGAATAAACCTTTACACTTTGTTACTTAAAAAAACCAAACAATGTAGTAAAATACACCTAACATAAATTTATCATGTTAACCTCTTCTAAGTGTGCAGTTCAGTGGCTTTAAGTATATTCACATTGTTGTGAACACCCCAGTGCTTAAGCTTGTTCTTCAGGGCACAGGAATAATGACAAGCATAAGACATTAGCAAGCTAAACTTTAACTCATGACAGAATTGTGCCAACTCACCTGGTACAACTGTGTTCTAATGTAGACTAGTGGCCACGGAGTTGAGTTTAACAAATTTAGACAGACATTGTAATTCAGTCTTGTAACTCAGCATGTGCTTTTCCTACTGATGAAGGACTGCTGTTTAGTTGAATTCAGCAGTTGTGTACCTGTGGGTCTTTCACTAGCATCCTTTGAGAAACCAAAGTAGTTTGTCTTAACAACTTTTTAATGGTGTTGAAGAGAAAATGGTAATAGATAAAAAGCCTGGCCACATTAGCTTATTTCTTCTTTCTCTACTTCTGAACTCTTGGTAGCTTTAAAGTGAAACAGAATGACTGTAGTCACTCACTGCAGGCTGGGCTCCATAGGACAATGGCACATTCAGGGGTCGAAGTTCGAAAGGAAGTGTCTGTTTGCTCAGGCAGCACCAGTTCTGGGAACAGCTGTCCGCTGTAGTAAGGCCATCTCAGCTTGTCTGCCTAATATTCCTTGTTCATTAGCCCCACCCACACTGCTTCCTTAGAGCCATGTTAATCTGTTACCTGGGAGCAGCTTTATATATATTTATTCTTTGTCTGTCCCTCATATTAGTGATCCTCCAAGACTGCGTTCATGTTTGCCCAGATCCTGTTGGGACGAGTTTAGTAAAATCTTTTTGTTCTTGTGTTTTCACAAGGAAGCTTCTAATAAACTGTCTGGGAACTGTCAGAATAGAAGCTTACTGAGGGCTCTGAATTGTAAAGGCCTCTCAAGACAGGGAGCTGGGTCTGATTTATCTGTGCTCACTTAGAATCCTAAAGTGGAGCCTGACACTTGTCACTCCTCAAGAAAAAAGTGTGATTTAAAAGAAATATGAACCCCAGGTGTAAGGCATAGTAATGCATTTGAAACCTTTTACTACCTGCAGAAGTTGCGAGGGAAGCCAAGGAATAGTCTAGAAAGGTGAACCATCCCTCCCTTTTATAGTTCACAAAATGGAGGTCCAGGATTTGTTGTAGTCATGTGGCCAGCTCCTGACAGATGTTCCCACAGTCACCTTCATGTCCAGAGTTGTTTCTACTTTGTTACCCACTTGGGCCCCTGCTGCACCCTCACTCCCCAAACAGGGGTCCACCTAGCCACTGCATCTACTTTTTATGAAATGTCTCTAGGACATTTCATTAAACATCTGTCCAAGTTCCATCAAACTTCTCTAACTCCCTCTTTTCCCAGAGAGTTGCAGAAACGATAAGTACTTCTGAGTTAGAAACCTCAGCCTGACAAGGCCAGCCCCAAATCCAGAAGCCCCAAATCCAGAGTCTTCCCCTATTGGTCACCACCCATTCTGTTACCTTTCGGAACAAGGAGTACTGGCTCCTCCACACCTCTCATTCACTGCTTTAGATTAGATCAAAGGTGAGGTTCCTGACTCAGGCCTTGACTCACTCAGTGCTACACCAGCTCCTCCCAAGAAATGGTTGCTGCAGGCAAGTTCTGCATTGTTCACCACATCCTAGACTAAGGTATTAAGGCCCCCTGAGGCTGTTTGTAAACTGTGCTTTGCTTTAACTCTGACTATTCAGACTTGCCTGACCTAGAGGATTCAGTCCCTTCTAAAAGGAGGAGGATCTGAGGGAGGAGGAGTTTGGGTTTGATATTTTTCCATGGCTGAGGTGTTCCCCAGGATGCTGTCAGTGCGGTGGACTTTGTAGAGTTCCTCTCACCGATGCCTTTACATTTTTACTTTATTTGACCACGGTACTCTGCTGGAAAATTTGTCTAATGCTTTTAGCTGTTTGCGTTTTCTTTCTTTAATATTTTTCAACCTCCACTTAACATGTGCACTTTATTGTTAGCACAGTGCCTGGTGCACAGTAAGTGTGGGTTTATGTGTTTGGGTGGGTTGTCATGCCTCTGGAACAGGCTGTAAAAATCAATCTGGCTTGTTTGCCTGCAACTGTCTGCATAACGATAGCATGTGTGAACTTGTTTATGTAATTATAAGGTTTATTTTCTGACTTCTGGCCACTGACTTTTACCTCCATGTCTATGTCATTTGCTTTACAAGACTTTCAGTGACTCTATTGTCTACTGACTGACACCATTTTTTAAATTACATTAAAATTTTTTTGAATAGGTAACACAGTTGCATGGTACAAATAGGAAAACTGCAGAGTTGTGGCGTGAAAGTCACACTCTCATGCATTGCCTGGAGGCCACCAGTGTTTTACCAGTTTGTTGTGAACCCTTCTTGAGGTACCTGCTGTGGCTTAGATGTGGTTTGTCCTCCAGAAATTCATGTGCTAAAGGCTCTGTGGTGATACTGAAAGATGGTGGGACTTTTTTTTTTTGGTCCGGGGGATGGAACTCGGGCCCTTTACACTTGCGAAGCAGGTGGTGGAATCACTGAGCTAAATCCTCGTGGGACTGTTAAGAGGTGGCCTAATGGGAAGTCCTTGGGTCATTGGGGGCATACCCTTGGAAGGGATTAGTAGAGTACTTGAGGGACCCCAGTTAGATCCCTTGAAAGTGAGTTGTTAAAAAAGCAGTGAGCCAGGGCCGGGGATTTATCTCAGTGGTTCCGCCACCTGCCTCCAAAGCACAAAGTCCCGAGTTCGATCCTCAGTACCAAAACAAAAACAAAAACAAAAACAATATGCCGAGGATTTAGCTCAGTGGTTCCAGTGCCTGCCTCGCAAGCGCCGGGACCCAAGTTCGATCCCCGGTACCAAAAAAAAACCACACACACACAAAAAAAACCAGTGAACCTGACTCCGAGCCTGGGTATCTTCCCTTCTCACCAGGTGACCTCTGCATGGGCTCTGGCAATCAGGCTGCCATTAGTCAGGAGTCTCCTCAAAGCTGAAATGATTAGGCTGCCCAGGCTTGGAATTCCAGCCTCCAACTCTGAGCTAAATCCTTTTTTTAAAAAAATGAGTACCCAGCTTCAAGTATTTTGTTGTAGCAACAGCAAATGGACTGGTAGAGTACCTATTTATAAGCAAATATATACACATTTTTACATGCATAGTAGCATGCCAGTATGTTCTGTATCTTGCTTGTTTTCTCTTGACACATTTTAGAGCTTGTTCCATACTGTAATAGCCCAGTTTTTTAAATGTCTGCAGAGTATTCAATTTTAAAGATGAACCATGATTTATTTAACTAGTCTTGATCGATGTTCAGGTAATTTCTAATCCTTAGCTGTTAAAAGCAGTGCTGCAGTGAAGAACTTTGTACCTCCCTCACTTCATCTTAAGTGGCTGATCACTTCCTTGTTCAGGGGCCAGTGTTGTTTTAATGAGGAAGGCTGATTCTGTAGGAGTGGTTGCCCTCGGTCCTCCCTATCACAAACTGTGTCCTATCCAGCTGATATTCCACAGGCCACTCTACCAGTTGGGTTGGTAGAACCTTTTCAACAACTAGGGCCAACAGCCTTGTGCCCAAGCTGTTCAATGCCTGATGGCTATGGCATTTGTGCAGTGTTGAATTTAGAATGCCCGCGGGAATGTGTACGATCATGTGTAGTGCTTCATCAGCGTGTTCGTGTTTACAGAGTTCTTTGACGTTATTTCATTTGGTTCTTGTAAAACCCTATGAGAAAATTCAGATAGAATTGTTTCTGGTAACTCATATTGATACTGTGCTGATGGGGGTTAACAGTTACAACTTGAATCTGTCAAGACTTGTAACCCTTTTGGTATTTCTGATTGGGATTTTGGCCTACCAGTCCATTATGGGACTGAAAAGAAGGTGTAAGCTCTCTGGAGATAGTAGCTGCTGTAAGTGTGTACTGTGTTATCCCAATAATAACAGCCCCAAGGAGAACTAATCCAGAGTATACACTCAAGTAGTACTACTGCCTAAAGTGGAAATAGATCCGTTCTGGGTGGTAAGTAGCTTTGCCCCAAACTGCTTGAGTAATCCACTGCCATGGCAACCCTTCCTATAGGAACCTCTGTACCCTACTTTGTAGTTTTTTCCAACAACCCAGCAACTAAAGGGGAAATTTTCTGTGACAGGAAGGACCCTCTGGGCACAGGTCCAGTGCTACACCACCTCTGTGCTGAGTCATTGGTTCCTGAGCCATATTGGTTCTTAAGTATTTTTTACCTATGAAAGTGCAGGGATAGAGTAGTAAGCAATAGATGTTTAGCTGTATAACTTGGTTTCCATAAATATTCATATATAATGAAAAAAATTACATTCTCTTTTTGTTCACAATATCCTATTTATAAATCTAGCTTTAAAAACAAAACCTGAAAGACCTCTTTGGCTTTGCTTTTTGCTTTGTTTTTCCCTTCCTGGTTTAGAAAAGTCTGAGGGTTGGAGACCCAGGACTCACTCTAGTTGCTCCACCATTGGAGACTGGAGCCTTAGCACATGGTCCGAGATGACAGCACCTACATCCTAGGCAGGTGAGGAAAGGAACAGAGAATACGGAGCCAAAGGCACATGTACACCACCATTTAAGGAAGAGTCTTAGGAGCCGGCATGTGGTTCTTCTTCATGTGTCCCATTCAGCAGGACTGAGTTGTGTGGCATATCCAGCTGGAAGGGAGAGCTGCTATGAAAAGTCCTTATTCACAGTGGCCCTATGCCCAGATGAAAAATCTTTTACTGTAGAAAAAGGAGGGAACTGATATTGGGCAACAGCCAGCAGTACTGGCACAGCTGCCAAGTCTGTTGTTTTAGTTACCTCATTAGAAAATAAACCATGTGATCATATGAATTTCCTTTTCAAAACACTGAAAAATTTGAATTTCCTAAGCTATCGTAATAGTAGAATGGATGTGGCAACCAACCAGGTGTAAGCTCGTTATATATGTCTTTTGTCTTCCTGGTTTTCATTAAAAATATTTTACTGGAAAACAATGAAAATTGAAAAGTTACTTTTTCCTTTATAAAGCAGCCGTGAGATACCTCATAACAGCTGTTAAGAAATGAGATTTTTTTCTTAATATCTGATAATATCAATGCTTATATACTTGGCATATAACAAGTTGCTCGGTCACTACATACTTATCTATAAAGTTATTGTAAATGATGACTACCAAGCAATGTAAGAAGGTCAAAGGTGGGAAGATGGACTCCTCATAGTTCACAGTATACAGCTTCGTAAGACTGGGTTCCTGGAAGGGAGACTCACTAGAGATTGGACTTCTGTGAAAGACAAATGTGAATTAGCTACCCAGAAGCCAGGTATCTGGTAATTCAGAAGCACTGAAAATGAAAAAAATGCCACATTGATAAGATTTGGCAGCTACTTTTGAAACTGAACAAACAGGGTTGCTTGGAGGCAGTCATCGGAACCTGGGACTTAGCTTTTTTCTTTTCCTATTGTGGTAGCCAGCAGTGTTTTTATTGTAATCCTCTGAGTGATATCTTACCAATATGGGTTACTTGGTCAGCTGAAAAACCCTTTGTGGCTAATAATTTTATTTTTTAAATAAACTGGTTATGGATTTATACCTGTACTTTGTAAATTCTCACCAAAGTGGAATTCTTGGCCATTTTAAATATACGGCAGCGGCTACTGTGATTTTTTTTTTTTTTCATTGTTGGTGCTCATGGAATTGAGATGAAATTCTTATTGTTGGCAGATAAGAAGCAAGGGTTGGTGAACCAAAGTCACACTGAAAATCAATTCTAGGACCAGAATTCCTTCCCCATCTCCTGACCACTCACGTTGGCGTTCCATGCCAGTAGCTGAAATTGATGGCACTGATTTCACTTATTTCCCCTTGAGTACATGGTAAAGAGTTCTGAGCTGGAGCTTTTGAATGCTGTGGATAATAAAAACAGGTTCTACCCTAGATGCTCCTTTGTGCACAGCTCTGCTGTTAGTCAGAGACACACCTAAAGGAAAGAGCACCAGTGGGTAAGAACTCAAACCCTCACGTGCAAACGTCACACGCCTTGCATAGTCACTGGAACCTGGGTTTAGTTCCAGCATGCTCATGGAGACGGGAAAAAAGCTCTTTTGAAACTTGGGGAAGGCGGGGCAAAATCATTGGTCTTGTGATCCAGTTATAGGTAACAAATAATTCTTTGGGCTCTGGTGGCACAGATCATAAAGCACTTAATAGACCTTAATTATAACTAACCTCTTATAAATAAATGGTTTTTTTAAAGTGGTTAATCTAGATGCTTTAGTGATTCTGTGAGGCCATGCAGAAAGGAGACTTGAGTGATATAGTGGCTCAAGTAAGATCTGGGAGTCTGAAAGTGCTGGGGACAACTTCAGTGTTGTCATTTACCAGCTGTGTGACCCTGGGCAAGTTACTTGTCCTCTCCGAACTTGAGTCTACATTTGTGGCATGTAGTTTGGTGACGATGGTGTCTGCTTAATGAACTTGTAGCCGAGTGCCTTGTATATTACAAGAGCACAGGAGATGATAGCTGTTAGTGGATTATTATTAATAGCTTGTTTGCCCTAATTTTCAGGTAGGGTGTTTTTCTTGGTGATTTCTTGGATAGTTACTAGAAATCTAGTTTTCCTATGTGAGGGTGTAGTTCACAGACATGAGAGCCTCAGCTTTATAATCAACTTTCTGTGCAAACATGAAAACTCCATGCCAGGAGGTGAACGTTTTTGCTCCACTGTGAGTTTTAGCTTGGACATTCCCAACTGGATCAACCAGTTAGTGTAGTTAGATACTTTCGTTTTTCTTGGCAAACACCCTTGAGATTATGAAAATGGGCCCAGATTCCTGCCCTCAAGGCGTTTGTAGCTTGGTTGAGTGGAGGTGGGAGAAATCCTTGACAGCGGAGTTTCCCTTGAAGAGGGTAGAACTTGAATGGTGGGGGTGTTGATCGCAGATTCTAAGGTAAAGCCTGGAGCTGGAGCCAAGAAGTGGCTGGGGGAAAGCTCCTGTGAGGAGGGTTGGGGTGAACAGAGGCCCTGTTGCTGTGGTGCACTTGGAAAGTGAGGGGTAGGGGCGGCTTGGGGTGATGAGTGGTTCCCAAGTGTACAGTGGGAAGGGCATGGGGCTGGAAGAGCAGTGAATGTCTGGGCCTCGGGTTCTTCTCCAAAATGGAGATACCCCCGCCCCCAGCTGCTGAGACAGGTTCGAAAAAAGTATATGTGAAGGACTTTGTAATTATAGATGTCTTACAAATGTGAGGAGTTAGTGCACTACATACATACTCACGTTTGCTGCCTCCTTCACCAAGAAAAATACTGGGATGCATGAGGAGCGTCTACCTAGGGTCGCGGTCATACTATTTACTGAATGTCAAGCATGTGCTGGGTGCCACTGTGGATGCTGTACTCGGGGGACAGCAGTCTCTGTATCCACGGAGTTAGGGAGGGTCAGTTGAGTAGCATCATCTTTGGTACAGAGATAATTCAGTAGGGTGGATGTGGGAGAGCGTTTAGCTCACAGAAAAGCCTCTCTGAAGAGGGGCACAGGTGAGTTACCACAAAGGGAGGTGAAGGCCCATGTGGAGACAAGGCAAGAGTGCTCTGAGCCAGGGAAGCAATTGCAAAGACTCTGATGGAAGGGAGATTGGTGTAAAGGACAGAAAGAAGGGGCCCATGGCAGGGCCACACACCTGAGACTGTGAGGCAGGAGAGGCAGGTGAGGGGGATTTTTCTCTCAGTGTCTGTGCGGAGCCACAGGAGTGCTGTGAGCAGAGCGGGGCTCTGATGTGATTTTACATGTAGGAAGAACAGCAGTTACTCCACGGAAGATGGGCTGGGCTGGAACAAGAGTGCAGGCTGGTAAATCAGACGATTCTGCAGCTGTCCACTGTGACCGAATGGTGACTGGCACTTGGTTTAGCAAAGGAGTCACTGTCAAGTGATTGGATCTAGAGTAAAATGTACAGGTAGAGCCCATGGGGATACACTGACGCAGATGAGACAAAAGGGAGGAATTTGACTTTCTGGGGATATCCAGGTGTAGATAGTGTACATTTGTCAGGACAGGAAAAGCCAGTGGGAGGTCTGGCTGGGGGAGAAGCTGAGCTCTGTCCTGAACATATTAGCAGTAGGATGCTACATGATCTGTGGCAGGCTATTGGGTATCTGAGTTTGGAGTTCAGAGGAGACGTTTGGGCTGAAAAGAGATATGTTGAGGGTCATCCGTGAGTAGCTGTTTCCAGACACAGAATGAGGCTAGGAGAAGGTCTAGGATCAGATGTTAAAGGGGCAGCCCGCCAGGGTGAGAGTAAAACTGGCAAGCGTGGGCTGACATACTTGTCCAGTCTTGTTCCTAACTGGCCTAAAAGGAACCAGATACAGGCAGCCACAGAGGCAGGCCCTCAGATCCCTTGCCTCCTCGGTAAGGGAAGTGAGTCCACAGTGTAGATCTGTTCTGTGGGGCGCAACAGGAGTGATTGGATTGGACACAGAGTCTAACTTGAAGGATACACAGGTAATAGGGCACTTTGCCTTAGAGAGGAGGAGGAAGGCCAGGCAGGGCGCTGTCTGCTTTGAACAGTGCAGCAGTGTGTTGGCTGCTCACTCTCACTGCCTATCTGAACAGGTCCGTGACCGACCCGTTAGATTTTGTGTTTTACCCTCAGAGTGGCCCCTTGGCTGCTCTGTGCTGCAGCATACTGCTAAAGTCTAACATTTTCCAATCCTAAAATTAGACACCAGTACAGTGACCCACCCTTCCCACCATCCCTCATAGTTTGGAAATCATGTGGTACTTAAAGACGTGTGTGTGTGTGTGTGTGTGTGTGTGTGTGTGTGTGTGTGTTATCTTGTCTGTGGCCTTTCCTCCCTGCATTTTTACCTGGGTGACTTTACATATGAAGATCACAAAGGAATTGGACTCTGGGGGATTCTACTTCAATGTAGTTTGAAATTTGATGCAGAAAGAGGTAGACTGAACTCAAGTTTCCTTGTCCAGCTTTCCTTGACCTTTCAGTTCTTCCATGCAGGTGGTTAATTGGTAAGACTGACAGAGGTCTCAAACACTGTCTCCTAGTTGGCTGTGGAACCTGTGTGGGTCCTCTCTGAGCCTTTGTCCCTGTTCCTGTAAAATTTGGAGTTTGGGTGAGACCCAGCTGGGCTCCTTGAGTTCCTTCAGGTAGAGGGACCAGTGGGGTTTGATGGGCAGCAAGTCTGCCAGAGAAGCCAAGACCGGGTCACAGGACACACAGCAACAGCTCACATTGAGGGAGGGAGGGGTTGGGTGCTAGGCAGGTGTTCTTTGAGAATCTGTAGAATGAGAAGCGCAGACGAAGAGGTGGTGGACAGGCACACCAGGTGTTGTTGGCTCCAGTGGGGTCTAGGTGGGCCACAGAGGAGGTGGTGCTGGCTGCAAGGCTGCGCTGTTACAGGTTGGCTTGAGATGGCATCCTGCTGTGTTTTCTGGCCTGTAATTTGCCATGTGAGAACATTAGTGCTGTTAGTGCTGCCAGTGTAAAACCAGAATCAAAGTGGGTGTGGTGGCGCATGCCTGTGAGGCAGGAGGATCACAAGTTCGAGCCGACCCTGGGCAAATTAGCGACTTAGCCAAGACCCTCTCTCAAAATAAAAAATAAAAGGGGAGGAAGGTCCTGGGAGAGGACCTGAGTTCAATCCTCAGCACCTTTAAAAACAAAAACAGAATCAAAGTTCAAGGTTTATTTGACAAGTTGGCATGTCTTAAACTTTCTCTTAAGACCCCTCTCCTGAGCTCATTTCGGTGTTTGTTATAGGAAGGGGGTGGTGAGTTATAGTTAAGGGTATCTGTCTTTGGAAAGCTCTCTGCCCCTCTCTGGGGCTCACTGCTGCCAAGCCAGAGGCTTACTTCTTTGTGTCTCTTTAAAATGCATTAACACATTCATGATAGGGCCATAATTCTTTTTTCCCATTAAGTTTATTGGTACATTTTAGGTATAAAATACAGTTACATTCATCATTGGGATCTTGTACCATTACATGAGTCTCTTGGTTCTTTTTTTTCCCCCTTCCCTTGCCCTCCCTTCACCCCCTCCTCCCTTCCCTATTTGCAAAGACTTTGTTTCCATTTTTTTCCTTTTCTCATATTTTTTCTTTTCCCTTTTTTCCTTTCCCCTACCCCTCCCACTTCCCTGCACCTTTAGACCTTTTCTTCCTGTTACACAGTATCAATTATACATTTTTAAAATTATAATATCAAGATCTAGAAGACATTACCACAGATTTTACAGAACTTAAAAGGATATAGAAAGCATTTTACAAAAATCTTTTTTGAAATAAATTTGACCACTTCTAAGAAGTACCTTGGAAGACAAATTAATAAAACTAACTCTGGAGGAAATATAAAATTTGAATAGCACCTATTAAAGAAAGTATATTCCTTAGGGGATGGGGATTTAGCTCAGTGGTTTTGCCGCCTGCTGCGCAAGTGCAAGGACCCGAGTTCAATCTCCGGTACCAAAAAAAAAAAAGTATATTTCTAGCTTGAAAACCTACCTATTTGACAACAGCAGGCTCATATACATTTTAACTGATAAATTATATCAAACATTTAAAGCAGAAAAAAGAAGGAACACTTCTCTCATTTTAGGAAATCAACATTGTGCTAATCCTAAAACTGGATAAAGATGATAGAAAAAAAAGTATGAACATAGATAGAAATTTGTTTAACAAAACAAAGTATTAGAAGTCAGATCTGGCAGTATGTAGAAAGTGGTTTTATTATAGGGATGGCAGTGTTGGTTCAGCTTTGGAAAATCCACCCCCAAAAGTCATCATTTTAACAGAGGAAAGGAAAAAGCCATATGATCCTGTCAGTAGTTGCAGAAAAAGTATTGGCCTAAATTCTACAGCTATTCATGGTAAAAGCTATCAGGAGACTAGAAGTAGAACAGAACCTTTTCAATGGATAAGCCATGTACTCCATACTTCCAGCAAAAATGCCTTATATGAATGGAGAAGATACAATGCTTTCTCCCTAAGGTGGGGAAAAGGGCAGATATGCCTACTCTTCATCTGTCCATTAAACTTTGAAACATAGGCCCAAACCAAAATAGTCTGGCAATAAAATGACACAATTAGGATAAGATTGGCAAGGTAGAAGTAAAATCTTTATATGTAGATGAAATGATCATTTACAGAGAAAATACTAAAAAATCTCTAGGAGCCCCTAGAACTTATATTTGAATTTAGCAGGAGTAGAAAACACAAGGTAGGGCCAGGGATTTAGCTCAGTGGTTCCGCCGCCTGCCTCGCAAGCACAAGGACCTGAGTTCAATCCCCGGTACCAAAAAAAAAACACAAAAAAACCACAAGGTATATATAAAAATTCAGGTCTGTGTATACTTGCTATAAATGAAGAATTGGATATTGAAATATAAAAGTTATGTAGGAGTACAAGGACTTAGAAGAGTAAAAAGAAAAAAAAAAAAACGGTGTTGGAAGACATTTAGTACCTAATTTTAAGACTTCCTCTAAAGCTACAGTAATCAAGGCAGTGTTGGTGTAAGGAAAGACATATAGATCATTGGAATAAAACAGAGAATCTAGAAATAGAACCACACATATATGGTCCACTGAGTTTTGAAAGATTATTTAACAACATTTTATAGAACATAAACTCAATTCAGGAACAGAGGAAAAGAGTGTTTTCCGCAAATGGCGGTAGAACACCTGGTATCCGTATATAAAAAATTAACCTCAACCCTTTATTTCCGTACATAAAAATAACTTAATAGGATCTATGAACCTAAATATGAAAGACTAAAACTATAAAACTTTAAGAAGAAAATATGAAGGAAAATTTTCATGAATTTAGGGTAGGCAAGAATTTCCTAGGATATAAAAAACATGATGTATAAAAGAAAAAAATTGATAAATGAGATTCCATCAAAATTTAGAACTTCAAATGACATCGTTAAGAAAATGAAAAGTTTGGACTGGAGATTTAGCTCAGTGGTTCCATGGCCTGCCTCGCAAGCTCAAGGACCCGAGTTCGATCTCCGGTACCCCCCCCCCAAAAGAAAATGAAATGTAGTCCTTAAACAGACCATATTTATAATGCATATAACCTATGGCCAGAATATATAAAGAACACTTACAGCTCATTAATAGACAACCCAATTAAAAATTAGACACAAGAAGATGATAAATAACCAGTACAGCACAAGGAAAGGTGTGCAACACTAGAACAGAAAAATACTAATCAGTACAATAACAAGATTGAATTATACACTCATTAGGGAGATGAAGTTAAAAGTTTTAAAAGAACAAATGTCAGTTTAGGTGTGAACCAGTTAGAACTTTCTAATACTGCTAATGTGAATGTAAAATGATAAAACCCTTTTGGAATACAATATAGAAATTTCTTGTATTACTGTTAAGAACCAACAGTCCTGTTCTTAAGTTTTTACTTGAGAGGAATGAAAACATGTTCACAATAGATTTGTACATACAAATTGAGTATCCCTTATCTGAAATTCTTGGGAACAGAGTGTTTCAGATTTTCATTTGAAATCCACTTGATCTGCAAAGAGGATAGCTACTCCTGCTCTTTTTTGGGGGGTTCCTGTCACATGGAGTATTGTTTTCCACCCTTTAACTTTCAGACTGTGAGTTTCTTTTCGAATTAAATGTGTTTCTTGTATGCAGCATGTTGTTGGATCTTGTTTCTTGATCCATTCTGCCAGTCTGTTTCTTTTGATTGGTGAATTGAGACCATTAACAGTGATGGTTATAACTCATGCATATTGACTTATCATTGTCATGACTTTTTCTGTTTGTTGGATTCTCCCCCTTTGCATTTAATTTCTTGTTGCACCCTATGGATTCATTCTGCTGGGCCTCCTGGGGTTGTGATCCTCATTGTCTTTTCCTAGGATATTGTCTAAAATCTTTTGGAGTGCTGGTTTGGTATTCATGAAGTTCCTAAGGTGCTCTTTGTCATGAAAGTATCTTATTTCTCCATCAATTTTGAAAGATAATTTTACAGGGTACATCAATCTGGGTTGGAGGCTGTTTTCTTTTAGGGCTTGAAATACATCACTGCAAGCTCTTCTTGCCTTTAGGGTTTGGATTGAGAAGTCTGCTGTGATTCTGATGGGCTTTCCTTTGTATGTGATTTGTTTCTTTTCTCTAACTGCTTGTAGAATTTTGTTCTTCTGTTGGGTTTCTGGAATTTTAACAATTATATGCCTGTGTGTAGATTTTTTTTGATCAAGGCTAGTTGGAGTCCTATATGCCTCACTTATCTGTATGTCAAGTTCTTTTGCCCCCTGTTTGGGAAGTTTTCTGCCATCACTTCTAACAGTTTTTTTTTTGTTTTTTTTTTCGGAATGGTTCTGCAGTTTGCACTGCAGTTTTCATTCAAACATTATTTTTTTTGTATATCCTTTTATTGGTACATTTTAGGTGTATAATATAATGACATTCATCATTGGAGATATGCACCTTTACATACTCTCTTTGTTCTTATTTTTTCCCCCTTTCCCTGCCCTGCCCTCCCTTCAACCCCTCCATCCCTCCCTATTTACAAAGACGTTGTTTCCATTTTTTTCATTTTCTCGTATTAATTCCATTCCCTTCTCTCCTTTCCCCTACCCCTCCCACTTCCCCCTCCCCTTTGCCCCTTCTCTTCCTATTTCACATTATCTATTATACTATTTAGTCCTCATTTAGACTTTCAGTTTCTCACACTAGAGAAACTATTTGGTATTTATTTACACATGTGTGTCCTGTTTATTTCACTTAAGAGTTTTGCTTCAATGTGTATCCATTTAGCAATAAATGTCTCTAATTTCTTGTTTTTGATGGCTGAGTAGTACTCCATTTTATTAAAAAATCCACATTTTCTTGATCCAGTCTCCAGTTGATGGGCATTTGGGCTGTTTCCAAGTTTTAGCTATCACAAACTGTGCTGCTATGAACATGGGTGCACATATATCACTGTGGTATGATTCTTTTAATTCTTTGGGGAAGATCCCCAGCAGGGGAATAGCTGGGTCAAATGGGACTTCCAGTCCTAGTTCTTTGAGGTATCTCCACAGTGATTTCCACAGTGGTTGCACCAGTCTGCACTTCCACTAGCAGTGGAGTAGTGTTCCTCTTTCCCCACAGCCCCGCCAGCATTTGTTGTTGGTTGATTTCATGATAGCAGCCATTCTTTCTGGGGTGAGATGGACTCTCAGCATCGTTTTCATTTGCATCTCTCGAATGACCAGTGATGTTGAACATTTTTTAATATGTTTATTTGCCATGTCTACTTTGTGTGAGAAATGTCTGTTTATTTCAGATTCTCATTTTTGGATCGGGTCTTTAAATTTGGGAGGTATGATCTTTTTAAGTTCTTTATAGATTCAAGATAGTAGACCTTTGTTTGAGGGACTACTGTTGAAAATTTTTTCCCACATTGTGGGTTGTCTCTTCACACTGCTGGTGGTTTCTCTTGCTGTGCAGAAGCTTTTTAGTAAGAAGAGATCCCACTTGTTGATTGTTTGTGCTAGTTCATGGGCAACTGAGGTTTTGTTCACAAAGTACCCCAATGTCTTAAAGAGTTCTACCTAACCTCTGTTCCAGCCGGTTCAGTGTTTCTGTTTTTATATTTAGATCTTTAATCTGTTTTGATTTTAGATTAGTGCATGGTGAGAGATATAGGTCTAGTTTTAGTCTTTGGCAACTGTGAACAGTTTTTTTATGTCATCTGTACTCTCTCCAGTTTCTTCATTGACTCCCATCAGTCTTATGTTAATCTTCTTTGCATCTTCTAGAAGCTGCTGGATTGATTTCTCGTGGTCCCTTACTATTTTAAAACAACTTTTCTTTTCCTGGTCACAAATTGCAATCTTATCTTCTGTATCTGAAATTCTATCCTCACATTGGCTCATTGTGCTGTGTAAACTTTCAATGGAGTTTTTAATCTCCTGGAAATCTGTTTGCATCTGTTTTATTGATTCCATTTATTTCCTATGTTAGGATTCCATCATGTTCCTCAGCTCCTCTGTTTTTTTCATCTGTGCCTTCTGTAGATTTATTAATCATGTCTTGCACTATGTGCACAATCCCTGCTATTATGGGAGAAATTATTTCTGATTTCATATTTTTCAGATCCTCTTTCGTTACCTGTTCAAGGAATCCAGGAGTTGAGTATCAGAGTGTTCCATCTCATTTGCCTTTGGGGTTGCTGTAGGTGATCTGGAAGTCTGGTTTTGAGACTTGTTTACGTGTCTCCTCATTTTGGTGGGGGGGGCTGCTCACCTCCTCTGTGCTGGCGGGGATGGTAAGGCATCCCAGAAGCCTCCTCTTGTGTGCTGGGAGTGGCTCACCTCCTCTGTGTTGGTGGGGGTCTGTAATTCTTATGTCTCATTGCTGGGCACCTTGAACTGTAGGTGATACATGCATGAATGTCCCATTGGGCGGCTTTTTGTTAATTTTGTCAGTAAAAAGACCAATAAAAGTGGTTGGATCCTTTTGTACCACCATTGGTTCATGCCCCCCAGTGGGACAGTCATGCATGTACTACTGGTGGTTAAGCAGTGGGACTTGCTGGAGGTTAGAACCCTTGGCTTCTCTAGTAAGTCCAATTAAAACTGGAAGAAGAAAAAAAAAACTGGAATGTGGGCCCAGGGACAGGTAAGTCAGAGCAGTCATTTAGCAAGGAGCTCAGAAAACACTTGCTGAGTGAATGACTCTGCGGAGCATTGAAAGGTGTCTCAGACTGGCAGCACACACCTCTGGGTCACTTTTCCTCAAAGATTTGCAGGCAGAGCATTTTGTTTTAAAACAGTGCTTGTTAATTATAACATTTTTATATGAATTTAAAAAAATCACAGTACAAGCTCTGCCTAGCAAGCGCAAGGACCTGAGTTCCACCCCCAGTACTGAAAAAAAGATCACAGTACAAACGGAATACACTTTTTTAAAGGACCTACTGGAACCTTCAAAGGAGCCTCTGGTTCACTGGCATGGGGCCCAAGTATAAGGAGCAGGAGCATGGTGGGAGGTCCCCCATTTTCCTCTGCTTTTAGACAGCTACTTTTAGATACAGTAGAAAGTTCAAGGTTCCTGAAAGCTTTCAGGCTCCTGTGTTGAAATTATTAAAACTGGACTTTCAGTTCTGTAGCTCCCTCAGTCCATGACTCATTAAGTATCCTTTAACAGCTGGCACCGAGCCGGGGGCCGGGGCATGGCAGTGAAGAGATGTGGCCCTGGCCCCATGGAGCTGAGCTGGTGAGGAAAGGACAGCAAGCTGTCAGGTAGCTGCTGACTGTGGTCATCACAGTGAGGGAAAGCTGAGGGGTGGAGCTTGGACAGGAGGGGAGGGGAAGGTTTGAAGCAGAGCCTGGCGGGAACAGGGGGATCCTAGGGAGAGAGAAAAGCTGTGCAAAGGTCCTGGGCCACGAGAAAGCAGGCAGCTGGAGGAGTGGGAAAGAAGCCCAGTGTGGTGAGAGGGTCGACCCAGAACATGCCCTCCAGAAGTTCTTAACCCAAAATGTTTTTACCAAGGCCACTGTGAAAACTCAGGTGCTTGGCATCTGAGCAGAACTTAAATGTGAATAAGAAAGATGGTTTGCGTTTCTTGCCATTGTAGGCAGAATGACACCCACAATGAAGTCTGTGTCCTAGCCGCCAGACTGTGGACGTGTTGGGTCGAGTGGGAGAGGGGAATCAAGGTTGTTAGTCGGTTGACCTAATTAGGGGAATGATCGTGGATTATCCAGGTGGGCCCGGTGCAGTCACAGTGATCTTCATACTGCAGGAGAAGGGGGCGGGAGATCTGAAGGTGCTGTGCACATGGAAGGGACCTCTGGCCAGGAGAGCAGGCAGTGGAGACGCTGGAAGGCACAGGCAGTCAGGTTGTTCTTGAGAGCTTCAGAAGGGAACGAAGCTCTGCTGACATGTTGGTTTTACCCTGAGAGAGCAGTGTTGGACCTTTGGCCGAAGCAACTGAAGGAAGTAGGTGTTTGAAGCCACTAAGTTTTAGGTGACTCACTGCAACAGCAGTTAGGGAACCAGTGCGCCGCCTAGCTCAGCGTTTCATGGCCTGGAAGGCAGTGACACCCAGTCCCTCTGTCCCTCTAGGCCTTGCGCCTCCTTGAATCACATCCTCCAGTGGCTGATCTATGATCATTCCTCAGTAAATATTTGTCGAAGGTCTGCCATGTGCCTGACACTGTCCTTGGAGCTTGAGGTTAAGTTTGTGTTTAAAACTGGCAAGAAACCTGCCCTCACTGAGTCTGCTCTGGGAGCCTCAGCCCTGACACCAGCAGAGGTCAGAAAGGTGGGGGACACCACAGGCAGACACCGCTCAGGCAGTGGGACACTGCTGTGTAGTTGGCAGCGGTAGTGTCTTTTCCCTGAAAAGGAGGTCAGTTCTCTGCCTTAACTGCTCATAGGAAAACTAAGATTTTTATCTAACATGTTTCTACTTAAGTAGCTTCCATTTAGTTTGTTTTGAAATTATTTTTTTTAGGACCAATAAAATAGGACAGGCTTTAAATTCAGTGTTTGCTAAAGCATACCCCACTACCGTTTGTAACTTTTTGTGTTCTCAGATGTATTTTTGATCCCCAAATAACAAGTCACCAAAATAGGGAAAATAGTCATTTCATATAGCGGTTAAAAAGCCTAATGTGCAGTGTTGGTCTGATGGATCAGACAGAGGCCGAGGTGCAAGGCTTAGATAAAAGCATGAGTAAGGTTTTTTTCTCCTGCAGCACTGGGAACAGAATTCAGGGCCTTGTGCATGCTAAGCCTAAATCACTCATCACTGAGCAGTTTTCCAGGCTGGCCTGGGACTAGCGATCCTCCTGCCTCAGCCTCCCAAGTAGCTTGAGCAAGCTTTAATGCTGCCTCTCTATCTTACCAGGGGGGAGGGCAGGGGAAGGAGATCGTTCATTTGAGAGAAAGGAGTAAAAGGCAAAACTCTCTCGCAGTGTGGGCAGACCACCATGTATGCTGACAGCAGCCAGGGTGTGCTGGAGGGGTGGGACATTCTCCCCAAACCACTGGCCCTTGAAGAGCAGGTCCCCCCCCCCCCCCCGCCCTGGAGAAGGGATGATACTTTGGTCACCATCAGTGACCACCTGGAGAGTAAGCCTGGGGTGGGAGGAGATAAAGTGTGGTGCTCCTGTGGGATTCAAGCTGCAGCTCTGGTCACATTATACAGCCTGCTTCGTATCTCAGGCTGGGGTGACCCTGTCATTTGTCCTACAACCTGGGACACTTGTGAGTGAAAGGGAGGGTGAATGTTGAGCTTCCGACAGTTAGTGTGACCGGGGACCACCTGGGGAAGCCTGGAGTATGGTCAGGCCAGCGAGGCCTGGGACCTCTGATGACCAAGCATAGCGTGGTCCATTGTGGCCTTTGCAGGGATGGGCCCAGGCCCCCAGAAAGAGGAGGACTGACCTGCTAAGCTCCCCGCCTTGCCTGGCCCACAGCAGGGAGAGCATTGTGATGTAGGGGTCTAGAAAAGGTGGATTTTTATACCCCACAGTACAAAGCAAGATTTACCCCCAAATTATTACTTATTTTTAAACCCTTACAAAATCTTTCTCTTGGGAGAGCTGCCCTTGATCAGTGTATTTTGAATGACAGGTTTTATTTGTTATGAACACATTAGCCTAAAAGCACCTCAGTCAGTTTTGATTGCGGAAGCCTGTCGAGGTTAAATTTGGTTTTAAAATATCTTAAATAAATATAAATACATTGAAATAAACTTAAAAGAGAGGAGACTGAATTCAGTTTTTTTTTTTTTTGCCACTGGGGATCGAACTCCAGTCCTTGTGCTCGCGCAGCAGGTGGCGAAACCACTGAGCTAAATCCTTGGCCCATCCTTTTTTTTTTTTTTTTTTTTCCATTCAATTTTAATTTACACTCAATAGGAATTTGGCACCATAATTGTAAATCCTGGACATTATAGACTAAAATGTTTTGGGAAATGTTCTGGAAAACTGGAGTAAGCATTGGTCTCTGACAAAATGATGTCCAAGAAGCATATGGACTTTGAATAACATTGGTTCGTGGGATACAGATAACACATTTCAAGTAAATATTTAGTAGAATGTATAATTTTAAATGTGTAAATCGAATGATCAGACGTTGTCCATTGACCATTCCATCTACATACATACAAGGTATGCTGGAGACCTTGAGGAGCCTTTGCCTGTCACTCTGGTTCATTCCGGCCCATGCAGTATTTGCAGTGTGTGAAGGATGATGGCAGTAAGGGCAGCTGCAGGAAAGGTCGGGAGACCGTCACCTTTAAACGTGGGAAACGAGGCTGGGGTGGAGATCTGATGTTGTAAGAAATGATGGGGTTTTTACTTGAGGTTCCAGATGGCAGACTGGGTGCCTGGATTTGCTTCCAGCCTCCTCAAGGTTCCTTAGTGGCCAAGAGATTACTAACGACAGAAGGCAGGTGGGGTCTGGCATCTGACCAGGATGGGGAAGGAACCAGAGTCTGGAGCCCATCATTCAGAGCCTGGAGAGACGCTCCACTCCCTGACTAATTCCATGTGGGTCTGGAACTCACCGACACCAGGCAACACCACCATTCTGTACCTCTGTGTTGAGTCGAGGCTGCTGGCATTTAACATCTTGGCCAAAAACAAAGGCCCTTAGCATTTGGGTTGCGGTTGGGGACTGCTGATGTGCATATTATTCTATTAAGCTAACATTGATTATAATGCACAGAAATAAAAGAGAATAGGTTCTTACAGAGGTAGAAAAGGCCACAGCATGATATTAAAAAAAAAAAAAAATCACCCAGTACTGAGGCTGCTAGCTTGAGCACTGGCCCTCAGAATTAAGCCCTCCTCCTCTGGTGTCTCCCTTTCAGAATTCCTTCTGGGGTGTTCTGATCACTGCTGACCTATTTCCATTGGATGCTGTAGGAAAATCATAATCTTCCTGATGACAGACAGGGTAATGTAAAGCCCCGAGTGCAGAGTTATCACAGCTGAACTGAAAGAAAAACAAGGATTTGATATAGCTCAGGGGTAGAGCGCTTGGCCAGGATGCACAAAGCTCTGGGTTCAGACCCCAGCACAGCAAAAGAAGGGAAGGGAGACAGTTTTATTGATGTAGGGACTCAGTTTACCTGTCATCTACATAAGAAAATAATTCAAACGCGTGAACATGTCTCCCAGGTCAAGGCAGAGAACCCAGGATTGCAGTGAAGGGGAGTCTAGCCTGGCCCTGTACAGCAGGTGAGAGGAACAGTAGGGTGTGTTGTAGCAGGAAGTCCAGGGCTCTGAGAGGGAAGCCTGAGTAGTCAAGGTCTTCATTGAATAAGAGGCATGATGGGAGCAAAGAGTGGTTCAAGTCTCCAGTAAAGGCAAAGAAAAAAGAAAGGCAGTGAGAAATGTCAAGAAAAGCGGAAGTCATGGCCCAAATGTGGAGCAGACCAAGCTTGATAGAACACAAGAAAAGCAAGTCTGTTTGACTAGTTTCCTTGAGGCCAAGGGCATCTTATACAATTTGTTTCAGCACTGAATATTTATTTACCTGACTCTGAAAACAGAGAATGAATTGTGGCTATGAGACAAAATATAAGTGGTAATACCTCTGATAGTGGGTAAAAGGGGAGCTGACATATGGTAGCACTTGGAGAAACTGAAAAGTTTAGGAGCGAAGGTCAAAATGCTGATAGTAGCTGAGTGTGGTAGTGCACGCCTTAATCCCAGCACTTGGGAGACTGAGGCAGGAGGATTGCCCTGAGTTTGAAGCCAGCCTGGGCTACATAGTGAGTTCAAGGCCAACCTGAACTACATAGCGAGATCCTGTCACAGGAAAAAAAAAAATGATGATAATTTTGTCTTATCTATCAGAGAATTGAGACTTTTGTCCAATGTTGAAGGGAAAATAGTTATTAAACATAGAATGGAAAGTGACAAGCAGTTTAAGTTCTTCCTTTTTCAAAGCCTGGGGGCAACAGTTATTGCCTAAAGGTGATAAATCAAGAAATAAACACAATCTAGAGTTAAGGAGAAATAAATGTGGGATTAAAAAAGGAGATTGGCCCAAAGAGTGGGGGTCAGGATAAATTTGGAATCTGTTGCTTTCTGCTGTGAGTTCATTTCTGATTTTTGTGTCATTGGTATTTGTTACTGTACCAAGAATTAAACATAGAGTCTGAAGATGAGCTTAAAATGGGAATGCACAGTTACCACAGTAATGCATTCCCCAAATTTTTCAGACCTTAATTTGGACAAACTAAGGTGGCTGTGTTTTAAATGAAGCAATAATCGTGTCCTTGTTCTATTGAAGTGATATTTCACGTTTCCTGGGACAAAGTTGCACAGCTAGAGGCAGAATCTTTAATCCTCCAGGAAACAAATTACTGCCAAAGACAATGAAGCAAAGCTGCTATTGTCCTTGGAGTTTTAAAAGCACTGCAGTGTTTAGAACTTTTGATTGAAGTAGTTATGCAAAGGTGATCCAGCTCTCCATGGGGGAGGAGCTGAATATAAGAACAGGAATGAAGCTTACTTGAAAAACCTTGAAATAACCTGCAGTTCATAGCATGGTTGTGGGCCCTACAGCTGTGTGCCAAAATTCTGATCAGGACCCTGAAAACTGAATTGATATTATACCCTCAGTTACTGTTATACCTGTGTAGTTAGACTTTTAAATTGGCTTTTACTGTTTTAGTGCTTATTTCTTACCCTTCAAGAAGACGTGGTGTTTTTACAAGTTCTGTGTTTTGTTCAGTGTAGCCTTACAGCTTAGTGGAGGTGATTGTCCTCTGGCTCTGTGAAAAGCAGTTTGTAAAGTGATTTGTTCCTATTCCTTTTGGTGTCTGAGACAATCCTGGTTCAAACCCAGACTCTTGTCCTGTGTTTGTCAACTTTTTCTTCTTTTGACCGGATACAGGAATGCTGTGGACATCTTAGATACTGATCTGTGACTTTCCAGCACTGCCCTACCAAGGCGTGACCCTTATCCCTTGGGCCGGTTGCTGCAGACACAGAGCTGTCCTGCAGTTCTGGCTTCCTCTGTGCAGGCTGGCAGCTCAGTAACGAGCAGGCTGCTCCAGAAAATGATCTGGGCAGTGTGGCATCTGCAGCCCTGGTCCTAGGAGTTCCCATGAGCATTCTGGTGGTGCACTGGGAAGAAAAGGAAGAAAGCTCGAATTTGAGCAGAAGAAGTTTTGGCATGGGCTGAGGTCTGCCCCCACTCTGCCAGCTCAGGAGCAGCTAGACCAGCACCCAGGTCCTATATGACTTAGATTAGGAGGCAGGTGGCTTGTTCCCTGGTGTCGCTTTTGGGACACAGGTCTGCTTTTGCTTATTTGTTCCTGTCAAAGATAACCTTGGAGGGCCGGGGATTTAGCTCAGTGGTTCTGGCGCCTGCCTTGCAAGTACAAGGTCCCGAGTTTGATCCCCGATACCAAAAAAAACCAAAAAACAACAACAAAGATAACCTTGGCTAATGGACTTTCAGTTCCAAGAAGAATTTAGAGCTTTTGCTTACTTCCCGAACTGGGAGGGCAGCTTTGAGAATTCAGGCCCTGCCTGCTGAATATGATTGCATTTGTTGCTCTTCCTTCCTTACTGTGACTCTGATGCTACTGAATTGCCCTGGATGGGGTGCGGATGGGCAGGGCACCTTCTGCCGGCCTTGCCTGCTCTTCTTCCTGCAGCCCCAGGGGCATCTGCTTGGGTTAAGGCATCCTCTCCAACCCTCCTGTGACATTAAGGTGGAGGGGGATGCGAGGGACCTGACAGGTAGAACCCGAGATGCAACATGACAGCTTTTTCCTTAGGTTGTGGAGTTTTCTTTTTGAATTTGTTATATTTATCTCTCAAACCTCCCTACTGCTTCCTCCTGTGGGGTCCACTTTAACTGCAGTAGTCGCCACATGTAAATGGGAGGATCTTGTGTACAAGAACTTGGCATTGCCCATAGGAAATCCTGTGGCCACATTCTATGTAACCAGCCAGCACATTCAATTTAAATGCCTACTCTTCATCTGCATGTGTTAGCTCCAGAGTCAGGGTCAGGAGAACACATGATACCAAGGGAAAAATGGATGGAGGGAGTGGACCCACCGGAAGTACTGTCTGTGTCAGTGGAGCAATCTCCACAGCTTTTCAAGTTGCAGGAAACCTACGAGCCCCTGTCCTGTCTAGAGTAAGAGAGGTGAAAAGAGCCTGGGGTTCCCAAGTGCTCTTCAGTCCTTCTCCCGCAGCTATAATTTCTCTGGCTCCTTCTTTTGCAGCCTTAGCTCTTGCTATGCTCCTTGCTGGCCTCATCTTCAGCTCTGCTGACATCTCTTGGTGACAGGCAGGTGTTGGTGATGGCTTCTCCTGGCCCCTGCTTCCCTGTGATTTAATGACCTACTTACACATCAGCCTTCCCTAGGCTAGAGTTTGAGAGTGGGCACAATTCCTCAGCCTGGATAGCCGTTTCTTTGTGATCCTGGTGAATGTTGAATGGGTAATTGAATGAATGGGGCAATGAGCTAAACAGGAAATAAGCCTCCTGCCTGCCTTAGGTAGGTTAGCAGCCCCCTGGGGTGTGGGTAGAAGAGGAAGTGGTAGGGAAGACACTGTAACAACCAACTCCCCTGGCAGTTGCTTACCTTTACCACCCAGTTGCAATAATGCTTTGATTCTTCATTGCTCCGCTTCTTAGAGTTTCCTCTTAAATCGCAGTGTTTCATCAGTATAAGTTTTGCCCTTTCAACTCAGCTGTAAACTCCTTAAAATCCTGAGTTTTGTTTCCTAGGAAACATCCAAAAGGAATGGAGACATTGCCCAAGATCAATTTTTTTTTCCTGGCCACCAACTAGCTGTGAGGTCTTAGGGCAGAGTCAGTTGTTAACTCCCTTCCAGGCCTGTCCCCCTCTGGCCCAGCTCTGTGCTCATCTGTCCTGGTACCCAGCAGGGTTCATCCTGCATCTGCCTTGCTCACCCCCCAGCCTGGGCACTGCACCTGCAGGGCCTTGGAGCTCCTGGGTCGGCAACACCATGACTGGGCTAGGCATTGGGTGGTTGGCACAGAGCCCTCTGCCCTGTCTTGCTTCTGCCTCTACCAAGAAGTTGCAGCAACAGCGACACTGCCTGGTCCAAGTCTCCACTCGCTTTTGTACCTGGTGTGTGGTATTTCATTCCTTCAGATGTTGGACAGATTTGGAGGGGAGGCTGGCTGGCTGTGCCTCCATCCAGGCATTAGGGAGGAAGGGCAGTGTCCTGATGCCACAGGAGCCATGCTCATTCTCCTCACTGCTTCCCTGGCACGATGTGGCTCCCCTCCTTGTTCTTCAAGTGTCCCTGCCTCCTGTTGCACCAGCTGCGTTGCGACAGGAATAATTGGTTTCAAAAGTACATCACATCCTTCACTGGAATGAATTTTCAATTGAGTTCATAAGGTGGGAGGGAATGTTTGGATTATTAGTTTTGTTTTTCTTTTGCGCCTGAATTTTTGGGCTTCTCCAAGACCAGGAGTGGCTCGCATTCCATTGTGATGGTTTGTTGTTTGTACCCTTCCGTGTTCCCAGCGCCAGCCTTATTTCCAGCACTTTCTGCCCTCTCTGCATCTCTCTGTTCAGGCAGATATTTTAAGGATTGTGAATTTGGATTATGGACTCCTCTTACAGGAGCACTGGCCTGGGAGGGAGGAGGACAGTTACTCTGCCTGGCACTACTTGAACCAGACTGGAAGACAGTGCAGGGGCCCGGCTGAGATGAGTGCGGAGAAGGAAGTGACTCGGGGAGACATCAAGTTTTGCAGTTTCCACTTGTGACTTACTCACCAGTAAAGTGGGGGCAGAAAGAGGCCAAAGCTGGAAAAGGGAGAGATTCAGTTGACTTACATCTTTGCAAAGGTTAGGTTCTAAATCAGTAGATAAACCAAAGATCTAGGGTGTGGTCAGAATTACCTTTAACAAATACCCAAGGAAGGCCCTGTTAGCAGTTGACACCTTGCTGCTTATTAAATGTCAGCATTTCCCTTATACCGTCCTTGGCTTAGGGTGAAGGGTCGTATTGTAAGAAAAGTGCCTTTAAACACCAGAGTCACAGCCAGTGAGGGTTGCGGAGCCTGAAACAAGCTTGTTTCCCTTCACTGTAGTGTTCCTTCTTCCCCTGCCTCACTGAGCCACCCCCAGGACTCTAGCACTGCCTAAGCTGCGGAAGAATTGGTACATCTTGACAAAGAATACCATAGCTCTGGGTTCTGCTGAATTTAAATGTTAAATATGAAGTAACCTCAAATCTCCACATTCGCTGTTTCATCACCAGGTTGCTCGTGGGGGCCCCTCGGGCAAAAGCCCTGCCACGTCAGAGGGCCAACAGGACCGGGGGCTTGTACAGCTGTGACATCACCTCCCGGGGACCTTGCACCAGGATCGAGTTTGATAATGATGGTGCGTTCTTCTGCTCTCACTCTGTGGTCATTTGGCCCACCCACCTATACCCCACTTTCCAAGACGAAGGGAAGGGCATTTATGCTTGCAGAGAGGACCCCTTTTAATAGCATCAATCTTGACTCTTTTTCATTTGCCATGAACGTATTTACTTTCTACATCATGCTGGTGCGAGGTGTTAACACCACCTCTCCTAACCCTGGTTTCTTAACTGGTATGATGGATTGATGTTGCCACCTAGTGGTAGTTTGCGGTTCTACAGGAGGCAGTTGAAAATTCATAGCAGTAAAGAAAATTGAATGGCCAGATCTTGTACTCAAGCAGCAGCCAGAAACTTATCACTTGCTGTTAAAATATTTGGGAGAAAGACTTTTGTTTTTATTTTTGTGATTTTGGGGATCTAACCAAGGGCCTGGAGCATACTAGACAAGTGCTGCATCACTGAGTTATATATATCCCCAGCCCTGAAAGACTATCTTAACTGATATCAGGCCACTCTGAAGTGAGAAGAAAGCAGCCCTACTGCTCAGATGCAGACTCCTTTTGTGAAGATCTGGGTAGCTGGGAGATGCTACAATGTAGGCCTCTTAACATCCAATTTGCCTGTTTTCTGCAGGCTGAGCAGTCATTGGTGTACTAAGAAGCTCCTACCAAACCTAATTTATATGTTCAGTTTCCAAGTAGATACGCAGATTCATGTTTATGGTCTCTTGCTTCTTTATCTTTTAGGGATAATATTTTTTTTCTTTTTACTAGTTAGAAAATAGTAGATGTGATGTGTAGGAAACTTACACCCCTATAAAGAAGAAAGAAACAAAAGCCCACTGGTAATCTCCATATGTAGACATATCCAATATTCAACATTTTGACATTCTTCCTGTTGTCTACTCAAAGCTGGTTTTTTGGTACTGGGGATCAAACTCAAGTCCTTGTTGCTTGTGCAGCAGGCAGCGAAACCCCTTGAGCTAAATCCCTGGCCTAACTCACGGCTGTTTTGTTTTCATATTTATGTAATGATTCATATTTGAAAATTGTGCCTGTCTTCTCATTGAAGAATCAAAAATTTGGATATAAGATCACTCAGTAGGTATAAATTGATACTGAAATAAGCACATGGTAGTATTTGTAATTTCTTTTCTGGCTAAAATTAAGTATGTCAGACTCTTTTGACATTGATAAAGTATATCCCTTGTCAGCTGTGAGTAAATCTGAGGCCTTATATCCCCATCTAGAAGTTCATGCTATTGTGTAACAAACTGGGGGGTGCATAGAGAAGCATTTGCTTTTTGTTAGTTTGGATCACAGTGGGACTTTGGAGATGATTTTACATGGTTACCGCATAAAGCTCTGTCTTTTTTGTGTACAGTTTTTCCTTTTGTGGTGCTGAGGATTAAACCCAGGGTCTCATACCATGCTAAGCTCATGTTCCACCACTGAGCTTTACCCCCCTCCCCCATGAGTAGAATTTTATGAAAGGTTCTTAATAGTAACCATTGCTCTAGCTTCGTAAGATGAGAGATCATTTTGGGATCAAATGATTAATTCAAGGCAATTTGGAAACAGTTTCTTATATTTTTGTTCACCTAGTCACATCCTGTGGGGTATATGTTCAGATCCTGTGGGGTCCCTAGGAAGTGCTCATTGTTATCTGTGTAACCTGTGTTGCTTCCCACAGCCGACCCTACCTCGGAAAGCAAGGAAGATCAGTGGATGGGGGTCACAGTCCAGAGCCAAGGTCCAGGGGGCAAAGTGGTGGTAAGTGTAGAAAAATGAGCTCATCCACAGTGTTGGATGCCTGTTGTGTGCCAGCACTGGGTGAACAGCAGTGAAGAAAACAACAGCATGCCTCCCTGGTGGGGTAAACATTCTGGCGAACTTCCTGCTTTTATAGCAGCAACTGATGTCAAAAGAAACCATTAAGAAAGCAATATTGTTCCTGTGAACCTTGTTACATGATAAAGTAGTAGATTTAAAGAACCTACTGATAAAATTTTATTGAATATCCCTAAAATTCTGGGTGGTCTTAAAAAGGCAAAACAAAACTAGACATCATTTGTTTTAAGTACTTTTAAATTTTGAATAAAGAAAAGGGGATTTGTTAGGTGGTTTGTGTTTGATGGTTTTGCAAGTGCTTCCAAGTTGAAGTATGCTGATCTTTTTGTCACGTTTTCAAAATCTGGTTGCTGTAACAAAATTTATATAGAAATTTGAGAAAAATGAGAATTTTAGTGAAAGCAGAATTTTTGTGCTTGGGTACATTATGGGAAATGGACTTAGATGTTACGAAGTTATCTTCAGACACTCAGCTTGTGTGTCTTGTGGAAGGTGGGCTATAAATAACCCTTGTAGAAATCATAGAGATTATTTCATTTCTTCTGGCAGGGTAATTCTTTCTCCCTTTAAAAAAAGATAGCCAGTAATCTCAGAGCTCAGAGTAAACGTTAGGACTTATTACAAGGAAAACAGTGTGGGTAGAAAGAAAATGTCCTTGTTTTAGCTGTATTTGCTTAATTCCTATGAAAGTAGGACCATGATTTTTATCCTTCAGACCATAATTATTTTCACAGTGATGTGGAGGTTTCACAGCCAATTAAGAAAATGAGGGCCGGGGATGTAGCTCAGTGGTTCCGGTGCCTGCCTTGAAAGTGCAATGTCTCTAGTTCAATCCCCGATACCAAAAAAAAAAAAAAAAGGAAAATGAAGTAAGAGGGTATTTCCCTTTGTTTATATGACAGGTAAATATACAGATAAATTGCCTGTGAATACAGATTGGCACTCAGTGTTTGGATCAGAGCCTCCCTCTCTGAGAAGATGACAGAAGTCTTAGTTCCCGTTGCTCCTTAATGGACTCTTTACAGCCATGTGGGGAAGAGTCACTGGTTTGGGAATCGGATCCCAGGATGAGGATATGTTTAATCATCCGTCCTATTTAGAATTAACCTCTTTACTCTTGATAGTTTTATCTGTAACTTTTTTTTTTTGGTACCGGGGATCGAACTCGGGTGCTTGCGCTTGTGCTGCAGGTGGCGAAACCACTGAGCTAAATCCCCAGACCCTATCTATAACTTTTTAAAAACAAGGGTTCTAGAAATGAAAAGGCTATTTTATTCTGTTTGCAGATATGTGCTCATCGATATGAAAAAAGGCAGCATGTGAATACAAAGCAAGAATCCCGAGACATCTTTGGCAGGTGTTATGTACTGAGTCAGAATCTTAGGATTGAAGACGACATGGATGGAGGAGACTGGAGTTTTTGTGACGGGCGATTAAGAGGCCATGAAAAATTTGGTTCTTGCCAGCAAGGTGTAGCAGCTACTTTTACTAAAGACTTCCATTACATTGTGTTTGGAGCTCCGGGTACTTACAACTGGAAAGGTATGACATTTGTATTTACAGATATTTGAATGTCTTTAAAATTTCCATAATGTGTACTATGATTTAGTACGTTTTAAGTTAAAATGTGTTATCAGGCATTTGTATAGTATAACAGTGGATAAGTTAAAATCTCTAATAGGATAAAGAATAAATAATACAAATGTGTTAGTATTGATTTTTCTTTCTACTAGTACTTTATATTACTATAAGTGGTTATCTTTTCAATAGTAATATAACAGGTCATTTTTATGTTTAATATTTGTCTGTTTTGTGGAGCTAAAAATATTTGTATTAAGTTTGTGATCTCAGAACTGAGGATTAAGTAGTGTGTACAAGTGGACATGTGTTACATTGCACATTGTCTTAGAAGACTTATGTTTGACTAAAAATGCAATAAAGCATGACTGGCAGATTGGGAAATTCTGAGGTGATCATTTCAGACAATTAGAGGAGAAGTTGTTGAATGATACTGTTTGATTATTGTGATGAGTAAAAGGAGACACTGGAGGGAGAGAGGTCAAGGACCCACATTTGCTGCCTAGGGGAACCTGGTCAGTCCCTGAAGTGAAGTTTAACTTCTCAGAAGGAATGAAGCAGAATCAGAAAACTTCTGTAAGACAAATAACCAAACTCTAATCCATAATAAAGAGAAATGCATATGATTTGAAAGTAAAAAAGTTGTTTTGGAGAAATTTATTAAAATAAATGATACATTTTCATGAGTCAGGGAAGGTTTTCCCTTTTCCATTGAAATTTTTCCAAATTTTCATGGCTGTTAGAAATTATTCTTGAGAACTTGCTGTCCTCTGTATGTCAGCCATTGTAACAATGTTGGGGAGTCATTTCCTTTGTTCCCTTCCTACCCACAAAGGAGTTTTTCATGTGACAGAGTTTGTCAAGTTACAGAGGCCTCTTGTTTCAGGAGACTGACCTACTGACTTACTTTGACATGTTAAATTTATAAGTAGTCTTATTTTAGCAAGAGTAGATGCCATATATAGTAAAATGAAACTAAACACCCAGCAGTTATGTGTATTTTAATTCATAGAGAATATGTCTTATCTGCTTTATAAAGTCTGACTTAAAATGTGGTCATCTTTAAAGTCATATTGTGATTTGTGCCCACTGTATGAAATCTTTTAATTATAAAGATATTTATAGTTGTAAGAATTTTTAAAAGAAAAAAATTTTAAAAGAAAATCAATCTAAAGAGAAAATCAGTATATTTCACTTTTATAATACAGAAAAGAAGCAAGTGGAATATAGTGGTGCATGGCTATGATCTAACACTAGGGAGACTGAGGCAGGAAGATTGCTATGAGTTCAAGGCCAGCCTGAATTCTACAAAGTGAGACCCTGTCTAAAAAAAAAAAAAAAAAACCAAAATTGACTCAGGATCACAGAGAACATAAAATATATATAATTTATATCAAGTTCATGTCATTAAAAAAATTAGTTTCCTGTGGATTTTGTTGTCTAAGCAAACATTTCATTTTCCATCTAGTTTCATGGTATTATATAGTTCATGAAGATACATGGGGCATTTTTAAATTACTGGAACAAATTTCTTTCACATAAAAATTTACATAAATATTTAACAACCTTAAAAGTCACCTCTTCCTTTCCCCTTTCTTTTTCTAATCTCTCCTCCCCATACTCCCTGATAATGTTTTTAGGAACCGTTTATTTTAGTTTGTTTCATCTTCATTTTTTTGTTGTTTTTGCCATTTCATTCCTCTAGGGATTGTTCGAGTAGAGCAAAAGAATAACACTTTTTTTGACATGAACATCTTTGAAGATGGGCCTTATGAAGTTGGTGGAGAGACTGACCATGATGAAAGTCTCGTTCCTGTTCCTGCTAACAGTTATTTAGGTAGGAACAAGTGTAGGTGGCGTGCCTGCCCTTTCCGACATGGGGAGATTCTCCCTGCAGAAGCCCGCAGGCCCCTGGGCTTGTAGGCTGACAATAGGCCAGGTGGAGCCAGGGGCCTTGGCTACAGTGATGGGGGTAACTTGCCTGCTTCCTGGGATCCTTCTCTTCTGGGCTTCCTCAAGGCAGGAAGAAACCCTTATCACCTAAAATCCTTCCTCCTCCCCCTTAGAAGTCTGTCTCCTGAGCTAATGGAGGCCTCTGTTACCTGAAGCAGGCCGTTCACACAACCATGAGAAAATGTCTGTTCACACTCCGCAGGGCTGCCTTCCTTCTCTGTCAGGTCTCTCTCTGAGACCCTCTTAAGAGGCACACTTGCGAAGTTCCTCTGAAGTTAAGCCCTCAGGCCCTTGCCCTGTGACTGCCATTCTCTGAGGGTTGGGCTGTGTCTGGATTGGGGCTCCCATGTCACAGGGCCTTGGCGGGTGGCACAGGGACTTCCCAGCCGAGGCTGGGCAAGACTGCTAAAGCAGCTCTGAGGACACCCGGATTGTGTCTAAGTGCCAAATCCTTAACTCCTGAGGCTTGTTTGCATTACTAATGGTGTCCTAAATTATTCTGTGCATTATGGTAATTACACAAAGGCTTTTAAAAGGTTTAATTCTGGTATGAGTTGACATAAAGAATAATTACTGTGCATTTCTTGGAAAAAAATTTTAAAAATCTTCTAAACCTAAATAGTAACCTATTTTTTTAGAAATGGTGAGGGAGGAAAAAGTACCCATATGCTAGCAATATTACTGAAACAATGGAAGGTAAGAAAAGGAAAAAAACCAAGTATAGATGTATAAATAATTCTAAACAATGTGTTAGTAAACACACTGTGTTGTTCTAATTGTTTACCTGAATGGTAGTGTTATTAAAAAACTTTTCAATTCATATACCCTCATCTCCCAAATAAAAACTTGATATGAAAGTATTTTAGAGGGAAGCAAAAATACTGTTTATTCAGCACCTCTTTGTGTGTTGTAAGTCAAGTACTATACTCAGTGCTTTACATATATACAATACTATAAAATAATTAATATTTGCCGGGATTTAGCTCAGTGGTTCCGCTGCCTGCCTTGCAAGTGCAAGGTCCGGAGTTCGATCCCCGGTAACAACAACAACAAAAATTATTATTTATTGCTCCCTCTTCCCTTTTTTAAACTAATAAGCAAAACTGTGACTCAAGAAGCTCAATTTAGCCTGGGATTTAGCTCAGTGGCACCGTGTCTCCCTCACGAGCGCAAGGTCCTGAGTTCAATCCCCAGTACCAAAAAAAAAAGAAGCAGCAGCTCAATTTTGTAGCCTAAAGTCACATCATTAATAATCCCCAAACCAGGGAAAGAAATACTTGTGAAAAAGAGAAGCCAGGAAGCACTGGGTGTGTGACCGCTGTGTTAGTGACCATGAAGGACAGCAAGGGGAGCTCAGGAGAGAGGGGTTCACAGTCTCAAGATTAAATGTGGGTTTTCCAGGTAAAACACCTTTTCAAAGGAGATATCAACAAACCAATATTTTATTTGAATTGATGTTCACCAACAATCTCTCTTTCCTCAAATGTGCTATTTATGGTTTTTTTCTTTTTCAGTGATGGAAAGTGTTTAATTTTAATTGTTCCAGACAAGAAACCAACACTTTGATGTTTAAGATAGATGCCTGTGGATTTCATAAACTTAGCTACTGTTAGAACATACAAAAACATAAAGCATTTTTTATTACATACCTTGGCCACTTTTAGAATGGGTTTTCTCAAAGGTGGATGTCCAGGAAAGAAATCAAGTTCACACTGCTACGTTTTGTTCATCTATGCTGTGTGTGAAGCTGTCATTTCAAAAGATCAGTGGGTTTGGGAAATAAAATGATCTGCCTGAGGTTTTGGAAGCTGGCAAGGAGAGCAACTTACCAGATACGGTGGTGGCTTCATCATCCAGCAAAACAGCGGCGGTCCTGTCTCTTACCAAGCATAATTATTTTTTCTTCAATCTCTTCCGTTCCATGCATGTGTACAGGCCTGCTGTTTTTGACCAGCATTTCCTATACAGATCCTGATCAGTTTGTTTATAAAACACGGCCTCCCAGGGAGCAGCCTGACACATCCCCTGATGTGATGATGAATAGCTACCTAGGTTTGTGACCTCTGAGATGACAAATTGTCTTGGTCATGGTCATTCAGAAAAACTTTTTTATCCATACAGAGCATAAATCTTTTATTTTCTATTTCATTTCAAGCCCAACACACACACAAAGCATGCTATGGTTGAGGCTCTGCTGCCAGATGGTTTTTGGAGCTGGATTCAATAATATCATCCTGTTCTAAACTTGTGGTTCATCGTATTTTCAACTCACTTCACAATTTGAGAACTGCAACAGTAGTAGTGAAGCTTTTCATAAATAAAAGCCAATAAAAAGGGCAAGCTTATATTATTCATTGCATCGGCTTCATCTTTCTATAGAAAGATTTGCTTAATTTGGAGAGTCTTGATATGGGCATTTATATTTGCCACCCAGCAAATCTCAGTATTTGTAATCTGACATCGTACCTAATGCTTTATAATTGGATATTCCAATATTTTTTGCCCTGTGAATAAGTGTGTAACTGATACCAGCCGTAATTCACACACCTGTTGTACTAGGTTCTCAGATACTGTGAATCATCACTCATGGTTTTGTTTGCATGCTGTGTCTGAGAACTAAAAGTTGATCCAAAATAATGAAATTCTATCTATAGTATATTGATGACATTAGCATTTATTCTTCACTGATTACCAAGAAATGAATGCATGTGGACTTTGTTCATGTAAAAATACTAGTCACTGGCTGGGGATTTAGCTCAGTGGTTCCGCCGCCTGCCTTGGAGGCCCAAGGTCCCAAGTTTGATCCCTGGTACCAAAAAAAAAAAGAATACTAGTCACTGTGTTACAACCCAACTTCATAACATGCATTCACTAATGTTGGAGTCAGGTTATATTCTCTGTGGGTATGACGTAACATTCCCATGGTAGTTCAGAATCTACCTTGCTCTCCTTTTATCACAGCTTTAAAATTAAAATAGGGTTCAAATTGATTCTTAACATGAATGAAGACTTCATAATTTGAGTTCTATAAGTGCTAAATAGCATAAATACTTTTCCTTAAAAGTCTTGATATCTATGGAAAGCATAATAGATCTTAGCTCTGTAAATCACAAAAGGAGAGCTGGAGGAATGGTTGGGAAGAGATCAGGGTGGGGAGCCAGAAGAGAGAGTAGTGATGGAATTACCAGTGCCATGTACTTGCTGAAATACAGGATGGATGTGAGAGGCTGTATTTGTTTTTCTAGGCTTTTCTTTGGACTCAGGCAAAGGGATTGTTTCTAAAGATGAGATCACTTTTGTGTCTGGTGCTCCAAGAGCCAATCACAGTGGTGCTGTGGTTTTGCTAAAAAGAGAACTGAAGTCTGCACATCTTCTCCCCGAGCACATATTTGATGGGGAAGGTCTTGCTTCTTCATTCGGCTATGACGTGGCTGTGGTGGATCTCAACAAGGATGGGTAAGAATGTTGTAGGTTATTTTACACAGCTAATCATTGCTGCTTTCACTGGCTGCTGTGGGTCTGTTCTTCCAGGCTAATTGATTCAAAGAATATATTTGCTGCCAGACTTTTATAGTTCCCATCCATCTTCATCTTTTGTATGGAAGCAGACATTCATTATCCTCCCCAGGGTGGAGAATTACATTTTTAATGTTCAGTTTTTACTCATGTCTTAGGATCGTGGGTCAATGAGAATTGAAATTTGGAAAAAGTTAACTCAGAAAATGACACCTACATCTTTTTTTCTGTGATTTCTTAAGGGGCTGTTGGAGCATCCAGTATGTCTTATTGAAAGTAGGGCCTGGTGACAGAGTCAATACATGGATGATTTTGTGACTTTTGGTGTCAGGTGGGAGTGGAGTAGTGGGATCTTTGCTGGAAGTCCTGTATTGTGGCTCTGACTTTGAGGAACTGGCTGAGTTTTTATCCCCAATATTTTTCTTAAGGCACTTATTACAGGCTACCCTGATTTTTTTCAAATATTTTAATAGATGAGATTTTGAGGTCCTTTCTTACCTCTGTGTATATCCTTAATGCCTGGGCTGGTGATATGCTCCCAAAGCTTGATGATATTTTAGCCAGTAGTTCATAGTTCTTCATTATGTTTTTAGGTGGCAAGATATAGTTATTGGAGCCCCACAGTATTTTGATAGAGATGGAGAAATTGGAGGGGCAGCGTATGTCTACATTAACCAGCAAGGCAGATGGAATAATGTCAAGCCAATTCGTCTTAATGGAACCAAAGACTCCATGTTTGGCATTGCTGTCAAAAATATTGGCGATATTAACCAAGATGGCTACCCAGGTAGATAACAGATTGTGAGATGGTTATGATTTATAGATTATTGGGTGGTTTAAATAATGAGTGCTCATAAGATCTAATTTGTATTGGAATGTTTTAAAAATAACACCTGTTAATATGATCTTGTCAACAGATATTGCAGTTGGAGCTCCCTATGATGATATGGGAAAGGTTTTTATCTATCACGGATCCGCAAATGGAATAAATACCAAACCAACACAGGTAACCAGACAACCTGGATTTCTATACGTAGAGCCTCACCTTTTTGCCTTGTAATGTAACATTTAGGTTTAAGTGAATTTCCATACTAATCTTGTTTTATTTATGAGCCTACAGTATGAATATTTTTTCATTAAGTTTATTGGTACATTTTAGGTATACAATATGCTGACATACATCATTGGGAGTTTGTACCTTTACATGATATCTCTTGGTTCTTATGTTTTCCCCGTTCCCCTACCCTCCCTTGAACCCTTGCACCCCTCCCTATTTACAAAAACTTTTACAATATGAATCCTGACAGCTTAAGAGATGGAAAGGTGATATACAGTACTTCCCTTAATAGCGTACTTAGTAGAGCTGAAACTGGGCAAACAATAGAAGAGTGTAGTTACATGGAGAATTCAAACACCAAACATTTAAAATTGCTTTGAAAATAAGAAGGTCCTTTTGGAGGACAGGTAGGGAAATTGGATTGATTTGAAATACCTTGATTGACTTACTACAGTAAACAGACATGAAAAGTTGACCTTTGTGTCCTTTGAGGTGCTATGTAAATCAGATGGCTTTTATGAGGTAAAATACATGAAGTGTTTGATATATTTGTAATTTAGAACTCTACTTACAAGTGAGCTCAAACTTGTGTGCCTTTCTCAATGCATAGATAAGCCACTCATGTTGGTGGCCCACTGTCTATTCTGATGCCCTGTTTATTTTAGGTTCTTGAGGGCACAACACCTTATTTCGGTTATTCAATTGCTGGGAATATGGACCTTGACAGAAATTCCTACCCTGATGTTGCTGTTGGTTCCCTCTCCGATTCAGTAACCATTTTCAGGTTTGTTATCCTTGACTTTAGTTAAGCATGTTCCATAATCAGTTATTCTAAAATTTTGACTTTTTGAATTGAAATTTGTAACGCCTGTACTTCAAAGGCAAAGGCTTGTGTGAATTTTGAAGATCTTTTTCTTTTGAGATGGTTATAATGTAACAAGAGTATTTTGTAAAATCCTCCTAGTTTTGAACTAATTGCTGAAATGACAGGTCAGAATGAATGAATGAAAAATTGTACTTCACAAATTTCCCCTTTTGGGGGAGGGCTTGGTACTGGGGATTAAAACAAGGGCTTTAGATATTCTAGGAAGTACTCTACCACTAAGCCTCATCTCCCCCCCCCCCCCCTTATCTTTAAAACTTTTCTTTTGGTGAAAAAACGAAATACATATAAAATTTGACAGTACAAAAAGCATAACGAGGGAAATCTCTTATTCACTGTTCATTCTTGAACTCCAAAATGTTGACTTACATTCTAGTCTTTTATTTTCTGTGATTGCACATGTATATTTAAACTGAGATTTAAATTAAGATCAGAACGTACATATTGTTTGTTAACCTGCTTTTGTCTATTGATGATGGATAGTGGACTTTGCCCATGCCATTGAGTATTTTTCTAAAATGAAGTTAACAGCTGTCTTGGAGGCCTCATGTGACTGGGTCCAGTTTTATTTAACCAGCTGCCACACTGTCATTGGTCATTTACATTGCTCCCCATCTGTATAATACAAAAAAGCTTTGGTAAACATCCTTACATCTATCCATGCTCTTGATAATTCCTTAGGATGCATTCCTCAAAGTGAGATTGCTATACGTACTTCATGACTTGATTCAGGTTCACCAAGATGACCTCCTGAGAGGCTCTGACAGTGTGGCCATCAGCTGCATTTGAGTCTCCTTTTCTCATTGCTTCCATCTTTATTGGAAATCACATTAAAAATTATTTTTCTTCAACTTTTATTTTAAAAGTAGCAGATTTTTGTTTTTGAAAAAGTTAGTATAGGATTATGCAGAGTACAAGTTCCTAAATATTTCTGTCTTCCACAAAACAACTTTAAAGTTTTTAGTATCTTTTTACTTTTAGGATCAGCAGAAGACCATATAGTAACTGCTTTCTTTGATCTGGCTTGTAAAACTTTAATGTTTTGGGGGAACTTCTTGTTCCCAAAACACAGAAACACATTCAGACACATAATATGAGTTAATATTAGTCCTTCATAGGCATGAAATTCATCCTCAGTTGTTAAAAATTTTGGTGTCTTCTGGTCTTTATTATAAATAGTGTGCTATAGGGACAGGGATTTAGCTCAGTGGCACTGTGCCTGCCTGGCAAGTGCAAGGTCCTGAGTTCATTTCCAGGTTACCCCCCCCACACACACAAATAGCATGTTATAATACATCATTTATATCTCTGTGTGATCATTTTTTTAAAGAAAAACTCCTTAAAATAAAATTCCTGGAATACAGGTTTAGCACACTTTTACATTAATACATATACTCAGATAAGTTATAAAAGTTTATGTTCATGGCAGCATCTGATGAGAGGGCTGGTTTTCTTACAGCCTTACCAATATTGAATATGATTAATGTTTACTAATACAATGCATGATCTCACCTTTTGATTTAAGTTGCATTTCTTTGGTTGCTAATAAAAATGAACTATTTGATTTATTTTTTAACTGTTCAACTTTAAAGTCATTTTTCTATCTTAACAAATACCTTTAGGGAAATGGGCAGTAATGTACAGTGAAACTCTAAGACAGAAATGCTGGGTTCTCTGTGAGATTGGTGTCTTTGTGGTCCTGTAGACTTTAGAAGAGTGCAAGGTATAGATGCAGCCTCCATAACTAAAATACAATCCCCCCAAATTCACCTGGGAATTAGTAACCAGCCTGAGGACCCCCTTGTTGAGTGGGGGTTGGGGTCTCTTTACATTGTCCAGGCTTGTCTTAAATTCCTGAGCTTAAGTGATCCTCCTGCCTCATCCTCCAGAGTAGCTGGGATTACACGCACAAGTCACCATGTTGGGGTCCCAGAAATGTTCTGAAGAGAATATTTTACTACAGTGAAAGAAAATTCATTTTCTGGGTAAACAGCAAGATCTTTGAAAGCCATTTCATGTGAAAGCAAAGAACCACAGGAGAAGCCAGTTACAGATGGCAAACACAGGAGGTGTGAAAACAAGTGGAGAAGAGAGTGTCTGAGCTATTAATGAGGTCAAAGGAAGAAACTAAACAAAAAATTAAGTTAACCAAATAAACGGACACGTGTATGTGATTTGGACAGGGAAGATCTCAGGAAAGCAAGGCTGTGTCATTCAAGGTTTGTGTTTTTGGTGATGATGGTCTCAAGCCTGGGGACCTTTGACCCACTGTGCTGGGGAGGGGTGTGGCTCTGTGCCCCCCTTCACACATTACAGAGGTCTTAAGTTTAGTTGTTCTCAACACTCCCTTTATGTGTGCGTTTCTCTTTGCTCACATAGGTATTAACCTTGAAGTAATTGAACATTTTTAAAAGGGAGAAGAGTGTATGACATTCACCTACTTCAGGCTTTCTATTACAAGCCAATGGGAAGTGCTAGAGTGAGGTGTAGCTGTCAACTAAAAGAAAACTACTTCTTATACCAAAATCTGGTTACCAAGTTTTTCCAATAGGTGACTGAACTTTGGATAATTAAATGTTTGCCCCAGTCTGTGTGTAATTGATACTCTAACTTTACTTTCCTGTTTTCATAAGTAGGTTGGTAATGAACTTTATAAACTTGTTCCTTCTTGTAGTTTGAAAGCAGATTTTAAAATCCTTTGGTAATGGAGTAACCAACCCGTTTATTTAACAAATGAGGAAAATGAGTCCTACGCATGGCTTGAGCATTTATTTAAGGCTGGGTCCTGAGAGAACAGTATAGTACCTGAATCTTTCCACCCTCAATATTGGGCATATCCTCCTTCAGCCATACTAGTACTTCAGGGTAGTTAATGAATGAACACCAATTACACATGAGCCAGTGAGGCCAGTAAGATTTGCTTCATGTGTAAAAAAAAGACACATTTTTATCGTTCATACAACTGTACCCTCAAAATTCTATCTATACTAACACGTACTAATAAATGCTAAAATAAAATTTAAAATTGTATATATATTGTTTGTTTAAAAAAGGAGGCCTCAGTCAGAAATACGGATTAAAATATTTTAGAATTTATCCCATAGTAATGCATTAATAGCATGATACATAAAACACTGCATCTGTGGCAACTGATTTTAATATATTTATGTGAACAAATATTGGGTCCTCCAGTGCACGGTCGCTGTGCGCAGCCTGGCGCTGGCAGAGGCGGCGTGCCCTGCCATCTCAGACCACCTCTGAAGGCAGGTCAGGTGGGCAGGTCTGCCATCGAGGCCGTGGCCCCGTGTCCCTGGGACCTCAGCCTGTGGAGGAGCGTCACCCACGCCCAGCAACATGGCGGGCGGGCAGTGAGGCCCGCTGTAGACGGCGCTCCTGGTCGCCTGGGTCGCAGCTTTGGCAGTTGCCGAGGGCCCTGAGCAGGTCCTGGTGCTGGCAGAGCCGAGCAGGGTACAGCCCACGACCACTTCCAACTGGACATTGGTGATGGAGGGCAAGTGGATGCTGAAATTTTATGCCCCGTGGTGTCCATCGTGCCAGCAGACTGATTCTGAATGGGAGACCTTTGCAAAGAACGGTGAAACTCTTCAGATCAGTGTGGGGAAGGTGGATGTCATTCAGGAACCAGGTTTGAGTGGCCGTTTCTTTCTCCCAGCCTTTTTTCATGCAGAAGATGGGATATTCTGCCATTACCGAGGCCCAGGAATCTTTGAAGATCTACAGAATTACATCTTAGATAAGAAATGGCAGTCAGTTGAGCCTCTGACTGGCTGGAAGTCCCCAGCTTCTCTAACGATGTCTGGAATGGCTGGTCTTTTTAGCATCTCTGGCAAGATTTGGCATCTTCACAATTATTTCACAGTGACCCTTGGAATTCCTGCTTGGCGTTCTTATGTCTTTTTCATCGTTGCCACTTTGGTTTTTGGCCTTTTCATGGGTCTGGTCTTGGTGGTAATATCAGAATGCTTCCTGTGTACTACTTCCAAGGAATTTATCTGTACATTCTGAGCAAAATCAGAGATCAGAGGAGGCTCAGGAAGCTGAACATTTACAGGATGCAGAAGAGGAAAAAGATGATTCCAATGAAGAAGAAAATAAGGACAGCCTTTTAGATGATGAAGAGGAGAAAGAAGACCTTGGTGATGAAGATGAAGCAGAGGAAGAAGAGGAGATGGACATTGTGGCTGGTGGTGTGGATGAGGACAGGAGTGATGCCAACAACCAGGGGCTTCTGTCAGAGGCCAGTGTGACCAAGGAGGAAGTCGAATCTGAGGAGACTAAAGGAGACACCACTGAGAAACCCTCCTTAGCTGACACAGAAATCTGCAGCCAAGCCAGTGTGCTTGGAGATCTCATACTGCAGCAAGGTGCAGACAGTTCCTCTTCTTCCTTTCCCTTGGAGGTATAATCTTTGAATGGGTAAGGACAGGCCTATTCAGTTCACAGGTTGTGCACTGCATAGCTGCACTCCCAGCCTTATCTTGTGAATACAATATCTGTCACCCAGAAATAATCACTGGAGTAAAAAGTAAACAAGGGTGGCTAGATTGACTTTTTACAGTCAAGAAAGGTTTGACTTTTTATGGCCAAAATTCCTTGTTGTTAGCTTTGATGTTGCTACATGATTTGAGTATATGTTAGTCTGCAAAACTGATCCTGTAAATCTTTGGGGTAGATGATTAAAAAATGGTATATAGGGCCGGGGATTTAGCTCAGTGGTGCTGCCTCCTGCCACACAAGCAGAACGTCCTGAGTTTGATCCCCGGTACCCCCCAAAAAGGCTCTAAACAATGCTATATAAAGGGAGACTTACATATGACTTTATTAGTAAGTCCTTCAGGTATGAAGCTGGTACAGTATATTGCTTTATAGGATGGGAAGCATTCAAGAGATAAAAAGGTTAAAAAGAAGGGTAAACCTGAGATTTCAGCATGTGGCCTTTGAAGTGAAGTGAGAGAAAGAAAGGTACTTGTGCTTTTGCTGGTGTGTATCAGTAGATGGTCTGTCTTTCATCTCTGTGTTACAGTGTTTCTCCTGCCAGTATTATAGATGTATGGTAGACCCATCTTGTCAGAAATACCAACATTTTGGAAAGTATTCATGTAAATCTTTTGTGCCAACAAAAAAGTTCCTTCTTATGTAGTATCTTTATCTCAGTCTTACTTTTTTTGTTGTTGTTAAATTCTTTTATTGGTACATTGTAGGTATACAACACAATTACATGTCTCATTGGGAATTGTACCTTTACATAATGCATCTTGGTTCTTATTTTTAGCCTTACATTTTGATCCTCTTGAGAAGCTTACAGTTTGTCTTGCAAAAGCCAAATAATGGGGTCATCAAGTCTGATGAAACCTGATGGGGCAGTTTTTTGAACAGCTGTTCCAAAGTAGAAGTTTCCATTGATAGCTTCTGCTGAGGATGTGGCCTTCAGAAGATGTATTCTCAGCCAAGTTTTATGTAGATTGTGATATTGTATATACGTTGCTTGTACAACTTTGACATGTTTTTGTGTAATCGGTGGTTACCAGACAGCATTTTCGTGAAAATTCAATTTTTATGCTAAAGACATTGTTTATTTGTCCTGTAATACATTATGTTTGTTATTTATATTCCTTGTAATAGTCTGGATTTTTAGCCCAGTGCATTTAATTATTTTCTCTCTATGTATTCTTTGCTTCCTCAAATAGCATATGCAGCAACTGAAATGAGAAATCAAGATACTGTTTTAAGCAAGACATTGCCTGAATTACAGATCATCTGATCACAGAATTGTACATAATTCTTGATCCCATATGGTTTCATTTTATTGTAAATTTCCATTTTCATCAAAACATAATAGTAGTAATGACTAAGTAAAAACAAAATGATGTATTGCTTTCCGTATAAGTATTTTCACAAAAACCATTTGCCTAGGCAGTTACAATATTACTTTGTTTAAAAAAACCCAAATACTGTAAGTAAAAAGTGTCAGTTTTTGGCTCTTACATATGCTCTCAAAATTAAGAATATTCCTAGTTAGCATTTTAGAAACTCGCAGCTGTCTGAAAATAAAATGAAAAATGTAAAGGAAAACAGAGAAGCAGGGAAGGTGGGCAGTACTTGTCCCTTTATTGGCCCCTGTCTTCCCCAGGAATGGATTCATGCCCTCGTCAGCCCACCAGAAGCTTCCAGAAGGTCGAGTTCACTGTTCCAGTTAATAATACATTTTCCTATAAAAACACTGTTCTCCAGGGTGACTGGGTTTACCCTAAACCCAGGCCATCTGAACCCGCGTGGTAGTGAAACCTGGCTGGGGAGTGGAGGAGGTGAGGGTGACTCAAGATCCCAGCAACCCCCCCGCCCACCCACTCTGTGACCTCTTTGGCTGCATGAGCAGGGGAGGACACCTAAGGAAGAGAAAAGATGTTTTCCTGTGGTGAGCAGGAAGAAGGTGTGGATTCCAGAACCGGGTGTTGGTGGGCAGCAAGGCAGAGCTGGGAGGAGGCGGAGGGATTCAAGTTCCTGCTGAGAGATTCTGTGGGCGAGAGAAAGGGTAGTCAGTTCTGAGATTGGGATGGGAGATTTCAAGGGAGGATACAGAAGAAGTGTTTGCAAGATGCAGACTAAAAGGTTTAGGGCTGGCTTTGTTGCTGAAATTAACATACGTATAAATGCCTTGATAGAGAGCAGCCTGGGTGTCAGAGGTATTGTGGTGGCAATTTTGGGGGAAGGTACTTCAGCAAGATTACTCATTAAAAGTGCACATACCACCTCACCCTGGTAAGAATGGCTTTAAAAAGACATAGGTAATAAGGGAAATAGGAACCCTTGTGCACTGTTGATGGAAATGTAAATTAGTACAGCCATCATGGAAAACAGTATGAAAGTTTCTTTAAAAAGTAAAAATGGAGGGGCTGGGGATTTAGCTCAGTGATTTTGCCACCTGCTGTGCAAGCGCAAGGACCGGAGTTCCATCCCCGGTACCAAAAAAAGTAAAAAAGGAACTATGATCCAGCAATCCCACAATTAAGTATATATCTCATGGAAATGAAATCAGTTTTTCAAAGAGAAATTTGCATTCCTGAGTTTATTGTAGCACCACTCATAATAGCCAAGAAATGGAAACAACCGAAGTGTTCATCAACTGATGAATGGCTAAAGAAAATGTACATATACTCATGCAATGCTATTTAGCCATAAAAAGGGAATGAAATCGAGCATTTGCAACAAAATGGCTAGAACTAGAGATCATTGTTAAGTGAAATAAAGCAGGCACCGAAAGACAGATGCTACATGACCTCATATGGAATCTAAAAATGTTGGTCTCATAAAAGTAGAGAAGAGAGCAGTGGTAACCAGAATCTGGGAAAACTGGGGGTAGGTAAGTTGATCAATAGGTACTAAGTTACAGATAGATAGAAGCAGGATCTTCTGGTGTGCTATTGTACATTAGGGTGGCTATAGACTAATGTATATATACCATATATACCATATACACTTCAAAAAGCTAGAAGAAAGGATTTTTAATATTTTTGCCATAAATGATAAACATTTGAAGGGATAAGTATGTTTAACATTATACAATATATACATGTATCAAAACATCACATGGTACTCCATAAATATGTGTAGTTTTTATGTATCAAGAATAAACTTAAATATAGCAGTTTTTAAAAATGAATGTATTCTTTGTCTTAGCAGTTCCACTGCTAGGAATTTATCCTACAGATAAACGCAAGTGGATGCATAAGTTTACACACAGTAATGTGTGGGGGTTTTTTGGTACCGGGGATTGAACTCGGGTCCTTGTGCTTGCGAGGCAGGCAGCAGAATCACTGAGCTAAATCCCCAGTCCTCTGGTTTTTATATTTAGGTGATGTTTGTAACAGAAACACATAGATCGATAGGTGTCTGAAAGAACATAAAGGCTACTTGTGGGTAGGGCATATTGTAATGGAGACATATTTGCTCTAAAACTCTTGAAACTTACATCCTCATAGCAGATATCTCCATTTATAAGTTTGTACATTTTAAAGCTGTTTGTGATGGTACACACCTGTAATCAATCCCAGCACCCCTGGAAGGCTACAGCGGAAGGATAACAAGTTCAAGCCCATTAGGGGCTTAGTGAGACCTGTCTTAGAAAATAAAGGGCTGGGAATGCAGCTCAGTGCAAAGACCCTAAGTTCAGTCCCCAGTACTATCCCACAAATAACACAGTTTGTAAATATTTTAAGTACAGTATAATTTTAAATATATGATTTAAGTTCTATAAACTTGTTTATATACTGGAGGAAAAATCACGTGCAGAAATTTTCCTGTGGTTTTTAGGATCTAGCAGGCAGCTGAGATGCCATTTAGTATGTGAATGAATCTCACTTTCAAGGTAACAAGAGTCTGAGCTTATTTTTCACTCCTTTGTCCTCAGATCCCGGCCTGTAATTAACATTCAGAAAACCATCACAGTGACTCCCAACAGAATTGACCTCCACCAGAAAACATGCGGGGCCCCTAGTGGGATATGGTAGGAGTTGCTCTTGTGTCCTGGGAGCTGTGTCACGTGGTTATGCGCTATTTTACTCGGCGATGGGCAATGGGGGGAGTTGGAGAGCTGGAGAACATGTTGGGTTCTTTCCACTGCAATAATGCATCTTTTAAGAAGTATGTATTTGATTTTATACAGCCTCAAGGTTAAAGCCTGTTTTGAATATACTGCCAAACCCGCTGGTTACAATCCTCCAATAAGTAAGTATCCAGTACATAAAAATTTTTTTTTTTCTTTCTGCCAGGTTGAAAGTTCTACTTAATTCACAGGAAAACAAAACTATAGTGGCCAAGTGGCCCCATAAATTCGTGTTTAAAGAATTAAGTGTATCTGTGGTCTCCCCTTTAATTAGGAGGCCATAGTGCAGGGAGGGAGGAAAAACTCCATTTGGGCTCCATTTGAATTTTCCAGAGCAGATGGTTTAGGACAGAAGGCCTCGGAAAAGTGCTTATTTGCTACCACAACAGTTTCCTCCATTTCTGCCTTTGAAAAGCAGTGTGGAAAATTGGTTTTGTGGCGGTGAGGAGGTGGGTGGTGGCTGTGGACAGGCAGCTGAGGAGCCGGAGCACAGCATGGAGGCTTTGCCGTGGCCTTTTGCTCTGATTTTCAATACAGTGGGCATTTTTGTTGCTTGGCTTTTAATGACATTGCATTCTTCTGTTCTCTCATCCTTTTAGTATTGTTTGTATTACTGTACCCAGATGTCCCACCTTCCACTGGCCCACCAGGATGACAGGCCTCTTACCCTTGTTTGAAATAGAATGGAGACACAAGCAGGGGAGGAAATGAGGGAAACATTGTGTCTGTTACTCTCCCATGTTTTTCAAACCACTTTATTTGACTGCAGATGGCAAATCTCACTGGAGCGCTCCTCTCAAATTCATCATGTATAAGAGAGATGACAAACCTTCCCCTAGCTTTAATGCAACATTTGATGCCATGTGTATTGCTTTTATATTCATTCTATAATTACTGCATTAACCAAGTTTGTTGACGGCCTATTATGGGTGGGACTTTTTTTCTTCGAAGACAGAGCACTTGCTTTGATTGCTTATGCTTCCTCAGGATTGGGAACTTCTGAAGGAAATAAAACAGAACTTTTACAAAGCTGCATAAGTTACTACATCTAGAATCTTCCCCCAACATCCCCAAATGTGAGCTTATTGTTTGACAGGGATACTTGAACTCAGCAATCCTCAGATGTAGTGTTCCATACATTCAGATATTTATAATTGAGCCTTAATGAGTATCTACTTGGCTTGCCCCTCAGAGGGTCAGCAAAAGTGGCCTACAAGGATTTTAAGATGGCATGAACTGTCTGGAGGTTGAGGGAAGGTTACTGTGGGTTTGGTGGATAAGCGATTTTAATGCGTCTACACCCTCCCGCCCTTCTGCGATGAGGGACACTCAGTGTGGGAGCCTTTATCTGGTTCATTGTAAAGTTAGGAGGTCACTGATAAATGGATGGTGTCAAGGCTGCGGAGGGCCTAGAATGGGGGAGCATTTCATTTGGTGGCTGTGACATTTAAGAATTCTTCAGATGGACACAGAAATTACCACTGGAACTGTCCATGTTTTCAATTGTGGTCTTACATATCTGAGTAGCTGTTGTTACAGCATAAGAACAATGTTACATTCTGTGTGTGTGCACACATACCAGCTTGCATATAGGTGTGAATGAGTTACTCGCATTTCTGTTCATTCTACAAATCATGGTTTCTATTGGGGGTTACAGTAGCTGCTGGGAATGCGGTGGTGAACAGGACTGTGTGGTCCCCGTCCTCAGCTGGGCCCCACTGTAGGAGACAGACAGTCACAGCACATTGGGCATAGAGGGCTTGGGGATGTAGGATGCTCTAGGGTGGCATAGGAGGTGCCAGGACAGGCTTTCTGGAGGAAGTGGGATCCAGCGTGAGATGTGAAGGAGAAGTAAGGACCTTAAGCAGGCCAGGGGAGGTAGACAAGGAGGCGTGGGGGGACCAACCCAGGTGGAGGGCTAGAGGCTGGTGAGACTCAGGCGCCTGCCTGGCTGCACAAAGCTGCCCTCTTTTGTGTTTGTGATGAAGATTTAACACAGGGGATTCCTCACCCTTCACTGTATGGCCCCAGGCCTCCTTTTTCTTCATCTGCAAAGATAGAGTATTAAAATAGGTGCTGTCAGAAAGGTTTCTTCCAGCCTTAATGTGAATATTAGAACGTGGGCTGTTCATTTTCTCCGATATTTGTAGCAATTTTTTTCCTCGAGGTTGCCTTCTCCAAACTCCATGTGGGTTGGCTTGCTTTCCTTTCCAGTGGTTAGTGAGTGCTTAATGAATGTGAGTAATTCAAGTATTGGCCCATGAAAAACATGGTTAGCAGCTACATCTAGTGATCCGACAAAGAATGCATTCTAAAGTCAAGAAATGAGAGTTTGATAATCCAGATCCTGGCTTGCATCCAAGCTCCATTAGTGCAACAATCAAGAGCAAGCTGTCCTTCTAGACTGGGGTAGAAACTTCGGTGGTGGTTGTAGTACACTGACAGCCATCCACCGACTAAAAGGAATAACATTTGCCATTTGATGCTTTTTCTTTTTAAGTGAAAGGTCTTGTCCTATTGTCAAAAGATTTCTCCATATTCCTCTGTTTAAACAAGTGTTCTTTCTCTTAAACTGTATGTATAAAAATCACCTGGCGATGAGCCGGGGATTTAGTTCAGTGGTTTCGCCGCCTGCTGCGCAAGCGCAAGGACCCGAGTTCGATCCCTGGTGCCAAAAAAAAAAAAAAAAAAAAAAAATCACCTGGCAATGATACAAATGCAGATTGTGGTTCAGCTGGCAGAAGATGCCACCATTCCCAGAGACCTTTTTTGAATAGCAAAGGCCCAGGGTCAGTGAAGCAAGATTTCATGGAGAGTCAGTCAGTTGAGGCCCTGAGGGAATGTTGGGTGTTTCTGGTTATGTTCTGTATTCTGTGTGTTCCTGAAATTCAGCCAGAAACTCCTTGATTCTCAGTAGCTGCAGTAAGAAGGTTTTGACTTATTCTCGAGCTCCCCCAGGTGGTTCAGTGAAAATTTAAGACATTGTTAACAGCAGAGGGGAGGAAAGGACAGTTTGACTGGAAACATCACAAATCATGAAATGTACCTGATTAGGAAATAACGAAGAGAAACACAGGTGGTGGAGAAAAGTGTTGTTTTATGAAAAATTAAAATATTTTAAAAGCAGCTCCCCATAATTAAGGCTGGATGGTGCATGAACACGTTGTAAATTAATACGACTTTGTTAATTTTATCTAGCAATTGTGGGCACACTTGAAGCTGAAAAAGCAAGAAGAAAGCATGGGCTGTCATCAAGAGTTCAGTTTCGAAACCAAGCATCTGAGCCCAGATATTCTCAGGAACTCACTCTGAACAGGCAGAAGCAGCGGCTGTGCATGGAGGAGACCCTGTGGCTGCAGGTGAGCCTGTGACAGCCCTGTGCTGCTGCTTCGGAGGACAGGAGCTGGGTCTTAGGGCACTGCACCCAGATTCCTCAGATGGGTCCCAGCAACCCGTTCAGCAATACACAGTCATCGTTTGGGGCTCGCCAGTTGCATCTCAGCATAACTGTCCCACGCTCACTTTGCAGGAAAACATCAGAGACAAACTGCGTCCCATCCCCATAACAGCTTCTGTGGAGATCCAGGAGCCCAGCTCTCGCCGGCGGGTAAACTCACTTCCGGAAATTCTTCCAATTCTGAATTCAAACGAACCTAAGACAGTCCAAACCGATGTAAGTCTTCCTGACTTTTGTTTGGCCGAAGTTGTTGCCATGTTGTGATGGTAAATCAACTCTCAAGGCAGTAGAACTAGTGATGTGCTTTAAGGGTGTTCTTTTATTAATCTGCCTTTTAGTATATGGACTGTTTGAGATGACTTGTTTCCCAAATTAGCAGTGAAACCTATGTAGTACAGTGTGGAGCTTGGCAGTATTTTGTCTTCATTATTTTTGGCCAGTGTAATTAAGACTGTAATTTTGGCAGAGCTTATATTCCCTTACTGTTTTCTCCTGTAGCTATGTGTAGAAAGAAAACTATGTGGCATTTTATCATTGAGAACAGTAAAATGCAGAAAACAAATCAAGGAATATTAAAATTCAGCAAGGCAAACAAACATATGTTACAGTGTAATAATCATTTGGTGCCTAAAGTAGCCTAGATCATCTTAGGAAGAAATATACTGTATGGCTTGCTAGACACCTCATATAAGATGTGGGGTCTGATTACTAGGGCTTAGGATGGTTGAAATCAACATTAGCCTGGGAAGATATGATTTCTTCATTTGGTATTATACACTTTCTGTCAAAGTCCAGTTGGTGTAGCTGGGCATGGTTGCACTTGCCTGAGGTCCTAGCCACTGGGGCGATTGGAGCAGGAAGATTGCTTGAGCCCAAGAGTTTGAGGTCAGCCTGGGTAACATAGTGAGACCTTGTCTCTCTCAGAAAAAAAAAAATCCACTTGGTAGCGGATTGAGGCTGTGAGGCTCCTGGTATTGGTGGCTCCCTGACATAGCTTTGCTGAATGGAGGAGTACTTGGTGCTTTCAGCTCAGGAGCTAATGCCTGAATCTCTGCTTTTGTTTTGTTTTGTTTGAGACAGGGTCTCACTATGTAGTCCAGTCTGGCCTGGGATTCATGGTGATCCCTGCCTCAGCCTCCCGAGTACTGGTATTACAGGCTGTGCCACATACCTGGCTTCCTAAGTCTCTACTTGGTCAGTTATTTCTGTCACCAAATAGAGTTCCCTAAACTTTGGTGTACTTCATGTGCTTTGATGTTATTGGTTGTTACCATGTTAATATTTCTTGGGTACTTTCCCATTTCCGTAGTCAAGTTAAACATAACAGTAAGGGAGTCAGTATTCCTCATTATTTCACCGTGTGCTTATTGAATACACTATTAAACATTATGCTGAGTACTCTGTCCTATTTGCTTTTCTAATCTTAAGCTCAGTGTTTCCTCATCTGTACAGTGGGGCTTATAATAATGGTATCTTAACCTTCCTCAGAGTTCTGTTATGAGGATTAGATGAGTTACAATATATAAATCATGTGTTAGCATCATTACTTTTTATAATGCTTATGGTAGACCTGTAAAGTAATTCTTAGGGTAGACCTGGTATACACATATGACCTGTGGTAAATAGACTTTGAAAGCTTCAGTGACTTGTTTGAGCTAGGTAGTGACAGAGCCAGGTTTGGTACCCTGATTTTCTGTGGCTGCACTCATTGCCCACACTGCTGTATCACGTCGTCTCGATGGCCTGGTCACACTGTTTGAGAAAGGACAGAGCAGGAATTAGATGATGACAGTGTTGTGTTTTACACTTGAATTCTCTTAAATGGACTACATGGGAACGTCTTTAGATGCCTTTCTGGTTTTGTTTTCCCACAGGTGCATTTCTTAAAAGAGGGATGTGGAGACGACAATGTATGTAACAGCAACCTTAAACTAGAATATAAATTTTGTACCCGAGAAGGAAATCAAGACAAATTTTCTTATCTCCCAATGTAAGAATCACTCTGTAGCACTAACAAAACACAGCTCTGGCTTCTAGGTGGCTTTTTGTTAAGAAAAGATTCCTGAAAACATATTGGGTCCGACTTTCTCTTTTTCTTGTTGTTGTTGTTGTTGTTTTTTAATAGCCAAAAAGGCGTTCCAGAACTAGTTCTAAAAGATCAGAAGGATATTGCTTTGGAAATAACAGTGACAAATAGTCCCTCTGATCCAAGAAATCCCAAAAAAGATGGCGACGACGCCCATGAAGCCAAACTCATAGCAACGTTTCCCGACACTCTGACATACTCGGCCTACCGAGAACTGAGGGCTTTCCCTGTAAGTGTTTCCAGGGACCGTGGTTGGGGGGACCAGCACCGTGCAGCCCGTGATCGTCATTGTGCTGCAGCCTGTTGCCTTTCTCTCTTACAGGAGAAACAGCTGAGTTGTGTGGCCAACCAGAATGGCTCCCAGGCAGACTGTGAACTCGGAAATCCTTTTAAAAGAAATTCCAGTGTAGGTGATGCCTCCACGTACTGTATATTACTGTTCCAAATACCATTACCATATACATATGCTTGGCCTGTATTAACAGCTATTTATATTTTTTTAGGTTACTTTTTACTTGATCTTAAGTACAACTGAGGTCACCTTTGACACCACTGATTTGAACATTAACCTGAAGTTGGAAACGTAAGTGTTACTTCCACCTTCCCATCCAGAATTATTTCATGAAAATCCTGGCAGTCAGTGAATTGGCACTGATCTAACACATAAAAGAAGTGTAATTGTAATGAGAAAACTGACTGTTAAAATAAAACCCCATTGTTTCCTTTTCATTTTCAGAACAAGCAATCAAGATAATTTGGCTTCAATTACAGCTAAAGCAAAAGTGGTTATTGAACTGCTTTTATCGGTCTCTGGGTAAGTGTTTGTGTTTAGCATAACAAATCAATGTTTGAAAGAACTATTTATAATCCTTACTAAAACTGGTGTTTTTTAATTTAACAGAGTTGCTAAACCTTCCCAGGTGTATTTTGGAGGTACAGTGGTGGGTGAGCAAGCTATGAAATCTGAGGATGAAGTGGGAAGTTTAATAGAGTATGAATTCAAGGTGAGTTGGAGCAATTGGTCCTTTTCTTGTACTGGAAATTACCATATCCTAGATATCATCTTGAATATGTTATTTTAATAAGTAGATAATATTAATAAAAACCATTATAAATAAACAGTTAAATGTGAGCTTGTGAATTTTTAAACGAACACTAGTTTATACTAAAAATTTTATCCTCAAGAGTGGAGAACAACTGCCCCTTAGCCTAGTCCTTTGGTTAGAATCCAGTTTATTGTAGTCTATTTCTTATTAGAGTTTTAATGTGTATGTGGTATAGAGACAAAGTAATACTTGATCCCATTCTACCAGAGTTTATCAAACAAAGAAAAATCTCAAAGTAATTTCTACTGGACTTTAGAATGTATGGCTTATTTCTTCCTCCATTATAAGGTCATCTTTCTTGTTGCTTGTGGTTGAAAGACTGTTAATGTCTTAATCACCTTCTCCTCACTGGGACACAATACCTGACACCCACAATTCAAAGGAAGAGAAGCTTATTTTGGCTCATGCTTTAGAAGTTTCAGTCTATGCATGGTTGGCTGGCTCCTGGCAGAAGCAGCCCGGAGGAAGGGCTGAGGTGCTCATATCATAGTATCTAGGAAGCAGAGAGAATGAAGGGAGGAACTGGGAAGGGAAATAAACTCTTCCAGGTCGCGTCCCCATTGATCTACCTTTTTCAACATCACATTTAGCCATAAGGCTCCCCAATCCAATCAGCTTTCAAAAGCTCCACCTTTGAGTGCATGAAGGTTTGAGGGGACATTCAGATTTAAACCACAGCAATTAATGTTTGCCTCCTTTTCCCAAATTTGGGGATGGTGATACAGATTTAGTATATGCCAGTGAGGAAGGTAATGATTGGGTCTGAACCACTTCAAAGTAGGCAGTCACAGTGACTTTGTCCAACTGAGTGAACATAAACACGTGGAATGCAGTTCACTCATTACTCATATGTGAGTTAGAGTCTCTGTAACTTAAGTCAAAGCACGATGAGTTTGAGGTGAAAGTCTGAAATGGCCAGAACAGGCCCACCACTGACTGTGACAGGATGAAGAGGCTGAATTCCCCCTTGGTGTCTCTCAGCATTACAGACACCGCCGGGCCAGGAAGTAGTGATGGGTACAATCTCTACACAGCTTTGGCCAGAAATGAAGCCTATGGGTTCTGGAGCAGCCCTACACACACACACACACACACACACACACACACACACACACACACACACACACACACACACACACACACACACACACACACACACACACACACACACACACACACACACACACACACACACACACACACACACACACACACACACACGGCTCTGATCTCTTGCTTTTGGCTCCTGATACAGGAAATTCCTCAGTTTCCAGCTCTCGGACTCATGGCTGTCACATGGTTTTCTACAAAGTCTGCCCTGGGTGGTAGAGGACAGAGGCAGCTTCGTTTTACTGTGGGCAGGTTTTCCAGGAGCAGGTCATTGGTGCACTTCCATAGCACAGGTTTGTCACCTGCTGAGCAGAGTGGTAGCAGAACAGTGCACTAAGGCACACAGGACTTTTCCTGGGCTGGTATGTCAACACTGCTGATTGTGTTGCATACGACAGTTGTACCTGCCTTTGACTTAGCAGTTATCTCTCTTTGACCTCTTTTTTCCTTGACAAAAATCTTTAAGCACAAATCCCTATTTTGAATACCCTATCAGCTGTCCATTTTTAGAGCCTGTGTTGTTACTGTAGGGTTGTGCCGTATGTTTTAGCTTTTCTTTCTTGACAGTAGGAGTTACTACTTAATTTAACGTCACATTAAAAGAAATATGTTGAGATAATATGTGTTACTTTCTAACAGGTGATTAACTTAGGCAAACCTCTTAAAAACCTTGGCTCAGCAACCTTGAATATTCAGTGGCCAAAAGAAATTAGCAATGGGAAGTGGTTGCTTTATTTGGTGAAAGTGGAATCCAAAGGACTGGAAAAGATAGTTTGTGAGCCACCAAGTGAAATAAACCTCCTGAACCTAAAGGTATGTTGATGGATGTGTCTAACATCTCCCTAAATGTATATAAGAGAAGCTAGAGGGTCATGACTCTTCTTAGGAGACTGGCATTTTGGCATGTTGAGTTTTTCTTTGATTGTCACAATTTCTCCTTTTTTAGTTGAGTAACTAAGTCAGGCTGAGGTGTTTTTGCTGATTGGTGACCAGTATGATACCTAAGGCACAGTCACTCAGTGCTTATTGAGGCAAGTGACCTTTCTTCTGAAGCGTTGTGACCCAGTATGCCGTGTAAGGAGGGTTGGGACATGTTCCTGGGAGTGAGCCAGCCAGCATTAACGAGAGACAGATTCATTATGACTCATTACAAAAGATACTGGCTCTTTAGCAAATGACCTTGAAAGCGTTCATTCTTATAAAATAGTAAGTAAATATTCACTGAGTACTTAGGCACTGTCCTAACCATTTTGTTTGTTTGATTGATTGATAGGCATGGTCTCCTATGTAGTTCAGGCTGACCTTGAACTCACTGGGTACCCCAAGCTGGCTTTCAACTTGCTTCGATCCTCCTGCCTCAGTCTCCTGAGTGCTGGGATTACAGGCATGCACCACCATGCCAGACATGAGTTTCTCCTTTTAATCTTTAGATAGTCCTGGAAGGTATCCTTGTTATCCTCATTCCTACAGATCAGGTAACTTTCTCAGAGTCAGTGTTAAGAGGCAAATTCTGCATTTGAGCTCCTTCTGATTTCAAAACCTGCCACTCTTTACCCCTCTCTCTACTGCCCATACCTGGGAGTCTGGCTTGTTTATGTCCCAATTTGATAAAGGTTTGCATTGTCGACACAAGTCTGGCTCTTTTATTTTAAATTCTTAAAGGTGGCTGGGTATGTAGAGGAGCCTGCAGCCTGATCCTATACTGGTCAACTCCAACAAGCTGGGTGGCCCGGTTACTCCTAATCTTCATTACAGCCTGAGCAACTCTAATCCAAAAATCTGAAACCCAGAGTTCTCTAAAATCTGATTTCAAATTAGGGATGTCCAATGAGTAAACTATGCAGATATTCCAAAATCTGAAAAACTCCACAATTTGAAACATTTCTGGTCCCAAGCATTTCAAATGAAGGAGATTGAAGTTCATACATGCTTACACGGCTGAATTGTCAGTGCTTGTCTCAACTTAGTCAGATGATGGGTCTTTTGCTTCTGTTCCTCAGTTTACTTGGCTGTTCTACATATGCTGTCTACCATGTTAGGCACTGAGCTGGGTGAGAGGGACACAGGAACAAGAATGGTCCCTGACCTCAGTAGGTTCATGGTTTGGTGCTATTTGTTCACAGTTCATAGGGGCACAGAGGAACAAAGGAGCATTTTTCTCTTTCCCTGAGTTTAAAAGTCACAGTAGGAATAAACTACTTAACTAGTCCTCAGAATGAGTCAGTAAACTTGATGCTGGAGTGGTCATAACATTTGCTGGTTTTACACTAAAGTTATTTGTGTGCCTTTGGTGCTGGGGTTGGGGGTGATATTGATTGCTGATTGTGTAAATTGGGGATTACTTACTTGGGAGGTTTGTATGGTGATGACAAAATGTTACATAAAGTGGAACTATTGTGGCTATACTTCTTTTTAGGAGTCTCACAAATCAAGAAAGAAACGAGAAATTGCTGAAAAACAGATAGACGATAGGAGAAAATTTTCTTTATTTACTGAAAGAAAATACCAGACCCTTGTGAGTATTTTTCCAGAGCTGGGAACATGGGTCAGGATGGGGAAGGCTTTGTACACCGTGGATTCTGACCATGAGTCTCCCTCCCGCTCCAGAACTGTAGTGTGAACGTGAAGTGCGTGAACATCAGGTGCCCACTGAGTGGGCTGGACAGCAAGGCTTCTCTTGTTCTGCGGTCGAGGTTATGGAACAGCACGTTTCTAGAGGTGTGGCCCTGCCGTGAGGCTGTCCCCTGGGAGTCATTTGCCACCACCTAGGACATTTGTCCTTTCTGACACATCCACTCTTCTCCCAACAGGAGTATTCCAAGATGAACTACTTAGACATTCTCGTGCGGGCTTCCATTGAAGTGACTGCTGCTGCTGGGAATATCAAGTTGCCACACGCAGGCACTCAGGTGAGGGGGCACTTGGTCCCGAGCTTCACCCTGGTCAGAGTGGGTCCCCCTCCCTCTCCCTGTGCTCACAGCCTGAGGTCACACTCTTTAGTGTCCATGTCCCTCACAGCCCTCTTACCCCAGTAAGAAGAAAACAGATAAAGTCTTAAGCCACTACCACCCATGCTGTGTTTTAATAGTAGCATTGGGAAAAAGAAGTCAGTCTAGGGTCCTCCATTCAGCAGGAACATGGCAGGTGTGAGGGCTGTTGGGTCAGTGGGACCAGGTGCACCTTAAGCCCTTCGCCTTAATGCCCATGCCAAGAGTGGCCAGCTGCAGCTACTTGAAATGATCTCTCTCAGCTGGGCACAGTGGCACACTCCTGTAATCCCAGTACTGTGGGAAGCTGAGGCAGGAGGACTGTGAGCTCACGTCCAGCTTGGGCAACTTTTAGCAACTTAACAAGACCTGTCTCAAAAAATGAAAATAAAAAGAGCTGAGGCTATAGCTCAGTGCAAAGGCTCTAGTTCAATTCCAGTACCGCCACCAAAAAAAGAAAAAAGAGATTCTATAATTGAGCCTTGTAAAATCCATCTTTGCTGTGCCCCTTAGAACAAGCTTATTATAAGGTTCCTCTCTTAGCCATCAAGCAGCCTTCCCAGTAATTGAAGAAAGCTGTCTTGCCTTGGTAGGCCTGTCTTACTCTGTTCAGAGAGATGCACCCAGCGGTTCGTTTCCACAGCATCCAGGCCCAGCCAGATGGGTTCTGGCCTCTCCCCACCCTGACCTGCCCTTTTTGGGTGGTGTGAGCCCGCATGGACCAAGTGGCCAAGGTGTGGTCTGCTCCGTTAACCTTATGCTGTGCCTTTACCTCCCAGCATGTGAGCACTACCCCAGCCTGAAACGTGGTTTGGAAATATATGCTGAACAGTGTGTTTGAATTTCTTTCTGTTGTGTTCTACTGAAACTCCTTAGATGGTTTCATCAGAATTCATTGTTGAACTGTGTTTCCTATATCTTGTCTTTCAGTAGTAGTTTGAAGGAATCTAAAAGGATGTCTTTAAATGTATCTTTACATTGTATGTGATTTACTTCTGGCCTGTTGTTTCAATTTGTAAAGCAATTTTGACTCTTGATCATCTACTGTCTCAACTTTCTATCTGTGCAAACTTTCTTTTTCAAAACTGGGAAGTATACTTTCTATATCTTTGTCCAGTAATTAACAAAAATATTGGACAGAACAAGGAGCAGAACTTTGTGGTGATCCACTAGTAAACAGTTCCTTTGGGGGGTCTAGAACCCACAGGGACTTGCATTAGGATCTTGTGATAGAAGAGCTACAGGTCATGGTAGGAATTGCAAATGGGGACGTTTTGCTGTAGAGACTGGAGAGAGATTGTGTACTACTGTACTTCATTCATCCACTGGTTTACTTATGGAAATGTTCTGGCTTTGATCACTTCAGTAGCTGTAAATAACTGAGCCTCCCTAATCAGTCTGGCTTCTGAAGTACAGTGCTCCTTAGAATGTCCTTGGAATTTATCATCCTCAGCAGAATACATTTGTTGAGAAATGGTGTAAACCAAGGCTATCCAAGGCTCCCTGGGACACATGGTCACCCTGGCTTTCGGGTATCTCTGTGAGTTGCTCCAGCCCCCTTCTCATCAATAAGGCATCGGAAGGGACTCTCAAATAAACCACACCCTCCCTGGAATCTTTCTCTCCATTTCTGGCTAAGGGCAGCTGCTATAGCTTCTAATGTCTACAAGGGGCCAACTCTGAGAATCACAGAGTTTTTAGAGCTGCAAAAAAGTTCAACACTTTAGAGAGAAAGGACTGACATTAATGTCCACGATTTCCTGGATACTTTACATTTGTTTAAACATCAGAAGAACACCAAGGTAGGCATTATATTCATTTTACAAACAAAGAATTAGACTCAGGGTAGGATTTGAGGTCCTGGGTTAAAACTCCTAACTGTCTAACTTCAGGTCTTTTGTTCTTCTACTGTGTGACACATGGTCTCTATTAAGTCCTCAAATCACAAATTCAGAGAAAACATCCCCATGACCAGCAAGTGGATCTTATACCTGATCTCAGGTCTCCAGAGTCCTCAAGTGCACTTTCTTCTGGAAGATGACTGAACAGGGCTCCTGCTGTCCTGTCTAGTTGCTGAGTCGCCAGTAGGAATAAGGTTGTCTTGGGCATTTTATGTTCTTAGGGCTTAGAGAATTCATGCCTTCTAATGGGAAGCCACATCTTTGCATGGTCCTACTTTGTTTAATATTTGGCAGATTTGTGACTGGATTACTAGTCTCATATCAGGACTTATTTCTGAGGAAAACTGAAACATTTTCTTATCTCTAGTTTTCCGATATCTTCTTTATTTTCTGTGATTTCTGAGATACAATAGCACAGATATCATGCCAATACTTTTCTTTAGTATTTTAAGGTGCAGTTTTTGGGGCCTGAAGATTTGAGCTTAATTCAAGTGTCAGGATGCCTTTCTTTTTTTATGCCTTCACTTATTATGGGTTAAAGTTTTGTCTTCATCTTGGTTTCCCCTGTCCTTTCCAGTCTGAAGACCATTTTCTTTGGAGATAGAAGCAGAAGAGGTTGTGTAATTCAGTCTTACTTTTTGGTCTTAACATCGAAACAATTTCTCATTGCTTTTACTCTAATCCTGCTTTAAAAAAAAATAAGAAAAACCTTTTGCTTCTTCATTACCCAATTTCAAGAGTAATTGAAGCCGGGGTGTGGTGGTGCATGCCTGTAATTCCAGCACTGGGGAGCCTGAGGCAGGAAGATTGTGTCACAAGTTCGATGCCAGCCTGGGCTACCTAGTGAGTTCAGGGTCAGTCTGAACTACCAAGGGAGATCCTGCCTCAAAAAACAAACAAACGACAAAGAGTAATTGAATTCACCACCCAATAAAACACTTTTAAAGTAAGATATTTTCATAACAGAGTCAGAAGTCACACAGTTAAACCAGGTTAAATGATTACATTTTTAACATCGATTATTAAATTAAATCCATAAAGTATCAACAAGTACCTGTTAAAGACATATATGATCCTTCCCTGTGCTGGATGCTAGAAGCAAAATTGAATGAGCTACTTTATAAAAAATTTCATGCTCCAGGAGACAGAGCCAGGAGAGAAATGTTGAATTGTGCCAAGGAAAGAGGGATTGTTAGTTTTGTGTGTGTCCCTGCTTCATTCATAGGAAGCAGGTACAAAACATCCAAGCTTCCTGGCTGCAGAAGATAAAACATGATAGGTAAAAATAACCCCATTATTTAGAGGAATGAGTATTTTTTTTGGGGGGGGGGTTCTAAATTCAGAGAAGAACTTAAGATATGTTTCCTTTTATAAGACTTTTTGTATGGGATGTAAAAGATATTAAAATCACTTCAGGTGATTTTTTTTTTTATATCAGTGTTCAGTAAGAGTAGGGAACATCATAGAGTAATCAGCAAAAGTATCTGGCAGCTGGCAAGCTAATGTGGACTTGGCAGTACTGGTTGGCATTGGAATTTAATGCATCAGTAGAGTTTAAGCCCTTTTCCTCTCATGGGCACATGATGGGTGAGGTCTACATGCATGGGTCATCTCCATGGAAATTCCTAAGTTTTAGTAAAACCAAAGAAAAAAATATTTGGGGAGTTGTAAAGGTCTATGCCATTTCTACTCACCTGAAGCTGTTATCATTCATTAGTAAAGGTGAAACCTGTTATTATTCATTGGTAAAAGCATCCCCTTGTCTAGTCCTAAACCCAGCTTGTCACTTCTTCCATCCCAGTGAGAGAACGACTGTCATACCATAATAGTAGTAGTAGTAGCAGCAGCAGCAGCAGCAGCAGTAGTAGTAGTAGTAACAATTTTACACCTTAAGTAAACAAACACTACAGTCTTGCTGACTGGCCTCTCACCTTCTGGGACCCCCGAACATCTCTCCCCGGTAATTGTGTAGCCAGCTCAGCCTCTGACTCTGGTCCTCAGTCTTTGATGCCCAGTGAGCTGTTTTACCATATTGGTTTGATTGGTGTCCAGACCTGGGGTGTAGAGATTCTACTGGATTCCTGCCCACCCAGCTGCCCAGGCTGCAAAATCAAAAATTACCTTGTTCAACTCTCGGGTTTTTGGATAGCAGCCATTTATAGGAGTGGTTTCTCCTGTTAGCAACCATTTTAAAGGCTGTGATGCGTGGTGATTGTAATAAGGCTGATTCCCTTGCCACAGATCAGCCTCCACGCTGCACTTCCAGATTAGCCAGCTAACTCTTACAGCCCCCTTGCCTCAAGGACACACTGTGTACCAAGTACTAGGGAAGGAAGGTTAAATGATACACAGTTTGCGCTAAGGCAAGCCATTGTTTTGTTTTGTAATCAGCTTACCAGCTGCATAAGTATATTATTTCTGTTTTTTTCTTTTTTTGGTACCAGGGATCAAACTCGGGTCCTTGGGCTTGCGCAGCAGGCAGCGAAACCACTGAGCTAAATCTCTGGCCCAGTGTATTATTTCTTCAGTAGTCTCTCACTGTTTCTTCTTTCTTCCTTCTTCCTTCCTTTCTGGTTTCCCTACACTGGATCCAGCAATCTCAAAGAAGGGTTGTTTTACCTTAAAGCTAAGGCATCTGCTGGGGGAAGGAAAGAGAGGGAGTGAGCCTGGTGGCCACCTGGGGCTGGGATCTTGGGGGAAACCTCATTCAGGGCTTAACAGGAAGTGGGTTACTGATAAAGGTGAAGGTATTGCACTGGCTGCTGGAGACAGCATAGCTGGCTGCAAGTTCCAGATGTAAACTCCTGCCTATTAAGTGTTTAAAGAAAAGCAGCTTTAAAGAAAAGCAGTTCTGCTGCTTTTAAGTATTTTCTGTAAGTCCATTGGAGGTGACACAGTTTTTCTAGAAGTGGGAAGACAATGTGCTTGAAGAGATTTTTAAAAATACAATTACAGAAGTATTGAAGCCCCATTGTAGATACAGAAACATGTTTAGACAGCATCCTGTGTTCAATCCTAATATAAAATACTTAACTAAAAACATTGCTTACCAATTAAGTACCATCTTCTGAGTTTTATTTGCCCTTTGCTTTATATTCTTTCGATTCAGAATTACCAGAAACTCCAACCAGTAGATCTCCAGTCAATGTACCTTACAAAAATCAATAGTCATTGCAATCCCTGGGTCTTTGCATGCTTTGAAAAACAGCTCCTGTCTTCACAAAGTCCATTTGAATTCTAATATACTTCATTTAGACATAATGGACATATGAGAATGGACATAACTTGAGTTGTTGTCTTGCCAGAAACAATTTTTTAGGTTTCTGAGTAAACACTGTTTACTTAATTGGTATTTGCCAACTATCAAATGTTTAATATTTAAGCTTCTTATCAGCTGCAGCTTAAGCATGGTACTCCTTCTGAATGAATCCAGGGTCTAGTTTGTCCTCACATATTTTTGTAGAAGATGGCACCCAGCCATCTCAGGAAATTGTATTTATGAAGATCTTTAGTTTGATACCCTAAAAAATTAGTCATTCAGCTCCGTCTCTATTTTTCTATCTCACCACATCTTTAAAATCTGGGTTGTAGGCTAAATCTGAGTTGTAAGGCCACACAAGCTGGCCATTTTTTTCTCATTGCCAAAAATTAAAGTATAATCATTTTTCAAAGGATACCAGTTTAAGGGTCAGAGGTTTAGCTTAGTAGTAGAGTGCTTGCTTTGGATGTGTAAGGCTCTGAGTTTGATCCCCAGTACCATGAATATAATTGAAACAGGATTGACTGTTTATTGATAATTGTGCAAAGAGATAAGTTGGCAAAAAAAAAAGATAGCAAAGAAATAACCACTTTGTGAGAACACACTAGCTTTTTCCAGATGCTGGGAAAATATCTTTATGGAATATCTCTTGAGTCACTGGACCATTATTAAGAGAAAGGACCTTCCACTGGAAAGTCAACGCATCCATCCTTAGGCAGTGTTGTCCAAGATGTGTTCAGAAGCAGAATTAGAGTTACAGACTCCGAGTATTACTTGTGCCCCAGTTTATGGCGATCTACTTTCTTCTGTGCCTGTAGGTTCGTGTGACAGTGTTTCCCTCGAAGACTGTGGCTCAATACTCGGGAATACCCTGGTGGATCATCTTCGTGTCTATTCTTGCTGGGATACTGATGCTTGCTCTGTTAGTGTTCCTACTTTGGAAGGTAAGTCATAGCTGGCATTTGAGTTTCATAATATAAACCTCATTTCATGTTTTAAAAATGTAAGTTAATACTGGTAGTATGCTTTTCTTTTTCATTGCTTTATTTTCCTAACATTTGATCATGAAACTTTTCCAATATTCAGTAAATATGAGAGAATTTTACAATGAACACCTGTATATCTACCTAATAATTTTTATTTAACAATGTTTTAGTTGTACATGAATTTCTTAAGTTCATACTTTTTGATATCTCTTGCATATAGGTCAGGATGTTTGGCAAATGTCAAATTTAAATTTTACAACTTCAGTGTTTTCTTAAAATAAGATCAAATTCTGGATCTAAACCCAGGTGTGGTACCCCATGCCTGTAATCCTAACATTCTAGAGGCTGAGGCAGGAGGATTACGAGTTTAAGGCCAGCATGGGCTATATGACAAGACCCTGTCTTTTAAAAAAAGTCTAAATATAAGCCAAATTATTGAGTATCAGATTAATTTGAATCTGTGTTCCTGCTAATTTCAACTTCTGTAAAGAAATGTTCATGGCAGCCATTGGGGTTTGTTACACTTACAGATAGTTTAGGAATAGAAAAACATGAATGGAATGAATAATTCCATCTCGAGACGGTCATCATATTCCATATCAAACATGAGGGAGGTCTACACTCAATGTATGTCTCATAGGGTCAGGAATTTAGCTCAGTGGTTCCACTGCCTGCCTTGCAAGCACAAGGTCCAGAATTCAATCCCCAGTGCAAAAAAAAAAAAAAAAGGAAAGAAAAAAAAGTATACATCTCATAAAAATTTGGTCCTTTGACTATACATAAAGTACATCTCCCCCATTTCCTATAGATAGTCTACTTTATGGAGAAAGTATGAGATACATACAAATATTATTTGCCAAGATTACAAACTATAGATTTCATATTATTCCAAGTGAATAAAGAAGTCTATAGTACCCTGTCTTCAATTCCAGATTCAAAAAAGCTCTGGGGGCTGGGGATTTAGCTCAGTGGTTCTGCTGCCTGCCTTGCAAGTGCAGGGTCCTGAGTTCAATCCCCACTACCAAAAAAAAGAAGCTCTGAACACAAAGTTTGTAATGACCTACTTGGTGACAAGACCTTAAATGATGCGAAGGGAAGATATTTATAGTCTTTGTTCTTTGTTAGTTTCACTGCAGAAATATTAACACTAATGGCATTATATGTACAGCATAGTACTTTTCGAAAATTTCAAAAATTCTTGACTCCCAGACATACTGGGTACAAAGGGTTTTGGCTGAACCAACAACCCTCTTAAGATCAAACCATCTTTTTCCTGTTTTTGGATCCAAGAGTATAATGGACAAAGCTTCAAGAATGTTCTTAATTTCAAATATTGGGCAGGGTTTTTTTTCTTTCTTTCTTTCAAGTAAGTTCCTTTTGCTGGTCTGAGATAATTTTCTGGTGTCTTCCAAACATGTGATTGAAGCTTGGTATATCTGCTCACGCTAAGACTTCTCCTGGTATGGGGTGTTAGCCAAATTTTACCCCTGATGTTTAAGTTACCTCAGGCAGCAGACTTCTCTGGCAAACATAGCCAGTCAATATAGGAATTTCCCTGATCATTATTTTGATATCAAAAACTAAACATGGAGGGCTAAGGATTTGGCTCAGTGGTAGAGTGCTTGCCTCGCATGGACAAGGGCATAGGTTCAATACTCATGACCATCAAAAACAAAAACAAAAAACCCCCTACATGTGGTGTTTGGTATTTAGGATGGTCTTGTGTTCTCTGGAAGAGATCACAAGGACAGTCCCCAGAACAGATCTCATTAGCAATCTTTAATCCTCTTTGAGACATAGCAGGGGGTTGAGAGTTTTAAAAAACCTAAGCTGTGGGGCTGGGGATTTAGCTCAGTGGTTCCACCGCCTGCCTTGCAAGCGCAAGGACCGGAGTTCGATCCCCAGTACCAAAAAAATAAAAATAAAAAACCTAAGCTGTCTATAATCTTGGGCAAATCATTTCACCTTCCTGGGGCTCTGGTTCATCTTAGCTGTTTAATAACTGGATTGGACTAGATGGTCTCACTGATTTTGGAAGCTCTAAATATCCAGACCCACAAAGGGACCTGAAACAAGGTAACTTCTACATCCCTCACATAAAAGTCATTTTTATTCCTTATACTCTTCTTTTAAAAACTGATTGCCATTGGAATTTTAGGGTCAGAAAGAATTTTAGGGGTTAGTGATACAGCATTTGCCTAGCATGAGCCCCTGGATTCAGTCTCAAGGATGGGTGGGTGGTGATGGGGTGTTCTATTCTTCTATTTAGTGCCCTTTAAACTGAATTTTGTGTATCCTTGTAGGTGGCAAAACTAAACTAAGATAGGGATCTCCAATTTAACCAGGGAAATTCTGATTTTATTTGCTTTAAATATTGGCTTTTGAACAGGATTCTTGGTGTTTTGTTGGTACTGGGGATTGAACTCAGAACCTTGTGCTTGCGAGGCAGGCAGCAGAACCACTGAGCTAAATCCCCAGCAATTCTTGGTGTTTTGTGTGGTTGTTTTTGTTGTTTTTTAAATAAGAGGTAAAAATTTTGCACTAATCCAATCACCTTTGTTTTGCTGACAAAGATCCTCATGCCCACAAATATTAAAAATGTTGCCAAGCTGGAAGGGACAAGGACTATTAGTTCTGGTTCCTTTTTCTTCCCACTCTATTTGCTAGCACTTATTGAAAGTTAGTGTGTTCACTGTGTATTCTATTGAGTCACACAGAAATACCAAGATAGTATAGTTCAATGCTGCCCAATAAAACTTTCTATCATGATGGAAATGTTCTGGAGCAGCAGTACCCCATATTATGGCCAAGTCACATGTGGCTGTTAAATACTTGGAATATAGCTAGTGTAATGGAGTTATTGAATTTTAAATTTTAGCTTAAATTAAACTTGAATAGGGCCGGGGATTTAGCTCAGTGGCACTACGCCTGCCTTGCAAGCACAAGGGCCTGAGTTCCATCCCCAGTACCAATAGCACATGTAGCTAATAACTGCTATACTGTACAAAGTGGATCTAGAGTTTTGCCTTCATGATTGCCACACTGGGAAGTAGAATTTTCCAGGAGAAATTTTATTTGACCAGGTTATTTCAAAAGGCAGTTCCATGGCCTTATGATCTGGATAAGAGTAAATAGAAAAAGGTCCCCAATTGTTGAATGAGGGAAATCATAGTTGGAAATAGAATTATTCTTTTATACTTATTTAGAGTGACCTAACCTGAGGAACATGGGTTCCTACCATTTAAGAGTTACATAGTGGTTCTGAATTTGGGAAAATGACAGCAATCATTCTTTTATGACGGTGTACTTGAATTTGTATTGTGATTCACCCATAAATCCAAAGGTCTCAAGTATATGGAATTTGTTCCATTAAGTTTACTGTAAAAGGTAGAAAAATACTCATGGTCTATCTATATTTTATTAGGAATCGTGATAAATTTTACATAAGAAAATTTTATAACCTTTGTCTTAGTAGCCTGCCTTTTTGGAGCTTGTATTCTTCAAGAAGAAACCACCCAAAGCTACAATACACTGTGCATATGTTTTCCCTTTTTAGGTTGATTTTTGTTCTCAAGATTTCTGCTACAAATAGAAAAGTCAATTAGCTCACCAATGTCATCCATGCAAATGTTTGACCAGAGACCATGGCAGTAGAATGGGTTGAGTGCTAGCTGTCACAGTGTAATGTAATGAGTTGGCTGCTCATTTCTGGTTGATCAAAAGTAGCCTCTAATAGAAAACAGGTTAATATGTGAGATGTTCTAATGTTTAGCTCTTATCCACAAAACTGTAAAATTGACTAAATACCTTGCTTCCTTGTAGTGTGGTTTCTTCAAGAGAAATAAGAAAGATCATTATGATGCCACATATCACAAGGCTGAGATCCATGCTCAGCCATCTGATAAAGAGAGGCTTACTTCTGATGCATAGTATTGATCTACTTCTGTAATTGGTAATTGATCAATGTTTTTTAATTGCTAGCTGTGGGACCTGCTATGGTTGTGGTGGCTAACTTAAAGAGCAACAGCTTGCTGTGCGTGTGTGTCCCATTAACAGTTGTTGCCAAATGTCCATACTGGCTTGCCTTGCTTTGGATTTATTTTATTTATTTCACTTGAAAGTGTACAGTTGTTTTGTTTTGTTCCATACACAAAGGATCTTTTGTTGCAGGTGAGTTATTTTGTGTTCTTGTTAAACCATGCCCACAGCAATGAAGAAAATCGTAGTCTTCATACACATAAAAGGGGCCTTTAGACCTTCATAGTATCCCAGTTTGTTGTTAATCCAGTGTATAGCATCCCACTTGGAATTTCAAGGATACATAAGAAATCATCCCAGATTTCTTGTGTATTTTGGAATTTCTCAAGGATACAAGCTTGTGTTGACTGCCTGATTAACCTGTTGCATGTTGGAACTGTGTTTCTCTTGATGAAGAAGCTTCTTCACTGTCATCTTTTTGTTCTTGCTCTAAAGTGATGGTGCAGGCTTGGAATGCTTTTTATTGTTGCTCAGAGATTGTTTTATGCTAGCTAAGCATGTGGCTTCTTTTTCCTACATATCTCCTTCAGGCCAAAGACCATTACAACGAAAAATGATTAGCTTTATGGCCAACTTCAGGAGATGGTCTTCTACCAAAGTAACCTTCAATGTATAAAGTTCTAGTACAAAAAATGTTCTGGACAGTTTTTATTTGAATATGTTGTAATGGAGTTTGACCATGTTTCATGTTCCTAGAGATTTTATTCTACCTCACGTCTCAGTTGATTTTAAATTCCTATTTTGCTTTTCCATGATAATAGGAATTGTAAGTGGTTCCTTTTTCCATTTCTATGAGCATGAGGGGAGAGAGTTATTCCTAGAATCCCTTTCCATGGCACTGTCATGATGAATCTCAACATTGCCATTTTAATTAATTTCCTTCCTTTTATAAATGGGGCAGACAGCAGTCATATTTTATAATAGATATAAGAACATTGGCTTTTTTGCACAGAATAACAAATGAATCCAAGAAATAGCCTAAAACAAAACTTCATAGTTCATTTGGCCTACTGACTTAGTGATAAGTAGACAAATGATTTTTGTCTTGCCCCATGGCATTTGAACATATATGTTCTATTCCTGTTACTATCAAAAACAATTCTAAATGTCTTCTTTCTTCCAAGCTGGATTTTTAATGTGATAACATGCCTTTTGTTACAAAAACATTTTTTATTTATTAAAAAACTCAATCTGATTCAAATTTTTCAGGAATATTCTCAAAGTATACTTTGGATCAGATTAAATAATTTTTTTAAAAATGAATAAAATATATATACATTATCAATTTGAATATAAATGCTATTTTTCTTTTTACAAAAAAAAAAAAGAGAAATTGAAGTGTTCCAGAATTCAGTGTAGCATACTCTCTTCAAGCCCTGTGCAATACATGATTGATTTAATTGCAGGACGCAGTTACTTCATGATTTATTAATGAAACAGCTTAATTAGAAGCGCAGCCGCAAATCCAAGCAATGTAAATTATCTGCTAGCTAATGAAACATGTGATATGTGTACTGAAGCCTGGGACGATAGAAAACTCTTAGATTGACCCTTTGGAAGATGGCATGTTTGAGTAGCAATTTGTTATATATTTGTAGCACAATTTCCATTTTATTAGTGAGCGAGGAACAAGAAATAATTTTTATTTTTCCCTTTAAAAATTTGTTCTTAAAGTGATCTAGTAATTTGAAAATTGTATCTTTTATATATAATACTGTGTTGTTTTTTTTTTAATGGAAGTAGTCACAGATTCTTCCCAGTCAAGAGGTAGTTTAAATTGTTATAAAATGTAAAGACAAAGTAAAAATGGACTTCTCTTTCACTTTTACAGCTGTTCTCTAACATTCCTCCTGGCTGTTCTTTTCAACCTGTTAGTGCTTTCTTAAAATGGTATCTCTTTTCCCTTGGTCCAAAGGTAGACATGGCTGAACAGAAAGCTTAGACATTTCTGTTTACTGCACTTGGTTTCTTTGAGATGAATTAATTTGTGTCTGTTTCTCTCTCCCCCTTCTCTAGTGTGGATTCTTTAAGCGCTCTAGGTACGATGATAGCGTTCCCCGATACTATGCTGTAAGGATCCGGAAAGAAGAAAGAGAGATCAAAGATGAAAAATATAATGATAACTTGGAAAAAAAACAGTGGATCACAAAGTGGAACGAAAATGAAAGTTACTCCTAGGGGGTCAGACAAGCTTCACAGTACCCAAAATGCTTTTTTCTTTTAACTCAGACATTCATATGGATTTAAAAGCCTGTTCAAAATCTGAAGATTGATTTCAGACCAACGACACACAGTACGAAGCTACAGTTGAAACTGTGGATATTGTTACGCAGCTGAAGGCGGCTCCTGGCTTACACAGCCAAGTTTTAAGACTGTTAGAGTGGATTTTTCTGTAACTGCCTTAATTTAACTTTCTGGGTTGCCTTTGATTTTGGTGTGGCTGACTTACACGCGCTGGGGAAGGGCCTGCCCAGCTGCACACAGGTGACATCCTCCAGGGGGTGTAGCTGGAGGAGGGCACCACGATGACCCGCACTAACCGAGTGGCCGGCCCAGTCTGCTGCTGTAAGCATCATTCCCGTAGGGCTGGAGAACCTGCAGGTTAGCTGTCCTGCAGCACGGGGCTCTGCTGTTGGCGTAGTCCTGTCTCAGCTTAAAGTGCTGTCTTATTAAATGTGCAATAGGTGACATTGCCATCCTGCCCTCTTTCTCCTTTTCATAGATGTGTGAATCCTTGCACATACCAGATGCCTGCAGGTTTCCTTCTCCTTTTCACTGAAACACACAGGTGCAGCAGACTTGAATGCTAGTTATATTTGTTTGTATATGATATTTATTTTTTCTTCAAACCATTTTGTTATTGACTAACAGGCCAAAGATCCTTCACTATGGTTTATGCAATCAGACTTAGAACATGGCAGGTCATTAGTTTGACCTAAATTATTTACTGCCAGAAGATAATAATAATTCTTTGTAAATGTATCCAAGAGTTGTTTTAATAACTTATCTATAAATTATAACATCTCCTTGGCGTCCCCTCCCCCCAACCCAAAAGGTTTAAGAAAGAGGATTTAACTATGTTTCTTTCTCATCAGACATCTGATAACTTTTTAGTTCAGAGACCTGTGTGATATGTTTGAATTTCATGCTGTGACTTTCAGGAACTTTTAAAGAAAATGACTTTGTTTCTTGAACTCTAGGACATGTTTACTCACTGGTGCAAATACTGTATATTCAGGGCTTCAAAGAAACTAGTGAGCACCCAGGGTGGGTCCAGACCCATCCAGTGTGAGACTACTGAATGAGTATCTGCTACCAAAACCTTGATTCTAGTCAGGCAGAACGTCATAGCTCTTAACTTTTAGGTGTTATTGGAGCCATTCAATCAGTGAGTCAATGTTTTTTATTTTGTTTCTTCCCCTATCTAAATTCCCCAAATGACTTTGGGGACTACTTTCACAAGATCTTTGAATTGTTTAATTGTCCAGCTGTGTGGATGAGAGGAGAAAGACAATTGTCACTATATATTCAATAGAGATTGAATAAATATCAAAGCTGAATTTTACAACTTACTGTGCTTTGATAAATTAAGTTATATGGGGAGCAACAGCAAACAGGTGCTAATTTGGATGTAGTATAAGCAGTGTATCAATCTTTGTGTTTTTTTTGGTACCAGGGATTGAACTCAGGACTTTGCACTTATGAGGCAGGTGCAGAGCCACTGAGCTAAATCCCCAGCCCTCAATCTTTTAAAAGAACAAGAGAGCTGTATGTGCCATTATTGCCTTGGTGGTTTTTTTGTTTGTTTATTTGTTTTTCTTTTTCTTTTTCACAAATCTTACATCCTTAGGATACTAAGAACTTTATTCTGGTTGTATTTTGGAAATTTTATTCACAAAAAATTTTGCAAATGGCATTTTGTTTACAAAAATTTCTCTAAATCAGGTCATAACAGTGTTTAAAGTCTCAGTTTCTTGGGTAAATTGGAGCCTAACTCACTGGCTTTGTTATAGGACACTAAGAAACTGATATTTTGACAGTGTTTGTAGGCCTTTGTTATAAAAATGAATGTCCTGAAAAGAGGGGTAGTTTAATAACAAAGAAACAAGAATGTTATGGTATTTCAATTTATAGTTGTTAAAAATGTCATCTCAAGTCAAGTCACTGGTCTGTTTGCATTTGATACGTTTTTATACTAACTAGCATTGTAAAATTATTTCATGATTAGAAAATACCTGTGGATATTTGTATAAAAGTGTGAAATAAATTTTTTATGAAAGTGTTCAGTGCTTAGTAACACAGCATTGCTATATGTGAAACTCTAAAATTATAAGTGACAACCTGAATTGTATTTCTTTTTATTTCATTAAGCAAAACAAAAGTTTTCAATATTTTATTTATTCTGTCTCCCATTTAATCTTAGATCAACCAAAGATACAAGTACCCAAAGTAATACAATGTAAATGTGATCCTCTTTTGAATCAGTTATTTAGTTGATGCTTAAGTCTTTATAACTTCCTTTTTTTTATAATAACAAAATGATCTTATAGGGGGCCTATTGAAGATACTTAAGAAAGGCTGGGGATGTAGCTCAGGGGTTGAGTGCTTGTCTAGTGTGCACAAGGCCATGGGTTCAGTCCCCAGCACCACAAAAACCTACACATTACAAGTTGTCTGTTTGGATTGATTCATCTGCTTCTTGTGCCTCTGAGGGATAAAGTATTATTTAGCAAGGATACCATGCCATAAAAAAATAAAGGTTCCTGTGGCTGAGTCACTACCTTAAAATCTGTGTTAGATGTGAGAGCAAGGCTGATTTGACAGAATCATACAGTTAGAAAATACTTTCTGCACCGAAGCATTTCATTTAGATTTAAGCAGTTTAATGAAACTTCTTTAGCTGGATTATCACAACTTAGTGAGAAAATAAAGCATGTATGGTCCTCGGACAATGTAGTATGTCCTGGCCTGAATAAATTTCCTATCTAAAATGTGTTGTCTGTAAAGCATACTGGGAAATAGTTTCCACTATATTTGCTAAAAAGTCTTAGCCTTCTTGGTTCTTTGAAAACAGGTGTTATCACCCAAAGAAATACATAATTGGTACTTTTCAATGTTTGAGCCAGTGGGTTTGAACCCTTTTTTTTTGCCTGTTTGCATATCCAGTCTGATGATTTTACCCAGATAAGTCATTCTGATAATGTATAATCACCATAACAGTTTTTATTAGTAGCTGTGGTTTCACTGGAGCTATGGCATAAATGACATTGACTCAAAGTCATGGCAGTGCTTTATATGACTCCTGTGATTCCACCCACTTCCCCCATGCCCCCCCCCAAAAATACAGGAAATGATGGTATTATAGACTATCTCTATACCAGAGGAAATGTTGGAAATGTTGATACTTTATTCTTAGTTTCAAATTACTTGCCCCAAACCTCACAATGGATCACACACAGTTGTGGTTTGTCTGCCTTTGTCCCTGAGAATATTCTAGGATGTGGGGAGGATGTAGATGGGGAATGCTTTCAGTTGACCAAACCAGGGAAGTAGGGATAAGACCAAAGCTTTTACTCTAAATGAAAACATCTTACCAAGACACATAGTCACAAAAGGACATTGTGGGAGGACAGATGGATTGAGAGACTCCAGTTGTAAAGGAAGAAAAGTGAAATGCTGTAGGACCTACATTGTAAGTGGTTGGGTTCCACATAGTACATCCTCAGGGCTAAGAAAACAAATGTGGAGGTTTGGTCAGTTTGGGTAGCATAAAGGGAATGATTAAAGGCAATTCTTCAAAACCAAAAGGATTAGGTTCTAACCACTTGCACTGAGGAGAAGGTGAGGTTTAAAGAGGTGGAAAAAAACCCTTCAGAATGATTTTGAAAGAGTGGTTGTTGCAAAGCATGTAGGTGTCTTACCTGCAGGGCCTGATCCTGGTCAGTGTGAGCTTTCCTTCTCTTAAAAAACAGGTTTTGCCAGTCCAGGAAGGCATCTCCTCCCACTGGTAGAATGTGGCAGTGCTCTTTACACAAAGTGAGCCATCTGCTGCTGCATTCCCAGCAGACAGCTTCCTGGGGGAAAGTCATGAAGGGATGCATGGCCTAATCCTCTAAAGACAAATGAACTGTGAAACAAACCAGAGCAAAAAAATTGGTCCCCCCCATGCAGGGGTGGGCCAGGTGTCACAAAGGGCAAAACTGACCAGGAAATGGTTGATGATTAACCTGGAGTGAGGGAGTCAAGTGCAATTTTTGCAGCAGCCAGCAAAATACCTCAGTTTTCTTTGCCCTTGCCCTGGCTCATCTCAGCTCTGCTGCCTGTGCCAGGGCACAGAAACAGACCCATGTTGGGAGAGGGCAGATAAAATGTCCCACTATTCATCCTAGAACATCTGCCCCAAATCTCACACTGTAGGGTCAGGGTGGGCTGCTTTGGTTATCGTAAAGTCTAGCAGGTGAGGGTCAATTCACCAATAACCAGTAGATTTAAGCGAGCATTCTTTTAAGATCCTGTCATTGTGGGATAGATGTGCTTAGTCATACTACAATTGGAAGTCGGTTTTTTTTTTTTAAGACACCAGCTCTGACCTTTTTATTTTTTTAGATTTTAGAGAATTGAACCCAAGGCCTTTGCACTGAGCTACATTCCCAGCCCTTTCTGTTTTGAGACAGGGTCTTGCTCAACTCTGAGGGGGAGCCAGGCTGTAGTGTCATTTAAAGCTCCCCAGGTGATGACACCAGTGCCGCCAAGGTTGGAAACTGCTTTAGAGACCATCAGATGCCCTGCGTATCAAAAGGGTTCTGCCCTCTGTGTGGGAACTCCTCCTTTCTGTCTGTGGTACCTCCGCTGCACCAGTAGTGAGCTGAGCATTGAGAGGTGCATTTCAGGGGCAAGAGAAAAGCAATTAATTAGCCAGGGATGGTGGTGCATGCCTGTAATCCTAAAACTCTGGGAGGCCGAGGCAGGAGAAGTGCAAATTCAAGACCAGCCGGAGCAATTTAGCCCCATCTCAAAAAATTAAAGAGGGCTGGATATAGCTCAGTGCAGAAGCCCTGGGTTCAATCCTCAGTACTAGGGAGAGAGAACTGAAGCCAGGCACAGTGACATGCATATAATCCCAGCTATTTGGGGAGGCTGAGGCAGAAAGATCCCGAGTTTGAGGCCAACTGGAGCAGTTTAGTGAGACCCTGTCTTAAAATAGAAAATAGGGCTGAGGATGTAGCTCAGTGGTAGGGTACTTGAGTAGCAGGGTTAAGGCCCTGTGTTCAATCCTAAGCACTGCAAAAAAACCACAAAAAACAATTGATCAGTACATACCATGCATACTTGGACATGACCTAGTTATGGCTTAGGAATAAACTGGGGGAGTCACTCATATCTTTGTGCCCCAGTTTCTTCATCTGGTAAAATATAATAGAACCCCTTTCCTAGACGCTTATAGGGAGATGACCAGGAAGTGCTCATTAAATGTTATCTGGTTTTACTGTTATTATTCCTTTGGAAGGAAGCATGGAAATCTAGTTCTGCTTCCTTGTTTCACAGATGAAGAAACAATTTTTGTTGAACTAGAAGCTTTTCGTCTCCTCATTCTTGGATGACTATCAACTAGTGGCCGTTGTAACTGCAGTCTGAAAGCATAACTACCCTCTGCTGGCTGCAGGCAGAAGTACTGTGAGCCTAGCACCATGGTGTGTGCCTGTAGTCCCAGCTATTTGGGAGGCTGAGGCAAGAGGATCACTGGAACCCAGGAGTTAGAGACCATCCTGGGAAATACAGAGAGTCTTCATCTCAAAATGCTGTGAACGCAGTCCTTAAATGTAAAGTGCTTATCAAACTAGGTCACTTTGAACAAGATTGACCTTATTTCTATCTTAAGACTTTTTTGCAGCCTGTAAGACAAGGAGAGGGTTTAGATTGGGTTCAAGGCATGCACAGAAAGTGTATTAAGAGTAATCAAGTGGCCATCTTGATATTGTTATATACTGATTCTTGATTTTTTTTCCTCTAGAAATAAGAGTGTAGAAAAAGCAGAATCGTTTTTAAAAACCCATTCTTGGAGCTATTTACACAATATCAATTCTTTGGTTTCCTTATTAGGCAGGCAGGCTGTAGTTTCCTTGCTTATCACTGGTTGTGTGGAAGAGGAAATGCTCACAGCCCATCGCATACCTGAGGTACATAATGTATGTTAGACCAGACTTTGAAAACTTGTATGTCTGACTTCCACATGATACAGTAATACATTGACCGAGAGACCTGTTAAATGCAAAATAATGCATTTTCCTCCAGGAAGACTGGGGGAATGTTAGGTTCCAAGGTATCATCAAGTTGCTGATAAAACTGAAGTTCATGGTTCCCACCTAACTGAGGAAGCTACTTATGGTTAGGAAGTCTCGATTGACAGAGTGGTTAAGAACAGTCACATGTAATTCCAGGTACTCAGGAGGCTGAGGCAGGAGGACCACAAGTTCCGAGCCAGCTTGGGCAACTTAACAAGACCCTGTCTCAAATAAAAAATGGAAAGGGATGGGGGATGTAACTCCATGACAGAGTGCCCCCTGGGTTCTATCTTTAAAACAAAACAAAAACTAGTCTTGGAAATGTAACATGCAAAAAAAAAGAAAGAAAGAAAATGTAACATGCTAAAAATGCTAAGTCCCCCTATACCACTCACTACTTGTGTGACCTGGGCAAGTTTAAATAGATAATGCCTTGATATCCTCATCTGTAAAATGGTATATGAAATAACTAGGATTATTGTAGTTATCACTGGGATAGTCACACTATCCTACCTACTGCCATACAATTGCCTAACCCCTACTGTCCTCAAATATGTGGACAAAAGGTACCGGAGGCACACTGCGGTCTTCGGTCTTCGCTGAATCTGAGTATGTTGCCATTACTAGCTTGACAAGACAAGTGACATTTGCCTTAGGTGACTTACGGGCCACACTTTCAAGATACCTGCCCCATGGGAGGCAGAACACCATTCCAACTCAACAGGAAACCATGTCTTAGTTCCAATAGCTGAGCCACAGAAGCTATGGCCTGTTGATCTGGACATGGTGACCTCAGTAAGTCAGTAACAAAACAAAAAAAGATTGAACAGAACTGGTTTAAAGAGTGAAGCTCCCCTCCACACCTATACTGGGGGTGGCCCCAGGGCCTTCACACTGAGCTATATCCCCAGCCCTTTTTATCTTGAGACAAGGTCTCATTGAATTGCTAAGCTGCTGTGTCAGTTACTTTTCACTCCTTTCTAAGACCAAATACCTGACACCCAAAGTTAGAGGGGAAAGGGTTTAATGAGCTGACAGTTTGTAGAGGTTTCAGTCCATAGTCTCCAAGGCAGAGGGACCCATGGCAGAGGGGCGGCACAGAGGAGAAACAGCTCAGGGTGCCAGAAGGTAGCCAAGCAACAAGGGAGCTTAACAGGGTCTTTCTGCCCCTTTTATCTCATTCAGACTACTTAGGGCAGGTAGCACTCACGCTCTTAATCCTAGTGCCCTCAGCCATAGCATTGCAGCTTGAATCAATTCCAATGTCACACACTAGATCCAGCCACCTCCCCCACCTATGACCAGATGACGCTTTTTGGGGGGATATCTAGCCACAAGCCGTAACAGCTGCCCAGGCTGGACTTGAACTTGTGCTCCTCCTGCCTCAGCCTCCTAGCGTCCTGGGATGACAGGACTGTGCCACCATACCTGGCTTAAAGAATTAAGCTTTTGCAATTTGATATTTCCTTTCTTAAGTAGCAGTGATTCTTCAGTTTTTCTTTGCATGTTCCTCTATTAATAACCCAACCACTCTGTCCTTATCTTTGTAGCATTTAACACTTTCTGAGATAAGCTTATATATTTATTATCTGTCTTTTCCCCTTAAAAGTCTCATGAGAGCAGGGATCTTGAGGCCTTGTCCACTGCTGTACCCCAGCTCCTAACATGGGGTCTGACTGGCACATAGTATTGTCTGAGACAGTTACTGAATGAATGAACCCCAGAAACAGGCAGCTAGAAACTGAAGAAATGGAGTAAAGGGAAATGTGTGTGAAAGTAGACACCGGACTATCCCAATAAAATTTAAAAAGAGAACAGCTTGAACTTTGATACCTTGTGTAGGAGAAAAATAGTAACTCCTGTGGGTTCTTAGTTGGAGAGGATTCCTGTTACAAAAGACAGATTAAGGAGGGCAAACAAGTTGATTGACATGTACATCTCTCATAGACAGGAGAGACTCCGGGAGAGTGAGTACAGTAGTTCTTGGAGGTGCCTGTGAAGTCCAGTTATTTTTTAGTATCTTCAACAAAGAACAGTAAATTTTTAGAGAGGTGATAAGACAAAGCAAAAGGACTTGAGTCTAGAGGCAGCAATTTATGGGATAGCAAATAAATGGAAGATAAAGACCAGTTAAAAAAGCTTGCTCATGTAGATTCCTCTGGTAACACTGTTACCAATTTCTGACCCTAGGTCCTTTTTTCCTCGTAATTGTAGAATCAATAACAAGACAAGCACCAACTGAGCTCGAAGGAGATTTTTATTCTTGGCCAACACAGATAAACCAATTTATTGCCCCAGTGAGAGTCAGTGGGTTATAGATGCTGAGGGAAAAGAAATGAGGGGGAAAGAGGCTAATAAAGGGGAGGAGGATTAGTCATGTCTTTTTGGGGAATTTGGGTGCCACCTTTTTCTGCTCTGTTATGGTTCTCTCTGGTCATCATCGTGGTGCTGGGCAGTGTGGCATTTAGCAGGCAGACGAGATTACAATGAAGTTAAGAAGTTGGCTGATAGACCCTCTAGCAGCCATCTCAAGTCCAGCCAGTACTGGCTAGTCCACCTGAACAGGGACTTCCAGCCTGCAGGCATCCTGTCCTCAAAGATCAAGAGTAGGATGGGGTGGGAATTCAGCTAAGTCAAGTCTGGAGTACAAGGTAAGAGGAAGGTAGCACCACCTTTGGGCCTAAAAGGGTCTTAAATTGCCTTTAGTGCTTAATCTTTGTTCTTGCAAGGAGAAGGTATAAGTAGTTTTATCTTTCTACATCTATGTCCTGCTTTCGGGGAGGGGAGAGAGTATCCATTTCATTTTGTCTTTGGCTCCACAGTCCTTCACATTTTCGGGAGGTACATTAGTCAGTTTTTCGGTGCAGGGACAAAATAATTGACATGTGAAGCTTAAAGGAAAAAAGGATTATTTTGGCTCATGGTTTCAGCCCAGGTCAGCTGGCTTAAAAGTAGAAACATCATGGTGGAGGAAAGGCTCTCAATTCATGGTAGGCAGGAAGCAGAGAGCAGGGGAAAAGCCAGAGAGAGATATATCCTTCAAAGGTGCGCCCTCAGTGACCTACTTCTTCCAAGTGTGCCCCCGCATCCTCACAGCACCTGCAGCTATGAACTCATGGATGCATTAATCCATTAAATGAGATTAGTGCCTTCAATATGTGTGTGCATGGGGGGGGGGGGATTTGATCTTGCTAAGTTGCCCAAGCTGGCCTCAAACTTGGAATCCTCCTGCCTCAGCCTCCAGAGTAACTAGAATCACAGGCATGTACCAGTATGCCATGTCAGTACATGACTCGTTGGGAGACACAATATTTAAACAATAACAGCAAGAATATTTTTGTCTCTCATGTATAATTCAGACCTGACTAGAAGATTTCTTGTCCCTCAAATTGTTATTAAAATAATTCACTATGAAGCCATTATACTGAAGGAGCTCCAGGGCCCCTGGGTTCCAACGTAAACAAACCAAAACCCAAACTGCCAACTAACTTCTACTTAGTCTCTCCTCAATGATCAAATAAGGCTATTGCTCTACTTTAACCAATCAAGTATTTTCTTCATCTTGCCTTTTCTTTTCCTTTCTTTCTTTCTTTTTTTTTTGGTACCGGGGATTGAACTTGGGTCCTTGTGCTTGCAAAGCAGGCAGCGAAACCACTGAGCTAAATCCCCAGCCCTCTTTCTTTTTTTTTTTTTTGGTACTGGGAATTGAACTCAGGACCTTGCACTTGCGCAGCAGGCGGTGGCACCACTGAGCTAAATCCCTGGCCCCAATCTTACCTTTCCTTTGTGCCCCTTTGTTGGAGCCTGGAACCACATGCCAACTAGAGCTGCCAGTTCATGAACTGACTGATGTCTCTTCAAACAGTCTTTAAATTTATTTATTTTTTTTTTTGTATTAAATTCTTTTATTGGTACATTGTAGGTATACAACACAATTACATTTCTCATTGGGAATTGTACCTTTACATAATGCATCTTGGTTCTTATTTTTTCCCCATTAGTCTTTAAATTTATAATGTGCCAAAGTTTATCTTTCACCATTGCTATTTCCAGTTTGTCCAAGTCCAGCGTTCCCCTTGTCCATGACTATAAGTTCTTAGGGGTTTACTACCTCATAATCCCCATCACACTCCTGCCTAGACTCCGTGGATGTGACTCCAATTCTCATGAAAAGAAATTCATCTTTTCCTCCAGTTTGCACAAAGGCACAAAAGATCCAGTCTCAGCAACCTCCCTCCATTAAAAAAAATCAATGTGAGCCTTATAATGAGCGCTCACATTGTGAACCAGCCTTTGGAATCTCCTCCCTTCTCCCCTCCACCTTCTCTCTGCAAAGGGAATTCCTCCCCTGGCTTCCTGCAGAGCTGTATGTGAGCCTTCTTAGGGGACCTCTCCCAGCACTCCTGCAGCAGATCAAAGTAGTTACTTCAAATGAAAACTAGGTTTCCCCTAAAACAAGTCCTGGTGAATAGGATGACCTCTACACCACCACACAAGTAATGACTTGAATGATAGAATCCCTTCAAGGGAGAAGACAAACTTTTTGTGCTTTGGTGGAATGCTAGACATTGTTTAAACTTAAAACTTTCCAGGGTATGTGATTGCCTTTGAGCTGTTTTACAACTCTGAAAATTGCAAATAACTCAGGACAATGCAAATAAATCTGTCAGATAGAGAGACCAGCCTCCCTGATTCCCATGGAAAAAGCCAGTTTTGCAGCTTCTGCAAATTCTTCCCTGTATTCCTGTTTGATTTCTCCTTTGGATGTGTAACATTTTTTTTCTGGTCCCCTCATTTAATTAATGTGTTAAATATAATTTTTGACCTGTGTTCATGTTACAACTACACGAGAGTCTTGATTTTACCTCTTTTGAAAATTGCCTAGTGTATGAGAGAGAAGTCCAAGGCAGGAAATGGCAGCACACTCAAAAGGGCAACTGGGGATTAATCAAGGGACCATTCATATGGATGTGGGCTGAGTTGAGCAACCAGGGATGGTAAAGCACACTATGGCCAACAGAGGGAAAGTGGTACCAACTCTGGACTCACCGGCATGGGGTTGGAGCTGTGACTAAGAGGAACACAAACCCAGGCCTGGCAGGAAGGAGTTATGGTAGAAGATGAGGACTGAGGCAAACCAGACAATCAACTGGGTGGAATGTGTCAAAGGTCATAAACCCCTACTGCTAACAGGTCCTGTGAGAGGTTTCCCCCAAAAAGAAGACATGGACCCACAATGACTCCAGGTTGGGATCCAGAGCAATGCACACAAAACCAATCAGAAAGTGATATTCTCAATCCTTCATTTTCACATGGGCAGTCAAAAGGCACTGTTTCAGATCCCTCATTTATGTCTGGAGAGAGACCAAGCAAATTTTTCCACAGGACAGCTTACATTTGGTGTGAGGCCAAGTGAATTTTTTATAGGACAAATGTCCCAATGCCTATTGCATGAGGTGGAAATCAACTCAGGTATTTTTGGATACCAGAGAGAGACCCTTTCCCTTTATCCTCCAGGATCTCTGTAAACCTTTCCACCTGCTTTGTAGAGTGTACTTCTTTTCCCCCTTCATTAAATGAACACCCTTGGTGACTTTTGTGGGTCTTGTCCAATTCTTTGTTTGGGACACCAAGAACCTGGAGAGGAGCCCATCCCCCTAAATCTGGTAAAAGGGTGAGGGGAATAAGTATAACTTTCTCTCCTTTTGTTTATTGAACTCCATGAAGCCAGGGGTAATGGTGACAGCTTATCAAGTCTAGTCTTGTTTTCCATCGCTTTTCCCATTATTTTCAGTTAAACCAGCCCAACACAGATCATAGATTCTCAGCAAATTTAGTCTGGCCCACATCAATGTATATGCCATTAATCCCCCTCAAAATACTCAACCCTCCCACCCTGTTTCAAAGACACTTATCCCATCATTCTTGGCAATGTGTCTTTACTGTAATTTTTTTAAAAATTAGACATTCATTGTAGTTTTCAATCACCCCTCACATATAAAAGTTTTTATGGAGGTTGAGAGTATGATTATACTTTTTGTCTATATAATGAACTAATTAGTAACATCCTCTAAGTTTCTCTCCAGCTTCTGGGCCTCAAGCCTTTGATTAAAAGCAAAAAGTTGATGAAGAGAAACAGAGAGAGAGAGAGAGAGAGAGGGAGGAGGTAGGAAGGAAAAATAAATTGACACACTATATATTATCTTACATTCTCATCCTCTGTATATTGGGTGGAAGCTCAGAGAATGTATTTTTTTGGAAGAAAAGAAAATACACTTAAAAAAAAATTCAAAGTCCAGGTACATAGCTCAGTGGCGCCACACCTGCCTGGGAAATGCAAAGTCCTGAGTTTGTTGGGGGGGGGGCACACTTTATAAAATAAGTGCTTTTTGGAAGAGCAAACCTTGGTGAAATAAATCTCAGGGGTTCTCTGTTTTCACAAGGTTCATCTTGACATGCTCAGGTGGAAAACAGCAGCATTGCAAACGGCTTGATGGAGCTCAAGAAAGCAGTGTCTGACAAAGTGAGAAGAATCTGGAGCTCAGGGACAGATCCAGAAGGGAAGGAGAGAAAGGAGGAAGTCGACACTGGAATTGCAAAAATGGGCGAAGGACTGTTTTAAGGGTGTCTAATGTGAAACATTAAATTGTTTCTCCCAAAACTTTGGTAAAGTCTGCTTTAGGCAAAACACACATGTGAGTGGTTTTCATAAAATCCCAATGTTCCCAGAGTTTTGGAGGAAAAGCCCCAGCTCTGAGGGGGTCTCAGCAGACCAAGTTTGGTCGCCTCTCAAAGCATTGGACCAGGAGACCAGCAGTGATGAAGAGCAGGAAATGAGCTTTGACCAGCGTGACCATGCTGGGAAGCACAAGGAGGTTCGAAATCTGTCTTCAAGGGGCTGGCAAAGCTTGGGGTTTTGTAGACAAGGGGAGCAAAGACCAGGGCTGGGGGATTGGTTAGCTGGCAGCATGGATAATACTGGTCAAGCTGTGGTCTGGTGATGGGTATCTCAGGATCGGGTCTGGGAGGTCCTGGAAGGCCCATCATTGCTGGAGAGGCTCATTCAGTTTCCACCATGAGATGACAGCTCCTGCTCTAGGGGAGCAGCCTCAGTTCGTCATGGGATAACTGTTCCTGTTTTGGGGGGGAGGTGACCCCGTCATAGCGTGGTCTGGGAGGCTCTGCTTTTCCAGGAATCTGAGGTGGCTGCAGGTTTAGGACAAGGATTGCAGATTTCTAGGTATCTCTCCAGGAGGTGTAGAACTGTAGGTTGTAATATGGATGTCCGTGAAAATTAGTTACTCTTATCTTGGTGTCCTCAGTCTTAAGGAGGAAGAGATAGCCTAGGTAAATTTAGGGCTAATAAACCTTGTAATACTCCTTAACTGATGCCTATGTGCAGGAATGTGTAGGGCTCTGACCCAAAGTTTAAGGTAACAGTGGGACAGATAAAATGAAGGCAGAGACGCCAAGCTTTATCCTGCTTTTAATTACCCATTAGGCATCTGAAGGACTAGCCTCTAAGTCCTTGTTACACTAACAAAGAAATAATAAAAACCAGTAATAACAACACAAGTAGATATAATTTATTGAGTGTTTAGAATGTCCTGGACATTTTGCCAATACAGATAGCTGTCCTGTCTATGTCACAACAGTCCAGTGATCTAGTTCTTATGCTCCTTTTTTAGGTAAGTAGACCCAGACTCAGAGAGGTTAAGAAACTCACAGAAGGGCACAGAGCCAGCACTCTGCAGAGCTAGGATTTGAAAACAAAATCCAAGTTCTTCTCATTACACCACACTGCTCCCCAATCCTTCCTGGACCATCCTTATAAAGCTGTTGTCCAGACTCTTGACTAAAGATCATCGACAAGCATCCCCTTTCCTTCTAGGGCTGCTCATTTCACAGTGAAAGTGCTCCATGCAGAGTCAAATCTGTCTCCCTACAGTTTCCACCCACAAGTCTTCCATGTGTTGTCTGGGCTGCCCCAGAATAAGTCTAATCCTTCATTCATGGAGTAGGCTAATACTGGAAGATATGGCATGGTATTGAAGGGCACCACAATACACTACCCCAAAATATTCCTCTTTAGGGACATGCATTACCTTGAGCTACAGGCTACTGAAAAAACAGAAACTCAGGACAGGAAAAACTATAAAAAAACAGGGCACATGTTGTTCTTTAGTACTGGAAATTTCTATTTATAAAAGAGATTTAAGTCTTTCCTTTGTCTTTTGACATTTCTCTAAAAATTTACTATTTTTGTTGAAGATGTCATATATATATACACACACTGTATATATGTATGAATTCAAGGTCAACTTTTGAGAATTACTCATTCTCTGGGTATCTCCTATGTACATATGAAATATACATGTTAATAAACATGTTCGTCTTTCTGTTGTTCATCCTCTTGTAATAGGGGCCAGTTCTAAGGATTTATGAGGCTTGCAGAAAAAATTACTTTCCTCCTCTACAACTCCAACCACTTACCTGTGTTTTCAGGTAGTCCATATTCCTTCACACTAAACACAATTTGTCGGACTAATACAACTAAAAAGGGACTCTCATCTTATTCTTCATATTTTTTTTTTTTTATACAACTCAAGACCTGATCACCATAGAGAAATGAAGTGCTATTCTGTACCGGTAATTGTTTTACTGCACCAGTAAAAGTTTCATTGCATCTATGACGTGCCACATGGTTATATGGGGAAGTAGCAGTGGAAACAGGAGTTACAATAGTACCTGCAGCTTTTGCAGCTCTCTAAGAGTAAACCAGTATTAGAAACTGTTGGGCCGGGGATTTAGTTCAGTGGTTCCGGCGCCTGCTGCGCAAACGCAAGGACCCGAGTTCGATCCCCAGTACCAAAAAAAAAGAAAGAAACTGTTTACTCCTGTGTTCACTGTTCATAGAAACATGAAGGGTGGGGCGGCCAAAGGGTGACCCTGTGAGGTCAGTTAAGAGAGGGGCAGTCACAGCAGAGGGACACTTTAAACACACTGCTGACCGTGCCAAGGATGCCCGCAGAGAGCGCTGCAAGTTGAGCTCCCAGTGCTCTTCTGGGGCTGCAGTTGCTGTAATACTATATTTATGTACCACAGGTTGGCAAGGGAGGGCGCCTGAAGCTCTCCAGGTCTGTTTTGTCACCTACAAAATGTGGGGCTCGGCTGAGGATGCAAGGTAGCTTTATTGCAGAGCGTTTACATAGCACACTCAAGGTCCCGAGTTCAGCCCAGAACCCCCACCCCCACCCCGATGGTAAAGGAGCGACCTGCACCACAGAGGGCCGTTTCCCAGCAATACACAAGGAACACCAGCAAGGGAAGGGCAGTCCCGCCCTAAAAACTGAGGACTGCTGAGGGTGGGAGGGAAGCGAAGAAGGAAGGTGGGCTCTGTTACAAAAGAGCGAGGGAAGGGGGCGCAGCACTCTGCGGGCGGGACACGACCGCCTGGGATGCCGACGGCCAACCATGGTCTCCGGAGGAGAATCGCTTCCCGCAGCTCTGTCCCTCCCCGTGTCCCGGTCCCACCTCCACAGGGCGGAGCTGCGCAGCGATTCCGGCGTGGCCCGCCGCCCTCCGGGCCGCCGTCCTTCTCCTAGCTCCCTCAGGGCGGGGCTAGGGAGGGGGCGGGGCCGCGTCCCTGACAGGCTCCCCGCCCCGCGGCCAGCCACGTCCCGCACGTCCCGCCGGCCGCGGCGCCAGGCGGCAAGCTGGGCCTCGGGGTGCGCTCCTCCGGCCGGGCTCGGCATGAAGCTTACGCGGCTGCTGCGCGGGGCCGCCTCGGCCCGCCCGCGCCCTGGGCGGCGCGCTGCTCACCCCAACGCCAGCCGTAGTTTTGCCTCGGACTCCGGCTCCGGGCCCGCGTCGGACCGCAGCGTTCCGGGCCAGGTGGACTTCTACGCGCGCTTCTCGCCGTCGCCGCTCTCCATGAAGCAGTTCCTGGACTTCGGTGAGTGCTGCCCGGCTTCGGCCTTTGTGCGCGGCCGGGACGAGGAGCTCTGGTCCGCGCTCGCCCCCTCCCCCGGCCGCGAGTGCTTTCTTCCTCCCTTGAGGGTGCTGGCTCGTGCGGGCCGGGCCAGTAACGGAGCGTGTGGCTTTTTACCCTGTGTTGTCGAAAAATAATCCCAGAAGTACGCCGGCAGAATCAAGTCCTCCTTAGCACGGACGTGTGCAGGTGCACATTCGGGGCCAGGCCCCTTCGGAGAAGCAGGGCTCCGCGTAGAGCCTGGGTGTCACTTTCGGACTCTTGGGAGTGATGGTAAACGCGATCGTACGATGATTGCGTAGAATTGGCATGCATGGTGATAGGAAAAACAAGTTATCGCCGGCCCAGTGTTCCTTTAGAATGTTTTCCTTGCCAGTGGAGTAAGAGTGTTTCCATCAGCAGCAAAGAAGTCTTGAGCGTGTGTAAAATGCACAAGTATAAGGGGCCGTGGAACTTACCACTTCGCAACCCTGGTTTTCTCTGGAACATGTTGCAGAGTTAACCATTTGACTTTGACTTTTCATATGCGGGTGATGGGGGGGACAAGAAAAAACTTACGTACAAAGTCTTAAAGTTCGAGTAGAAGTTATCTTCTCCATGGTAAGTGCTATCAGGTCACTAACCTTTCTAGTTGGCTTGAAAGATAACACCATGGCAGGCAGCTTTATCTTAAAACTGAGGCTATATTGGCAAAGTTTGGAAATTTTTTTTGTTTTTGTGTTTTGCTTTTGTTTTTTTCAGCTCAAAGTCTTTGATTTTGCTTTTACTTTAAAATAACTATAGTGTGGTAAAGGGTGGAATTTAGCCTTGTTCGTAAGCATGCCATTAAACTTTCCCAAGAAGATGTTTTTCTTTATTGCCGTAATTCCCCCATGGATAGCCTAGCTTTTGCTAAGGTCGTCTCTGGTAAAGCAACAAGATTAAATTAGTCTAAAATGAGTTGCTGAAATAATAGGACTTTTCAGTTTAGCTTAGCTTTAAGTGAAGCTGCCATGGGCATCTTATATCTAGTCGACTTAGCATCCTGCTACAGAGTGAAGAAAGGAGCAGGTGTCTTTTCAGCAGACAACTGAATAGGTACTACTTGAAGGTGGTTGAAGAACAGGCATTGGTGGTTTTTTGTTTTCTGTTGCATGGAAGCTTTTCTCTGCACTTATTCTTTGCTTGTGGCAATCAGTATTAATGGTGCTATATGACAAGTCCTCCTTTGCACAGGTGAAAGTTTCCTTATGTCCTAGATAGGTGTTCACTTTTTGTAAACCTAATGTTAGGAAACAGACTTTTTTTCAATGATAGTAGCAGGAGGATACATAGGACAGGATTTTTAGGTTCTACTCTTGGTCCCTCAGCCTTACTTAGACACGCTCAAGTCATCTTAGTTCTAAGATGGATTGTAAGGATGGAAGTAAGGGAAACAGGAGAGTCTGGAGTTTTTTTCCTTGTAATACTGGGGATTGAACCCAGTGCTTTTGCACTGAGCTACATCCCCAGTCCGCATCCTCTCTTAATTTTTTTAGTTTTAGTCAGGGTTTCTCTAAGTTGCTTCGGCTATGCTGAAATTTGTGATCCTCTTGCCTCAACCTCCCAGAGTGTTGGGCTTACAGGCATGCACCACGATACTTGGCTGACCACCATGTGTAGCTGAGCATATCTTAATTGCCACACAGAGCCATTAGGTTATCAGGAATTGGAAATTCATTATGGATTCACAGATTCACATTAACTAAAGATTGGCTTGTCTCATCTCTCACCTCTCTCAGGCCTGGACCTGGGGTTAGGGTTAGTATCTTTGCCTCCTGATCTCTTCTGGTTATTATGGTGGTCATATCACTTATATGACTCTGGTCATATTATGCTGGACATATCACTATTGTTATCAATACAGAAACTCCCCCCTATATTTCTCCCTCTTTCCTGGCTTCTGATCCCTTATGGCTTCTACTTAACTACTGTTCCCACTCTTTTGTTTTCAGGATCAGTGAATGCTTGTGAAAAGACCTCATTTATGTTTCTTCGGCAAGAGTTGCCTGTTAGATTGGCAAATATAATGAAAGAAATAAGTCTCCTTCCAGATAATCTTCTCAGGACGCCATCTGTTCAATTGGTACAAAGCTGGTAAGATACCTGTCTCTTGTTCACAGTTCTGATGGAACTATGGACTTCAAAGTAAAAGCGAATGCTTCTTTCACTTTTCAGTAGAAATTTTAAGGCAGTGGCAGTAATCCTCTGCTGTGTGTGTGTGTCTGTGCAAGAGTGTGTATCTAGGCTTGTGCTATATGTTATCTAGGATTGTTTCTCAATCCTGGACTTTACCACTTCTTAATGTTGAAAAAACCAGTCAGACCCACACAAAAATATAAACAAATTTAAGATTTGTTACTAAATGTGCAGGGATATTATATTCTGATATAAGAAAAATATCTACCACTTGATGATGGATAGATATTTATATACATTACCTTTAATTCTTCAAGAACCCCCCTCTTATAGGTAGCGTTAACTCTATTTTACAGTGAGGAAACTGAAGCACCTGAAGGTGAAGTCCTTTGCCTAAGGCAATAGTGCACCACTGATATTAGAGCTAGGATTCAGACCCATATTTGTCTGTGTCTACAATGCTGTACTGTCATGGGATTGATGTAATGTATTAAAGGATATACATATTTTTATAAACAATTTATTTTATTGAAGTATAACTTTTTATAAATTACAAAAGTTAAAACTTATTTCTCTAATATGTATTTATTCTACATTGTGATGAAGTTCAATGTGGTATTTGAATATGTACATACAGCATATACTGATTATATTTTTCTATTTTAAGACAGATAGAAGTTACTGGAATAGTATAGAAGCTGTGATTTCTCTTCCCACAAATTATAGGAAAGGTCTTAAGGGTGTGCATTCATATGTGGCCACCTCTTTACAGCTATTGTGGTTAGTGCTGTTACATTAAAAAGTGTTATTCTCTTAAGCACTATAAATTAAAAGGAAAGAGCTGATCAGAATTAAGTCTTACATGGAAAAATTTTACTAGGAGACATTTCCCAGTTATGATCATGGGGATGTAATTTTCCTTTGTAGGTGGTATAGTTTGTAAGAGAAGCTGTTCTAACATCAGTTTTTAAAAAATGAGCAAAAAGAAGTAGTCTGCCTGCTACATGTATGATAATCAGATGCTATCTAGTTCCAAGTATGGAATAATTATAAATGTGGCTTAGGTGAGAGGCATTGTTTTGGAGATTGATAGAATATAAAAAATAAAATACAGTTTTCCAAGAAAGCTTTTTCCAGTGTGTTAAAATTATAAATAGCAAATGCTGTTTTTAAAAATCTGGTCTTGCCTAGCACAGGATAAGTATTCACAAATATCTCTTAAAGAGCACAGGCATTTCTTGCCTATGAAGAGATTATTAAGGGTTGAAGTAGAACCACAACTATCATAGTCACGTCACTTGGAATGCAGGGAGGCATACTGCTTGTCAGAAACAGCTTTCCAAACCAACATATGGCTTTATAGATTTTAAAATTACTTTAATTGGACCTGGATGCCTGCTAACTTAGAACAGTTGTAGATAAAGTGCGTACAGACAAGCCAGGTCAGACTTACACTGTTGAAGAAGGTAACTGAATGCTTGGGAATTTTTGGCTCTGGCCCTTATAGTGGCTGCACGACCTTCAGAAAGGTCATGCCTTTTGGCCTTTTGTTGTTCTTTGCTGCCTTGAATTGTTACATAACAATGTTACACATTTATTGGGTTCTCTTTAAAAGGAGTGGCAATACTTCATTTTTTAGACATGATTTTGGTCTGAAAATAGTGTACATCCAAAGTTCTTTTGTTGTGCTTTGCTATCTTAGATTGTAAAGTACATTGAACACCTACATTTCCATGATTATGTACTTTTATTCAGTTCTGTTTAAAAGAACCATGTGATAGATTGCTGGCTTTCAATAAATCTTTATTGACATAAACATCTAAAACTATAGTTTTAAAGTGCAAACTTTTACACACACAGCAAACCGCCCCCCCAACCCTTTGTTAAATTTTTGAGACGGTCTTGCTGAATCACTAAGTTGCCAAGGTGTGGCTCAAACTCATGATCCTCCTGCCTCAGCCTCCCTCTCTGCTGGGATTATGGATGTGAGAGAATAAAGTTAGATCCCTGGCGTAGTGGACTGGCCTCCTCATTTTACTGAGACTGAGACAAGTCATTTGCCCAAGATGATGCAGTGCTAACAGCTTCCATTTTCATATAATCGGTATTTGTACCATAATATACAATGGGGTTTCAAAGATTGAAAAACTACTTTAAAATAAAGAGTTTAAAACTCCTATGTCAATTGCTTCTTGGCCTTTTGGCTAAGATCAAGTGTAAAACTCTTAACATTATATTTGAGCTATACTTAAAAAAAAAAAATGTATTTCTACTGCTTTGTGCCCAAGATTTTGCTTAAATATAAATGGGTGTAAAAATTCTACTTCAGCCATAATTTGTAGCAGTATTCTAAATTAAAAATTATAACATGTTTAAAATAGCTTTTTTTTGGTACTGGGGATTGAACTTAGGACCTTGAGCTTGCCAGGCAGGCACGGTGTGCCACTGAGCTAAATCCCCAGCCCCAAAATAGCTTTTGAGCTAATTTTCACAATATTAAACTTTCGGAATTTAAAAGAACAAAGTTATCCTTTTAATTTGTATCTTAGGTATATCCAGAGTCTTCAAGAGCTTCTTGATTTTAAGGACAAAAGCGCTGAAGATGCTAAAGCTATTTATGAGTAAGTACATTAGCTTAACCATATTCTGAGCAGAATTTTTATAACTTTTCAGCATTACATAAAAATGTAGATGTATTAAGCTTGCCCGTGTTATTGGACCACTTTAGAGAAATTGATTAGTTTTTAGGCTCCTACTGCTTCAGAGCAAATGGTAGTATATATATTTCTGTAAATGCTTCATGGTCCTTCTTACTGTAGCTCAAGTGTGATGATCTGTGAGAATCTAGAGGTGACAGTGGTGCCGCTTGAACTGTAAACCTAGAGAGTATATGCCCCTTCCATCGGACAGCCACGCTCAGCTCCTGTTAGTCATTGCCATATGGAACTACAAAACAAATCATCAGTTTTTCTGTTTTTAAAGAAAGCTACAAGTCTAGATTTTTAATGTTCAAGTCCAAGTTTTAAAGGTTGCCAACTACAGTCCTTTTGTTACACTGAAGGGGCATACAAACGTGCCAGTGGGTTTCCATGACCTGTGGTCTGTAAGATAACGTATATCATATAACATAATAGAATTTCATAATCAACATACTAGGATTGATAAGGCCAAGTGCTCACCTCAAGCAGTTACCTGCTTATTCCAATGAAGGTGCTCACAGCAGAAAGATCACCTCTTGTCCTCAGAATGTTACGCATTTATTGGACTGTCTTTAATGAGAGTGGTAACACTTCATTTTTTAAAACATGATTTTGGTCTGAAAATAGTGTGTGCCTGGGGTTAGGTGTGGAGCAGACTGTACACAAGTGATGTTGTTTAGAGCTTAAAATAACTACTGAGATAATGCGTTTGTGCACAGAGGGTAAGTGACTTGAGGTCATGTAGCCAGCAAAAGGTAGGACCAGGATTTGGACTGGAGCAGCCTTACTTAAAAGTAAATATTAGAACCCTCTGTAGAAGGGATAGAACATTCTGAAAACAGTCACTCAAAACTGAACCTAGAGGGCTGGGGATTTAGCTCAGTGGTTTTGCCACCTGCTGCAAAAGTGCAAGGACCTGAGTTCGATCCCTGGTATCAAAACAAAACAAAACAAAAAAAACCCTGAACCTAGAAGATAAAATGAATAGTCATGCAGAATAATCTTTTTTTTTTTAAAGAAATGAAATAAGTGAAGAGGGACTGGGATTGTGAATTTGTTTTTTTGGGAATTTTGTTGTTTGGATTTTGGTTTAACAGTTTGGTTTGGAAGGTAATTACAAAGTAGGAATTCCAAAAATGTTTTGAGTAGTGAGAACATTGGAATAAGTTAATAGTCCTCAGGATACTGACTTTGCCTGGGGAAGTACTGATTTGGAAATGCAGATTCTCATTGGTATGTGAGGAGACTGATTTTGTTACTTCATAATTAAGGATTGTTTCCTCTTTTATTTGGTTCCTTACATTAATCATCCAATGTCTTCCTAGTGACAAATGGGAAGGCTGTATGATTTGAAAATTTTTCTTTTAATAAAGTGGATACTTTTCTTCTCCTGCTTTCTAAACTTACAGGATGAATAAAAGTAGAGTTCTTTTGTTACTTTTCTGTTCTAAGGGTGCTTTCTCTCTGTTCCAAAGCAGACAGGCTTTATTGGCTCACTCATCTTGATTCCTTACAGAGCATGTCTTCCCTAGAAGCCAGCGCTCTGCCTTCCCTTTTGCAGGATGTCCCTGGAATGCCATCCTCACAGTGAGTGCTCAGATGACCTTGGTTGAGAATGGCTAAAGAAAACTCTTAACATATTAATGATTTTTGTTGTGTGGAAGCCTTACTGTTAGGAGTCTAAAAATTAAATTTTGAGGGGCTGGGGATTTAGCTCAGTGACGCCACCACACTGCCTCAAAAGTGCAAGGTCCTGAGTTCAATCCCTGGTACCAAAAAAAATAAATAAATTTTGAAAGTTTTATTTCAGAGGTCCTTATACCTTTAAGGATTTAGAATATTTTATGGTATGAAATATACTAAGTAAGTGCACAGAAGACATGCACTGATGTTCCTTTCATTGAGCTAGGGATTTGTCTTCTAAGCTTGACTAAGCTTATATTTTAGTGTTGAATTCTCTTGTCAAAATATTTGGCTCTTTGTACAGACAGGTTTGTTTAGCTTTACAGATACTGTGATACGGATCCGAAACCGACACAATGACGTCATCCCCACCATGGCTCAGGGTGTGATTGAATACAAGGAGAGCTTCGGAGTGGACCCTGTCACCAGCCAGAATGTGCAGTACTTTTTGGATCGTTTCTACATGAGTCGCATTTCAATTAGAATGTTACTCAATCAGCACTGTAAGTGTCCTGAAGTCAAGAGAGGAAGCTAATGACAGTGTTGATGTATTTTAATTTTATTTAAAAAATTTCCCTTTAGAGAGAACATTTAAAGTATTTTGTCTATTAAGAAAAATAAATAGTCTGTTATACAAAGAAGGTATTTTTGTTGAATGTAAAATGCCATATTTATGCTTAAGGAAAATAGTTGTTCTCTTGGTACCATTTGGAGAAATAATATTCATATCTGGAAATGATGTTTAGGTAAATTCACTTTGTGTTTTTTATCTTTTGACAGCTTTATTGTTTGGGGGAAAAGGAAGTCCATCTCATCGAAAACACATTGGCAGCATAAATCCAAACTGTGATGTAGTTGAAGTTATTAAAGGTAAACACATTTCTCCTTTCTAAAAGGGTCCAAAAATCAGAATTGTTGAGTGTTATTTCTTGCAGTTAAAACAACTATTTATTTGCATTATTTGTATAATGAGATAAAATGTGAGGAACAAATATATGGGTTTGAAAAGCCCTTTATAATGTGAATTGTGTAGTACACAGGAGATGAATGTTTTATTGATAGAATTCTTTATTAGGAAAAGTTTCATGATACTACTATTGGAATCTATCTGTTCACTTAAAAAATTCGTCTCTACTCTCCAGTTTCTAATTCCTTACAATAGTTTTTTGCTTACTTTATTTTTCTTAAGCAGTAATTCATAAGTTTGGTTTGCATCTTTTCACACTTTTTTCTATTTATACCACATGTATACATACACATACAAAATTGTTACTACATTTTTTTTTTTTTAGAAAATGGAGTGCTTTGTACAAGTTTACAGACATCTTGCCATGTCAGTACATTTGAATATAATGTCAAGTTTTTGAGTGGCTATGTAAAGTGTATCAAATGTATAAATCTATTCTCCACTGATTCACACTTAGTTTATTTTCATTTATTTACCAACAGTATTGTAGTGAGCATCCTTAAATATATGTTGATTATTGCTAGTAATAAGACAAAACTCCTAGAATTAAAAACATTAAAATGCATTGAAAATTTTGGTACTTCAAAAAAATTTCAAATAGTGTATCTCTCAGTATTTTTTATATATATATATATATATATATATATACACACACACACATATATATATTAAATAGTTTCTTTAGCCTGCTGTTTTTCTTTTGACATGTTTATGGTATCTTTCCTCTTATAATATTTTAAATTTTTTATAGTTATAATCTTCCATTTTTCTTATTATTAGGCTGTTAGACTTTATCCTGTTATATTTATAACAACTTGCCTCAAACTAAAATCACTGAAGTACATTTTCTTCTGTAGGGAGTTTTAAATTTTAGTTTGTCATCACTAACTATCTCAGTACATGAAGCAGAAGTAAATTTAATGCTTTTTTTGTTTGTTTTGATTCACACTAGATGGCTATGAAAATGCTAGGCGTCTGTGTGATTTGTATTATATTAACTCTCCTGAACTAGAACTTGAAGAATTAAATGGTAAGCTTAATGTTTTTTCCTTAGTGATTAGAGTTATGACTACCTGAAAAGAAATCATAAGAGAACTTAGATTTGTTTTGATAGAAAAGGACATTTTCATCAACTTCATAGGACGTGAATGCTGAAAAAGACCAATCGTGTTAAAAAAAAAATATGTAATTTAATTGGATTCTCTATGAAAAACATTTTTTCTGCTCCGTTTTCCTTATTTTTTTTTTTTTGGTACCGGGGATCAAACTCGGGACCTTGCAGCTGCAAGTCAGGCGGCAGAACCACTGAGCTAAATCCCCGGCCCCATTTTCCTTATTTTTAATTGGTAATTGTTTGACTTTTTGTTTTTTTTGAAACAGGGTCTTGGTATGTATTTCAGGCTGGTTTTGAACTCACCGTGTAGCCTAGGCTGGCCTCAAACTCACAGCAATCCTTTTCCTCAGCCTTTTGAGTGCTAGGATTACAGGCACACACCCCCATGCCTGGTTTAAATTGTTTATGTATACTTCAGTAATGTAAGGCTTACCCTTTTTTCTATTTCCTGAGTTGTAAGTCATTTTTTATTGTTAAGGAAGTGCAAACACTGGAGATATAAAAGATGAAAGAAAGCTACTCATCTATTTAAGGATCTATTTCCCTGGGTTGTCTTTTCACTCTGACTATAGTGTCTTTTGAACAGAATGGTTTAGATATCTTGAAGGGAGATCGATGAGTCTTACTGTTTTTCCTCGAGGTATGATAGTTTGACAGAGGGAAAAAGATAATACTTTTTTTTTTTTGGCAGTGCTTGAGATTGAGCCCGTCCTCAGCCCTTTTTTATTTTTTAATTTTAGGACTGGGTCTTAATAAATTGCTAAGTTTCGCAGGTTGAGCTTGAATTTACAATTCTCCTGCCTCAGCCTCTTAGAGTGCTGGGATTAGAGGCATGCCCCACCCTGCCTGGCTAACAGGACATTTTAGGAAGGTGGTGGGAAGAGTAAAATTATAAAGAAGCTTTTTCTAAGCTGTATTCTGGACTTTAGAATGGGAGAGAGGTAGATGCTACTCAATTGAAAATAGAATTGCTAAAAAGAATCACAGTGTACAAGTGATAGTTTGGGAACATGAACTGCTGTGGGCAGTCCTATTTATGGTCCAAAGAGGTCAAATTTAGAATTGATTTATTGGTTAAGTTATTCTAGAGTATGATGAGTCTCATTCCTTTGCTCTGCTATCGATGTATTCTACATACACACAGCCCACCCTTCCCCACTCCCAATGGGATCTATTAAATGTTTGAATGTAAAATTAGTATCCCTTGAGAAATTGATGCTAGTTTAAAATTTTTTTGTTTTGTTTTATTTTTTTGAGACAAGATCTCTCTATGTAGTTTAGGCTGGCCTTGAGTTTACAGCAATCCTCTTGCATCAGCCTCTGGAGTGCTGCAGTTACAAGTGTGTGCCACCACACCCAGCTAAGTTTTTTAACTAAAATAAAATAGACAGTGTTCCATCCAGATAAAACATGCAGAAATTAGCTTTTTTAAAAAAAAGTATTAATGCGAATGAGACTGTGAATTTATAGACTTAACACTTGTCTTTGGGAAGTTAAGATTCCTAACTAAATGTTATCCTTTAAAAAGATTTAACCATTACAGAGAAGGATGGGAAGATGCTTTGCTTAAATTGTTAGGCTAGACTGTGGGAAATGACCACAGGCTGTGGTCTTTGTCAGAAATGTTTGTGAGTGTGGGTTTCAAACACTAATACAGTGAAGAAATGGTGTAACAGTTCTTCCCAAGTAATACTATCCTTCATAGTTAATGTTTTCTTTTCATCACCACACAGTTTAGTCTTAAAATGCTTTACGCACATCTCCCTGTACTTTTCATATTTTTCTCTTCTGCTCTGTAGCAAAATCACCAGGACAGCCAATACAAGTGGTTTATGTACCATCCCATCTCTATCACATGGTGTTTGAACTTTTCAAGGTTTGTAAAATAGTATTACATAACCTTTATCAGTCCTTTCCTGAGGCTAGGAATCTGCCTGGAAAGTCAGATAGTCCTCTGGGTTCTGTTTTGTTAAAAGATGCTATTTCATGTCCATATCATGTCACGCTCCTGCAGGACAGCCTTTCATCAGTATGGTTGGGCACTTCCATTTGCTGAGCTCAGGCTTCTCCCCACCCCACCCCACCCCGGGGGACTAGGGCTTGTACCCAGGGCCTTTGCACTGAGCTACATTTCCAGCCCGTTTTTTATTTTTTATTTTGAGGCAGGGTCTTACTGAGTGACTTAAGTTGCCCAGACTGGACTCAAACTCCCAATCCTTTAGTGGGATTTCTGGTGTGTACCACCACACCTGGGTGAGCTCAGGCTTTGAAGTCACAATGACCTGGGTTTGAGTCTCACTTGTGTCATTTAATATGTGTGTGACTTTGGGCAAGTCATTGAATCCTTCAGAACCTCAGCTTTCTCTTCTGTAAAACAAGAATACTATTTATAGATTGGGAATAACATACTAAGTGTCTGATGCAGCACATTATAGGTGCTTTAAAAAGCTAAGTTGAAATTTTTATAAACTAAAATGTTTGAAAGCGTGATTTCCACCTTTCTACCCTTTGGCCCCACTGATAAACCTGCCTTTTTTCTTTTTAAGAGAGTCATTCATATTGATTTGCAGGGTTTCTGCATTATATTTGTTCTTTATGACAGATTTTGAAAGCTAAATAAAATTGTAGGTATTGTTGAGAATATTTGTTTTTTTCCCCTCCAGTGATGCTTGCTGGTTGGGTGATGAGTGGCATAGGTCCGTTTGGCTGAAAACAGCTGCTCTAAATCAGAAACCTATAGAGTCTCTCATATTTTAGTTACTGTGTCTTCAGCTAGCAGCAAACTAGAAGAGAGAAGAGATGGCTTTCCATCTGGCAATGGAAAAGAGAAATACACTGAAACTGACTCAGTACCTCAGGAAAACAAAGAATGCTATTATTGTTCTAAGATGGCAAGAAGCCACTTAACTCCTTACAAAAATCTATCAAAATGATTAAATAGCAATTGAATTTGAAGTGTTTAAACTAATTTTTTTCCTTAAAATTTCAATGACATAAAGGCCTTGTGCCCTGTAGTGGCGAATAAAAGTGTTCCATAATCTTTAATGTATCTTCCATAATCCATGTAACAGTGGCTCGCCTCTGGAACCTGATCTTAAATTGCAGACTCCTTATCAGGTCTGTTCAGTCTTGAGTGATGTGCCAGGGCCACATCTTGTATCTAAATTCAATCCTGACTTTTGCCTCTTTTAGTTGCTTTTTAAAAAATAGTGCTGGGATAGAACCCAGAGCCTTAGGCATGCTGCAAAGTGCTCTAAAGCTGAGCTATACCCCTAGTAGTTACATCTGGTCTTTGCTAATACTCCAAGGCTGTGTGTCATGTTGTTATTGTTTAATGCTTACAATATGTTACCATTGCATACCTCATATCCTTTGGAAATTGGTCAAAATAGTTTTACAGTGTAAATATCCTGTTACAAGTTAGCATAAACGATCGTAAGTCCATTGCTGTTACTAAGGCACAAAAATTTTTTTTCTTAAAAAATGTTTTGACAGTCTGATTCTTAAAAAATAGAGCTCAGATTACATTTTCAAGATAAGTTTAACCATTATCAAAATTGTAAAAGTGGACAGAAATTTTTTTTTTCTTTAATACTTTAAGAACTATTAAAAGTGTTTAGAAGTTTACTTTTGGAAAATATGCAGGATTTAGGTGAACTCTAAATGAAAATGCCGTATCCCTCAACTCCCCTTGTCTCAATTCTTAATTATAACTCTTTAAATAAATATGGTTATAAGAATCATGATTTTTTAGCATATTTCCTTCAAAATTTTAAAAAAATTTAAATTCACATAATGCATATGTACTTGAAAATTATAATTAATTTCTTTCTTTAAGAAAGTTATTTTTAACATAACTAATATATTTCAGAATGCAATGAGAGCAACTATGGAACACTATGCTGATAAAGGTGTTTACCCTACTATTCAAGTTCATGTCACACTGGGTAACGAGGATTTGACTGTGAAGGTAAACTTTTAAAAATTGATGTACAGGCATGCATGGACAATTCATTCTCAAGGGAAAGAAATCTAATGGATAATAAGTACATTATTTCATTTATCTGGCAGATGATAGTATTATCTCCTGAGTCTATTTCTATTTTGGTCTGTAATCCAAGTAAATCCTAGAGACAGACAATTTAGCAGTAGTCCTGAATAGCCACTGTGATAAGTAAAATCTAAAATATTTGGGTATTTGTAGTGTGATGAAGAAAGTAAGTAGTTGGGCTGGGGGATTTAGCTCAGTGGTTCTGGCGCCTGCCTTGCAATCTCAAGGTCCTGAGTTCGATCCCCACTACCAAAAAAAAGAAAAAGTAAATAGTTTTTCATTTTTAAACATTACTTTTCCATCTACTTTTATTTTATCTCTTTCGGGTCTCATAACAGCTCCTTAGTTAGGAGCACAAGTCATTTTATCTTCAGTTTAATGAGGGAACTAAGAGTGATTAGCTCAGGATCATACAGGGAATAAATGCCATGAGTTATGAAATCTAGACTTTGACACCAGTGGCCAGTTGCTTTTAGAATATGATGGTATTTCTCTCCTTAAATAATCAGATAAAGTGAAGAAAATAAAAATGAAATTTGTCAGTTCCTGTCCATTTTTGGGTCTCTGTTCTTAGAGATAATCCTTTAATGTCTTGTGGTAGTTAAGGATGTATTTCTGAGTAGTCTTCTAATATTGATACTTTTGAAATTTTCACATTTAAATAGCAGATATTAGCTTTCTCTAATAGAAGCTGAGGAATTAAAGCACCTGAGGGGTCAAATAGACCACTTGTTCCCTTCCCCCCACTCCACCCCCAAGTGCCATGTTCTTCCATGCAGTATTTTCCTAGTATTGAAATTCATGCATAGAATTATAGGTTGAAAATAATCTTGCAGAATTTTGAAAGCACCTGCTGCTGTTCCTTTTCCTAAAAGTGTACAATTCAGTCGTTTTTAATATTTCAGAGTTGTGCAACCATTACTACTGTCTAATTTTAGAACATTTTCATCACTCTCAAGAAAGATTTCAAAACCCATTAATAGCCAATAGAGTTTTCCCCTGCTCCCAGCTCTTGGCAACCACTAATCTACTTTCTCTCTGTGGATATTTCTATTCTTGAGCATTTCATCTAAATACAGTTTCACATAACTGCAGCATATCTTTGTGACTTTTTTCACTTAGCATAATGTTATAGCACGTGTCAGTAGTTGATTTCTTTTTGTGGATAATATACTGTTAGATGGGTATAACATTTTGGTTATACATTCTTTAATGGGCATTTACTTTGTTTTCATTTTTGGTTATGAATAACACAGCTGTGAACACACGTGTAAGTTTTTGTGTGAACATACATTTTTGTCCCCTTACAGATGGTCTAGGAGTTGACTGCCAAACCACATGTTACTCTGTTTAACATTTGAGAAACTGCCATATTATTCTCCAGAGTAAAAGCATCCTTTTGCATTCCTATCAGCAATCTATAAATATTCTAGTTTGTCCACATTCTTTTTGGTACTTGTTATTGTTTGTCTTTTTTATTGTAGCCATTTTTGTGAGTATGAGGTGGTATGTGATTGTGGGTTTTGATTTGCATTATTCTAATATTAGGCTGATATTGAGTGTCTTTGCATTTACTAATTGGTCATGTATAAATATTTTTTTTAAAGGAAATGTCAATTAAGATCCCTTGTCCAGTTGTTAAGTGGACTATTTGTCTTGATATTTGAGCTATGAGAGTTCTCTTTATACATTGTATATGTACACATATTATGTATGTGTGTATATATATACATATTTATATGTACATTTAGTGGATACTAGTCCCTAATGAGGTATATGCTTTGCGAGTGTGTCCTCCTAGTCAGTGAATTTCTTTTCACTTTCAGGATATCTGAGCTTTTCAAAACCCCTCTGACCATCTCATTCCCTCTCTTTTCCTGTTAAACTCTTAGGTTAGCTATATCATTTGCCATAGCTTACCCACTGCCTCAGGCAGCCTACATATTAATCCATTCCTTGTAATTGATTTGACAAGTGCTTCCGGAGATGGGGGTAGGTACATGACTTTTTAACTGGGAGGCTCAGGAATTGACCAAAAGCCTTCTCAGTGACTGCCTGGCTACTTAGTTTCATACTGGTGACATGAGGTTGATTGGGGAGGGGCAAGAGATGAAAAAGGACACATTAAAACACCACAAAGTAGGGGCCGGGGATTTAGCTCAGTGGTTTCGTTGCCTGCTGCTCAAGCGCAAGGACCCGACCAAGTTCAATCCCTGGTACCAAAAAACAAAACAAAACAAAAAACACCACAAAGCACACAGGTCTTATAGAGATTCAGTAGTTTTTCTTGAATAAATGCTTTCCAAATAGCTGCAAGCCTTTGGTTAATTTCAAATTCTGACAAAGTTGATTCTGATGATTTTTACCTTTTTCTTGATGCTTTGTTAGAGGAGAGACTTTTTAGAGGTTTTCTCTGTTATTTGCTAATGACACTCAGGCCGTTCCTTTTGAACACTTAATATTTTTTACTACCTTTCTTTGTATACTATAGCCAGTTTTAGGTGTCTGGTTTTGTGTAACTGAAGTTCTTGAGATCTTTATCTGGGTGGTGTTCTGATGGTGCTGTGATCTGACTGGACGTGGATCTTTCCTTACCTTCTGGGCCGGGCCCTTTGGGGTGTCCCATATTTCCTTCCCACTGTTTTATTCTCTTTCTAGTTGTTATATCAGAACAATGTTGGGCTTCGTGAAATTATCTTTTTTTTTCCCCTTTTTTATTCTGTTTTTTAATCTAATTTTTTATTCTGTCCCTGTGACTTTAAATTCCTAGACCTTCTATTGAATTTTTATTTCCACTATCTTCTTACAAATTTCCAAGAACTCTTTTTATTATCCCTTTTCGTAATATTCTCTTCAGTTTTATCTTATTGCTCTGAGGATATTTTAAAAAATTAATTTGTTTCTTGTATGTTGTTGCCTCTGTTTCTTTTTGTCTGTTTTATCTCTTATTGCTCATTTAAAAAGGTGAGAGTGAGGCACAAGGAAATAAATACGTTGTAATACCATCTGTTTGCTATAAAAGTAATGTGACTGTGTATGTGTCACTTCTTTTAACCTAGACATTACCTTTTTATTTTTTGGTTATGTCAGCAACTTGTCCATAAGGTTTACTTGGTTCAGAGTAAGTCCCATGTCTTCCAATTGGGCCCTGCGTCTGCTTTCTTGCTTTTCCTCCTGTGTTTGATGGGCTTTAGCATGCTGGTCTGTTGCTGCCTTTCGTTGCCTGAGGTCACCCATCTGCCCGTGGATCCAGGTTTACTGAGCCCAGGCATTCAGCAGAGATTCCTTCTGCTTAAGGACTTTGCTTAGGGACTCTGTCCATTTTGTATAAAGAAATGTTCATAATAACCCAACAATTCCACTATTACATATAGTGAATGAAAACATTCAAGCAAAAGCTTATTTATACATGAATGTTTGTGCTAGCATATTCATCATAGACAAGCCAAATAGACAAGCCAGATGTCCATCAGCTAATGAATAGGTAAACAGAATTTGGTTCATACACACAATGGAATATCATTTGGGCCTAAAAGGATTGAAGTATTAATATATGCTATAAGATGGATGTTATAACATTGAAAACATGCTATGTGAAAGAAGCCAGCTGCAAAAAGACTATGTAGGATATGATCCATTTATGCACTAAAATGTCCAGAATATATAGGGATGTAAAAAAAGACAGAAAGTAGATCAGGGTGGCTCTATAGGAGGTGATGAAAATAGTCTAATATTGACTAGTAATGGTTGCACTTATCTGCAAATATATTAAAAGCCATCAAGTTGTATACTGTACTTTAAATGTGTAAGTTGTATGGTAGGTAAATTACATGTCAGTAAAACTGTCAAAAGTAGAATAGAAAGTCACATTAGGGTTTGAAGACTGACCCAGAAGCCACTGTATTAAACTCTGCTTCCACCCATTGACCCATTGCTCCTCCTCACAGTCAAGGTCTGGTGAATGTCACCCTGTTTACATATGAAAGGCTTGCTTTCTCCTCCGTAGAGCTTGCATCCTCATCACTTGCCTAGACCTTTAGTCAAGGCCTGGGGTTTTTGAGGTTTGTTTGTTCCTGTTTTTTTTGTTTTTAACCTTGTTCATATTATTGATATTTTACACCCTTTATCCCTCTTGCTAAAAATCTTGTGAATGAGTTTTCTTTTTTTGCTTTTTTTTTTTGTTTGTTTTAATCTAGCTGTTCTTTCAGATTTTGTGTGGCTGTCTTTAGTAAATAATGTGTTATAGCCACATGTCTCTTTTTGCTGGTTTGGGGACTTAAACACATGTCATTTCAGTTAAAATTTAAATATCTTGATCCATTCACCTTTGGTATTTTACAAACTTGACAGTGAAAAGAAACTACAGGGGTTCCGGGTGAGTACAGGGCTAGAAAGTGCCCTGGTGTAGAGCTGTCATCAAGTGAATATTGATTCCTTTCCTCTGGGCCCGATGTTCCCATGAGCTAGCCCAGGCTGCCCAGGGTTATAAAGCATAGAAAGTGAAGGATGGCAGCTCTTGGCTGCATGATATTGAGAAGTGGTGATTTTGTGTACTGAAGAGAAAACTTAAAATAATTGGCCAACTTTCCTTCTTGTTGACATTACTTATCTCTTGCATAATCTCTTTTTCTTAGCACATGTTTAATGTTCACATTCTGGATTTCTTTTCTCTAAATGACTTTGATCAGGGAGTTGTTTATTGTCTGTCTGTCAATATATTTATCATCAGAGTGCCTGAAGTAGGAGTATATATACCAAATGTCTGTTTCCCCCATTATCCCTCCGTTTTCCAGAAGAACTCAGATCTGATCATTTGTTACAACTCTCTTAGAAACTCTTTTGGCTACTTTAAAACCCATGGTTCCAGTTTATTGGGGTATTGGCTGCAAAGCGAAGGAGGTTCCCTTTATCACTTTTTTTGAGGGGGCTATTTGGGGTCAAACCCAGGGGTGCTCGATTACTTAGCTATATCCCGGCCCCTTTTAAAGAATTTTTAAATTATGAGAGAGAGTCTTGCTAAGTTGCTCCACCAGGATTTAAACTTATGATCCTCCTTGTCTCTGTCTCACAATTAGCTGGCATTAGAGGTGTGTGCACCATGCCCAACTCCTTCATCACTATTTAACCAGGTTCCCATGGCTTAGTGTCCCCCTTCTGCCTCTAGTATGACTGCTTCTCTCAGTCTCATCTGTCTTGTCTCTTCTTAGCTCCTGTGCTGTCCTCAGACAGCCTATAGCTGGAAATCACTTCTTGTTTTGTGCTTGCTATATTGTTATAATCTGTCTGGCTAGAGGTCAAGAAAAATCAGGAAATACTTATTCTGGTCTATCTTGATGTCTATTCTAATATGTTATTTAGTTACTTAATATTTACAGAATGCCCAGGCATCATCCTCATGTTAGCAGCAAATGTGCAGCAAAGCAATGGATTAAAGGATGAATGAATAATTAACAAATTGATAGACTTCCCAGAACACCCAGCGCTCTGTATTTGTCTTACTAAAATGCAGTTTGCCTTTGAATTCATAGCCAAGAGCAATTTCAAGCATAATGCTATGTATAAGTTCTTAATAAGTCCTTATCTACTGTTATACTGTAATTGCTTAATTTTAGATATATTAGAGGCAGACCTTCAAATCCTGTTTCAAGGCAGAATTTTTAATTTTGAAAATTAAAATAGACCTGGGTAAGTAGTGCATTGATAAAGTACTTACCTAGCACGTCCAAGGCCCTAGGTTCAATCCCCAACACTGTAAAAAAATTAAAATTAAAATATAAATTCTGTTATAATAGTAATAGCATATGCATATTATAAAAACTTTTAAATAATGTAAAAACTAAACTGTAAGAATTAATTTAGATTTTGTGTCAGAGGAAAATGGCTGCAGTAGATTAGCCTATAGGCTGTACAAAGCCAGAAAAATAAGTCCGTATTACCTGTGACGGAAAGTAGTGTGTAAATAAATTACCATAAATTCAATCTTCCATATGATTAGTTGAGTTGAAAATGACACAAGAATAATATAAAGACCTGTGTACCATACAACTCAATAGAAAGTTGTCTGAGTTTCTGTGTAACCACTTGTGCTTCTGTTTTTTCTTCCCTAAAAAGTGAAAATTATATTGTTTTAATAATAAAAGTAATTGTGAAAAAAATCAGAAAACAAGAAATTCACCCATTCCAAAGACAAAAATTACATATCATTTTAGACCTTTTTATGATACAGTTTTTACATTAGAATTACAAATACTTCCTAACTTGCTCATTGCTGCCTAAAATATTGTGTAGACATGTCTTGTGCCAATATATACAGTTTTACAAAGTTTATTTATTTTTATTTTTTTAGACAGGGTCTTGCTATGTAGTCCAGGCTGGCCTTGAACTCGCAGAGATCCTCCTGCCCGAACCTCCTGAGTGCTGGGATTACAGGCATGTGCCACCATGCCCAGCTGTTCTACGTAGTATTTAAATAGCTAAATAGTACTCTATTTGAGAATGCAGTTTAAGTGATCTCCTGTTTAGATTGTTATTCATTTTGAGATACTCAGAACTATGATGCATGTTCTCATGCATACTTTGCATACTTTTCAGTTTGTTTTCTTGGAATATATTTTTGGAGGTAGTATTGCTGGGTCAAAGGGTACCTGTACTTTTAATTTGATCCTAGTTCCCACACTGCTTACCAGAAAGGAATAACAAACTGATTTTTGCATTCAAGATTCGCTGATTAGCTTAGGCCCAGTTCTGTGGTACAATGCCATGGTACTGGGGCTTCAGGAAATACAGGCACACAAAGCCACAGCAGTGAATTGCATAGGTACTGTATTAGAATTTCACATATTAAAGAAGTTTTGTTGCTACACCAATGAGGGAAATAAAATATTTGTGTTTGCAGATTGGACTGTGTGGTATTCATTTTCCAAAGCAGCACTCTCCCTCCAGCAGTTAAACCATGTTGGTAATTTGTTGTTTCTGAGAGTTGGTCATAGAGCTTGATCCTCTTTTAATCTCAGATGAGTGACAGAGGAGGTGGTGTCCCTTTGAGGAAGATTGACAGACTCTTCAACTACATGTATTCAACCGCACCGCGGCCCCGTGTGGAGACGTCCCGAGCAGCACCCCTGGTATGTGATCCAGAAACACCAAGTTGTGACTCTGTGAGAGACACCTTCTGCAGGTTCCAGCTGCCCAATAAACCATCCAAACTAGTTGTGTAAGATGTTCCACAAGGAAGAAGGGAAGCGCTTAGAAACACACATTTGCCTCTCAGTTGAAACAATCCTCAGAACACAATTTTTCAATTGAAATGGGAACAGAAAAGATGATTGTTTTATTAGAGTTCCTACTGCTGAGCTTGATAGTGAATAACAGCAGATTTCCTATGGTAAACCATATTCTAGTGTATTATTTCTAATGTGAAGAATAAATTACTGGTTTTAATAGTATTTGATTATTATATTCTGATATATTATTTCTAATGTGAAGAATAAATTATTGGTCTTACTAGTATTTGGTTAACACTGATTTAATCTTTAATGTCAACTTTTTCCTCAAGTGTTTGTAATTAGAAAGATGTTACATTCTAGACTCAGAGGTAAGACTGAAATTCAGGTAACATTTAATCACTGGTGAGAAATAAACTGGAATTCTAATTATTTTGATGGTTTTTTCCCCTTAAGTTTATTGGTACATCTTAGGTATACAATACAATTATATTCATCATTGGGATTTTTGTGCCTTTACATAATAGATCTTGGTTCTTAGTTTTTTCCCCTTCCCCTCCCTTCACCCCCTCCACCCTTCCCTGTTTGCAAAGACTTTGTTTCCATTTTTTTCCTTTTTTCATATTTTTTCTTTTCCCTTCTTTCCTTTTCCTGACCCCTCCCACTTCCCCTACTCCTTTAGACCTTTTCTTCCTATTACACAATATCAATTATACATTTTTTAAATTACAGTATCAAAATTTAGAGGACATTACCACAGATTTTACAGAATTTAAAAGGATATAGAAAGCATATTACAAAAATCTTTTTTGAAATAAATTTGACAACTTCTAAGAAGTACCTTGGAAGACAAATTAATGAAACTGACTCTGGAGGAAATATAAAATTTGAATAGCACCTATTAAAGAAAGTATATTCCTAGCTTGAAAACCTACCTATTTGACAACAACAGGCTCATATACATTTTAACTGATGAATTGTATCAAACGTTTAAAGAAGGAACACTTCTCTCATTTTAGGAAATCAACATTCTGCTAATACTAAAATTGGAGAAAGATAATAGAAGAAAAAAGTATGAACATAGATAAAAATTTGTTTAACAAAACAAAGTATTAGAAGTCAGATCTGGCAGTATGTAGAAAGTAGTTTTATTATAGGGATGGCAGTGTTGGTTCAGCATTAGAAGATCCACCCCTATATGTCATCATTTTAACAGAGGAAAGGAAAACGCCATATGATCCTGTCAGTAGTTGCAGAAAAAGTATTGGACTAAATTCTACAGCTGTTCATGGTAAAAGCTATCAGGAGATAGAAGTAGAACAGAACCTTCTCAACAGATCAGAGACATGTACTCCATACTTCCAGCAAAAATGCCTTATATGAATGGAAAAGATACAATGCTTTCTAAGGTGGGGAACAAGGGCAGATATGCCTAGTCTTCATCTGTCCATTAAACTTTGAAACACAGGCCCAAACCAAAATAGTCTGGCAATAAAAAGAAACAATTAGCATAGGATTGGCAAGGTAGAAGTAAAATCTTTATATGTAGATGAAATGATCATCTACAGAGAAAATACTAAGAAATCTCTAGGAGCTCCTAGAACTTGTATTTGAATTTAGCAGGATTAGAAAACACAAAGTATATATAAAAATTCAGGTCTGTGTATACTTGCTGTAAATGAAGAATTGGATATTGAAATTTAAAAGTTATATAGGAGTACAAAGGACATAGAAAAGTAAAAAGAAAAACCAGTGTTGGAAGACATTTAGTACCTAATTTTAAGACTTCCTCTAAAGCTACCATAATCAAGGCAGTGTTGGTGTAAGGAAAGACATATAGATCATTGGAAATAGAACCACACATATATGGTCCAGTGAGTTTTGAAAGATTATTTAACATTAACATCTTATAGAACATAAACTCAATTCAAGAGCACAGGAAAAGATAGTGTTTTCAGCAAATGGCACTAGAACACCTGCTATCCGTTTGTAAAAAAATAACCTCAGCCCTTTATTTCCGTACATAAAGATAACTTGAAAGGATCTATGAACCTAAATATGAAAAACTAAAACTATCAAACTTTAAAAAGAAATTATAAGGGAAAATTTTCATGAATTTAGGGTAGGCAAGAATTTCCTAGGATACAAAAAAACATGTATAAAAGAAAAAAATTGATAAATGAGATTCCATCAAAATTTAGAACTTCAAATCACATCATTAAGAAAATGAAAAGTAGTCCTTAAATATGCCATATTTATAATACATATAACCTATGACCAGAATATATAAAGAACTCTTACAGCTCAGTAATAGACAACCCAATTAAAAAGTAGACACAAGATAGCCAGTACAGCACAAGAAAAGGTGTTCAATACTAGAATCAGAAAAATACTAATCAGTACAATAACAAGATCGTATTATACACTCATTAGGGAGATAAAGTTAAAAGTTTTAAAAGAATAAATGTCAGCTTAGGTGTGAACTAGAACTTTCTAATACTGCTAATGTGAATGTAAAATGATAAAACCATCTTGGAAAACAATAGAAATTTCTTGTATTACTATTGAAAACCAGTTCTGCTCTTAAGTTTTTACTTAAGAGGAATGAAAATACATGTTCACAATAGATTTGTACATACAAGTTGACTATCCCTTATCTGAAATTCTTGGGACCAGAAATATTTCAGATTTTGGTTTGAAATCCACTTGATCTGCAAAGAGGATAGCTACTCCTGCTTTTTTTTGGGTTCCTGTCACATGGAGTATTGTTTTCCACCCTTTAACTTTCAGACTATGAGTTTCTTTTCGAATTAAGTGTGTTTCTTGTATGCAGCATATTGTTGGATCTTGCTTCTTGACCCATTGTGCCAGTCTATTTCTTTTCTTTTTGTTTTGTTTTCTTTAGTTCTTTTATTGGTACATTTTAGGTATACAGTTCATTTACATTTATCATTGGGTGTTTGTACCTGTACATGATATATCTTGGTTCTTATTTTTTTTTCCCCATTACCTGTGCACCCTTCACCCCCTCCACCCTTCCCTATTTACATAGATTTCATTTCCATTTTTTTTTCTTTTCTCATAGTTTTTCCTTTCCCTCTTTTCCTTTCCCCTTCCCCTCCCTTCACTCCTTCATCTTTGGACCTTTTTTCCTATTTCAAATTATCAATTATTCATTATAATCATTTTAACCCTTGTTTACACTATCAGTTTCTCACACTAGTGAAACTATTCGGTATTTACACATGTGTGTCCTACTTATTTCACTTAAGAGTATGGCCTTGATATGCATCCATTTAGCTATAAATGACTCTAGTTTTTCATCCTTTATGACTGAGTAGTACTCCATTTTATTAAAAAAAAACCACATTTTCTTTATCCAGTTTCCAGTTGATGGGCACTTGGGCTGCTTCCAAGCTTTAGCTATTACAAACTGTGCTGCTATGAACATTGGTGTACGTATATCACTGTGGTATGATTCTTTTAATTCTTTTGGGAAGATAGCCAGCAGGGGAATAGCTCGGTCAAATGGGACTTCTAGTCCTAGTTCTTTGCGGTATCTCCATACTGACCTCCACAGCGGTTGCATCAGTCTGCACTCCCACCAGCAATGGAGAAGGGTTCCTTTCTCCCCACAACCCCGCCAGCATTTGTTATTTTTTGATTTCTTGCTAGCAGCCATTCTTTCTGGGGTGAGGTGGAATCTCAGTGTTTTCATCTGCATCTCTCGAATGATGAGTGATGTTGAACATTTTTTCATATATTTGTTTGCTGCTTTTACTTCCTTGTCTGAGAAATGTCTGTTCATTTCAGATGCCCATTTTTGAATTGGGTTTTTGAATTTGGGGGGTCTGATTTTTTTCAATTCTTTATATATTCTAAATAGTAGTCCTTTGTCTGAGGTACAGCTGCTAAAATTTTTTTCCCATATTGTAGGTTGTCTGTTAGCTCTGTTGGTGGTTTCTTTTGCAGTGCAGAAGCATTTCAATAAGATGAGATCACAGTTGTTGATTCTTTCTGCTAGTTCCCATACTGCTGAGGTTTTGTTCTTGAAGTCTTTTCCTATGCCAATGTCTTCAAGAGTTCTACCTAACTTATCTTCCAGCAAGTTTAGTGTTTCTGTCTTAATATTTAGATTTTTAATCCACTTCGATCTTAGTTTAGTGCATGGTGATAGGTATGGGTCTAGTTTCAATCTTTGGCAGGTTGAAATCCAGTTTTTCCAACACCATTTATTAAATAGGCTATCTTTCCTCCAGTGCTGGTGGTTGGCTCCTTTGTCAAAGATGAGGTGGCTGAGCGTGTCTGGAATTGTTTCTGCATCTCTAATCTGTTCCACTGATCCTTAGGTCTGTTCCTTTGCCAGTACCATGCTGCTTTTACCACAGTAGCTTTGTCATATAGTTTCAAATTGGGGATTGCGATACCCCCAGCCATGTCTCTGTTGCTTAGAATTGCTTTAGCTATTCTGGGTCTCTTGTAGTTCCAAATGAATTTTTGGATTGTTTTTTCTAGTTCTGTGAAGTATATTGTTGGAATTTCAATTGGGATTGCATTGAATCTATATAGTAGTTTTGGAAGTATGGCCATTTTTACTATATTGGTTCTTCCTACCCAGGAGCAAGGGATGTCTTTCCATTTTCTTGTATCCTCTTTGATCTCTTTTTTCAGAGTGCTGTAGTTTTCAGTGTAGAGGTCTTTTGCTTCCTTTGTTAGGTTGATTCCTAGATATTTCATTTTTTTGGATTCTATTGTAAAAGGAATTGTTTCCCTAATTTCTCTCTCAGTGAGTCAGTTATTTGTGTACAAGACGGGTATTGTTTTTTGAGTGTTGACCTTGTATCCAGCTAATCTACTGAATCTGTCAATTAAGTCTAGAAGTCTTTTGGTGGAGTTTTTTGGGTCTTCTATGTAAAGTATCATATTGTCAGCAAATAATGACAGTTTAACTTCTTCTTTTCCTATCTTTATTCCTTTTATTTCTTTCTCTTCCAATTGCTGTGGCTAATGTTTCCAGAACTATATTGAACAGGAGTGGTGATAGTGGGCCTCCTTGTCTTGTTCCTGATTTTAGCGTGAAAGTTTTCAGTTTTTGACCATTTAGTATGATGTTGGCTGTTGGTTTTTCATAGATAGTCTTAATCAGGTTGAGATAAAGACCTTCTATTCCAATTTTCTGTAGGGTTTTTATCATGAATGGGTGCTGGATTTTGTTGAATGCTTTTTCTGCATCTATTGAGATGATCATGTGGTTTTTATCCTTGACTCTATTAATATGATGTATTACATTTATTGATTTACAAATGTTGAACCATCCTTGCATCCCTGGGATAAATCCGACTTGTTCAGGGTGTATGATCTTCTTGATGACCCTCCGTATTCTGTTTGCCAGTATCTTGTTGAGGATTTTTGCATATATGTTCATTAGAGAGATTGGCCTGTAGTTCTCTTTTTGGGTTGGGTCTTTCCCTGGTTTTGGAATCAAAGTAACACTTGCTTCCAGGAATGAATTTGGAAGTATTGCTTCCCTTTCAATTTCCTTGATAAGTTTAAAGAGTAATGGTGTTAGTTCTTCTTTAAATGTCTTGTAAAATTCAGCAGTGAAGCCATCTGGACCTGGGCTTTTCTTTGTTGGTAAATATTTTATTACTTTTCAGTTTCACTCATTGTAATTGGGGTGTTTAGAATTTCTATATCTTCTTCATTTAACTTTGGCAATTCGTGTGTATCTAGAAATCTGCCCATTTCTTCTGTGTTTTCCATTTTATTGGAGTAGAGGTTCTTGAAGTAGGTATTGATGAGCCTCTGGATTTCTGTTGGATCTGTTGTGACTTCACCTTTTTCATTCTTAATTGCATGTATTTGTGCCTTTTCTTTCCTTTTTTTGATAAGGTTGGCTAAAGGTTTATCAATTTTATTTATTCTTTCAAAAAACCAACTCTTTGATTCATTGATTTTTTTTGTATTGTTCTCTTAGTCTCCATTGGATTAATTTCTGCCCTAATCTTTATAATTTCCTATTTTGTATGAGCTTTGGATTTGTTATGCTCTTCTTTTTCTAGGAGCTTGAGGTTCTGCATTAGGTTATTTATCTGAGTTTTCTCTGTCTTCCTAATATGGGCATTCACTGCTAAGAATTTCCTGCATAGAACTGCTTTCATTGTGTCCCATAGATTCCTGTATGTTGTACTGGCATTTTCATTTACTTGTAGAAACTGTTTAATTTCTTCTTTAATTACTTCTGTGACCCATTGGTTGTTCAAGAGGGTGTTATTCAGTTTCCATGTGTTTGTGGGGGTTTTGTGGTTTCTTATGTTATTGATCTCCAATTTTATTGCACTATGGTCTGATAATATACAGAGGGTAACTTCAGTTTTTTTACATTTACTTAGATATGTCCTATGAGCTAGCATGTGGTCTGTTCTTCAGAATGACCCGTGTGCAGCTGAAAAGAATGTGTATTCTGATTTTGTGGGGTGAAACACTTTGTAAACATCTATTAAGTCCATTTATTCAATAGCTTGGTTCAGTTCTAGAATTTCCCTGTTAACTTTTTGTCTAGATGATCTGTCTATTTGTGATAGTGGGGCATTGAGGTCCCCCACTACAATTGTGTTAGTGTTTATTTGGTTTTTCATGTCTATTAATATTTGTTTTGTATAGTTGGGGGCATTTGTATTTGGTGCATATATATTTATGATTGTCATCTCTTCCTCTTGGATTGTTCCCTTCACAAGGATGTAGTGACCATCTTTGTTTCTCTTAATTAGTTTTGGTTTGAAATCTACTTTCTCTGGAAATAAGATTGCTACCCCTGCTTTCTTCTGAGTTCCTGTGGCATGGAGAACTTTTTTCCATCCTTTTACTTTCAGTCTTTGAGTTTCTTTTTGAGTTAGGTGTGTTTCTTGTATACAGCATATTGTTGGATTTTTCCTTTTTAATCCATTCTGCCAGTCTATTTCTTTTGATTGGTGAATTGAGGCCATTAACACTGATGGTTATAATTGATAGATACTGATTTATCCTTGTCATGATGTTTTACTTTTGTTGGCTCTTTTATTTCTTATTTCTTTCCCCCTTTCCCTTTAGCATCTTACCTTGCCTGGTGGCTTCCCTCTGTTGGGCCTCATGGAGTTGTGACGTTCATTGCTTTTTTCTAGGATATTGTTTAGAATTGCTTGTAGTGCTGGTTTGGTGTTCATGAAATTTCTCAGGTGTTCTTTGTCGTGGAAGTATCTAATTTCCCCATCAATATTGAAAGATAATTTTGCAGGATACAACAGTCTAGATTGGAAGTTATTTTCTTTTAGGGCTTGAAACACTTCACTCCAGGCTCTCCTTGATTTGAGGATTTGTGTTGAAAAGTCTGCTGTGATTCTGATGGGCTTTCCTTTGTAGGTGATTTGTTTCTTTTCTCTAACTGCTTGTAGGATTTTGTTTTTCTTTTTGGTTTCTGGGATCTTGACTATTATATGTCTAGATGTAGATTTTTTTTGATCATGGCTAGTTGAAGTTTTATATGCCTCACTTATCTGTATGTCCAATTCTCTACCTCTGTCTGGGAAGTTTTCCACTATTACTTCTGTGAACAGTTTTTTTATGTAAATTGTGCTTTCTCCTGTTTTTTCATGAACTCCTAATCAGTCTTATGTTATTCTTCTTTGCATCATCTAGCAGTTGTTGGATTGATTTCTCATGGTCCCTTACTATTTTTAAGAAATCTCTATTTTCATGGTCTCTAACCGCAATCCTATCTTCTATATCTGATATTCTATCTTCAGATTCCCTTAATCTGCTGTGGATACTTTCAGTGGAATTTTTGATCTCCTGAATATCTGTTTGAATCTGTTTCATGGATTCCATTTCTTTCTTATGTTGGGCGATCATGGTTTCCATTTCTTTCTTATGCTAGGCATTCATGGCCTCCAGCATGTTTCTGAGGTCATCTATTTTTTTATGTTTCTGTTCTAGATCCTCTAATCATGTCTTTCACTCTGCTCACCATCTCTGTAGATATCTAGGAGATTATTTCTGCTTTGAATTTTTCTAGAGCCTCATTCATCTGTTTTGTTACTTCCAGTGCTATCGGTTCAGGGTATCCCAAGTGGTTGGTTGTCGGACTTTTCCATCTCATTTCCCCCAGGATTTACCCTTGGTGGGGTGGAAGTCTGAGTTTGTGCCTTCCTTAAATGTCTTCTCATTTTTGTTTTTGGTACTGTCCTTCGTTTAACTCCTGGGTTGACAGTTTGAAATTGCTTATTGTAGGTATCTTTGTTGCTTCTAATTAGAACCCTTATGGAATGATTGCTTCTCAGAGGTGTCTTCCAGATATAGCTGGTCTTTAAGTTTTGAATCTCTAATGACTCTAAGGCTATCTCATTTTCCTTATACTAGGAAGGTTCATTGACTAGATCAATACCCACACCTTAGCCCAAGTGATACAGTCAGCAACACCATTGCATCAAGTACATCTTTGAAAATGACATTTGGTGGTAGTTATTAATCTGTCACCTTTAGCTGTGTGACTTAAATCAAGATTAAGGACCAACCCAACATATAGTGAATAAACTCTTCAATATAACAACTTTACCCTTTGGAATGGGGAGTTAGAAGGGGTTGGGGAGGGAGGGATAGATGGGAAGAAGGATAGGGGAAGGTTAGCAGTGTGGTCAGAGGGCACAGGTGAGGAGGAAAAAGAGAATAATAGGAAAATGAAGAACTCCGACTGAGGACCAAAACAGGGACAAAAAGGGAAGATGATCAATGTGGGAGAGCAAGAGAGTGAGTGTAAGAGAGAAAGGAAAGAGAAAAGAAAGAAGAAAAGAAAAGAAAAAAAAGAAGAGAAAAACAAATATTTGCAAAGAGTAGGGAAAAAAATTAAAGATAAGAGGAGCAAAAGAAAAGAAAAGAGAAAAAAACTAAAATAATAAAATAATTTTGGGAATAAAAAATAACCATGAAGATGATGGGCCTCTTTCAGGCTATGTCTCTGCTGTCACAACAGACAACGTGGGTTGCAGTGTTCAGATTTAAGTCAATGAGTTTCAGCAAGCTAGTGCCCGACCCATGAGATTCAGGCAGATTTCTGGGTGCAAGTCCCAAGTTGAACTCCCTGTCCTCCTGTAGGGTTGAACTCTGCAGAGTTGTATTGCAGGTTCCAGCTGCCCTTCCCCTGAAGATAGTCCCAGTCCTGATGGGAGGTGAAGATGACTCCAACTTACCCAGTACAGTGGTCTGGTGGTCCGGTGTCCTCTGCATCTTTGTAGTGTGGAACCAGGTGGCTGTATGGGGGCGGAATGGGCTGGGTGTCCAGTGGATTGCTGCCGGGCACGGGCTGATTCGGCGCGTTACACGCAACTCAGGACGTTGCTACAGCATCCGCAGACCTGCCTGTCTGCAGCAGGCTGATTCAGTGCGTTCCACGGGACCCAGTCTATTTCTTTTGATTGGTGAATTGAGACCATTAATATTGATGGTTATAACTGATTTGTATTGACTTATCATTTTCATTACTTTTTCTTTTTGTTGGATTCTCCCCCTTTGCATTTAATTTCTTGTCGCACCCAATGGATTCATTCTACTGGGCTTCCTGGGGTTGTGATCCTCGTCTTTTCCTAGGATATTGTCTAAAATGCTTTGGAGTACTGGTTTGGTATTCATGAAGTTCCTAAGGTGCTCTTCGTCATGAAAGTATCTTATTTCTCCATCAATTTTGAAAGATAGTTTTGCAGGGTACATCAATCTGGGCTGGAGGCCGTTTTCCTTTAGGGCTTGAAAAATGTCACTCCAAGCTCTTCTTGCCCTGAGGGTTTGTGTTGGCAAGTCTTCTGTGATTCTGATGGGCTTTCCTTTGTATGTGATTTGTTTCTTTTCTCTAACTGCTTGTAGAATTTTGTTCTTCTGTTGGGTTTCTGGAATCTTAACAATTATATGCCTATGTGTAGATTTTTTTCGATCAAGGCTAGTTGGAGTCCTATATGCCTCACTTATCTGTATGTCAAGTTCTTTTCCCCTGTTTGGGAAGTTTTCTGCCATCACTTCTGTGAACAGTTTTTTATGTCATCTGCACTCCTGTTTCTTCATTTACTCCAATCAGTCTTATGTTACTCTTCTTTGCATCGTCTAGCAGCTTCTGGATTGATTTCTCATGTTCCCTTACAATTTTAAAACAGTTTTTCTTTTCCTGGTCACTAATTGCAATCTTATCTTCTGTATCTGAAATTCTGTCCTCACATTGGCTCATCCTGCTGCATAGACTTTCAGTGGAGTTTTTAATCTGGAAATCTGTTTACATCTGTTTTATAGATTACATTTGTTTCCTATTTGGGATTCCATCATGTTCCTCAGCTCCTCTATTTTTTTATTTGTGTCCTCTGTAGATTTATTAATCATGTCTTGCACTATGAGCACAATCTCTGCTGTTATGTGAGAAATTATTTCTGATTTCATTTTTTCCAGATCCTCTTTTGTTGCCAGTTCAGGGAGTCCAGGTGGATGTGTATCCAAGTGTTCCATGCTTTTTCCCTTTGGGGTTGCTGTAGGTGATCTGGAAGTCTGGTTTAGAGACTTGTTTACATGTCTCTTCATTTCAGTGGGGGTGTGGGGTGCTGCCAGCACCCGTGAGGCTCACCTCCTCTGTGCTTGGGGGCGGGGTGTAGTATGGCAGACTGGAAGCCTCCTCCTGGGTGCTGAGAGAGGCTCTGGTCCTCTGCCTGATGGTGTTTTTATTGATCTTAGCGTCACCTATTTTCAGGTGAAGATCAGCTTTTCAGTTGACTTTATCTTATCTTTAGCCCCTACTTTCACAAAATAGCACTTTGCCAAATCTTTGTCCTGTTAATTCTAGAAGAACTCCATTTTTCTAGGCTTTGCAACTTCTGGCATATTCATCATTGTCAAGCTGTAACCTGATAAAATATGGTATAAGAAGGAGCTGGTTTTTATACCCTTTTCTAGGAAGTCATCAGCAGGACTTTTGTGTGACACTGCACACATTCTGGGGCTCTCATCCCACCACTTTTGAAATGATTGAGGAATGTGCTTCTCCATTTGAGACATGTGGCTCCCATGAATGGGTATCTGTGTGCCATGGGGCAGATAAATGATGAACATAGGCATCTTTTTAGAAGTCTAGTTTTACCCTAAGAAGTAGGGGGAGAGAAGGGAGATGCTGTGTTGGTAGGAAACAGGTACTGTAGAATTTCTGTGTAGAGTAGCATAGGGAACTGGTCCACCCTCTGGAATCTAAACTGTTTTCATTCCTGCTTCCACCACATCAGAAAGGTATGGCCTTGGGAACCAACTATTGACTTTACTAGGCCCAGTTTCCCTAACTTGGAAATGGAGTTACTGTGAGAATTAAATGAGTTAATGTATGTAAAGATGCTTTTTATAGTACCTAGTGCATAATAAATATTATATAAGTATTGTTTTAGGGTGCAGGATTTATGCAATTTTTAAGGAAATAGAGGTTGGATATAGGAGAGGCTCCCTATGTCTGTGTAGCCTTAGCCAGAGTGAGACTGTTACGTTCTTGCAGAACCTCCTTCCTGCTGCCATGACTGCTTTGTAAGTGACCCAGTCATCAAGCAGCGGGGAGCTGGAGAGAGGCTCCCTGTTAAACACAGGAGTGGCCAGCTTGTCCCCCTGGTTATTGGCGTTTCCCCTACATGAACACCTTCTGTATGGACAGAACATCTTCACATGCAAAGCTCATTCAGAGAGGAGCACCCATCTACATGTCTTCCAGGTCTCTTCATCAGTTACTGCTTTTGTTCTTTCTGAGTTCCTGACTAGTCAGGCTGTTGCCACTGCCTGAGCTGGTAGGGTTTACTTCCACCTGTCTTTCAGGCCTGCCCCTGGCCCTGAGAGGCTTATAGTGAAGGGCGGTCCACTTAGGGCTGGTGCCAGCACATATATGGGTAGGCTGTTTTCTTCTCTGTTAACTATTATAGATGAAGCCCCATGAGTCCTCAGGTGTAGACAGTAAAAAGCAGGTCAGGTATCACCTGCTCATGCAGTTGTCTTAGGGCCATTTTTGGAACCAGTTAATGTATCAGGCCTCAGGAGAGGTGTGTAAGTCACGAAAATTTTGGTAATTCAAGGAAGGCTTACTTACAGAGACTGGCTTCCTGTACTCCATATATAAGTGTAATCCACACTTACATATGATTAGTCTTTTTGTAAATAGCCTTTTTTACTGCAAAGATGTTACCAGCCTTGTCTTAGCCACTTTCCTCGATGCTGGGACAAAATACCTGACACCTGCAACTTAAAGGAGGAAGGTTTATTCAGTTTGCAGAGATTTCAGTCCTCAGTCGGCTGGCTGTGAGGTAGCACACCAGAGCAGAGGGGCATGGCAGACAGGAAGAGCTGAGAGTGGGATCAGAGGTGCAGTACAAGAAGATGAACCTGTCCCTGCCACACTCCCAGTGATCCACCCACCTCTTCCACCCAGATCCTGTCTCCTAACAGCAATTCAGCTGTAAGCCCCCATAATCCATCGCTTTCCAAAAGCCCCATCTGTGAGCAAATGAGGCTCTTGGGGAACATCTGGATATAAATCATAACAATCCTGGATTAAAGGGATGAGGAGAAGACAAAATGAATAGAACCTAGAAGCAGGAAAAGTTCCAGAAAAATCTGGGGAATGAACACCTATCTTGTTTTCCTCTGACCTCTGTGGGGCCCCCCAGTGGCAGGACCCTCTGGAAGCCGACGTGGGAATCCACTGATGTAGTCCATTCAGCTCAGCCTCCCTGGGTCGGGAGAAGTGTGGAAATTGGATAGTTGATTTGGAGGATAAACAGAAACTCTGGTTAGAAAAGTCGAGTAAGAATTGGTGGAAAGTAAAGCCAGCTCCTAGGTTGCTAATAGTGCACTGATTCCCGAGTCTATATAAACTCCTAACTAACATGCTGTGTGGAATGTCACTGACCATATGACTTGGTAATAGAAAGCTTTTTACCTTCATCCTTGTGTTTTTATTTTATATTAAAGTGTAGGATTGACAAGATAAAGAAGGAGGTCATTCCACACACCTGAAGATAGATGCAGACATGATCTTCAAGGAACTTAAGGGCTAGATGGGAAAGTGGGAGGCAGGAACTTGATCTTATCAAGTCTTGAAAGCTCTTTTTAGAAGCTTGGCTTTTTATCACTAAGGAAGTGATGGGGAGAGTGGGAGTGGTGGTATGCTTTGAAGATTTTAAGCAAGGAAGTGACCTGTCACTGAGAATTAAGAGAGTAGACCTGTTATAGGCTACCTCTGGGTTCACCACACAGGCTGGAAACCCATGATGTGAAGTCAGGAGATAGATCTTGCAAGGATGCAACAAAGTGTTTTCTACTCTTGCTCTTAAAAAGAGAGAATGTGTTTTATATAAAAAGGGTACCTTAGACCGGGCCAATGAGGAAAAAAGCAAGATGCTTTTTCTAAACTACCAGAAGTCCTGAAAGAATGAAGAGTTTTACATAACCAGAGGGGATCAGCTAATGTAGTATTCAGCTGAACTTCAGTGTAATCATTATTAACACTTATATGTTAACAGATCCCTCATATGCAGGCTCGGATAGCCCTGGGGAGGACCCTAGTGGGATTTATCTTAATTAGAAAAGTATTTCAGTATGGAGCTCTCTGAGTAGAATCTTGTTTTTCTCACTGAACAGGCTGGTTTTGGTTATGGGTTGCCCATATCACGTCTGTATGCACAGTACTTCCAAGGGGACCTGAAGCTGTATTCCCTGGAGGGCTACGGTACAGATGCTGTTATCTACATTAAGGTAATAACTAGAGTCTTCTTGATTTAACCATATTTTTTTTGATGATAACAAAAAGTGCCAAATTTAACTACCAAGAAATTTTACTCTGCCTCATACTGTTTAAGTACACAAACACTTACAAGGGATCTTGCCTGTTTTGGCAGTTGATCCTCTTGACTGCAGAAACATTCTTACCTGTTGTGATCAGGACTGTGGTTGGTAATAGGAAGAGAAATTGAGGAAAGGTAAAGTTAATATACCATGCACATGTAATTTTAACAGGAAGCATATGAATGGATGTGGATGTTGATGTGCAGAGAGGTCTACACGCTGTCTTTCCGGCCCAAGCTGTACTTACAATTTTTACCATTTTAGTCTTTTTAAACAAAGAAATAACCAAGTACTTTATCCTTTGGGAGATTTTTGTAATCCTTTAAAGATGTCTTCTGACTGATCTGACAGCAGGTGTTTTGTTGTTATTGTATGTATTTCTTTTGCAGTTCTAGGGATTGAACCTTTGAGCTACAGCTGTAGCCCTTAATTTTCTAAGTTGCCCATGCTGTCCCCAAACTTGCAGTCCTTCTCCCTTTGCCTTCCAAGTAGCTGAGATTACAGATGTGCACTACCATGTCAGCTAGATAGCAGTTTTATGTGACTTTCCCTCATGAGTCCTTCCAAAACATTCATCATCGCTTTCAAATAACCCTCCCCTTGTGTGTGTGTGTGCATGCGTGCGTGTGTGTGCATGTGCATGCGTGTGTGCTTTGTTTATTGTAATACTTGGTTAAGTGTTAAACAATTACAGTGACATATAATTGCATAAACAGATTTGGGAACAAGCACTGGTGACTCTAAGTAAGCATGTAGCTTTCCTGGTGGGACCAGAAGCACTTAGCCTACTCATCTGTGGTGCACAGTGCACCTATGGAGGGTTCATTATATTTTACAGGGATGGAAAAGCCCTAGGTAAACCACAAATAGGCCACTACTCGTGCCTATTTAGTGATGCTAGTTGCTTGTTTGGGCCACAAGGTGGCACCAATTTTATAGGAAATGCTGGAGAAGTTAAGAAAAAATAAGTTTATCTGAAAAGGATAGAAATTCTTTCAAGATAATAGTTCTGTTTTTCCTTAACCATGTCAGTTATGAGGAACTTAAAAATGGCAACATCAGTGCAATATTTTTTTATCACCAAATGTGGCATTTTTATCTAGCTTATAGATCAAATATTCTATAATTCTACAGTATATAAAGAGAACACATAGTTGAAAGGTTTTTAGTTCCATTTTGGAAAAAAATAGAAGACAAATCTTAAAAATCATGAAAACCATCAACATCAAAGATCTAATTTTGCATTATAAGACTGAAATTTCTACTTTAATAGTTTCTGCATCTCAGGGAATGTCAGTGGTCTGAGGTTGAAATACTGAAAAGTCCTAACTTCAAGAAGATAGGAAGGAATGTAATTTTTTTCTTTCCTTTCCTTCCTTCCTTCTTTTTTTTTTGCAATATTAATGATTGATTCCAAGGTCTCGCATGTGGTCAAGTGCTCTGCCATAGAGCCACACCCCCAACTCAGGAAGGTGGTTTATCACAGTTTCTAGTGATTTGCAGGAAGCTGAAATAGAACAGTGTAGTAAAGGTAATGATATATCGCTGGGTGTGGTGGCACATGCTTATAGTCCCAGCACTCGAGAGGCTGAACCAGGAGGATCACTGGGAGTTTGAGGCCAGCCTGGGCTACATGTTGATTTCAAGGCCAGCCTTAATTATACAGTGAGACCCTATCTTAAAAAACAAGACAAAAAGGTAGTGATATATTGGAAATATGAAATTATGTATGACATAGCAATCAGATGTGATGTGACTAAAATTGGTGGCTTTAGTGGCAGAAGAAAACATAAGATCAAACCCAGGGCCAAGAATCATTCGTGCAAAAGCCAAGATGCCTTAGATACAGTTTTATATGTACTGACTTAATTGATTTATTTATTTTGCGGTACTGGAGGTTAACACAGGACCATCACACTGAGCTACATCCTCAGCCCTTTTTCTGCTTTTTTGAGAGAGGATCTTGCTGAGATGCCCAGGCTGACCTTGAACTTACAGTCTTCCTGCTTCAGCCTCTCAAGTCGCTAGCCTTAACAGGCATGCACCATCCCACATGGCTGTTAATAATATTAAGATGAGATTTTAAAAGCATAGTCACTATACTGAAAAAAAATTATTTCTAACAGTAATTGAAGTAGATATTAAATCTTCATACATATATTAACGTTCATATGTCCACTTTTTATGCTTTTGCTCTTAGCCGACTTTTTCAAGTACCCAACTTCTGATCTGGCTCATTCTTTCTAAGAGACATCTGCTATACTTATGTAAAATTTCAATCCAGGATCTTCCAGGCTGGCTGGAATTAATGCAGGCAGTAAGCTCAGTCAACATCCGCATCAGTTAATGCCATAGCTTAGTAAATAACATATTTCAAATATGTATACCTTAAAAGTATATGTAGGTGGCGTTATGATTAACAGGATACCAATAAAGCATTATTTAATTTGTAATGATCTTTTTGCCAGTGAATATTTTCTCAAAAAATGAATTTCTAAAAATGTAAGACTTAGAGGTCCTGCTTTTTTTCAGGCTTTGTCAACAGACTCAATCGAAAGACTCCCCGTGTATAACAAAGCTGCCTGGAAGCATTACAACACCAACCACGAGGCTGACGACTGGTGTGTCCCAAGCAGAGAACCAAAGGACATGACAACGTTCCGCAGCGCCTAATGCACTTGGGACACCTGGAAAGTCCAAGTGCGGTTTTGGTGTTAAATTTGGAAGAGATGTTGTTCAGAACTATATTATACCAAATACTTCATGTGTCATTTTCACAATTAACTCTGGGTAGAATAAATGGAAAATGAATTCTACTTGTGCCTGTTAAACCTCCTAAAGGAGAAAGGTATACCTATTTTACATGTATATTTTCACAGTTAATTGAACATATTTTTTAAACAATTGTAGTTTTAGTCCACTTATTCTTTATGGTAGACTTCAGAAATGTGGAAGTCTTTGGGTTTATATAAGAAGTGGGTAGTTTTTTTTTTTAAATATGTTTCACTTATGTCTGCTAGAAACATATTCTAAATAATACTGATTAGCTGGTTAGTTATTTGGAGTTCTGCCATCCTTTATTTAGTACTGGTAAGATGCTCTTGGTGTTTATCAGTGACCGACTACAAGTAAAGCAGAACACAGTTGTAGGTGTAGAACCAGCCTCTCAGCATCTACGTGCATTGTCTTAGCTCTAAATTCAGTTGTATAATTTGATTGAAATAGGTGTTAATGACTAGCTTCCTGTGAATCTAGGGCAAGATCATGGCAGTCTGTTCCAAGTGTGCTTGTGATGAATGCTGGGGGAACAAACTAGCAGCTACTAAAGTGATAGAGAATATATTCAGGGCAAGCATCAAGTCCTCAAAACTGAATTAATAAATTGCTGCGATTACCTGGGGGAGCTTTTGAAAACAGTAGGGCTTTTCTGGGTCCCAATCCAGACATAATCAGAACTTCTAGGACTGGAGCCCAGGATTCTGTTTTTAAAACATTTCCAATGTGAGTCTGATTTTTAGTGTACTGCTCTTTAGGTTTTGGTTTCCACTTGATTAAAGGTCAGATTTCTAGACTGATCTCAGACCTGGTGCAATTAAACACACTATTAGAAGCAAGAGAAGAAAATACTGTAGGAGAATTGTTTGGTACCAAAGGATCACCTTATTTTTAGTTTAAGAGGCAAGAAAGAACATATATTTTCTAAAAGTATTCAGATTCTGTTATCAGGGAAAACTCAACTTGTATTTATTATAATCCTTTGCATTTGTGTAGTAATTTGTAATGTACAAATACTTTGAGATATTATTATAACTTTTATTTTTTGGTACTGGGGCTCCAACTCAGGACCTTGCCCTTGTGAGGCAGGCAGCAGCACCACTGAGCTAAATCCTCATCCCACTCTTTATCTTTTAAGGGAAATTCATTGAAACTACACATTTTATATATGTATCAAGTCATCACACTGTGCCCCTTAAATATGTAGTTTTTCTTTAAGTCAAATCATATAGCACAAAATAGAATTCTTGCACCTATCGAAAAAAAAAAAGTATGTTAATCTGTAGATTTGGAAGGGAGGTTAGTCTAGGCCCTCATTTAAGAAAGGAGGTCATGAGATTCAGAGGCCTGCCAGTGGACCAGCGCTTCCTGGTTAATGGGACTGATGCTGAAAAAGATACATCTTCCCTCCCCTACTACTGTTCCTTAGCATGAGTTATGTGGAAAACAGTAGAACATGTTAATGCTTGACTTAGTTTAGTGCATTTCAGTTTTTTAGCTTTAAACTTTTCTTGTAGGGATGAAATATTTTAGGATCCTTTGAATTAAAATACTCTTTCCTAAATGAGACATTGGTACAACTACACTTGATGTTTTTACCATGAAATAGCCTTTTCTACCCCAAGAAAATTAGTTTTTCTCTCTATATTTAAGAGCTAACAAATAACGTTTTCAAAGGAAAAGTGAAATTGTTTTCCTTTGTGTTTTTAAGATTATCATATTTTTACTTTGTGTGGTAATGGACAAAAATAATTCTGGGAGAGCTTTTTCCTGGTTGGTTTTAAATCACTGAGCTGCCCAAAAGCTTTTTAGATTCTTGTATCACTGTTTTGTCTACGAGCATTAATGTCAGGTAGGGTAGATATAAAAATATGTTGAAGGTCAAGGAGTGGATGCTGATTTTTATAACCTGGGCAGTTAATGAACGTGCCAACAGTTTTTAGAAAGGGATAGCAAAAATCTTGTGCCCTATACTTAAAATGCCAGCTGGACTTTGATGTCTTCATAACTAATAATGATCACTTTCTTTGACTGTGAAGTTTTTACATAAAGATATCAAAGTAGAAGTCGACCATATTGTTTTGTAAAATGTCTTCTATATGGCAATAAATGGAAAACATGGATCAACTCTAATTTTGTAAATAAACGGAGTCAATTTAGATTTTTTTAAAATCATGTCTTTTAAATAGGAGTCTCTTGCATCCATCCATAAGGTTCAATATTCTGTAAACATTTGAAAGTTTGTACTAAATCTTAGGATTTTCAATAGAATTATTTAGAACTCAAATTTCAAAAACTTGTATCTAGGTGGCTTGCACTAAATCTTGGAACTTAAATTTCTAATGTGTATATTGTAAAGAAAGAAGTAGGATTTGCATAGATTATCCTAGATTTTCATTATCGTAAAATACCACAAAGACTAATAGCATAAATGGAGATCTGTTGTGTGTTTGAAAACCTATAAATAATTGTGAAATTCAAGTAACTTTCACAGTATAAGTAGTTGTAGGAAAAGCGTTAATTGAATCAGCACTACTCTCTACTTATGCCAGTTGAATGTCCTAACTAGTCAAATACGCATCCTGTCCTGTTCCCCCTTGATAGGGTATGAGCACCACAACTTCCCTTCATTGTTGAAGCCAGTAAGTTCCTGAGCAGAGCTCCAGAGGGCGGGAAAACAATTAGCTTTATGGTCCTACTGTGGCTCTGTAAATACCTAATTAGAGAGGAAACCAAGTCAGTCAACCAATTTCAGTTAGTATCTTCAATTGTACATAATGTGAAGCTTCAAAGGACAGGTAATCAGGGCTGAGTTAGGTAGCTTGCAAACAAGGTTTTGCTGGAGGTACTTTTCATCATTTATGATTAATATCTGACACCAATAATCTGTACTTTTGCAGTACTAGGAATTGAACCAGGACCTTTGCACTAAGCTACATCCCCTGCCCTTTTTATTTTGGGACAGAGTCTTGGTCAAGTCACTAAGTTGTCCCAGTGGGGCTTGATTGAGCTTGTGGTTCTCCCTCAGCCTCCCAGAATGGTGGGATTACAGGCATGCACCACTGTGCCTGGCTCCCCAACTCAATACACTTAAAAAAGAATATGGTTAATACTTGTGAAGGATTTTTTTTTTCATTCAAAAAAAAAGAATACTACTAATTTGCTTAGTTCTGGCCTTCCTTTTTTTTCCCTTCAGTGCCAGGGATTGAACCCAGGGCCTCTCATGCTAGGCAAATGCTCTACCAGCCCTCTTTTGTAACTTAGAATCTCAGCATCCACAGACAGCTAGGAAGATGTTCTGAGTGCTTGTCTTGTGGAGGCCCACAATCTTTCGAATGGACTGTATTTTAGTGATCCTCTGTGATATTAATCTTTCTTCCTTGTGACTCCTTTGTTTCTGCAATGGGGACCATGACCTCATTTTTCAGTTAAAAATATCTGCACTGGCAACGTGAAGCTAAGTACTGTGCAGTTTCCCATACGCTGGCATGAGTTGTGATTGTGTGTAACTGGCTTTCAGAGGGCATCATGGCTGTAAGGTCATGTTTCTGACACAGAAAGGGTGTTGGGGCTCGTGTCAGTGGCTGCAGTAAAGTCAAGTTCCAAGATTTTAACACTTGGTGGTAGCAGAGACAAAATCAATATAGTAAGTGCCCAACTTAATGAATGAGTTCCATCCCAGGAGAATGTTCCTTAAATCAGGTTTGTTCCTAAGTCTAACAGAGTGAGTCAGATACAGAACACCTGTGAAAGTTTGCAACTTGAAAGTTTGTAAGTCAGGGACTTACTGTAGTTCTTTTTTCCTTTTTTTTTATATTCTTATTGAGATTCACATAATCTGAAATATTTTAAAATACAGTTCAATAACATTCGGTACATCCACAATGGTGTGCAACCACCATCTCTGTCTAATTTAAAAACATTTTCATAACCCCAAATGGAGATCCTGGGCCCATTAAGCAATGGTAGTTTCTTTATAATGCCAGTTTTGAAGCATGGTTTGGGGTATCATTCTTGGGAACTTACCCAGAGTTTTTGTACGGTGACATCATTATGTAAGATGGAAATATGAAAAGAAAAGTGTATAGAAACAAACTGTGCCTAAACTAGCTCTTAGACATATTGTCCTCAAAGAAGTGTTTTAAACCAGCCAAAGACTAACATCAACATGCTTATATTTTGAGTCTAAAAATTAAACATCCAAGATGATAACTGGATTTTCTTTTTAATGAGTGTTGAAATAGAATCAAACTCTTGTGAGAATATAACTGGGTAAGTTACATAGTGTATGATTCTTTTCCAAACCCCAGCTGCTCACACTTTTCTCTAAGATGCAGTTCAATTAAACTAGCCAAGGATTACAGCTCCTGCAGGCCACCAGTAAACCAAAATAGGACTTGCAGCATGTCACCCTGAGACACACTAGCTCTCGCTGTGTTGCTGGGGCCACCACTGCAACCTCAGCCTGTCACCTCACGCCAGGCTCTGTGTTCTTTCCAACTGCTGGAATGGAGTGAGACAGGAGAGTGTTAAATGGTAATGAACCCTGACCTATGGCTCTAGGAGAGGTTGGCCCAGCTCAGAGTGGAGACTGATCCTGTGTCTGGCTGTAGCAGGCCCAGTCCTAGAGGAACAGGTTCGGGGCAGCGGGGAAAGATGCAGAGCAATGGAATCATAATGGACAACTGACCCAGGAATCTCAAGCTTCCAGTTCCCGACATTCCATCATAGGCAGTGTATGCTTAACACCCCAAGATGTTTCTTGGACAGTTATCTGGAAAAAACAGTTTAAAATGTTTTAAAAATTATTCTTAATCGACCCAAAATAATCATACATATTTATGGATATAGTGTTATTTCAATGCGTGTACACAGTGTGTAATGATCAAATCAGTAATTAGCATCTCCATCATCTCACACATTTATCCTTCTGGCTGCTTTGAAATGTGCAATAGCTAATTGTTAACTAGTACTCTAATGTACTATGGAATGCCAGAACTTTTTCTCCTATTTAATCTATGTTTATACTCTTTTTTTTTTTTTGGTACTGGGGATTGAACTGCGGACCTTGTGCTAGCGAGGCAGGTGGCGGAACCACTGAGCTAAACCCCCGGCCCTGTGTTTATACTCTTTATCCCCAACCTCTGTCCCCTGCTCATCCTAGCCTCTGGTAACTACTATTCTGCTCTCTACTTCTGAGGTTAACTTCCTTAGTCCCATAATATTATATCAGCTAGTGACAGTGATGTAATAATGCCTTAGTTTGTGTAAATAGACTCTGATGTTCTCACAGCAATGAAATAAAATCACCTCACAATGCATTCCTTAGACCCATCCCCAGAATTAGCTATCATAGCAAACACAATCTGAAATTTTATTTACCCTGAAGGTGTGGAAATTGAGCAAATGAAAGCACTGTTGTTGGACCCATTTAAAATAGTGCTAAGAGGCCACTTTTTGGGGTAAAATGTTCAGGTCACAATTGTCCCAGGCCCACTCTGTGATACCCCTCTGTCCCTTCCAGAGACACACACAGCCTAGGCTTTAAGGCTGTGTTTTCTTCTTAGCAACTTTCCATGCAACTGCTGGCTGTGACCTTAAAACCAGCTTGACTCCATAACTATTGCCATTCACTATTCACAGCTTGCCATTTCCCCAAGCTCCAAAAGTGAAGAGGAGCTTTCTTCCATCCTAATGAAAATCCCAACCTTTCCTGAGTCCTCTGGACATAGCAGAGGCCTCTCATGTGTATTCCAGGTTGCAGTCTTACTCCCAAATAAAAGTTCCTTCATTGGAGATTCTTCTCTGTATTTCTCATGTTGACAAAAAGAAATAAGCTTTTCTACTCTTTTCAATTAACTTTACTCAGGAGCATTCTAAGTGAAGTGAATTTGATTTACTGCAATTTAAGTGCCTCAGGCACAAAGCTGTCCACTCTGTTAAATAAGACAACACTCTAAAATTCTTAGATTCCAAATGGCCTAAAGACATAGAAAAAAATATTCCTGCATACTAGGTTTACAAAATGGGTACTGCATTTTCTTAAATGCTCATCATCACTGGAAGGCATGATTATCCTTTTTGTATTTGCAGTTATTCATTTGGCAAAGGCAGTAGGCCCAGTGCTAAACTTGGTGTGCAAGTACAAGTCACCGTGAGCGTTTGCTTTTAATTTAAAACTTTTCAACTGGATTGTTCCTTGTTTGTTTATGTCTTTTGCTGTGAATTCTGTAACATATTATTTCAGGTTCGTGAACCCAAAAGAGTGACTCTTCTAGATGAGTCTTCTCCAGAGGCATCCAGCATGTTTAAGCACTTCCAGGCCTCATGACACCCTCAGAGGGCTGGCTCCTCCCTGGTCTTCTTCGTTTTATTTTGTGGTTCTGGGGATTGAACCCAGGGCCTTCACATTGAGCTACATCCCTGGCCCTTTTTATTTTTTATTTTGAGACAGTCTCTCACTAAATTGCCCAGGCTGGGCTTGATGTTATGTTCCTCCTGCTTCGGCCCCCAGAGTGCTGGGATTACAGGTGCCCACCATCATGCCCTGCTGCATCCTGGTTTTCCTAACACGATGTTTTCCTTTTGTTCTCCAGTCCTGGGTTTGACTGAGACATTGTTTTGCTGAGGTTATTAATCTACAAGTGACTTCACAATCAACTTTTGTGCTGCTTCAATTCCTATCTTCTATGCAATCAATTGCCTGTATCAGATCCTCCCTATTTGAAATTCTTAATTTGTCTGTTTATTGGACCCTGAGTAAAAGAACTATAAAAATAGCACCCTGGAGTATAGATCAGTGGAAGAGTGGGTGCTTAGCAGGCACAAGGCCCTGGGTTCAACCCCCAGTACACATGAAAACATATATAAAGCATTATTTTAATAATAGATGAAGGTTTTATTTTCTGGATTCCAATATGATTGCACACTTGCTTGGTTCTTGGGCTTTGGGTAGGTATGGAGCCAAAAAATCAGAAATTTAGTGCGGCATAAAGGAGAAAAAAAAACCCTCAACCTTGCATTTCACAATAGTTTAGATTTATGATTAACAAGTCAATAGCCAAATCCTAAATACAAAATGCCTTGCATTCTATGAATTTCCTTTCAAATTGCTAGTAAAATCTTCATTTTTTAATGATTTTCTTATATTTAAATGATCCTTCCCTTTAAAATAGGTAGAAAATGGGGCCAGGGATTTAGCTCAGTGGTTCCGCTGTCTGCCTTGCAAGCACAAGGTCCTGAGTTTGATCCCCACCCCACCCCCCGTACCAAAAAAAAATGTAGAAAACCCCAAAATACTAAACTCAAGCACATGAAATAGCTAATATGCATATTCCTTTAACTATTAAAGAAATTCAATTAGTAATTTAAAAGCTCCTCCAGAAAGAATTTCCAGCCAGGTGAGGTGGTGCATGCCTGTAACCCCAGCACTCTGGGAGGCTGAGGCAGGAGAGTCACAGGTTTGAGCCCAGGCTTGCTTAGTGAGTTATCAAGACCCTGTCTCAAAAAATAAAAAAGGGCTGGGGATGTAGCTCAGTGTGAAGACTTTAGGTTCAATCTCCAATACCACAAAGGAGGAGGTGGAAGAGGAAAAAAAAAAAGGGAGGAGGAAGAGTAGGAGGAGGAAGAAATAATTATTTCCAGCCCCACATGGTTTTGAGACAGGGAGCTCCATGGTGGGACAGAAGGCACGGATGACAGCCCCTGGGCACAGTAAACTGTTAGCCTTTGTAGCATGGAATGTTTCAACAGACCTCTCATGAGACCCTGATAAAACCATAGAAGCACAGTGTTTGCCTGAAATGAGAAATTGTTACCTGAAAAAACCTAAATAAGCCTTCTAGTTTCACTTAGTCAACTTAAAAATCACTGATATTGGAGGTCACACAGCTGGGCAAAACATTATTAGTTTTGCACTAGCTTTACTGTAGATCACACCTCTCATGTATGGGCTATAGCTGTAACCAGGGCACCCAAGGGCTGGTACTGTGCCACAGAGGGCACTGACTGCTTGGGCTGCAGAACTCTGCAGGTGACTCAAATGGCATAAAAGACTTGGCATCTCTTGGCGTCTGTCTTCATATTGTCTGTCCACTTCGCCATCTTAACTCATCAGTCAGATTCTATTCAACCCTGCATGTAGGCATGCTGATCAGTTAAAAAAGATTTTGTCTGAGACTATGATACAGGGTTAATTCGGTTTCTTGCCTATTCCAAGTGGTATGTATGTTTCTTTCTCCCTCCCTCCTTTCCTGCCCCTACCTTTATGCTTCTTCAGAAGCTACTAAAGCCTAAGTCCCTGAAGGCTATCAGCCCTATCACAGGGCCCAGACCCACAAGCCGGAGTGTTTTGCTCAGGATGATGGTGCCAGATACACAAAAATTCAACAGCTTCTGGATGAGTTCACCATGACCACCTGGTGATCCATGTCCACCACAAGAAGAAACCTCTTTTGGAATGATGGCGTGGCCAATGAAAAGCACTGGACTTCAGCCCACCCCAGCAAATCAATACAAATCTGCTGCTCTCTTTGTTCAAGAGCAGCACCTTAATCACTCTCTTGACCAATTGCTGACTCTCTTGACCAATTGCTGACTCTCTTCAGCCAAAGCCCCAACTTGGTGGACTCCTTCCTACGCCCACTAAGGCTTTTACTGTGCAGGAGTGGATGCTTGCAACATTTGGTTCAGTCTTGTTTCTACCAGTTCTGGGTCAAAAGATCTCGTTGGCTGGTATCACTTTCATTGGAGAATTATTACGAATATTTTCCTGATCTCCAAACCAAAGGCAGTAAAAACAAATGAACAAACAAACAAAAAAGTCTCTTATTAACCTAGATGCAAAAATTCTCAATAAATTACCAATAAATCAAATCCAACAATGCATAACAGGAAGTAAAAACCATGACCGAGTATGATGCATTCCATATAAGCAAGCCTGGTAGCTCAACATTCAAAACAAAACAAAAAACAATAACCTTTCACATAAACCAGTTAAAAAAGAAGAAAAAATCATGATAGTATTGATTGATGCAGAAAAAGCATTTGACAAAATCCAAGCTTATTCTAAATAGCCCGGGGGTCCCCACTTTGGGATCTAATGGTGCTGGCTCTACTCGTAAGCAACTTTTCCGGTCCTTGATCCTCCATGGTAGAAAATGAATGCTTTCTATATCTCATTTTGTGAAGCAATAGGTCAGATTTTTTTAAAAGTACATGGATCAAAATAGTATTAATCAAACACAGATTTACCATATCATAACTATCAAAGCCAAGTTTTAAAATGTGTTTTTTTATAAAGAAAAGTATTTTTCTCAATATATGTAATTAGTTGGAAAGTCATAATTACTCCTATGATATACACTTTACTGGCCTAAGCTAATAAACGCCATAAACATTTCTAACATCAACCTTTATACATTAACATTTGAATGAATACATTCATTGTATAGCTAGGATAGCAATTTCCAGATCCAGCACTAATGCACTTCCTGGCTTATGCTGAAACACTTAAGACCAATTAACTAACTCAGGAATTAATATCGTTTAGACATCAGCCTCTAGAACTAAATGAGATAATGTTTGTAAAATGCTTAGCATATTCCCTGACATATAGTACTCAATAAATCATAGCCATTAGTATCCATATTATAAAACCTAGGATGCCGGAAGATTTTCTACATTGAATACTGCCACAAATAAATGAAAAAAAAGGGATAGGAACACTTTCCTACTCTCCCAAATCCAATCAACAGCCTCACAACCCAGAGTTACATTTAAAAATGTCCTAATAGTTTTTCTCTGTAGTGGGTTTTAGCCATACACTCGCAGGTGTGTACTTGTACATACTTGTTTATGTACTTGTCCCTGAAAACAGATGCTACCAACTAGTGCTGTTATTAAAGCCTTTGGTACAAAGTCAGTTGGATCCTCTAAAAACAAATGCTATGCAGGAGGGCAAAGGGTTATGGTGGGGGTAGGTCTAGAACAAAATGTAGAGATGATTTGGTGAGGAAGTAGTATTGGGCAGGGAGTGCCTCAAACTGTGATACAATCTGGCTAACACAAGGCAGAGACAGGAGCAAAGACAGCTACTACTCAGGGCAGGAATGTTTTTTTGTTTTGTTTTTTTTCTGAAAAATACTGTGGTCTGAAAACAGCAGTATTTTGGTTGTTCAGCCACTAGAACAAAATTTAGCTATGAGGTCTGTAGTTAAGTGGTTGAATATTCATCGAGTGTGTACAAGGCCCTGGGTCCCAGCACCAAAGCAACAAAAATAATAATAAAATGTAGAACTCTTATTACCATTAAACTAAATAAAAGAAGCAGAATGCAACTTCACCAGAGATAATTAATATTTTATGTAAAATCATCTTAACAATCATATGACCAGTTTGAGAAATAAAAAATCAATTATGAAAGAACAAATTATCATTTATATTTTGCTCACTGCATAATGAAACTCCTTAAACTACAGTGAGACATGAGTGTTTTTTTTTTTAATTTAAATTCTTTCATTGGTACATTTTAGGTATGCAATATGTTTACATTTATCACTGGGTGCTTGTACCTGTACATGATGTATCTTGGTTCTTATTTTTTCCCCATTCCCTGTGCACCCTTCACCCCCTCCACCCTTCCCTATTCATATACATTTTGTTTTCATTTTTTTTTCTCATAATTTTTCAGGTTAGATTTTGTCCTTCAGTTTTAATTAATCCTCACAAAGAGTAAGATAGTAATTATCTTTTAATTGAGCCCATCTGAAAATTTTCTGGCCCCAAATCCCAGTGTCACTAGTAGACAGCACTTGGGCTTTTGCTATAACCTTGGTTTTGTGGACGTGTAAGGTGCAAACACTTCCAAAACCATATTACAGTGCAGATCATAGCTGATCGAGCCATCACTTTTTGTAGTTCAGTCTCAGCAAGATTTGTGAAGGCTCCCACTCAAATACAACCTTCCCCACTGTGGTCCCAAGGGGTAGGACCTAGCAAGAGTTCCAGATGTGGAACATGTGTCCTTCCAATACAAAGAGCCCAGCCAGGCACTGGGCTTCTTACTTAGCTTCAGAATAGGTAATGGGATCAGGCTATGTTTAGTTGCTGTGGCTCCTGGCCTAGAACTGTCACTGTTTCATAGGATCCAGGATCCTTTCTATTGGTCATGGGTGTCTCTACTGCATGTAAGCCAGTCCTGGGTTGTTCTTCTGTATCCAGTGTAACCATGCTACTTGCAAGATAGCATGTTATCACAACGGTAAGCTCATGAATTTAAAGTCTTAAGGTAGCCAGGGATGGTGATGCACACCTATAATCCAAGCACTCTAGGAGGCTGAGGCAGGAGGATTGCAAATTTGAGGCCAGCCTGGGCAACTTAGAGGGACTCAGCCTCAAAATTTAAAAGGAGGAGGGTTGTAGCTCAGTGGTAGAGCATTCCTGGGTTCAACCCCCAGTATTACAAAAAAGCACAATTTTAAAAATGCGTTAATACAATAAATGTAAATTGGGATTCATCCCACATGGAGGCAGACTGAGTTTGGCTCTTTTTTGAGATGATGATCAAGGTAAAAGCATCTTCGACATCAGTCACTGAATGCCAGTCTCCTTTGCCTTTTTATTTTCTGCACTGTGGAAACCATATTAGGGACTGCTCATGTGCAGGCTGCACTACTTTATTTAGGCCTCGATGATCCATTGTTGGTCTCCTTGAACCACTCCCCCTCTCCATGGGCCACACGGGGCTTTGTACAGAAAGTTTGTGCCAGCACTCTAAGTTTTAACAAGTCATCAATAAAGTGCTACTCTCCTTTTGTCCACTAGGATCCATCCAGTACTACTTCCAATTAAGAAGCTATGTGGGCTCCAGCAGTCCCACAGGTTCCCACTCAGTGTGGCCCAAAAATAGTGACCAGAGGGCAAACTTATATACATTTGGCTTTATAATACCAGGTATAGAAAGTGTTTTTCAGTCAGATATAAAATCTATCTCAATAATATTTTTAGGTACAAGAGACACAAATGCTTCACACAGTCTGTTCAAACATTTTTCCCTACAGGGAAACCTCCAGACAAACTCCTCTTTTTCTTTCTCCCTTCCTTCCCTTCCCTCCCCTTCCCTTTCGTCCCTTCCTTTCTTTCTTTTGTAGCTTGTCTTGGCCAGACAAGGCTCTTGAAATAAGACATTCAGACTTCAGCAAATAACCTGATGGCCTCCTGAGATATCATTATGAACAAGAAGAACAAATGGGAAGCAGAAAAGATTTGTAGTACCGCAGGCCAGAAGACTTGTAGTACAATGAACCACCACACCTGAAGGGAACTAGAATGCGGTCGAAGCAAAGTGGCAAGATGGAGGTGGCACTGGAAACTGACACACAAGGAAAGTTGAACAGAACTGAGAACATGAAGTCTGGAGAAGAAAAGCTTTGGGGGCCATGGAGATCTGGAAATTAGATGTTTAGGACTCATCCTGCATAGGCTAATTCTGTGGGGCTCAAAGGAAAAAAGTCAGGACAAAGTGCCAAAAATTAGAATTTATCTCAGAAGCAAGAGAAATCCCCTGGATGTTGTGAGGTCACAAGTCTACCAGCAGTGTGATGTCTGGAAGAGATCAATTCATGCGGCTGAAAGCTTGGAGTGCCCACACCCCACACACAGAGAAACAGAGAGCCAAGCTGACCTCTAAGAGAGCTGCTCTCAGAAAAGGCAAATGCAAGGCCAAAACCGAATGAGTTGTCACTTCTTTTCTTTATATGATGCTTTATATGATTTAGAGAAAAACTAGTGATTCAGAAAGAATTATAGTGTATACACTAAGAGTCAATTTTATGGCTTATGACTGGCACTATTAATGGATGCACTGATAAAAGTTATGATATGTAGTGATAAAAAAACCGAAGCTTAGAGTCATAAATCATGTCCCAACAGGATTTGCTAAGGCAGTTAATTTTTCCTGTGTGATTTAAGATAGAGTAGATTTTACACTAAACTTAGCTTTCCCCCAGGAGACCTATAAACCTGGTTTAGACTAAAGATGGAAGTGAATCTGCACTGTTCAGTAAAACAGCAGTGAAGATGTAGACATTTTAGAAATGTGACATCCTAGACTTACAAAATGGAAAGAGTTCAGTTATCTCACTTAACAGCAGAAGAGCACCAGAGGTTCCCCATCCACCACTCCTTTCTTGAGGTTCAATTGATTTTTCTTCCTCTCAGCTCTGCCAAGATTCTGGACCCAAGTTCGATGAGGAAGTAAAACATACTGGCTTTGGTGGCACCTGTTGTTTTTACAGCTACCTCCGCCTACTTTCTACTTCCAGTCTACTTACTAACTACTCCTCCTACAGTCCATGGAGCTGCCAATCATAAGACCTCACCTTCCCCACCCTCTAGGGTGTAACTTGGGCTAGCCAGTCAAAGTTCACCATCCACTTAGGTGGGGACTGGGCTGCGGTGGGTACCTCTGACTACCAAAAGTCTAGAACCCTTCTTCAGGTCTTATTAGGGATGCCGGAGGTAGGTTAGGGAAAGCTTTTCTCCTGAGATCACAAACACTGGAGACTTTTAGGGTAGAGATTCTGGGGACTCATCCTTGCCACCACAAGGAGAGAACCTCCCTTGAAAGTAAACCAGTGCAGCAGAGAGCAGAGCCAAGAAACAAAAAGGGAGGGACAGATGGAGGCCTGAATCAGATGGATTGAGTCCATCTGAAGCCTTGGACTTTTCAGATTCATGAGACAAAGAATTCTTGTCTACTTAAACTAGTGTAATTTCAGTTCTGTCACCTGTAACCAGAGTTCTACTTATCTTGCCATGGCAGAGTTACTTTATCCCTAGTACATTTTCTGTTGACTATCCCCAAAGAGCAGGAACCTTGAATGAGAAGAGGTCTTTTTTACAGTGTTTTTATGTTTTTTTGGTATCAGGGATCAAACTTGCATCCTTATGCTTGCGAGGCAGGCAACGGAACCACTGAGCTAAATCCCCAGCCCGAAGAAGTCTTTTTCTTGATAAATTAGAGAGCAATAAAAATGTAGTCACTCATTTCATCAATTGCTTTGGAATAGTGACCCACCCAGGCCCACTACCCTGGAGGGAATAGTGCCGAGCACCCAAGCTGTCCTGGAACTGGAGCTGCTTTTCTGAGTTAAAGCAAGCTGGCCATGGTGACAGACTGCATTTTCCAAAATTGGCCACACCGATTTATTCAACCCGTCCTGCTCATGGTAGTCTGTGGTTAACACTCCTCTTCCGGAGAGATGGTTAGGTTCTTGTTCCTTAGATCAGATGGGGAATTGTGACAAACTGACTTCCTGGGGTATGGTTTCTGAGGCCCAGCTATAGAAAGGATGAAGCTTTTTCCCAGCTCTCTCAGGACACCAGCCCTGGGAATCCGGCTTCTCTGTTGGATAGAAACTCAAATTAGCCCATGTGAAGAGGAGCCGAGGGTCCCAGTAGACAGCAGCACCCAATTCCAGGCATGGGAGGAAACAAGTTTCTAAATGGCTCCTTCCTAGAACTGGAGGCTTCCACCTCCATCCCAGACACAACCTTTCTCACTGTGCCTTGTCTACTTTCTGGACCACCAGAAGCCATGAGAGAGAATGAGTAACATATCACTGTTCTGTTAAGCTAGTAACTTTTTGAGCAATGTGTTAAAATGATTGATAGCCAACAATGGTCATCTTTGTTGATATGACATTTTGTTGAAAGAAAAAAATATAGGAGTATATGTGTATGGTTAAAAATGTACTTTCTCAGAAGACCTAAGTGGCAGCAGAATTATTTGGGAGGTTTAATACTGGTGAATACATGGCCTTTATAGTATGGTGAGGCCTTTTTGGATAGAAGTGAAAAAGCATGGCTGAAAAACATGGGCTTCCAAACGACTGCTTAGCTTTTGGATGCTCTTCAACCTAGAAAAATGGTGACATCAAATGCTCTGTACTGGCACTGCATCTACCTATGTGAAGCTGTGCTTTGGGTTTATGACTTTTGGGGAGATGATGCAACGTGTTCCCCTGTCCCCCGTTCATCCTCATTCCCCAGCCTCCTTGCAGTTAGCTGGGATGACTGAGTTCTGGCAGTGGACCTGGAGTGGAATCAAAACATTCTATTTGGTATGAGGTGGTTGGGAGCAAATGTTCTTTCTTCCCAATTCAATCTCTTGGGGCCCAGGGCAGCTAGGAATTAAAGACAGAAGAACCTCTGCCAGCCTGGATCCCTGAATCACCATGTGGATTACAACCTGACTCCTGCCAGCTCAGCTTTGGACTATCAGGTGAGGAAGAATAAACATTTGTGCTAAATAACTGAGGTCTGGAGTTGAAACAGCAGCAAGAATCAATGCATATGGTGAATACAGCATCCTGCCACACAGTAACTTACCACCATGTCTAAAATTCAATGAAAAACAGAGACCAGCTGCTCTCCCTCCATCCCACCCCAGGCCAGCTAATTGACCTGTGGGTTCACCTCTTCCATGAATCCTCTTTCCAGTCTGACTGTGTTACGGTAGTTCAGCCTCAGTGTGGATTGTGGGGAGGTTTGATGGCCCTCAGTACCGATTCTCCCAAAAGTGATGGTTCTGAAATCTCCACTGATCACTTTGCATTTCTGTTTGCAATTTCCCCCCTTCAACTTCATCTCCTATGAGTTCCTGCTGCAGCTCCCTATGTCTGGAATACATATCCCTATGTTCTTGTTTTCAAGATGTTTGATTCATTTTTCAGGAGGCTAAGGCAGGAGAATCATGAGTTTGAGGGCAAACTGGGATACATAACAGAATCCTGTCTCAAAAAAGCCAAAAAGAAACAAATGAACAAACAAAAATTTTCCATAGCCTAAATCAGATGTGTGCTAGATTTCAATTTGATATTTTTATTGGTTTAGAGATAGTGTGAAAAGTGGTAATAGTGAGGGTACTGAGTGAAAAGAAATTTATATACTTGGAGGCTTCGAGGCCACACTGTACCACCCCACCAGTGCTGAGGAGGCAAGCCAAGTGGGCGCCAGCAGCAACCCCCCATCGAAATGAGAAGACATGTAAACAAGTCTCAAAACCAGACATCCAGATCACCTATAGCAACCAAAAAGGGCACTGATACTCAACTGCTTAGACTCCTTGAACTGGCAACAAAAGAGGATCTGTAAAAAATGAAATCAGAAATAATTTCTCACATAACAGCAGAGACTGTGCACATAATGCAAGACATGATTAATAAATCTAGAGACGGCACAGATAAAAAAAATAGAGGAGCTGAGGAACATGATGGATTCCCAACACAGGAAATAAATGGAATCCATAAAACAGATGCAAACAGATTTCCAGGAGATTAAAAACTCCACTGAAAGTTTACACAGCAGAATGAGCCAATGTGAGGACAGAATTTCAGATATAGAAGATAAGACTGCAATTCGTGACCAGGAAAAGAAAAATTGCTTTAAAATTGTAAGGGACCATGAGAAATCAATCCAGAAGCTGCTAGGCGATGTAAAGAAGAATAACATAAGACTGATTGGAGTCAATGAAGAAACAGGAGAGAGTACAGACAACATAAAAAAACTGTTCACAGAAGTGATGGCAGAAAACTTTCCAAACCTGGGCGGGGGGTGGGGTGGGGTGGGTAAGAACTTGACATACAGATAAGTGAGGCATATAGGACTCCAAATAGCCTTGATCAAAAAAAATCTACACATAGGCATATAATTGTTAAGATTCCAGAAACACAACAGAAGAACAAAGTTCTCCAAGGAGTCAGAGAAAAGAAACAAATCACATACAAAGGAAAGCCCATCAGAATCACAGCAGACTTCTCAACACAAACCATCAAGGCAAGAACAGCTTGGAGTGACATATTCCAAGCCCTAAAAGAAAACAATCTCCAACCCAGATTGATGTACCCTGCAAAACTATCTTTCAAAATGGATGGAGAAATAAGATACTTTCATGACAAAGAGCATCTTAGGAACTTTGTGAATACCAAACCAGCACTCCAAAGAATTTTACACAATAGCCTAGGAACAGACATTGAGGATCACAACCCCAGGAAGCAAAGCAGAATGAACCCATCTGGCATGACAAGAAATTAAATGGAAAGGGGGAAAACTGTAGGGGACAGGGGAAGGGGACGTTACCAGAACCTCTGCAGTGAGTCCTGGTCTCCTGCGAGCCACGGCAGCACACGGCGAATTACAGGAAAGGTAGAAAAATGAGACTGAGAAGAAGCTGAGCTTTGGGTCTGATCAGTGCTGCTCTGGGCAGCAAAGACAAAGCCCCCAGCTTACCACACCTTTTATTCAGTACAGCGGGAGAAACAAATGTAACAAATGACTTGCAGAGAGTTCAATAGTTCACATTGGGATAAACAAGGTGTAACGGAAGGCTTGCAGAGAGTTCAGTACATCTCCGGCAAACAAGATGTTAATCAGTCCTAGAACAGTGAGGAACTGAGCAGATGTTTGTTCTCCCAGGATGTTTCTTGTCCTGGAGAATCACAGCATCACTGGATCACTGAAGTCTCAGTTGTGACCGGAGGCCAAACTGGAGTTATTCTGTAGCTGGGCTGTAGGCAAGAGAACTAGGCTAACCAAATGATTTATCCCTAGAATTATGTAGCATTGCTCCCAACAGAGAACCCAACAAAAAGAAAAAGTCATGGCAATGACAAGTCAATACGTTTCAGTTATAACCATCAATGTTAATGGTCTCAATTCACCAATCAAAAGAAATAGACTGGCAGAATGAGTCAAGAAGCAAAATCCAACAATATGCTGCATACAAGAAACACACTTCATTCAAAAGGAAACTCATAGACTGAAAGTTAAAGGGTGGAAAACAATACTCCACGTGACAGGAACCCAAAAAAAAGCAGGAGTAGCTATCCTCTTGGCAGATCAAGTAGATTTCAAACCAACACTGATTAAGAGAGATGAAGAAGGACATTACATCCTTGTAAAGGGAAGAATCCAAGAGGAAGAGATGACAATCATAAATATATATGCACCAAACACTAGTGCACCCAACTATATAAAGCAAATACTAATGGACATTAAAAATCATGTGAGCAAAAAAAAAATCATATGAGCACTAATACAATAGTAGTGGGGGACCTCAATATCCCACTGTCACAAATAGATAGATCAACTAGACAAAAAATAAGCAACTAAATACTAGAATTCAATCAAACTCTTGAACAAATGAACTCAACAGCTGTTTACAGAGTGTTCCACCACACAAAATCAGAATACACATTCTTTTCAGCTGCACATGGGTCATTCTCCAAAATAGACTACATACTCACTCATAGAACATGTTTAAGTAAGTGCAAAAGACTCGAAGTTATCCTCTGTATATTATCAGACTCTAGTGTGATGAAATTGGAGATCAATAGCAAAAAAAACTGCAAGAATTTCATAAACACATGGAAATTGAACAACACACTTCTGAATAACCAATGGGTCACAAAGGAAATTAAAGAACAAATCAGGGATTGAATAACAATTAAATACAATTAAATAACAATGACAATACAACATATTGGAATCTATGGGGCACAATAAAAGCAGTCTTATGAGAAGTGAATGCTCATATTAGGAAAACAGAGTGAGCCCAATTAAACAACCTGATGCAAAACCTCAAGCTTCTAGAAAAAGAAGAGTAGGACAAACCCAAAGCTCATACAAGGGAGGAAATTATAAAGATCAGACCAGAAATCAATGCAATGGAGACTAAGAGAACAAAATAAAAAATCAATGAAGCTAAGAGTTGGTTCTTAGAAAGAGTAAATAAAATTGACAAACCCTTAGCCAACCTGATCAGAAGAAGGAAAGAAAAGGCCCAAATCCATGCAATTAGGAATGAAAAGGATGAAATTACAACAGACCCAGCAGAAATCCAAAAGATCATAAATACCTATGTTAAGAACCTATATGCCAATAAGATGGAAAACACAGAAAAAATGGACAGATTCCTAGATATATGTATGAATTACCAAAGTTGAACAAAATTCTAAATGATCCAATATCAATCAATGAAATTGAAAACATAATTAAAAACTTACCAACTAAGAAAAGCCCTGGCCCTGATGGCTTCACTGCTGAATTCTACAAGACATTTAGAAAGGAACTGCTGCCACTACTGTTTCAACTCTTCAATGAAATTAAAAGGGAAGCAATACTCCCAAATTCATTCCTGGAAGCAAGCATCACCTTGATCCCCAAAGCAGAGAAAGACCCAACCAAAAAAGAGAACTATAGGCCAATCTCACTAATGAACATAAATGCAAACATCCTTAATAAGATACTGGCAAATAGAATGCAGAAGATCATCAAGAAGATCATACACCCTAATCAAGTGGGATTCATCCCAGGGATGCAGGGATGGTTCAACATACACAAATCAATCAATGTAATACACTATATCAATAGAGCCAAGGACAAAAAGCACATGATCATCTCAATAGACGTAGAAAAAGCATTTGACAAAATCCAACATGCATTTATGATAAAAATCCTACAAAAAATTGGAATAGATGGTCTCTACCTCAAACTGATAGAAGCCATCTATGAAAAACCAACAGCCAATATCATACTAAATGGTCAAAAACTGAAATCCTTCACACTAAAATCAGGAACAAGACAAGGATGTCCACTATCACCACTCCTGTTCAATATAGTTTTGGAAACATTAGCCACAGCAATTAGACAAGAGAAAGAAATAAAAGGAATAAAGATAGGAAATGAAGAAGTTAAATTGTCATTATTTGCAGATGACATGATACTCTATATAGAAGACTCCACAAACTCCTCCAAAAGTCTTCTAGACTTAATAACCAAATTCAGTAAACTAGCTGGATACAAGATCAACACACAAAAGTCAATAGCTTTCCTCTACACGAACAACAGACTCACTGAGACAGAAATAGGGCAAATAATTCCTTTCACAATAGCATCCAAAAAACTGAAATACCTAGGAATCCACGTAACAAAAGAAATCAAAGACCTCTTCTCTGAAAACTATAGCACTTTGAAAAGAGAGATTGAAGATGACATCAGAAAATGGAAAGACATCCCCTCTCCTGGGTAGGAAGAATCAACATAGTGAAAATGGCCATACTTCCAAAACTGCTCTACAGATTCAATGCAATCCCAATTGAAATCCCAGCAGCATACTTCATGGACCTTGAGAAAACAATCCAAAAATTCATTTGGAACAAGAAGAGCCCAGAATAGCAAAAGGAATTCTAGGCAACAGAGACATGGCAGGGGGTGTCACAAATCCCCAACTTGAAACTATACTACAAAGCTACTGTGATAAAAACAGCATGGTACTGGCAAAGAAATAGACCTGAGGACCAGTGGAACAGATTAGAAGATGCAGAAACAACGCCAGACACACTCAGCCACCGCAACTTCAACAAAGGAGCCAAACACCCTCAGTGGAGGAAAGATAGCCTCTTTAATAAATGGTGCTGGAAAAATTGGGCTTCAACTTGCCAAAGATTAAGACTAGACCTATATCTCTCACCATGCATTACACTAAAATCGAAATGGACTAAAGATCTAAATATTAAAACCGAAATGCTGAGGCAGGCGGCGCCGGAAGGCAGCTGACAGGCGTCTGTGGGCTTTGCTTCATGGCCGCTCTCTGACCCCTCCTGATATCTGTGAGAACAGGGGAACCCGCGGCGGCCGTCAGAGCTGAGACCTGTGCGCGGCGCCCGTGAGGCGCAGCATGTGAGGTGCAGACAGCATCCCGCGCGGGGCGAGCCTCTCAGCCGGCCGGGATGGCGAAGATGGCCGACCTCTTCGAGGAGCCTTTTGTGGCAGATGAGTATATTGAACGTCTTGTGTGGAGAACCCCAGGAGGAGGTTCTAGAGGTGGACCTGAAGCTTTTGATCCTAAAAGATTATTAGAAGAATTTGTAAATCATATTCAAGAACTTCAGTTAATGGATGAAAGGATTCAAAGGAAAGTAGAGAAATTAGAGCAACAATGTCAGAAGGAAGCCAAGGAATTTGCCAAGAAGCTACAAGAGCTTCAGAAAAGCAATCAGGTTGCCTTCCAACATTTTCTAAAACAGAAATGCTGAACTGGCTGGAACAGAGGTTAGGTAGTCCTCTTGAAGACATCAGTGTAGGAAAAGATTTTATGAACAAAACCTCAGTTGCCCATGAACTAGCACAAACAATCAACATGTAGTATCTGTTCTTATTAAAAAGCTTCTGCACAGCAAAAGAAACCACCAACAGTGCGAAGAGACAACCTACAATGTGGGAAAAAATTTTCACCTGCTGTCCCTCAGACAAAAGTCTACTATCTCAAATCTAGAAAGAATTTAAAAAAAAACAGACCTCCCAAATTTAAAGACCCAATCCAAAAGTGGGCATTTGAAAAGAACAGACATTTCTCAGACAAAGAAGTACAAATAGCAAATAAATATATGAAAAAATGTTCACTATCACTGGTCATTCGAGAGATAAAAATGAAAACAACACTGAGATTCCGCCTCACCCCAGAAAGAATGGCTGCTATCATGAAATCAACCAATAACAAATGCTGGTGGGGCTGTTGGGAAAGAGGAACACTGCTCCACTGCTGGTGGGAGTGTAGACTGGTGCAACCATTGTGGAAATCAGTATGGAGATACCTCAGAGAACTAGGACTGGAAGTCCCATTTGACCCCGCTATTCCACTGCTGGGGATCTTCCCCAAAGAATTAAAAGAATCATACCACAGTGATATATGTGCACCCATGTTCATAGCAGCACAACTAATGATAGCTAAAACGGGGAAGCTGCCCAATCGCCCATCAACTGGAGACTGGATAAAGAAAATGTGGTATTTTTATAAAATGGAGTATTACTCAGCCATAAAGAATGAGAAACTAGAGAAGTTCATAGCTAAATGGATGCACATTGAAGCAATACTCTAAAGTGAAATAAATAGGACACACATGTATAAATACCGAATAGTTTCTCTGGTGTGAGAAACTGAAAGTGTAAATAAGGACTAAAAGGTTTAATAGACAATGAGAAATAGGTAGAAAAGGGGCAATGGAAAGAGCAAGTGGGAAGTGTAGGGGAATGGAAAGAAGGGAATGAAATTAATATGAGCAAAAAAGAAAAAATGGAAACAAAGTCTTTGTAGCTAGGGAGGGGAGGAGGGGTTGAAGGGAGGGCAGGGGAATGGGGAAAAAATAAGAATCAAGATGGATTATGTAAAGGTGCAAATGTCCAGTGATGAATATCAGTATGTTGTATACCTTAAATGTACCAATAAAATTAATTAAAAAAATTTATATACCTAAAATTTCTGTTAACATATCAATATTGCCAGCATTCAATAGATATACTTATGGGAGGCTGAGGCAGGAGGATGGCAAGTTCAAGCCAAACCTGGGGAATTTAACAATTTAGCAAGAGAAGCAGCCTATATGTTCATCAACAGATGACTGGGTAAAGAAAATGTGGTATTTATATACAATAGGTTATTACTCTGCCGTAAAGAGGGATACACTTGAGTCATTTGTAGGAAAATGCATGCACCTTGAGACCATAATATTAAATAAAATAAATCAGACACCCAAGCTTAAATATTGCATTTCTCTTATGTGAGAAACCCCAAATATAAATAAAGAGCAAAACAAAAGATAGATAATACGAAGAAGGGAGACAAGTCTTTTTCAAACGTGAAAGGGATCAAGAGATAGAGGGAGTGGGGAGGGAGAGTGGCGGAAGGGGATGAAAAAGACTTGAGAGATGTTATGCGCATGTGCCAACTCCACATAAGGAATGGAAACATTGTACGGCAAACATGTGCAGTACTAATAAAAAGTAAAAACTGAAAAAATTTAAAAAGGGATGTAGTTCTGTGAGGCGGCCTTGGGTTCAATCAACCCCAGTACCAAAAAAGGGGGGCATACTTATTTTGAAGAAGAGAAAAGCTTTATGAAGGAATGAAATACAGCAATTGGTTTTGTCTGCAGATTACAAATCCACATAGACATTAATGTCTGTTATTCTGAAGACATATTTTGGTTTGTTGTTTTGTGATACTGAATGTTGAAACTAGGGTTTAGTGCACGCTAGGAAAATGCAATACCACTGAGCTGCAGCCATGCCCTTTTTATTTTATTTTATTTTAAGACAGGGTCTGACTTAGTAGCTAGGTTGTCCAGGCTGGCCTTGAACTTGCGATTCTTCTGCCTCAGCCTCTCAAATAGTTGAAGTTACAGGTATGTGCCACTGCACCTGGCTTAAAGATGTAGTCTTGAAATTAAATTCTCACACTTTGTTTAGGGGGTAAGTCATTAATTTACTTAAGAAATCAATTAAAATAAAAAAGTAATTTACAAAGACAACATTGTTAATAGCTTAAGGAAAAGGCAGTAAAAAGTAAGTATTCCATCACTTTCATCCCTAGTTTAAATACTTTTCATTTTATGAAAGCACAAGATCAGTTTCTACAGAAAAAAAAAAAGCAAATCCATTCCTGCACAATTTAAAAAGAGACATAAAAAGAGGAGAAAGAGAGTGAAAACGCTTCCTATTTGATGTAGGAATAAAATCCCAGGCCAGTTAGCTCTGTTGGTGGTTTCTCTTGCAGTGCAGAAGCTTTTTAATAAGATGATATCCCAGTTGTTGATTCTTTCTGCTAGTTCCCGTGCTGCTGAGGTTTTGTTCATGAAGTCTTTTCCTATGCCAATGTCTTCAAGAGTTCTACCTAACTTATCTTCCAGCAAGTTTAGTGTTTCTGTTTAATATCTAGATCTTTAATCCATTTAGATTTTAGTTTAGTGCATGGTGAGAGATATAGGTCTAGTTTTAATCTTTGGCAAGTTGAAACCCAATTTTTCCAGCACCATTTATTAAAGAGGCTATCTTTCCTCCAGTGAGGGTGTTTGGCTCCTTTGTCAAAGATGAGGTGGCTGCGTGTGTCTGGAGTTGTTTCTGCATCTTCTAATCTGTTCCACTGATCCTCAGGTCTGTTCCTTTGCCAGTACCATGCTGATCTTATCACAGTAGCTTTGTCCAAATAGTTTCACTAGTGTGAGAAACTGATAGTGTAAACAAGGGTTAAAATGATTAAAATGAATAATTGATAATTTGAAATAGGAAAAAAGGTCCAAAGACGAAGTAGTGAAGGGAGGGGAAGGGGAAAGGAAAAGACGGAAAGGAAAAACTATGAGAAAAGAAAAAAAAATGGAAATGAAATCTATGTAAATAGGGAAGGGTGGAGGGGGTGAAGGGCGCACAGGTAATGGGGGAAAAAAAAAGAACCAAGATATATCATGTACAGGTACAAACACCCAATGATTAATGTAAACAAATTGTATGCCTAAAATGTACCAATAAAAGAACTAAAAGAAAAAAAAATCCCAGGCCAGCACATGCTTATGTAATCATTTCAGACATAGAAGGCTGAATGGGACACGCAGTGGAGGACGGTGTGGGAAGAGTGGTCTCTAACGCTGTGCCCAGACCTGCACCAGGACTTCCTGTGGCTTGTCACAAACTCCATACGTCTTGGCTCTTTTGCTCTTCAGTTCTTACAGTTTCAGTTCAACACTCAGACATTTTCTGCAACACAGATTTGACAAAAGCATTATGTTTTCTAGGGAAATAGCTTCCATGGAACATAAAATAGTCTGTTGTGCAAAAGCAATAGCAGCTGGTGGAGTTTATAGAAAGTAGCAGAGCCCAATGTAATGAATTATAAACACACTTATGTTTAAAGCAGGCACTGACATAAAAGAGACAACAGAACACAGAGCATGCATCTATTTCACTAAAGAAATATGGACAATAGTGAGGAAACTGCAGGAGGATTAGAAGAAGAGCCAGGAAACTCTGAGACAGGGCCATGTTTTCCTCTCTCCCATTTAGACATCAGATGTAGAGGGTTAAGAGAATTCTTTCATTTGTAGCATACACCATGCTTTGCATTACCTTTCTCTCTCCTGCCCCTTCATCCCTGCTCCCACATCCCTCTCACTCTCTAGTCCATAGGCACCAAGAGTGACATATTTTGTGTATCTTTGGATCTGTAAGCATCTTTGAAAAATATAGTACTGTTCTGTGTGAGTTGATGTTGAAAACTTGTATTAATAATGTGATAATTGTGGTGTTAACTTGAACCAGAAATGCCTAGGGGACTGGTTAGCACAGTTCTGGTTGTGTCTGGATGACTGATTTACTGAGAACAGAAGACCCCTTCTGGGTGTGGGTGGCACCAGCCAGTGGCTTGTAGCCTGGATGGAATGAAAAGGGAAAGAAGGAGGTCTTTCTTCTGCTTCTTCGCCATCACTTTTGTACGTCCATCTCCAGGCTTTCAGTGCAGACTCTTTGGCTTCTTGATACGGACTCGCACAGGACTCTGCAGTGAGCTCCAGGCCTTTGACTTTTGTCTGGGTCTTCTGGATCTGCAGCTCACAGACATTTTTACATTTTACATTCCTCCTCTCTGACTCTGGTCATTTGATGTATACATACTTAATTTCACCAGATTGTTTTTTTCAGAATGGCTATATGAGTCTGTTTCCCGACCTGGGAAATAGTGTTCTGGATCTTCTATCACAAATGAGGATTGAGCAGTAAATGAGGATTGTTCTTTCTCACATCCTCACTAATACTTGACATTATATATCTTTTTAACTCATAAAACTACTAACCTAGGGCTTGAGTTTGTGTTTTTCTAATTACTTGTGATTTTGGATCTTTTCATATAATTGCTAGGTATTTGGGCTTCCCTTTATGTCAACCTGATTACTTGACTTATTTTTCTACTGAATGATCTTACACTGTTTTTTGTTGATCTAATAGAGTGATTTGAATAGTTTTGTACTGTCTAGTATGGTACCCACTAGTCACGTATGGCTATTTAAATTTAAGTTAATTAAAAATTTAAAATTCAGCTTTTTAGTTGCACTATCTCCAGTCCAAATGTTCAATACCGTAATGTGGTTATATGTTATTCAGCTTTCCATTGCTGTGACAAATACCTGAGATGAATCCACTTTACAGGAAGAAAGGTTGACTTCGGCTTATGGTTCTGGAAGTTTTGGACCATAGTAGCTTGGGTTGTTGCTTTGGGGCTTGTGGCAAGGCAGAGCATCATAGTGGGGAGCAAATGGTGGGGCAGGCTGCTGCTTTCAAGATGGCAGAGAAGGGGGGTGTCCCAGTGTCACCCTCCAGGGCACAACCCAATGGCCGTCACCCTCCAGGGCACAACCCAATGGCCTAACCTCTTCCCATTGACCCCATCTCCTAAGGGGGCCACCCCTGCTAAGAGCACCTTTGGGAGACACTGAAGATCCAAACTGTATCAGGCTACCATACTGGAGACTATAGATAGAGAACATTTCCAGCATTACAAAAGTTCTTTGGAACAGTGCTACTGAATATTAATCCCTCACCAATTTTTAATTTTGAAAATATCTTCTCCCCAATTGATCACCAACTGCAAAACTTTCTGTTGTGTCCTTCATACGAATATATCCATCTATTTTTAATTCTCTTGAGGGATCTTAAGAAGTCCTTCCCCAGTAGTCAAGGAGTAGTCATTCTGCTGGTTACCTTGCAGTTTATCATTCACATTCAGGTCTTTTATCTGTTTGGAAGTCACCTTTATATAGATGGCAAAGTTTCAACTTTATTCTTCTATGTATAAAATGGGCCAATTTTCAAATACCGTATGTTACATAATCCATCATTTTCCTGTTGATTTGTGTGAGTGTCTCTATCAAATAAAAATTCATATATGTGTATATGTGTGTGTGTGTGTCTATTTTGAGTTGTCTATACTATTCTATTCCATTCCATTCTATTCCATATCTTATCCTGCTTTGTCTTACTCTATTCCATTGTCAATTTGTTTGGATTTGTGCCACACGTACATAGTTTTTTGCTGTTATTGTTATTTACTTATTTCTAGAAAACTAAGTCCTTCCTTAAAACAGGTTGTCCTAATTACATTTTAAATATTCAGTCTCCCTTTCTATTTTACTAACAGAACTCCAATTTTATTTGGGACAATAATGTGTTCCCCTCAAATATTTATTTTCTCAGCTTTGTTTTGCTGCAAGAGTTGGTCATAGTTATGAACAATGGGAAGAAGGAAATTTTTTCCCCCTTAAATTCTTTTATTGGTACATGTTAGGTATACAATACATTTACATTTATCATTGGATGCTTGTACCTGTACATGTTGTATTTTGGTTCTTATTTTTTTCCCCCTTACCTGTGTACCCTTCACCCCCTTCACCCTTCCCTATTTACATAGATTTCGTTTCCATTTTTTTTCTTTTCTCACAATTTTTCTTTTCCCTTCTTTCATTTCCCCTTCCCCATCAACCACGCCTACACCTTTGGACCTTTTCCTATTGGGATGAAGGAAATTTTTCCTAGGGATAATTTCCTTTCCTAAGTAAAAACGATCATAATAGAAAGACGTTCATTTCTTTTCCTTTCCCCCTTCGTGATGCCCCCACTTTATAAACATCTAGAATATAGACATGAGGTATGGAGGCATAATACTAAGATGGAGATAAAGTCCACACTCTAGAGGATGGCAGGCCAAGAAAACTGGAAGCACCCCTGTCCTATTGGTTAGCTGTCACTTTCAATCCCATGTGGTCTCTGGGCTTGCTGCCTGAGTCAGTCAATCTTATGTTTATGTAAGCATAGTAACAGTCTCAGATTTTTGTATCTGAATGTATTTCTTACTAATATGCCCTCCTTTTCCTCTTTTTTCCCAAAATTTCTTTACTTAAACTTTTATTGTTCCATATAAACTTTAAATTTAAAATTTCAAGCCTCTTAAAAACCTTCCCTGAAACTTTGATTGGAATTGATTAACAAGGGGAAATGGATTCTTTACAATATTAAGTAATCCCAACTGCAAATGTGGTGCATCTTGCCATTTACTTGGATCTTTTCTCATGAAAAGTTTTTAAAAGTTTTCATTGTCAAGTTGCTGTACATTCTTTGTTGGTTCATTTGTGGTAGAAAGATCCAGAAGACCAGCTTATTGTACTTTGTCAATTCTCATATGCACTTTATTTTACTCTATGTTTGATCATCTATGTAATGTGGATTCATCTTTAGATTGATGATATTTAACAGTCATAGTTGGCAGTGATCCTCTCCACCTTGTCCCCTTAGTGAAACAAAATGATAGTGCATTGGACCAAACATAGTTTTTCATTTAAAGACATATAGTATATATTTTAATTTAACATTTTTATTTGATTTTCTTTTCCTTTGGTTTCTTTTGTTTTCTCCATTAGCACTTTCAATTCATCAAAATAAAAACTGACCACTGTTTGAAAATGCTCATTAACTTTCCAAATTATTGTATGCACTACTTATTCTAATAATTTATAACACCCAGAGCAATTCATTCTTCATAGGTAGACCCAATATATTTTCCTGTAGTTTTTAATTAAATTTTTTGAAAAGTACAATAAATAATATGACACTCCCATAAGCTAGCTTCCCAAAATGAGTCTCTTAAAAATTCCCTGCTCTGTGTGTTTTCTCCTAAAAAGCAAATGGAACCCAATTATTTTATATTTGCTTCATTAATTTTCTTTTAATAATAAAAATAAATAATCAAGTTGTTTTATTAGTTAATTAATTTAATAAGAAAATTATTACTATAAAGTTCCCTATTTTTCTATCCTCATTTCCCATCTTCTCATGAAGCAATACTATTGAATTTGGAGCATAGCCAATCCACAGTTTGTCTAATTTTATTACATGCAAATTGGATCTATAAGTAATATATAGTATTGTTTTGTGTCTTTAAATTTTTTCCTATAATATAGGATGTTTCTGCAACATTATATTTTTTATTGTTGCAATGTGAATACACATAGATTTAATTTATTTTAATGTCTGGATAGTGTTTCACTTTATAAATTCTTTCACTGAGATACATTTGCAATCACTGCTGCAATGAACTTTGAACGTATTTTCTTCTTTATGTTCAGGTATGAAGAATTTTTTAGCAACATCTAGTTTCTTGATGAAGGCAATCTGTTCTTTAATTGAAAAAGTAAGTCCTTTTATTCTTTTTAAGACGAAAATGTAAATGGTAAAAGCTCTAAGAATGCCTTTTCCCCTTTTGTGTGAAATAAGTGCTACATATACTGCATTATAATGAAAAGACATTGTAATTACATTCCATGAAAAGGCTCTTAGAAGTCAACACTCTTTACCCTCTTGCAAAATAACTTTTAAGAAACTTCCTTGCATTTGTGTGCTTCTTCCTCTCCCTAATCATTTGCTATATACCTTCTTTGGCAAATGTAGACTTCCATAACTACATCATTAGAAATATTTCATTGTATGTGCTTGACTCTGCAAATCAGTGCATTGTTCAATATCTAGTATTTATATGAACATTTACATTACACCCATTTCCTATAGCAACTGTCTTAGTTACTTTCTCATTGCTGGGACAAAATATCCAACACCCATGAGTCAAAGGAGGAAAGGTTTACTTTAGCAATTTGTAGAGGTTTCTACAGTCAACTGGCTCCAGGGCAGAGCAGAATGGCAGAGAAAAAAAGTCCATGGCATGGCATGGAAAGTGAGAAGCAATGAGACTTCCTTCTTTCCCTTTTTATTCCATCCAGGCTTCAAGCCTATTGGTTGGTGCCACCCATACCCACGCTGTGTCTTTCCTTTTCAATAAGTCCATCATCTACACCCAGAATTATGCTAAACCAGTCAGTGGACTAATCCAGTATCACACACCCATGGTTCACTCACTCTCCAAGGCCCCACTATGAGCACTTGAGGCTTTGGAGGGACATCTAGGTATAAACTGTAACATAAATCAAGTAGGACTTACAAAACTACCTTTTTGTTTGACAGCATTATTTAATTGCACCAAAAGTGATTTCCTTTCTATAATCTTATTCTAACTATACGTTTTAGATTCTGTATTTTTCTATTTGTCATTTATTTATCACAGAGCCAATTATATTGATTGTATTTTCTTATTTTTAGTACTATTGATGCTGTGGCATTTAGGGGCCTTACAGGTCCAAGGAGTGACTGCTCCACCCAGGACTAACTGATTCCTAAACGTAGTGAGCAACTTATTTGGGAGTATATTTTTCATATGCAAACCAACCACTCTCTTTACCTAATTCTCATATACCAATCCAATATTTCCCCTCCCCTAAGTCATTCCAAGGCCAAGTACCAGGCAACCAGAGACCAACTTGATGTTGCAGATTCTTCCAGAATCATTCAAACTAGCTAATCCCAATGGTTCCCCCTGTCCTACTTCTCTTTCTTGCAGAAACCCCAGTGAACCCTGAGCCTGGACCCCCCACCCCGCCTGCCCCCCTGCTCCTTTCTGCCTTCTGATCAAAGCTGGTACTTCCCTACGCGACACTGTGGGTTGTGGTGTGGCCCCTTCCCTTGGGAAATGTAAGTTATTCTTCCTTCAATGGCATTGTCCTGTCTGTGTCAACACCTGGTCAACTACATAAATCCTACAGATACAAATGACACATATCTATAGATAGATATTGATAGATATCTATCTACTACCTCCCCTCCCCAAAGAAAAATGTGAGTAGGAAAAAAAACCGAACCAAAAGGCAGTGAAAAGTCTTTTTCCCACTCCAGAATTCAAGTCGTCTGGAATCCCCAGCTCATTTGATAACATTTAAGCACTTTATGTAACAGTGTATGATAGAATTTCAATAAAGGGAGTCTAGGATGGGCTCATGCATTAGGCCTGACTCAAATGATTTCTATGTATGGAAAAATCTATAGAAAATTTTAATGCTTAGTTAGTGTCTCCAAATATTCCTCGGTTCCCACTGACCAGTTGCAGAGCCGCCAGTGGCCATTTGGTGTTCAGTTCTAGAGCACTATGATGAAAGGTCCTAACCCTCTGTGTTAGGACACATTACACACTTGCCCCTTCACCAGGTCATTGATTCCTCTTAATGCCTACCAAGTTCTTTCAGGTGACCCCTTACCTGATACACCTTAGCCATTAAAATTTTTTAAAAATGAAGAATGAGTTAATGTAAGGACTATTTGGTCTGGTGAATCTTTCACTGTTCTTAGGAAATTTGAAATAATGTCAATTAATAATTTTTGGTGTTCTTCTATTTCAGCATACTTTTTTTTTCCCAGCATACTTTTTTGTTTTGTTTTGCTTTGTTTTGTTTTTGGTACCGGGGATCGAACTCGGGACCTTGTGCTTGCACTGCAGGCGCCAGAACCACTGAGCTAAATCCCCAGCTCAGGACACTTTTTTGTAGATTTAAATTTAACTAAAACATAATTTAATTGATATTTAATGAGCATCCATGTTAATGATTTCATTCTGATTTGTTCCCTTTTCTACTTCTCAAACAACAGTCTGCATTTATCCTTTTAAAATGGAGTTGTGGCAAAAGCTGGTAAAATCAAGATCGGGTTGTTTGGTTGGTTTTCATAATTGCTAACAGGATAGCAACAGTCATATAAGGAACTGTTGGTCCACCAACACCCCAGCATGGTTCCACATTTTAGAAGTATGCCCTGTTTTTAACTAGAGGATGCCACATAGAAATTGAGAGTAATTAGAAGTTACCTTAGATTTATTTGTAGATGGACGTTAGGGTGGATGTGAATATAAACACTTTCTAACTTTGAGCTTTGGCTTCTTGTCCTAAAGAGATCCTCCAACCCAAACTACTGAGATGTCACTCTGCCCAGTACCAGCATTCGCCGCAATAACAAAGGGCTATGCAGAAGCCACAAACACAGACTGGGAGAAAAAAGAAAAAAGATGTTTTTAGATTTAAAAAATATATAATTTAGTGGATTGACAGTGTGTTTGTAGAACCAAACAACTGCTCAGAAATTTAACAGCTCAAGGCTGGAGGTATGGCTCAATGGTAGAGTGTGTGCTTAGCATGGGGAAAGCCCTGGGATCCATCCCTGGAAGAGGAGAGAAAGGCAGGAATGGAGGGAGAGAGAGAAGAAGGGAGGAAAGAGGAAGAGGAAGGAAGGAAGGGAGAAGGAGGAGGAGGCAAAAGAGAAGGAGGAAGCAGAAGAGGAGGAGGAGGAAGGGAGAAAGAAAGGGAAAGAAAAAAAGGAGGAGAACAAGGAGTCAGAGATGAGAAAGGGAAAGAAGAAGAAGAAGATGAGAAGAAGGAAGAGGAAGAGGAGAAGAGGGGAGGAGGAGAAGGAAGAGGGACAGGAAGTGGAAAAAGAGGAAGAGGAAGGAGAAGGGGTGAAAGGGAGGGAGGGAGGAAGGGAGGAAGCAGCTTTTGTTTCTCTGGTTTATTTAGGGCTTTTTGCTTAAATACCATGGATATAGGCTTGGAAAACTGCCCATCCTTTTTCTTTTTTCCCTTCCTCCCCCTTCCTCTTCTACCTCCCCTCCCTCTACACTCCTTCTCCTTCTCCTCCACCTTTCTTCTTTTGTGGTGTGCACATTGCCTTCGTTGTTGATTTTAATCTCCTGTATGGGTACCAGTAGTATCAACACTCCCTGGGAATTTGTTAAAAATGCAGACACTCAGACCCCACCCCAGACCTACTGAATCCCAATCTCTCAGGGGGCTCAGCACTTTGCTACCTCTACAAGCCCTCCAGGTGAGGCTGATGCCCTGAGTGTGAGGACTCTGTGCCACAGAGGGAGCCGGCCTGGCTGCTCCATGGAGCCCTCCCAGGCAGTGGCCGTCATCCGCAGGTGTGTCCTGTGTGGGTTCTCTGCTTGGCACTTGGTGTCTGTGCCAAGGAACTCTGCCCCAGGCCGAGCCTGAAGATGGCCCTTCATCTCTTCCCTACTCCCTTTCCCCTCCACAGATTAGAGACACGGTCTGACTCATATTGTAGACCCTGGATGGCATGGCCCCAGGACACAGTTACATTGTATCCTTCCCTTTCGTGGCCCATCACAAAACAATCATGCTATGTTCCATGTAGGCTGTGTAGGCCATGTAGCGCGATTTGCCCCACCTTCTCTTGCTGTTTGCCTTCCACTATAAATAAAGAGCGTGTGGTGCTCCAGGCGGCCATTAGCTCCGGACAAGTTGTGGTTCCATCTGGTCCCAGCTAAGAGTAATCTTGGTCTGGTCATCTTTTCTTCATCTCCCGCCGCTCTCCCTGGCTTCAGACCCCACACTGTGCGGGTCACAGCAGAACTCCTTATTCCATTTTTTTGCTGATGAAATTCAGGACATTTAACTCTCAAGCCTTTAATTTTGGGAAATCATCTGCTTTCACACTCTGTGAACTAAAAAAAGAAAATTATTCATATAATTTGCATATTGGAGAGAGGAGCTTTGGAAGGAGGAAGCACTCAGTAACTTCAGTGGTGTACAAGAATGTGTTGAGAAGTCTTCCCTTCATTTACAATGAAGTTCTGTTTGTAATGTCACAATGTTTGTGAGGAGCCATCAGCCAAATGATTCTGCACTAATTCTCATGTTGGTCTTTTTGATATCAGCAGCTGAACAAGCGACCTTTATTCATCATGTGAAGCTATCACTTCATAAACATGAAATTATACTATAAATAAGAGATTACTGCCTCACTTCTTTTTGTCCATTTGTTGAATGCTTGAATCATTCAAAAATTAATGCCCACAGGTTCAAGGCTGTGCTCCAAGGAGAATACACTCATGGCTCCTCCCATCAGTACCAACCTCAGACCTGCACCAGAGAGGGTTGGTCTTGAGCTCTGTGCTTTGGAGGACCAATCCCTAGGCTCTGGAGTTTCCAGCCCCACCACCCTGAATTCCCATCCAAGTCCTAAAGAGCTATTCTCCTTGGATCTTTCTTCCTGGGGGCAGGCCTAGACCCCAATGGCTAGGAGAACCATTTCCTGGGAAAGGGGACACAATTTGGATGTGAGGACTGGGCTATCCACATTGGTGTACAGACAGAGCTTGGGGTGGGGAGAAACTGGGACATGCTCTGGGTTAGGAGTTCCATAACTCTAAGCTCAAACCAAGATTCCTAAAGTATGGCAAGGAATAGAATACATTTTAACAGTGTGCTAGTTTGATTTCTAATTCTAAATATTTCGACAAACAGTCTGTGGGCCTCCATTTGCATTTTTACTTCAGGCCCCAGAAATGAAACATGGAGAGCCAGGCTACCCATAGTGACGTGTGAGTGAACACATTTCCTATACTCTGTCTTGTGAAGCTTCGGACCTTTTGTTCCCATGATTGAGTTCTCTGAGTGCCAGTGGTGAATGGTTCCTATCACATAGCATGACAGGCTTACAACAATACAGATGTGGGGAGCAGCCCTGAGGTAATGAAGAGGCACTGGCTTCTGTGTTCACAGGGAACATCTGCTTTAGGTTAGACAAAAGGTGGTGATCATGGATAGGGCAGGGAGAGAGATTTAAAACACACCAGAAAGTCTCTCCAAGCTTGGAACACAGCATGCAGTTGGGCTGATAGGACACAAAATCAACCGAGACCTTGGTATGCAGTTGTCTTCCTTATCTTTTTGTTACTGGGACAAAATGTCCAATATCTCCAAGTAAAAGGAAGAAAGGTTTATTTTGGCTCATGGTTTGTAGGTGTATCAGTTAAGCCAGGGTGGTATGGGAGAGGACCATGGCAGAGGAGAAACAGCTTAGGGTACAGCAGGCAGGCAGGATGGAGAGAGAGAGAGAGAGAGAGAGAGAGAGAGATGCACCCTTGCTGGCCCCAGTGACCCACCTCCTCCGACCAGGCCTCCCCAACATCACATCACATTTAGCTATAAACTCATCAGTGCACTAATTCACTGATGAGCATCTTTTTTTTTTTTTTGAGGTACTAGGAAACCAGGACCTTCACACTGAGCTACACCCAAAGTCATTTTTTAATGTTTTATTTTGAGACAGAGTCTCACTAAGTTTCCCAGGCTGGGCTCCAACTTGCCATCCTCCTTCTTGAATTATAGGTGTGCACCACTGAGCAAAGCTGGTTATTTTTAACCTCCTCTGTGCCTGAGTTTCTTGCATATAAAATAGGAATATCAATAGGATCTGTTTTACAAGGTTGTTATGAGGATTAATTGAAACATATAGAGTACCTGGTATATTGTAAGCACTCAATAAATCACTGCTACTATTATTAGTTCTCACAGAAATATTTTGGCTATTGGATAATAAGATTCAGGTCTGGGCCACAAGACTAACATGACTTGAACCCAAAAAGAAAAATCCTCAGTTCTCACAGCTGAGGCAGCAATGCCTTCATGTTCCAATGTGAAGGCTTCATCTGGAAAGATTCAAATAAAAATTTTAATATTGTTAAAGGATAAATTTAAGCACATTAAAATTTTGAACAGTTTATTTGAGCAGATGAATTAGGCAGCATCAACAGCACGGCTTCAGTGTTTCCCTGAAGTAGAGGAGAGAGAAGCTTTTATAAAATGTTTGGAGAAGCAAGATGAAAAAAATATATTTTGTTGGTTAAAGTGAGAAGTTAGTTGATATTTCTGATTGGCTAAGCTTAAGCCCATTGGGATCCAGTTTGCTTACATAGGAACCCAAGATACCAGAGCTGGCTAAGGCTGATGGTTTCCCAATTCAACATACAATATTATACTGAATACATATATAATATATATACATATATGTATGTATTATATACACATGTATAATTTGTATATTATATATATACATACATTTTTAACCATAATACTTCATCTTACACATATTTATTACTGGGGTTCACTAGTGTATATAATGTTATAGTAGCTTTAGGGTCACAGAATCCAGATTCATATCCTACTTTATCATTTACTGGATGGCCCTGAACAAATAATTGCTTTATGTCTTTGGCTTTCATATCTGTAAAATGTAGCTACCAATAATATGACAGTAATAATACTAATAAGAGTACCTAAGCTTATTTTAAGGGTAACCACTTGGTGTTGTACCAGAGCCAACTTGTACCACCAGCAGACTCAACTGCCAAATTTTCATAATTTTTACAAGCCAGTTATCAAATCTTTAGATCTGGCCCTTTCCCTCTGGAGACCTAGTTAGTGTACCAGCACCAATTACAATGGATAAATATTTAAAAGACAACCTCATATGCAGACTTGGCTAGGAACTAAAATTATTTGATATTTTTAATTGTTTGCTGAGCTTCTGGTGGTGTCCCATGGTGCGGAAGAATGAAACCATGGGTAGAGGAGGTAGGGTATAAGCAAATTTATTTAAAAACTATAAAGGGAAGGAAGTAAAGTTCCCACTAGCCAGGAGGGAGTTTTGAGAAGGCTCTTTTCTAGGGGTTTTTAAGGGAGCGTGGGGCATTGTGTAAGCCCTACAATCTCTACCTGGTAGGAGACTACATATCTTTGAGGGTCCAATCTGTACACTGTTCATGTAGTGCCAATGCAAGGCCCATGGGCCCTTGAGCAAGTGGCCTCCCTGATCATGCTCTGGGGAGGTCCCAGACAGCAGGAACACAGCTGGCAGGTGTTTTTGTAAGATCCCTGGAGTGTCGAGATTCAGGTGGCTCCATTTTGGGCTTCCCAACTCCATTTTGAGGCTGTTGTCTTTATTGCCTAATAAGAGTCCTAACTCCTGCCTCACGAATTCCTGTTACATTCACTTCTGAAGAGGTGACCCTAACTGCCATTAGAGAAAAGGGACAAAGACTGCTCTGCCTGCTTTGAGCTGTACAGGGGCAGTCAAAAGGGGTTGGTAGCCACAAGCATCCTGCAGAGGACTTGTCTAATGGCCATGAAGTCAGGTGGGATTCCATGGTGGGTTCCATCTGCATGACCATCTGTTTAATAGACTCCAGGCAAGATGAAACAAAGCAAACAAGGAGTTTGAGTAAATGGGGTTCAAAAATGTAAAGGGGCAGCAAGAGCATCAAAAGTATATGAAGGGTTTTATAACCCCAGGTGTACTCATTTAGGGATTTATAGAGGGACCCTAGCTAAATCTCTTACTTAAAGTTGTTACTGAGATTTTTATATTTCTGGACAAGACGATTAAGTTCAGTAAGGCTAGTCTCCCCTTTTTGGGAGTTCTTTATCTAGAAGCAGCCCCTCTTGTTGAGCACTGCACAAGTCTCACCCATTTCTGCAGCAAGAAGATTTCGTGCTTGCCTCTTTTGTAAGCCAACCTCAGCTAATGACTTGAGGCTTTTTTGTTGAGCTTCAGTGGCTTTGTCAGTGGCCTCTCAGGATTGTGGAAGTGTTATTGATTGTTCTTGGATAGAGCCATGGGCATCAGCTATGCCTGTCAGCCAAAAACACACACAAAAAACCATGAAGACTCTCCCATTCCACCCACTCAAGGACAGGGTTGTCAGTCATGAAATCCCAAATGTCTCAGGGAGATTTAACTGGGGGCCCTAAGAGATCTCTTGAACCCAGACCGGGTGAAAGACTGTTCTAGGAAGCAGCCCAGATTAGAGATGGATCCAGATGTTGGGAGGATGAACTGGTTAAAGAATTGGGTGTCAGGGAGGCCACCAGTTATGATATATCTTCTCCCTGAGAAAGGCAGAATATGAAATAGGATTCTCCTGCAGAGTAAATCCAGTTCCTGTGTGGGAGACAGTAGTGGTTCTGCCCCAGAGACGGGCAAATTTAAAGTTCCATTGTAAACCTATCAGTGGGGTCACCCTAGGCCCCCAGGGTGACCATGGGCCTAGGGAGGAAGGTCTGCTTCCAGAAAACCAGTTGACTATGCAGAGGGGGAGCTTTATTGTTTTGATTGTGGGGGGCTTGGCATGTGATGTTTTGGGTAATGAGAATGAAAAGAGAAAATCTAGAGACAACGTAATGTCCTGTCTCATTTAGTACAAGGCCCAAACGTTGGGAGAGATAACCCCAAGTGTGTGATTATTGGTGTTTATTATTTATTATAATGTGGATCCCACCCATGTTCCTGAATAGCTATGGCATTTGTTTTCCCACCAAAAGAAGGAGTAAGAGAAGTTAAGGTACTCATAGTACCATCATTCTGTTCTCTTAGGTTCCTAGTGAGGTCCCCTATCTTTTTCATTGTAGTCCTGTACGTCTTAGAAGGAGACATTACAAAGGAGAGTCCATGGAACCCCAGTAGATTAGAGCCCCATTAAGGTTAGCGAAGCAATCAGAAAGCTTAAAAAGTAAAGATGTAACCTGTCCTACAGCCTGACAGTTTGGTCTGAGGGAGTTTAACTGGGGAATTGAGTACTAGGCTGTCTTTCAATTCTGTCTCCCAGAGGGTAGAAGGGACAGGCACAGGAGTAAAAGAAGGTCAGACAGCACTTTTTGAGCATCTGGGCTTCGAAGGAGTCCCAGTTTTTGAGAATATATTCTAAAAGGGTGATGAGAGCTGGGACTGAGCTTCCCATTTTTTCCTGAAAAAACATCAAAGGGAGAAAAGGTGTCCTTTGGTTTCTCTGTTGAAGTACTCTATGGCCAAGGTGTCCCTTGGCCACATGTGAGGTCCTAGTCACTCACCACTGCAAACTAGGATTGAGAAGGGGAGAGGTTACCAGATTATTTACCCTGACCAGCATGGCCTTTGCCCTCTCTCATGCCCCTGAAGCCCTTCGGTTTTGACCAGAAGCTGGACTTCCTTTACTCAAAGGAAATTGAAATACCTCTGTAAGTGAAATTGAAGATCAACTGTTAGACCCTCTGTTATGTGCTGAAGGGCAATCTAGGATAACTTGGGGCAGGGTCCTGGCAGCTACGAAGCTGGGCAAAGTAGCCATTTAAGCTTTTATTAGGCCATGCTTGCCATCAAACCCAAACTCAAATCAGAGATCTCCACCAGACCTAGGTGGTATCTATCTATCAGATTATCAGCAGCATGTGTCCCCTTGCATTATCCCCACCTAAGAAGCCAGAAAATCCTACTAGGCTGTGGTGTCCCTTATCCTTGCATCCCGGGCACAAGAGAAAATAAAGATCATTGTTGACAGTCAGACCAGAGAGAGGAGCTGGGAGCTGGGGAGGAGTGATTGATGATTTAAGAGCTAGTGCTTTTTTAATCACCTTTGAGCAGCAAGGAAGTTTAGAAGGAGCAGCCTAGGCTCAAGCAAACTAACAAGAGCAAAAACTTAAACAAACATATATATTTCTTTTGATGAACTTTATCTTTTACAAATTTTCTTGACATACTTGGGCCTCCTAGTTTGGCCACTGTTTTTCTTTTTTCCTTCCTGTTAGTGAAAAACCTTATCATATAAAATTGTCTCATACTAAAAATATACCTTTATACTTATAACTTTCTTCATATTTCTTTTTCCAGCCTACTTACTGATTTCTTCTTGTAACAAGCCTAGTAGTTGGTTGGATTTAAAAATGTTCCTAACACACTTTTTCCCTTGATCTCAGAGTGAGTTTATAGATGTTCGCATTCTAAGTAGGCTTGGTTGACCAACAGACCTCCAAGGGTCCTGAGTAGCATCCTTATCTTAGCCCAAGCAGAAAGCCAAATCCAAAGACAGTATAAGGAATGAAATTACAAAGATCAAAGCCAAAATTAATGACATTGAGAGCTGATTCTCTGAAATAATAAAAAAATTGACAAGCCCTTATCAAATCATACTAAGCAGAAGACCCATATCAATTCAGTTAGAATCAGAAAAAGTAAAATCACAATAAACACCACTAAAATCCGAAGATTATTTGTAACTAGTTTAAAAACCTGTATTCCAATAAATTCAAAAATCCAGAAGAAATGGATAGTTCTTAGATACACATGAATTAACAAAATTGAATCAAGAAGATATAAAAACCCTGAATAATCTAATAACAGGCAATGAAATTGAGGTAGTAATAAAAATCCTACCAACTAAAAAAAGTCCAACGCAATGGATTCGCCACTGAATTCTACAAGAATTGTAAGGAAGAACTAATGTCAATACTCTTCAAACTTTTTAATGAAACTGAAAGAAAAGGAGTACACCCAAAGTCATTCCTGGAAGGTAGCATTACCTTGATTCCAAAACCAGACAAACACTCAAATGAAAAAGAAAACCACAGGCCAATCTCTTTGGTACAGAGAGAAAAATCCTCAACAAGATATTGGCAGAATGCAACAAATCATTAAAAAGATCATACATTATGACCAAGTAGGCTTCATTCCAGAGATCCAAGGATGGTTCAATATATACAAATAAATAAATGCAATACATCACATAAACAGAATCAAGGACTAAAATCACATGATCATCTCAATAGATGAGCAAAAGTGTCTTTGGAAAAATTCAGCCTAATGACCTCATTTTAAGAAACTCTTTAGGGGCCAGGGATTTAGCTCAGTGGTTTCGCCACTGCTGCGCAAGCGCAAGGACCCAAGTTTGATCCCCAGTACCAAAAAAAAAGAAAAAGAAAAAGAAACTCTTTAAATATATCTCCATTCTGAGGTACTGAGGATTAGGATTTCCACATATGAGTATTTCAGAGGACATAACTCAGGCCCAACAGTTGCGTAGCTTGTCATGCAAGCTAGTGATAAATTAGAGCCTCAATGGGTGAAGTCTTTGAAGACTAAAGTAATAGATATTTAAAGAAAGGTGAAGATAATGGGTTGGTAAGACTGACACTAATTCAGGAAGAGAACAGTTATACCTTTTTTTCCGAGTGGAGAATTAATTTTCAATTAGGAAGTAGTGCAATTTAAAAAAAACTATTAACAAAAAACACAGTCTTGGGCTTATAAAGTCTAACGTTTAACCCTTGTTCTACTGTTTCTAATATTTTAAAAGACAAATTGCTTTAGTTTTACATACATTTTCTTTAACTATTAAAAATAGAGATAGTACAGCATGCTTGTACTCTCAGGAGGACCACAAGTTTGAGGTCAGCCTAGGGGACTTAATGAGACCTCATATCAAACAAAAAAACAAACAAACAAAAACAGAGATTGTAATGCCTACCTCTTTTCCCTTACAGGGTTTCTGTAAATCAAAATAAATAACAAATGGGAAAGTGCTTCATAAAATGCCATGATATTTCCTAATTTTATGGATTTTGATAAATTTTGTAATAGGATTATAAAGTCATTATTACTGATAGGAGGTAGGACCTGGTCAGAAGAGGCAGGCGACTGTGGGTGTGTTTGGAAAGGTTGTGTCTCCCTTTCTGGCTCCTCCCTTGACTCTCTGCTTCTTGTCTGCCATGAGGTGAGCAGCCATTCCTTCACCGTGTCCCTCTGCCACTGTGTCCTGGAACATGAATCAAAATACACTTCTCTTCTTTTAATTTATGGGTGTCAGATATTGTGTCTTGGTGACAAAGTGACTAAGATAGGCCATACTCCCATTAGCACTCATTTTCTGCATGTTTTTGTCTTCTATTTATAAAATAGATCTAATATCTCTGATCATGCTAGTTATATGTAGTTAAATGGCTTATAAGAGAAATACTATAGTTTAGGTTTAAATATGGATAAGAAGCTCTCTGAATTTTGAAGTGCATAAACCAAGAGTTTTGTTCCTACATGAGTAGTGGCTTAAAATAAAATTTCTTCCTTCTGCTGGGAATACAAGTGACATTCACCTCACTGGTGGCCAATCAATGAAACAATTTTCACCAAGGTTGGCATCTGATTGTGGCCTGCGGAGCACCAATCCAATGAGGCCATAGTTTCCCATGAGGTGAGAATAAGATGAGAGATGAAAATAATCACTAAAGCAACATTTTAGACATAATAGTCAAGCTTCTATCTGTAGCTAAGCAGTAAGAGTTCAAAATTAAATCATGAAGGGTGTATACAGTTGATTTAGTTGGAGAAAAATAATAATCATGGAAGTGAATCACAAGGTTTATGACTCACAGATAATTACTGTTTTCTTACTCTGGGAAGTAGAGATACAAGTGGCACATCTGGGAATTAACAAGGATTTGACTCTGGAGATTTCTTTGGGTCTCTTAAACTCTACTTCATTGCTGAAAAGGAGAATGACCATTGTTGGCTGAGGGTGTGGAACTTTTTCTAATTGCTCTGGCAGTGGCTGGTTTGCAGTTACTATTGAAGCCTAGGAGAACACCAGGTTTATAGATTTCAATCAGGTTTGCTGTGAATTATCTTTGGGAAAGCATTCACTAGGACACTGCAAGTCTAAAAGGTAAAAGAAAAGAAAACTCTTCCTGGAACTTTCCTTGGATTCCCCAGAGTCAGTCCTTTTGAACAGCCTTCTGATTTCAGACCAGAAGAGACACCATGATACCTCCAGTATATTACTTAGACTTTTTCAAGCATAGTTGTGTAGATTTTTGCTCTGGTCACAGCAGCCTCTTATTGGACAGCCCTGAGAAGGAAGCAGGGATCTTTGAGGCGGCTCTTAGCTTTGCCACTGATAAACTGTGCTGTCATTGGATGCATTCAAGATTTTATCAAAGTCTGTGTAGTATTCATTAAACCTTATGAAGGGGAAAGGGGTCTGTAAATAGGGAAAGGCCTCATTGGGCTTTCTGGATAATACTGACTAGAAAGAGTTAAAGCTTCCCAGGAGAAAGCAATTAACAGGGCAAGAGGGGAGGTGGGCAGGCAGAGTACAGGAGGAGCCAGGTGCTGGAAACCAAGGTAATGTCCCTTATCCACCTCCAATAATGCAAAGGAGACAAGGGGCATCCACTTAAAAGAAAGCTCTTATTTAGTATGTAAACACACACACACACACTAATGCTAACTCATCCTTGTATGTAAGGTTCTTTTCTTTTTAACAAACCCATAAATTTTAAAGATGAGATACTGACAGGCTCACTTAAGAATTTGTGCTTAGACATGGCACCAGGGGTCAGGGGTCTTGGGGCCTGGGATCCATCTATGACAGCCCAGGGAACCAATCTGATTATGACAAATTCCAGGTATGGGGATGGCCCTGGCACAAAAAAACAGCTGACGACAAAGGGCCCTCAGCCTTTTCAGAGGGCCCCTACCTACCCTGATTTACCAGGGTAGCTATCTATCTCCTCCTTTTCCCCCTTTCCAATAAAGTGCCCAATAAAATCTTTTTTTCCTTAAACTTTGCATCTTTAATGCTTTACTGATGGAGTTTATGAATCCTTGTGAGCTGCCTGCCTGCAGCCGGTCATGGTGTTCATCCCCAGACATGACACTTATTTATTGAGAGGGAAGAACACGGCAGAATAACAATCAGCAGCAAAATATAACCTCTATGGGACTCACAATCCAGACACTTAGAAAATAACTTAAAGGAAAGAAAAGTAGATCTCCATGAATTAGGAGAGAATTGACAGGACAGTTAGAATCTACAGAGAAGCTGGAGAGGTGGAGCACAACAGACAGAAAAGAATGAAGCAGTCTGGAAAGCTCACCCTGACTCTGCAGACACAGCTCAGCCACTATGATTGGCTGCTCCAGGAAGAAATATGAGGGGGCCAGCAGCACTAGCCCCAAGAAAAGCACATGGTTATTGTGAACTACAAAAGCAGCATGGGGTTTCACTCCAAAAATGACTCCTTCCACACGGCAGGCTAGAGTTGGAGAAGGAATCCAGGGCAGTGCCCGCCATATTGCCAGTGTTTGATCAGGAGCCATTTTGGGAAAGGGTGATTTTTTTCAGACTCGGGCACAAAATAACTACAACATCTGGCTAAAGAAGCATTAATTACCTTTGGCCTCAACATTTATTGCCTCAATTCAGAATATCAACTGAGCATAGCCTGCATATTCCCACTTTATGATAACAGAAACAAAAAAGGCAAGAATGTCATATATCCTGAGCATTTAAAAAAAATTTTTTTTCAATTTAAACTTGATGTTTTCTCAGTTTTTGAGTGGGCAGCCCTGTTTTCCTATGATAGCCTTTTTTCTGCCCCCTGCCTCCTATCTCCCCAGATTAGCACTGCTCTACTTTCTCCCCTCAGCAAATCTAGGGCACACTGTCTTGAACCCTGTCCCTGCCCTACCTGGCATGATCTGCCACACTGACACACCCCTCATGTCACGTCCCATGTCCCCTGACTCCTGGCAAAGCAAGATTTGTATTTCATATTATGAACTATGAGTAAATAAATGAATAAGAAATTTGGCCAGTGACTTGTTTTAATGGGTATTTAAACATTATTTATATTTGACGGGTGGGATTATAATCCAATAGAAGTATAAAATGAAGAAAAGTTCATAGACTACTAAAGAACGGTACCTAAGGGAATGTTTGTTACCTTCTCTGGACTTCACGCAAATCTTAAAGCTCTTAAAATATAACTGATTCACATGTGTGATATGTTAGTGAAACCCCAGGCAGACTGAGCTGTGAAAATGATCATCTCTGCCACGCAAAAGAGGAAACACTCTGATAAATCAAAATATTGGTTATATTCACAGCTCTAGACAGAGACCTAAAACCATAGCTTTAGTTCAGAAAGGGCTCTTATTTCTCACATAACTGGAAATCTGAGGACAGATGATTCAGAGCTGATACAGCTCCATGTGTAGACTCCTGCTATTTTTTTCTGAGCTGAAAACTTTGGCTTTCTCCTTAGGATCACAGAATAACTGCTACACCTCCAGATATCATGTCTGAGTGCTCCAGGAAGAAAAGAGAAAGTGTAAAAGGGCTCTTCCAGCTAAGTCTGCAAATCCTGATCAATAGATTTCTGCCTATGTCCCTTTGACCAAAGTGTTAACCGGTCACAGGAACCTGCAAATTGAATTGAATTAAGTTGAATAGAAGAAAGAGAAAGGGGGAGGAGCAAGGGGTGGAGAGGTGGGGAGGAGGGGGAAGGAGAGCAGGAGGAGGAGAAGGAGGAAGAAGGCAGAGAGGAAGCAGCAGCATCTAAAGCTATCTAGTCCTGGAAATAAAAAGCCAGAAACGAAGTTGCTTAAGCAAAATGTCCAGAAGACTTGAACCAATGATTAAATAGACAAAGTCGCAGAATAAAATAGGAGCCATAAAAATTGCTCTGAAGGCAAACTCCTAGTGACACTTGCTACCTGGTGAGGGAGCCAGGTTCATTGGCCGCGGGTCAGTCACCAAGGCCTCATCAGAGCTGGCCCAATGGCTCTGTCGGGCACCCTAAGTTTAGTGGGATCTCAAGTTCTCTGCCATCTGTTCCAGCCTGTCCCCCTAGTGCCATAAGATATTTCTCCAGGATTTTTCACTTTAAAGTACAGAACAAGAACATGGCCTGCTGCGGAATTCACAACAGCTAAATCTTCAAAGTATCATATGTCTGTGATAGTTAACTGAGCTGTCAACTTGGATAAGAAATGCCTAGTGGATTGGTTTAGTACAATTCTGGGTGTCTCTGCATGATTGGCTTAGGGAAGATGGAAGACCCACCCAGGTGTGGGTGGCACCAACCAATAGGCTTGTAGCCCGGATGGCATAAAAAGGAAAAGAAGGAGGTCTTGCTTCTGCGTCTTCAGTGGAGCCCCAGTCTTCACCATCGCCTTTGGGTGTCTCTCTCCAGGTTTCCAGACACTTTGGCTTCCTGATACGGACTCACACAGTGAGCTCCAGGCCTTTGACTTTTGACTGGGATCCTCAGGCTGTCCAGTCTGCAGAGGGCCTTTTTGCATTTGTTAACACTTGACTTTGCAGGTGGCCATTGTAAGCTTACCTTGTAAATCCTTTATATATCATATATTTTATATTAAATCTGTTCCTCTAGTGAACCCTAACTGATACAATGTCCATCGACAGATGAATGGACAATGAAATGCTACTCTGCCATAAACAAGGATTAACTTGAGTCATTTGTAGGAAAATGGATACACTTTGAGACCTTAATGTATTTTTCCCCTCAAATTCTTTTATTGGTACATTTTAGGTATACAATACATTTACATTTATCCTTGGGTGCTTGTACCTGTACATGATGTATCTTGGTTCTTATTTTTTCCCCATTCCCTGCCCTCCCTTCACCACTTCCACCCTTCCCTATTTACAAAGATTTTGTTTCCATTTTTTCCTTTTCTCATAATTTTTCCTTTCTCTTCTTTCCTTTCCCCTTCCCCTCCCACTTCCCCTACCCCTTTGGGCCTTTTCTTCCTATTTCAGATTATCAATTATTCATTTTAATTATTTTAATCCTTATTTACACTTCAGTTTCTCACACTAGAGAAACTATTCGGTATTTACATATGTGTGTCCTATTTATTTCGCTTAAGAGTATGGCCTCAATATGCATCCATTTAGCTATAAATGTCTCTAGTTTCTCATCCTTCATGGCTGAGTAGTACTCCATTTTATAAAAGAAACCACATCTTCTTTATCCAGTTTCCAGTTGATGGGCACTTGGGCTGTTTCCAAGCTTTAGCTATTACAAACTGGGCCGCTATAAACATGGGTGCACATATATCGCTGTGGTATGATTCTTTTAATTCTTTGGGGAAGATACCCAGCAGGAGAATAGCTGGGTCAAATGGGACCTCTAGCCCTAGTTCTTTGAGGTATTTCCACACTGATTTCCATAGTGGTTGCACTGCACGAGTCTGCACTCCCACCAACAATGGAGAAGGGTTCCTTTCTCCCCACACCCCTGCCAGCATTTGTTATTGGTCGATTTCTTGCTAGCAGCCATTCTTTCTGGGGTGAGGTGGAATCTCAGTGTTGTTTTCATCTGCATCTCTCGAATGACCAGTGTTGTTGAGCATTTTTTCATATGTTTATTTGCTGCTTTTACTTCTTTGTCTGAGAAATATGAGACCATAATGTTAAGTGAAACAAATCAGACACACAAGCTTAAATATCACATGGTTTCTCTTATGTGAGAAATTCAAAATATAAATGAAGAGCAAAGTAAAAGATAGACAATAAGAAATAGGCATCTTCATTTCTGGCTTTTTACTTCCAAGAGTAGATAGTTTAGATTGTGTGTGTGTGTGTGTGTGTGTGTGTGTGAGAGAGAAAGCATCATATACTGCAAACATATACTAACAAAAAATAGAAATTAAAAACAAAAGAACACAGCCCAAAGCTGGGTGTGGTGGCACATGCCTGTAATTCCAGCTACTTGGAAGCCAAGGCAGAAGGATCACAAGTTCAAGCCCAACATGGGCAGTTAAGTAAAACCCTGTCTCAAAAACAAAACAAAACGAAACAAGTTTTAAAAGGACTGGGGATATGTCAGTAGTAGAGCATTTGCCTAGCATGTACAATGGGTTCATTGTACATGGCCCTGAGTTCAATTCCCAGCACAACAGAAAACAAAAACAAAAACAAAAACAAAAAAATCCCAAACTAAACACAATGTGAGTAGTCAACAAATTATATTGTGTCTGGGCTGGGAATTTAGTTCCGTGGTACCGCGCCTGCCTCACAAGTGTAAGGTCCTGAGTTTGATCCCCGGTATCCCCCCTAAAGTATATTGTGTTTGAGCACTTGGTACCACATTTTACTCTGAATAGTATTCATTTTCTAGGTGTATGCAGAAAGTGTATGTTTAGTGTGCTGAAGAACCACCTGTCCCCACCTGGCCTTTCCTGCATGTCAAAGATTGTGAGCTGCATATAGGGCTCTTCCAGCATAGGCTGTAAACACCATCAGAAAAATTTGAAAGTTTTAGTAGGAAAAGAAAAACTTCTCTTCCTAAATATGAAAAGTGGCAATTTTTCAATTTCACGTTGATATACTCTATTTTCTAATGCACATTGTATTATTAGCCATTTATAACTCATAAGCAACTTGCTTTTAGATATAAACACAATTTTTAAGTGCCCTTGTATTTTCCCCCTTGCTTACGCTCTGTAACTATTCGCACATACTAAAACATTTCAGTTTTCACGATTCAAACTCACTGGGCAGAGTATCCTTCAGCTGCTATTTCACCAAGCAAAGCATACAAAGCAAAAAGTATCCCAAGGTCACAGAATTCTTCACATTCACCCACAGGAATCATTTAGTCCTGCCTTTTTGGCTGACGTTTTTCTTGATCAACTAGTTTAGTGCTTAAGGATAAGCTTAGACTGTATTTTTTTAAATGGTAAACCTTGCACCGTCTCTAAATACAAATTATCATGACCTAAGTTTTTCATCTCCAACTATCTCTAGGATTGCTCACAGGGAACATTTCTATAATAGGGACAACCTGTGAAAATAATGGCAATTATAATTTCAAATTCCAAAACTCTCCTTCCCTGCTTTACTACAGTAATAGTTCAATGTGGATGGATTACCCTCCTTATGACATGAATTGTCAGGTGTTCTGTAGGACAAGGTCATTTCTGTGATTGAATTCTCCTAAGTTGGTTAGTGAGATACTCATGGGATAGGCAGCTGAGGTAATCAGTTAGAATTTCATCTTACTTTGTAGTGTCTCATGACTACTGACAACTTCTTTAGTGCCCAAGAGACTTTTGCCAGAGGAAAGGATTGTTCACTATTTGTGTTTTGTCTGAAGTCCAATTTATAAGCTTTTGACAATTAACATGTTTCCATATTTTCACATATTACCAAGATAACTTATAAATTGAGACTTCATGCATTTCACAAATTAAATTTCTGTATTAAATATTACTGGTAAGCCTAACTTTTTTCATTGAACTGAAAGCACAAGTGTAATATATTAGGGTTTCTTAAATACTTTAAACACTAGAAAATAGTGAAACGAAAACAACGTTACAATGATCACAAATTTGATTGGTACACTAGGTTATAAAAATATTTGTATGGCATGTTTAGATTCTAATTGTCTTTATTTGTGCACCTGTTCTTTTTCAGGTTTACCTCTCAAGTGCCCTAAGAGTACAAGAAGGGTTGTGAGAAGTCACGACTCAGGGCTGAGATGTGTGTCCCTTCCAAGCCCCCATCCAGTTAGATGAATTGTTTTAAATAGTTAGATATTATACATTACCTCAGGAGCTACAAAATGCTGACATTATTCACTTTGACCCATGTTTTGAGTTTTTGTGATAGTTTTCAAAATGGGTCATTGTCATAGGCCAAATGATAAAAATCTAAATTTCTGCTCTATTTTGAGTGTCTTTTTTTTTTTTTAAAGTACAGCTTCTTTTTTGGATAACTGTTGTTTTGAGTCTCTTCTTTTTTCTATAATGTGAGATGAGTCTATTTTGCAGTTGCTTATTTTGAGTCATCAGGTATTCTTAGTTAAATCTTAAGCCTTTGGGCAAATTTGGTTTTTTTCCCCCCTCAATAAATGTCAAGACCCTTAAGTTAAAAAAAGTTAAGGAAACTTAGAGAAAGATCCTCAATAGATATTTATTCCAAGATTTTGTAGCCGTCTGTCATTAATATTATAAATAAGTATACTATAAGTTATAAATACTTTATGTTTGAACACTTATGTAAATAAATAGTAGTGAGAAAATTTCAAAGATGATTTCTTCAGGAATTTTTAAACTAAAATAGCCAAATAGACTGGACTATATAACATAATGCTTTTCTTTTCAATCTCTTAAGATTTTTAGGGCTTGGTACTTCCTCAGATGATCCTAACAACTTTATCATCTATTTATTTGAGTTATAATAAAAATAACTTGAGGGCCAGGGATTTAGCTCAGTGGCACCGTGCCTGCCTCACAAGCCCAAGGTTGTGAATTCAATCCCTGGTACAAAACCCAAAAAACCAAAAAACCACACGTGAACTAATAGTTGTAAAAACTTACGTTGACTGCTGTCTATGTGACCGTATTTGATATAAAGAGTATCTCTGATGTAGAATATCCTTGATAGAGAACATACTGATAATGTAATAAATCAACAAATCGAGCCACAAATGAATGGCATGGAGTTATTACATCTCTTTGAATTTATGGTGAATTTATCCTGTGAATTTATGGTGATCCATGCTACAGAAGAGAATAGGGTCACTGTGTTTGTCTCAAAAGAAAATCTTATCCTCGCTCTCAGGGTATCTCCAGACATTTCCCCCAGGTAATGGCAAAACCTGAAATATCTGTAAGAAGAAGGGAAAAGTTAAGGAAACTTGGAGAAAGATCCTCAATAGATATTTATTCCATGAATGAACAAAGTAACTGGATAGAACCACAGGAAGCCAGCAGCATTGTTTCTCACTATTTCTATGAAAGTCTGGGGAGAAGTGAGAATTTTGGCAGAGGGAGCCTCCTTGATGCTGAGAGATGAAAAGTGTTCCTGGAACTCTAGTAGGTCTACAGAGAGGGGTGCATGTGGGTCCTTCTCACAACTGTTGACTTCATATTCATCCCCGAGCCACCTGAGGCTTTCATTCCAGTCATGCTCCTGCCCTTTCAAGCTGCTGGAGGTTTAAAGTTAGGATCATACATTAAACAAAATCTCTGACTAAGTTGTGGCTCTCTTTATGTGCTCAGTGGTTGTATTTTTAGCTATGAGTCACCAGAGTTCTCCAGATGACATCCTTTCTTTCCTCCATTCCCTGCTAAGTAAGTTTGCCTCTGGTTTCAAGTTTGTTCCCTCCATAGTCCTAATATCAAACTGATTTCCGTAACTATTAAGGATTTATAATTTCAGACCATGAGCCAAGAAGGCTGCAGTGACCTCCCTATACTTTGCTTTGAATGTAATCTTTATCTGCTGCAAACATGTACTAATTGAAACTTTTAAAAGTTAAAATAACCCCAAAGTGATAAAAGGTATCATTTTTTATCATAGACATAAGTGTTCTTACTTCCTTGGGTAGGAACAAAGAGTTTAAGAATTGTATTACTTAGTGTACAAAAATGCCATATTTTTTCCATTTTTCATTGTCTTAATCTGTTCATGCTGCTGTAACAGAACACCATGACCTGGTTAATTTATAAACAATAGAAGTGTAATTGGCACATGTTTCCCGAATTTGAAAAGTCTAAGTTTGAAGCCTTCATCTGGTGATAGCCTTCTTGTTGTACTGTCATGGTGGAAAGCAGGAGAGACAGACCCGGGGGTTGTGGAGGAGGAGAGGCTGAGTGTCTCTGTCTGGGACAGAGAGGATGGAATTTGCTTTTATAACAAACCCATTCTCAAAAAAATGAACTTATTTCTCAGTGGTGGCGTGCAAACATTCATTCATCCATTACTCCATTCATGAGACCTACCACCCTCTTAGAGGTCCTAGCTCTCAATATTGTCGCAGTAGGGATTAAATCTCCAACACGCAGACTTTGGGGGATACATTCAAACCCTAGCATTCTTATACTTTCTGTATTTCCTGAAGCCTGTCTTCCAGTAGTTTTCAGGGTATATACAAGATACATTTTTTGAGTCCTTGAGTCATTATTCCACTTTTACATTTGAATAATTATTTGGCAGGATCTAGATCTAAAAAAAAAATAATTATCTCCTTAGAATTTGAAGAGCAGTCCTAGAGCAAGAGCTGGGCAGCAGGCCAGGGAGCAAATAGGTCTGGATTGAAGCAGAGAGACAGTGTTTGAGCATTTGGGAATATCAATGCTGAGGCATTACAGCTGTGTTAAAGCATTTTGGGAAAATAAGGAGCTCAAAGAACTAAATGCATTTTTAAAAGAAGCAACTATTAATTCCAGAGAAAATGAAAATCATACAAGAAAGAAAAGAAAATAGAGGTAAAGCACTTGACTTAGTAGTGAATAATAAATACTTAAATGGTCAAAATAGGGTAAATATTGATTATGAATTTAATTCAAAATTATATAGCTAAATTGATAGAATGAATTAAAGAGAAAATGGAGAGGTGAGAGGGCTCAAGAGCAGAAGTCAATGGACCCTGTGTTAGAGCAACAGAGCATGCAGCTTCATTGTAAATGTGGCCGTTGTGTGATTTATCACAGACACTTTGGAGAGTGAAAGGGTCCACTGGTAAAAACTATGCTGGGACAACCGGTGGAAACTGGGACTGCAGAGCAAACTAGGTATGTGTTCACTCAAATTGTAGGCAATTGTAGGCATGTTATTTTAAATAGGGAAGTAACTACCAGATGAGAACTAATAGTGTTAAAAGTGGCTGGCTTCTGGGGGGAGGTTGGCGGTAGAGAGAATAGGAGACTGCTGAGTTTTTTAACATAAGTCTTTTAGTACTTGTAGTGCTAAAGTACTTTTTTAGTACTGTTTTATTTAAATCCGTGACTGTCCATATTATTAAAGTGAACTTAAAAACTAACTTTTAGAACAGATTAGATTAGTTTTGCCTAATGCTTTTTTTTTTTTTTTTTTTTTTGGTACTAGGGATTGAACTCAGGTCCTTTCGCTTGCTCAGCAGGCGGTGAAACCACTGAGCTAAATCCCCGGCCCTGCCTAATGCTTTTTGATGCAAACCAAAATGTTCCTCTTATGGAAGAGGTCATATCTGAAGTACTCCTCTAACTTATTCCTTTTTTATTCATTTGAAGATTTCTCCTTGAAGAAAAGTACAACTTGAGAGTTTATACTAGGCTCTGTTGCCTCTGATATAGGGCCTTGGCACAACATAGCTTGTTATTGAATATTTGTTCATTGAAAAAAAATCAAGACTCAGTCACATTTTCAAATGCCAAAGAAACTAGGTTTGTCAGATGATGATGATGATGGTGATGTGTGTGTGTGTGTGTGTGTGTGTGTGTGCATGTGTTCTGGAGATTGATTGCCTTGTGCACCTTCATGGATAACAGTGTCTAGTTATTTGGCTGATCTTTCTTGGTGAATTGCTGTTCTTTGGTTTGTAACGTCCCCAAACTTTTATGACCAAATAATATTTTATTTCTGGTAATGTGAACAAATGAAATGTTGGGGGAAGGGAGAACTGGAAGTCTTTCCTTCTGGGAAACATTTTTACAGCCTAATACACTATATTTACTAGAAGCCCTTGGATCCGTGACGACCACCAGAGGGTGAAAAGCTATTCAGAGTATTTGAAATAGAAATAGAAATAAAAATAGAAATAGAAATAGAAATAGAACTGTGAAATTACAGTTTATTCCTTCTCAACATATTTTCTCTCTGAGTTGCAATTATTATGGAAAAATGAAGGAAAAAAATTGAGAATGGAGGCAAGATAGAAACAAGAAGAAAAAGAAGGCAAAAATACAGATGCAACTATTAGAAACCAGGTTGAACTCAGTGCACTTAACCAGATTTTATCTTTGATAATTATATTTTTATTTCCTATCAGATTTTCAATATCTTTGTTCATATATCAGTATAAAATGATCAGTCTGGATGTTACATGCACGATAAAATAGATTATGAAAAGTATCATTTACAGTGAAACATGTTACACTAAGTGAATCATTGGATACCCAGCCTCCTGCAATAACAACTTAATGGACCCAACTGTACCCTCTGAATGGACCAATTTTATGATCTTCTAGAAATTTTGAATTGGGTGTAGTTTCTTGGTGCTTGTCTATGATCCAAGGCTTAACAGAAAATCCATAGAAAACAGCAATTGGAATTAGACCTCCAGGGACCAAGGAGAGGCAGAAGTGGAAAAAAGAACATTACATGTGATCCTCACTGGCCCAGCACTGTGCCATATGCTTGACTTCACAGCATCCTAGCACTTGGGGTCGGTCTGGACCCATATATATATGTATATATGTATGTATGTATATATGTCCTGCCACATTTCAAATGCCCACAACTGCTATACTTAGCAGGAAAAGAAGAGGGAGCCCATAGGGAGGAGGAAACAGTCCCAGCAATTACATGGATATTTCTGAATTTTCAAAACCAAGGATTAATTTCTAAACCACAGGTTTACAGACAGAAGCTATTCAGCTCACTGTTAATTGGAATGCATGTGCAAAATGAAAAGGAGCCACTGGGCTTACAAACCCACATACATCTTATTTATCTCTAATTTTAAAATAATTCATTGCCTTGCTGGAGAAAGTGGATCATCTGCAATTCCAGCTGGTGCTGAGGATTTCAACGCTTCCAAAAGATGTGGACAAGAGAACTTTACCAGGCACCAGAGGGGTTCTTCCCTCAGTCAGGATGCCCCCATTGAAGTCACCTTAGAGCTTCCTTTCCAGTTCATATTGTGCAAATTCTTGTGGTTGAGGAATCGACTCCAAAAGCTTCTTGAGTTACTCTTTTTCTATTGTTTTCATAAACGATCTTTGAATCCATTTATATATATAATTCAATCCTTCTTTTCTGAAAAGGTGTTGTAGAGTGGTGATTCACAAAGGTCTGATTATGCTGTTTAAAAACATTAGCCTTGAGAGAGTTCAGGTGCCAGCTTCTCAGGTCCATTTTCACAATCTAATGGTGTTTGCTAGCAGTTGTCAGTCCCTGATCCAGAAGGGGCACAGTGCTCTTCAGCCTGGAGGAAGAAGTGAAGGCCCTTGGTGTCTGGAAATAACACCTCAGAAGTAGGACTGCACTGACTTGGCTTTGTGTGCTGTGTTCCCAGGCAATTCGAATCCAGACTGCATTCTCCTTAGCGTTCAGGAAGCTGCCTGCCACAAGTTTTAATGCTGTCTGAAGAAGTTTCTTAGATGGGCTTTTGAATTCTTCCATAACAAAAAAGTCAATGTCTTCATCTGGTCCTTTAGTCATATGAAAAGCATCTCAAATTTTCTGGCGCTGATGAACTTGGGTATAAACAACATCTAAAAAGGCCATGTCCTTCATACTCAAATTTCTCACACAGCAGAAGCAAGTTCTGAACCAAGGATTCCTTTTGCTGCCGGAAGTCTATGGTCTGCAGTTGGTTTTTAGGCAACAAAACAAAACAACCCAGGCTTTTAAAATTGTCATCATGTCAGATATGGACATTTTTTTTCTTTCTCTTGTTTTTCTTTTTTTTGGAGACAGGATCTTGCTATGTATTCCAGGCTGGCCTTAAACTCACTATGTAGCCCAGGCTGGCCTCAAACTCATGACGATCCTCCTACCTCAGCTTTCCCAGTTCTGAGATTACAGGTGTGTGATACCATGCCCAGCTGACACGGGGATTTATAAAGATGGTCCTCCAGATAAACTTGGCAAGAATCTCGTCCATCTCTTTGGCACAGCCCACATCTTCAAAGTCACCAATGTTATTACCTTTTTAAAAAGAATTTTCTACCAAAAATAAACAAAAGTGCCAAAACACTTCCAAAAAACCCAGTCTCCTTAATTTGAAACCATTTTCTCTCAGTGCTCGAGATAACATTTATATCAGGGCCATTCTTCTTAACCAGCTATCTTGTGCAGATTTCCTTGAGCCCGAGCCCCTAAACCTTAATATACAAATTCTGGCCAGGTCCTTCTCTCAGGCGGGCTCTGCTGGCCTTTACCATGATGCACACAGAGGTAATCGCTTACTGTCCAGTATTTTCCACTGAATCTCAAGCTCAGGAAGAGGGTATTCTGTTTTGCTCGTCTCCTAATACCCTATGCTCCATGTTTGAACATAGTGGCTGCTCAATCAGCACTTGCTGACTCCATGAATTATAGCATTCTTTTATAAGTGAAGCAATTCAGGAGAAATATAAATTATGGTAAGAAACTGTAGCATATATTTCACCTGGCAACAGGCTTAGTAAGTCTTGCTTATTTCTGGGTCGGTATGTGCTGCCTGGATATTGTGGTCTCTATTGTTTTGGACTTTAATAAGTCTGAGAGGTTTTCACTGTCTTTGGGAACAGTTCCGTAGCAATCATTTAAATTAGCCACTCTATTTAATTTGTTGGGGGAGGAGATACTGTCAGGGAAAAGGAGTCAAAAGAAACTAAAGAGATACTCCGAACTAGGGGCAGTATCCTTATTATTACACAAGGCTCTACGATCCTAATAAGGAAAATAATTTTGTTCAATAAGAACAGATATGGACATTACGGGGCTTTATTGTATTATTTAATTTGGGGTTTGTCTTTGCAATGAGGAGGGTCTGGTGCTAGTTTATTGGTGCTCTGTTTCCCAATCTCCTTGTGAGGTTTGGCACCAACATATCTGAGAGGCAGCAGTTTCTAGTGATGGGATGGAATATGAGTTAGCAACACCTGCAAGAACCAGGCATCACTCTTGGCTTCTGTCACTCAATCAACAAATGTGTATTAAACACCTCTTCCGGGGCCAGGCATTATCCTAAGTGCGGAGCAAATAATAGCAAATAAAATAGAAATTTTACTCTAATTGAGGAAGACACATAATACACATAAAAAATAAGTAAAATATATATGCTCAAAGGCGATGTATGGTATAGAAAAGAAAAAGCAGGGTAGTGGGCATGAGGAGTATGAGTGGGCAGGGTGGGGGGCTTCAACTTCAAATGGGAGAAATCAAGGCCAGCCTTGTAGAAATGTGACAGTGAGCAAAGACTTGAAAGTAGCTGAGGAATGGATTTTTTGTTGGTATCTGGAAGAAGAGGATCCAGGCAGATAGAGACCTTGAGGTAAGAGCACAGCTAGCACATTTGGAGAACAGCAAGGAAGCCTTTGTGGCTCAAGGGGAGAAGAGAAGGAAGTGAGATTAGCAAATGATGAGGGCCCAGAGGACCTTTCACTGTGGGTGGAACTGGGAGCCCCTGGCAGACTGTGGGCATCTGATGCATGTTTGAAAGTCTGCCCGCCATGTGGAGAATGAAGGATTTCTAGGAAGTGTGGCAGAGATGGCCAGGAGAACTCTGACACCTACTCTTCTTCCACAGTGTGGGACTGTCAGTGGATGCAGGTGGTCAGCCAGAGGCCATAGTCTTGTCCCTTTCTGCATGCAGGGGTGGCCATATGACTAAAATATGGCACAGTAGCCAACACCTAAGAAATAAATAACCTTGTGGTAGACTTTGCATTGCAGCCTGATGGAGGCTACCCTGAGAGAGCTACAAATTATAAATTGGCCTTTCATAAAAAAAGTCTAAATTCTGCTTTCTTTTAAGATTACCATGGTCATGTGCTCAGAAATGCTCAAATGGGTACAACCACCAAGGGTGGGGTTGGCAGGCAAAGGAAAAATAAACCATGAAACATCAAAAAAAAAAAAAAAGTCTAAGTCTTCCTGTTAGCCCACAATGGCTTGCCTGAAGAGCCAGCAGTTGGTGTGTGGGAAAGGAACCCATGCCACTGGTTACAGCAGAGGTCTCAATGAGCCGTGACGCCGTGATGCCTCAGGTGGCAAGACAATAGTGCAGCTAAGGGCAGCATGACTCGTAGACAAAACTCCTGTGGAGGCAAATCAATCCATGGGAAGAAACAAATTTCCCATTAATCAATGATCTGTTCCTACTAGAATATCTGGTTCCCTTGTTGCTAGGACTCTGCTCACATCAGTACTCTCCACTTCAGTGTCCCCTGCACTGCCCCTTACCCCTTCTAGAAGCTGCATGATCAATAAATAGTGGCAAGCTCCAGGAGACGGTGTCATAGACAGATAAGAGCTTTGGCCATCCTAGGCCCCCATTTATGCATTAAGAGTCCCGAGTTTGATCCCTGGTACCAAAAATAGATTTTGTCTTGTCTTTTTTTTTTTTTGGTACCAGGGATAGAACTCGGGACCTTGTGCTTGTGAGGCAGGTGGAGGCACCACTGAGCTAAATCCCTGGCCCCTGTCTTGTCTTTTTTTTAATGTCTGCTATACCCTTGGTCAGGTGATTGGGGGTCTGATCAGCCTCCAATACCAGCCCTGGAACCAACCCAGACTATTAAATAAGAAAGAAAGAAACTTATTTTTTAAACTACTGAATTTGAGGGTACTTTCATTGTGGAAATCTAGCCTACTTTAACTTAGACAAAGGTCAAGAGCAAAATCAAAACTTTTGTGAGGCTACTGCAATAGTATAGGAATGAGATAGTTGTGGCTTGGACCAAGGGGGCAGGCATGGAGGTGGCACAAAATGAAAAGAGGTTGGATTCTGAATATATTTTGAAGACAGAGTGCACAGAATTTGATGACTGATTGGATGTAGGACATATACAATAAAGGAGATTCATTTGCCTTCATAGTTTTTGTTCTAATCTTTTATAAAGTTGGGGGAGTAAGAGTTTGGAACAGATCTGAAGGGACAGTCGTGGCATTAGATTTAGAGTGTGTTAGATTTGACATGTTATTAAACTCCAGGTGTGGCTATGTGGATGAGTATGAAGTTCCTGGTGATGCTTTCCCAGGGATATTGATTTGGAGCCATTGGTGCAGAGATTGTATTTAAACTCATATAACTAGATGAGACCACTGTGGGAGTGAGTAGTCTTGAAGACTTCACAGAACTGAACCCAGGGGATTTCATCTTTAAAAGTCTGGGGAAAGAGAGAGTGATCACCAAAAGTGACTGAGTATGAGCAACCATCGAGAAAGGAAGATTCCAGGAGAGTGTGGTGTGCTGGAGAACACAGACCTACAACGTTTAGCTGCGCAGGGCTGTGCTACTCCCCAGTACTCAGAGCTGGGAGGAGTAGAATGGTTCCTTGCCTCTCAGGAGCAGGGGCAGGAGCAGGAGCAGGACTCTCAAGACACATACCCTGGACAGATTTGGATGACAGCACCTGGAGGTCTAACACCGAAGACAGGTACCCTGGAGGTCCTAGTGCAGATTGGAAATACTCTGATTCTATTTACTGAAAGGGAGGAGGGAGACACATTTTTTTTGAGCCACAGCAATAATCTGTCAGTTCTGCTTTAGAGAAAGAACTGGTAGCAAGGAGGAGAGTGAATTTGGGGGGAGAAGATGAGAATTTTGTGGATATTTACAAAGCCAGTAAAACACCCTGGAGACAAGTCAGCCATCTCAAGTGCCTTGGGGTCAAAACCACAGTGACTTTAATCAAGGTGGGATTAAGGGGTTGGCTGTGAGTCCAACCTTCCCTCCAGACTGGTCCTTCACCTGTGCCTTCCAGTTCAGCAAGTGGCATCATTACCTACTCAGCTGCTGCTGCCCAAACCTGGTGCTCACCTTTAACACCTCCCTCTCCTTCACCCCATGTTCAATTGATCACCAGTCAGTAAAGATTTGGGCCTCCTTGCCAGGGATTTTTTTTTAAAATATATATTAATTAGTACATTTCAGGTATACAGTGCATTTACATTCATCATTGGGTGTTTGTACCTGAACAGGATGTATCTTAGTTCTTTTTTTTTCCCCCCCATTACCTATGCGCCCTTCACCCCCACCACCCTTCCCTATTTACCTTGCCAGGGATTTAGCTCAGTGGTTCCACTGCCTGCCTCACAAGTGCAAGGTCCCACGTTCAATTCCCAGTACCAAAAAAAAAAAAAAAAAAAAAAAAGGGCCTCCTAAATGTCTTGCAAATTTGTTTACTTACTCCCACCCCACCCCTGCTCTATAACCACCCTCTCACCCGAGCCCCTCCACAGCCTCCAGAATGGCCTCTTCCAAATGGCCCCAAAAGGTGCCCTCTACCTACGGACCACATCTGAGGCAGTGGGTGCTTTTAGAAAAGAAAAGTTCACTTTGCTGCTTTTCCTTCCTCCTTGATTAGAATCTGGAAGCTGATCTTCAAGGCTCTACATTGTCTGATATGTAACACCTTATCAGCTGGGGGTAAACATTCACTGAATAAATGGATCAATGAATCAAAGAATGAATAGATGGAGATAAAGCGTCACTTTGAGCAAGTCACTTTGTTATGGCTTAAATCTAGAATGTCCCCCCAAGGTCTCAGGGTGTTCTATAACCATCAGTGGATTAATCCACTGATGAATCAATAGCTGAATATGTGGTCAGGAGGTGAAGCCTGGTTGGAAAAGGTGGTTCATTGAAAGCATCACCTGGAAAGGTCTATCTCCCTCCCCATCCCTCTTTCTCTCTCTGCCTCCTGCCCATCAGGACACGAGTGGCTTTCCCCCACTAGGCTCCTCTGCCACGCCATTTCTGCCAAAGGCAGAAATGAAAATGAAACCTTTAAAAACTGTGAACCCAAATAATCCTCCCCTCCTTCAAGTTGTGGATGTTGGGTATTTTGTCCCGGCAACAAGAGTGTGACAGAGACACATTTAAATATTTTAAATTTTCTAAGCCTCAGCTTCCTCCTTTATAAAATGAGAAAAATATTTTCCTCACTGGGATGTTGCTACGGTAATAAGATGCCACATTAATAAAGTGTGCTTAGCATTGCATGATACATTTGATTATTGTAAATGAGCCAAATCAGCACTTAGCACAGCATCTGATAAATGTACCCATACTGCTTCATAATAAATCAATACTTCAGGATTCTAATTATCTTAGGTTTCTTTTTATTTCTGTGAATTTCCATACCACTTCACTTGATGCTGAACAGACAGCTCTACATAATTATTTTCAGCATCATATTGCTGCTCAAAAAAATCTTCACTGTTTCCAATACCTGTGAAATCAAGTTCAAATTCTTCAGCTTGGTGTTCACAGTTCCAATAACTGTTCACAGTTCACAGTTAAAATATATCCAATGCTCCTGAGAAATTAATCTCAAACAAAATTTAGAGGATTTCTACAATTCCAGGATCTGTGTTAGGTGTTGGATGTTTAAATTTAATTATTTGTGACTTGTATGATGTAGTCTCAGTAATCAAGTGCTATTGCACTTAAAGAAACAGTCCAAGAAGGTCAAAATAAGCTCTTGCTTAATGCAGGTCTCTCAGAGGATGCTAACAGGAACGACGGCCCTGGCAGCCCTGGGGTGCACTCCTCAGATCTGCCTTCAAGAGTACCTGCTGCAGGAGACTCTGTTTGCTCCCAGAGGGGCCCAAATGGGATGGGGTCAGGGCATGGGCAGAGGACACAGATGCTCTTCTCTCTTCTTTTTTTTTCTCGGTACTGGGGATCAAACTCAGGACCTTGCGCTTGCGAGGCAGGCACCGTGCCACTGAGCTAAATCCCGGCCCTGCTCTTCTCTCTTCTAAACCCTGACGAAGAGGTAATAAAGATCCTGAGCCTATTCTGTTCTGAAGCCTTCTTCTTGGCCTGTAGCCCCACGGCTGACCAAGCCCGCAAGAAAGCCGGGCATCACCTGTGCATGACCTAAGTCCAAGGAAGCCTCCCACGCCCTGGGCCCCGCCCCGCCCAACCACCATGATAAAAGCCAAAGCCAGTCTCCCCTCCTCCCCTCCTAGTGCTCTCAAGACATCCGCAGACCGGCTTCGGAGCCTGCCCAGCTCTGCCCAGAAAGCCTCATTACTTGAGAACTAGATCCTTCCATACCTTCCCGCTGTGTGCCAGTCGGACACCAGCACCAGTGCAAGGGGGTATCTAACCTCCACAAGGTGACGGGGCAGACAGGTGTGAGTCAAGGGAGGATAGAAAGCTGCTCTTTCACCTACTCTGAATTCCCAGAGCTCAGAGAAAACGCTCTTCCTCGTCTCTAACACTGAGTTAAGAGAAGTACATTCTACACTAATTTTAAATCAGGATCCTGCACTATCCTAAGGCAATATTCTTAAAATAGTAAGACCAAGCCAGGTGTGGTGGCCCATGTCTGTAATCCCAGTACTCTGGGAGGCTGAGATAGGAGGATCACAAGTTTGAGCCCAACCTGTGCAACTTAGAGACTTAGCAAGACCTTGTCTCAAAATTTAAAAAAAAAATTTTTTTAAGTGTTGGAGATGTAGCACAGTGCAGAGGTACTGGATTCAACCTCTAACACTGCAAAAAAAAAAAAAAGTTAGATCAGAAGAGCATTCCCTCTCCCAAGAAATTGGCATTCTTTTTTTTTTTAAGAAACAGAAGCCCATAGAATCCTATTTCTTCAAGGAACAAATAAAGAATGAAAAGCTAGGAAAGAAATGCGCTGTCACACTGTAAGGAAGAGGAGGTAGGACATCGAGACTGAGGAGTTAACTGCCATCTTGAGGCTTTCTGTGTATCAGGCCCCGCCTGTGTTATGCATTCACTGAATGGTCACAGTGACCCACGGACTAGGGTCTGACTCCTGCTCAGCGGATGGGGAAAGTAGCTTACCTGAGCAGGTTAAATAAATGACCTGTTGGGGACAGAGTCTAGGCCCCTTTACCTCTTCCACTCTGCTTCTTAGTGGTCAGGCCTGTGTGTAAGCTCCTCCCCTTGAAATTGGATTAGCCCCGGGACTTGCTTCCAACCAGCGGGACATGGCGAAGACGATGGGTGTCACTCCTGTGATGACATTATTGCATCTAAGACTCCATCTTGCTCAATTCTTTGCTGTCTGAGGAAAGAAGTGCCACTTAGGAAAGGTGGCAAGGCCTGCGGCGGCCTCTGGGAACTGCAGGTGGCTTGTGGGAACTCCAGGCAGCCTCTGGCTGCTGAGGACAGGGCCCTGAGTCCTACAGCTACAAGCAGATGGGTTCTGCTAATAACCTGAGTAAGCTTAGAAGAGGCTTCTCCTCCAGCTGGGCCTCCAGCTGAGAGCGCAGCTTGGCTGGCATCTTGATTGCAGACTGGTAAGACTTTAAGCAGAGGACCCAGCTGAGCTGGGCCCAAACTGACCCAAAGACACTCTAGGGTAATAATTTGTGTTGTTTTGGGCCAATAACTCCATGATAATTTGTGAAACAGCAATTACTGAGCTCCTGGAAGGCTTTTAGAATCTTCTAATTTTAACTTTTTAATGATGTACAATTCTACACAACAGCCAACAAAGTGTGGATAAAGGCATTGCTGTGGAATCTTTGTGTGCCATTTTGGTTTAGTTGCTCTCACAGTCTGCTTGAGGGTAGATTGTTGAGGAAAATACATAATGATCATGATATGCTTTAGTACCATCACCAGGATCACTGACATACTAGGACTTAATAATACCCTCATTGTCTATTTTCTTTCCATGAATATACTGCAACTATTTGTAACATTCCTCCAATTTTTAGTCAATTTGATTTCTTTATATTTATTACTGTATTGCTAAAATTCTTCCAGTCAACATCTTTTACAAGGAATTCTATGGAATTTCTCAATATCCTCCACAAAAGCACTTATTCATACCATTGTAACACTCTTGCCTTTTTTCTTTTTTGACACAGGGTTTCACTATGTAATCTAGGCTGGCCTTGAACTCATGATCCTCACATCTCAGCTTCCCGAGTGCCAGGATTACAGGCATGTGTCACCAAACCCCACTTGTAATATTCTTGTATCATAGTTACCTTCCTATCACTGAGATATAATAATACCTGACACCCAAAACTTAAAGAAAGAGAGATTTATTTTGGCTTCCTATTTCAGTCCACCGTCAGCTGGCTCCAAGGCAGAAACAGGATGGCAGAGAGGTATGGGGCAGGCAAAGCTGCTCAACCCACAGCAGCCAGAAAGCAGAAAAGTATGGGGACCAGCAAGGATGAGAATATGCCTTCAGGTCACACCTCTGGTGACCCACCTCCAAGTTAGCCCTGCCTATCAATAGACCATTCAGCTAGGAACTCATCAACACATGGATCCACTCATGAGTACGGCACCCCCACATCCAATCACCCTCCAAACACAGGAGGCTTCTCCAGGACATTTTTTGTCTAAACCATCTAACACCTAACATCTTTGAACAAGTGACATTATACTAAAGTAATGCCACATCCATGTATCTGTGTATTTTCTGCCATTATTTTCTCCTGCTCGTGATGGAGCCAGCCATCACTAGACAAACAGTACCTGAGGAGAGGGGTGAGGATTAAGAAAAACAACACCAATTTGGGGGAAAAGAAAAGGAGAGGAGAGGGAGAGCCTTCTCCTTCCCACTTTATTGAGCCTCTTATATATCCTCCTTCATTACCCACAGCCTCCCTCCCTTCCTCCCCTCATGATCTCGTGACTAATTATTTTTACAGAGAAAAGGTCAAATATATCTTTACAATTCCGGGGATGTTACTTTCTTGTCCAGCAAACATTCAAATCCTCTCTATATTCGTTGTTTTCTTTACAAGTCAACATCCTTGTTTTTGTACCAGTTTCATATCCTGGCTCATTATGTTCTTGTCTGGCTCAAGAATCTCAAAAAGCTCAGGGTTGTTTCAACCCTTCCCTCTCCACATGCTTCACAAGTCCTCACAAGCCTCTGGCATGTTAAGAATTCTGCATTTCTTACGTGGATGTTGAGTGCACTGAGTATACACTTGGCATGTTAATCAGGATGGGTTGAGCAAATGATGCTCTACAATCCAAGCCACACTCAAAATGTCTATGCTAATTAAAATACAGTCCCAGAGATATTTAGAGATGTTGTTTAACCTCAACAATTAAACTGGGTTCACCCCAAGATTGAGAATTTGCTTAGCATGACCTTAATCTTCCAATTAAAATATGTAATCTTTGCCTGGGGCCCTGTGATGGAAGAAATGCCCCCATTCCTAAGGTGGAGCCTCCGTGCAGCAGAAGTCAAATATTTACTCATATTGCAAGCTATCAGTTATTATTTTAGCATGAAATGCACAGTGTAACTTCACCATATGCTACTTGCTAATGAGGAGTATTGAAAACACTATCCAAAGGGACTTACCATGGCAACTACCAGAACTATCTCATTGGCAAGCTAGAAGCCCTATAAAATGATCACAATTTTAGCATGTGTTCCTCCTGAAGTACAACCCGAGAAAGAGAGGAATGACCTTATCTCTGCCTACAGTGACTCTCTGGCTATTGTGTAATTATTATGGTAGAGAAAAAAGTCACCAGGATTTCCTTCGAGGGCTACGTGAAAGATTTCCTAAAATCAATCAGTGTAATTTTACACTCTCTTTATGGTTACCCACATGCAGGTATGCATGAATATTTTCATATTTTTCCACTGTGTTCTGCCCAGAGGTCCCAATTTTCATGCTCACCAGGGTTCTTCTGATCACTTTCCTGTCCCTTCCTTTTCTCTCTCCCAAGAATCTCCTTCATCTCATGAAAAAAAAAAAAGGACTAGTTTGCTAGTGTCACTTACTTCACTAATGTGTGATCCATCCTGGATAGCTTATCATGAAAGAAAAGCATCCTCATCAACTCTTCTGTACAAACTACCACAGAGCTTCCTACACTCCAGCAAGAGTTCATTCAAGCTGTTCTCCTTCAGTCATTAACTGCATTCTCCTGAAAATTCCTGGTTTTGTATTCTTGCAAGTCTAATGGTGTGAATATAAATATACAACAGAATCACCTGGAAAGATAAAATACAGATTACAGGGCTCCAGGCCCAGAATATTTTATTCCTCAGGACTGAGTGAAATATTCCAGCCTCAGAATATTTTATTCCTTTTATTCCTGAGGGCTCGAACTGGTAACAAGTTCCCAGGTAACAGTAAAGCTGCCTGGTCCAGAGGCTGCACTGTGGGAACTGCAAGTGGTCCTCAGCCCTGACTTCACACTGTAGCTACCCGAAGAGGTATTAAACAACACACACATCTAAGCGCCTCCTAGCCCTCATAAATCAGAACCTCTCAGGAGTGGGTCACAGGTGTTATCTTTTTTTTTTTTCCCAAAGGTGATTCTAATGAGCTGCTAGGGCATGAACTACTGACATGAGCAAGCTGATGCCAAGCAGAGGCAAGAAGAGGTAAGATCCAAAGGAGATGCTTTGATTCAAAACCTCCTCTTCTGTGCAGTTTGAGATGCGTATTTTAAAATTTGGGAATACTTAAAATATTTCAAAAGGCATTACATGTGTCTATCTATTACATGTCCCAGGAACTTGTTGGTATTCAATAAATATTAGAGAATTATAGTAGTCATAATAACAGAAACATTTTACTCTTGGTTGCTGTGACTGGGTGGCTAGAAATGTATGCAATTCTTTATGGTGAGATAATTGTTACTGTTTCCTAGGCGAGAATAAAATTTTGTAAGATTTGAGTACAGCGAGAACTTAATAAATGACATGACAAGTGTATTCATTATCAAGAGAATAATTATTAGGAGATCTCAGCTGAATAAAACTAGAACTTTTGGTAAATCTGAGCTGTAAATAAGTTTGTGCTTGGAAACACATTCCTCAATTCCAGCAGTCAAATGAATCTTTCATATTTTTTCTGAGACACCTGATTTCAAATACAAATGTCTGACATTTTTTTTTTTAATTCCAGTTGTAGAAGTTAAACTCAATTCAATGGATTGTATTTGACAAGATCACCTGGACTCCAGAGGAAGGAGTCCAGCGCCTGTAACCTATTGGTGGGCCTGACTCCATCTTTCAGGCTTGATTTCCTGCTTCCTAGCACAGCACTTGGCACATAATAGATGCGCCGCAAATATTTACCAAACCTGACTAAATATTGTTGCCCTATTTCAGAGGAAATGAGTGCTCTTTTTTACTTTTCATTTTAATTCAATTTAAATTTATAACAAAGTAATAGGTGTACATCGTTTTAAAAGTCATGGCTTTTAACAAAAAATATTGACCATTTCTTCCAACTTCTTTGCCTCCCAAATTCTGCTCTCCAAGCACAAGCACTACCTGCAGTACCTTGTTTTTTCCAATATTTCTATCTATAAGATTTCCTTGATAAAAATTGATATGTTTTAATGAAAACAAATGTCAAGCTGAGTTTCATGAAAGCTAGTCTGACAAAGGGCAACTGTTCAAATTGATTCAATTAAATGAATTCCCTGAGTTGCCTGCGCATTTGGGTTTTATAAAGTTTGTTGGCCTAGTGTCAGTGCTGGGTGGCTGATATAGGAGTAGAAGCAGGATCTGGCCAGAAACTGACGGAAATTTGAAAATCAAGCCATATCCATGATAATGGTGGTTTGTCACGTGGTGTGAGGTTCCTTGTTGAACCAGTCTGTCTTCTATCTTCCCAGAGCACAGAGAATCTAAAGGAACTGCTGTCCTGTTTTATTTTATTTTATTTTTTGGTACATAAGTGTTCTATTTCTACCTCTACCCCTATTAAATTTTGCTTTACACATTTTGATTACAGGCAGTCCCTGATTTACTAGGGTTCAATTTAATGATTTTTCAACTTTACAGGGTGTGAAAGCAACAGGCATTCAGTAGAAACCATACATCGAAATTTGAATTTTGATCTTTTCCTGGGCAATGCCTTGCAACTCTGGGCAGCAGCAGTGAGTGAGCCACAGCTCCCAACCAGCCCAGATCATGAAACAACCAAGTTATGATGTTGGTAGGTGAGGTGCATTAAATGTAATTTCAATTTAAAATATTCTCAACTGTGCAGTGACTTTATCAGGATGGAGCCCTATCATCAATCAAGGAGCATCTGTATATCATTATGTACATGTTAATTTTTCTGTCCTTTTTTCGGTACCGGAGATAGATCCCAAGGCCTTGTGCTTGCTATACGTATGCTACACCACTGAGCTACATCCCCAGCCCACCTGTAAATTTAGAATTGTTATGTGTTTCTGGCAAATTGGGCTCTTTATTATTAGATGTTCCCTTTTACCTGTAGAAATGAATGTTTCTTAAGAGACAATACCCACTTAGACTGACCTACATTATTTACTATGTCCTTGTTAGCTGGGGTCCCTTTGCTGGAGTTCCCATTAGTATCTCGTTTTAGTACACATGTACTAAATGATAATAAGTATTTTTAGTGTGTGTTTGTTGGTAATGTTGCTACTCCTCCTTAATTATGAAAATATTTGCACTGGGTATGTTATCTTTCTTCAAAAAGGATCCACATTTGCTTTTGGCCAATGACTAGGTTGGGGGGACTAGTAATACCAGTTATCTTTATTTGAATGAAGAATCAAGGTGATTAAAAACTGGGTTGACTTAGTTCAATTCACCCTGCTCCTAAGATGTATTACTTTGAGGTTCCAAACTAAAGACAGAGGGAACCCTCTAATTGGTGGAGCCTAAACTACAACTGTTGTCTCTCCTACGAAAAACTCTGCTCAGTTTCCATGCTTCTTAACTGCCTTTTTTTTTTTAATTGGCAAATGCCTCCAAGGGAAAAAAGCAGGCAGAATCATTGGGGTTGTCTCTGGGTTTCTTCCTTTTCTTGGATTTTGGCTCTGTAATGCTTCATTGCTTTGACTGCACTCAAAAAGATTTGTGTTTTTAATTTATATCCAGCTTTTCTCAATAAGATGGTTGATCTGAATTATCTAGACCACCATGATTGAAGGCAAAACTGTTGATACCCTGCCCACATTTTCTTGGCAATACCTTCTTTTTTTTTTGTATTAAATTCTTTTATTGGTACATTGTAGGTATACAACACAATTACATTTCTCATTGGGAATTGTACCTTTACATAATACATCTTGGTTCTTATTTTTTCCCTATTCCTAGCCCTCCCTTCACGCCCTCCACCCTTCCCTATTTACAAAGACTTTATTTCCATTTTTTCCATTTCTCATCATTTTTCCTTTCCCTGCTTTCCTTTCCCCTGCCCCTCCCACTACCCCTACCCCTTTGGACCTTTTCTTCCTATTTTACATTATCAATTATTCATCCTAATCATTGGTACATTTTAGGTATACAATATAATGACATTCATCATTGGAAATTTGCACCTTTACATAGTCTCTCTTGGTTCTTATTTTTCACCCTTGCCCAGCCCTCCCTTCAACCCCTCCATTCCTCCCTATTTAAAAAGATTTTGTTCCTATTTTTCCATTTTCTCATATTAATCCCATTCCCTTCTATCCTTTCCCCTAGCCCTCCCACTTCCTTCCCCTTTGCCCCTTTTCTTCCTATTTCACATTACCTATTACACATTTAGTCCTTATTTACACTTTCAGTTTCTCACACCAGAGAAACTATTTGGTATTTACACATGTGTGTCCTATTTATTTCACTTAAGAGTATCACCTCAATGTGCATCCACTTAGCTATAAATGTCTCTAATTTCTCATTTTTTATGTCTGAGTAGTACTCCATTTTATAAAAAAACCACATTTTCTTGATCCAGTCTCCAGTTGATGGGCATTTGGGCTGTTTCCAAGTTTTAGCTATTACAAACTGCACTGCTATGAACATGGGTGCACATATATCACTGTGGTATGATTCTTTTAATTCTTTGGGGAAGATCCCCAGCAGTGGAATAGCTGGGTCAAATGGGACTTCCAGTCCTAGTTCTTTGAGGTATCTCCATACTGATTTCCACAGTGGTTGCACCAGTCTACACTCCCACCAGCAGTGGAGCAGTGTTCCTCTTTCCCCACAGCCCCACCAGCATTGGTTATTGGTTGATTTCATGATAGCAGCCATTCTTTCTGGAGTGAAGTGGAATCTCAGTGTTGTTTTCATTTGCATCTCTCGAATGACCAGTGATGTTGAGCATTTTTTCATGTATTTATTTGCTATTTCTACTTCTTTTTGTGAGAAATGTCTGTTCATTTCAGCTGCCCATTTTCGGATTGGGTCTTTAAATTTGGGAGGTCTGATCTTTTTAAGTTCTTTATAGATTTGAGATAGTAGACCTTTGTCTGAGGAAGAGCAGGTGAAGATTTTTTTCCCACATTGTGGGTTGTCTCTTCACACTGCTGATGGTTTCTCTTGCTGTGCAGAAGCTTTTTAATAAGAAGAGATCCCATTTGTTGATTGTTTGTGCTAGTTCACGGGCAACTGAGGTTTTGTTCATAAAATCTTTTCCTACACCGATGTCTTCAAGGGTTCTACCTAACCTCTGTTCCAGCTGGTTCAGAGTTTCTATTTTAATATTTAGATCTTTAATCCATTTTGATTTTAGTTTAGTGCATGGTGAGAGATATAGGTCTAGTTTTAATCTTTGGCAAGTTGAAGCCCAATTTTTCCAGCACCATTTATTAAAGAGGCTATCTTTCCTCCAGTGAGGGTGTTTGCTCCTTTGTCGAAGATGAGATGGCTGAGTGTGTCTGGCGTTGTTTCTGCATCTTCTAATCTGTTCCACTGGTCCTCAAGTCTGTTTCTTTGCCAGTACCATGCTGTTTTTATCACAGTAGCTTTGTAGTAGAGTTGCAGGTTGGGGATTGTGATAACCCCTGCCATGTCTCTGTTACCTAGAATTGCTTTTGCTATTCTGGGTCTCTTCTTGCTCCAAATGAATTTTTGGATTGTTTTCTCAAGGTCTATGAAGTATGCTGCTGGGACCTCAATTGGAATTGCATTAAATCTATATAGCAGTTTTGGAAGTATGGCCATTTTCACTATATTAATCCTTCCTACCCAGGAGCAGGGGATATCTGTCCATTTTCTGATATCGTCTTCAATCTCTCTGTTCAGAATGCCGTAGTTTTCAGAGAAAAGGTCTTTGATTTCTTTTGTTAGGTGGATTCCTAGGTATTTCAGTTTTTTGGATACTATTGTGAAAGGAATTATTTGCCCTATTTCTCTCTCAGTGAGTCTGTCATTTGTGTAGAGGAAAGCTATTGATTTTTGTGTGTTGACCTTGTATCCAGCTACTTGACTGAATTTGGTTATCAACTCTAGAAGGCTTTTGGTGGAGTTCTTGGGGTCTTCTATATAGAGTATCATGTCATCTGCAAATAATGACAATTTGACTTCTTCATTTCCTATCTTTATTCCTTTTATTTCTTTCTCTTGTCTAATTGCTGTGGCTAATGTTTCCAGAACTATATTGAACAGGAATGGTGATAGTGGACATCCTTGTCTTGTTTCTGATTTTAGTGTGAAGGATTTCAGTTTTTGACCATTTAGTATGATATTGGCTGTTGGTTTTTCATAGATGGCTTCTATCAGTTTGAGGTAGAGACCATCTATTCCAATTTGTTGTAGGGTTTTTATCATAAATGCATGTTGGATTTTGTCAAATGCTTTTTCTGCATCTTTGGAGATAATCATATGGTTTTTGTCCTTGTCTCTATTGATATAGTGTATTACATTGATTGATTTGCATATTTTGAACCATCCCCGCATCCCTGGGATGAATCCCACTTGATCAGGGTGTATGATCTTCTTGATGATCTTCTGCATTCTGTTTGCCATTATCTTATTAAGGATTTTTGGGTCTATGTTCATTAGTGAGATTGGCCTATAGTTCTCTTTTTTGGTTGGGTCTTTCTCTGCTTTGGGGATCAAGGTGATGCTTGCTTCCAGGAATGAATTTAGGAGTATTGCTTCCCTTTCAATTTCACTGAAGAGTTGAAACAGTAGTGGCAGCAGTTCCTCTCTAAATGTCTTGTAGAATTCAGCAGTGAAGCCATCAGGGCCCAGGCTTTTCTTAGTTGATAAGTTTTTAGTTACATTTTTAATTTCATTGGTTGATATTGGGTTGTTCAAAATTTTTAAGTTTTCTTCGTTCAACTTTGGTAATTCATATGTATCTAGGAATCTGTCCATTTCTTCTGTGTTGTCCATCTTATTGGTGTATAGGTTCTGGAAGTAGGTATTGATGATCCTCTAGATTTCTGCTGGGTCTGTTGTCATTTCACCCTTTTCATTCCTAATTGCATGGATTTGGGCCTTTTCTTTCCTTTTTCTGACAAGGTTGGCTAAAGGTTTGTCAATTTTGTTGATTCTTTCAAAGAACCAATTCTTGGCTTCATTGATTTTTTGTATCGTTCTCTTAGTCTCCATTGCATTCATTTCTCCTCTGATCTTTATAATTTCTTCCCTTATATGGGCTTTGGGGTTGTCCTGCTCTTCTTTTTCTAGAAGCTTGAGGTTCAGCATCAGGTTGTTTAATTGGGCTCGTTCTGTTTTCCTAATATGCGTATTCACTGCTATGAATTTCCCTCGTAAGACAGCTTTCATTGTGTCCCATAGATTCCAATATGTTGTATTGTCATTGTCATTTAATTGAAGGAACTGTCTGATTTCTTCTTTAATTTCCTTTGTGACCCATTGGTTATTCAGAAGTGTGTTGTTCAATTTCCACATGTTTATGAAATTTTTTGAGTTTCTTTTGCTATGGATCTCCAATTTCATCTCACTATGGTCTGATAATGTACAGGGGATAACTTCAATTCCTTTGCACTTACTTAACATGTTCTATGTGTGAGTATGTGGTCTATTTTGGAGAATGACCCATGTGCAGCTGAGAAGAATGTGTATTCTGATTTTGTGGGGTGGAAGACTCTGTAAACATCTGTTAAGTTCATTTGTTCAAGAGTTCGATTGAGTTCTTGTATTTCATTACTTATTTTTAGTCTAGTTGATCTATCTATTTGTGACAGTGGGGTGTTGAGGTCCCCCACTACAATTGTATTAGTGCATATATGACTTTTCATGTCCATTAGTATTTGTTTTATATAGTTGGGTGCACTAGTGTTTGGTGCATAGATATTTATGATTGTCATCTCTTCCTCTTGGATTCTTCCCTTTACAAGGATGTAATGTCCTTCTTCATCTCTCTTAATCAGTGTTGGTTTGAAATCTACTTGATCTGCCAAGAGGATAGCTACTCCTGCTTTTTTTTGGGTTCCTGTCACATGGAGTATTGTTTTCCACCCTTTAACTTTCAGTCTATGAGTTTCCTTTTGAATGAAGTATGTTTCTTGTATGCAGCATATTGTTGGATTTTGCTTCTTGACCCATTCTGCCAGTCTATTTCTTTTGATTGGTGAATTGAGACCATTAACATTGATGGTTATAACTGAAACGTATTGACTTGTCATTGCCATGCCTTTTTCTTTTTGTTGGGTTCTCCCCCTTTCCATTTAATTTCTTGTCATGCCAGATGGGTTCATTCTGCTTTGCTTCCTGGGGTTGTGATCCTCAATGTCTGTTCCTAGGCTATTGTGTAAAATTCTTTGGAGTGCTGGTTTGGTATTCACAAAGTTCCTAAGATGCTCTTTGTCATGAAAGTATCTTATTTCTCCATCCATTTTGAAAGATAGTTTTGCAGGGTACATCAATCTGGGTTGGAGATTGTTTTCTTTTAGGGCTTGGACTATGTCACTCCAAGCTGTTCTTGCCTCGATGGTTTGTGTTGAGAAGTCTGCTGTGATTCTGATGGGCTTTCCTTTGTATGTGATTTGTTTCTTTTCTCTGACTCCTTGGAGAACTTTGTTCTTCTGTTGTGTTTCTGGAATCTTAACAATTATATGCCTATGTGTAGATTTTTTTTGATCAAGGCTATTTGGAGTCCTATATGCCTCACTTATCTGTATGTCAAGCTCTTTTCCCCTGCTTGGGAAGTTTTCTGCCATTATTTCTGTGAAGAGATTTTTTATGTCATCTGCACTCTCTCCTGTTTCTTCATTGAGCCCAATCAGTCTTATGTTATTCTGCTTTGCATCATCTAGCAGCTGCTGGATTGATTTCTCATGTTCCCTTATAATTTTGAAGCAATTTTTCTTTTCCTGGTCACTAATTGCAATCTTATCTTCTATATCTGAAATTCTGTCCTCACATTGGCTCATTCTGCTATGTAGACTTTCAATGGAGTTTTTCATGTCCTAGAAATCTATTTGCATCTGTTTGATGGATTCCATTTGTTTCTTATGTTGGGATTCCATTATGCTCCTGAGCTCCTCTCTAGATTTATTAATCATGTCTTGCACTAGGGGCACCATTTCTCCTGTTATCTGAGAGATTATTTCTGATTTCCTTTTTCCCAGGTCCCCCTTTGTTGCCAGTTCAGTGGGTCCAGGTGTTTGAGTATCAGAGTGCTCCATCTCATTTCCCTTTGGGGTTGCTGTAGGTGATCTGGAAGTCTGGTTTTGAGACTTATTTACGTGTTTTCTCATTTTGACTGGGGCGGGGGGCTGTTAGCGCCTGCACGGATTACCTCCTCTTAGCTGGGTGAGGTGGGCCAGGGGCTGTGAGCAGCAGTAGGGATGGTGACCCAAAAGCCCTTTCCTGTGGGCTGGGAGCAGCTGGAGGGATGGTGGCCGGGAAACCCCTTTCTCTGGACCAGGAGCAATGGGATGGTGGCTCAGAAGCCCCTTTCTGTTTGCCAGGAGCAGTGGGACAGAAGGTGGCCCAAAAGCCCTTTCCTCTGGGCTGGGAGCAGCGGGAGGGATGGTGACCTGGAAGCCCGTTCCTCTTGACCAGGAGCAGTGGGATGACGGCTTAGAAGCCCCTACCTCTGGGACAGAAACAGTGGGACTCAGTACCTTGGTCTGGTGGTCTGGTGTCCTCTGCGTCTTTGTATTGTCGAATCAGGTGGCAGCCTGTCTGCAGCAGGGTGATTCGGTGTCTTCTGCGCGACTCAGGACCTCGGTAGGGCATGCACTGACCTGCCTGTCTGCAGCGGGCTGATTCGGCATGTGTTCCATTCAACTGGGGACCTTGGTAGGCTGTCGGGAATACCTTCTATCTACACTGACCTGATGGGTTACTCCATCATATTATAGACTGATGTGAGATAAAAACATCCCTCCAATATATCAGGTTCTAAGGAGGTGTAACTCAGAGGTAGAACATATGCTTAGTGTACATTATACCCAGGGTTTAATTCCTAACACCAAAAACAAAAAATCAGGTCCTAAACCCTGGAACTTTAAAATGTTACCTTATAGGAAAAAAGACCTCCTTAAAGTGGGGAGTTAATTTGGGTTATCTAGGTATGCCCTAAATGGCATCACAAATGTGCTTACAAAAGAGAAGCAGACAGAGATTTGACACACAGATAAAGGACAAGGTGGTGTGAATACAGACACAAATATTGAAGTGACTCAAAACAAAGGATACTGGCAGTCACCAGGAATTGGAAGAGGATGGATCTTCCTTGGATTTTCTGAAAGGAGTACAGCTGACACCTTTATTTCAGCCCAGTCATACTGATTTTTGAACTCTTGGCTCCCAGAACTGTGAAAGGATATATTTCTGTTTTTTAAGCCACCAAGGTTGTGATATTTGTTATAGCAGCCACAGGAAGCTAATGCATGCATAGGTTGTGTCAATCAAAACCATTTTTATACCCTTTTCCTCTCTAATTTAATTATTCCATCAAAGACTTGGAAGATTCAAAGCCTTGCCGGGGATTTAGCTCAGTGGTTTCATTGCCTGCTGTGCAAGCGCAAGGACCCGAGTTCAATCCCCGGTACCGAAAAAAAAAAATCAAAGCCTTGAGTCCTTACCTTTCGGAAACAACCCACTAACATACATAACTGTGACCCAAGCAAACAACTAAAATAAGAGTCAGTGAAAATCTGGGAGAGAAACAAATTAATTTTGACTGAAGACTTGTGAAGATAAAGGTAATATTTAAATGACCTTTTCTGCCATCTAACTCTCATTTTGTCTTTTTATTAGGGATTCTTTACATTTTCTCTCTTCCAGTTGCTTCCATTTCATTTAACAAATGAACACTATAAAGTGAGTCTAGGAGCATGTTATTACTGTCACTTCTGTGTCTGTTCATACCATCCTTGACATGGGTTTGGAGAAATATATCACTTGAGAATTAATGATACAATTCACTTTATCCTGAAATGACTTGACAGTGAGACCTCTATGTTTTCTCATCACCATATGGCTCCCAAGGACATGATCTAACTTCCAGTGAAAGAGGGGCAGCTGATGATAGCTGAAAGGAGCTATTTTCAATAAGGGCTTTGTAAACATCTGGACATAACAAAGCTGTTTTGGATCCTAGTATCAGAATGGCCAAATCTGGGTGTATCCCAATTCTAGGGATACAGTGTGCGGGTGCTTAGGGGCCACGTGAGCATCAGAGGACACCAACGTTGACAGTCTCTGTAAAAGGAGGTAGCATTTTCAGTGGAGCCCACAAGAGGGCAGTGTTATAGGAAGGATTCATTTCTACACCACGTAGAATGAGAGCCAGTGTGTACTGTACTCTTAAGCACATGTGCAAAGCCCCAAACTAAAGCAAATGCCATATTTAGCCTCACAACACCCAGATGGTGTTTTACTTATCACTTACTTATCTGATAATATATGGAAAACACCCTAGAAGCCATATGTGTATGAAATCATAACCTTGTGTGGACAGACTTGCTCCGGCCCTCCTGTTTCCCACTTTGGGACACCGAGTGAGGAAGTGGTCAGATAAAAGGATTCCACAGGGGAAGTCCCAGCAACTTTCTCCTGCTCTTGAAGTAAAAAAATGATAGAGACTCAATCTCAGAGAAACAAGGAATCAGGTATCAAAGCAGGAATATACAGTTCTACAAGGTCAAAAACACAAGAGTCAGGATCTTCTAACAAACAGCAAAGGAGGGCCAGCCAAAAAGTTTAAAAGAAAAGTATAGGTCTCAGTAATCAGAAAAGATTAAAGATATGAATATTTAAGCAGGTAGTGGGGAAATGGACAACCACACATTCTGTTGTGGGTTGATGTAAATTGGTACACTTTGGAGGGGCAGATTTGTCCATATGTATAAACTTTTGTGTATGTATAAAGTAGTGCATCACCTAATGACAGGACATATTCTGAGAAATGTGACAGGAGGTGATTTTACTGTTGTACATACACCATAGAGTTTATTTTTATGAAATTAAGGCTGCTACAGCTTCAGCAGGCAATATACAGTAATCTCATGTGACTGTTGTACGCGTTATCCATCATTGACTGAATGTCAGTTGTAGTGCATGACTGTTAATTCAGCAAACCTACTAGTAGGGACACATCCTTCCAAAAATACCCACAGAATCCTCCAAGACAAAAGTACAAGGATTTGCTTTGACAATTTTGATAATAATTGAAGATCCAACAGTTCTTTTCTTTTTATAGGGTTGATCATCCCATAGAAAGATTCCTAATGGTGATCCTGGGTACCCAGCCCTTTGTATCATTAATTCTCAACGTCTTAACTCTACACAAATCTCTGGCCTTTCCCCAGCCTGGATAATCTTTAAGTGAAAGTTTCCTTACTATTACTGTTGCTAAAGTACAGCTTATACCAGTACAGTCTTGGCTTTACTATAACTCCAAGTTCTCTGAAAGGTCTATTACCATATAATATAAACTTTCACTCGGTCTTGATGTGAAATAAAATTACCATAAGCTTCTAGAATTTAGATTTAATCTTGATTAGATTTAAGTTCTGTTGGTGTCAGGCTGCCAGTTTTAATAGTGCTTAATAAGAAACACTGAATTGAAACACTGAGAAAGATATTTATACAAGTAACTTCATGAGTAAAAGCCCTGGATTAACTATTACCTTGTGTTTGAAAAGGAAGCAGATTAAAGAGTATTTATGAAGCAGTTGCTGTGCAGTGTAAGTTAAATATACTTACCCTGTATTTTGCTTCATGAAGTATTTTGCTTCTAAGTCTGTTGCAGAAAAGGGGACACAGGGGTTGAGCCTGTGGTTCAGTGGTTCATTGCTTGTGTAGGATATAAGAGGCCCTGACTTTGATGTGCAGCACAGTGAAAAACAAGAGGAAAAAGATGCAAAACTTTGTAGTACTGAGAACTTTAAAAAAATAAGTCTTTTACTTTGAGATGATTGTAGATTCTCATGCAGTTGTAAGAAATAATACAGAGAAATCCCACAGACCCTGTCTTCCCGAGGACATGACATAGCCTGGCCCCTCCATTGGCCAGGGTCACACCCAGCAAAACTTTTGCCGACCACGGGAAAAGCTATTACATACAAAGTTGGTGCCAGTGAGAAATGCCATCATGTCCCAGCCCTCGGTTCCAAGAAACATCTGTACAACTCCCTGGTCTGAGGAGTGCAGATGCCCTATCATTGCCCCTAGACTCCTTGAGGCAACGAATCCTCTGACCTAACCCTGGCAACTGCCTAGCAACCACTTCTCTACTTAAGTCTGTGCTCTCCCCCATTCTATGCTGATTCTTGCTCGAGTCAGCCTACCTGTTTGTGCTTGGGTGAATAACACAGCCTTGTTTGCTCACACAAGGCAAACCCAAGTGGTTTCTCTGCTCTCTGCATCACTGCTACAGACCCATCATCTGGTTTCCCCCCAAGGTAGCATCTTGCAAAACTATAATGTGATTATCAAGATAATATCTGACATTGATACAATCAAGATGCAGAATGTCCTTCACAAAGATCTCTCTTGTTTTTAATTTTTATTAGTCCATGTTTGCAGTACATAAGTATCATATTCATCCAGGGGAATTGGTCCATGCACATAACACATCTCAATTCTTTTTTCATCCCTGTTCCCTCTCCTCACTCTCTCCCATCCTTCTCTTTAACAACTATACCCATTTCCTTCCCTACTAAACTTTTAGTAACTGAATCTAATTTCCATTTGATAATTTGTTATTTTAAGATGCTATAGCAATGGAATTTATATAAAGTTACAGTGCGTATCCTTTTAGGATTGCCTTTTTCCCCCCTCGGTCAGTATAATTCTCTGCTAATTCAACTTCTCTCTTCGGCTTCAAAGTACACTTTATAATTATTTTTACAGCTATAAAACACTTTAATTCTCAATATTTCTAAGGTTTTAAATGATTGGAAGTAAAGAGTAGGCAGTAAGAATCCTAAGGTTTTGACAAACATTGTTACAGGTCAGGAAACACTCATAATCTTACCACTGGTTGTTAAGATTACTTTACAGACATAGGGCCAAACTGGGAAGCACTTGAGCACCATGGGGAATAACCTATTCTGCAGGAGATGAAAAATGTGGTCCCACAGCAGACTCCCTGACAGTGTTGAATGCTTCATTTTTAAGGTTTCCTACTTATAAAAGACAATGACTACTGATGAAGGTGCCAAGAACAATGGAGAAAGCCCAGCAGCCACTGTTGCTGAACAGGGAGAGGATGTCACCCCCCAAAAAGACAGAGGGGTATTAAAGATTGTTAAAAGAGTGAGGAAAAACTAATGATTGGTGACAAAGTTTACGTCCATTACAAAGGAAAATGGTCAAATGGAAAGAAGTTTGCTTCCAGCCACAATAGAAATGAACCATTTGTTTTTAGTCTTGGCAAAGGGATGTGAACTTCTTGGGCTATCAGAATGACAACAGCATCGTTATTTAATTCCAGTGACCTCAGAGTGACTGCCTCATCAGAACTCCATGCTCCTGCTGTCCTTTGTTCTACCTTTAGAAATTCTGTTTCAAGGAAGCTGAAACTTAAAGATAAGAAGTCACCTGTCAGCAATTATCTTGGAAAATGGAATTAACAATTGCTAAGACTTTCTGCTGCCAGATTTTCTAATAAAATACTATGTTGAATGAGTCCAAAAAAAAAAAAAAAAAAGATCACTTTACACAGCATCAGCTTGCTCGGCCACCATTACACTCCACACTACTGTGCAAAGCAGGGACTGCCTGTAAACAAAACCTGTAAATAAGCCGTTTCCTCTCTTTTCCCTATCCCTGCCTGCCCTCTGCTGGAGGTGGCAGAGATTAGTGAAATTGTCCTGAGACTGTCAAGCTATACACACACGGGTGCTTCCCAGCCTTTATTCTCCTCTGCTCTGCTCCTTCCCTGCCACCCCAGAAGGTTGCAAAACATCCCTGTCTGAAGTGAGGATGCTCTGGCTCCCGCTCAGGTTAGTCATTAGCTCCACATCATGTAATGAAATTCTCTGAATTGAATTCTGGGCTCCTAGTGTAACCTGAGATAACCCTATTATTAGAAGGGACATTGAAAGTTATTTAGTCCCACTGCTGGCTAATGTCAACTTTCATTGCAAAACTAAAATGCTTTCTAGGTTATCAGTGTGAGCTCAGAGATCAACACCTTCAAACCTAGATAGAATTTTTTACTTATGTCAAATTACATTCAACATTTTTTTCATTGGTCCATTTCTGCAATTGTCCTCATTGGCTGGACAATTATTTTCAGAAATGTTCAGTTTTATTAGTTACATAAAGATGTCTCTTGGGACTGATACAAAGAGCTACAGGCATGCCAGGAATGGTTCCACATTAATCTCTCCTCCCATATCTACACCTGCCCTCACAGTTTAAATGGCCAAATAATGCAATGCAATTCTTTAGTTAGTCATATACACAAGCTAGGTTCACAGGAAATGCTTAATAGTTGTTAAGTGTGTGAATAAACTAATATATAATCATGTAGCACACAAAGACAGGACGTATATGACAATGGTCACATGAGATTGATTATATTGCTTTGTGACACAGTGGCACTCTCAATTTGTAAAAGGACACTCTATGATGTTCATATAGAGACAAAGTCACCTAAAAATGTATATTACTCAGGAGGAATCCCCATCATTGAGTCCCCTATATTTCATTTCCTTAATGGAAGCAAGCGAGGTTCTTTTGCAGTAACAAGAATATGAACAGGAATGGTGCACCTGTAAACTCATATAAGGATGTCACGACCTCCCTTTTCTTCAAGGAGGAAAGAGACTACAGAGCATTTAAGAATATAAACTTTTTAATTTTTGCTTAAGTTCCTTTATTGGTACATTTTAGGTATATAACACGTTTACATTTATCATTGGGTGCTTGTACCTGTACATGATGTATCTTGGTTCTTATTTTTTCCCTATTACCTGTGCGCCCTTCACCTCCTCCACCCTTCCCTATTTACAAAGACTTTGTTTCCATTTTTTCCTTTTCTCATAATTTTTCCTTTCCCCTTCCCCTCCCACTTCCCCTACCCCTTTGCATCTTTTCTTCCTATTTCAAATTATCAGTTATTTGTTTTAATCATTTTAATCCTTATTTACACTTTCAGTTTCTCACACTAGAGAAACTTTCAGTATTTATACATGTTTGTCCTATTTATTTCACTTAAGAGTATGTCCCTAATATGCATCCATTTCTTTTTTTTTTGTTTTTTGTTTTTTTGATACCGGGGATCAAACTCAGGACCTTGCACCTGCGAGGTAGGCAGCAGCACCACTGAGCTAAATCCCTGACCCAATATGCATCCGTTTAGCTATAAATGTCTCTAGTTTCTCATTCTTTATGGCTGAGTAGTACTCCATTTTATAAAAGAAACCACATCTTCTTTATCCAGTTTCCAGTTGATGGGCAATTGAGCTGCTTCCAAGTTTTAGCTGTTACAAACCGTGCCGCTATCAACATGGGTGCACATATATCGCTGTGGTATGATTCTTTTAATTCTTTTGGGAAGATCCCCAGCAGGGGAATAGCTGGGATAAATGGGACCTCTAGCCCTAGTTCTTTGAGGTATCTCCATACTGATTTCCACAGTGGTTGCACCAGTCTGCACTCCCACCAGCAATGGAGAAGGGTTCCTTTCTCCCCACACCCCTGCCAGCATTTGTTATTGGTTGATTTCTTGCTAGCAGCCATTCTTTCTGGGATGAGGTGGAATCTCAGTGTTGTCTTCATCTGCATCTCTCAAATGACTAGTAATGTTGAACACTTTTTCGTATGTTTCTTTTCTGCTTTTACTTAAGAATATAAACTTTTAAGATTCTTTTATTTGCTAATCTAATATTTTTGCTGTTAAAAGAGTATGTAGATTTATGTGATGTAAATATATTTATTTATGTAAAATTTATAGTCATTTTTTTTTTGGTACCGGGGATCAAATTCGGGTCTTTGCGCTTGCGCAGCAGGTGGTGAAACCACTGAGCTAAATCCCAGGCCCTATAGTCATATTAAGACAGCAAAAACTGTAAGTTTAAAGGATAAAGTTAGAAGCTGTTGTCATAAATCTCAGATTTTGAGTTATATGTTTTGCTCAGGCTCAAGGAATTTTCAGGTTCCTGTAATAAATTCTGAAACAAACAAAAAAAGAACAAGATAAGTAGTGCAACCTGTCAGCAGTTCGCATGTAATTTAATATGCAATGTGGCATGCTATTGCACAGGCTTTTCATCACAAGAATTCCATAGACATTGCTGGCTACAAGGAGTTATTATCACGCCCATATTCTAAGTAGAGAAATGAAGACAGATGGAGAAATGAAAGAAATGCCTGATTTTATACTAGATCTAGGAACAGAACACTGGGGCCACTGATTTATTTTACTTAATTTAAGAAGTAATTTTTTTTGCTTGCATATTCCCTAAAATAGATTTGAAGAGCTTTGTGCCTTCTCACACATTTTTATGTTAACATTTGATATTTTCCCTCATATATTTAAATAGTAACAAAGCATACAATCATATTATAAATATTGACATTTTAAACAAAACCTGCTACATTACTCTTTTCAATGTATTCAGTATAATCTAAGTACCAGGACAATTTTATATGTACTGTCATTAACTTTAAAAATATATAAGCATTCTGTTTCTCCTTGAAATTGTATTTTCCAGTTTACTTTACCTATAGAATTTTGTCTTGTCCTTTATATTTGGAAGGTTTTTAAAAATTAATTACTATATCATACTTTTCTTCAACAAAAATACATCTGTTGAAATATAAAATATGTCTCTGTTATCAATAAATCTGTGGTAAATTTTTTCTCTGGATTGAGTTGTCCCTATTCTTTAGTACACAACTGAACATAACATAAGTGCATGATTAAATCTGGTAATATTAAACATAGTAAGTAAAACTGTGTTTGTTATGAGATGATTAGAATGTTTCCCCTTTTTTAATTAATTCATATGTCAGCAGGTATATATTACTTATTGCTAAAATGTGACAATTCTGTGACTATTGACAACAAACAAGAAATTATTGGCTATTTTAAGGGTATGACTTGTAAATTTGCATTGACTATTTGTAACAGAACTCACAATCCATGCTCCTTAAGCTAATATACACTGAAAATCACATTGTAGGACAGATTCAGGGGTAGAATGGTAGACAAATAAGAAGAAGCAGAAAGTATATCCAAGTGAAAAAATAAACATAGATTTTTCTAGAATCAAATGTCTGTAAAAGTTAATTACAGTGAAATGTGGTGGGGCACACCTGTAATCCCAGCACTTAGAAGGGTGAGGCAGAAAGATGTCTGTGAATTTGAGGCCAGCCTGCTTGGAGTACATGGTGAGGCCTTGTCTCAAGAAACCAAAAGGTCAGAGCCACCCCCAGTGGTGAGGAGGAGCCTTCTGGGCCACCATACCACCCCCCCCAATGTCTAGGAGCAGAGCTGCCCCCAGCGCTGAAGAGGTGAGCCTTCTGGGAGCCAGTAACACACACTACCCACCCCCATTGAAATGAGAAGACACGTAAACAAATCTCAAAACCAGGCTCCCAGATCACCTAAAGCAACCCCAAAGGGAAATGAGATGGAACAATCTGATACTCAACCACCTGGACTTGCTTAACTGGCAACAAAAGAGGATCTGGAAAAAATGAAATCAGAAATAATTTCTCACATAACAGCAGAGATTGTGCCCATAGTGCAAGACATGATTAATAAATCTAGAGAGGACACAGGTGAAAAATAGAGGAGCACAGGAACATGATGGAATCCCAACATAGGAAATAAATGGAATCCATAAAACAGATGCAAACAGATTTCCAGAAGATTAAAAACTCCATTGAAAGTCTACTCAACAGAATGAGCAAATGTGAGGACAGAATTGCAGATATAGAAGGTAAGATTGCAATTAGTGACCAGGAAAAGAAAAATGGCTTTAAAATTGTAAGGAACCATGAGAAATCAATCCAGCAGCTGCTAGACGATGCAAAGAAGAATAACATAAGACTGATTGGAGTCAATGAAGAAACAGGAGAGAGTGCAGATGACATTAAAAAAAAAAACAACAAAAAACAACAACTGTTCACAGGAGTGATGGCAGAAAACTTCCCAAGCAGGGGAAAAGAACTTGACATGCAGATAAGTGAGGCATATAGGACTCCAACTAGCCTTGATCAAAAAAAAATCTACACATAGGCATATACTAGTTAAGATTTCAGAAACCCAACAGAAGAACAAAATTCTACAAGCAGTTAGAGAAAAGAAACAAATCACATACAAAGGAAAGCCCATCAGAATCACAGAAGACTTGCCAACACAAACCCTCAGGGCAAGAAGAGCTTGGAGTGACATTTTTCAAGCCCTAAAGGAAAACGGCCTCCAGCCCAGATTGATGTACCCTGCAAAACTATCTTTCAAAATTGATGGAGAAATAAGATACTTTCATGACAAAGAGCACCTTAGGAACTTCATGAATACCAAACCAGTACTCCAAAGCATTTTAGACAATATCCTAGGAAAAGACAATGAGGATCACAACCCCAGGAAGCCCAGTAGGATGAATCCATTGGGTGCAACAAGAAATTAAATACAAAGGGAGAGAATCCAACAAAAATAAAAAGTCACGAAAATAATAAGTCAATATGTTTCAATTATAACCATCAATGTTAATGGTCTCAATTCACCAATCAAAAGAAACAGACTGGCAGAGTGGGTCAAGAAGCAAGATCCAACAACATGCTGCATACAAGAAACACACTTAATTCAAAAAGAAACTCATAGACTGAAAGTTAAAGGGTGGAAAACAATACCCCATGTGACAGGAACCTGAAAAAAGCAGAAGTAGCTATCCTCTTTGCAGATCAAGTGGATCTCAAACCAACACAGATTAAGAGAGACAAAGAAGGACACTACATCTTTGTAAAGGGAACAATCCAAGAGGAAGAGATGACAAACATAAATATATATGCATCAAACACTAATGTGTCCAACTATATAAAACAAATACTAATGGACATGAAAAATCAAATAAGCACTAATACAATAGTAGTAGGGGACCCCAACACCCCACTGTCAGAAATAGATAGATCAACTAGACAAAAAATAAGCAACAAAATACTAGCACTCAATCAAACTCTTGAACAAATGAATTTAACAGTTGTTTACAGAGTGTTCCACCCCACAAAATCAGAATACACATTCTTTTCAGTTGCACATGGGTTGTTCTCCAAAATAGACCACATACTCGCTCATAGAACATGTTTAAGTAAGTGCAAAAGAATCAAAGTTATCCCCTGTGTATTATCAGACTGTAGTGTGATGAAATTGGAGATCAATAGCCAAAGAAACTGCAAGAATTTCATAAACACATGGAAATTGAACAACACACTTCTGAATAAACAATGGGTCACAGAGGAAAATAAAGAAGAAATCAGACAATTTCTACAATTAAATGACAATGACAATACAACATATTGGAATCTATGGGACTCAATGAAAGCAGTCTTACAAGGGAAATTCATAGCAGTGAATACTCATATTAGGAAAACAGAGTGAGTCCAATTAAACAGCCTGATGCTGAACCTCAAGCTTCTAGAAAGAGTAGGACAAACCCAAAGCTCATACAAGGGACGAAATTATGAAGATCAGAGCAGAAATGAATGCAATGAGGAGGAACAGAACAATACAAAAAAATCAATGAAGCCAAGAGTTGGTTCTTCGAAAGAATCAACAAAATTGACAAATCTTTAGCCCACCTTATCAGAAAAAGGAAAGAAAAGGCCCAAATCCATGCAATTAGGAGTGAAAAGGATGAAATTACAATGGATCCAGCAGAAATCCAGAAGATCATCAATACCTACTTAGAGAACCTACATGCCAATGAGATGGAAAACACAGAAATGGACAGATTCCTAGATATGTATGAATTACCAAAGTTGAACAAAGAAGACCTAAAAATTCTAAACAACCCAATATCAATCAATGAAATGAAAACGTAATTAAAAACTTACCAACTAAGAAAAGCCTGGGTCCTGATGGCTTCACTGCCGAATTCTACAAGACATTTAGAGATTAACTACTGCCACTGCTGTTTAAACTCTTCAATGAAAGGAAGCAATACTCCCAAATTCATTCCTGGAAGCAAGCATCACCTTGATCCCCAAAACAGAGAAAGACCAAACAAAAAGAGAACTATAGGCCAGTCTCACTAATGAACATAGATGCAAGCATCCTTAATAAGATACTGGCAAATAGAATGCAGAAGATCATCAAGAAGATCATACACCCTGACCAAGTGGGATTCATCCCAGGGATGCAGGGATAGTTCAACATACACAAATCAATAAATGTAATATACTATATCAATAGAGCTGAGAACAAAAACCATATGATCATCTCAATAGATGCAGAAAAAGCATTTGACAAAATCCAACATGCATTTATGATAAAAAAAAACCCTACAAAAAATTGGAATAGACAGTCTCTCCCTCAATCTGATAAAAGCTATTGATGAAAAACCAACAGCCAATATCATATTAAATGGTCAAAAACTGAAATACTTCACACTGAAATCAGAAACAAGACAAGGATATCCACTATCACCACTCCTGTTCAATATAGTTTTGGAAACATTAGCCACAGCAATTAGACAACAGAAAGAAGTAAAAGGAATAAAGAAGTCAAATTGTCATTATTTGCAGATGACATGATACTCTATGTAGAAGACCCCAAGAACTCCACCAAAAGCCTTTCTAGACTTAACCAAATTCAGTGAGGTAGCTGGACACAAGGTCAACACACAAAAATCAGTAGCTTTCCTCTAGACCAACAACAGACTCACTGAGACAGAAATAGGGCAAACAATTCCTTTCACAATAGCATCCAAAAAACTGAAATACCTAGGAATCAACCTAACAAAAGAAACCAAAGACCTCTTCTCTGAAAACTATAGCACTCTGAAAAGAGAGATTGAAGACAATATCAGAAAATGGAAAGATATCCCTTGCTCCTGGGTAGGAAGAATCAGCATAGTGAAAATGGCCATACTTCCAAAAGTGCTCTATAGATTCAATGCAATCCCAGTTGAAATCCTAGCAGCATACTTCACGGACCTTGAGAAAACAATCCAAAAATTCGTTTGGAACAAGAAGAGACCTAGAATAGCAAAAGCCATCCTAGGCAACAGAGACATGGCTGGGGGTATCACAATCCCCAACTTGAAACTATACTACAAAGCTACTACAATAAAAAACAGTATGGTACTGGCAAAGAAACAGACCTGAGGACAAGTGGAACAGATTAAAAGATTCAGAAACAACTCCAGACACATCCAGCCACCTCATCTTCAACAAAGGAGCCAAACACCCTCACTGGAGGAAAGATAGCCTCTTTAATAAATGGTGCTGGAAAAATTGGGTTTCAACTTGCCAAAGATTCAAACTAGACCTATATCTCTCACCATGCATTACACTAAAATCGAAATGGACTAAAGATCTAAATATTAAAGCAGAAACGCTGAACCACCTGGAACAGAGGTTAGGTAGTCCTCTTGAAGACATTGGTGTAGGAAAAGATTTTATGAACAAAACTTCAGTTGCCCATGAACTGGCACAAACAATCAACATGTAGTATCTGTTTTTATTAAAAAGCTTCTGCACAGCAAGAGAAACCACCAGCAGTGTGAAGAGACAATCCACAATGTGGGAAAAAATTTTCACCTGCTGTCCCTCAGACAAAGGTCTACTATCTCAAATCTATAAAGAACTTAAAAAGATCAGACCTCCCAAATTTAAAGACCCAATCCAAAAATGGACATGTGAAATGAACAGACATTTCTCAGACAAAGATGTAGAAATACCAAATAAACATATGAAAACATGTTTAACATCACTGGTCATTTGAGAGATGCAAATGAAAATAATGCTGAGAATTCACCTCATCCCAGAAAGAATGGCTGCTACCATGAAATCAACCAATAACAAATGCTGGTGGGGCTGTGAGGAAAGAGGAACCCTGCTCCACTGCTGGTGGGAGTGTAGACTGGTCCAACCACTGTGGAAATCAGTATGGAGATACCTCAAAGAACTAGGACTGGAAGTCCCATTTGACCCAGCTATTCCCCTGCTGGGGATCTTCCCCAAAGAATTAAAAGAATCATACTGCAGTGGTATATGTGCACCCATGTTCATAGCAGCACAGTTTGTGATAACTAAAACTTGGAAGCAGCCCAATTGCCCATCAACTGGAAACTGGATAAAGAAAATGTGGGTTTTTAAAAAAATAAAATGGAGTACTACTCAGCCATAAAAAATGAGAAAGTAGAGGCATTATAGCTAAATGAATGCACATTGAGGCGATACTCTTAAGTGAAAGAAATAGGACACACGTGTAAATACCAAATGGTTTCTCTAGTGTGAGAAACTGAAAGTGTAAATGAGGACTCAAAGGTTTTATAGATAATGTGAAATAGGAAGAAAAGGGGCAAAGGGGAAGGGGAAGTGGGAGGGGTAAGGGAAAGGAAAGAAGGGAATGGAATTAATATGAGCAAAAAAGAAAAAATGGAAACAAAGTCTTGGTAAATAGGGAGGGATGGAGGGGTTGAAGGGAGGGCAGGGGAAGGGGGAAAAATATGAACCAAGAGAGATTATGTAAAGGTGCAAATTTCCAATGATGAATGTCATTATATTGTATACCTAAAATATACCAATAAAATTAGTTTCAAAAACCCGAAGAGTTAAAAAACAAACAAACAAACAAACCAGTTTACAAATTTTCTATTTGAGTCTGACTAAATGAATGTACGAGGAAATAGAAAGCATTAACTCACTTCCAGTATTGGCACTTAAAAATATAATGTTTATCAGTGGGAATGACGTGGAAATGTTTGTGTCTTTTTTCTTTAACTTGTAGCTAAGACCCAGACTGGTGCTTTGATCAAGGCAGCTTCCCTGTAGGCTCGTACACCTGGGGACCAAGTCCCACTGCAGGATCCTGGGCCAGAGGACTGCTTTTACTTGTGAAGTGGGGCTAAGGTTACTGGCAGTGAGGACTTGGGAGAAGCTGGAACAATGCCTTGATCAAGTGTGGGTGTTCGATCAGATCAGGGTTAAGCACGAGTAGATACAGAAGTTGAGGGCCTAAAACCATTCAAGACTGCATACCATTTAGAAAGCTCCCACACCAAACCCACCTTAAAGAGAACAGAGAAACAGAGACTTCTGAGTCCCACAGTATGTTTTAAGTCTACTTAAATATTTTTTTTGGAAGCCCAGGTACATGGAAAGTATCTGCCTGGGAAGTCAAACAGCCTTGACTGATCAAGTCATTCTGTGACAGTTGCCTTCCTTGTGGGACCACTACCTTGCAGACTGGATACTGAGCCAGTGAGGTAGGACCCAGGCAAACAAAACTTCATGGAATACTACTCAGTGCCTTTACTACCCTTCCTTCTTTGAGTGAATGTTTATTTCCATAAGGAAAGTAGTGAAAGTGACAGAGTAGGTAGTTAGCTAGACATGAGCTGGAGCTGCGAGACTGGCAGCTGTATCCAGGCAGGAAATTCTGCAAAAAAGATCGAGGTCTAAATTTCCTGAGCTTGTGGTCCCCAAATTTTCTGAGAAGAGTACATCAAGCCTCCTCTCAAATTCCCTCTCTTACCGAATCTGACATCTTTAAATAACACAGTCACACCTAGGGGCACAAACACTTTGTTGAGTCAAGGTGACCCTACCTAACCCTAATCAGGCCTCATTTTCATGCATTTGCATTGTGGTTTTGACCTTCTAATGGGTTTTGGCTGCCATGTTTGTTCTGACTGGAATCTGTAGTTTTATGAGGACATTTCTGTGGTCCTCAGTAAGATTCCTGGAGCTCACAGGCCCCTTGTGGCTGGGAGCTAAGGATGTTAGACATCTTGCAATGCACAGGACACCTCATTTCAAGATAGGAAAGGAAACATCACAAAAGCATTGTTTTAAAAAGGGAGTGTTGTTCCAACTGAATTGAGAGCTACTAGCTTAAAGAGAGGAGTGTCCTACTTCTCCTGGGGAAGGATAAACGAAATCTACTAATCTATTTTAAAAATGTACTGTCAGGGAAAGGTAAAAGAAGCTAGGAATTGGTTGCATGGAATGTAATTTGCTCAAAAGCTTGAATATAAGAATGCAAAATTTATAATCATAAAAATTCCATTTAAGTTTTTTTTTTAAAGAGAAGGCTATCTTTTAGTTTTAAGTAGCAGGACGTTTATGATAGAATTACTAATAGAAGGAAATAAGAGGCAATGTCAGTTACAGTCTCACTGCCCTGTGGCATCACAAACTGGGCACATCGAAAATTATGAAAAGAAGACAAGGTTAAAAAATCACCATGCTGTGATGAAGCCTCATTTTGGTGCAATTTTCATTTGCATGTGGCCATTAAAATATACATGCTATTGAATTGATTGAAGATTTATTTGATGTGGCTCACAAAATAATTGAATTCTATAAGATATGTTTTAGGAATAATTAAGTCTTTCTATATGGCATTCAGGGTAATTTTTAATGTTACATATATTTTAAATTGTCAGGTAAAAGGCCGAAGACCAAGACCAGACCAGGTCACAACAAGCCTTTATTAAGGGAATAGATCTGCCAGGCTGTCTCTGAACAAAGGAGAGACAAAAACAATATGGCCAGGGCAGAGAGAGTCTTTTATAGAGACTGGGGTGAGGTTTGTAGGGGCTGAGGCGGGGTTGAGGTAGGTAGTGATTAGGGAATGGAGGAGCCAGTGATGTCACTAGGTGGTAGGAGGTGAGCAAGTATTAGGTTACTCTCTACGCGGGAACAGGGGCATGCTGGGAAGAAGGGTTTGTTCTTTGGTGGGAGCAACCATCTTGGCATGACGTCACACAGGGGAGGGGGCAAGGCACGATAGGAAGAGGGCAGCTACTATACATAATAGCTGGTGAGGTAGTGGGAGACCTATTATAAATTAAGCATAATATACTATATAGGGTTAGAGGTTTTTAAAGCATTATGTCAAACAGAATGACACTGTGGAGTGATCCCATTTGGGTTGGAAAGCAAGGCCGTCTAAGGAGGGGACAGGAAAGGCAGGGAATATTCTGGACCAAAGTATAATTGATCATCAGTGCCATCTTCTTTATGGTAGTATAATAAATGGTATGTAGCTTTTGTGGTCTTTGCTTTTCACGTAGCATAATTCATCTGAGATTTATTCAAGTTTCTGAGTGATTTAATTGCTGAGTAGTATTCCATTGTACAAACATACCACATTTTGTCCATTCACCAAGTGAAAGACCATTTGGTTGTTTCCAGCTTTTGGTGATTATGAATAAAATCAGTATAAATATTCACACACAGGTTTCTAGGTGAATGTAAGGTTTTATTTGCATTAGGTAAAAACTTAGGATAAGATGGCTAGATCATATTTGCAAGTACACATTATGCTTTATTTTAAAAACTGCCTAGCTAAAATTTAAAGCAGCTGTATTGTTTCATATTCTCATCAGCAATGTATGAGAATTTGAATTGTTTCATATCCTTGCCAGCATGTGGTATAATCATTTTTTTTAAGTTCAGATATTCTGATAGGTATGTAGTGATATCTCAATGGATTTTAATTTGGTGTCATATGTAAGACATCTTTATTGATCTGTTCCCATCTTGCTTTATTTCCAGAATTTTCATTGTTTTTGTAGTTTCTGCCTTTTTGCTAAAATTTCATATCAGTTCATGCATATTGCCTACATTTCCCACTCCAGCCTTTAACGTATTAATAAGTCATTTTTAATGACTCGCCTGGTAGTTCCGACATCTGAATCATCTCTTAGTTTGGTTCTGTTGTTTACCTTCTCTCATGACAGGGAGTTATTTTTTCTTGCCTTATTGTCTCATCATTTTTGACTGAATACTAAACATTGTAGGACAATGGAGACTGAGATAAACAGTGCTTGTACTTGGAAACAAGCATACCTGTTCTGCTAGGCTATTTGTATGGGGATTGGGTTTATCTAGCTAACAGTCAAGCATGTTTTGTTGTTGGTGTGTTAGCTTCAGTGACCAGTGGCTTCAAATTCCTGCATTACCTAGGTTGGGACTTGGATGCCAGAGAGTTTTTCTCTCTTCAACTTTCAGTCTTTCCTGTGTACCTGCCCCACAGAAAGGGGTCTCCCTTCACACTCTCACCATCCCGAGGAACAGACAGCTATTGCTTGTTACTCAGGGTTGCAGCCTAAAACATACATTCCTGCATCACAGGGATGAGGGTCATCCTGCCTTCTGTTCTTAGGGAAGCGTCTAAGTGGGGCTTTGTGAATTTCCCACAGCAACTGTATTCCCTTCCCCCAGGCCCCCAGGCTCAGCACCAAGGAAGTTTCCCTCTGGTGCCCACCCCAGCCCCAGCCTTTTTCAGGAACACCAGTGAAGGGCTGCGAAGGAAGGCCTGTGAGTGAGCACCAGCTCCACTTGTGTTGGTGGCTCCCATTTATACCATCACCTTCACCCAGACTTCTGCAACCTGTTAGAATTTTTAGCTGAACTCTTCTTATGTTTGATGACAGTCAGCATCACAGCTCACAGAGTTCTGCCGGAAGTGAGACGAGCTTGCACCTGTATTCTTACAGGGCATTTATATTTTGGGCTGCCTGGTTGTCCTACAGCTTCAGCTACCTGATGGGTTCCAGAAAAATTATGATTTTGTATTTTATCTGTAGTTTTCTTACTTATGGGGAGGTAATTTTTGTCTGCTTTCTGTATATTTGGAAGAAGCTGAATTTCAACTATATCTTTAAAGACATCCTAGAGACTAAAATTTCACAAATGTTTTCAGTAATGCACTACACGAGCCTCAATTTCACCCTCACATCTGGGAATATGGAAACGCTCAAGTATTATGGCAGACATAGTGCTCAGGCACTCAAGTTCTCCCATAACTCCCCTGTCCTATGAGAAGCCAGAGTTCCATGGAAAATTCCCTCTTCCTGGGCAGAGATGGTTGGCTGACTATCAAACATTTATTCTCCCTTCTATAGCAGAATGCCACTGGCAAGAGTTTGCCTCCCATGAACTACACTTTCCAGCTCACTTTACAGTTAGGTATGGCCATTGACTGTGTTTTTGCAAAGAGAATACTGCAGAGTTGATGTGACCCACTTTCAAAACTTGACCCACAAAAACCTCTTCCATGGCCCCTTCATGCTCCTTCCCCTTCCCCCAGATGGATGCAAAGCCCCACTGTGATGGGAGATGCTAGATGTCTAAGATGGCAGAGCCTCTTACACCCTGGATCTCTAATGGCCATGTAGAATGGAGCACATGGGCTCCTATCCTCCCAACCTGGAATAAACCTCGATTATTTCATGAACAAAAAATGAACTTTGATTATGTTTCCACTACGGTACATCTTGAGGTCAAATGGCCACAGTAAATAGCCCTAACAGACACCCTCTCCTTTCCTTCTTGCCCTCTCACCTGGTCAGCAAGTTCTGGTATGAGATTTTACCAGGCTAGTTATCTTCAGGTCACTCATGAGAAACATTTTTTTACGGCCTCACTACTCATGTGCAGCTGAAGATGAGAAACTAAATCTCAGATGAGATTTAGAAAAAATATTTTTAAGTGTTATACAGAGTTCATGTATTGACTCCAAACTGTTATTAGTAATGTCTGTAGTGCTGTTGGGAAATAGTTGGAGGCAGTGTCCAGGCTAATAGAAAAGAACACTGTGATTAATTAGCAATAAGTGTCATGGGTGAGTGAGGAAAGAGGGATGGGACGGGTTCAAAAACTCTGTCATCTCTGGGTCTGAAGCCAGCTCCTTGGATGTATGCAATAGGCTGTTCCTAGAAATACAATCTGGATCTGAATGTCTCAAGGAAGAGCCATTGACCATTAAAACAAGCTATTTGTATCATTTATTGGAAACTCAATAGGCCAAGCTGTTGTAAATGAAATTCAGAACTTCTTCTACCTAAATTTTGCGTGTTTAGTTTGGGAACCAGGTATTTTTCAGAACTCAGAAGTTCTAGGAAAACAGTATTGAAGGTACACATACCACTGCCACTTGAGTGGTGGATACACAGATGACTTTATTCTCTAGGATTGTAACCTGATATCTTTAAATCTATTAACTGATCGACTCACTGTCTGGTTTATGGGCTGGCCTGGAAAATAGAAGGACACAAAGAACAGGGAACAGTCCCTAGATACAGACAAAATAGACAAGCCTGAGGTGGTTAAAAGCAGACAGCCCTCCTTCTGCTGTGGGATCTAGGGTATAGTCCCAGTGGCTCTTTAATGGTAGGATTTTCTTTGCTACAGGTTCTTAGCTATTGTTTTCTAGATGACAAAATGCTGAAGTTCAGACACACCTGAGTCCAACTCACACTGCATCAATCCAAAATCTCAGCCTTATTTTTCTAACACATGCGTTAATGATTTTCTATTTTCATGGAATTTGGCAAAGAGTATTCCATTTCAGTGTAAAATAAGATTGAAGACTGTATTAGTCAGTGCTTAGAAGAGCTTGCAGGGCTGGGGCAAGCCTCTGAACAAGCTCTGAATCAGATTTAATGCAGGACACAGAAATTTACAAGATTGGCCTGCAATGGCCTTCCACAGAGTCAAAGGTAGAAGAGTGAAAAAGACCTGCCCGCTCTAGAGATTCAAAGGATCCAGCCAAGGTCTGGAGCTCAAGCCAATGTCCCTTAGGAGTCCGCATCAGGAGGCGGAAGGATCCATGACGGAAGACTAAAGGGTGTGCGTAAGGGCGTCAGAACGTCGAAACGTCGAAACGTCAAAACGTCAAAACGTCAAAGGGTTGGCGCTAGAAGCTGAAGAGTTCGCACAAGCAAGCTGAAAAGGCCAGCGCTGGAAGCTGAAGAATCTGCACCGTTAGGAGACAGTGCCTAAGGCAGGACAAGAGCTCCTCGGAAGAGAATAGTGGAATCTTCTCTGAGTGAAGCTCTCCCAAGATCAGCTTGAAATCCTCCCCTCCTGTTCTTTTGTACAGTTCTGACAACAATCCTCCTTAAGTAGGTCTTCCACGCCCAGAACCAGGCTGACTCAATTCAGTTGGGCGTTTCCCACGCAGGTTGATTGTTAATAAATTAACCACCACAAGGAGTTGCCTAAGAAATTCAGTCTCATCTTGAAGAAGTGAATCAATCCAAATGGAAAGGGAAAGTGTAACACCCGTGTTTAAAATGATAAAATAGGACTGGGAATATAGTCGAGTGTCCAAAGTAACTGAGCTATGGTCTTACAAAGGAGGTCAGTGTCATGAAAGGATTACAAAACATGGTTGAGGAACTGTTTTAGATCAAAAGAAACTCACCAGCTGGGGATGTAGCTTGGGGTACCGCTGCTGCCTTGCAAGCTCAAGGTTCTGAGTTCGATACCCTGTACCGAAAAAAAAAAGAGGCACAACAACTACATGCAATGTACAGTCTTTGAGTGTCTCCTGCCTAAAACAGAACACACACAGGGACAAAACTATTTTTTACTCTATGGTAAAGATTTGGATATAAACCTTAGATGACAAGATTCTTTCAAGGTTAAAGTTCTGAGTTTGATAATTGCATATGGTCACAGGATGTCCTTGTTCTTAGAACATAGGCATGGTAGGATTTACAGTGTCTACACTTCTCTCAAATGACATGTCACTCAGAAACATGGTGGCCATGGGTGAGTCTAGATGAAAAATGTACACACAATTGTTCTAGTCTTTAAACTTTTCTCTGGTTTTGAAAAATTTCAAATAAAAAATTGAAAAATAAATGAAATGACAAAAATGTAAACCGATGTATGTCTTATTTTTATTTTATCAAATTCAATGTTTAAGATAGATGTGACAATTAGTAATTTTAAATATAAAAATATGACAAAGATGTGAGAAGCAGAGGGAGGAATTGTCCCTATCATTTCTCTTTCTAAAATACATTTTTGTATTTAATTGACACATAGTAATTATACATACTAATTGACATTTTAATACATGAATACAATGTGTAATGATCAGATCAGGGTACCTGTCTCCCCCTTTCTTGTAGGGCTGGGGATTGAACCCAGGGTCTGGTATATATGCTAGGCTATATCCCCACTCCTATTTTACCATTTTTAACGTGGGTATTATACTTCGCCTTTCTAATCTTTTCCCATGTATATATAAATTCATCGCAGCATCATACTTTGCATCTATTTTTCTACTTCATACTGGACATTCTTCAGAATTTCCTATGTTATATCTTCACAAAATGTATAAGTGTTCACAATTACTACTTTTAGTTGTTTTATGGCATAATTTGATGGGATATGTATTTTCTTTAATGAATCCACAATTTGGGTTTCTTAATAATGCTGCAATGAGTATCTTTGTTTGTAGCTTTCTCCATATTATGGATTCCAATCTGGGTATAAATTTGCACAGGTAGGTATCTAGATCAAGTGGCCATTTATAAAGTTCTTGAAACACTGCCATGATTTATTTTATTTTTTTAGACTGCTAAGTGAGGGAGTGGGAGCTTCATAAAAGTGAGCCATTTCAAACAGATACATATCTTTTAGCCTGACTATTTTTAGATTGCTACCTCCCACCCCCTTAGATAATCGTAGGACTTTGGGTCTTTCTTGTCACCTTCTACTCTTTTAGATGAGTGTTTTTGAACTGCGCCCTGGATACTGAGAGGTTGTTGAGAGTATTAGAGGTCTTTAAATTTTTCAATATTTCACCAGTGTAATGAAATTCAGACATTTCTCACAATGAAGCTCTGGTAAATGAGCTTGGTTAGAAGCATAGTCTCTGGTCCTACTCAGGCTTTTTTTTGACCCCAACCCAGGCACCAGCTCAACTGCAACCGAGACCCTGAGACAGACATAACCAAGTAAGTTGTTCCCAGGTTCCTGACCCACAGAAATTGTGTGAGATAATAAATGTTTGTTGTTTTTGGCTGTCAAGATTTAGAATACTTTATAAGGCAGCAATATAAGACTAATGCATATTTTGGAAGTGAGATGTGGCCATAACAAAAATATAACATGTGGAAAAATACTTCACTAAAGAAGACACCTAAGTAATTCATGAGCACATGAAAAGTTCATCATTAGTCATCAGCAAAATGCATAATAAAACCACAATGAAATACCATTATACACCCACCAGGAAGGCTAAAATTAAAATGATTGACAATTCCAAGTTTTGGTGAGGATGTGGAGTGACTGGAAAGAGTATAAAATGGTGCAGCCACTTTGAAAAACTAATAAAATTAGCACAAACCTATTGCTGTTGACCCAGAAAGTACAGCAGTAGTTTTATACCAAGAGAAATGATTACATGTGTCCAAGAAAAGAAGAGTAGATAAATAGTCTTAGCAGCTTCATTTCGTGTAGCCCTAAGCTGCAAATAACCAAATATTCATCAGCAAGAGAATGGAAAACAAGGTGTGATATATCCTGTCAGTGGAGTACTACTCTGCAATACACACAAATGAAGCATATGTACAGTGATTGTCACACTGGGCTACAGGTGTAATAAAAAATCACACAGAAGTTTCCCTTAAGATTTATTCATTTTACTCTTATATGCAAATTATATCTGACTATATAGTAAAAAATATCCAAAGTCCTTTCTGTGACTATGAGGCCCAAGGATCACATCTTTTGCTTCTAACTATATCTCATTACACTTTTCCCCTTGGTCACTTCCTAAACATGCTGGCTTCCTTCTCATTCCTGTAACACACCAAGCACACTGCCACCTGGGGCCTTTGCCACAAGCTCTCCCCTCTTTCAGTACTCTATGTACTCAAATGTTCCCGCCAATATCATCCTTCAATTTATTTGGGTCTCTGGTTGTCATAGTGATGGTTCTCCAGAAAACAGCCTCAAGCAACAATGAAGTGTTAGTGCTTTATTTATTTGGGAAGTACAAACCCACATAACTTCAATATATTAGTTTCTTAGTGCTGCTGTAATAAAGTACCTCCACCCGGGTTTCTTAAAACAAAAGATATTTGTTTTGTCGCTGTTCTGGAAGCTAAAAGTCCAAAGTCAAGGTGTGGCCAGGCCGTGCTCCCTCAGAAACCTCTAGGGCAGTATTGCCGTTTGGATATGGAATGTTCCCCAAAGGTTCATGTGTTGAAGGCTTGGTCCCTAGCTGGTGGCACTACAGGAAGGTGGCGGAAACTTTAGGAGATGGCCTCATTGGAGGAAGTAGACCTACTGGGGGCATCCTTTGAAGGGTATATTTTGTCCCTAGCCCCTTCCTTGTGCTGTCTCTCTCTATACTTTCCAGCCTCCATGAGGTGAGCAGCTATGCACCACCACACACTCTCCACCATGACATTCAGCCTGGCCTGAGGCCCAAAGCAATGGGACCAAGTGACCATGGACTGAAACCCCTGAAACTATGAGCTAAAATAAATTCTCCCTCCTTTAAGTTATTTTTCTTGGATATTTTGTCACAGAGATGGACTGACTGATAGAGGGAGATTCTTTCCTTGCCTTTTCTAGCATCTGGTGTTTGCAGTATTTCTTCCTTGGCTTGTAGATGAATTATCACTCCAATCTCTGTCTGCACTGACACAAGGCTGTCTTCTTCTTGTGTGTCTTTTTCTTTTCCTCTTAAAAGCACAAAAGATTGGATTGGGGCCCACTCTAATGACCTTACATTAATTTGATGACACATACAAAGATCCCATTTCTAAATAAAGGAACATTCCCAAGGGGTTGGGACTTCAATTTCTCATTTGGGGAAATGTCATTCAACCCGTAACAATAAGCACACAGGCTTGCTCACACAGACAGGCTGTATAGAGAATCTGTGTACTGAAACATCCATCAGGGGAGAAAGTGAGAGGAAATGTATCTGTCCAGTATACTACAAACTCCTGTCTCCCACTATCAAAGTTCATTCAGGGTGAATTAAACCCTTTGCATTTCAGGAGTGCTTCATTCAGCCCCATTGGCAGTTGCTCAGAAAATGAGGCCCTGCAGTTCATCTTTTCAGCTGTTTGGAAGTGGAAAGAAGAGCAGTATTCTGGGTCTGTGGCTGGTGAGCCTCAGGCAGTGAAACGACAGGGGCCTGCATGGGGTCATGGAGTTGATTGGCTGCTATGGCAACAAGTGGCCAGGGGCAGGATAGGTGGTGTGAAGAAAGGTCTTCAGCTCTCCTCAAACGTCACCTTATCAAGGTTTCTCTGACTACACTAAAATGGAGACCACTTTTCCATCTTTGTATTTCCTCATTTTGTTTAATTGTTCTTCGTAGCACTTATTTGCCCTGGATATATTATGTATGTGTTTATTTGTTTATGTCTCATTTTATCCATTACTACAGCATTCCAGCTTTCCAAAAATTTGTTTTCTGTGTTTTCCTCAGTGTCTAAGGCAGTGTCTGGCACAGCATAAGTCCTCAAGAACTGACAAGATGAATTGACAGGTGTAGAGAGTGAAAAAGGCCCTACCTCTATAGTCTGTTGGGCAGTAGCCAAGCAGGTGGCTGTGGGGTTATCTTGGCACAAACAGGGCTGTCATAAGCATGTCAGGGTGAAGGAAGGTTTTAATTGTGTAGCTCCCGGAGGAGGTCAGTGGCTGCTTGGATCATGGCTGCAAGACCTTTGGGTCAACAGGCAGAAGAAACTGTAGACAGGGCCACTCTCTTCTCATTTGGACTTGGAGAGGTGGAAGAGGGAGGTCTATCTTGTCCAGTGAGGAGAATCTTCCCCCCTACAGGATCACGGTAGATAAAGAACCTGTCTTCCATTTTAACTTCTTCCTAAGTCTCTGGAGTTACTGTCTACCTTTGGGTAGAACTAGCAGCTCTAATTGAGAAATGCCAAAAACTATTCTTCTTTACTGGTTGTGGTACCACCATATTTTGAAAGCACAAATTAGTGTCACCTAGTCCAAAGTGCTCAGCTCCTTATTATTTTATCAGTCAAGATTTTATATGTCTTACTTTGAATGACACTTATCCACTTTCCTCTTTTCAAGTTAGGCATGCTTTTGATTGAACACAATCAATATGACTTTGAGTCACATTCTCTCTTTTCTGTGATTATTTTCTCTGTGGAATCTATTATAGAAAGTAATTTATATTTGAAATCTGTAGGAGCCAATATTGGGTTATATAAAGAGGGGATTGGAACAAATACTAGGTGACTGTAATTCACTTGAAACTGTTCCTATGGTAATTTTCTCTATTAATATAAAAATGTATATAATAACACAGGTAGAAGTTTCTTGGGTTGAAGAATACACTGTGTCACTTGCGCAATATCATAAAAAATAATACAAGCTTGTTATTTCACCAACATAGATATACTCTGCTAGAAAATAGACTTAAGAGTAAACCAGGCTGGGCTGGGGATTTAGCTCAGTGGTTTTGCCACCTGCTATGCAAGCGCAAGGACACAAGTTCGATCCCGGGCACCAAAAAAAAGAAAAGAAAGAAAAGGGTAAACCAGGATGACATTTTCCTCACCCCAAGTTATCTGTTCCTGAAACTTTACCAATTCAGCTTGAGGAAATGGTTGGTGCACAGGGCACTTTCACAAGCACTCCTATAGCCATCTTTGTTTTGATGAGGACCAAGCTTTAGCCTGCTTGGTCCTTGCACTTAGTTTGGTCCAGAATGATTTGCATATCAATGACTAAAAAAAAAATCAATGACTCTCACCATTCTGAAATTCCTGAGAAATTGTCTTTACTGGGAAAGTGGTCAGATGGAGCATCTAAGCTCTTTCAGAGCGAACTCTGCCCAAGACAAAGAGTTTACATGGTGTATAACTTACCACAGTATAACTACCAGTTTTCTCTATTGGGTCAGTTTGCTTCCTTGGCATGTAATTTTACATTTGGAGCAAAAGAGTTTTCTTTTCTTTTAGGACTTGGCCTCCATTAATAACTAAGCAATAAATTTTAGCTCTGATTTTTAAAAATTAGGAGGGTTTATTTTAACTATGTCTCTTGGCTGTATATCCTTCTATAAAATACACAGATATAATTGTACTTACCTTTTGTATAGGGGGTTTTAAAAGCTTAAGCCTAGTTTTACATTAGTCTTCCAGAGATTGGAAGGCAGTCTTCTGACTAGACAAGCCCAAATCTACTTTTTTCTTGCTCCCGTAGTATTTGGTTGTTTGCTTTAATTCAGGTGCTCCAAAATTGGATATACCTAAAGTCCAAATAAGATTTACAATTAAGACTAAATAGCTAATTACTCTTTAATTGATTTTTAAATGCCAAAATGATATAAATATGAAGCAAAAGAAAACAAAAACTCTGCTTCTAAACCTCACAAAGAAATATAATAATACCTAATTTAGTACTGTAACTATTGAGGCTCCAAACTTAAATATTTGTGATTCTGCCTTATCGGAAAATTAAAAAAAAAATATGTATGTTACTACAAACAAAATTTTAGCCACTGTCTTATTCCCCTTATTATTAAGATTTTAATACAAATATGCTCTCCCCCAAAGGACACGTCTTCAAAGTTTTACATCGAAACCACAACCTTTTTATTATAATTCACATATCGGGGCTCTTCTGATCAGACAGTTTTAATTACTCATTTCTTCTTTAGAAAGCTCAAGGGCCCACAATGCTTGCTGTACTCTCCTAATGAATGTGGGATTCCTTACAATTCCCAGGAGAATAGCCCTGCCCAGGAAGCCTATTTTCTTGGTTGAGTGGGAATGAATGTTGGAGGTGTAAAACGTCATTGGAGGAACATTGATTCAGTTTTCACTAGTCTAAATCACAGAAGTTAGACTGCAAATTTCATCTGAAGCACTGAAGCAGGATAGATATGAAATTCCAAAGTGAAACATCAACAAGGAGACTCTTGATCAAAATACAAGGCCTGGTTAGTGAGCCTAAGAGCCCTCACTCAAAGGAGGAAATAGGAGCCGTCCGGAAGTGGGAGAGAGCAAGGGCTCTGCAGGGACTTGTAATGGTAACTGTGCATGTCAACATGACTGGACCAGGGGCTGCCCTGATTAAACTGGTTCTAGATGTGTCTGTGAGGATCTTTCTGGTTGAGATGAGCATTTGAATCAGTGGACTTAGTTACGTAGGTTGCCCTCCCCAGGAAGGCTGGGCATCATTCTACCTGTTGAGGACATCAACAGAACAAAAGAAGCAGGAAGGAGAGATTTTCCTCCTTTTTCTTGTCTCACTGCTTGTGTTAACATGTCTTATCGCATCTTCTCTTGCCCTCAGCTGGGATTTATATCACCAGCATTCCTTTTTCCTAGGGCTTTGAACTCAGATCCACCTTTTTTTTTTTTGGATTTCCATCCTCTGGACAGCATATGGTGTGACTTGTCAGCCCCCACAGTTGTTAATATGTTGCTAATATGAATGAATGCCCGGTGTGATAGAATTTCCAGGGACAGGGAAGTGTAGGGTCCTACTCTATTTCTACTACTGTGTTGTTGATCTTTATGTTGGAATAACTGCCCAGTGCTATGTACAAGTAGCTCTCATATGAAGAACAGCAGGGCCTGGCATAGAATGAATAGGGTAAGACTGTGACACCAAATCTAAAATAGCCTTAATATTTCTCAGGGAGACTGATCCATTGTATTCTTCACAGTCAAAATTGGTATAGGTGATCTTAGTTGCTTATTACTAAGTCCCTGTGAATTGTAGAGGCCACATCCTATTTATTTATCTGTATTGTACAGAGCATAATGACTAAGAGTTATCAAACACATACTGAGTGCTTGGCACTTATGTTAAATATCCTACAAGCAGGGTGTTCACATAAAATACTATTAAGTTTTTCACTTTGCAAATGATGAAACAAAGTCATAGGCTAAGTATTCAGTTAAGGTTAAATGCTTAAGTGAAAGGTAGAGCTAAAATTTGAACTTAGCTGTCTACCTCCAAACTCCTAACTTTGAACCTCTGTCTATATGAACAAAATGCAACTTGAAGATGAAGCAACTTATTTAAGGGCCACGAGGTACAACAGACATGAGTCTTATAACAGCTTGTTCTCAATTCATTGGTGATTTCTGGTAGAGATCTTTACTAAACTATAGGAACAGGGATAAGCAGAAAATATATTTTGCCAATGGAAAACAACAGGTCTATAAGTAAATTTTTAATAAGGATTTAAAAAATATATAAAGCATTTTTTCATTCCAAGTACAAAATATTTGTAAACTATTAATCTTTCCAAGTCTGTATGAATATTTATACACATAAATGCATACATGAGTGAAGTTGAACAGCTAATTAGATGTGTTTATATATGAATGTATCTTTTTAAAATAGAAAAGTTTAGAATGAAATGTACTAAAATATTAGAATGTTATCTCTAGCTGGAGGAATGATGAATATCTTTTACTTTTTCTCTTATGCTCTTATTCTTTGTTCCTTACCAGGTAAGTTTATTATTACATTGTAACAGTTTTATTGAGATACCCTTAGCATGCCATAAAATTATGTCACTGTAAAGATACAATTCAGTGATTGTTACTAAATTGATGGAACATATATATCCATCATCACAGTCCATTTGAGATCATTCCCTTGGGCTTCTCTTTCTACCTAGTCCCAGGCAATCCCTAATCTACTTTGTCTTTCTAGAGTGAACATTTCATATAAATGGAATCATTCAGTATGTGGTCTTTTTGGTCTCGCTTACTTTTTTGTTTGTTTGTTTGGGGAGGGGTAGGGAATCAAACCCAGGGCTACTCTACTACTGAGTTACATCCTCAACCTTTTCATTTTTTGATTCAGTCTCCCTGAGTTGCTGCAGCTGGCCTCAAACTTACAATCCTCCTGTCTCAGCCTCATGAATAGTTGGGATTACAAGCAGACACAACTGTCCCAGGCTTTTATGTACTTTTAAAGAAAAGAAAAAGAATATTTTTTGATTCCTTGTCTTACCCATGAAAACCCAATTCTTCTTCTAATAATATAATTCATTACCAACAACTTCTCTTTTACTTCTGTAACTCTTGAACAAGCAAATCCTTTTCAGACCTTGAGAATAATTCTGTGGAATACTTAAGGTATTCCTGATATTTCAGGATCTTTTACGGGGAGGATTGAACCCAGGGCCTTCCCACTGAGATATAACCCTAGCAATTTTAAAAAAAATTTATTTGTTTTTAGTTTGCGATAGGGTCTCATCAAGTCCCTGTGTAGCCCAGGCTGGGCTCAAACATGCAATCCTCCTGCCTCAGCCTCCCAGAGTGCTGGGATTACAAGCATGCTCCCAGTCTTTTTCTATCTTTTGTTCCTAGTCTCTTTTTCTTTCCCTATTCTTACATTTAAAAAAAACCCAACCAGTGACCACTTAGTTCTTATCACCTGGGCAGTCATTTTTGGATGCGCTCTATTCTCTCATTCCTTGGACAGGAAGAGTGATGCCATTGCCGAGGGACAAGTGCTTTGGAACCAGATGTACAGGACTCCAGTTCAGGAGCCCCAGTGCCAGGCAGTGGCTGGTTATGGGCCCTTCCTGAGTCTCAGTGTCTGAGTGAGAACCTTGGGGTCCCCAGTGCCTCCCTCCAGGGCTGGGTGGAGACATATATGCCCCTTGCAGTGCACATTCTTTCAATCTTCAGCTCTTCTCTAGAGGGAAGCTGGTGTCCTACACAATGCAAAGGTCACGCAGTTCACCAGGCCTGCTTACTAAGAAGCCAAGGGGACTCCTTGGTTTATCACCCTGCTGCATGCTGCCCAGAGTCTTCCTTCTGAGCCCATCAGCACTCTCCTTGAAAGTGCTGATAGATATAATTTCACTATCTTATTACATTTCTAAAGATATTGATCACTCCAAGTGGAGTAGTATGCCTCTGGCTATGCCTCTTAGGATGTTCTAAAGATTAAATGAGGTTTTGTTCATAAAATCTTTTCCTACACCGATGTCTTCAAGGGTTCTACCTAACCTCTGTTCCAACTGGTTCAGAGTTTCTATTTTAATATTTAGATCTTTAATCCATTTTGATTTTAGTTTAGTGCATGGTGAGAGATATAGGTCTAGTTTTAATCTTTGGCAAGTTGAAGCCCAATTTTTCCAGCACCATTTAGTAAAGAGGCTATCTTTCCTCCAGTGAGGGTGTTTGGCTCCTTTGTCGAAGATGAGATAGCTGAGTGTATCTGGCATTCTTTCTGCATCTTCTAATCTGTTCCACTGGTCCTCAGGTCTGTTTCTTTGCCAGTACCATGCTGTTTTTATCACAGTAGCTTTGTAGTAGAGTTGCAGATTGGGGATTGTGATAACCCCTGCCATGTCTCTGTTACCTAGAATTGCTCCTGCTATTCTGGGTCGCTTCTTGTTCCAAATGAATTTTTGGATTATTTTCTCAAGGCCCATGAAGTATGCTGCTGGGATCTCAATTGGAATTGCATTAAATCTATATAGCAGTTTTGGAAGTATGGCCATTTTCACTGTATTAATCCTTCCTACCCAGGAGCAGGGGATGTCTGTCCATTTTCTGATATCATCTTCAATCTCTCTTTTCAGAGTGCCATAGTTTTCAGAGAAGAGGTCTTTGATTTCTTTCGTTAGGATGATTCCTAGGTATTTCAGTTTTTTGGATGCTATTGTGAAAGGAATTATTTGCCCTATTTCTCTCTCAGTGAGTCTGACATTGGTGTAGAGGAAAGCTATTGATTTTTGTGTGTTGACCTTGTATCCAGCTACTTGACTGAATTTGGTTATTAAGTCTAGAAGACTTTTGGTGGAGTTCTTGGGGTCTTCTATATAGAGTATCATGTCATCTGCAAATAATGACAATTTGACTTCTTCATTTCCTATCTTTATTCCTTTTATTTCTTTCTCTTGTCTAATTGCCATGGCTAATGTTTCCAGAACTATATTGAACAAGAGTGGTGATAGTGGACATCCTTGTCTTGTTCCTGATTTTAGTGTGAAGGATTTCAGTTTTTGACCATTTAGTATGATATTGGCTGTTGGTTTTTCATAGATGGCTTCTATCAGTTTGAGGTAGAGACCATCTATTCCAATTTTGTGTAGGGCTTTTATTATAAATGCATGTTGGATTTTGTCAAATGCAACCTCAGTTGCCTGTGAACTAGCACAAACAATCAACAAGTGGGATCTCTTCTTATTAAAAGGCTTCTGCACAGCAAGAGAAACCACCAGCAGTGTGAAGAGACAACCCACAATGTGGGGAAAAATCTTCACCTGCTCTTCCTCAGACAAAGGTCTACTATCTCAAATCTATAAAGAACTTAAAAAGACCAGACCTCACAAATTTAAAGACCCAATCCAAAAATGGGCAGCTGAAATGAACAGACATTTCTCAGATAAAGAAGTAGAAATAGCAAATAAATACATGAAAAAATGTTCAACATCACTGGTCATTTGAGAGATGCAAATGAAAACAACACTGAGATTCCACTTCACTCCAGAAAGAATGGCTGTTATCATGAAATCAACCAATAACAAATGCTGGCGGGGCTGTGGGGAAAGAGGAACCCTGCTCCACTGCTGGTGGGAGTGTAGACTGGTGCAACCATCGTGGAAAGCAGTATGGAGATACCTCAAAGAACTAGGACTGGAAGTCCCATTTGACCTCACTGTTCCACTGCTGGGAATCTTCCCCAAAGAATTAAAAGAATCATACCACAGCGATATACGTGCGCCCATGTTCATAGCAGTGCAGTTTGTAATAGCTAAAACTTGGAAACAGCCCAAATGCCCATCAACTGGAGACTGGATCAAGAAAATGTGGTTTTTTAAATAAAATGGAGTACTACTCAGCCATAAAAAATGAGAAATTAGAGACATTTATAGCTAAGTGGATGCACATTGAGGCAATACTCTCAAGTGAAATAAATAGGACACACGTGTAAATACCGAATAGTTTCTCTGGTGTGAGAAACTGAAAGTGTAAATAAGGACTAAATGTGTAATAGGTAATGTGAAATAGGAAGAAAAGGGGCAAAGGGGAAGGAAGTGGGAGGGCTAGGGGAAAGGATAGAAGGGAATGGGATTAATATGAGAAAATGGAAAAATAGGAACAAAATCTTTGTAAATAGGGAGGACTGGAGGGGTTGAAGGGAGGGCTGGGTAAGGGTGAAAAATAAGAACCAAGAGAGACTATGTAAAGGTGCAAATTTCCAATGATGAATGTCATTATATTGTATACCTAAAATGTACCAATGATTAGAGTGAATAATCGATAATGTAAAAAAAAAGGATTAAATGAGATAACACATGTAAAGAAGGCTGCAGTGTCTATGGCTCAGTGGATGTGAAATTAATGGTGAATACTCTGGGTATTATGGATCGCTGGGTAATGAGAGGTGACGTTCGATCACTTTCTCCCCTAGCTACTCACCTCTAAACATTTTCTGAAGCTTTTTGAGTCAGCTTTTGGTGACCTTGAAATGTTTCAGTAGCTCTCTGATGTCTTTATAAATGAGACTTACAGCCAGGCATGGTGGTGCACACCTGTGATCCCAGCTCTCATTAGGCTGAGGCAGGAGGACTGCTGTTGAGTTCAAGGCCAGCCTGAACTACATAGTGAGAGCCTGTCTCAAAAAGCAAACAAAACAGACATGTAGGAGACACATTTCTTCCTTCATACCTGTACCATAAAAGCAGCCACAACATAAATATCTTTGGTAATTTTTATATGGTATATTAAACCAGTTCTCAAGGTGAAGGCCAACTGAGGGACAAGACCTGAGTGAGCAGAGAGGTGCTGCTGAGTGGGATACCTGGTTCCCTCTGACACAAGATCCTAGCTCGGGAGCAGAGGAACGCGCAGATTCTTTGGAGGGCTCTAACATCAGGGTTGTTTTATTAGAATAAAAGCATTCTTGCTATTTCTTTTTCCTGTGGCCCTTGAATCCCCCCGCGACCAGGGGTGGGGAGGAGAGAAACAAAACAAGGGTAAAGAAAGCAATGCTATGTCTTTTCCCCCATTGTCTATTCCCAACCATATGCTGTAAAAATCAAAACAGTGCTTGGTAGGTGGCCGAAAGGCTTAAGCTGTCTTCCAATTCGTGAACAACCATCGGCATGCATTTGATGTTAGGCGGACTGTAAGGGAACATCTCAGCATCATCCTGCGGAGATCCCCAGAGAGCCAGGCTATGCCCGCCGCCAGCCCCGAGTCAGGGGAAAGCCGAAGGTCAGCGCGTCTGGGTTCACACCATGCCTGGGACGGGCCTGTGTCCTGAGACTGAACCCTTGCGTGGTTCCAATTCTCTCCACCCTTAGCTGTGTTTCCCTTCGGCAGGCCGGTGGTGGCCGAGCCAGTCCAGGGTTCAAGCCCAGCGACTGCAGTTTGCCATCGGCCAGCATCCACTGTCCCTCGCCCAGCCCATTTCCTCCTAGTTCTTTCTCAACTTTCAGGACAAACTGTGCCCTGGGTTCCACCCGCAGTCACCGCGGTGCCCCCACCCCACGCCTGTGTAATCCTCCCTCCACCCCTCCTCAGAGGGAGACAGCAAGGTGAGAAGAAGCCGCCCGCAAGTTTGGACAGCTGCTGAGGAAGACTAATGGGTTTCTAAGGAGACAGAAAGGCAGCAGCCATTTTAGTGGCACTTGCTGTATGAAAAACATATAGACGCTGACACTGCCCCCTCCCCACACGCACCCGGCGGAGCCCGCCTCAGTCCCCGCTGCCGAGGCCCGCGGGGAGGGTGGGGCCCAGGCCTTCCCGGACGCTGGGGCCACCTGTCGCAGGTGCCCCCACCCCTCCCCGCAGCAGCGGCGGCGGGGCGGGCGGGACCAAGGGGCTCCCCACCCCACCCCCGGGCGCCGCAGTGCAGCGCCCGCCGCGTCCCGCCCCTCGGGCCCGCAGCACGCGCGGGAGGACGCGGGGTCCGCGCGGGGCGCAGCGGGAGGCGGAGGCGGAGGCAGAGCGCGCGCCGAGGTCGCCGCAGCCGGGGACACCGCGCGCCGCTGCCCAACATGGTCGCTGCGCACGCTGCCCATTCTTCCTCCTCCGCCGAGTGGATCGCCTGCTTGGATAAAAGGTATCTCGGGCCGGGTCCGCAGCCGGGCTCGGGCTCTGCAGTGCCCCCCGGGCCCCGCGACCCCGCGGGCACCGCCACCCGGAGCCTCAGCCGGGTCCCGGGGCGCAGCGCGGCCGGGCTGCGGGCCGGGGTCCTCAGGCGGGGGAGGGGGCTGAGGTCCCGGTCCTGGTCCGGTCCCTGACGCGAGCGGACACAGACCCCGCCTCTCGGGGGCGCCACCTGAGTCCGAGCGCTGCACGTGGAGGGGAGGACGCGTCGCCGCGTGGACCCAGCGACCGCCTGGCCTTCGCCCCCTGCGCCCTGCCGCTACCCGGGCTCCACTGTTCGGTGGGGGTTTGTTTTCTCCCGGCCTCGCGGGACGGAAGGAAGGATGGATACACACCGTCTTCCGGCTTTCAGACCATGGGGTGGATGTAATTTAAGTTTTCAGGAGGGGCGGGGGCTCGGGCAGGTGCAGAGTAACACTCTTTTTTTGGTTGTTGTTCCTAAAACAAAGTGTGAGGGACGCAGCGGTGCCGAGTCCCTTGCTGAAATTCACAGTCCTCTGCCCCCACCGTCGCTCGCTGTAGGTCTGAGCTAGGAAGGTCACGCGGGAGATTGCTTTCGTCTTAGTATTTGCTTCTTGGGAAAAGACCCTTACTCTAAAAACAAAATTAAAACCATAAAGCATGTAACTCTAGGGAACAGCTCTAAGGAAGGTGGTGTCAGGTGCAACAGTGGATCGCAGTTGTATGCAGGCACTGACAGCATAATTTTCTGTTTGTCCAGATTGCAGGGTTAGCAGTGAGCATTACACAGTATGTTAGCAATTATAGTTTATTACCCTGATTAAAAGGTGAAACATCTGAACTTTTAAGAACTGAGCAAGAAATCTTGCAGAGTGAACTGCCACTGAATTTCAGAGCGTGGTGCAGAAGGGCAGTGATTATCTTGCAGCTATCTGCATGACATCTCTATTTGCATTTGTGTGAAGTATTTTGTGCTCTGCCATATTGAAAAATTTTCAATTAGCAGATTCGTAACCAGCTCGAACTTGAGAATCTTCAGCGTGACATGCTGTGGATACTCTATTATAGGCCTTTGATGAAAAATATTAAGTAATTGAGAAAAGCTAAATGTAGCTAATTTGAATAACTTAATATATCTGAGGAATAATCTTGACTTTGAATTACCACACAGTAGCGATAATTTTTGGCAGGCATTGCCCCATTTATGTTTAAAATGATGTGTACTAATATTAGGAAAGTTACATGCAGTAAATAGTAAGACAATTGAAGTGATGGCTAAATCATACAGAATTATGTAGAGGAACTAAGAGCATATTTAAGTGCTATTTTTTATTTAAGGCTGTATTTAAGAGCCTGCTAATGTGATAAGTAATCTCAATTTAATAGATTAGGAAAAGTGAATTATAAAACAAGAAACGATCAAGATCCTGTATTTAATGCTTCCTCATGAGTGAGATTTTTAGATAATAAATAATATACTTCTATTTGTAGAAACGCGCGGCGTGTCATTTTTTTGAACAGTTGGTAATTCATTAGTCAATAAGCACTTATGGTAAAATCAGAGCAGTACTAATATACATGGGGCATATTTATGCTGTCTACTCTCTTTTCAGAGTGTGATTCTGCCTAAATGATTTTGTTTGGAATGGATTTTAAGAGCATGGTGCTTTGATTTAACGCCACCGTTCATAATGGGGGAAAAAATCTCCTAGGCAAAAAAAAACACAAAAACCCACCAAAAAAACCTCTCCCAAATACTAGGCTGGTATTAGTGGAGTGTGGATGATTGTGGACAGATCAGTAAGTTGAGGATTTGAGGCCCAGAGCTGTCCCTAGTTCTGATCTTGGAAGACTTGTCACTTTTACCTCTTTGAGTGTCTGAAAAATGAATCTAGGACTGTCTCAAGCTTATCTCCCAGCAATGAGTGGACAAATGCAAGAGAAAAAGGTACAAGTGCTTTAAAAACTGCCAGGTGCTGTGGAAGCATTTAATTTTTTGGTGTTAAGACAACCCTGCCTGTACTGCTGTTGTGGTGCCAGAATTCCTATGAAGAGCAGATTAGGAATGGCAGTCTCATTTTAAAAGGCCTCAGGTGACATGTGTTAAGGTTGCATTTTTACTTAGATTGTCTGTCTACTTATTTATTTATTCATGTATTTATTGAAACAGGGTCTTTCCATGTTGCCCTTTGAACCTCTGGACCCAAGTGGTCCTCCTATCTCAGCCTTCCACGTAGCTAAGCCTGTGCGTGGGTACCACCATGTCTGGGGTGTCTGTTTATTTTTTAAGGGAGGGATGCAACACAAAAATGAGAGTTGCTTATTGTCTTGGGGAGTGAGGGGTTGGAAATGGGGCAGCTGCATAAACAACTGACCACAGTTCAGTGGTAAGTGCTTTAGTGGAGGTGTGGAAAGCACTTTCGGAATGCAGGAGGGAGAGTCATCAGGTCTGCCAGGGCCTCAGAGATTAAGGGACATTTTACCAGGCAGAGACTAGGGAGGGCATGACAGGCAGAGGAGCAGTTTGAGCAAGGATGCAAAGATGTGGCATAGGAATCTGCTAATTTCTTTCCACCATAAATTCCCCTTGTGACCAAATCTGGAATATAGGAATATGTACTCTATTTGTTTTTTTGTTTTTATGAGTCAGGTTCTCTCTATGTATTTCAGGCTGGCCTTGAACTCACTGTCTATCCCAGGCTGGCCTCAAACTCTCCTTGATCCTCCTGCCTCAGGCTCCTGAGTACTGGGATTACAGGTGTGAGCCACCATGCCCAGACTATGTGCTCTATTTTTATAAAACCTTTCATTATAGATGTCTTTCAATCATGCACATGAACAAAAAAAGGAAGGATGGTACAGTGGACTCCTGTGTACAATTTGAGGTATATTTCTGGGACCCTTTAACTTGGAACAGAACTGGGAAGTGTAGTTCAAATGACAACTTGTGAACAGCTAGGGAAAGAGGAACCCGGGGATTGAAAATAAAAAAGCAGTGAAAATACAAAATATGTAGAAGTAAAGAAGGGTACAATGAAAGTTGAAGCAAAGCAAACAAACAAGGAAGACAAAGTCTTGGAAATGTGTGTTCAGGACAGGACAGTACTGCATAAACTTGTATGTGGGGAAGGAAGTTGAAAATGTGTAGCTGTGAGAATTAGGTTAAAGGAAAAAAATGTAAACCTTCTTATGAATCTGCCATTCATGGTTTTGGACACTGGAGATGAAAGTCTACAAATGCTGATCTTAAAATCAGAAAAATAGCAATTGTTTGGATGTATAAATCAAAAATTGAGAAATCTCAGCAGACACATTGGCAAAGCTTAGCATTATCTCATGGGTTTTATAATTTTTTTTCCCCCAGCAAGTGTAGTTAACTAGGAAGGAATTACATGGTTCCCACTATTTGGGATTTAATATATGTAAAATGTCACTTTTTGAAAAAGTATGCTGACTGTTGTTTAATTATAGTGAAAGCATTTTTCTCACAAGATTTTAAGTTTGCTGCTTGTGAATTTAAGAACTGTTTCCAGGTCATCGTTCTGGTGATGGAAAGGGAGCATTATGATGGGACAGGGACCACATGTAGTCACATGTGTTTGGTGAATCATTGCCAGTGTTTGTCACGGTGGAGCAGGGCTGGCAGTCTATGGCCTACGGGCTGATCTAGCAGCTGCTTATACATGTCCTACGTGAAGAATGGTTTCTACATTCTTGATTGGTTGGGAATAAAAGAGTAATATGTTGTGACCCATGACTTTTATATGCAATTCAGATTTCATTGTTCATAAACAATTTCATTGGAACACGGCCACACTTACTTGGTTACATATTGTCTGAGGCTGCCTCACACCACAGTGGAAGAATGGAGCAGCTGTGACCAAGACTTGTGGTCTACTGAGTTAAAATATTTACTATGTGAACCTTTCCAGAGAAAGTTTACCATTCCTTGCTCTAGAAGAAAGAAGCTAGCTGACAGTGACTGACAGTGAAAATACTGGAGACAAAACAAACTGTGTCTTCTTTTGGGAAGGAGTTGACGAGGTTTAGTTCCCTGACCTTTAATGAAGAGTTCTGTGTTGCCTAGGGGGTGGCCAGACCCCAGCTGTTTGGCAGGCTGAGGACTCCTGGCTTCACAGCCCAAAGCAAAAGTCCAGATTAACACTGTTGAATGTGTAAGAAAGGTTGTGATCTTTTGAAAGCAGCGGAGGACTTTTTAAAAAAGTGTTTGTGTTTCTTTCTTTTTTTTTTTTTTTTGGTACCAGGGATCGAACTCGGGTCCTTGCGCTTGCTCAGCAGGTGGCGAAACCACTGAGCTAAATCCCCGGCCCTGTGTTTCTCTTAAGAAATACCTTTCTTTTAAGAAATACCTCTTAGACAGTCTCTTTGCACCTGACTTACCCCCCACCCCCACCCCAGCTGGATGTTATGTTAGCTATTTTGATGTGGTTGAGTAAGAGTGAAAGAAATCAAGGAACCAATTTGTTAAAACCAAAATACTTTGTAGCACACATGGTGTGAGAAGATGACTCAGATATCAAAGAAGCATTAGACATGGTTCCACCCTTGAGGAATGTAGAAGATCAAAGAAGCACACAGAGCAGGAGCACATCCCTGGGAGAGGCTGGTATCTAATCAGGCAGGTTCCCAGGGGTGACATTAACCTGGTAATTTCTCCAGGGCTCAGGGCTGGCCTTGAAGCCCTGAAATCCTGATTTGTCAGCACATCAAGAATTAATGCGTCTTTCAGTGCCGGATGCATAGGGACCAGACTCGGAGACCTTAAAATACCAGACAGTTCATTCATTTGACAATAAAATCTGTAGCATCCGAGAAGTGGACACTCACATCCTCGGGCTAATGTGTTCTTTTTCTAGGCAAGCTGAATGGGAAATCTAATTGTCACTAGAAGCACATTGGATCCATTTAGAGAGAGAAGCGAAGCTGCCAGGAGGTCAGGATGCTTATGTCTCCTGACCTGCAGAGTGCATTCTTTTCCTAGAGTGACAGAGCATGGGAATGGAATTCTAATCAGAAGATGGTTCTGGGAATGCTTCAGGACAGCTTGGCTGGCACCTGTAACAGTTAGATGACTGCTACAAATCCTCCCATAGCACACTGTGTCCAACACTCTAGTAACCTGGGTCGGACGCCATGGTACTTAATCACCTGTTTACATCTCTTTTCACATGCCTTGACATTAGCCCCTGTAGTTTTTCATCATTATTCCAGCTCCAGTGCAGTGCCCTGACTATAGAGGGTACAAATGGGGCAGGGGTGAAACGGTCACATGCATCCCTCTTGGGGATGATAGAGTGGCATCTGCAACCCTGTAGGCGGCTTCTTGTATCTTGTCTGTACTGCTCCTTTTGTGTTTCCTGGCTGATGTGCATTTTTTTGGACAAAAATAATATTTCATAGCTGTATTGTAATCTACTCTTTTAAAACAACAACAGTTTGTATTATGGAAAATTTCAAACTATGCCAAAAGAAGAGAGAGCAGAATGATTCCTGTGATCCTTATGTATCCCCACCCACCCCCCAGCAAGCTTCACCTCATGCCCAGGTGTGCTTTATCCATACATCAATCTCCCCCTGCCCCCAGGATTATTTTGCCTTCAATTCCACATAAGGTACTATTTCAGTCTGTAAATATTTCATGTATGTCTTAAAGGCAATGACTCTTTATAAAGAAAACAATACCATTATCACATTAAACATCTTGACATTAGTAGCTGTGCTTCCTGGCACTTGCCTGTAATCCCAGCTACTCAGAAAGCTGAGTCAGGAGGCTAGCAAATTTGAGGCCAGCTGGGGCAATTTAGTGAGACCTTGTTTCAAAATTTAGAAAGGCGAGGCTGAGGGTGTAGAGTGCTTGCCTAATATGTGTGAAGCTCTGGGTTCAATTCCCCAGTACTGAAAAAAATTAACACTGGCAGTTTGTATCAAAATCTAAATAAGTTGTATTGAGTTGTCGTGATTTCAGATCTGAGTTCTCTCTCGTGATGAATTTCTTGAGGAAACTGACAGTTTATTTTTACAGTCTGAATTTTAATTGTTCCCCTCTCATGACTTCTCAGATGTCTACCTCCTATATATCTTGTAAATTATTACTCGAGTCTAGAGCTTGAGTGGATTCAGATTTGATTTTCTTTTTCACAAGGAAGCTTCAGCGAGACACATTGCGTCAAATGCTGTCTTTTTGTGATGTTAGCAATACACTGTTTTAAAGTTGAATGCTTGGCAGCTATTTTGCAGCTTCTTAGAGGACATCTCATTGTGGCCCCAAATCCTTGGGAACACATAATATATATCAGTTAGATACAAACTAACAGTCTAATTAGGGTTAGATTCTGTGGTGCTGACTTTCCTCACCCTGGGGGTTCAGGGAGGGAGAGTCAGCCCACCCTGGGTCTACGGGGGCTGGGGACACACTGGGTTGGTGACCCCAAGGTACAGAGGGCTGGGAGGAACCTCCTGAGCGCAGCCTACAAGCTGGAAGGAGCCTTCAGAGAAGTGGTGCTCAGCAAGGCAGACACAGCCCCCTTGTGGTAGCTGGGGTTCCCCCAGACAGATGTTGGCCTGCTCCAGTGAGGGTGGACTGGCAGCTCCATTTTGTTCGAATTCCCCACAAGTGTGTGAGATTTCATGGCTCTTCTGTGGTATCTGCTTAAGCTCCTGGACCATCTCCCTGGGTTCTAAGGCAGTTCATTTTTCTTCAGTCAGAGTCAAACCCATCTTATTCAGAGGCAGGGGGAAGACTTTCCCTCCCAGTGCTTTGAATTCACAAATTCAAAGAGGAAGAGGAGGGACCACCTCAGGAGTCCTGGGAGGCCCAGGAAGAGAAAGAGGATGGGAGTGACTGGGTGGGGAGGATGACAAGGAGAGAACCTGACACACCAGCTGGCTGCCCAGAGTGGAGGCGGTGCCATCCTGGGCCTGGTCGACTCAGCCACATCCTGTGTACCCGCTGGCTTCCCCTGCCCGAAAGGAAGAACACAGAGCTGCCACTCTTCTCCTTTCTCTTCGGACTTGGCTCTTTCTTGGAGCATGCACCTGTGCTTTAAGTATTCAGATTACTGAAACTTCACATCTTTGGCACATGGTCTAGACCAGGTGGATTTTTGTCTCCTCTTGGATATTCCCACACAAACATCCCCTTAATATGTTGTGGCAAAGACTGTTTTCCTTACTTGCTCTGATACAGAGACTGGAGAAACATTTATTTCCCATCTTTCTCGAGGCTGGGTGTCCATGTGACACAGGGCTGGCCCATGTACATAGCAGAGATCTACCAGAGACTTCCAGGGAAGCCATTGCTTTACTGATGAAATACAGAGTGATTTGCTACCCCCTTCTCTTTTTCCTGCCTGGAATCATTAACTGAGGCTTGGGCCTGTGGCTGCTAGCCTGTCATTGGGAAGGACCAAGGGAAACATGAAATACAGCTCTGACTATGTCCAGCTGTTGAATGTAGATCAATAATTGTCTACCTTCAGATTTTTTTGTTTTGTGATGAACGTGCCTCTGTTCTAGGCTATCATTTGCCATCAAAACCATCTCTAAGCTATCAAGTTGATACCTATCTAAAGTTTTCATTTCTCTTCATCCTTCTCCCCACTGCAGTGTAGTTTTCTTACTTTCCAATTTTTTTTTTTGGTACTGGGGATCGAACTCGGGACCTTGCACTTGTGAGGCAGGCGGTGGAACCACTGAGCTAAATCCCTGGCCCCGACTTTCCTATTTTATTAATGAAGTTATGGGTGTCTCATTCTTAAAACTTTGAAGTTACCTATGTTCTCCCTTTCCTGTGTCATTTTTTTACATCTAACCAGTCACAAATTCTTCCTTTGACTTTTATGACATTATTCTCTATTATTTTAAGGTCTTATCATTTGGGTCTCCTCATTGTTTCCTGCTTCTGGTCTGGAAAACATGATATATTCTAATCTGCTTTGTTTTAGGATTAGTCAGAACTGGATGCAAATTCTGTCACCTCCACCCCCTTGCTATGTGATCTCTACCTTTTTAGCTATGTGAACTATTATGATTTAGATTTAAGAGGTTTTTCAAAATCAAGTGTTCAGGAGTCAACTTTTTGTTGTTGTTGTTTTTGTTTTTTTGGTATTGGGGATCGAACTCGGGTCCTCGCGCTTACAAGGCAGGGGGCAGAACCACTGAGCTAAATCCCCAGCCCAAGGAGTCAACTTTTTGGAAGGTGATTGGATCACAAGGGCTCTCACTTCGGCAGGGGAATAATCTATTGACGAGATCATAATTTGATGGCATTATTGGGAGGTGATGGAAATATGAGGAGGGGCCTAGTTGAAGAGTGTGGATCATGAGTATGTGCCCTAAGTGACTATATCTGGTCCCTGGCCCCTTCCTCTTGGGTCCTCCTGCTCTCTTTGTTCCTGGTTGCCATGAAGGAAGCACTTTTCTACCACCATGCCCTTCTGCCATGATGTTTCTGCCTTGCCAAAAGCCTGAAAACAATAGAACCAGCCAACCATGGACTGAAACCTCTGAAACTATGAGCAAAAGTCAATAAAGCTTTCTTCCTTTAAATTGTTTTTCTCAGGTATATTTTCACAGTGATGAAAAGCTAACATATGAGCCAAGTTATTAAACTTTCTGACCTCTGTTCCAAAATCTTCAAATGAGGCCATTATCCCTACAGAGATGGGCGTGTTGAGGTTTGGGGAGTAATGCAGGTGCAGCTGCATGGTCATCTGTAAATAGAGTATATTGTAGGGATTAAGATCTTGGAAGGCTGAGTGTGTAGGTTCAAATCTCAACTTTGATTTTTTTTTTTTTTTTTTTTTTTTTTTTTGGTACCTGGGATCGAACTCGGTTCCTTGCACTTGCGAGGCAGGCGGCAGAACCACTGAACTAAATCCCCGGCCCTCAACTTTGATTTTATTAATGGTGCAACTTTAGGCAAGTTATTCAGTTTTAGTAGTTGCTTTATTGATTCTTCAGGATTTTTCTATGTAGGGCTCCTTTTCTTTGAATAATGGCAGTTTTACTTATTCTTTCTGTTCTTTATGTCTTTTTTTGTTTATTTTTCTTACCTTATATTGGCTAGGCCTTCCAGGACAGAGTTGAAGGGGTGAGAGTGGACATCTTTATTAGATTTCTTATCTTACAAGAAAGAGTTTACTGTTTTTCCATGATGTTAGTTGTCTTTCCCTCTCTCCTTCCTTTCACAAATTATTTTGTCAGAAATTATTAAGATGATCATATGATTTTTCTTTTTTTTTTATTCTGTAAATATTGAGAATTTGCAATGATTGATTTTCAAGTGTTAAATCAACCTTGCCTTCCTGGGATAAATACCAGTTGGTCATGATGCACTACAATTTTAATGTATTGCTGTATTCAACTTACTAATATTTTATTAATAATATTTTTATTCTATCAATGAGGAATATAAACCTGTAACTTTCTTTGTAATATTTTTTCAGGGTTTGGCATCAAGATTGTTTTGGTATCATAAAATAAATCAAGAAAGATTTAATTTTGTTCAATTTTATTCTCTTCATTTTTAAAAAAAATTCTTTTATTGGTACATTTTAGGTATACAGTACGTTTATCTTTATCATTGGGTGCTTGTCCCTGTACATGATGCATCTTGGTTCTTATTTTTTCCCCCATTACCTGTGTGCCCTTCACCCCCTCCACCCTTCGCTATTTACATAGATTTTGTTTTCATTTTTTTTTCTTTTCTCATAATTTTTCCTTGCCTTTCTTTCTTTTCCCCTTCCCCTCCCACCACCCCTACACCTTTGGACCTTTTCCTATTTCAAATTATCAGTTATTTGTTTTAATGATTTTCATCCTTATTTACACTTTCAGTTTCTCACACTAAAGAAACTATTTGGTATGTACACATGTGTGTCCTATTTATTTCACTTAAGAGTATGACCTCAATATGCATCCATTTAGCTATTAATGTCTCTAGTTTCTCATTCTTTATGGCTGAGTAGTACTCCATTTTATAAAAAAACCCACATTTTCTTTATCTAGTCTCCAGTTGATGGGCACTTGGGGTGTTTCCAAGCTTTAGCTATTACAAACTGTGCCACTATAAACATGGGTGCACATATATTGCTGTGGTATGATTCTTTTAATTCTTTGGGGAAGATACCCAGCAGGGGAATAGCTGGGTCAAATGGAACCTCTGGTCATAGTTTTTGAGGTATCTCCATACTGATTTCCACAGTGGTTGCACCAGTCTGCACTCCCACCAGCAATGGAGCAAGGTTCCTTTCTCCCCACATCCCTGCCCACATTTGTTATTGGTCGATTTCTTGCTAGCAGCCATTCTTTCTGGGGTGAGGTGGAATCTCAGTGTTGTTTTCTTCTGCATCTCTCAAATGACCAGTGATGTTGAACATTTTTTTCATATATTTATTTGCTGCTTTTACTTGTTTGTCTGAGAAATGTCTGTTCATTTCAGATGCCCATTTTTGAATTGGGTCTTTGAATTTGGGAGGTCTGATTTTTTTCAATTCTTTATATATTCTAGATAGTAGACCTTTGACTGAGGTACAGCTGCTAAAAATTTTTTCCCATATTGTATCTTGTCTCTTAGCTCTTTTGGTGGTTTCTCTTGCAGTGCAGAAGCTTTTTAATAAGATGAGATCCCAGTTGTTGATTCTTTGTGCTAGTTCCCGTGCTACTGAGGTTCTGTTCGTAAAGTCTTTTCCTATGCCAATGTCTTCAAGAGTTCTACCTAACTTATTTTCCAGCAAGTTTAGTGTTTCTGTCTTAATATTTAGATCTTTAATCCACTTTGATCTTAGTTTAGTGCATGGTGATAGGTATGGGTCTAGTTTTAATCTTTAGCAGGTTGAAATCCAGTTTTTCCAAAACCATTTATTAAATAGGCTGTCTTTCCTTCAATGAGGGTGGTTGGCTCCTTTGTCAAAGATGAGGTGGCTGAGTATGTCTGAAGTTGTTTCTGCATCATCTAATCTATTCCACCGATCCTCAGGTCTGTTTCTTTGCCAGTACCATGCTGATTTTATCACAGTAGCTTTGTAGTATAGTTTCAATTTGGGGATTGTGATACCCCAGACATGTCTCTGTTGCCTAGAATTGCTTTTGCTATTCTAGGTCTCTTCTGGTTCCAAAAGAATTTTTGGATTGTTTTTTCTAGTTCTGTGACGTATATTGTTGGAATTTCAATTGGCATTGCATTAAATCTATATAGTAGTTGTGGAAGTATGGCCATTTTCACTATATTTGTTCTTCCTACCCAGGAACAAAGGATGTCTTTCCATTTTCTTATATCCTCCTCGATCTCCTTTTTCAGAGTGCTGTAGTTTTCAGTGTAGAGGTCTTTTGCTTCCTTTGTTAGGTTGATTCCTAGATATTTCATTTTCTTTGGATGCTATTGTAAAAGGAATTGTTTCCCTAATTTCTCTCTCAGTGAGTCTGCTATTTGTGTATAAGAAGGCTATTGTTTTTTGAGTGTTGACCTTATATCCAGCCACTCTACTGAATCTGTCAATTAGGTGTAGAAGTCTTTTGGAGGAGTTTTTTGCATCTTCTATGTAAAGTATCATATTGTCAGCAAATAATGACAGTTTAAATTCTTCTTTCCTATCTTTATTCCTTTTATTTCTTTCTCTTTTCTAATTGTTGTGGCTAATGTTGCCAGAACTATGTTGAACAGGAGTGGTGATAGTGGGCCTCCTTGTCTTGTTCCTGATTTTAGTGTGAAAGTTTTGAGTTTTTGACTATTTAGTGTGATGTGGGCTGTTGGCTTTTCATAAATAGCTTAATCAGGTTGAGATAAAGACCTTCTATTCCAATTTTCTGTAGCGTTTTTATCATGAATGGGTGTTAGATTTTGTCACATGCCTTTTGTGCATCTATTGAGATGATCATATGGTTTTTGTCCTTGACTCTGTTGATAATAGTGTATTACATTTATTGATTTACACATGTTGAACCATCCTTGCATCTCTGGGATAAATCCGACTTGTTCAGAGTGTATGATCTTCTTGATGACCCTCTGTATTCTGTTTGCCAGTATCTTGTTGAGGATTTTTGCACCTATGTTCATTAGGGAGATTGGTCTGTAGTTCTCTTTTTGGGTTGGGTCTTTCTCTGGTTTTGGAATCAAAAAAACACTTGCTTCCAGGAATGAATTTGGAAGCCTTGCTTCCCTTTCAATTTCCTTGATGAGTTTAAAGAGTTATGGCAATAGTTCTTTAAATGTCTTGTAGAATTCAGCAGTGAAGCCATCAGGACCTGGGCTTTTCTTTGTTGGTAAATTTTTTATTACATTTTCAATTTCACTCATTGTAATTGGGGTGTTTAGAATTTCTATATCTTCATTTAACTTTGGCAATTCATATGTATCTAGGAATCTGTCCATTTTTTCTGTGTTTTCCATTTTATTAGTGTACAGGTTCTCAAAATAGGTATTGATGATCCTCTGGATTTCTGCTGGGTCTGTTGTGACTTCACCTTTCTCTTTCGTAATTGTGTGGATTTGATCCTTTTCTTTCCTTTTTTTCATAAGGTTGCCTAAAGGTTTATCGATTTTACTTATTCTTTCAAAAAACCAACTCTTTGATTCATTAATTTTTTGTATTGTTCTCTTAGTCTCCATTGCATTGATTTCTGCTCTGATCTTTATAATTTCCTTTCTTGTATGAGCTTTGGGTTTGTTATGCTCTTCTTTTTCTAGGAGCTTGAAGTTCTGCATTAGGTTATTTATCTGAGTTCTGTCTGTTTTCCTAATATGGACATTCACTGCTGCGAATTTCCTGCGTAGAATTGCTTTCATTGTATCCCATAGATTCCTGTGTGTTGTACTGGCATTATCGTTTACTTTTAGGAACTGTCTAATTTCTTCTTTAATTTCCTCTGTGACCCATTGGTTGTTCAGGAGGGTGTTATTCAATTTCCATGTGTTTGTGGGAGTTTTGCGGTTTCTTATGTTATTGACCTCCAATTTTATTGCACTATGGTTATTCCCTTCATTTTTAAAAGAACTTAAAGAAGATCGATGCTATTTCTTCTAAAAATGTTTATCAACTGGGTCAGCTATTTTCTTTGTGTAAAGTATTTTTGTTTTGTGTTTTGGTGCTGGAGAATTGAGCCCAGGGAATACTGAGCTACATCACTAGCCCTATTTACTTATTTTTAAAATTTTGAGACAGGGTCTTGCTAAATTGCCTTAGCTGGCCTCAAACTTCCTGAGTATCTGGGATTACAGGCATGCAGTACCATGCCTGGCTGCAAAAAGTTTTTTGATGGCATATTCAATTGTTTTTGTTGTTATGAGGGATTGAACCCGGGACCTTCTCACTGACCTATCTCCCCAACTCTTTTCAATTTTTTATTTTGAGACAAGGTCTCACTAAGTCATTAAATTATTTAGGTTGGGCTCAAACTCATGATCCTCTTGCTCTGCCTCTTAGATTGCTGGGATTATAGGCATGTACCACCATGTCCAGCTAGATTCAGTGTTTTTAAGAGAGGACTTTTCAATTTCTGTGTCTTCTTGTGTCCTTTTTGGGAAGTTCTTTAAAAGAGTTCATTTCATCTAAGGCATCAAATTTATCGGCATAAGTTCATAGAGGATATTATCCTCTTATTATCCTCAGTATTTATAGCAGTGATTCTTTTTTTTCCTCTTATATTTGTGATTTTGCTGTTTTTTGGTTGTTCTTGCTAGGAGCTCCTCAGTTTTGTTAATCTTTTAAAAGAAGCAAATTTTAGTTCTTTATTACTTTTGAGAAATTCACTGACTTGTACTCATTATTATTTCCCTTATTATTCTCACTTTGTGTTTAACTTGGGTTTTTTTCCTGGCTTCCTAAGAGTAGAAATTTAAGATTATTATTTTTAAACCTTTCTTCTTTAGGAATATAATCATTTAAGCTATAATTTCTCATGACCAGCATAAAGAATAAAGCATGATTATTTCATTATTCCATCTTTAAAACGAAAACTTTTTCTGCTGGAGAAGTATCCACGTTAATGCTGGGACCTGTTGACCCCTCAGCCTTGTGGAGAAGATACTTTGCAAGGTGAAGAGCAATATCGTCAACACATCCTAGCAGTGACCAGCAATGGATTTCATAAGGCTCCTTCAATACAGCATTAAGGAACCTTAAGGAATCGTAGTTTTCCTGGGGACCAATATAATACATAACTTTCTGATGGTCTGACTTAAACCAGCAAAAGATTTTTAGGATATTTTTGGAATAGATGGATTACTTCTTTTTCAAGAAATCCTCCAGAAGTATTTTTTTTCCACATCTGAGCCATTGATAATGACTAAAATTTGGCTGCAATGACTTTGAAGTAGTATTTTCTAGTAAATACTGTACCTGAAATGCTGCTATTTTATGTTATTGGCTAGGTAAAGAGTAATACTTTGGAGTCAGCCAGACTGGGGGAAAAATTATATTCTTATATCTTAGTCAAACAAAAATGCATGCCTTAATGGTAGTTTACCATCTCTCGGTGAAGATGTAGGGGTGAGAAAGAGGGATATTGGTACTGCTTTAACGCACAGATGCATGGTGATCAAGAACCCGCAGGTTTTGCCTTTATGCCACGCATGGCCCTATAACTGTAATCGTGGAAACCAAGGAACATATGTTAATTGTGATGACACACTTTTAAAATACTTAGCCACATGTGGGTAACAAAATTTTCTAAAAGCCCTTTATTGAATAAAATTAGTTGTAAAATGTAAGCATATTGAATAGGATGATTTGCTGTATAGAAATACTACCTATAAGTTAGTTAAAAGTTCAAGATTCTTTCTCTTTTTTGATTAAATGGAGAAATAAATTTTAAAGACCATTTGAAAGTAATATTTGAGATGCTGATGATAACTAAAAGATATTTGATAGGAAGCAGACATTACTTGCAACTTAATAATCTCATTTTTGATGTGTGAAATTTGAATTCTCTTTAAACCCTAAATGAAGGTGTGCCTGGTATTTGAGCAGTTTTGGCTTCCAGTCATTGATTTCTTTCGTCTTTATTGAAGTACAATTAAACAAAAATTATGTATCATTAAGATATACAGCTTCTTGTTTTGATATATGAATTCATTGTGAAATAATTGTCACAATTAAGCTAATCAGTGTGTTGGTCACCTCGTATAGTTGTGTGTGTATGATGAGAACATGCAAGATCTACCCTTCAGCAAATTCCAAGTGTACGATCAATACTGTTGACTGTAGTCACGTTGCTGTACATTTGATCTCCAGACTTATTCATCCTGCATAAGTGAAATTTTGCACGCCTTGACCGGCATCTCCCCATTTCCTCCTCCCTTAGACCCTGGCAACCACCATTTTGTGCTCTGCTTCTACCAGTTGGATAGTTTTCCATTCCACAATAAATGAGATCATGTAGTGTTTGGTTTTCTGTGTGTGGTTTCTTTTAGCATAAAATGACTTAGCATAATGACCTCCAGGTTCATCTGTGTTACAAATGTCAGAATTTCCTTCATTTTTAAGGCTGAGTAATATCCCATTGTATACACAAACACACATTTCATATTTCTTTATCCATTCATCTTTTGATGGATCTATTAGGCTGTTTCCAAATCTTGGCTGATGTGAATAACGCAGCAATAAACATAGGAGTGCAGAAGTCTCTTCAAGATACTCATTTTATTTTTTTAGGATGTATACTCAGAACCTCCATACTGTTTTTCATAACAAATATACAATACACATTCCCACCAGGAGTGCACAAGGGCTCTCTTTTACCACATTCTTAACCAGTACTTTTTTTTTTGGTAGTAGAGATTTTAGTGGTGTGAGATGATAGCTCATTGTGATTTTGACTTGCATTTCCTTATTGATTAGGGGCATTGAACACTTTTTCATGTATCTGTTGGCCATTTTGTATATCTTCTTTGGAAAAATGTCCATTCAGCCCTTGCTCATTTTTAAATCATTTTTTTCACTATTGAGTTGTATGAGTTCTTTGTTTATTTTGGATAGTAACCTTTTATCAGATACATACCTTGTGTGTATTTTCTCCCATTCTGTAGGTTGCTTTTTTACGCTGTTGATTATTTCCTATGCTGAGCATTATTGCTTATTTATTGGATACATTACAGAAAAAGTTAAGTTCTTGAATCTTACATATTTTATCAACTCTTAACAAAAGTGGGATATAAGAAAGCTCCTTGCAATTCTGTTTATCTCTTCTTTACTTGCTGCCTTCTAACAGCCTTATGCTCTCTTCTACCTTCTCCAACCCAAATATGTCATAGGAAAAGTTCAGATTTTAGTTATTACACACTGTTCATCTCTTCCATTGTGCATTCCACCATTTCACTCTCTGCTCACTGTGTGCTAGGCACTCTTGCTGTTACGCATTAGTGAAAGAAATTGACAAGGCCCTTGACTTCATGAGTTGAAATGTGTACTGATTTAGAAGACATTCATTCATTCATTTGGTCTTAAACAAAACCAAACTCATAAGTACCTAGTGTGTACTGGATGCTGTTCCAGCTGGTGAGGAAGATATAGTGGCGAACAAGACAGGAAAAGTTAAGTGGTAACAAATGCATTGAAGCCAAAGATAAGAGGATGTGGGGGTAGCGAGACCCAGTAAGCAAGACCAGACCATCGCTACCACCATGCAGGTTAGTGATAAGAGCAGTGAAGGAAAATAAAGCAGAGCAAGATAGTTACTGAGAGAGAATGGCTAGAGAAGTTGTTCTGCAAGTAACATTTGATCAAAGACCTTGAAAGAACTGAGAGGTCACCTAGTTTGAATTTAACTCAGTGTAATCCAGGCTTTGCTGAATAGTGAATGAGATATCTCAGAGAACAGTCAGGATAGTGCCCGTGGTGAGGACACAGGCTGACAAAATACAGCTCCCTCTTTTTGCTGGATAACAAGGCCTTTTGGGAAAATACTCATAGTTTATTAATTGCTCTTAATTGGACTAATAGGTGAAGATAAATTCATAAAATGGCAAAGGGAATAGAGGAAAGGTTTTGGAATTTTGGCTTATCTTTTCAGTGTTATTATTTAAAGATATGAAAAATACTGTGCACTTTAGTTTTCCTTCATGATAATTTTCAGCCAGTAGAAAGCTAACCCTAGTGAATTGGTGTACCATTCAGCTGGGAAGCACTTTCACGTAAATGATGGTATAAAGATGCCATCGATGCCGATGACCTGGCCAGTGGTGGTGCCCCCATCCCTGTCAGTGTCATCAGTTCCTGATGGACGTTCACTGTTCAGATTTAGCCAGTTTAGTTTTACAGGGATGAATCTGCTTGGTAGCTCTGTAGCGTCAGTGTCATTTTAGGCCTGTCAGGGTAGTGTCCTTGAACAAGAAAATGGTCCTGCGTACGTAGGAATCTCAATAATTTCTCATTTTTTTGTTTTGTTTTTTTGAGACAGGCTCTCACTGTGTAGTTCAGGCTGGCCTTGAACTCACTGTGTAGCCCAGGTTGGCCTTAAAGTTGTGGCGATCTCCGTGCCTCAGTCTCTCAAGTGCTAGGATTAGAGGCATGCACCACCATGCCCTACTCCCAATTTCTCATTTGAAGTCTTTGCTATCTTAAACAATTTTTCTATCATTCCACCAATTTCCTTTTAATGATATTTTGTCTGGAATTTTTATCATACAGTATTTTCCTCAGTGTGATATAGCATTGTGTTTTAAATTTTTTTCTTGTCAAAAATGGAAGGTAAAATAGTGAAACTCTGTTATGATGTTTGGACTCCACGTGTACATTAGACTCGTAAATATTCCCAGGCGGTATTTGAAGCTCTAAATTGTTGAGTTAGAGCTACGTAGTTCGTAGCTAGATTTTACATTTTACTCACCTAAAATCATTTTGAAACTTAGACAAGGAATCCCGGTTTAATTATCCAGACCATCAGAGCATAAATAAAGGAGCCATCTATTCCTACAGCAGGGTGCAGTCACAGAAGACTCTGGAGGAGAAGAACAAGGCTGCCTTATCTCAGCGATCTCCTGAGTGTTGCAGACTCCAATGCCCACCGGGTAAAGTGAATAGACTATAATCTTATTGTGCTCTGACTGACTGGTGCTGTAACTGTACATTATCAGTGTGTGAATGCGCCTTATCTTTTTCTCCATTGCCTTTTACATTATCTCCATTGCTTTGCCTCCTACCTTTTTGGCACTTCATTTGGTATTTATCTTAACAACTTTAGAGGCTTGATTTAGAAGTCAGCATTCAGTGGGCTACAGATGTCAAAGTAAATTTAGTTATAAAAACCTTGTGGGTTCCAAAGATTAATTGTTTTTTGTCTTATCAGAAATTTAACTCTTAAGTATCCACAGGAGAAATGAGCACTGAATCTGCATCTTAGAGGAGCTTATAGAAATCAAAAGTGGGTGTCACTTACCTTGGTGTTATTTTAGGTTATCTGAAAGATAAAGTAGTCAAACTGCAAAACAGAAATAATTTTGAAAATGTATATATTATTCATCACTTTTAAGGAAAGAGTGTAGGCATTGATGAGAAGGGAAGAGTGAGCAGTAACAAAATTTTAAAAATAGAAGAGCTGAGGGCCGGGGATTTAGCTCAGTGGTTCCACCACCCCCCTTGCAAGCACAAGGTCCCGAGTTTGATCCCCGGTACCAAAAGAAAAAAAAAAAAGAAGAACCAGGCATGGTGACAGATGCCTGTAATCCCAACAGTCTGGGAGGCTGAGGGAGGAGGATCCTAAATTTGACCCCAGTCCAACTTAGTGATGTAGTGAAACTGTCTCAAAAGAAAAAATAACAAAAGGGTGGGGATATAGGTCAGTGAGAAGGTCCTGGGTTCAATCTCTCGTTAAGAAAATAAAAAAGTGACTTAAAAAATGAGCATGGTTGCACACACCTGTATTCCCAGTATCCTGGCAGGCTGATGAAGAAGGATTGTAAATTTGAGGTCAACTTGGGCAATTTAGTGACTTAGGGAGACTCTCAGAAAAACAGAACCAAAAAATGGCAGGGAATGAAGCTCGGTGTGAAAGCCCTGGGTTTACTCCCCAGTACCTCAGAAAACAAAAGGCTGAAAAATTACCTAAAAGGGAGCTTTTCTTCTTTCTATTTTAGTTGCGCTAACCTCAATTTTCTTTTATTTACTAACCTATTATTGATTTTTATCTATCTATAAAGAATTTTGCAGTTAAATTCTGCCACATAAATGCCTCTACAAATAGAGACACTTTTGAATCTCTTTATTTTGAATTGGGCCAAACAATACAGGTATACAATTAACTTTATGTATTGAATTCTACCTATTTAGTAAATACCATGGTACCTTGGTTCACGAACTTAATTCTTTCCACGATTCTGGTCACAAACTGAATTGGATGAGAACCGAATCAAATTCAGTGGTTAAGATCAATGTTGACCTTATGGGGAAATTTGATATGGTTCTCGTCCAGTTCGATTTGCAACCAGAATTGTAGAAAGAATTAAGTTTGTGAACTGAGGTACTACTGTATAATTGACACTCCATTGATAGGGACTTTTTTCTCATAGAACTGCTATTGAAGGAATTAAACAGAGGTTGATTTTAAGGACATGAAATATTGATAATGAGGAAAATTATAGGAGAAAAGAAAGATGTGCTTTTAGAAAAGCTCAGTGATGTGTAGGTACTAGAGCACGTGGCTGCGACAGCAGTACCACTCCTTTGCTGACATGAGTGACCTGTGGCACAGTTGCTGTCACCGTGACCCTCTGACTTCCCTTGGCCTGTGAGGGTTGCTGTGGATTGTACATGAGCTGATAGTGCCCCCCACATCCCCTGTTCCATGCCCACTAGCTTCTGTCTGAGCTACCAGTTGACTTGTATTGACTTCTCTCTCTTCTTCCCTCATGGAAAATGGCAAGAGCTTGTGAAAGGTTACAGTGATTTGAATACATTTCAGTTGGGCCAACTCAAAGAATTTCTGGCTTATAAATATTAATTTATTTCTACAAACCTTATCACCAGGACTAACTGGTTATAAAATTTTAGTGTATTTTTCGTATGAGTATTTTTAAAATATGTTTCAGCTTATGCTTTGTGGTTCATGCCTCTTAAAATGAACAGTATAGGACAATTAATTCTTAGGTTATTAAAAATCTTATACATATAATTTTTAATGGCTGAAATAATTTGGATCATATGGCTTAAATTTTTTCTTATTTTTGGACAGTTAAGATATTTGATTGTGATCACTACTATTACAACTAATTCAGGAATGTTGTACACAGTATTAAGTGTTTTCCTGTGCTTTATGCCTCCTTATTGATAGAGTGACTTACTTTCCTGATTGCTGGGGCACAATACCTGACAGCCACAGCTTAAAGGAGGAGTGACTTATTTTGGGTCATGTTTCAGTCCATGGGCAGCTGACTGTCAAGGAAGAAATGGCATGGGAGATGGACATGGCAGAGTAAAAGCTGCTCTAGGCATGGTGGACAGGAAGCAGAGAGAGACCGGAGGAGCCAGGGAGTGAGATGCACCCTTCCAGGCCACATCCTTTCAGACCTGTTTCCTCTGACCAGGTGGAGACCTCCAAATGGCACATTGTGCAATCAATTCATCAGAGGACTGATTCATCACTGAGAACAGCACCCCTGTGATCAGTCACCTCCCCAAGTCTCTGCCTATGATTGCATGAGGCTTTGGGGGGACATCTAGATATGCAACTTAACAGAGCTAGCCACAGAACTAGATTTAAGAAGAGATTTAAGATTTTTGTATATATCTTTACATTACTTTTTCGTAAAAACAGTATGATAGCTGCTATTATCTATGTTCTATAAATAAGGACATTGAGATTTGGAAAGTTAAAGTATTTGTCTAGAGTCACACAGCTGATAAATGCTAGGGAACAATGCAGGGTTGAAAGCTCAGACCCTTTCCACTATTGCTGTGTTTTAAGTATATTTTTTATTCCTTGGAATGTGAGTACATAGTGCAAGGATAAAGGGGCTTGTGATGAAAAAACAAATGTGAAGCATAATAGGGGGTAGATATTGGGAAGTAGAAAGAACATGTTCGAATGGGAAGGGGAATGGGGGAAGGGAGGAAGGGAAAAGGAAAAAAACGGAAGCAAGGCTTGTGTAAATGTGGAGGGCAGTGGGGAAAATGAAGCATTAGATATATTATCTACAGGTACAAATTCCCTTTGATGAATGTGATCATTATATGTGACAAATATGTACTAATAAAAAAGAAAAAAATTTTTTAAAATTGGAAAATGTCAATTCAGCCTTTTTGGAAGTCCCCAGCATCCGGGACATCACTGTAAGGAAGACACTGACCGTGTGGCTGCAGAGGTCTGGGAACACCCCGGAATGTTCTGGCCAGCACAGGCTATGACAAGTGTGGTAAAGAAAGCAGGCTGTTGCCAGAAGTTAAGTTTTGTATTTTACTGGGGCCCCAGTACAGAAACTATTTTAACTCAGGATTGAATTAAAAGTCTAAAAGTCTAATATTTGTCTCTTCAGTTAGGATTAAATGACCAAAGAGAAACAGTGTAATGAATAATTAAAATCTTACTAAGTTCAGTCCCTTGAGATTTTATGAATGTTTTAAAAATTAAAAAAAACATTTAGCTAACAGCAACCATTTAAAAAATTATGTTTAAAGACTTTTTAAAGTTTTCATTTTTATTAGTACATGTTTGCAGCGTATGATGATTACATTCCTTGTGGGGAGTTGACACATGTACCTAACACTTTTTTTACCCTCTTCCTCTCCCCTTTCTCCCCCTGTCCTCTCTTGATGCCCTTCCCATTTGAGAAAGATCTACCTCCCTACTTCTTCTTTTTTTTTTTTTTGCTACTGGGGATTGAACTCAGGACCTTGTGCTTGCAATGCAGGTGCTGGAACCTTTGAGCTAAATCCCCGGCCCCTACCTCCCTACTTCTTATTATCTTGTCCTATGCAGTCCTGACTTGTGTGTGTATACATGAAGTTCTATGCAGTTTCATGTCTTGTTTAGAATCATGTAAATACCATCATAATCCACATACAGAACGTTCCATCTCTGTAGGACTTCCCTTTGCTGTGCCTTTATAGCCATGCCTACTGCTGTCCTGTCAATAACAACTCATTTAAAAAAATGAACAGATAGATCTTAGGAGGTAGATCCGACCCCATTTCATTTCTTTCACGGATTCTGTAGGACTCTATGTTGATAACTGATGGAGTTTCAAATATGGCTTGTTAGATAGTGTTTACTAGAACAGGAAAGACAGCCAGTCCAGTTGTTAAATACTTTTAACACCCAAAAAAGCTGCCCTTAGTTCTCAGTTTGGGGGTGACCTTAAGCAAATTGGAATGGTGCTCTGTGTGCTCCACTTCCCATTCCTCCAGCCTTCTGTGCACTTTGCCTTGCCTCCTTGCACCTGCTGTGGCACCCCAAGTGCCCAGGACTGGCAGGATGACCGTCTACCCCAAATCCTACCCCTCACACTGCTGTTTCCACGGTAGCTGGTCTTGCAGGGATCCTGCAGAGAGCTGCTTCCCACCCACTTGAACTTCCTAGGTGTCCCCACTTGCTTGATTCTGCTTCCCACGCTCCCACCAGAGTCTTTGGGTTGATATTTCTACCTGTCTCGTACCTCTCTTGTAGGCTGGTCTCTTAAATGGGAAAAGTGGGACAGACTCTTAGGGCCCCAAACCTGGAGGTGGACACAGGACGGTAGGGCACTGAGCCTTACTCCTCTTTTCTATCTTTTATTTATTTGTTCAGAGCCTTGTGGTCCCAAATTTTGTAACCATTAATAAAGTAATCTGAGCTAATGTTTTAAAGAATTTAATTGTAGAAGTGATTGTATTTCAAAATAAGAATTCCTAGAGATGAGGCATCTTTAACAGAAAGATCAAGATGGAAGTTACACCGTAAGAGCCTGGTGGCCTTTTCAAGATCTAGTTATCTAGATATGTGTGTTCTAACCTACACTTGATCTTACCCAAAAGGCCGAGAAGTGATGTGTGTCTTCTAACCTAACTCTAGATGTAATCCACCTGCCCAGGGCGTACCATTTCCCAAGCATTTTGGCCAATCCAGAATCTTCTGCCAATAAATAGAGGGAGGGAGAATGGGACATAAAAGGAATTAAGATATATTATGTACATGTACCAACTCCCTACGATGAATGTGATCATTATGTGCTACAAACGTGTATTAATACAAATGAAAAAATAAATTAAAAAATGATCTTTTATATGTGGTGTCTAAATTATAAAAACCTCGACTTACATGGAGTTCTGAAAACCTGTTGAAGTCTCAAAGTTGACTGCAACGTGCTGTTTTGGAACATAAGATTAATTTGTAGATCAACAGCAATAAACAAATAGCTGAAAGCCAAGTGGGGTAGTTATTTGCTGTGAGTCTTCAGTTACCTAACGTCACAGAGGAGTTAATTTCATACAGATTTATCCCAATAAATCATCCAAATTTAGCACTATTTAGTGATTCTGGTAGCAATACTTAAATGCAATTTAATGACTTTTCTAAAGCATACCAAATATAATTTATATTTTCCTTGATGATTGAGGCACAGTATCTTGAACATAAATTAGTACCTTGTGTTGTAATACTTCGATTTCGAACTATGTGGCTTATCTGTTAAAACACCAAATGCTCCCAGTGATTTTTTAAAAGTTCAGCCTGTTTTTTGTTTTATTTTTGTCTCTTCCCTGGTGCACAGAAGCTGTCGTTTCTTGCTTGCTGCCCTTTAGTTTTCCGTCCTGTCTCCTTTTCTTGAACAAACATCATATATTGCTTCTAATCCCTTGACTTAGAATCCAGCCAATCAAATTTATTAGAGCTGTAAGCATAATATGAGCTCATGTATTTTGTCCCCTATTTTTCCTCTGAGTAAAGTATCTAAATTTTAGTTTTACTACTCAGAGCCTTAGTTTTGGATTCACAAATCCTTTCAAGTTTACTTCTCACTCTTGTTATTATTGTTTTTTTAAAAAATAACTGGATTTCCAGATAATTATTCTCTGGATAGTTGAGGCTTTACTGTAATGAGCTTAATTCATGCATTCAACATTTATTGAATGCCAAGGAAACATCTTTTAAATGCTTAGAGTTCAGTGAGCAAAACATCAGTGAGCAAAACAGATCCTTGCTTTCATAGAGATTATTCTCTAACAGAGGAAGTAGATAATAATACACATAATTAACAAACACATTAAACATTATTATGGGAAAAAACCCTAAAAAGCCAAGTGGATCTCAGTTAGAGATCAGGAGTGCTAATGGGGGTTGGTGAAGATTATAATGTTCAGTGGTATGGTCAGAATAGGTTTCTTTGGGAAAATGATTTTTAGCAAAGAGTCAAGGAGTTTCATACCTTTACCTACATTTAGAGTAAGAATTCCTGAAAATGGGGACAGCTAATGCAGTGGCCTGGTGTGGGTTCAGGTATGGATTGTTTGAGAGATGGTGAGGGTATTTTGATTAAGGTCAGCTAGAGAAAGAGTAGGAGAGGAAGACAGAAAGAATGAGAGAAGATCATATAGGGACTTGTCAGCTGTTGTAAGGGCTTTGGTTTTGATTATTGAGTGAAATTAAGAGCCACTAAAGGATTTTGAGCAGAGAAATGACATAACCTGACTTACATTTAAAAAATATCAGTATGATTGTGGTGTTGAGAAGATGTAGGGAAGAGGACAATGGAAGAAGAAGGGAGACCTATTAGGTAGTCCAGGTGAAAGATGGCAGAACCATCATGGAAGCAGTGAAGACAGTGAGAAGTGGGGGGATATACTTTGGAGGTGGAACCAGTAGGATTTCCTCATAAATCAGATGTGAGAATGTGTGGGAAAGAAGACTCAAGGATAATTTAAGGGTTTTGGATTGGGTAATTGGAAGGACTGTGGGGACATTCATTATGCTACAAAGACTATAAATAAAGCATATTTAGAGGAAAAGTAGAATTCAGTTGTGGATAAGTTGAGTTGACATGTTTTTCTTTCTTTTTTTTTTTGGTACCGGAGATCGAACTTGAGTCCTTGCGCGTGTGAGGCAGGCGCCGGAACCACTGAGCTAAATCCCCAGCCCTAAGTTGACATGTTTAATAAGACATTCAACTGGAGAGGCTAACTATGAAAATGAATATATAACTCTGAAGTTTAAGAGAGAGGTCTGACCTAGAGATAAAAATTTGGGAATCATTAATATGTAAATGATACTTAAAGTCATAAGATTAAAGAACAACAAAGATACATGTATTAAGAGAAAAGTTTAGAAAGGGGAATGACTTACAAAAGAACCTCTGTTGGAGTGACCAGTGAGGCCGGAGGAAAGCAAAAGAATATGGAATGGATTTTAAAGTACCTGAAGATGTTTTCAGGTACTTGGACAGATTGTGTCATGTTGTCAAAACAGAGAATTAAAAATCAGGAAGGAGAAAGACCAAAGTCTGTGTTTGCATATGAAGTTTTATATCTTACAAGTGATATGGCTAATAGGTCTTTTCCAGGATGGATTTCAGTTGGGCTGATTGCAGGCCCTGTGTCAGGTGTTGGAATGGGGTTGTGAGGAAGCTGGCAGTACTAAAAACAAAAATTAAAGATCTCACATACAAAGTGCAGGGCAAATGCATAGCTTAGACTACAGGTCTTAGACTGAGGTCATTCAGCTAGAAGGCAGGTAAATGGGAAAGTCCGGGTAAGAACTGTTGAAAAATCAAGGTATAGAGGTGCAGAGGGCATGAGAGAGAATAATGTGGATGCAATTACAAAATCATAGGGTATTATTTCTCTGTAACAGATGGGGAAAAGAACAGAGAATCAACATCACTGCGATAAATACTGAACAGCAAGGAAGCAAACTATCACAGCTGAGGCATGCGAGCTGCTGTGAAACTCAGAAGTGATATTATCAATAAAGCCAGAGTTGGCAAGTGATTAACAAATAAACAACATATGGCTCATTGGTTGCCATGTCCCTAGAAACATATCCTTTTTGGAGATGGTGTGATTCTGTAAACGAGTTTCTAGTTCATGCATACTTACTTTTGATATATATGGCAGTTGTGAATTTGTACCTACCCAGTTTACCTGAGACAAACTGCTTTCCAAAAGAAAACTCTATTCTTCCTGTTCTGGACTTGGTGGACTTGGTTCTCCCTACTCTTCCTGTGTAAGCCCTGGACATTACACATAAAATAGACAGAAAAAGATTCTAAAAGGCTGAGAGAAAAATGCAAACTGGCTTGAGCCTTCTCTATCTGAAGAATGTCACCATAGTGAGTTCTTTGAGTTTGCTTTTTGCCCTGTGCATCCAAGAATGGGTGCTGGAATAGACAGTGACCCAGATACACCAGTGAATAGTGACAAAAGAAAAAAAAATGCCTCAAGCTTGCTCTCTGTAGCCGTTGGACAAGGACAGGGAAAGCCTAATCAAATACTTTTAGACAGTAACTACTGTCTTTATCCAAGCACCACAGAAAAAAACCCACCAGTTCTCCTCTACCCCTATTAGCAAAGACCAAATGAAGAGCCTGATCTCCCACCCTTGCCTGACTGTAATGGAGCAGCCCTCTGGCCTAGATTTTTAAAGCAGCCATCATGCAAGTACTTCAGTGAGCCCTTATGAATACACTTGGAATAAATTTTTAAAAATAGAATAATCCAAAAGAAACTTAGAAAGCCTTACCAAAGCCAAAAAAAAAAAAAAAGCAAAATGGAAATTTTAGAACTGAAAAACTCAATAATTGAAATTACAGTATCAATGAATGGCTTAACAGCCAAAGAAAGGACAGAGGAAAGAGTGAGAATAATAGAAATTGCCCAGTTTGAACAGCAGAGAGACAGTAGACCAAAAACCAAATGAATAGAGGCTCAGGGGTCTATGGGATTTAACAAAGTATCCAATATTCTTGTCTTTGGGATTCTGGAAGGAGAGGAGAAAGAGGACAGTGCTGAAAAGGTACTTGAAATAATGGCTGAAAATATGTTAAACTTGGCAACAGAAATAAATTTTAAGAAGCTAAGTGAATTCTAATCATGATAAACTCAAAGAAATTCTTGCCAAAAAACATAATTATATTCCTGAAAACAAACACACAAAAAACCCAAAGAAAAATATACTTAAAAGCAGAAGAGAGAAATGACAGCTTATCTGTAGGGAAAAACAGTTAGAATGACAGAGGATTTCTCATCAGGAACCATGGAGCCCAGAATGAAGGGAAACAATATTTTTCAAATGTGGAAAGAAAAGAATTGTTAACCCAGGACTCCAGGAATGAAGGGGAAATCAAGATATTTTCAAATGAAGGAAAACTAAGAATTTGTAACCAACAGTCCTACACAAAAAGAATGACTAAAAGAACTTACTGTAACAGAGAGGAAATGAGGGGATAAAAAAGATTCTAGGGATAAATAAAGAATGAACAATGAAAAGAGTAAAACTATGGGGCATGGGAGAAACGAGAGTGGATTAAAGTTGCATAACCTATAAAACAGAAATCCACAAGATCAGTAGAAACTAGGGTAATACTCTCAATTCAGTTGCTCTCTTTTTCTCATTATCCTTAAAAAGCACACTACTTTTTTTTATGCACCAGAATTTTGTTGTTGTTGTTACTGGGGATTGAAACCTGGGCTTTCCCCTTTGCTAGGTAGGTGCTCTACCACTGGGGTAAACTCGCAGCTCGTTTTATTTTGAGAAAGGATCTCACTAAGTTGAGCAGGTTAGCTTTAAACCTGCCATCCTCTTGCCTCAGCCTTCTGAGTAGCTAGGCTTACAGGCATGCACCACCATCCCTAGCCAGAATCTCATCCTTAAAAAAAAAAAATCTCCCAATAGTGTTCTTGTACTGCATACTGAGGTACAAGGATGACATTACATGGTGATTTTGTACAGCCTCTCGTGTCTCCTGTCTTACATCCATCAGTCCTCTCTCTGTAATTGTCCACCCAACCCACATGCAAGATCACCTCCTGGGATGTAGACACCCCTTACCCTGGCTCCCACTGTTTTTTCTACCAGACTGTGAGGTTGGTCACATCTTCATCATTCAGAACTACACTCCTCTTGGAGTCTCAAAAGTATTTCAGAAAGAGTTCTTTGATGGAGGGTTCCTCATTCTCACTCTGCCACTTCAGCTAACAATGATTAAGTATTGGAATCCCAGATACTGAAGAGGCTTTCTTCCTGGAATTGGGGCTCCATTTGTCCTGCCTTAAATGCAAAGAACAGAAGATGAAGAAGTGCGCAACAGAGGGCACGCCCAGCTGTTGAGTGACAGTTCTACCTTCCTGGCTCAGGCTTCCCATATCCTCCCTTGTCTAACAGAGTCAGAGATAGGAATCACATGGTGTAGAATGGAGAGCAAATCTCTGCACATGCGTGGATCCACTGACTTGGCAGGAGTGTGGATAGAGAATGGCAAGTGGGACCAATGGCAAAACACTAGCTCTGGAACTGGGAGGCCTCTCTCTGAGTGACCCTGGGTCACACAGGAAGCAGTGGCCCTTGGAATTATGGAAGCCAGTGTGCTGAGAGTTGAGTGGTCAGTGTTGTAGTCTAATTATTAAAAAAGAAAATGTCTTAACTTATTTTTTTGAAACTAAGATCTCTAAGATGAGAGGCTGTTTTGATTGTGTGAATGGCTAGGTAAATCTTGTCCTAATTTGATGAAATCAATTGAAGAGATTCCAGAAGAACATAAAGCCCTCAAATGCTAGAACCTCACTTCCCTTGATGCTTTTCTCGGTATGTATACCCCTTTCAACACCATTGTTGCAGAAATCTCGGAAAGAAATACACGGAGACACAGAATTCGGATAAAATAATAAAATTTCTTCTCGGGAGCGGGCAGGAATGCCAGAAACCCGTCTGGCTAGTATCCCAACGTTTCCCTTTTTATATCCTTTTTAGCCATTGTCTCATCCCTAGTGGTCTTTGATGTGTAAATACAATTCCAATCCCTGTTTACAAGTCACAGACACAAGATAGGCACATATACATTGTAAATTCACCTTGGCATGGTAACTTTGTTAGGTTAGAGTCAGATAACCGTCACCTTAAACAAGGAGTTATGGGAAAAGCAAATCTTAAAAGAACACATTACTTATTTTGCTTCTACAGCTACCTTAATATTCAATGTATTAAGTTATCTAAAACTTTTCCAGATCATTCCTCCCTCTGTTTACTTCGGGATAATTCTTCTATCCATTACAAGTTCTATCCAGTTTATCTACATTTCTTAACGCTAGCATTTGGTAGTCTTGAGCTGCAGCACTGCGTTACTGTATAAATTTTGAAATCCATTGGATGACACAAGGACCAAACATTAATATTAACAATAACAAGAAGGGGACTCAGAAGAGGTCGTATCCAAGTATTTTCATCCTGCCCAAATAAAATTAATCCCATAGGACAGCTCTCATATACCAAATTTCTCAACAAGAGCCTTGATCTGATCTTTCAGTTTGTCTAGTGATTCTTGTACTACACCAGATTTATTAGCATATTAACAACTCTCTTCACCAAGAAATAAGCAAGTCCCTCCTTTCTGAGCTGTGAACAAATCGAGAGCACGCCTATTCTGTAATGACATTGGCCAGTGAATCTAGTTGGGTTTCCAAAGCCTGAAGTGTGTCTCGAATTTCCTCAAGATCTTTTTAAATTTCTTGTCCTAATGAAATATATTATTCCTTGTAGCCAAATAAGATCCCATGGGGCTGGCATATACATAGATATAGGATTACATTGACCTTGTTTACAATTGTTACAATTACCAGTGACTAGTCCATCAAGGGAGCCGTTGGTCCAAACTTGTGTTTTCTCTTTGCAATATAATTTTTCATTAGAATAGCCCCCCACAGTCAGAAGTTACCCCAGGTCCCCCATAGTGTTTTTATCAAAGAATATTATAAATGGATAGCCTTCCGGTTCCCATTTTACTGTTTTAAAAGTCACATATTGTTCATCAAACTTTTCATTACTAGGCCTAAACACCTGTAGTTCGAAAACAAAGAAACTTAAGGCAGTGGTGATCTGGCACAGCACAGTAATCCATGTCGTCCTTGTTGGTGCTTCCATTCTTCAGCAGTGCGTTGACTCACCAGCCTCCGGAGTGGTGAGAAGGGCTTTGAGTGCATTGTCTTTCTCGGCTTTCAGGATCAGCTTTATTGTTTCCTTGTGCAACGAGGTCTTTGCCTTTCTGATGTCCTGAGCAATGTATTACTGCGACTTTGCTAGGTTCCCACACTGCCTATAGCAACTGTATAATTTCCTGTTTATTTTTTAATTAGCTTCCCTTCTGCCATGAGAAGACCTCACTCTCGGTAAATCATGCCAATGATGTGTCAAAAAGTCCGTATATATTTACCTTTTTACCCTTTGCCCATCGGAGTGCCCAGAGCTTAGCACATTGTGCCGCCAGACAACAGGAAGGGGCCTCAGCTAGGATCACCTCATCTTTTGTGGTTATTGTATATCCATCATGACAAACCCCATCTTCCACGAACAGAACGAGGACAGCATCGGACAAGGGTGCCATTTGCAAGTTAGGGCAGCTGGAAAAGAGCTCATCAGTGACACTCAAGCAGTCGTGATCGGGAGGGCGTGTCTCCGTGGGCAAGAAGGTAGTAGGATTTAAAGTTTTTGTAGAAATAAACCACAAGCGGGGCTTCTCACAGAGAAGGGCTTGTTACTGAGTAACCCAATGATTTGAGAGCCAATGATGCTCCCTTGTGTTCAGCAGTTCTAGGACAGGGTGTGGAACCTGCATAGTCAGTTCCTGACCTAAAGTCAGCTTGTCTATTTCTTAAATCAACAGAACTGAAGTTGCTAAGGCCCAAAAGCAATGAGGCCATCCTTTTGTTACTGAATCTAAATTCTTAGATAAATATGCCACTGGTTGATTCCGTGGGCCTACTTCTTGGGTCAACACTCCAAGGGCCACATGAGTTTTTCAGTCACATATAGAGTAAAAGGCCACTTTACATCTGGTATGCATAGGGCTGGGGCGGCTGCCTAAGTCAATGTAAAATTTTTTTTTTTAAAGCTTCCTCCTGTTCTACAGTCCAATGCAGATGATTCTCCTCTTGTCCCTTTAGGGCTTCATAAAGGAGTTTAGAGATTTCTGTAAAACCCGGAATCCAAATTTTACAGAAGCCTGCTGCCCCAAGAAACTCTCTCAGCTGCTTCTTTGGGGCTTAGGGATGGCACCGATAACCTTTCACTTCCTAGGCAATGCATGCCCTGTGTTATTTGAAATCCTAAATATGTAACATGCTGTACACAAATCTAGGCTTTTTCCCATGATACCTTACATCTAATTTTCTTGTAAGTCCAGCAACAACTTTTTGGTGCCTTCCCAGCACCGCTCTTGGGTTGAGCTGCATAACAGTAAGTCAGCCACATACTGCAGTGGGACACAGCTATATTGTTCCATGGGGAAGGCAAGCAAGTCCTTGGCTAGGGCTTCCCCAAAAAGCGTGGGTGAGTTTTAAATCCCTGTGGCAATCTGGTCCAAGTAAACTGAGTATTTTTCCCATCACTGGGGTCTTCCCATTCAAAGGCAAAGATGGGTTGACTAAGGGGAGCGATCCCAAGGCAAAAGAAGGCATCTTTTAAATCCAAACAAGTAAACCATGCTGCCTCTGGGGGTATTAGACCCAGCAAAGTATAAGGGTCAGGGACCACTGAGTTCAGTGTTACTGTTCTGTCATTTACAGCCTGTAGATCTTGCACTGGCCTATAGTCCCCATCGGGTTTCCGAACAGGCAGCAAAGGGGTGTTCCAAGGTGACGTATGTTCTCTAATAAGTCTGAATTCCTTTAATCTCATGATATGGGGTTTAATTCCAGTTCGGGCTTGCCTGGACATTGGGTATTGTTTTATATCAATGGGGCTGAATTGTCTTTTAATCGTATAACTATGGGTGGATGATTCTTAGCTAAGCCTGCAGGTGATTCCTCTGCCCATACTCCAGGGAACATAGTTCTTAATTCTTGTGGAGCCTGGCAAACATCATCAACATTGTAACACTGCCATTCATCCTCTCTTTTAGTTGTTACCATGATGATGAGATCTCTTCCTGGGTCTAAATGCAGAGATGCATTTCCTCTTTGGGTGAAAGTTATTATAGCTCCCAATTTAGATAATAAATCTGTTCCTAGTAAGGGGATAGGACATTCTGGCATATACAAGAATTCATGTTTCACTTTATGTCCTCTAATTTCCCATGTCCTTTCATAGCAAAACTGGCACTTTTCTGAAATTCCAGTGGCACCAATCACTTGGATGTGCTCTCCGCTCAGAGGGGCAACTGGAGCTGTTACTACTGAATGTTCTGAGCCACTATTTACCATTAAGGACATATTTTGGCCCCCTATCTATATATGGACCATGGGCTCATGCGGGGCTAAGTGCATCGAGCCCGGTCTGTATCAGTCACTGTCCTCCATCACAGGCGAAAATGTGCCAGTATCCTTCCTTTCCTTCAAGTCCTGCTTTTTCTTTTCCTTGAGCCTTGTCTTTCTTTTTCCTTCACTTCCTTGGCTCCCATAGCTACTGCTGTCTTCCTTCCTGGCTCTCTTTCTCTTTCACTGTCTCTCTATTCACATATGCTTTCCCAGCTAATTGCAACAAATGCGTTATATTCATGCCTTCCCAAGTCTCCTACCTTTGGATTTTCCTTCTAATGTCTGGTGCTGACTGGGTTACAAAAGTTGTATTAATTAGCTGATGGTTTTCTGGAACTGCTGGGTCAAATAGTGTGTACATTCTGTAGACCTCACAAAGCTGCTCATAAAATTTCTCAGGGCTCTCATTTGGCTCCTGCTGAGTCTCTGACACTTTAATCATATTAGTAGGTCTTTTACTTGCAGCCCGCATTCCTGCTAAAAGGGCTGTCTGATAATTTCTCAAGTTTTCCTGTCCTGCTTGGGTAGTGGGATCCCAATCGGGCTGCACATTTACTGGGAATTGCTGTTTATGCCGAGCATCTGGATTCTGCATATCACCTGGCATTCTAGTGGCATTAATTTTTAAAAATTTCTCCTAAAACTCTCTGCATTTTTAGAGGTTCACAAAGTTTTACAAAGTTTTTTACAGTCCTCCCAATTAGGACAATGGGTAGCAAAGATGGAATCAAATAATTGAAGCATTTTGGAGGGGTCTTGGCAAAGAATAAATGACTTTCCTTTTCTCTGGACCTAGCCTCCTTTGTCTTTTTTAAGTCAAATCTCAAATACTGCACCTTGGTCTGCCTTATTTGTGCCTTTTTCCAACAGTCTTTTTTTCTAACTCACTATAAAGCAGAAGGTCATATTGTAAACTGTTGGCTCTTAAACACTTTGAAGATGACCAATGTACACATATTATAGTAACATATTTAGAATTTAACCCCTTGATGACAACTAATGTAAACATATTTAAACTTTTTATAACATACTTGAAACCAACAAACATACTTTTTTTTTGGTATTAAATTCTTTTATTGGTACATTGTAGATATACAACACAATTACATTTCTCATTGGGAATTGTACCTTTACATAATGCATCTTGGTTCTTATTTTTTCCCCTTTCCTAGCTCTCCCTTCACGCCCTCCACCCTTCCCTATTTACAAAGACTTTATTTCCATTTTTTCCATTTCTCATCATTTTTCCTTTCCCTGCTTTCCTTTCCCCTGCCCCTCCCACTACCCCTACCCCTTTGGACCTTTTCTTCCTATTTTACATTATCGATTATTCATTCTAATCATTGGTACATTTTAGGTATACAATATAACGACATTCATCATTGGAAATTTGCACCTTTACATAGTTTCTCTTGATTCTTATTTTTCACCCTTGCCCAGCCTTCCCTTCAACCCCTCCGTTCCTCCCTATTTACAAAGATCTTGTTCCTATTTTTCCATTTTCTCACATTAATCCCATTCCCTTCTATCCTTTCCCCTAGCCCTCCCACTTCCTTCCCCTTTGCCCCTTTTCTTCCTATTTCACATTACCTATTATACATTTAGTCCTTATTTACACTTTCAGTTTCTCACACCAGAGAAACTATTCAGTATTTACATGTGTGTCCTATTTATTTCACTTAAGAGTATCGCCTCAATGTGCATCCACTTAGCTATAAATGTCTCTAATTTCTCATTTTTTATGGCTGAGTAGTACTCCATTTTATAAAAAGCCACATTTTCTTGATCCAGTCTCCAGTTGATGGGCATTTGGGCTGTTTCCAAGTTTTAGCTATTACAAACTACACTGCTATGAACATGGGTGCACATATATCACTGTGGTATGATTCTTTTAATTCTTTGGGGAAGATCCCCAGCAGTGGAACAGCGAGGTCAAATGGGACTTCCAGTCCTAGTTCTTTGAGGTATCTCCATACTGCTTTCCACAATGGTTGCACCAGTCTACACTCCCACCAGCAGTGGAGCAGGGTTCCTCTTTCCCCACAGCCCCGCCAGCATTTGTTATTGGTTGATTTCATGATAACAGCCATTCTTTCTGGAGTGAAGTAGAATCTCAGTGTTGTTCTCATTTGCATCTCTCGAATGACCAGTGATGTTGAACATTTTTTCATGTATTTATTTGCTATTTCTACTTCTTTATCTGAGAAATGTCTGTTCATTTCAGATGCCCATTTTTGGATTGGGTCTTTAAATTTGGGAGGTCTGATCTTTTTAAGTTCTTTATAGATTTGAGATAGTAGACCTTTGTCTGAGGAAGAGCAGGTGAAGACTTTTTCCCACATTGTGGGTTGTCTCTTCACACTGCTGGTGGTTTCTCTTGCTGTGAGAAGCCTTTTAATAAGAAGAGATCCCATTTGTTGATTGTTTGTGCTAGTTCATGGGCAACTGAGGTTTTGTTCATAAAATCTTTTCCTACACTGATGTCTTCAAGGGTTCTACCTAACCTCTGTTCCAGCTGGTTCAGAGTTTCTATTTTAATATTTAGATCTTTAATCCATTTTGATTTTAGTTTAGTGCATGGTGAGAGATATAGGTCTAGTTTTAATCTTTGGCAAGTTGAAGCCCAATTTTTCCAGCACCATTTATTAAAGAGGCTATCTTTCCTCCAGTGAGGGTGTTTGGCTCCTTTGTCGAAGATGAGATGGCTGAGTATGTCTGGTGTTGTTTCTGCATCTTCTAATCTGTTCCACTGGTCCTCAAGTCTGTTTCTTTGCCAGTACCATGCTGTTTTTATCACAGTAGCTTTGTAGTAGAGTTGCAGGTTGGGGATTGTGATAACCCCTGCCATGTCTCTGTTACCTAGAATTGCTTTTGCTATTCTAGGTCTCTTCTTGTTCCAAATGAATTTTTGGATTATTTTCTCAAGGTCTATGAAGTATGCTGCTGGGATCTCAATTGGAATTGCATTAAATCTATATAGCAGTTTTGGAAGTATGGCCATTTTCACTATATTAATCCTTCCTACCTAGGAGCAGGGGATGTCTGTCCATTTTCTGATATCATCTTCAATCTCTCTTTTCAGAGTGCTGTGGTTTTCAGAGAAGAGGTCTTTGATTTCTTTCGTTAGGTGGATTCCTAGGTATTTCAGTTTTTTGGATGCTATTGTGAAAGGAATTATTTGCCCTATTTCTCTCTCAGTGAGTCTGTCATTGGTGTAGAGGAAAGCTATTGATTTTTGTGTGTTGACCTTGTAACCAGCTACTTGACTGAATTTGATTATTAAGTCTAGAAGACTTTTGGTGGAGTTCTTGGGATCTTCTATATAGAGTATCATGTCATCTGCAAATAATGACAGTTTGACTTCTTCATTACCTATCTTTATTCCTTTTATTTCTTTCTCTTGTTTAATTGCCATGGCTAATGTTTCCAGAACTATATTGAACAAGAGTGGTGATAGTGGACATCCTTGTCTTGTTCCTGATTTTAGTGTGAAGGATTTCAGTTTTTGACCATTTAGTATGATATTGGCTGTTGGTTTTTCATAGATGGCTTCTATCAGTTTGAGGTAGAGACCATCTATTCCAATTTTTTGTAGGGATTTTATCATAAATGCATGTTGGATTTTGTCAAATGCTTTTTCTGCGTCTTTGGAGATAATCATATGGTTTTTGTCCTTGTCTCTATTGGTATAGTGTATTACATTGATTGATTTGCGTATATTGAACCATCGCTGCATCCCTGGGATGAATCCCACTTGATCAGGGTGTATGATCTTCTTGATGATCTTCTGCATTCTGTTTGCCATTATCTTATTAAGGATTTTTGCATCTATGTTCATTAGTGAGATTGGCCTATAGTTCTCTTTTTCAGTTGGGTCTTTCTCTGCTTTGGGGATCAAGGTGATGCTTGCTTCCAGGAATGAATTTGGGAGTATTGCTTCTCTTTCAATTTCACTGAAGAGTTGAAACAGTAGTGGCAGCAGTTCCTCTCTAAATGTCTTGTAGAATTCAGCAGTGAAGCCATCAGGGCCCGGGTTTCTCTTAGTTGATAAGTTTTTAATTACATTTTCAATTTCATTGGTTGATATTGGGTTGTTCAGAATTTTTAGGTCTTCTTCGTTCAACTTTGGTAATTCATATGTACCTAGGAATCTGTCCATTTCTTCTGTGTTGTCCATCTTATTGGTGTATAGGTTCTGGAAGGTAGGTATTGATGATCCTCTAGATTTCTGCTGGGTCTGTTGTCATTTCACCCTTTTCATTCCTAATTGCATGGATTTGGGCCTTTTCTTTCCTTTTTCTGACAAGGTTGGCTAAAGGTTTGTCAATTTTGTTGATTCTTTTGAAAAACCAACTCTTGGCTTCATTGATTTTTTGTATCGTTCTCTTAGTCTCCATTGCATTGATTTCTCCTCTGATCTTTATAATTTCCTCCCTTGTATGAGCTTTGGGGTTGTCCTGTTCTTCTTCTTCTAGAAGCTTGAGGTTCAGCATCAGGTTGTTTAATTGGGCTCGTTCTATTTTCCTAATATGCGTATTTACTGCTGTGAATTTCCCTCGTAAGACAGCTTTCATTGTGTCCCATAGATTCCAGTATGTTGTATTGTCATTGTCATTTAATTGAAGGAACTGTCTGATTTCTTCTTTAATTTCCTCTGTGACCCATTGGTTATTCAGAAGTGTGTTGTTCAATTTCCAGGTGTTTATGAAAGTTTTTGAATTTCTTTTGCTATGGATCTCCAATTTCATCGCACTATGGTCTGATAATATACAGGAGATAACTTCAGTTCCTTTGCACTTACTTAAACATGTTCTATGTGTGAGTATGTGGTCAATTTTGAGAATGAGCCATGTGCAGCTGAGAAGCATGTGTATTCTGATTTTGTGGGGTGGAAGACTCTGTAAACATCTGTTAAGTTCATTTGTTCAAGAGTTCGATTGAGTTCTAGTATTTCATTACTTATTTTTAGTCTAGTTGATCTATCTATTTGTGACAGTGGGGTGTTGAGGTCCCCTACTACAATTGTATTAGTGCATATATGACTTTTCATGTCCGTTAGTATTTGTTTTATATAGTTGGGTGCACTAGTGTTTGGTGCATAGATATTTATGATTGTCATCTCTTCCTCTTGGATTGTTCCCTTTACAAGAATGTAGTGTCCGTCTTTGTCTCTCTTAATCAGTGTTGGTTTGAAATCTACTTGATCTGCCAAGAGGATAGCTACTCCTGCTTTTTTTCGGGTTCCTGTCATGTGGAGTATTGTTTTCCACCCTTTAACTTTCAGTCTATGAGTTTCCTTTTGAATGAAGTGTGTTTCTTGTATGTAGCATATTGTTGGATTTTGCTTCTTGACCCATTCTACCAGTCTGTTTCTTTTTGAGACCATTAACGTTGATGGTTATAACTGAAACATATTGACTTGTCATTGCCATGACTTTTTCTTTTTGTTGGGTTCTCCCCCTTTCCATTTAATTTCTTGTCATGCCAGATGGGTTCATTCTGCTTTGCTTCCTGGGGTTGTGATCCTCAATGTCTGTTCCTAGGCTGTTGTGTAAAATTCTTTGGAGTGCTGGTTTGGTATTCACGAAGTTCCTAAGGTGCTCTTTGTCATGAAAGTATCTTATTTCTCCATCCATTTTGAAAGATAGTTTTGCAGGGTACATCAATCTGAGTTGGAGGCTGTTTTCTTTTAGGGCTTGGAATACGTCACTCCCAGCTCTTCTTGCCTTGATGGTTTGTGTTGAGAAGTCTGCTGTGATTCTGATGGGCTTTCCTTTGTATGTGATTTGTTTCTTTTCTCTGACTCCTTGGAGAACTTTGTTCTTCTGTTGTGTTTCTGGAATCTTAACAATTATATGCCTATGTGTAGATTTTTTTTGATCAAGGCTATTTGGAGTCCTATATGCCTCACTTATCTGTATGTCAAGCTCTTTTCCCCTGCTTGGGAAGTTTTCTGCCATTATTTCTGTGAAGAGATTTTTTATGTCATCTGCACTCTCTCCTGTTTCTTCATTGAGCCCAATCAGTCTTACGTTATTCTTCTTTGCATCATCTAGCAGCTGCTGGATTGATTTCTCATGTTCCCTTATAATTTTGAAGCAATTTTTCTTTTCCTGGTCACTAATTGCAATCTTATCTTCTATATCTGAAATTCTGTCCTCACATTGGCTCATTCTGCTATGTAGACTTTCAATGGAGTTTTTCATGTCCTAGAAATCTATTTGCATCTGTTTGATGGATTCCATTTGTTTCTTATGTTGGGATTCCATTATGCTCCTGAGCTCTTCTCTAGATTTATTAATCATGTCTTGCACTAGGGGCACAATTTCTCCTGTTATCTGAGAAATTATTTCTGATTTCCTGTTTCCCAGGTCCCCCTTTGTTGCCAGTTCAGTGGGTCCAGGTGTTTGAGTATCAGAGTGTTCCATCTCATTTCCCTTTGGGGTTGCTGTAGGTGATCTGGAAGTCTGGTTTTGAGACTTATTTATGTGTTTTCTCATTTTGCCTGGGGCGGGGGGCTGTTAGCGCCTGCATGGATTACCTCCTCTTAGCTGGGTGAGGTGGGCCAGGGACCTCGAGCAGCAGTAGGGATGGTGACCCAAAAGCCCTTTCCTGTGGGCTGGGAGCAGCGGGAGGGATGGTGGCTGGGAAGCCCCTTCCTCTGGACCAGGACCAGTGGGAAGGTGGCTCAGAAGCCTCTCCCTCTGGGCCGCGAGCGGTGGAAGGGATGGTGGCCCGGAAGCCCCTTCCTCTGGGCCAGGAGCAGTGGGACAGAAGGTGGCCCAAAATCCCTTTCCTCTGGACTGGGAGCAGCAGGAGGGATGGTGACCAGGAAGCCCCTTCCTCTGGACCAGAAGCAGTGGGATGGCAGCTCAGAAGCCTCTCCCTCTGGGCTGGGAGTGGTGGGAGGGATGGTGGCCTGGAAGCCCCTTCCTCTGGGCCAGGAGCAGTGGGACAGAAGGTGGCCCAAAAGCCCTTTCCTCTGGGCTGGGAGCAGCGGGAGGGATGGTGACTGGGAAGCCCCGTCCTCTGGACCAGGAGCAGTGGGACGATGGCTCAGAAGCCCCTCCCTCTGGGCCGGGAACAGTGGGACTCAGTACCTTGGTCTGGTGGTCTGGTGTCCTCTGCGTCTTTGTAGTGTGGAATCAGGTGGCTGCCTGTCTGCCGTGGGGTGATTTGGTGTCTTCTGCGTGACTCAGGACCTCGGTAGGGTGTGCACAGACCTGCCTGTCTGCAGGGGGCTGATTCGGCGTGTTCTGTCGCTATTATAAATTTCTTCTTCGATAACATTTTAAATTACTTGCTACTGGCACAGAAAATACAATACACTGATCTAGCCATCCATTTTAATAAACTCTGCTACTGCTTCTAAAACGTGTTATGGGGGTCCTGTGCAAACAATTATATTATTTGCAAGATTTTATTTCTTCTTTTCCAATTCCCATGGCTTCAGTTTCTCTGTTACATCATTCAGGGTAGGACCCGTCAGGGTCAGTGTGGGCAGTAGCACTCTCAGCCGGGACACCGCAGAAAGGGCCCATATTTTTTGATAAATCACTTTTGCTCATCTTTCGACATACTAGGTCTTCTGGTCTTGTATTTTTTTTTATCTTTTTAACAAGACAAACATAAAAATTTTTTATATCAAAATTGTATCTCTTTTACTTATAGCTTTTAAATATATTTTTTTCTCACTATAGATTTTTTATCACAAACTTATTTTTAGCTGTTAAATTTTTAAAGTGTCCCTTTTTTCATTCTCAGATTGTTACACTTTAAATTGGGTTGGCTGCCAATAGAGTGGTAGTAACTTTGAGGTTTTTTATCAACAAAGTACAGAAAAGAGCAAGTTAACCTTATAATTACAATTGAAGAATTTGCAATGTACAAGAAATACTTTAAGCACACCAATTAAACATCAACTCAAACTGAAACAGAGATACATTTATCAATTAACTAAAATTTGTAACTTTTCAAACTGAAACACAGATACATTTATCAATTAGCTAAAATTTGTGACTTTTTAAACTGAAACACAGATACATTTATCAATTAGCTAAAATTTGTAACCGTTGTAAAATTTCTTACTTTCTCTGGCTTTGTTTTATGTCCTTCAGAGCTTTTTTTAGCTGTTTTTAATCCATTACTTATTTTTTTTTCTATTTTTTTTTTTAATTTGAGTGTAAGCCCTATTTGATCCTCTCTGACTCTGACCACAGCACCGTGCTCTGAAGCCAAGCAGTTTTCATCCTTTTGTTCCCACCTCTTCCAAACCTGTGAATTTAGCAACTGAAAAGGAGAGGGAAAGTCTAAATTCTCTCGGTCCAGATCTGGTTACTTTTCACCATCGTCCCCTTTCTGACAGAGGACCAGGATGTTGCTTTTCACTTCCAGGGCACACATACGAAGCCAAGGAGGCATTCTGTGGCACAATTTGAGCCATAAATCAATATAGGGAAATTGATCTGGATGTTCTCGTCCAGGGGTGGTGACTGTTAGCCAGATGGACCAGACGAGACCCTTATCTAGGGATCTCTCAGTTGACCAAGCTAGGCAAAGCTTGCGCCATTCTAACTCACAAAAGGCTCTAAGTTTTGGGTTTCATCTTAGTACCATAATTTCCAGTAAAACCTTTCTTAAAATTCTTAAGCAAGCATTCCAAAACAGTAGGATGTGATGTTTCTGTCCCCATGATTGGCCGATCAGAGTGTTGGTGCCTATATGGGTACCCTTGTACGGAGACACAAGACAAACAAAGGTGGGGATCACTCGCTCACCTGCCTGGCTGCGGGCCTCTCGGCCATTTTAAGGTCCATTCAGGTTAAGGTGGGCTGTCACCTAAGCTCACCATTGTGCCTTTGTTAAACGTGACCACACACAAATTCTGCGATTCGGGGAGGACTCTTTAAGCACAAGCGCTTCCTCTCTCTGTCTTGTTCCACACACTGTCCTATCCAGAACTCTTTCACTCACACATTTATTCAGAAGTTATCACATTCCCTCCTGGTGACCCCCCTAACCATAGCCAAAACAAATGAAAGAAGCTACCTCCCCAAATGGCAAAGCACAAGGGGTGATCAGGCCCCTGTGCTGTATTTGCCCAAAGTTACAGAATACAAATTCATAAGGCGAAACTGAAAGTTAACGACTAGGGGGCTTCCCGGGGTTTCTCACCCAGCAAAGAAAAGAGACAGACGAGACACCAAGAGCAACAGTCCTCCTTCTGTAGTCTCCTCGGGTTTGGTCGATCCTCTGCCAATGAGCAGATCTCTGTGTCCTGTTGGGGAGCCTAGGAAATTAGTCCCAGGGGCACGCCTTTCCTCTCGAGGAAACAGAGAGCCGCTCCCTCCAGTGTGGTTTGGGCCGATGCCCAAGATGGCTACTTCATTCCCGATCCCCGGCCAGCGCACCAAATGTTGCAGAAATCTTGGAAAGAAATACATGAAGACACAGAATTTGGATAAAATAATAAAATTTCTTCTTGCAAGCAGGTGGGAATGCCAGAAAACGGTCTGGCTAGTATTGCCCCCCCCCTTTGTTTAGCATTTCCCTTTTTATGTCCTTTTTAGCCATTATCTCATCCCTAGTGATCTTTGATGTGTAAATACAATTCCAGTTCCTATTTACAAGTCACAGACATAAGATAGGCACATATACATTGTAAATTCACCCTGGCATGGTAACTTTGTTAGGTTAAAGAAGTTACGGGTTAGAGTCAGATAACCATCACCTTAAACAAGGAGTTATGGGAAAAGCAAATCTTAAAAGAACATATTACTTATTTTGCTTCTACAACTACCTTAATATTCAATCTATTAAGTTATCTAAAACTTTTCCGTATCACCATCACTTCCCATATAATTACCTGTCATATCTTGAGTTGCATAGAAATAAGGAAATATTTTAAGAATCCTTTAGGAAACCTTCATATGATGCGTATTAGTCCATTAACCTTACATTGAGCAGTGTGCTGTGTCTGACCCTGAGGCTGGGGCTTATCCTTGAGAAGGAAGCAGAGCCCCCATTGTGGAATAATTAGCTGGGACACAGACACTGAACAAGGAGTCAAGAGGAGTAGTCAATGCAGTTCTCATATGTGCTATGAAGGGCCAGATGGTGTTATGAGAACACGAAGCGGGGGATCCTCGGTCTGGAAGATAAGATCAGATTTCTTCAGAGTAGGTGGCTTGAAAGTAGTAAACAGAAGAAGGAGGCAAGAGAACAGCAGACGGTCATATGTATTGTATATGTTTTGATTATCATCTCATCTGGATGATTAATTCCCTACTCTCGAGAAGTCCACCTTTGTCCAGGAGTGAATCTACTGTGAATTATTTGGACTTGGTGATATGTAGACAAGGAAAAACTGACCTGTAAATTTCTATAGCTAAATAGGAAGGAATTTGTTATGAATAAATGTTGATGGCTTCTAGTTTTTTGTAATAAAAATACTATTTTTGTCCTTCTAAAAAACTTTTGTTGGTACATAATACAAAATTGTAAATATACATATTTATATTTGCCTTTTTTGATGTTTCTTTCATCCATCTCTTTCTGGGGCATCTTTTATCAGCTTTAGAAAGTTTTCAAGTCACTTCTTAGGCATCCTCCCTCTTCTATGCCACTTTGTGCTTGAGAACAAATTTTACATTCTTGTATGCAAAGGCTACCAAATAAATGCCTACTGGGCCATCACACTGTACATATGAATCAGATCCATATGCCACACTCACCAATATAACCAGATGGGAATGGCAGACAAAATGAGTGAGTTCCTAGAGAAGAGGGCCGAGGACTTGGCTTTGAGGCTGCCGCTGAAATCCTGCAGAGGCGCAGAGCTTCCTTGGAGCCACCCTTTGGTGTCTTGGTGGAACAAGAAGGCCATTGGCCTCTCCCCTGCCCCTTTTGTGGTGTTTCTTGATGATGCTAAGAGAGGAAATGCAACTCATCTTGTAAAAAGTAATACTATCATGTCAGGACTCAAGCCTTTCCTAATCACTATTAAACATACCTTATCTCCTTCTTATGTGATTTCCATATAAACTAGGTGCCAAATAGATTTTATTTGATGTTTCAACAAACATGGAACCTGCAGAAACACCATTGAAAAATCCTACACTTCTACCTTAGGTCAGTGAATTTCCTGCCATTACTTTATTTGGTTTCTCAGTGGAAATTAAGGCAATAGAGGATAGGTGAGATTAGGGCTGGCTGGCTGGATGATCTTACCTGCCCCCAAAAGAAGACAGCTGTGAGATGCAGCCGGGAGGCTTCAACGTGGATGCTTGTGGAGAGGACCTGAGTTTAAGAACTCTGGAGAGCAGTGCTCTGCCCCTTTGTTGGGACTGTTTCGGGGAGCCATCCCTAAAACATATGTGTGGACACAATATCTGTCTAACGTGCCTTCCTTCTTGGTGATGGGGATGGACAAAAGGCATTGCATTTGTCCAGAGTGCTTTCTGTACAGATTGTAGTCTGGAGAAATTATTCACTAAGAGCACTTTTTCAGTTTGTCTGCCTCTTTTTGGGACCAAAAGTAAATTTGGACATAGTTTTTCCTAGTGTTTTACCAAATTTTCATCTTTCGAGACATTTCTGAAAGCATCCTTAAAAGTACAAGTAATTTCTCCACTTTCTGGTTTGGTTTTGTCTTATGTCTAGCCTATCTTGAGCTGTAAAATCTTCTGGTACCTTTCCTTTAACATGTGCCTCATTGGCTTTTGGATATTATAAGTGTCATAGTCTTATGTGGTTGTAGCTCATCCAAGATAAAACAAGGAGTGGGTTCATTTGAATCTCCACAAAGATAAACTCTCAATCTTATAAAACATGTAAACATATCCTGTGCCTTTTAGAACTGTTTTTATGCATACCACCAAATGATTGTCTGTGGAATATGTCTACTAGCATCCTTTCTGAGTTCATTGTGAAAAGCTTAAAAGATGGCATTAGATGCCATGGGCAGTTCATGTTGTTTTGATGCCCAAGCTTTTTATTGATGGGGACAAAATAGATGCATTGCTTTTGTACAGACAGATCTGAATCTCTATCACGTAGATTCTTAGTATATCAGGGAGTTTGAGGTCATGGAAAGAAATATATGCACCAACAGATAGCTGTTCATATAAGGAATGTTTTTCTACTTTAAATACAAGGAGAAAAATATATCATTTAAAAAAATCTTTAATTTTTGTTGGTTTTATAGTTTAGGCATACTCGCAAAAATAGAAACTGTTTCTATTTATAGTCTTGTGTTTCCAAACAAAGTACTATTTGATTTATTACATTTTTGAGCAGTTCCACTAGGAAGTTGCAATAGTTTGTGGGAACCAGTGGATTTTTGCAGCCAAAAGTGAAAAATCAAAATATTTTTAAAAAGAAAAAAAAATTCTGTGGATTCATCAAGAAATCGCACTTCCTGGCATGAATGCTCAGGCGGAAGGGTGCCAGCTGTGAGTACTGGTGACGTTAGCATAATCAGTTCTTGGCAAAGACATTTTTCACTGTTTCTGCTCCACAGTGCTGCTTTTGGGGATTCCCGTGTCCCTTCAAAGTACCAAACATTACCGTCCGCCCTGCACATGAAAACACTTGACACTGGACAACATGGAAAAGCAGAAGTCTACTGCATATCCATGTGACACATTCTTTTAAAAATTCAGAAATGAGGGGGCTGGGGATTTAGCTCAGTGGTTTCGCTGCCTGCTGCGCAAGCGCAAGGACCTGAGTTCGATCCCTGGTACCAAAAAAAAAAAAGAAAAATTCAGAAATGAAAAACTTTTCTTCCCCAGAATCTTTCAGTAGAGTTGAGGCACCTGGACAGATGCTTCCTTTTATCATGTAGCTCTTCTTGCACTGTTACACAGAACTGAATACCATCGGGGGACAGTGAGCGTGCCACCCAAGAAGCAAGCATGGCAGTGAAGAGCACAGGCTCTGGGCCACTCTTTCCACTTCTGTATGTGTAGATGCACAAAACAAATCATGATACTGTGGAGGTAGAGCCAGAGCTAGGTTAAGCTGTGAGTCTTAGGGCAGTTGTCTTGGGGCATCAGTCTCTCAGAGGTTCTAAACATCAAGTGAAGTTAAGAGATGTAGAAAACTTGGGCTCGCCCAGGTTTCCAGGATAAAGTGGAGGACACCCAATTAATTTGAATTTCAGATAAACAACAAAAAACTGAAAAATATAAATATATCCCAAATATTGCAACAGGACATGCTTACATTAAGAGATTATTCATCATGTATTTGAAATTCAAATATAAGTGGGTGTCCTGTCTTTATATTTGCAAAATCTGACAACTCTAGGCTTAGCAGTATTCTTCACACAAAGATACTGCTTAGGGATGGAGGAACCACTTTAATCAGGTGTTCAGAGGGTGGATGAAGACAGTGATCGTGACTAACTCCCTTCTGTAGAGGGTAGGCTTAAGGAAATTAGGATTAGCTTTGCTGTTGTAGGTGGGGCCTGTGTGTGAACCCACTTTTGTTTGGTTGTTGTGTAGTATGTGTGAACCTGGGTCATTGTCAAGTCCTTGTGGACAAAGGGGAGTAGCTGGCTGGTCCTCCTCCTCTGCTCAGCTTTTCTGCAAAATAAATACTAAACCAACAGTTAAAGTTTGAAATGGCTCTGATTAGCCACCTGCCCTGGGTGGTCATGCATCTTTGAATGGTCCTTTTAAAATAGGATGGGTAGGAGTGCAGTCAAATGGACTGGGTTCCAGTCTGTGCTTCCCCACTGACTGAGATTTGGGAGAAATTACCAAACACCTCCAAGCTGTTTCTGCATCTGCAGGTTAGTAATGCCTTCCTTATATGGTGATTGTGAGGACTGCATGAGTTAATACATGTAAAGTTAATAAATGTACAGTGATTGCTCCCTAACAAGAACACAGTAAAGTGCCAGCTGTTGTTCTTACTACTATTCCCCGAAACATTATGCTTGCTGGTTGTGATAGTTGTTTACCTAATGTCTTTCTTGCTTGAACATTCATACCTTGAGGACAGGGAATACATTCTGCTCACGTATCCACAGTATATAGGAGTAGGCACTTGGATGACTGTTTGTTAAAATGAATGACTGTTGGCATCTGTTGTCCTATGGCTTTGGGAAATCAACTCCCTTGTTGGTTCCTGAGCAGTCACACTTACAGAACTGGTTCTCTAGGCCAGAACTGAAGTACAGTGAGTATTGTTATGTCTGAAGGTCTGGTTCCTGAAGTCTTTGGGGTGGGTGGCCTGGATCCAGCAAGTGGCTTGAGGACAGGTACCAGTTTACCCCAGTGTGTCATGCAGTGTAATTTTCTGAGTCCGTCATAACTTAAGAAAAGGGAGGGATGCACTCTTCTAGGCAGTAATGTAAAACACTCAGTTGTTACAAAATACAGGTTGGTGTCTAACTTTGTTTAGGCTGCTATAACAAAATGCCCTAGGCTGGGTAATTTATAAACATTAGAAATGTATTGCTTCCAGTTCTGGAAGCTGGGAAGTCCAAGATCAGGGTGCTAGCAGATTTGGGTCTTGTGAGATCTTGTTCTCTGCTTCATAGATGGCACCTTCTTGCTGCGCCCTCAGATGGTGTAAGAGGCAAACAAGCCCCCTCAGGGCCTCATATAAGGACAATAATCACATTCCTGAGGGATCACCTCCCAAAGTCCCCAACCCTTAACACCATCACCATAGAGGGTAAGATGTCAACATGTGAATTTGGAGCTGATAGCAACATTTAGACCATGGCACTACCCCTTTTGAAAAATAAAATAATCTTTTGATTTTAGCTAGCTGGGTTACTAGGTTAAAATTGGAAAGATATACAGTGTATGAAGATTATTATTTTTAAAAGACAGTCAGACTCTGTAGGTCTTAGACCATCCATTTCTTTTTTTTTTTTGGTACCGGGAATCGAACTTGGGTCCTTGTGCCTGCGCAGCAGGCGGCGAAACCACTGAGCTAAATCCCCAGCCCTAGTATGAAGATTATTTGAGAGGCTGTAATTATGGTTTTTCCCCTGATGGTTTCCTCCAAATGCTTTTTGAGTTAAGAAAAGACAAACACTCATAAGTAGTACTTAAAGCATTTTTAATGGTATATTTAAAATGTTAACTTACGAGTCCCTACAAGTAAACTTTAAACAATGATAAAATAGATAGTTGTTATATATAATACAGCAGCCTTCAGTGGGGGTGAAATAAGGCTTACATTTAATTTAAAGTAAAATTTCTTTTTCTCAAGGAAAAATGAAAAGAGATCTATCCAGGAAAAAATAATACCTGTTGAATTTTGAACACTTACACAATTTTCTTTTGAGAATTCAGGGAATAAAAAGCATGCTGAAAATGGAGTAACACATTATTTTAAAATGAAGTGAATTTAATAACTGGTGATTCATTAAATATGCAATTTGTTCACTGAATTAATATGTGAATAACCAAGCACCCACTGCCTGCTAGGTGCTGTGCTAGACAACCACACTGGCAGATGTGGTTTCCATGCTCGATTTTCTCAGTCTAAAGGAAGACTAAAGTTCCTTTTTCTTATCAAACATTTTGTGTTCCTCATTTATTTGTACAAATGATGTTCTGAACCCAGGGTTGCTAATAGTGAATTGCAAGTGTGTGCTTTCTGAGCCTCCTTCCAGGAATTGTCAGTAACCATGCCTGATCCATGTGACTTTCATGTGAACTGCTGGATTGTTTTCTTTTTTATTAACTAACCTTCACCCACCCAGAAATGTGGTTAGTGCTACTTTGCATATTTGCACTGGGCTTTACACATCATTTTTATTGGTTTGGCATTTTCCTTCCCATAAAAGTTCACAGGTGTCTGAAAAATCCATATCTTTTAAGGTAGAAGATGATTTACTAATAATGGAATTAGTGTTGTACTCAAATGATTGTTCATAACAAGAGATAATTATGAGCATATATGAAGAGTTTATGATTATAATCAAACAAAGCTATAATGAAAATGATATGGTACCTTTCATGATTTACATATTTATCCCGGGACAGCATTGTAATTAGGGCCAAATGGTTCATATGATGTTCAAATAAATGACTACAATTATAATGTTCATGCCACCAAGCTACATTTTTTTGTTTTCCCCTCATCATCTTCACTGTTGATGGGAAAAGCTGAAGGTCCAGAATCTTCTCAATGGCTAGAGAGTCCTTGTCCTCTTGTCTCTCTCTACCCTGAGCTTTAGAGCTCCCTTGTCTTCTTCTGGACCACTCTCCCGCCAACCATTCCAGCCCCTCCCCAGCAACCAGAGCAGCATCCTCCTCTGTCTCACTGACCCGGAGCTGAGGAACCAAGGGGGTAGAGTCTTCCAGACCAGAGTCCGCATCACCTGGTGATGTGGGGTGGGAGAGAAACTGCCTCATCACTGTCCAGCGAGTGAGGGGAAAGGCCTCAAATAGCATGGATTGGCAAAGGATCCCCCATACTAGGGGAGAACCTGCTGAGTTGGTAGAAGGAAAAGGGTTCTAAGGAAGATGCATGCATAATTGATTATCCAGACCAGGTTTCTTTCTTTTGGAAGTGAATGAAGGCACCACTAATAATTCCCCTGGGATATCAATAATCTGCCATGACTGTCTCCAGAAAAACCCCATGTGCCGTGACACCACTTCTAGGTGGGCACTGGAGAGAGAAGGAGCATTAAGGTATGATCAGGGCGGAAGGGGCGTGCAGTGCCCTTCAAGGGTCATGGAAGTGAGGGCTGCATGGTATTACAAACAGGATGCCCTACCATTTCTGCCCTAAGTACTCCCCATACCTTTGTCCCTTTTTCTACTGCTTCATTCCTTGCTAAAAGACTCATTTTCTAAAATGATGTCTCTGATTGTTTTTTCCAATTAAAACCTTCTGCTTCCCCCCATGGTAATTCAATAAAATCTGCCCCAACTGCTTGGCATTCAGGTCCTGCCCCGATCTGGTCCCACTCTTGTTTTTTTATCAGTCTTTCTCCTGATGAATCTCAAACCTCAAACCATTAGGACCACTAGATACTCCTAGCTGATAGTTTTCTGATTCCATGTCTTTTGTTCATGCTTTATCACCTTGCTGCTGGGAAACCTTTTACCTTCTGCTTGTACTTACACAGTTTCTGCCTCCTGTCCTTGATCTAGTTAAAATATTGGCTTTGATGCTGTAGAAGGCTGAAAATTGGGAAAAAGAGGGTTCTCTGCGAAGGCTTCTCTATTCGCTTTTATTTAACCCCTCCCTAAACTACCAGGAGTTTTTATACAGATCTCTGTGTACCTGTAACTGGAGCAATATTCTGCTTTTATCTTTGCATTACCATTGCTTCAATACATGTCTTAAATTCCCTGATAGACCAAAAGCTGTCATAGGACAGTATCAAGGTGTGGCTCTTCCCTGTAACGCTCATAGACCTGTGCTCCGTGCTTTGTGATTGAGGGACATGCAACCAGCTTGTTGAATGAAGGATTAAGAACTAAAATTCAAACTTCTGATGCCTTTTACCTCTGCTTGGGTGAAGAAAAGTTGTGGGATGATGGCACTTCCTGCTCTGCCATTCAGAGACTTGGGACTGGAGTAGGTGTGGGCTTCGGATTCTTGCTGACCCTCAGCAGTGGCTCCCAGTCTCTCATAGAAGAACATGAAGGGGTCCACATGAAGGACCAGCTGTTCGGAGTCAGGAAATCTGTTATGGTCTCTCCACCCAGAGCAGTGTCTTTGGCATGGACAGTTTATCACAATATCCTATTGCTAAATGGACCCCATATGACTGTAGTAAGGCCCCTTTCTTGTATCAGCTCTGGCTGGCCACTCGCTTTTCAGGAGCTCTTACTGCCTGGCAGTCAAAATTGTTGGTGTCATATTAAATGCAATAATTTGAACTTTACCTGAAGCTATGTGGAGGTCAGCCATCTTTTTATGAAATCAACATTCTGTACACCAGCCTATCTGCTGGACAGTTAATTCTGGTTGTTTTTCTTTTCCTTTTTTAAAATTGGGTTATGTTTGCAGTACATAATGATTGCATTCATCTTGGAGGATTGGTACATATACATATCATATCTTAATCACTTTTACTTCCCCTTCCCTCCCTACCCTCTCCTCTCTTCTCCCCTCTTCCCCAAAGTCTAGTCATTTTGAAAACCACAGTGACTAATAGTACAAAGGAATATGGGGAATTGAATCTCCATCCCTCACTAATCATAACCCCTGTCATGTTGTCCTTGGCACAGATCGCGCTGCCTGGGGCTTCTCATTCTCTCCAGTGAGGCGTGCTGGAAATCTGTGTCGGTGCAAACTGCTCTTGCCATTTCACACACTGAAGGGGGCACCTGAAGCTGTTTGCAGAAAGAATGAAATTCAGGGCATCTATTTTCTCTGGCATTTGTAGTTTTGGAGCTATGGAAATGATATGTATCAGACTGGAAGATAGGACAAAAGATTTTCATCTAATAAAAGCTTTTCATAAATGATTTCAATATTTTCTGTACTAACCACCTCAGATTTATTTAACAGTCTATTCACTAGTCACCCTGAGCATTGTAAAAGAGAAAATAATTGGACTATATCTTCTTATCCCTTAAATAATCTTTAGTTTACTAACACTCTTTCACTGATAGGATGTTACTACAATATAATCTTTAGTTTATAGGCCAGAGCTTATTAAGAGAGTGATTCTAGCCAAATCCCTAAGTGTATTTTGGCTTAACAACAGATGTGCAAAACCCAGGTCCCTTTTGGTTAAGATGCTTAGAATCTGAGCTGCTAAGGAATGACAAGGTGACACTTTGATGTACCCTCTGATTTATTTTTATTTATTGGCTCAATATAGAACTCTTAGAAGACAGAGTTTTCTAAAGCCGCACAGGATGTCAGCCCCATGTCTCCCTGTTGGATATGAGAAAGTCAAGCCAGGGAGGTTAAGGCACTTACTCAGAGTAGTGCAGCTTGATAGAGGCAGTGCTGATGCTAAGTGATGTAGTATCTCTGCTGCCACATTGTGTTGGTCACATGGCTGACCTAGATTCACAAGGAGGGGAAATAAGTCCCTACTTTTTTAAGGCAGCACTAGGAATTAAACACAGGGCCTTTGCATGGAGCTGTATCCCCAACTTTTTTTTTTTAATTAAAAAAATTTGAGACAGGGTCTCACTAAGTTGCTAAATTGTCTGACTGGACAAACTTGCAGACCTCCCGCCTCAGCCTCCCAGAGTACTGGGATTACTGGCACGAGCCACTGTACCTGGCTAAGTTCTATTTCTTGATGGAGACAGTGACAAAGCATTTATGGCCATCTTAAGCTCACCATGCTTATAAAGCAAAAATTTTACTTCGAACATCTTAAACTCTTTGGGCTACTTACTGCATTTTTGATTGGAAAACATTTTGCCAAGTGTTTTTGCCATCCATTTTCTCTCTCTTCTGGAACTTTAGTAGATTAAACATTCTTGCTTTTGTCCCACAGACCGCTGAGTCACTGTTTTTTTAAAATCTTTCTTCCTCTGTGCTTTAATTTGGTTATTTTTTGTTGACTGCCTAAAAACTCACTGATATGCTTTCCTGAAGTGCCTAATCTACTCTGAAGTCCATACAGTGATTTTTTTCTTTCTGTATTTGTATTTTTTAGTTTTAGAATTTCCATTTGGTTCTTCTAAAAATAGTATCCATCTCACTACTAATATCCTCCTTCTGTTCACTCATTATGCTAAATCTTTCCCTTTAAATTCTTAAACATATTTATCATAGCTGTTTTAAAGTCTTGTTGTATTTTCAACATCTTTGTCCTCTCTGGATTTGTTTCTCTTCATTTTGTCCTGGCTATAGATCACATTTTCCTGTTTGTGTTCATACACAGTAATTCATTATTGCATGTTAGATGTTGTCTAAGCATGACATTGAAAGTTTGGATTTTCTTTCTCTCTTTCTCTCTTTTTTTTTAAGTTGGCTCCTGTTTTCATAGCAGTTAACTTACTGGCCAATCCATTTGATTCCATTGGGCTTATTTAATTTTATTTTGGTTTTTTGAGACAGGGTCTCTGTAGCCCAGGCTGGCCTCAAACTCACAATAATTCTCCTGCCTCAGCCTCCCAAATTTTGTGATCACAGGTGTTCACCACTGCCGCGCCTGGCTCCATTGGGCTTCTTTTTAAGCTTTGCTAGGGTCAGTCTAGGTGTTGGGCTACAGTGGCATTTTTGAGTCTCTGTGAATGTCCAGGGTGTTTAGCAAGGTGAGTCTGCTTTGGCTGGTCAGAGCTGCTCTCCTTTTCAGCCCCGTGCATCTGGGGAATCTGCACGCAGCTCATCACATGCTGCAGGAGCTGAGGTCTGCCCGCCTCTCCAAGAGGACTGGCCCGCGTCTGTGCAGCCAGTTACTCAAGGAGAGCCCTGTGCTGAGTTCTGGAACTCTTGTAGGTCCTTTTTGCTGGGTAACTTCACCGCACATTGCAGCTTCCTCAGCGTCCCTGAATTCTGATTGCTGTTACCAGCCCAGGGAGTGTCATGTTCCCTAGGCCATGCCCTCTCTTTGTCTGTGTCCCAGAAACTGTTTCCAGATGAAACATCACGTCTGTTGTGTGGATCCTCCTTGCATTTCCCTTCTTTTTGGGATGTCTGAAAGCAGTTGCTTCATATATTTTGTTCAATTTTGTATTTTCTGTGGGAAGATCAGTCTGTACTAGTTTTTCTGTTACAGGCAGAAGTGGAAGTTCTCTTCCTTTTAAGATCCTCCGCCCCTACTACCTTTCCTCCCTCCCTCCCTCTTTCCCTCCCTTCCTTCTTTCCTTCTTTCTGTCCTGGAGTTCAAACTCAGGGCCTCACACATGCTAGGCATACGTTCTACCACTGAGCCCCTAGAATTTTTTAATAAAAATTCCTTGTATTAGAAAAAACATAAATTACCACTCTGCACCATGCTTACGTGACCAATCTGGAGCATCAAATACAAATTGCAGGGCAATAAAGATGCCCAGAGGGCTTCCTTTGACTCCTGGCTAATATACATGTTTCAGTAACAGGTTTGTAAGCTGATGAAGTGAATTCCAGCTTAACATCTTTTCCTACTTATTCTGTGGATTCTTCACATTGTCCCCAGGAGGGGCCCTAGCAGCAGTTGGTGGATGCACATTTGGTGCTGGACAGGAGGCTGCTTGATGCAAGAGGTATCCATGAATAGCTGGGACTAAAACAAAATGAGTAAACTAAAAACGCTGAGGATTATATCCACGTAATTAACTCACAAACTCTCCCTCTCTTAAAGCCAGACATTTCCAACTGTTGCTGCAGTTTGAGAAAGTCCTTTTCAGACCTCCCCTGGTAAAAATGTCTTTCCCTCTGCTGCCATGTCCCAAACTTCAGGTGGGCTGGGATACAAAGTTGAGCATCACTGTTCCAGGCTGAATAACGTCATTTTTTTTTTTTTTTTGCCTCCATATATAACTTCTCTCCCTCCATGCTTGTTCCACATTGTTTCTTCTTCCAGGCCAGGAACAGAGAGAGCTAAGAAGGTTGTCGGGAGGATCTGACTCCAGAGAGTCCTCTCTACTGGGCACAACCTTAGCTCCTCAGCCTCCTAATTTTTGGTTGCAACAGTGGCACTTTTTGAACAGTCGCCCACAGGTGAGCGGAGCACTAGGTACTGGGACGGTGCTGAGCGCCTCTGCTGCCGCCTGTGGCGCGGATTACCTGGAGGAAGGAAGTCATCAGTTCCAATTTAGTTGGGAAATGTTCTAAAGACGCTTCAGTTCTCTCACTCATCCCAGAAGCTATTCTAAAGCTAAGGAGCCAAACGAAATTATTGTTTACCTTTAATGCTAGTAGAGCAGATGCATTGCAGAGGGAAAATGATAATCGAGTTCTATTTTGTGTGCTCTTTGGGGTCCAGTAAGCCTGCCAGTTTGGCTGGGGGCTGGGGTCCCTCTATGGCCAGCCTGATGATCCTGCACTGTCTTAGATGCAAAGGAGATTTTGAGGAAATGGTCTGCTAAAATTGACAAGGCTGTACTTTGATGTTGCATTGTATTTTCATTGTAATCAGACAAACTGCACTCTGAGCCTACTCAGAAAGTCTTTCCTCCCTCTTCACTCACAAATGCAGGGCCTGGCATTGCTCAGGCGTTAGCAGGGCTCATCCTTCCCTCTGGCAAACAGTGGGAATTTTCAACTCCGAATGGCCCTGGGCCCCAGAACTGACATCTCTCACTCCACCACGGGACATGTGATGCAGTCGTCCTCTGCAAAGGGGAGCTGGCAGTACTTGGACCTTATGTCTTTGTTTGGGCCCAAAGTGATGGTTGGCAGTGAACTAGAGTCCTGATTCTCTTGGGGCATTCAGGACCTTGAAAGTGGGCACTTTCCTCTTCATTCTTCTATAAACACAAGAGCAAGCAGGCATGATCCCTGAACACTGGCACAGTCATGAGCTTCAGCCAAGGGAGTTCTGTGTGTGTGTGTGTGTGTGTGTGTGTGTGTGTGTGTGTCTGTGTGTCTGTGTGTCTGTGTATCTATGTATTAGGATGTGTATGTGTGTAGTGGGGGTGGGTGGGTAAATGGGACATTCACAAGGAGAGGACTTAGGAGAGAAGATTTCTAGGGAGAGGGGCTGTAGTGATACGGTATATCTAACTTTACAGACTAAAATGCTAGAGACAGATGAGGAGGAATGGATTTTAGGGAGATTTCATGGTAATGCACGTGGGGTCCTTGTGGAACTTTCATCCCTAAGTGATGTCCCTTTCTCCTCTAAATTCCCACTCCTTCTTTACCTATTTCAATTGTACATCTTACCACATTTCTCCTTGATAATTGTATGTGTACAAATCTCCCTCACCCAGTTTTCACCTCGTGGTTGTGGGAACTATGATCTTGGTATCATCTCAGTGCTTTATTCACTGCTCATATAGGTATTCTGTAAATATTTGCAGATTGAATGAATTTTCAACTCCTTTCTGAATTTTATTGACATTGTTAGGAAGACTTGCAATTAGGAAAGAGAAAACATCTCAGTATTCTAAGTGGTTAATAATCATATAATTAAAGTGATAACACGATAAGTGGTAAACATCTTGAGTTTCAAAGACTTTTGATATATCCATGCCATTGCTGACACTATAAACACACATGATTTAGCATACTAATAGTCACCTAACCTCTGTGTCAAAATGTTTTTGAGTGTAAAATGGGGTTCATTATACCTGCTTTACTTGATAAGGCTATAATGATCAAATTGTTCAGTAGGTGTCAAATCCACTTGAAATGGATTTGTTAATGGTGAGTACATATAGGTTAAGATCTGTTAGAGAGAAAAGAATACATATGCATCTATTGACAAACCCTACAAAAGCCACACAAGCATTCTAGTACATGTTTTTAAGCACTTTATTCATTGCTTCCATTAGATCATTCTTTTAGAAGATCTTGATGGCTAATAATAATGATGGTGGTGCTACTTGTAATAATAATGGCTTCTGTAGGCTTTTGTAATTTATAAAGCTCACATGCATGGTCTGAGATTTGATAGATCCCCAGTAGGGGAAGGAGTTGTTCTTTACGATACTAACTTTCTGATGAAACAAAAAGATCTAAATTTAACTACAAAGTCTTTTTAATGTAGGTTTATTTAGTCAACATCACATCTGATGTTCTGAAATATATATACTGATTCTCAAAAGACATCTGAGAATAAAACTACGCAGTGCGGTATTGAGGAAACTAAGCCTTCCCCGCGTTCCTGTAAGAGGACAGTGTTGAGATAGTCCATTGTGTCGCCCATTTCTTGGCTGAACCTTCTGTTTATGAGTATGGGAAGGCAGTGGGGCAGAGAGCAGTCCTGCCTCACCCTCCCTCCCTTCCCTTCCTTTCTTTACCCACTTACTGTGCCCCACAGGTCTAACTGCTGGAGCATTGGAATCTGCTATCCCAGGAGGTCCCCCAGAGCACCAGCAGGAGTGGCACTAAGGGGTCTCAGCCGAAGGTTGGGGGGGGGGGTCCTCCACAGCAGAGGATTGGCAAATACAGAAGTATTGTTGCTTTTGCTCATTTTATAGTTATTTTATATTCTTTCCCACAAATGTCTGTCTGTTATTATTCTGTGTTCTGGCTCACCCAGAAACCAGTTACTTACTCCTTATGCAACCCAGAGATGAGTGCATTAAAATTTAAGAGTGCATTAAATTTTCAAATTCTATGATGCATATGCGGAGTGCTCAGAATTCAGGAACTTTTCAAGCCCTTGTGGGTCTGACTGGTAGTCACCACATTCACCTAAAACAGAGCCCAAAACAGAGCATTGCTGGTTGCCATGTTCCAGTACTTTGATTACATGGCTCCTTTTCCCTCTAGATTGTAAGCTTCTAGTGGATAATGTTGGCATCCTCCTTATCCTTGTCCTCTGGGAAAAAGCATCTAATGGCCAGGAGAAAAGCAATATGGTTTACTGAATAGATAAATAAAATGAATGTGCATTCATGAAAGGATGTGTTCAGTGAGCAGAAGGTCATTCATACTGCAAAGTTTAAGTCTTACTAACTTGAATGACATTACTTTGAAAGGTAGATGTGACAAAAAGCTTCAAATAAGTGTTAATACCATTCTTTCAGGTTTATGCATTCTAAAGATTTTTTTGATACTAATGGGCATAACCATTAGGATTTAATTAAAACTGAAAAGAATTTTATTTCATCAGCAATATATTTAGGCTGAGCCGTTTGTTAACTCAGATGTGTTAACCTCAGTTGCTGTTGGAATTAAAAACTGACTATGTAAAACTGACTATGAAATTCATCTGGGAAGAGTTGAAGAACCATGAAAAGAAGAAGGAGGAGGAAGAGGAAGGAGAGGAGGAAGGAAGAAGGAGAAGGAGAAGAGCCTAAAGTGATTCACTGGTTTATAAGAAATAAAACCAACTAGTACTTACTGGATCTGTGGACAGACAAATGAAGGTGTTAAAACAAAATTCTTTAGACTGGGCTTATAAGCAACAGAAGTTTATTTCTTCTAGAGGAAGAAATGTCCTCACTTGGCAGTGATACTCTCTGGGGCCCGTTACATGAGCACTAATCCCAGTTCATGAGGGTAGACTTCCTAAAGTCCCTACTCTTAGTGCCTTCACTTTGGGGCTTAGGGTTTCAACATAAGAATTTTTTTTTTGGCAGGAGTAGAAGATAAGCATTTAGACTGCAGCAGAAAGATATCTCCAAGAAGACAAAATTTACATGTGTGAAACATGAAATAAAATGAGATCAGATTCCAAATGGAATGCTACCAACTGGGTTTCAGAGGAAAGAACTTTAAAGAAAAACTGCTTGAAAGAAGTGAAATCTAAGCTGGGCCCTACGGAAATTAGTCAGTGTGTGAAAATAACTTTGTGTTAGTTTTCTCTTGCTGTGTAGAAAATGACTACACATTTAGCAGCTTAAAATAGCACACTTGTATTACGTTACTGCCTCGATGGGGCAGGAGTCTGGGCTCAGCTTGACTGGATCCTCTGCTCAGCATCTTGAAGGCTAAAATCAAGGTGTTGACTGGGCTGTGTTCCTTTATGGACATTTCAGGAACCTCAGTCAATATTCACATGGTTTTTGGCAGACTCCAGTGCCTTGCAGTTATAGGATGGAGGTCTCTGTTTCCTCGCTACTATCAGCCAGGCTACCCACAATCTTTGCTATAGGGTCCTCCCACTGGCCCTCGTCCAACATGGTTGCTTCCATCTTCAAGGTCTACAAAAGAATATCTCACTTCTTCCACATCCTTTTAAAGAGCTCACTTGATTATCAAGACCACCCAATCTCGGCCTTTTGGCTAAGATCAAGTGAAGACCACCCAGGAGAATCTCACTATTGATTAACTTAAAGCCAACTGTGGGCCTGAATTACATATACACAGTGTCTTCACCTTCGCCACACTGTGAACATAGATGTGGGAGTAAGGGCTTCCCACCTTTGCCATGCCGTGTTGGCCAAAAGCAAGTTAAGGCTCCTGCCTACAGGAGGTTGTGCACTCCAGGGGGATGTGCACAGGGATGGTCATTGTGGGGACACTTTTGAATCCTGCCTGCTCTGTGCAGTTTCTAGTTTTGCAAGTGATTCTTCTTTATTTGATTGTGGTAAGAACACTTAACATGAAGTCTACCCTATTAACAAACTGAAAAAAAAAACCAAAAAATTTTAAGTGTGCACTACATTATTGCTGGGTATAGATGCAATCAATGTTGGACAGCAGATCTCAAAGCTTATTCATCCTACTTGACTGGAACCTTCTTTCACCATTCCACTCTTCTATTCTATGAACTTGATGATTGTAAATACTTCCAGTAAGGAGAAACATGCAATATTTGCCTGTCTGTGCCTGGTTTATCTCACTTACTGTAATGTCTTCAAGGATCATCCATATTGCTGGATATCACAATTTCCTTTATTTAAGGGTAAGTAGTATTCTGTTCTATGTATTTTCTTTCATCTGTTGATGAACATTTAGATTGTTTCCACATTTTGGCTACTGTGAATTGTGCTGCAGTGAAGAAATGTGCCTGTCTTTTCAAGATCCTGATATTAATTCTTTTGGATAAGCACTTAGAAGTAAGATTACCAGATCAATAGTAGTTTTCGTTTTAACTTTTTGAGGAATTCCTAAACTGTTTTCCATAGTGATTGCTCCATTTTAGATTCCCACCATAGTGGACAAAGGTTCTATCTTTACTATACTTGGCTTCAGTTTTTTTGATAACAGCTGTCTTGACAGGTACAGGTTATAAGTCATTGTGGTTTTGATTTGCATATCCCTGATAATTAATGACAATGAGCACCTTTTCCTATACCTTTTGGCCATTCATATTCTTCTTTGGAGAAGTACTTATTCAAATCTTTAGTCCATTTTTATTTGTGTAATTAATTATTTTTTGCAGTGTTGGGGGTCAAACCTAGGGCCTTGCACATCCTTGGCAAATACTCTACCACTGAGGTAGATCTTCAGCCTATAGCTCATTTTTAAACTGGATTATTAGGCTTTTTAAAAAAAACTAAAAAGGTCTTATAAATGATCTATTTAAAAAAATTATTTTTTTGGTGGTGCTGGGGAATGGAACCCAGGGTCTTATACAGGCTAGGCAAGTGCGCTACCATTGAGCTACACTCCCTAAATGATCTCATGTGTTGTTATTTGAACATGTTTTAAAAATGAAGTCTTTTAACAATGGCCTGTGAGTATTAAATACCAGGCTAAGGAAAATAACATCTTGTACTTGGAGCTCTTACTTGGGGGACCAGCTGCCCACAGTTATTAAGGAAGAGGAAAAGAGCCTGAAGTGAGTTATAATTAGAGAAACCACATCATCATTTTGATACACTCCAAGAACTTCTGAACCAGTCTTTTGGGTGCTGGTGTTGACTGTCTTCCATCTGCCTCTATTCACAATCAAGGTGATCTTTCTAGAATGTGCCTCCAATTATGTCACCGTCCTGCTTAAAATACTTCTGCTAACTCTTAGTCAGACATAGCTTTCTGGCTCCTGGGATGGAACCACTGTGCTGTTCAGCTTCATGTTCCCAGTATGTGGTTCATTTGCCCTTCATTCAGGCTCCACCGAGGCCATGGCAGTGGGATTCAAAGAGGACTGGATCTCAGAAACTAGATCTGGGTAGTTTTCAGGATAAGAGAAGATGTTGGGGTAAGAGAGGATGTCTTAGTCTGTGCTGCTGTAATGGAATACCTGAGACTGGGTAATTTATAAAGAACAGAAATGTATTTCTTGCAGTTCTGGAGGCTGGGAAGTCTAAGATCAAGGTCCTCGCATCGGGTGAGGGGGTTGGTGCTACATCATAACATGGCACCACAAGCCCTTTTTATAGTGGTGTTAGTCCATTCAACAGCTAAACACCTATACCCTAAACACCTCGCACTCAACCCCACTTCCAAACACTATCCCATTTAGGGATTAAATTTCCAATACATGAATTTTGGGGGAGACATTCCAGCCACAGCAGAGGGCTAGCTGATTCCATGCACGGGAAGTAAGGAGTGTGGATACAGTCAATGTGGGAAAAGATGAGTTTACTGTGAGGTTAGTACAGAACATCACACCAATTGCTTCTCCATGCCTGGCCTTGACTGGGTACTATAGGATCTGTAAAGAAAGTCCCAGACATGATCTTTACAGAGATAAGAAGATACGTAACATTAGGAAATTAGAGATTCACAAGAGAAGGGCAACAGAAGGATTATCACCAGTGGAAGATTCTAGAAGTGGAACAGTAAAGATGCAAGTTAACAGCTGAATGAAATTTCCCCCACTCCATGAAGGACCCAGTAAGAATAATGACAGATAAACACTGCTTTTCATTGTTTCTGACCTTAAATATTCAATGAATGGGTGACATTATTAGGACCTAATTTGAAGGTACACAAAAATATCAGGAGGAGAAGTTTCCACCTTATTCTAATTATCTCAGATTGATTTTGTCTTTTCACGTGTGTTTTGTCTCTTAACAATCTGGTTATGAATCATTGAAGTTCTTTAGTGCTTCCTTTGGACCATATGGATCTCATGTGTTTTTCTTCTGTTGCTTTCTAGTGTTCACTTTCTTCTGAAGTGTTAAGCCAGAAGTCTTTTTAAGCTGCCCTGATCTGTCTTCCTAATAAGGGCAACACTCTGGGGTGAATAAAAAAGAGGGGTGCTGCCTTCTTTCTTGATGGAAATGGATTTCAATCTCTGCTTATCTCCTTTCTTGTGTAACTAAGAGTCCACCATATTGCTGTCCAGCCAATTTCCAGCTCATCTGATTATGTGATCCTCCTAGGGTCATTTGCATGCTACCACTGCTGAAGGAAGTGACCTGACTCCTTGCTGGTAGTAACACTGCTTCCAAGGAAGTTCAGCCTGCGCGCTTGGCTCCCCACTGGGACGCCTCTGCCGGCTGCTGCTGTCTGTGCTGCCTGGGAAGTGCTTCCCCCGGGCACACAAAGACCCTCACTGAGAATCATCTGTAGCGTTCGATTCACTACTGAAGTTCCAGGCTCTGTTCCAAAGCTCTAAGCTCTTTGCTCCTGTAAGGAGTTTTGCACTGCTATACAGAGTACTGCAAGCTGAGTAATTTATAAAGAAAAGATTTTTTTGTACAGTTCTGGAGTTTAGGTGGTCCAAAGTCAAGGGGCCCACCCTTGGTGAGGGTCTTCATGCTGTGTCATCTCACAGGACAGCACAGATGCATAAACACAGGAGGGAGAAGTTGGGGGAGGTGAGGGAAGGTTACTAGTCACTTTCCCTTTGTGGGGGGCAAAATGCCAGATACCTACAATTTAAAGGAGGAGAGATTTATTAGGGCTCACTTTTGCAGAAGATTCAGGTCATGGTCAGTTGGCTCCAAGGCATAAATGGTGTGGTGGAAGGGCATGGTGGAGGGAAGTTGCTCAACCCATGGCAGTCAGGAGGCAGAGACAGAAGGGAGGAGCTGGGGACAAGAATACATCCTTTCAAGTCATGCCTCCAGTGACCCACTTCCAGTTAGGCCATCCCTTAGCAAGGTTGCACTGGGGAGTAAGTTTCCAACACACCAGCCCTGGGCCACATTCACACCATCAACATTAATTAATGCCTGCAAATCTCTCAGCTCTTTTAGGCACCTTGCATATCAAAAATGGCTCACACATGCATCAGGATTTCCCTTCTTCTTTCCCAGGAAGCAGAACCCAAACCCTTTCTTCAGGTGTTGGTTGGAAAGCTAGCAAGGTTGTGGGCATTTTCTATGAACCTAGTTTTCTTGGGCCTTAGGGTGTGATGATGTGGTAAAAATTAAGAGGTGGAGAGCCTTTAAGCTCATGAAAGCTTGTGCCTTAGGTCTTTCCTGTAGTGACAGGTATCTGTTCATGTGTTCTAAAAGTGCCGGTCTTTCGTGGGGGATGTGTCTTCCTCTAACAATATCCCATGCTCCTTGGAACTCTGGAGCACCTAACTCCATGCTCGGCACCACTCTGGCTGTTGATAGATGTGGCAGTGGTACCCACTCCTCCTCCCTAGCCTCATCTCGGTATCGTCACTCAATGAAGGTTTATCACATACAAATAAATAGATTGTTCTCCACCTAGTAGTTGTAACACCTAAAATATACACCTTCTGTTTTACTTTCATAGGGCTGCCAAAGTAAGATACCACAAGCTGGGTGGTTTAAACACAACATAGGTTTATTCCCTCATGGCTCTCAACAGGACCATGTTTTCCCTGAAGTCTATAGGGAAGAATCCTTCCTTGTTCCTTTCTAGCTTCTGAGGGTTGCCAACAATCCTTTGCATTCCTTGCTTGCCCACACATTACTCTAGGCTCTGTCTCTACCCCACCTTCACATAACTGCCATCCCTGTGTCTCTGGTTTCCCTCTTAATGGTCTCACCTCAGAAATGATATAGGATAGTTTTGGTCACAGCCCATTGCCCTGAATATGGCCTAACATAACTATAAGGGAGGTTGGTAAATCCAGGGGAGCTATGGGTACTTGGTGAACATCATCTGTCCAACCCTTATGCACCTCTTTTCCTCTGATCTTCGAAGGCTCAAGGGCACACACAAGGCTGGGTAGATTCTGAATAGTGTGACATATCCACCAGGAAACACCACTAGGCTTGGAAAATTGCTCGAAGAAGGAAGGAAAGTAGTTTATATAATTTGTAAAACTATCCTACTTTTATTTGGTTTATCTTAATCCAGAGGTTACAAAATGATGGTCGGTGGATTGCATCTTTTCTGTAGATGATCATGAGTGTGTGTGTGCATTTGTCCCACACAGTGTTTAAGAGTATGAACAAGCATCCCGATATCCTTGTACAACCGGAAGCTCCAACAACATACAAGCCCACGTTTCCTTAGAAAACCAGTAATAAGAGCTGTTTCCCATTGACAGTCCTATCTCTGCAGTTTGCCACTCCCTGTCGTGTCACCAAGACTGAGGCTGAGTGTCACTCCTCATTTGTTGCTGTGCTTTCACTATTTTTTTCTGGCAGTAGGGACTTTTTCCCCCTTATACGTGTTTGGACCATTTTTATTCACTTTACTTAACTGGCCCTTCAGAGCATTTGTGTGTGTAACCTCTGTTTCTAGTAATATTTACATTTCCATGTATTTTGTAACATCCTCGTTCTTTTAAAGGGTTAAGTACTACCCAGAAGCTTTATATTGAACTCAGGACCCTGAGATTGACTCCTGCTGTAGCTATCAGCAATAGTAGTGATGGAAGGTGAATAGTGGACAAAGACCTGGAATTACCTATAATAGGGTAGTAAATGTTTTCAGTTGTGATAATTGCATAAATCTGAATGTAGAGTTATGCCTGTTGACTTATTTTCAAGTGAATTTTTACTGATAGGCTTTTGTTTTGTGCCTTTTCTCCCTTATGTAGACCATTGGAACGATCCAGTGAAGATGTGGATATAATCTTCACAAGACTGAAAGAAGTCAAAGCTTTTGAGAAATTTCACCCAAACCTCCTTCATCAGATTTGTTTATGCGGTTATTATGAGAACTTGGAAAAAGGAATAACATGTAAGAAATGCACCTCCAGGGCATATTTTCCTGTATGGTTGGTGCCCATTGGTGGCCACCCTATGGGAATAGATAGCATATGGAGTATGTATGTGCCATTTATTTGTAGTTCAATCAAAGAAAGCTGGACATATCCCACTCACTGTTTATTTATTTGGTTCCCCAAGGGAGTTTCCTTAACTCTTTTCTTCACGGCATGTAAATGGTTTTTCTAGGGTAGCCTACTTTGCAGGAGCTAGAGGGATATACTGACTCGTGCATTTAGCTATTTCCATAGAAATTCAAATAATTGTCTTCACTAAGAAATATGTGACCGGTAGAATAGTAAATAAAGACAACAGCTTTCTTTCTCCCCGCCCCCCCATTAACTTTATTGGTACATTTTAGGTATAAAATACAGTTACATTCATCATTGGGATCTTCTACCATTACATGAGTATCTTGGTTCTTATTTTATTTCCCCTTCCCCTGCCCTCCCTTCACCCCCTCCACCCTTCCCTATTTGCAAAGACCTTGTTTCCATTTTTTTCCTCTTCTCATATTTTTCCCCTTCTTTCCTTTCTCCTACCCCTCCCACTTCCCCTGCTCCTTTAGACCTTTACATCCTATTACACAATATCAATTATACATTTTTAGGATTAAAATATCAAGACCTAGGAGACATTACCACAGATTTTACAGAATTTAAAAGGATATAGAAAGCATATTATAAAAATCTGTTTTGAAATAAATTTGACAACTTCTAAGAAGTACCTTGGAAGAAAAATTAATGAAAGAATATTTGGAAGAAATATAAAATTTGAATAGCACCTATTAAAGAAAGTATATTCCTAGCTTGAAAACCTACCTATATAACAACAGCAGGCTCATAAACATTTTAACTGATGAATTGTATCAAACATTTAAAGCAGAAAAAAAAAGGGACACTTCTCCCCTCCTTTTAGGAAATCAACATTGTGCTAATCATAAAACTGGATAAAGATAATAGAAGAAAAAAGTATGAACATAGGTAGAAATTTGTTTAACAAAACAAACTATTAGAAGTCAGATCTGGCGGGATGTAGAAAGTGGTTTTGTTATAGGGATAGCAGTGTTGGTTCAGCATTGGAAGATCCACCCCCAAAAGTCATCATTTTAACAGAGGAAAGGAAAAAGCCATATGATCCTGTCAGTAGTTGGAGAAAGAGTATTGGACTAAATTCTACAGCTGTTCATGGTAAAAGCTATCAGGAGACTAGAAGTAGAACAGAAACTTCTCAACAGATTAAAGACATGTACTCCATACTTCCAGCGAGAACACCTTATATGAATGGAGATGATACAATGCTTTCTCCTTAAGGTGGGGAACAAGGGCAGACATGCTTACTCTTTAACTGTCCATTAAACTTTGAAACGTAGTCCCCACCAAAATAGTCTGGCACTAAAATGACACAACTAGGATAGGATTGGCATGGTAGAAACAAAATCTTTACATGTAGATGAAATGATCATCTACAGAGAAAATACCAAGAAATCTCTAAGAGCCCCTAGAACTTGTATGTGAATTTAGCAGGATTAGAAAACACAAGGTATATATAAAAATTCAGGTCTGTGTATACTTGCTATAAATGAAGAATTGAATATTGAAATTTAAAAGTTAAAAAAAGAACAAAACAGTGTTGGAAAACGACAACAGCTTTCTTAAGTAATCCTAGTAGTAATGTTTTGAGTAAAGCTCAGTTATATCTATTCCAGGTGTGAATAGGGGGAAGGAGAATAAAATGATAGGGTAACAGTTGCATTTTTTTTTTTTGGTACTGGGGATCGAATTCGGGACCTTGGGCTTGCGAGACAGGTGGTGGCACCACTGAGCTAAATCCCTGGCCTGACAATTACATTTTTTAAGAAGTATTTTTTAAATTAAAAAGTAATACTCCTCATTCTGTTGGTACATTTTATGCTGCAATAACAGAAAACTCCCATCTAACTGCCTTGAATAATCAATACCAGATGGAAAAAACCGATTACTCATGTAAGAAGTCCTGAAGTATGATGATTTCCAGGCTGGTTAATGAAGTGGCCCAATGACATTATTAAGGCCCAGGTCCTTCCTGGTTTCCTTTCTCTGTTTTCCTTTTGTGTGCACCCTTCCATGCTGGTTTTTGTCCTCAGGCTTGTCACATTGGTCCTCAGACAGCCACAGCAGTTGGAGGCATTTCATGTTGATAGAAAAATGTCCTGCCATTTCTTCTTGTGTCTCTTTTTCACAAGTTTCCCAACAGACCTCCAGTATTGTCTCATGCGCCCGAATTGTGTCATATGCTCATGTCTAAACCAATGCCGGGCCGAGATAATAGGATAACCAAGACCAATTTAGAACAGTCCTCATCACCCCAGTGGAGCTGGGAAGGAATTCATATGCTCTGAGCATTGGGCCCTATGGACGGGTTGGAAATTTATGTAAAATCTGGTTCAGTTAGGTAAGAGGACACTCATAGCTCTGGGTGGGAAAGCAACAGAGACTCTCACATTAGAAAAATATAAAAAAGCCGGGGATTTAGCTCAGTGGTTCCAGTGCCCGTCTTGCAAACGCAAGGTCCCAAGTTCAATCCCCACTACCAAAAAAAAAAAAAAAAAAATTCAAGCCACTTCTTTGGGGCCGGGGATTTAGCTCAGTGGTTCTGGCGCCTGCCTCAAAAGCGCAAGGTCCTGAGTTCGATCCCCCAGTACCAAAAAAAAAGAGAAAAATCTACAAAAGAATCACCTACAATCTCCAAACCCAGAGATTACTATGAACATTTTATAAGCATCTTTAAAGATGCTTTCCCATGTGTACACACACAAACACTGGCACATTTCTTTTTTTTTAAAACCACATATATACATAACACCATTTTCAAGTCAATGTATTTTTCTTAGTGATGTCAGAAACTTCATTCTTTTGCGAATGAGACTGTGAAAGGGGAAGTCAAAAGAATTAAGATATGTTATGTACCAGCTGCCCACAGTGAATAACGGATGCAACCATTGTGTACTGCAAACATGTACTGATGAAAATTAAAAACAACAAAATGGATCTTCTGTGATAGAGGATGTGAATTTGACTGACAAATGTTAAACTTTATGGGCACCAAGTTGTTCAAAGCCCTGACTCCAAACTGAGCCCATCACAAAGCCTCGGAACCGTGGATACTGGCCAGGCCGGCCATAAACTCCTCCAGCCTCATCTTAAGCACGGCATCGGACTCGTGGGGAGCTGTTGTTGTTTTTGGCCTTTCCATAGCCTGTCACAGGGAGTGTAGAGGGGCTCGTTGTCATTAATTGTGGCACCCAGACACTCACTGTTACCCACCCAGCCTAGCTCCTGCAGAACTCAACTGTCCTGTGGAGCTGGCTTGTGATTTCTCACTGGGTCACTTGATCTGTGACTCTACTTGTGAAAAGAGGTTGAAAGCGCCAGATCATCCTATCTAGTTATTTAGTTAACACATTTTAAGACAGTTGATTTGTATGAGATTTTTGGACTAGTGTTTCAGAATTAATTTCCGAAATCTGTTCTTAAAATGATATGGGAACTAAGGCTTTACTGAAATAGCTAAATATTTTTTCTGACATCAAAATCTTAAAGCAAAATTGGGTGCAGAAATTTCTGATGAGAGTCATTTCTAAATGCCTGAAAGCAATGAATTTATAAAATGAATAAGAAAGAACAAAAATAATACAGTACTCAAACTTTCAACAAAATAGATTTTAAAAAATTGTTCATCAGTTAGTTGAAAAGGAAACATGCTATTCTAAAAAACATTGCTTTTAATATACTTTTGGAAATTGAGTCTGTTGAGTCAAATAACCTTGTTTCTATGTATAATGCCCAGAGTCATAATTTTTTAAGAATCACAATACACTGAAATGTATTTAAGATAAATCCCACAGAACACCAGTTACTTACTAGATTCCAAGGATGCTCCAGCTGGTGTTATCATCCCTTATTAAAGCTCTGCAGATATGGAAAAGTTCTGTTTAATAGAGTTCCGCTTCATAAAGTGTTGAATACATAGGATGTGGCTTTGTTGATAGATGAGATAAAGAAAAACATTGAGGAAGCAGAGGGTAGAAGAGTGGAGAGCTTAATTAGATCCAAGTCGTGCTTGTAATAAGTAGTGAAAAGTGATCAGGTTATACAGTAAAACCAATGTGTACTTGGTATATTCACATCACTGCTTCCTTTTCAGTGTTCCGCCAGGGTGACATTGGAACAAATTGGTATGCTGTCCTGGCAGGGTCTTTGGATGTCAAAGTATCGGAGACCAGCAGTCACCAGGTAATCTATGCTATTGTTTTAAATTTTAAAATTAATTATTATTTTTAAAAGATACACTATCCCGATGTCTTTTATGCTATCAAAATTACATTTTCAAATCCCTTTCCCCTTCCCTATAGTAAGGAGTTCAGTGTTTGTTGGTTTCCTTTATCAAGTTACTCTGCAAACATACACAGTACACTGAATGTCCCCCACGGCGGGAGTTGGCAGCAGGGCTGAAACAGATGGTGCCTGCTGTCCCTCGGGAAATGCAGACAGTTCAGTTGCAGTGTGGTGTACTGAGCTGTGAGCACCAGAGAAGCAAAAACAGCAGGTCTTCCCGGGTTCCTTTCTAACCCTTCCACCCTCTTGTCTGCTGACTTCTTTATCCTAGAAGCGCAGTGCCCGCTTCCCCACCCCATTGGGCGTCTCTGAGGAACCCGGCCCCTAGTGGGCACAACTCACACTCTTCTTTCTTTTCACAATATTTGTGAGGTGATGATGCAGTCTTGAGTTCAGCGGCTGGAAACGCAGGGAACATTTCTATGTTGTGGCCTGGAAGCAGAATTCTTTCTGTGGGAAATCTCAACGGAAACCGCTTTGCTTTTTAAGCCTCGAGCCGGTTGGATGATGCCCGCCTGCTTTATGAAGGATAATCTTTATTTAAAGTCTTCTGATTGTAAATGTTAATCAAACCTAGAAACATACTTGGGCAGCAACATCTAGTCTAGTATTTGACCAAACAACTGGCCGCCATAGTGTAGCCAGGTTGGCTTTTGGAGACCAGAAGCAATCACTGATCATCGATTACTGATCATCATCACAAGCGCCCACGTTCTGCCCCGGGCCCCGTGTGCCCAACCGACTCCATCTCTGGGCTTCCTGTGCTTTGCACCACGGGGCACCATAGAGCGATTGCAGCTTTCCCAGGGCCACAGAGATGTACGACAAACTAGGTTTGAATTCAAACCAAATTGCATGTTTTTCCTGCTGCCCACACCTGAAAAAGGTAAGCGGGAGGGGTTAGTGATGCCAGAGAAGTTACAAGTACCAAGAGAGCTGAGGAAAGGGAGCAGTCGAGTCCTTAAAAGAGGGCAGGACGGTTTCTTGCTAGCCTCCCTCTGGCCACTTCTTCAAGTCCCCCCCTGCGCTCCGTGTCTGCCTTCTCATCCGAGTCAGAGGGGACGTGGCAGCGAGTTCCCATGCTGGTCCCCGAGTTTCAACCCCGGCACGGGGTGGCAGCCGCTTCCCGAGCGAGAGGTGAAGTCAGGAGCGCGAGTGGCTGCTGGTGCCGGCGCGCCCCCTAGTGGCAGCTCTGATTACCCGCATTTTGCAGGGCAGATGCCCATGGCCATCCGGCGAGAGCCACATCTTTGCGATTGAGAGGGCCGCGTTACTGACCATGTGCCATCCAGAGGGAGATGGAGGGGAGGAATAGAGGTGAGGAGGGCTGTGGGAGAAGAGCTTTTCCCTGACCTCCTTCCTGCGAGTCTGACCACGCCTCTCACAGGTGCTTGCGCCCCCTGCACCTCCTCTCCGGGCTTTAAATGGGGGTACAGTTAAATGAGGGTCGGTCCTGCAAGTGCTAAGCGGGACCCAAAGACAGGCTGCCCATGGATGTGGCGGCGGTGGGAGAAGGCAGCACCCTGACTTGGGTGAGGAGATGGGCCACTAAGGGAGAAAGAAAACCTTCCCAGAGCCCCGTGCAGGCTTTTTGTGCTCTACATTCACCTATTTGGTATTCTTGATTTAATAGCATTTTTTTTCTGTAAAAAAACCCCACTTTATTTAGCATGATGGTAGGAAGATACAACTCTGTATAGTTTTCAAGAATACATGTGACATAATCATTCTGACTCATAAATTTGTATTATCTTATTGTTCTTCCAATATATAATTTTTTCTCCTTTTTTGTCATTCTCATATATATATATATATGTATTTAATTTTTAAATTTTTGATTTCTAGACTAAAAAACATAGTTTCTTCCCTTCCATGTGGCTGGTTGGGTGGGTTCTTCTTGGATTCTTTGCAAGGATGACGGCAGCTTAGTTTTCACTGGTGATCTGGAGGATGTGTAGAGGCTCTCATCACTTACAGGAAGTTTCCCAGCATCCTTTCCTCTGAGCCCCCCAGGAGACTGGCTCCACTGTACAGTGTCTTGCTCCGCTCACAGAACAGCAAGTGGTCGGCTCAGGGTGACAGTGGAGGGCCACAGAGCAAGCGGGACATCCCTGATTCCTCAGCAGCCCAGAGTCCTGTCCCTGCCGTCCTCAGCCTACGAGCATGTGTATCTGCTGGCCCAGGGTGTTGGCAAGTAGTTCACCGGTGTCCTGGGTGGTGATGTGGATTTGTCTTTGCTCACAGGATCACTGTGTCTAAGAAAGCTGTTGATTATGGATCAAAGAGAAGTGTTAAAATCCAAACAGTCTGGTGTGGTCTGTTAACACCAGGCCCTTCCTTGGGAGGGGAGGAGGGAGGGAAAGGCCCCTAGGCTTCAGGGAAGGAGCCAGCTGCCTCCCAGTGGTGCCTGGGGTCAGTGCTGCAGTCACCTTAGAAGCAGAGGTCACGTGGCAGGGGAGCAGGCTCCATAGCCTGACTGCCTCCCCTGAGGCTTCTCTTGGCCAGGACGTGTCCTTCTCGTGGTGCTGCATAATCTTGCGTGAAGCTCTGTCTCTCACACTTAGGCCCTGTCTGCAGGGCCCCAGAGAGGCCCACCCTTCTTCTGCACCCCTGCCTTCCTTTGGCGGACTGTCCCCAGCCTGAGGCTTTGGGAGTGCCCTGGAGCAGGGAGACAAAGCCTCGTGTGGGAGGGAACCAGCCCCTGCCTGTTGGGATGGTGCTACATTGTCCTCATTCTGTGGTTACTGCCCCGAAACCATGTGTGTCCTAAGAACTTTGGGAAATGCATAGATTATTCTGGAACTTCTAGAGTCTTGCAGATCCTCGAGCAAATCTGCCTCTCCATTATATGTATTCCACTGCCTTATAAAACAAAACCTGGCTCAGAGACACTCATTGCTAGGTGTAATTGTCAGGGGCCTCTCTCCCGGCCTCGCAGCTGTGATGTTCTGTGAATTTCCTGGGGAGATGTAAGAAGAATGCCTGCCTCCAAACTGGGAAAGCATCAACAGACCATAGAACAGCTAGGGTATGAGCCAGGAATAGTGGCACACGCCTGTCATCCATCCCAGCACTAAGAGGCTGAGGCAGGAGGGTCACTGGGAGTTAGAAGCCAGCCTGGACTACATGGTGTTCAAGGTCAGCCTGAAGTACAGAGTGAGACCCTGTCCCAAGTGACTAGGGTGAGTCCACTTGGCATGTAGTGAGTTTATGAGGGTCACCTCACAGCTGCTCTTATGGGCCCCTGCACTACCAAAGCTGCCACCCCCTGCCTCCCATGCTCCTGTGTATATGGGGCTCTAAGAGTCACAGCAAAAAGCAAAGCAAGAGCCAGAGCCCCTGAGAAGAACAGTGTTTCTGTCACTGTGCTCTGCCCTTATGGGAGTTCTTTGCTCTTAGCAAACACAGTCCGTACAGCCTCAGCACCTGTGAGGACCCCAGGGACAGGTAATGGCTGCACGCTGCAAAATGGCGTGACTCTGGCTAGGGCTGGGAGGCCTGCTCTCCCTACACGTGGCCACTTGTCATCCTGCCTCAGGCATTTTAGGACACTCAGCCAAGGACCTCCCCATCCCGAGAAGCTGGCCTGGCCCTCCTGTTCACTGCATTTCAGTGGCAGTGGGATCCTGGCAAGAATCAGTCCTTTGCCTCCCCAGTGATGCTGGGTCCTTCCCTCAGTCCCCTGCCTGAGCTTAGCAGGACACAGACAAGGCTGCAGGTCCTGCCAGGGCACCCTCCTGCTCAGGAACCTCCCGTCTTGGTGCCTGTTGGCACCTAGTGGCCTAAATAGTGCCACTTAAATGAATATTCTGGATATTGTTCTCATTAGTATTTTACTGGTTTAGGGTTGGAAATGAATATTGGAGCAGCTTTAGAAATGAATAAGCTTAAGAATCATAGTTTTATAAACCTCACTATGTCAGATAATACTACCCAACTGTGTGTGTATGTGTGTGCATGTGTATTACAGAGAGAGAGAGACAGAGACACAGAGAGATCTGTTTTTCTTTGTATATTTTATAGATTAGGGGACCTTTTGCCATAAGAAATATCTAAATCCTAGAAATATATATGGTTTTAATTTTTCTTACAACAAAAATAAGATATAACATTTTTCCAGCCATATGAAAGAATTTCTGAAGGATGATAATAGAAGTTCATGCTGCAAAAGTGAATGAAAGAGTTTTTTAATTCATTAAAACTAGTGCATTTCGGTAACAGATACTTATAGAAAATGTTACATTTATTCAGTGCAAATGCAGCTGTTAAATTCAGACTTCCTTGAAGTCCTCTCGCTTCCATAATTGGCTATGGGTAAGCATAGTTAGGTGCAGTGTAAATAAAGGATAATAGTTCCTACTTTAAGTTAGTTAATATGTATTACGCACTTAGTATAAAACGTGGGACAAAGCTTTTAGTGCAAAAGTTGTGTTCCAGTGCTTTTTATATGAACATTTTGAGTGGAGAGCGGCTGGTTGCAATGCCACCATTCTGTCACAAGAGGGCAGTGCTAGAACAGAAAAAGCAGGAAATGTACTTAGTATTTGAAACCGCTAGAAGTTTTAACAATGTTGTTCAGCCATTTCATGGAATCAGAAAATCTGGGCTGTACTTGGCCTTAATTCCATCCCCTCATCTGTCGTTGTGATATTACCTGGAAAATTTTAGACTTGTTCTGGAAAAAGATCTCTTTACTAATTTTCTCCCTAAAGTAAAATGTGTGTCTATCCTTTGTCATACATATGTATATATGATATATTACCCGTTATATGTATATGTGTTTTTTCACATTAAAAAATATGTAATATATTCACAAGGTTCCAGAAAATGTTTTAGATATCTTCCTTCTACCTCACCCACTGTTTAACAAATTCCCTCCCTCCCTCCCTCCCCAGGATGGGTTTCTTGGGTGTCATTCCAGAGTCCCGTGCACAAAGCCAGTGCTCTGTCTAGTCTCACACATACGCTGCTCTTCCACATTTTAACACCCCCGAAGTCAGGGTGCATATTAGGACCAGGTCGGCTTGACGTCACCAAACCCCTCAACATTTACCTATGTTCACCAAAGATGTTTTTAAGCTTTGCATTTTTGTTGGTAAAATCTCAAGGGGAGGCACGTTTCTCCATAATGCAGATCTCTCTCTTTCCATCTGCCTCTCTGAATCCTCGGCTCACTCATTTCACTCCATTCTCTTCCTGCAGAGAACATCACCCTTACTGGGAGACGCTTTTCTGAGCACATACTGAGCCGGTCAACCGGAGGGTGCCGGCCCACAGCAGTTATTTGTGACCTCTTCCTTCCTGCCTGGGCTCGGGTCATGCTGTCGGTTAAGAACTGACTGTGAGTTTATTCAGCATTCTGCACGACCAGCCTGTATTTAGTTTTGTTACCACGTAATTCTTTGTTTGGGTGGGTGCCGAACCGTGCACTGTTCTGGCCCAACGGACTGGGCTGGCCCCTGCTTCGGTCCGCATCCGCCCTCCCCGGCAGCTCGGGACCCCGTCAGCAGCGCCTTCCGGACGCAGGGAGGCGCTCGCGGTGACGACTTCGCTGTTAGAAAACACCTTTGACTCAAGCGTTTTCGCCTTTTTGCTTGGTAGTAAATCCTTTTTAACAGCACAGCCTGACATCTTGACAAATCCCAGTTTGGGTTCTGTTATATTTTATTATTTTAAAGGCTTGGAGGGCTCAATAAATTCCGTTCCTAAATGCAAGCCCATGAACTGAAAGCGGGTGCTACAGAACTTAATGACAAGTATCCTTAAACGTATATCCAATACAATAAATTTGCCACGAATATGAACTTTTTCAGTCACTAATGTGGAAGTGAGTTAAATATGAATAATGAAAAGAACTGATACCCCTGAAGTTACAGAACAGTGTTTTAAAAAATCTTGATATACTGTATATACCACAGAATTTTCAAGTCTATCTTACTGATTGCAAGTTACTTTAAATTTTATCAGAAGCCAGCCATTTTAGTGCATCCCTATAATTCCAGCACTTTGGGAGGCTGGGGCAGGAAGATTGAGATTTGAGCTCAGTCTGGGCACCTTAGTGACTCAGCAAGACCTGTCTCAAGAGGTGGGATGGGGGCTTGAGAGAGGAACCTGGGGCCGTAGCTCAGTGTAAAGGCCCTAGTTCTAATACCCAGTGCTGAAAAAAAAAAATCAGAATGCTTATCACTTGTGTAAGCTGGATTTCAGCTGATGCTTAGAGACATCAATTGCAAGGCACAGGGTTCTTAGCTCCGACCTCAGTGTTAATGAACCAGTGATGGGTAACTGTCGGCCTCACATCATGCCTATTTTCATACTGTATCTGTGTTTATAAAGAAACAGACTGACAAAATGCCACCTATGAGAAGCCCTGCTTTAAGAAAGCTCAGTCTACCATAATTCAGACGTACAAAGCAGATAAATTAAGGGGTGATTAGTGGCAGTACAAAAGGATTCTTTGATTTACAGCGAGATTGTCAGAAGGGCTCTTTTGAATACAGGCTCCCCCAGAGAGCGGAAGTGTTTTACAGATCATCCAAACCACTTGACATCCAGCCTGGGGACAGAGAAACTTGGAATTTCAGTGTTATCGTGGGTGAAGATGAATACAGAATGACTGCAGAGATTCTCTGTTATTTAAGCAGTAGAAAAACATCGTTTGCTTTTTTAGAAACATAGAAAGCCTATTCATGTGTAAGTTGAAAAGAATTTCCATTATTTATAGAGTACCTACTATGTGCCAGGAACCATCCAGTACTCTACCTACATATTATTTTTATTTCTATTTAATTATGCTAATCTTATAAAACAGATCATGCCTGTTGCACAAATGAGGGTTATTGAGCCTCTGGCTGATAACTGGCAGAAATGAATTTTGAGTCTAGGTCTACCAAGTCCCACGCTTTTCTCATTCTGCTGCCTCCAAGAATTCCCCCTCCTAAGCCCTGAGTGCCTTGACTCTGGGAGCCTCCATGTGAGTGTCCTTTGCCTGAGAGTCACCACCTTCCACCTGGACAGGTTGCGTTGACATCTTTAACTTCCCTAATACCTAAGTTTATGGATGGCCACAGCCACACATGCCCTTCCTGCTGACCACACATACTGTGCTGAGATCTTGCTCATGACTTCACGTTGGTACCTAGCTGGGGGAGAGGGAACAGGTGGGGAACTGGGGTCTGCCCACAGTGGGGATGTTCAGACAGTGCTAGGCAGGACTTGGGGAGAAAGCAAAAAGATGGAGAAAGACAGCACCCAGGTTAGTGTGGCGAAGCCAGAGCAGGTCTTACAGTGGTGTATGTGAGCCTGGCTTGGTGATGGGGAGGGAGTCAGGAACCTGGTGGTGGAGCTGGGCATCTGCTCGGTCAGGCTGCCTAAGAGATATGGCAAAGATAGCTGCCAGGGGTGAACTGGGGCCCAGGGTGTCTGTCAGAACTCCCACTTTGAGAAGATTCAGGAACCCAGGCAGGTTATCAAGGCCAAGACTCAGAAAGACAGAAACTCCACTTGACCAGCCAGCTAGGACTCTGTTAATAAAGCTGGGGTGCAGGATTGGTGTGGGTAAAGCAGATTCCATAATCAGTTCCTATCTTATGATTGCTTACATTGCACTTAATGAGTAAGAGGGTTGGTACCCCAGCCAAGGTTGGATTTGATCCTCTAGGGAGGGTCGAGTAGACCCAATACTGAAATTGGAGGCTTAGAGAGTATCTTAGTTACTTTTCTCATTGCTGAGACAAAATACCCAAAATCTTCAAATTAAGGGAGAAAAAAAAGGTTTATTTGGCTCACAGTTTGCAGAGGTTTCAGTCCATAGTTGGCTGGTACCATGGCAGAGGGGCATTGCAGAGGAGAAACAGCTCATGGAAGGGAGAAGACAGCAAAAGCAAGAAAGCCTCTTTCACTCCCTTTTATTGTATCCTCACTACCAGGATTAGGGGAGTGCCAAACCAATCAGTGGGCTGATTTAGTAATCATACACCCTAGCACCCTTAATCCTAGCACTGCACTATGAATCAGTCACACACTCCAGATTCATCCACCTCTGCAAAAGCCCCACCCGTGACTACTTGAGGCTTTGGGGACATCTAGACACAATCCATAACAGAGAGGGTTCAATGCTAAATGTTTCATGTTTCTCTGGTGATTTGGGCTTATGAGATATTCAGTGAATGCATAGATTTGTGATTGAAAAGAATTTACAGGAGTTGAATGATACCTTAACCAATGTTCCTGCTTAGTTTTGGCAAGAGGTACCTCACTTCATGTAACTATCTGAGCAGTACCTGCATAAGAAATGAGACTGAGTAGTCTCTACTTTCACCCTTCCTCTTACTGGCCCCGTCTTGAGCAAGTTACTCACCATCTTTGAGCCTGATTTTGCTTAATTTCTAAAATAGCAGTAGTAATAGTGGTACTGTAGGATTGTTGAACATCCTTACCCCCCAAACCTAAAGGTTGAACATCCCTAACCCCAAAGCCCCAAATCCGCAATGCCCCAAGTGCCAACACGGTGCCACAAGTGGAAGATTCCACATCTGGCCTCATGTGATAAGTTGTAGTCGAAGTGTGGTACACAAACTTTCATGTACAACATGATTAAAAATACTGTATAAAATTATTCTCAGGCTGTGTATACAAGGTATATATGAAACCCAAATGAATTTCCCGTCTAGACTTGGGTCCTGTCCCCAAGGTATCTCATGATATGTATACAAATAGGCCAAACTTTGAAAAAAGTGGGAAATCTGAAGTACTTCTGGTCCCAAGCATTCAGATAAGGGATGCCCAACCTGTATTGGCAATAAGGATATCCACAATTTGTTAAGCATTTGTTTTGAGTCAGATACTGTGCAAAGCACTTTAAATACACAATCTCATTTAACTGTAGTGGAGAATAAAAGCCAAGTGTGTGGCCCAGCTCTCTGCTCACACGCACACAGGTCCCATGCCGACTTGGGCCCAGCAGGAGATGTAGGATGAAGAGTCAGTGGGCAGTTGAGGGGGGTCTGTGTTGTGGAGGGAGGAGGAGGCCTGATCAAGTGGACAGATAGCTAAGAGAGAAGTGGATTAGACAGAAGGAGAAAAACAAATGACATGTCAGTGATCTGCTATAAGTAATTTTTTGAGAGCCATCACCCCTAGTTACATAGAATTGTGTCCGGTAACCAAACATGTTTCATTGACACAGTGAAGTCTTCCCATGTGCACCCAGAGGATCCTGCACTTTTGCTGTGTCTGAGGCAAGTAGGGAGTGACATCCTGGTCTCTGTCACACAAGCCTGTCTAGGAGTGCTGGCTGCTCCTAAGCAAAAAGCTGGAGAAAGGTGCAGGATTCTCCCAAGGTTTTAGTGCAACTGAGGGCTCCCAGCCACCTCTGCTGCCCTGAGCTCTTGTTTCAGGTTGCCCCAGAAGCAGACCTCGAGAAAGGGGCTTGGCTACAAGTAGTTTTTTGGAGATGATCCCAGGGAATGTGGTAAGAGTGTGGGAGAAGCAAGACGGGGAAGGATGGAAGGAAAGCCAGCAAATGCATGTTTCTAAGATAATCTCTTCCATGGGGAACTGGGCTCACTGCCTTGGGACCCATGAGAAACTGAGCAAGGTCAGGGAGCTGTGGGACTTAAGCTCCCACCTGCATTCCTCTTCACAGGAGGATGCACTGGAAAGGCACTAACTGCCTAGCACCCACCTTCAGACACTGCAGATGGTCCAGGTGGGACCCTGGAGCTGGGCGTGGTCTGTCCAGAAAGCTACACTGATTTTTGAGGTGGGGGGAGGATGTCTGGGAGGGCTCCAGTGGCATCTGCTAAACCCACCTTCATATTTTGAAGACATTTAAATTTTTATAATTTCACTTCCCAGTTGAAAGTCCTCAAAATAAATTGCCACTTTACACAAATCAGGACTCCCCTTCACTGTCAGGCCATATTCCCTGCCTAGGTGCTGACTGCTTTCCTGGTCTCTGTATCGCTGAAAACCTTTCCTCCCAGATGGCCTCTCCGAATGTTAATCTGCACACGAGCAGAAGATGAGAAAGTGCTTCTGAAGAGTCCCCATTAAATAAGCATGGAGACAGGCAGACCACTGGAGTATATGTCAGCTTAGAAGCAGTCTCAGGGCTACATTCAGAAACAGAGCCTTTCAGCAGCAGGCTCTGGCCTGCATCAGGCATGTGTTCAGGCTTGGGATTCTGAACTGGAGGATCTGGTTAGATGTTCATGTGCACGCAGGAAGAGTGCTGCACTTCTTCACCCAGATTCACATCCATCCTGCTCACATTTGTCCTGCCTTTCAGCCCACATACCAAGCAACATAACATTAGTTCTGGTGGCTGAGAGGATGTTCGGATGTGTATATGTTCATTTGATAATTTCTTTCTAAGCACACACAGGGCCCTGCCTAGGGTTCCAGTGTAAATAAGGCCACACTGCCAGGGACTACAAAGGCAGCAGTTAGTCTTTGGAGCGGAAATGTTGCTTGGCACCTCTACCTCCCTGTGCCCAATTATCTCAGGGTTCAGCCCATGCCTCCCACACTCATTCTGACTTCCAAGTAAACTTGTCCAAAAATACTCTGAATCTGTTGAAAGTAAAGTTGAAAGTTTGAACTTACAAGTCATACTTCTTTTGCACATGATCTTAGCCAAAAGGCCGAGAAGTGATTCAAATTATTACTATTTTTTTCTTTTTGGTACTGGGGATTGAACTCGGGACCTTGCACTTGCAAGGCAGGAACCAGAACCACTGAGGTACATCCCTGGCTATACTTCTTTTGGATGAAGTTTTCCAGCCTTAGTTCCAAGATCTCACCCTCCCCACCCCCTACTAGGGACGGGACCCAGGGCCTTGAGCCTGCTAAGCAAGCGCTACCATCAGACCATACCCTCAGCCCTAGAATCGTATCTTGTAGTATGTGACTCCTCATCTTTAAAGTTGAGTGGATCAAATGTGAAGGAAAAGATAGAGGGAGGACTGAGCCCATGCTCGGTCTGGTAGGAGAGTGTGTTACTGCAAACGAGGTGGGTGCCAAAGCAAATGACCACTTGTGGGGACCCACTGGCCTGGGCTTCTCCTCACGGAGCAGGCTGGGACCCGGTAAAATACTCTAAGCAGGGTAGTTGGCAATGCCACCGTGATTGAATGTTGTTATACATAAGCCCTGAGTAAGTTGAAATCTCCAGGGAGAAATACAAGAATAAATTCAGTATTTTGTCTTTACTACAAGAGCCATTCGCTAGTAAGAAGAAAAGCTCATGTGAGTCATGCAGTGACAAACTACCTGTGTCAGGGATAAGAGGTAAGAAAGGAAAGGACTAGTTAATCTATAATGAAGAGCTTACACCTTTATAGTTCCTTTGCATGATACCTAGTGAGTAACTGTAGATACCTAACCTGTGTGGATCATGGCAGCAGTAATACTTAAAATGCATCCTTTTCAAGTTTTAAAATAGAACTTAATACTGGAAAAGTGCAAATTAGCCCAAAGAGTTCTTTCAAAAATGTTCAGGTGGTAGAAAAATGAAATAGTCTAATGGAGCCTCCAAGGAATCTGCTATTCTAGAGAATTTGTGAAAGCTTGTGATCTATCACAATTTATCTTGTGTTTTTACTAGAATTTGAAAATTATTTGGAGGTACCTAACTTACAGAGTACTGCTATTTTAGTTCTGAGTATATTTTTTCAGAATGAATTTGTTTGCAGTTGCCTTTCTGAAAAATGTTATTAGCAGGCTAGTCTTAAAATTTCCTCTTTGATTCTTTTCTGGAATATTGATTTTATTTTCCTGAACATAATTTTATGTGGTAATAGATGTGCAGAAACCATTTGCCATGGTTCAAGAAACTGGATTCTTATGGGCATTTGTCTTTGTAATGTGATTACAGAGTCACTAACTTGATCTTAATAACATTTGCCTATTATGGTATAGTAGATGTATGAAAGAAAAACTGTGCCTTCTAACTCAGAGGATTACCCTTGTGTATCTCCCTTAGTTTAGAATACCTCGCAAAATTAATGTCCAGGTGATTTTGAGTGGCTGTTTGCATTATTTGAAACTAGTTAGGATTAAATCCAAACATTATCACCATTGTTGCATGTAGAGAAGAAATTACTTTTTTAGCAGTCCTTTAGAAACTTTTTAATCACTGATTCATGGCATATTATAAATTAGACACACTGTACTTCATCAGATGCTGTTTTTACTATGTTATGGATGCAGGAAGCAGCATGATACCGAAAGCTTGGAATCCACTGTCAAACTTGATTAGAATCTTGCACAACCACTTACTTCCTGTGTGAACTGGGGCCCTGTGCATCCACCACTCAGATCCTCATAGTGGCATCCCTATTTCAGTTTCCTATTTAAATACTACAACCGAGTCCATCTTCAGTAGATTTCACACTACATTGAACAAAAGGAGCCAGATGTATCAAGAATGTATGGTCTGTTTCCATTCACCTCAAGTTCTGAAACAGGCAAAACCCCTTTAAGATGATAGAAATCAGGACAGTGATTTCCTCTAGAAGAGTCTGGACTAAAAAGGAGTTACAAAAGGAAACTTTTGGGTCTGATGGAAGAAATGCTTTACATCTTGACTTGGGTGGTGAGTACACCAGTGTATATACTTGCCCAAATGTTTGGAATTGTACATTTAAGTCAGGTGTTTTATTTTGTACAAATTATACTTCACGGAAAAGACAGTTCACTCATCCATTAAATGTTTAGTTTTCTAATGACCATTTTTTGGGAATTCTCAGGATGCTGTGACCATCTGTACCCTGGGGATCGGGACAGCCTTTGGAGAGTCCATTCTGGACAACACACCCCGCCATGCGACCATCGTTACTAGGGAGAGCAGTGAACTGCTCCGCATTGAGCAGAAGGACTTCAAGGCACTATGGGAGGTGAGCGCCCAGGCTTCTTTGTCAATTAATGCAGTTTCAGACAAGAAAGGGAGCTGCCACATGGATAATGGCATTACAGTCAAGCCTTAATGTGTTCCGTTCTGAGCTGGTAGATGGAATTTAATTTTCAAAACTTGTTTTTGAAATGAGTGAGTGAAAAAGCCATTTTGACACAAGACGTCTTTTTTTTTTTAATTTAGTGCTTGCTCAATTTTCTGTAGTTTGACATACCTTATAATTATTTCTTGAATGACCATAGAGTGTTTTCTGTATTTTCTCCCTTCCTATTCCACAGATGTATTCTTAACCAGGGAACAAAATACTTTGACATTTTCTTTTGCATTTTAAAATTCATTATTGACACGTTCCCCAGGAAAGTGGAATGAATGGGGTTAACATCTGCTTCATTTAAATGCTTTTAAAAATGATGTGCCCTATAATAAGGTATGGGAAATGGAGGTACATAAAAATGTCTGATTACTTGCCAACTTCAGAATGCAGAGGTGGCACAGCAGTAGATGGATGCAACTGGTCCTGGTGGCTTTTGCAAGTTACTGATGCTTACCTGTGTCCCTTAGGGTACCATGCTCATTTACAGGAAGTGTCAGGGATAAAACATCTTCCGTGCAGTCATGGCAAGTGGAGCATTTATAAAGGCCCAGTGAAGCCTCGCATCTTTCATGCTCATTCCTTTTGCTTCTGATTTTAACTTGTGGTTGCTCCTCGTCTTTGTCCTTGGCTCAGTATGTCCGAAGTTAACCCATCGAGCTGGCAGGCTTCATCATTTGTCCCAGTGTGGCTAAGATTTTAAACTTGATCTAAAGAGAATTTTGTGTAATCAAATAGTTTCCTCCAGAGCCAAACAAATGATAGATGCGTTCAGGGAGCCAGCCTGCAGGTGAATGAGTGGTGCTTTGCCTTAAAAGTCGGGGAAAGCGTTGGAAGGCCTTGGTGGTGGGACCTGTTACTTTTATTCTTGGCAGTAGTGAATAAATTGCAGGGTTACTTGTTTGAAATGTTTCTCTTAGAAAATATTAAAGAGCTCCCACCGCTCTGTAAAGTTCAGAGACAAAAGCCAGTTTTAGGAAGGAAAAGTGAAAGTCGGTTTGCATGAAGTGTGTGTGGAGAGGTTTTTCTGTCAATTAGAAGGGACCAAGCTTGAGGCAAATAAGCCATTTTGGGGAGGAATCTTTCATTTTAAAAGGTAAACTGAAAAGTCTTTTTCAAAAGGGAAATTTGGGGATCTGGTTCAAGAATGAAAATGATTCCTACCTGTGATGTGTGTCATCATAGCCACTTTTGTCTGGGATGACTTACTCAAGTTGCTGATAGAAGACAGCTTATGGGAATATTAGAGAATTTATTTTAATGAGGAGCCCTCAGTGCTGTGAAGGAATTTCTTGAGAAGTTGTGCCTATGAAATAAATGTTCAAACAAAATAAAAAAGAATAGTGCAATGAGCACCCATTCATAACCCCCCACCCCATTCAGCAGTTGTTAACATGCAACATATCTGCTTTAACTTTGTGGTTTTGTTTTTGCTTTTTGCAAAGCCACTTTAATGCAAATGATAGATGTCATGAAATTTCATCCTAAATATTCAGCATGTATCTAAAGAAAATAGACTGTCCTGCTGCATACTCATAATACTATTTTCTCACCTACAAGAGTATTGATAATATCCTAATATCATCTAATACTCAGTCTATGTTTTAAATTTTCCCAACTCTTCCAAAAATATCTTTTGTAGCTTTTTAAAACAAGGCATTACGTGGAATCATATATTTGATTGTTATACTTAAACCTTTCTTTTCTCTGCCTGTCTGCTCTCTCCTTCGCTTCCTTTTTCTCCTCCATTCCCTTGGCATTGACTTCCTTAAAACAACAGCTCAACTTTCCCCCAATTCAAGATTTGTCTGATTATTTTCTCATGGTGTCTTCTTTTAAACCTCTACCCAAGTTTTCTGTAAGTAAAAGTTAAGGCAATAGCTTAATTAGACCGAGTGAAACGTTTTTTGGCAAGAAAGCATGAAGGGTAATGTTGAGTACAGCAGGGGCTCTTGATGTCTGCTTGCCCCGCCCTTGGTGATGCTGTTTGATCCCTGGTAAGTTGTACCTGAGTATGTTTTAGGGCTATTTTCCACAGACTTCCCCAAAAGGAAAGTTATTAAATGGGGACATTGGTACTGAAGGCCTTCATTGCTATCTAAAACCTTACCAATTGGTTTTGGCTCGGTGGGTCCAGGGACTCTTCCAAAACCTTCAGGTGGGATTTCTGATCTGCCTTGTCAGTGACTTGAGTGTGCTAGGATGAGATTCAGAGAGCTGTTCAGAGCTGAGGAGCCTAGGTAGGGTTTTCAGTCTGACTTCTTTTACAGGGGAGGGACTGGAATCTCATAGTGAGAAATTAGTCAGATGCCTCATTTCATTTGCTTGTTCATGCAGCTAAGTGCAGAGGGTGAATTAGGTGTTCAGTCAGTGTTTTGACTATTTAAAGCGAGAATGCAATAAACCCTATTATCTCACAGCTCATTTATTAGAACTATACTGATGTGATTGCCCCTACATATACATACATACATAATCCAAGTACTTTCAGATAGAAAGACTGAATGATGTTTAGTTTACTGTTCATTTATTTAAAAAATGCCTCATGTCTTCTGTGTGTCAGGTATCAGGGAACAAGATTGACAGAATGTTGTTTTCGGGGCAAGGGCTTCTACCTTACTTGGAAGCAAGAGAGAATAAAAAAAAATAAAGTCAGTAATATAATTTCTGAGTATTACATATCATTAACGTTAAATACATTTTACCTCTAGTCTTTGAATGTTGGTGATCCTTTTATGGCATTGATAGCACTGATCTGCAAGCAAAACATTTGATAACCAAAAGACCCATTCTCTGATTGTGTTAGTTAATAGAGTTTATAACGCAGCCATCTATTGTACTATCAGTAGTACCTGTTAGCAAAATTAAAACCCAACTCATACTGTCATCTGAAATCCACATTAGCTTGGTCAACCACATATCAGAAGAGAAGGACTATGTGGGGAAGGATTATGTAGCTTCTGGATTCAAGTGGAATCACTGAACTGTGGGACCCATCAAGAAGAACTGTGTGGTGGTGGGTTATGCTCTTCATTATCCAGCAAAGGGGTTAACATCTCTAGTGTCAAAGGTCAGAGTCAGGGTTGGTCAGAGGTTCCAAACTGGGAAAATGAGGGGAGCTCAACAGTGATTTCAATTTGTCTGTTCATCTCGTTTGACTGTTTGCTTTTGATGAATGTATGGTGGACCCATTGTATGGCAAGCACCCTTGTATTCTGTTTTGGGTCCTATATATGCTCTTGACGTCATTTAAAAGGGCTGAAACCTAGCATGTTCTGAGTTACTTCCAGCTGAAAATTATGGCTCCCAGTCATTACAAGGTAGCACAAGCTAAAAATAGTTGTTTCTTTTGAAGTATTTTCATGACATACTTTCACTTTTAGTGAATGTGTCCTGTGCTTCAGACTATAACAACAGCACAAACGTAGGGAACTCCTGTTCTCTACAGGTCAAAGAGAAGTTTCCCAGGCTCCTACAGTGATGCCCTCGGAGAGCCACCTCTGAGGTTTTGAAATCCAGTGACATCCCAAATACCTCTTGCTTTATATTGCCTCTTATGTTGTCAGTAAAAAAAATGCAGTACTCACCGTATTTGAAACTTGTCATAAATGTATCCAGTAGCACTTATGCAGGTGTCTCTGCAAATACATCCCATAAAATAAACATTTCCCAAAATATAACTGAGGTAGCAGCTTGATGCTTTTCTTTGTGCCTAGTATCTTTCCTAATGTCAACTACTTTCTTTTCTCTTTCCATATTTTAGTTTTCAATTCATGGTCAGATTTGAGGGTGTGGGTTGGTCCATCTGAAAGTCAGGTCATGCTTTCTTAGCTTGAGTGAGTGGTGGTACATTTATTTGGAGTTGGTCACTAACACCTCCCTCCTTCCTCTCCCTCCCCTTTGATGGTATGACTTATATAGATTACCCAAAGTATAAAGCATCTCATCTCTCAGTAACATCTTAGGAGGGTGGAAGAGACAGGGCAGAGAAGGGAGGGGAGAGTTGGAGGTAATGTTCCTGAATTATATCCAGAAGAAAATTAATTTAAAAGTCTTGGGATACCATTTTTAGTTCTTGAGACCATTGGACTTTATAATTTAAACTCTGACACTAGTGGCATCTTATACTCTCAGTGAGGAAGTTAAATGGCAAAGCAGTTAAGTGTAGGCTTGGGAATTTAAACCAGTTATTATTATTATTTTTTTTTTGGTACCAGGGATCGAACTCGGGTCCTTGCGCTTGCACAGCAGGCGATGAAACCACTGAGCTAAATCCCTGGCCCCTTTAAACCAGTTATTAATAGTTGATCCAAGATTATAGGTATTTATGATGGATGGTGGCTCTTGGAATAAATATAAAACTGACCTACTACTTAAGTCCATGAATATATTCTCAGCACATGTGGTATAGAAGGTTTCCAATGGCTTAGCATAACAAAGAGGGTTTTTTGTTTGTTTTCTTTCTTACTTTGTGTGTAATGCTGTCTGAGGGTGCTTTCGGTTTGTGACATGTCTTGACATCTTTGCATGAAATAGTTCACATACATGAAATTGGCTGAGGTGATGTGTGCAGGAAGTAGATGAGAGAGGCAGTTTTGGTCAAATCTGTAAAAGTTGTGACTGAGAGTCCTTGAATTGTCTACCACCTGTTTACCAGTGTTTCAATTGTGTGAACATCTTTCTGGGAAAAAAAATTTCCTTTACTGTGAGTCATGTTTAAACATGTTCAAAATAATAATAATAATGCTTATGAATGGATTCTTTGAAAATTCAAAGACAGTAGTAAAATGAGTCTTTAAAAATAAAGGCAATATTTTCTGTTTGGAGTCAGATCTGTGTCACAGTACAAACGGTTTCTTAGTTGTAATTGTTATCCAGGAATCTCTTGGTAGACTATTGAGATTTTAGTTTAAACAGGGCAAAACATGTCACAGAGAACTATTATCTGGATGTAATGACTGGTGTAGTCGAGTTTATTCCTCCAGAGTGTTTGTGGTCTAAGTTAATATATATATATTTTTTGAGTCTAAGTTAATATTGTCACTAACTGAAAGTCTCTCTCATGCTTTATGAGATATAAAACTGAATGGTAAAAATAAGACAAAAAAGTAAGAAAGAAGTCCATTTCTATCTTAGGAAAAAAAAACAGTAAACAGGGATATATCTAAAAGCAATGAATGCCATTGAAGAACTATGTTTACACCTATCTCCAGTCCATAATTTTCAGAGTGGTATTCTTTTTTCTAGAAGATTCTACTAGGTATGTCGGCACTGATTAAAAGCTTTTTAGTTATTTCTGTTTAGTGCCTCACTTAGAACAGATCCAGGAAAAAACCCTTTTCCATTAATAATATTTCAAGCCACTGTGAGAATGAGAACTGTTGAAACAACAGCAGTGTATTCTTTGCTGATGTGCTTTAGAAGCCATTTAGAGTAATACCTTCCAGAAGGCATCTGCTCCTGCTTGTATAGGCTTGATGCGCCTGTCTGGGGATGTCAGAGAAATGAAAGCCAGATACCTAAAACATAGTATCTCAGGACATAAATGTCTCAGGAGTTCCTTGGGTGGATTTTTAAAATTTTATTTATCGTGCTCACAATCTCAGGTTGTTTCACTTTTGCATTTGTGGTAGGCTCGCCAGTGGACTGGCTTTCAGAAGAATTTAAGGCCTGAGATATTGAGGCAGGACAGGTTGTCCAGCCAGTGTATTCCACCCTTGGGACCCACACCCTCATCCTCCCAAGGCAGCAGCCCGTGCTTACTTTTGGCAACTTCTGGGCTTGTACTGTAGGGTTGACTTCCTAGGCCAGAAATTTGCATCAAAGGGCTAAGAAAAATATATCCAAAAATAAACATGAAAGCCAAGACTTCATGCCAGGAACTCCAGCCACACACATCCTGTTGGCTGGATCTCTTGTCTCTCTCCTACAGCTCTGATTCTTTTAAACCGAGCGGAAGCCTGCTCTGATGACTTGGACCTTATGTCAGCACCCAGGTCTCTCTCCTGTGTCCTCAAGCTTTTTCATAGAGTGGCAAAATGTTTCAAATCCTGAAAGGAAGGGAGTGAAGTTACTAGGAGCTAACTAAGGTTAGAAAAAAAAAAGAAATCTTTTATTACCTCTGACTGGGCTTTCCTGGAGAGCCTTCAGTGTCGCTCCCTTGGAGTGAGAGGCACTCGGCAGCAGATGTGAACGGGGACCTGGCGGCAAAGAAGGTCCATTTTGCTGTCCAGAGAACGAATAATTATTCACCGGATGTCTGAGAGCTTGGAGAGACGGAAAAAGAAGGACGTATGCTCTACAAGGTCAGAAGGGGTCTTGTATTCTCTAGTGAAGAATGACAGAGTAGGGAAATATTACCTGTCACAGTTGGCATTTGATTTGAGGAATTATTCTCAAACATCTCTGGCTTTTCTAATTATGTTCTATCAGACCGAAATCTGTGCCATGGCACTGCCATAATTTGATTTCGTCTTTGTTTGTGGTGTCTGTGTTGTGTGTGCGCGTGTGTGTGTGGGGGGGGTAGCAGCTCCTCTTATAGTGAAGGATGTTTATTTAGCCACATGAGCTTCAATATGTTTCTAGAAGATAAATAGAATAGTAACTCAGCAGAATTACAGTTATCACATCATTATTAAATATGTATGTTTAGTGACATATTTGAATGGCATATGTTAAAAATGAATTTTGGGCAAGGGAACAGATTGGTGGTTATCTTGGCTGTAGTTCTTGGACTGAATAAAGTCCTCGGTGTTTATGGGATTCTGTTAAATTATTGATAACTTGCAGTCCTACCCAAGCTGCGATCTCACTCCTCTCTGAAGATGATCAGGGGTCTGAACAGATCAAGGCTTGGCTGGCAGGTGGCAGGAATGCCCAGATGTTGCCCAGTAGGTGTGTTAGCAGGACACCATGGCCAGCAGACATTCTTAGCTGAGGCTCCCTCGGGTGTTTGTTTCCAGCGTGTGCTGTGCTACTCTGGTCTGGTGGCAGTTGTGCTAACAGAGGTTCTAAGGTGCCTCTTTGGCTGTTCTGCCCCGTGCTGTTGACAGCTCTCCCAGCCTGACCCCTGCACTTTGACTTCACAATAGCCCTCCTCATTCCCTCAGTGTACCCCCTGGGCAGTGTGCCCTTCGATAGATGCTCAGCTCATTCCTAAGACTCTTCTGTCAAAACAGCAAGCATGCTTAGCTCCCACCTCATGGCCATTCAGAGTCCACCCTGCCTGCCTCTTCTGTGGTTTATGATCTAGTGAAGACAGAGAAGCATAGACACAAATACAAGGTAAAGCTAAGGGGAGGCAAACTGAAAAATACTCTGAGAAAGATGGTGTGATAAAGGTCATAGGGGAAGCCAGGGGAAAGTGATTTCTACCCAGAGTCTCTTTCTCATCGAGAGAGAGAGAGAGAGAGAGAGAGAGAGAGAGAGAGAGAGAGAGAGAGAGAGAGAGAGAGAGAAAGTGTTAGAGTTTGTTAGAGTTAGTTCTGGTTCTGAATTCTTGTGTGGCAAGCAAGGCTTTTTCTCAATAACCCTAAAGGATTGGGGCCACTTAACCAAATGACAGCATTGGATGCAGGGCAGGGCTCCTTCCTCTGAGATTGTGTGGCTATAGGTCACTGCTCCTTTTCCTCCCCCTCCCCCTCTCCCCCCATTCTCCTCCTCCTCCTCTTCCTCCCCTTGCCCTTCCCCCTCCCCCTTTCCCCTCCCCTTCCTCCTAGCTGGGCCCCTGGGCAGGTTTAGGGAGTGCTCAGCCTTACTGAGGAGGGTGTCATGTGCTGTACTTCAGAGGCCCGGTTTTGGTTTGTGTTTGTTTTCAGTCATCATCTGGAAAAACCTACTCTGAAATTCAGTAGGCCCCTAGGCAACCAGAGGAACTCATGGTATGGACTGGAGGACAATGTTAAGCTCTTTATGTGTAGAAAGCCTTATTCATAGTCATGGGACTTTCTTGCTCCCATGAGCCCAAATTCCACTCATGTGCTGTCCCCAGGCTGCTGTGAGAGGTTAAGGCACTGGACAGAGGTCTAACACTGAGGAAAGAACAGAAACAAGCCTGGTCACAATGCTGGCCAATAAGTTCCTACAGTCTTGCCCCTGGTTAATCTCATTGACCTCAGTATTTTGAGCTGTCTAGACCAAGCCACTAAATGCAAGACAGACCTTCCAAAGGCCATTCATGTGGCCAAGTGGTCTGGCTTGAAATTCTGATCTATTCCTGGCTTAAAGCAACTCTGCTGGATGCCTTTTGCAGAGCTTCCTGGGCCACAGACACCTGACTTCAGTTCTGTCTTGGTGATTGGAGGTGTCCAAGTTAATGCCGATTGATTACTTATGTGCCTTACATATTGGAAAATATAATGTCTTCCTCCTCTTTTTAGTTTGCAATGAAAGAAAGCAAAGCCACAAATTTTCTGAATGGAAAGGATAGAATACAGGGTAGTGGTTTGTATTGTATCAAAATATGAAAGGCAAGAACTCTTTGGTGTCTTTCCTCATTTATAGTTGTAGTTCTTTTAACTGGTTCCAAGTTAGAATTTACTAGGGAACTTTCTTTTTTCTTTTCTTTTAAAAAAATTCCCATGCCGTCCAGCTGGGAGTGGTGGCACATGCCTGTAATCCCAGCACTCAGGAGGCCGAGGCAGGAGGACCACCTCGAGTTCGAGGCCAGCCTGGGCTACATAGTGAGTTAAAGGCCAGCCTGAACTGCAAAAGGAGACTCTGCCTCAAAAAAAAAAAAGATAAGAAAAGAAAAAAAAAGAAAAGAATCTCATGCCGGCACCTTCCCTAGGTATTTCACAATTTTTTAAAATTTAAAAACTTAAAAATTCATTTTATAAAGATATCTTATTGTCATCACAGAGGATTTGAAAAATAAACATGAAATAAGCCATAATGTGTTTAGTGAGTGGTGCTGGCCACGTGAATTGAATGAGTTTTATAAGCCTCTTCTTGGTTCAAAAACTCTTTGAATGTTATTATTTAAAGTCTTAAATTTTTAAATATGAAAAGTTTTTGGCTTCAGACATCTTTAATTATATATTGTGTGGAATTGGTTCTTATGACCTCTGGGGGGACCTTGTATTAGGATCTGTAACAGATTTTCCTTGGACATTTTCCTGAGTGTTTGCACGGTGGTCTCCTCTTTCCCTCGGGGCTTGGCTTCCCTTAGGGTCCCAGGGTTAGGTGGCAGAGGGTGCCAGTCCAGGGCTCTTGCTTTCTCCCCTCCCAAACGTAGCTCTAAGCCTTGAGGTGGGGAGAACTATACCACCGAACAGCAGCGTGATCTTTTTTTTTGTATTAAATTCTTTTATTGGTACATTGTAGGTATACAACACAATTACATTTCTCATTGGGAATTGAACCTTTACATAATGCATCTTGGTTCTTATTTTTTCCCCATTCCTAGCCCTTCCTTCATGCCCTCCACCCTTCCCTATTTATAAAGACTTTATTTCCATTTTTTCCATTTCTCATCATTTTTCCTTTCCCTTCTTTCCTTTCCCCTGCTCCTCCCACTACTCCTACCCCTTTGGATCTTTTCTTCCTATTTTACAGTATCGATTATTCATTCTAATCATTGGTACATTTTAGGTATACAATATAATGACATTCATCATTGGAAATTTGCACCTTTACATAGTCTCTCTTGGTTCTTACTTTTCACCCTCACCCAGCCTTCCCTTCAACCCCTCCATTCCTCCCTATTTACAAAGATTTTGTTCCTATGTTTCCGTTTTCTCATATTAATCCCATTCCCTTCTATCCTTGCCCCAGCCCTCCCACTTCCTTCCCCTTTGCCCCTTTTCTTCCTATTTCACATGACCTATTATACATTTAGTCCTTAATTACACTTTCAGTTTCTCACGCCAGAGAAACTATTCGTTATTTACACATGTGTGTCCTGTTTATTTCAGTTAAGAGTATGGCCTCGATATGCATCCACTTAGCTATAAATGTCTCTAATTTCTCATTTTTTATGGCTGAGTAGTACTCCATTTTATAAAAAACACATTTTCTTTATCCAGTCTCCAGTTGATGGGCATTTGGGCTGTTTCCAAGTTTTAGCTGTTACAAACTGCGCTGCTATGAACATGGGCACACATATATCACTGTGGTATGATTCTTTTAATTCTTTGGGGAAGATCCCCAGCAGTGGAATAGCTGGGTCAAATGGGACTTCCAGTCCTAGTTCTTTGAGGTATCTCCATACTGATTTCCACAGTGGTTGCACCAGTCTACACTCCCATCAGCAGTGGAGCAGGGTTCCTCTTTCCCCACAGCCCCGCCAGCATTTGTTATTGGTTGATTTCATGATAGCAGCCATTCTTTCTGGAGTGAAGTGGAATCTCAGCGTTGTTTTCCTTTGCATCTCTTGAATGACCAGGGATGTTGAACATTTTTTCATGTATTTATTTGCTATTTCTACTTCTTTATCTGAGAAATGTCTGTTCATTTCAGATGCCCATTTTTGGATTGGGTCTTTAGATTTGGAAGGTCTGATCTTTTTAAGTTCTTTATAGATTTGAGATAGTAGACCTTTGTCTGAGGAAGAGCAGGTGAAGATTTTTTCCCACATTGTGGGTTGTCTCTTCACACTGCTGGTGGTTTCACTTGCTGTGCAGAAGCCTTTTAATAAGAAGAGATCCCATTTGTTGATTGTTTGTGCTAGTTCACGGGCAACTGAGGTTTTGTTCATAAAATCTTTTCCTACACCGATGTCTTTAAGGGTTCTACCTAATCTCTGTTCCAACTGGTTCAGAGTTTCTATTTTAATATTTAGATCTTTAATCCATTTTGATTTTAGTTTAGTGCATGGTGAGAGATATAGGTCTAGTTTTAATCTTTGGCAAGTTGAAGCCCGATTTTTTCAGCACCATTTATTAAAGAGGCTATCTTTCCTCCAGTGAGGGTGTTTGGCTCCTTTGTCGAAGATGAGATGGCTGAGTGTGTCTGGCGTTGTTTCTGCATCTTCTAATCTGTTCCACTGGTCCTCAAGTCTGTTTCTTTGCCAGTACCATGTTCTTTTTATCACAGTAGCTTTGTAGTAGAGTTGCAGGTTGGGGATTGTGATAACCCCTGCCATGTCTCTGTTACCTAGAATTGCTTTTGCTATTCTGGGTCTCTTCTTGCTCCAAATGAATTTTTGGATTGTTTTCTCGAGGTCTATGAAGTATGCTGCTGGGATCTCAATTGGAATTGCATTAAATCTATATAGCAGTTTTGGAAGTATGGCCATTTTCACTATATTAATCCTTCCTACCCAGAAGCAGGGGATGTTTGTCCATTTTCTGATATCATCTTCAATCTCTCTTTTCAGAGTGCCATAGTTTTTAGAGAAGAGGTCTTTGATTTCTTTCATTAGGATGATTCCTAGGTATTTCAGTTTTTTGGATGCTATTGTGAAAGGAATTATTTGCCCTATTTCTCTCTCAGTGAGTCTGTCATTGGAGTAGAGGAAAGCTATTGATTTTTGTGTGTTGACCTTGTAACCAGCTACTTGACTGAATTTGCTTATTAAGTCTAGAATACTTTTGGTGGAGTTCTTGGGGTCTTCTATATGGAGTATCATGTCATCTGCAAATAATGACAATTTGACTTCTTCATTTCCTATCTTTATTCCTTTTATTTCTTTCTCTTGTCTAATTGCCATGGCTAATGTTTCCAGAACTATATTGAACAAGAGTGGTGATAGTGGACATCCTTGTCTTGTTCCTGATTTTAGTGTGAAGGATTTCAGTTTTTGACCATTTAGTATGATATTGGCTGTTGGTTTTTCATAGATGGCTTCTATCAGTTTGAGGTAGAGACCATCTAGTCCAATTTGTTGTAGGGTTTTTATCATAAATGCATGTTGGATTTTGTCAAATGCTTTTTCTGCATCTTTGGAGATAATCATATGGTTTTTGTCCTTGTCTCTATTGATATAGTGTATTACATTGATTGATTTGTGTATATTGAACCATCTCTGCATCCCTGGGATGAATCCCACTTGATCAGGGTGTATGATCTTCTTGATGATCTTCTGCATTCTGTTTGCCATTATCTTATTAAGGATTTTTAGGTCTACGTTCATTAATGAGATTGGCCTATAGTTCTCTTTTTCAGTTGGGTCCTTCTCTGCTTTGGGGATCAAGGTGATGCTTGCTTCCAGGGATGAATTTGGGAGTATTGCTTCTCTTTCAATTTCACTGAAGAGTTGAAAGAGTAGTGGCAGCAGTTCCTCTCTAAATGTCTTGTAGAATGCAGCAGAGAAGCCATCAAGGCCCAGGCTTTTCTTAGTTGATAAGTTTTTAATTACATTTTCAGTTTCATTGGTTGATATTGGGTTGTTCAGAATTTTTAGGTCTTCTTCGTTCAACTTTGGTAATTCATATGTATCTAGGAATCTGTCCATTTCTTCTGTGTTGTCCATCTTGTTGGCATATAGGTTCTGGAAGGTAGGTATTGATGATCCTCTGGATTTCTGCTGGGTCTTTTGTCATTTCACCCTTTTCATTCCTAATTGCATGGATTTGGGCCTTTTCTTTCCTTTTTCTGACAAGGTTGGCTAAAGGTTTGTCAATTTTGTCGATTCTTTCAAAGAACCAACTCTTGGCTTCATTGATTTTTTTGTATCGTTCTCTTAGTCTCCATTGCATTGATTTCTCCTCTGATCTTTATAATTTCCTCCCTTGTATGAGCTTTGGGGTTGTCCTGTTCTTCTTTTTCTAGAAGCTTGAGGTTCAGCATCAGGTTGTTTAATTGGGCTCGTTCTGTTTTCCTAATATGTGTATTCACTGCTATGAATTTCCCTCGTAAGACAGATTTCATTGTGTCCCATAGATTCCAGTATGTTGTATTGTCATTGTCATTTAATTGAAGGAACTGTCTGATTTCTTCTTTAATTTCCTCTGTGACCCATTGGTTATTCAGAAGTGTGTTGTTCAATTTCCACGTGTGTATGACATTTTTTGAGTTTCTTTTGCTATGGATCTCCAATTTCATGGTACTATGGTCTGATAATATACAGGGGATAACTTCAATTCCTTTGCACTTACTTAAACATGTTCTATGTGTGAGTATGTGGTCAATTTTGAGAATAAGCCATGTGCAGCTGAGAAGCATGTGTATTCTGATTTTGTGGGGTGGAAGACTCCGTAAACATCTGTTAAGTTCATTTGTTCAAGAGTTCGATTGAGTTCTTGTATTTCATTACTTATTTTTAGTCTAGTTGATCTATCTATTTGTGACAGTGGGGTGTTGAGGTCCCCCACTACACTTGTATTAGTGCATGTATGACTTTTCATATCTGTTAGTATTTGTTTTATATAGTTGGGTGCACTAGTGTTTGGTGCATAGATATTTATGATTGTCATCTCTTCCTCTTGGATTGTTCCCTTTACAAAGATGTAGTGTCCTTCTTTGTCTCTCTTAATCAGTGTTGGTTTGAAATCTACTTGATCTGCAAAGAGGATAGTTACTCCTGCTTTTTTGGGGGTTCCTGTCACATGGAGTATTGTTTTCCACCCTTTAACTTTCAGTCTATGAGTTTCCTTTTGAATGAAGTGTGTTTCTTGTATGCAGCATATTGTTGGATTTTGCTTCTTGACCCATTCTGCCAGTCTATTTCTTTTGATTGGTGAATTGAGACCCTTAACATTGATGGTTATAACTGAAACATATTGACTTGTCATTGCCATGCCTTTTTCTTTTTGTTGGGTTCTCCTCCTTTCCATTTAGTTTCTTGTCATGCCAGATGGGTTCATTCTGCTTTGCTTCCTGGGGTTGTGATCCTCAGTGTCTGTTCCTAGGCTATTGTGTAAAATTCTTTGGAGTGCTGGTTTGGTATTCACGAAGTTCCTAAGGTGCTCTTTGTCATGAAAGTATCTTATTTCTCCATCCATTTTGAAAGATAGTTTTGCAGGGTACATCAATCTGGGTTGGAGGCTGTTTTCTTTTAGGGCTTGGAACATGTCACTCCAAGCGCTTCTTGCCTTGATGGTTTGTGTTGAGAAGTCTGCTGTGATTCTGATGGGCTTTCCTTTGTATGTGATTTGTTTCTTTTCTCTGACTGCTTGGAGAACTTTGTTCTTCTGTTGTGTTTCTGAAATCTTAACAATTATATGCCTATGTGTAGATTTTTTTTGATCAAGGCTCTTTGGAGTCCTATATGCCTCACTTATCTGTATGTCAAGCTCTTTTCCCCTGCTTGGGAAGTTTTCTGCCATTATTTCTGTGAAGAGATTTTTTATGTCATCTGCACTCTCTCCTGTTTCTTCACTGAGCCCAATCAGTCTTATGTTATTCTTCTTTGCATCATCTAGCAGCTACTGGATTGATTTCTCATGTTCGCTTACAATTTTGAAGCCATTTTTCTTTTCCTGGTCACTAATTGCAATCTTATCTTCTATATCTGAAATTCTGTCCTCACATTGGCTCATTCTGCTATGTAGACTTTCAATGGAGTTTTTCATGTCCTGGAAATCTATTTGCATCTGTTTGATGGATTCCATTTGTTTCTTATGTTGGGATTCCATCATGTTCCTGAGCTCCTCTTTAGATTTATTAATCATGTCTTGCACTAGGGGCACAATTTCTCCTGTTATCTGAGAAATTATTTCTGATTTCCTTTTTTCCAGATCCCCTTTGGTTGCCAGTTCAGTGGGTCCAGGTGGTTGAGTATCAGAGTGTTCCATCTCATTTCCCTTTGGGGTTGCTGTAGGTGATCTGGAAGTCTGGTTTTGAGACTTCTTTACATGTTTTCTCATTTCGAGTGGGGTGGGGGGCTGTTAGCACCTTGGTCTGGTGGTCTGGTGACCTCTGCGCCTTTGTAGTGTGGAACCAGGTGGCTGCCTGTCTGCAGCGGGGTGATTCGGTGTCTTCTGCATTTTTCAGGACCTTGGTAGGGCGTTCAGAGACCTTCCTGTGTGCAGCGGGCTGATTCAGCGTATTCCATGCGACTGGGGACCTCGGTAGGGCATGGGCAGACCTGCCTGTCTGCAGCAGGCTGACTCGGCGTGTTCTGTGCGACTCAGGACCTCCAGCAGCATGATCTTTTTGAAATTAGCGAAGCGAGTCTTCTTTTTCGTGTGTCCATAACAGTGTTTTCTTTCTCACTGTCAAAATTGTATTGACCTCTTTAATGTACAGAAGCTTTCCCCAGATTTGCAAGTGTTAATGAAATAAGTGTTACTGAAACTGATTTTTCATTTTTGGGCTTTTGTGTTATTTTTTTTGAAATCTGGTTCACTTGTTTTTTGTTCATGTTTAGCTTTATTCAAAATGCATAGAATTCCCTAGTACAAATTCTCTGGTAAAGAAGAATATAACCTTTACTGTATATAATTTCCATAAAAGCATAATTGAACTTGAAAAAGGAAAGTGTAGTAAAATAAACATATTGTGTTTGATAAGAGATGCATTTGCTTAGGAATTTACACAACTTCATGGACAACATAGTAAAAGCTATTTGCTTATCTAAAACCTTATATAGGGCTGGGGATTTAGCTCAGTGCTTTCCCTGCCTGCTGCACAAGCACAAGAACCCGAGTTCGATCCCCAGTACCAACAAATAAAATAAAATTAAAAAAATAAATAAAACCTTATATAGTTTTTAAGTGGGTTTGGCAAATGTTAAGAGTTTTAGTTTCTTTGGAAACTGTACTGCTAGTCACACAGTGTCCATCCACATTTTCTTTCGTTTATTAGCAAAATTTCATATATATTACAGATTCTGTACTTAAGATGATCATTAGTAAGTGAAAATTATAAATTAAAATCCTGTTGTGAATTTCCTGGTAATAACAGTTACAATCATGTTGATAATAAATAGCTGACTTCTGGCTCTGTTAATAAATTTGTATTTAAAAATAGGTGAGCGTGACCTTCTTGAAATTCACTTTGGCTTGGTGCTTTAGATTTCATTCTCTCTCATCCAAGTTCCTTCTCCAAACTTTACCTAGGCCTGAAATAAAAGATTCATCTTTTTTTCCCCTTCAATTCTTTAGTCAAACTTTATTTTATTTTTATTTTTGGTATCAGGGATCGAACTTGGGACCTTGGGCTTGTGAGGCAGGCACTGGAACCACTGAGCTAAATCTCTAGCCCTTTTTAGTCAAACTTTAAAACATTCAGAAAAATTGAAAAAAAGACCCCCTCTCCTGCTTCTCTCATCCCTCTCTGTCCTCAGGGTCCTGCATCAATTCAACCAATTGCAAATTGAAAATATTCCAAAAATTGTGTCTGTAATGTACACTCTTTTTTCTTGTTATTTTTTATACAATACAATACAGTATAGCAGTGATTTACATGGCATCTGCATTGTATTAGGCTTTACAAATAATGTCAAGATGATTTGAAGTATATAGGAGGATGTGTATAGTTTATACGCAAACAATACATCATTTTATACAAGGAATTTGAGGCTTTTGATACCCAAGGGGTGTCCTAGACTCAGTCGCCCACAGTGACCAAAGGATGATTCTGTGTGTGTATGTGTGTGTGTGTGTGTGTCTGTGTATGTGTCTGTGTGTCTGTGTATTTTCATCTGTTTTGATGCACCATTTAAAAGCATGCTGTAGACATCAAGACCTTTCGATGTTTTACTTTTCAGGTTGGCTTTGCCCCCTGAGTTCCCTGTCTTAGCAAGCCTCCCCTTTGTAATTCATTTTACACTTACCTCTTCTTTCCCAATCCCGTGCCACTGTCCACTGCTACCCCCTCCTCTCTGCTTCCAATGTAAAGGAGGCAGCGAAGTGCTTAAAATACTGGAATCGGTCAGATCATGATAACATTCTGGGTCTTGCTTCTTGCTTGCTCTGTGTCCTCAAGAAAGTGGTTTGTAAGATAGGAGTCAAAATAATCCTACCTTGACTGGGTGGATTATAGGAGGAAGGAAGAATCTAATTCAAGTCCCTTAGGGACTAATGCAGCCTAATGTAGCCCATTCTTGGTGTGATGACAGACAGGTACACAGACAGAGGAGGGCCTTCCTTGCCCTGTGGTCCTGCTCACACACCTGAGCTGTTCTCACTGCCTCCCACTGTGGGAGGGATGTTCAGAGTACTTCCCTTGGTATTCAGAGTTTTCTAAGTTTGGCACTACATCCTTTTCTAGCCATCTTGCTTTTATTAATTGACACCAACCTAAATCTATCAGTAAGGGTTTGCTGAATGTCCACTAAGTGCCAGGAGCTGAGCTCAGCACTGGGGATGCAGAAATGAACAGTTTATGCTCTTCAAGGAGATCACTGTCTAATGAAGATAAATACCCGACAGTCAACATGAAAATATGTCATGTGCAGACAGTGATGGAGGGTGGGGGAAGAGCAAGAACCACCAAGGAGAGTCCCCTGCAGGCATTGCCATCACAGGGCTGACAGCAGTATGACTGGCAAGAGGATGCCATGCTGCCGGACACAGACAGAGAACACAAGTGTTTAAGCTGGCTTTTGGGGTAACTGTAGGCAAAGGGCCTGGGAAGGCCCAGCAGGATCCACAGTCAGTGGGTATCAGAGCCCCCTGCAGTGGGTCCCAGTCTCCTGTTCAGGGCTAGGATGCATGGCGAGAAGAAAGAGATAGAGTTAAAGAGATAGAGATAAGGGGAACCAGGATGACCAGTGGTCATGCAAGCAAGGCTGAACAAGCAAAGGCCCTGAGCACCCAGAGCTGTCGATATTTATTGGTGACATCATAGTTAAATTGAGGAAAAGGGGCTACATGAGAGGACACGTAGTTGCTATGAACATTTTACTGATGCAGGCAAGGCTTGTAAAGGAAAAGACAAAGCATTCCTGAATTAGGACAAAACAGACAAAATATAGGTTGTAGTTAATAATTAACCTTGTCTTTTTAGTGAAGAAGTTTTTAACTCTGGAAAGGCACATAGGCTTTGGCCAGACTCACTTCTCAAAACAAGCCAATTGTGGGGTTAACTCTTCACAGCCTGTACTGCTCATAGCCTAGTTTGGGCATAATCACTAGGGTGGTCCCCCACAAGTGGGTCTGAATTCAAAGTCTTCCAGGGGACCTTTCACCAAGAATTTGACCTTCACACTTAAGAGATTGCTATGTGGCTTGCTCCAAGAGAACAAGCAGGCCCACGCTTGTCTCTGAAAGGGCTAAGGGAGGCTTCAGGGGGAAACAGAAGAGTATGCAAACTGTTGTGTCCTCAGGAAAGGCCAGGAATCTCTGAGGGAATCTCTGCTCTCCCCATTAAGCCCACCCCCCAGATTGTTGGGTATATTTATGTGTTTTTGATGGTGGAAATCTGTGGAATTTGTGAATTTATAGAAAGCCTGGGCTTAGTATAAAGGAGAAAATTGATGGCCCACCCACATGTAGAAAGATAATGGCTCATTTTACATGGGAAAGAATGGTTCCTTTTATAAGAGAAAGGCATGGGCCTAGTCCATTTTATTTTATTTTATTTCTTACAGATGGGTAATGGTTTTCCCCTAAACATTCTGAAACCCTTGAAGGTGATTCTCTATTTTAAGGTCAATTTTCTGACCTTTACCTTATCAATAAAGCTTTAATGGATTTTGGGTGTATGGGCCTGGAAGAAAAGAAGCATAAATACGTCTAGGGAGTACAGATATGGATAAACTTGGTTAATTTTGATTGTGTTCTGAAGTTGAAGTCTTCTTAAAAGTACAGTTTTGTGGGACTTCTGGGAAAATGGCAGAGTGGTACGCAACAACAACTCAGCCTCTCTAAGGTTTGGAATCTAGACACTGGGGAAGAAAAGCAAAGAACAGGAAAAGGTTAGGGAAGAAAAGAAGGAAGGAAGTGGATCCACAGGTCTCAGGGAGGATCTGACCCTAAACCTAAAAAGGAGGTTGAAGAGGATATCAGAAAATAGAAAGATACCCCTTGTTCCTGGATAGGCAGAACTAATGTAGTCAAAATGGCTGTACTTCCAAAATTGTTACCCTAACTTCACAGTAGCTTCAAGAAAAATTAAATACATGAAAACCTAACCAAGGAAATGAAAGACCTCTACAAAGAAAACTACAGTACTCTGAAAAAGGAGATTGAGGAGGACATCAGAAAATGGAAAGAGGCCCCCTGTTCCTGGATAGGCAGAACCAATATTGTCAAAATGGTCATACTCTCAAAACTGTTACATAGATTCATAGCAGTCCTGATGAAAATACCAACAGCATAATTTATAGATCTAGAGAAAACAATCCTAAGACTTATATGGAGCCATAAGAGACCCAGAATAGCAAAAGCAATTCTGGGCAGCAAGGGCAAGGCAGGGAGCATCATGATATTGGACTTCAAATTACACTACAAAGTTACAGTGATAAAAAGAGCATGGTATTGACAAAAAACCAAAAACTAAAAACCAAAAACAAACAAAACAGACTTGTGGATTAATAGAACAGAATAGAGGATGGAGAAACAACTCCAGGCACACTCAGTTATGTTATCTGTGAAAAAGGGGCCAAATCCTTTCACTAGAGGAAACATAGTCTCTTTAACAAATGGTACTGGGGAAACTGGGTATCCATATGCCAAAGATTGAACCTAGACCCATATCTCTCACCATTCTCTAAACTAAAATAAAAATGGAGTAAAGATCTAAACATTAGAGCAGAAACACTTAATCTGCTGGAAGAAAAAATAGGTAAAACACTTGAAGACATAGGTGTAGGCAAAGACTTTCTGAACAGAACACCAGTTGCACAAGAAATAATACCAAGAATCAACAAATGGGATCACATCAAATTAGAAAGTTTCTGCACAGAAAGGGAAATCACCAAAGAGTGAAGAGACAACCTGAAGAATGGGGAAAAAATTTTGCCATCTTCTTCTCAGACAGAGGACTAATATCTAGAATACATAAAGAACAACAACAAAAAATTAGAGTCCTGTATTTAAAGACCCAGTCCAAAAATGGGCATTTGAAGTGGATATTTCTCAGATCAAGAGGTACAAAGGGTCAATAAATACATGAAAAAATGTTCAACACTGCTGGCCATTTGAAGATGCAAATTAAAACAACACAGATTCCATCGCTCCAGAAAGAATGGCTGTTATCAAGAAGTCAACCAATAACAAATGCTAGCAAGGCTGTGGGGGGGAAAAGGAACCCTCATCATTGTTGGTGGGAATGCAAATTGGTACAACCACTGTGGAAATCAGCATGGAGATTCCTCAAAAAACTAAAAATAGAAATTCCATTTGACCCAGCTATTTCCCTTGTAGGTATCTTCTCAGAAGAGTTAAAAATATCATACTACAGTGTTGTATGCATACCCTGTGTATAGCAGCACAACTCATAATAACTAAATCTTAGAAGCAGCCTATATGCTCATCAACAGATGACTAGATAAAGAAAATATGGTATGGAGTACTACTCTGGCATAAAGAAGAATAAACTTCAGTCATTTGTAGGAAAACACACCTTAAGACCATCATGCACCTTGCACCTAGAGACCATAATGTTAAGTGAAGCAAATCACATAAGTTTAAATATTGCATGGTTTCTCTTATATGAAAAACTCAATATATAAATAAAGTGCAAAATAAAAGACAGATAATAGGCAAAAAGAGAGGAAAAAATTATCTTAATTCAGCATGGACAATGTATCTAAATGAGTACCTTAATTTAGTATAATTGTCTTAGGTGTTTTATATGTTTTTCTGCCTGTTCATTTGGTTATTAATTTGTATGTATGATAATTAACTTTATAAGGACTTAAAGGATAAATAGATGAATCTGATGCTGGCAAAAAGAAGGAGAGGTAGAGAGGAAGGAAATAAAAAGAATTGAGATGTGTTATGTCCATGTACCAATTCCCCATAATGAATGTAATCATGTACTGCAAACATGTACTAATTATGATATTCCTTGACTCCTTTCTACCTATCTTTATTTCTTCTGTCCTACCTTATCCCCATCCCAGACTTAGATACTTTTTTTTTTGTTTTTAGTATGTGTTTGCAGTACATAATGATTACATTTATTTTGGAAAGTTTGTATATGTACAAAACACATCTCAATTCTTTTTTTATTCCCTTCCCAATCCTCCTTGCTCCCTCCAACTGTCAACCCCCTTCCTGTTTGAAAAAGCTTTGTTTCCATTTTTTCTTCAATTCTTGTTTTTCATCCCTTTTCCCTTCCCTTCTTCCTCCTCCCTTACTTGTTCCCATTCCCACTTGTAAAAGATCTCCTTACTTCCTACTATCTTTTATTATGCTCTTTATTTATATTTTGGATTTCTCATGTAAGAGAAATCATGTAATATTTAGCTTGTGTGTCTGATTTATTTCATTGAACATTTTGGTGTTGAGGTGCATCCATTTACACACAAATGCCGTAAGTTTATCCTTCTTTATGGAAGAGTAGTACTCCATTGTATATAAATACATTTTCTTTATCCATTCATCTGTTGATGGACATATAGACTGTCTCCAAGATTTAGCTGTTTTAAATTGTGCTGCTGTAAGCATGATTATAGATACATCATTGTCATATGATGACTTTTGGGAAAATACTTAGAAGGAAAATATCTGAGTCAAATAGAACTTCAATTTTTAGTGTTTTGAGGAATCTCCATAATGATTTCCATAATGATTGCACTAGTTTACATTCCCACCAACAATGTAAAAGGGTTCCTTTTTTTCTCACAGCCTTGCCAGCATTTCTTATCATTTGATTTCTTGAAGCTGGCCATTGTTTGTGGAGTAAGATGAAATCTCAGTATTGTTTTAATTTTCATTTCTGTAGTGGCCAGCGATGTCAAACATTTTTTCGTGTATTTATTGGCCATCTGTACTTCTGTTACTGGGTTTTGAGGTTCTGGAATCTCCTTCTAGAGGTGTTTTCTAGGTTCTTTTTGTTCTAAAGAGAATAGTCAAGACAAGAGCAAAAGATAATGAGGTAAGGTAGTGAGGTTTTGCACTTATTAAAGGTAGGAAAGGAAACATGCTCTGCAGAGTGAGTGCAGGCTAATTAAAAGTAGAAAAAGAAGTAGTGAGAGCAGACAGAGTGAAAGCAGACCACCGTGAAAGAGAGAACACAGTGGCCAAGAGCTTAATGGCTGCTGTCTTTTGTATCCCCACTCCTTAGACTGACATCAAGTCCATGCCATCCTATCAAAAACCTGCTTGAGTTCTCAGGCGAAGAACTGAAGGTAATATTTTGTGATTGGTCCCAGGTGCAGGGCTTTGGGAACTGTTCTGCACATGTGTTCTGGAACTCCATGATGGACAAGTCACACCCACTTTCCCATCCAGTTTCCCATGCCCTAATCTCCTGCCTCGCTTCTTCTGAGAATTGTCTACTCATTTTGGTTGCCCATTTTTTGATTGAGTCTTTTATTTTGGGGATAGTAATTTTTTTGGGTTCTTTATTCCTATATCTGAAGAATAGCTGGTAAAAGAATTTTCCCACTGTGTTGGTTGTCTTTTCACTCTGTTGCTTGTTTCCTTTGCTGTGCAGGAGATTTTTAATTTGATATGATTCCATTTGTTGATTCTTGGTATTATTTCTTGTGCCACTAGGGTTCTGTTCAGAACCTATGTCTATGTCTTCAGGAGTTGTACCTATTTTTATGTTTCAGAAAATTAGGTGTTTCTCTTTTAACATTTAGATCTTTGATCTATTTTTAGTTTAGTTTAGTACATGGTGAGATGCATGTGAATGTCCACTTTTTTCAGCACCACCTATTAAAGAGGCCATCTTTCCTCCAGTGTATGTTTTTGGTTCCTTGGGCAAAGATCAAATAACTGAATGTGTCTAGGATTGTTCCTGCTTCTTCTATATGCTGTTCCATTGATTGACATGTTTCTTTTTATGCCAGTACCATGTTGTTTTTATCACTGCAGCTTTGTAATATAACTTCAAATCTGGGATTATGATGCCTCCTGCTTTACTGTTATTACCCAGAATTGCTTTTGCTATTCTGGGTCCCTTTGGGTACCATATAAATTTTTGAATTGTTTTATCTAGATCTAGATCTATGAGGAATGCTGGTGGTATTTTGATTGGGATTGCATTAAATCTGTATATCAGTTTTGGAAGTATAGCCATTTTGACTATATTGGTTTTTGCCTATCCATGAACATGGGATATCTTTCAGATAAAATTAGAAAGCCTTTGGCATAAGCCTTTTATATTTAATATTAACCTCTATCTCTTTTGAGGTGTTTCCCCAAGTACAACATTTGGAATTTAAGAGCATGTAGGCTTCTCCTTGTTTTGTCAATTAGAAATCCAATTTCCCTCTATTTTAATGCAATGGCCTAGGAATACAATAAGTAAAAATTTCTATGTGACTATTGGGCCATCACAATTTTTACTACAGGGTTTAGAACCTGGGATCTGGCCTCTGTTTTGTAGACCTGAAGACTTTTGTAGTAACTGGTTTTAGATAATATGAACATATAATGTCTAGAACAAATAACTTAAAGTTAACTGATACCACAAAAGTAACAAAGCTTGGTAGCTAGCATATATATTTTGGCATTTTTATTCTATAGGCAGGCCTATACAAGAAGTCAAATCTTTGACTGAAACAACATAATGGCAGTATAAAGTATTAAGAGAGGCCGAGGGACACATTTTTTTGGAAGAGTTAGTGGGACTTGGAATCACAGCCTTTTATGGCAGTTGGTTATGATGTTATAGATGAAACTGGAGACTGCTAGTGAGGGGTCCTGGATGGGTTTCTAGGTTCTTCTGTGTGATGAAGAAAGAACTGAACATGACACACAATGGTAAGGGAAAAGCAGCAAAGTTTAATTAAGTTTAATTAGGCAGTGGTCTGCTAAGGATAAGCAGGCTTGTGCCGGCGACAAAGAAAATGGCATGAACATTGAATGTTTTGAGTTTATGAATTTAAAATATTGTGCTGGGTCTAAAGTACATTGGGTCTTCATTGGGTCTTCCAGAGCATAATTGACAACATGATTGACAGGGTGCTGAGTTATGTCCACTGTATCTATTGCACATGTCCTTTCCCATAATTCACTCTAACTGGATATGTGAGATGCAGTCAATATACATGAACCTTTAATGATCTGCAAGTGAAGAAAGATTACCATAGGTCATGGGAGAGAATCTGGCACCCATGCATCCTGGTTTAGAACTTGGGAATTTTGTAAGGCAAGGCCCAGGGGTCTTTTGTTTTTCATATCTCTGCCTCTGGGTAGTAGACCATAAGGCAAAGGTCAAGAGACTGGCACTGGAGCATTGTCCAGGTTCAGTTGAGTGAAGGGGAGTGGTCCATCAGCCCCAATTGTACTATCTATACTACTAGTAGAGGCTGGTGCAGTGTTTGGATCCCTTTTTATATATAACTGAGATTTCTCTACTTTTATATTACTATTAATTATTTCCATTGAGGCTTTATACTTTTTTGCTAGGTGTTTAAGACCAAGTTAAAATAAGACCAGTGTCAATCAAAATCTCTCTCTCTCTATCTATCTCTCTATCTCTCTATCTATCTATCTATCTATCTTTGTCAAGGTCCTCAGAGGTTACTTTTGGGGCCATGTGGGAGCTTCTTGCTTGGTCAATATGGCTTCACTTGAAAACATGGGGGGCATTTCCATCTTTAGAGACCCTTCTTTTTTGTTTTTCATTAAGTTTATTGGTAGATTTTAGGTATACAATACAGCTACATTCATCGTTGGGATCTTATACCTTCACATGATGTATCTTGGTTCTTATTTTTTCCCCATTCTCCTGTCCTCCCTTCACCCACTCCACCTTTCCCTATTTACAAAGTCTTTGTTTCCATTTTTTCCTTTCCTTGTATTTTTTCTTTTCCCTTCTTTCCTTTCCCCTACCCTTCCCAATTCCCGTACTCCTTTAGACCTTTTCTTCCTATTTCACATTATCAGTTATACCATTTGAACCTTATTTAAACTTACAGTTTTTCACACCAGAGAAACTATTCAGTATTTACACATAGGTGTCTTATTTATTTCACTTAAGAGTATGGCTTCAATGTGCATCCATTTAGCTATAAATGTCTCTAATTTCTCATTCTTTATGGCTGAGTAGTACTCCATTTTATAGAAAAACCACATGTTCTCTATCCAGTCTCTTATTGATAAGCAATTGGGCTGTTTCCAAGTTTTACCTATTACAAACTGTGCCACTATAAACATGAGTGTGCATATATCACTGTGGTATGATTCTTTTAATTATTTTGGAAAGATACCCAGCAGGGGAATAGCTGGGTCAAATGGGACCTCTAATCCTAGTTCTTTGAGGTATCTCCATATTGATTTCCACAGTGGTTGCACCAGTCTGCACTTCCACCAACAATGGAGAAGGGCTCCTTTTTCCCCACAACCCCACCAGCATTTATTATTGATTGATTTCCTGCTAGCAGCCATTCTTTTTGGGGTGAGGTGGAATCTCAGTGTTTTCATCTTTATCTCTTGAATGACCAGTGATGTTGAACATTTTTTCATATATTTATTTGCTGCTTTTACTTGTTTGTCTGAGAAATGTCTGTTCATTTCAGATGCCCATTTTTGAATTGGTTCTTTGAATTTGGGGGGTCTGATTTTTTTGAGTTCTTTATATATTCTAGGTAGTAGACCTTTGTCTGAGGAACAGCTGGTAAAATTTTTTTCCCACATTGTAGGTTGTAGAGACCCTTCTTTTTGCAGAATGTACATTGGTTGGCTTCTGTCCTCTGTGGTCCAATAGTCCCCCTGCTTGGGAGGTTGGATGACTTACCAAAGTTGCAGGGCCCTTTCAGAAGGTTCTCATCAAGAATCATGCTTTTCCTCTTCTCCCCATCCAGCAGTTTCCCTAGCTAGAAGCAACCCATTGTTATTAGTTTCTTCTGAATAATATTTTATGGTGAGTATCCTCTTTGATTACTTATTGAGTGAGACTTCCAAAGCTTACATTTGACTCTTTTCAACCTCTTAGAAATAAAAAAGTTTAAAAAAATTTAAAACTGTTGTGACATTCTGAGTCATAACCTTCACCACATGGATCATAGCCTTGACCCTAACGTATCAGTTTTAGCTCCTTCTGGTTTACTACTTTACTAAATTCTAACAACTTGAACATCCTGTCAACATTATCCGATGTTTTAAATCTGAAAACATGATTGCAAAATGTGACTATGTTTCAAGCAGAAAATTTAAAACTAGCCTGTAAAAGTCGTTACCAAATACTTCATTTTAATTTGTAGTTTTCAAGAACTAATTCAATTGCTGAAAATTCAAAGGAATGTACCTAATTAGTAACATTACAAGATGTAAATAAAAACAATACCTTCTTAGGCTGGGGGTTTAGCTCAGTGGTTCTGGTTCCTGTCTCACAAGTGCAAGGTCCCTAGTTCGATTCCCGGTACCAAAAACACAAAAAACAAAATACCTTCTTCAGTTTTAATAGAGACGTCAGTCAGTATAGCTATGGGAATTCTGCATTGACATGATGTTAGTAAAAGTAATATTAGAAATCCACTTTGCATTAATTTTCTGAGAGGTTAGCCCTGTAAATAATCTCTACAGATGGTGTAGTTCCTGAGTTGAAGTATATGTACCAATCACAACAGGTGGTACCTTTGTGGTGTAGGTGATCTTGCAGCCCTGGCCCTTGAGAGAATAAATATTTATGCAGCTGTCATGCATTGAGTTCATAAAATTGAGTTTGGGTTTTAAAATCTGGCATATTCTTCTTGCTTAATTTCATTGGGCTGACTGGGATTCCAGTGCTATAAACGAGGGAGAATGGTTGCCTACAAATCGAAAAGAGAGCAGGAATAATGGTATAAAATATTGCCTGTTTATTAAAAATGTTTCTTCATTTGGGTACCTATCTTTTTTAGGCTTCACGTCTATAATGATTTAAGGGGCAACATAGAGCTCATAAAGGAAAAAGGGGTGAGGTAAAAAGAGACCTGTTTTTTTTGTTTGTTTTGGGTTTTTTTTTTGGTACCAGGGATCGAACTTGGGACCTTGTGCTTGCAAGGCAGGCGGTGAAACCACTGAGCTAAATCCCTGGCCCAAGAGACCTATTTTTTAATGTCCAAGTAGAATATATACATAAAAATTTTAAAGTACAGACAAATATGACTACTTCATTTTAGAGCACAATGTGAAATAAAAATTTGGCGGGGGTTGATTCTCCTCAGAGTAAAAACAGTGCCATTGATGGTACTAACATATCAAGCATTCTCTTTCCTGTGCCTTCCGTAGCTCAACTCATCATTTTTTTCTTTGCTATTTAATATTATTCTAAGTAAAGAAAAATCAAGAATTTAAATTATTAGCATAAATTTACTATTTATCTTTCTGTAGTGCAGTGCTAGTTTTAAATGCAAATATAAGAGCATCTAACTTGTATACAGAATCCCTGAAATTACCTATTTATATTACTCAGCTTATACATGCATATGCATGTAATTCTTATCAGGACAGTGGAAATGGTGCATAAAACTGATTCACCTGTTTATATTTCACTTCTTGGGATATACAATCTCTAACAGCACGTCTGGCTTACTGATGAGTGAGAAAGGACTGAAAGGAAAAAAAGAATTTTGGGCAGCAGTATCTTTCCTCTTTCTTTTTGTCATTATTTTCAGTGTCAGTGGCTGGCTAATGCATGGAAATAACATGATAAAGGATACAATAGAGTTCCTTTGACGATACCATTGCACTGTTTCTGTGTTCAAAGTGAATTCAGGTTAGAACAGAAAATGGGGCCTCTGGGGTTGGCAGTGCCTGGACTTATCCATTGAAGATGCAACATACTTACCTTGTATTACTTTGAGTCATGAATCAAGAGCCACTGGAATCCTAGACTAATGGAGCATTGCAGACACCATGATGGTGAGGAGTGATTGACACACACTTGCGCATATTTCTCTGGCTCAAGTGCACGATCCACTGTACCACTGGACATCACTTGCACAAGTGCAAATATAAAATCACTAAGGATTTCAAGATGATGACAGCAGAGCTGTAATCTTAGCATGCCATGCCTGTGCAGCTGCACAGGTGGGTCTGAGACCCATGCAGCCAGCCGGAGGACCGAAACACACAAGATGAAATGTCTTCCTTCTGCTTCCCCACTCACATTCCCACGTCCCCTCCCAGAGGAAATCATTTTGATCATTTCAGTAATATTTCAGGTACTTAAAGATGGGTACAAATGCAGATATGTAGAGATACAGTAGTGAATTTAATATGACCACTACTTGTTTGCAGCTTTTGCAGTCAGAAGGTGCCGTCTGTTTTCCTCCTCTTTAATCCAGACTGAATCCGGGGCATACTTTGAGCAATAGAATTTTATGGGAATGACTTGCTTTGACTTCAAGTATCACTCTCCAGTGGCCTTGCAGGTTTTGCTCTCAACCTGTGGGAGTGCTCTTTTTCATTGTATGAAGATACCCTGAGATAAAGAATCCTGCGATCCATTCCAGACATTGCAGTGTGCCAGTTGGGACCCCACTGACGTGAGTCCATTCAGTCCTAACCAGTCCCTCAGATGATGATAGCCATGGGAGCGGGTCCAGATATTACTGACAGAACAACTTCCCAGGAGCCCAGAGAAATGTGAGACATAGTAAAGCACTATTTTAAGGTGCTAAATTTTAGGGTAATTTGTTATAACCAATAGCTATGTAGTGGTTACATACGTTAAAAAACATTTGAATTTATAGGCTTCATGAATGGGATTACCTCAATCATATGACCTGTATCCTGCTATTTTTTTCCATTCAGTGAATATCAGAAATTCTTCTATCTCAATCCATACAGGTTGGCCACATTGTGCCATAGAATTTTCAGTTGAATGAATTGCCATGATTTATTTAACCTGTTCCCCTAATGATAGACAGTTATGTTTGGCTTTGTTCTTATACACAGTGCTGCAAAAGATGTTCTTATGTGCATATCTTCATGTATTTTATGTGGAGTAAGTTCTTTCCCATGGAATCATATGGTTATTATGGGAAATTTAAAATTTGATAAATATTTTCTAATTACATGCTAGAAAGTCTGTACTAATTTACACTTAACAGTGTGGGAATATGCTTGATTTGTCAGTTCTTCAACATGAATAATTTCAAACTTTAAAAACTTTCCAGGAAATAAGTATCTTATTATCCTTTTGTTTTGAATTTTCTTAATCATTAATCTTAATTAAATCCTTAATTAAAGATAATCCCAATTATTTTAAGATGGTAAGCATTTTAAAATATTTCTTGGTGGTTATATTTTTTTCATCTGTGAGTGATTAGCTCATATCCTTGGTGTAGTATTCAAATGGGGTATATCTGTAGTTTGTAAGATCGTAATATCCCTTGGTAGATGGAGAAACACCCTTTTTTGACATACACATTAAAATATCATTTCCGAGTTTTTGTTCAAGATATAGTTTGTGACCAGACATTTAATTCTGGGGAAACATTTCCTGGTTTGCTTTATGATTTTCTTCTTTGAGACATTTCATTTTTTTCTGTCTAATCTCTTTCCTGTGAACTTTGCACCAATTACACTTCCCTAAGAACATATTCTATTAAAACAAAACTTTTAAAAAGTCCTTTTGTTGCCTACCGTTTCCCCTGGAAATTATTTCAGTTCATCCATTTAATGTTATTTTTATCCTTTTGCTGCTGGAGAGATGCTACTTCAGGAAGTGAATCCCAAATTAGTTGGTCGCTAGATCTATTGGCTACAAAATGCAGTTCCCAGCAATAATTCATCCTTATCTATTTGGGAAAAACTAAAGGAAGAATGTATTTTAAAATTATATCACGTGCTGTTTTTCTTGGCTAATCAACAGCATGGCAGTTCAGCACAAGGTCTGTCATTCTCTTTACAGATGAGATAGTTTTAGTGGGTACTGTCGATCAGGGTTGAAGCTAAAGATCACAGGAGGCAGAGGCAGAGAAATCCCATTTTCATGCCTGGATCCATTCTCAGGTGCTCAGTGCCTCTTCCTTTGATGGTTCTAAAAATTGGGATAACATCAGAAGCGGCTTCAACAACTCAGGGATGCAGACTGAGAGGAGAATCTAAGACTGGGTACAAATTAGAAAGGTACAGGGAGAGCTGCTCTTACAAACTTGGTTTGGAGATTAATGGTGCCTTGGAGGTAAAAGATGCTGGTAAACAGCAAGGGAGAGCTGGTGAGCCATACAGAAGCCTCTAAACCTTTGTATGAATGAGCCCCTCATAAACAAATATGGTTATTTGGAAAAAGTAGCTCAGACAAACAACTTTTAACTTCTTTGAAACATGAGAAGTCTATAAGAGATTGATTTTCAATAAAAGGAAATAGTCTTCCTTTAATTATCAAAATATTTTTTGAAAGAAATGTTTATAAATTACTTTATGTTCTATTTCTATTGTTTTGTCTTAGGTAAAATATTAAATTTTGTTTTCCTGATACAGGACCATGTCGTCCATATAACTCTATGTGCTGACTCTGTGCGTTGGTTGACTGGTGCCTTCTGAGGCTTCTGGGCTGGGTAAGAGTCGAGCCCCACTGTAAATGGCACCAGGATGTCACAGAGCGCTACAGTTTTTCTCTATTTCCCTTGCAATTACATATAATAATATTTCGGGTCATTCCAGACCTGAAAAGAAGTAGGAAGTGTCTTCTAACTCATTGAAATGGGAATATACCCCTCTATTTTCCTCCTCTTGAATCCAGACTGACCTGGCCAATTTTAGTATAGACTCAGGCTTAGTTTGAAAAATGAAAATTTATAAAACATATAGAAGACAATCTTAAAGATCTTTTCTGAAGCTCCCTGTAGTGTGTAAAACTTCTCATGTGTGGACATGAATACCTGCATAAGTTCACACAAAACACACCCACATTGTCTACACCCATATATGCCAATAAGTGTCACTTCCAAGAGAAATGCCAAAATAATCTGAGAGGGGCTTAGGTCTCTGGGCTTTCAGATTAAAGCTTTTTGCTATGAGACCACTGGAAGTCCACCAGGTGTGGGGTAGGTGGAACAGGTTCTTGGTGGTGGCACCCCATGTTTCCCATGTGAGATGGTGGAGTGAACTCACAGCCCTGGTCCTCCCTTCTGAGGGTGATTAAATGAGCTCTGTTTGGGTGTTGCCTGGTAGATGAGAATAATAATAACACTGCTTGGGTAAGAAGGGTATTGTCCCCAGGCGTGGCATCCTTTTGACTTCCTCCTTCAAATGGATCATTTCCTGCTTTCCAGCTGAGGGATGAGTCATGTGAAGAGACTTAAGGATGTGACACTGGAGACCAGGCAGGCCATAATTATTTGGATGGCATGGATGGATGATAAATCTGCTTTCGGCATGCTTCCTATCCAGGTGAAGCTGGGACATTCAATTTGGGCTGGAAATAGCATGTGGCAAGCATCTTCAACCCTAGCCATTGAGTGCTTTCAGCAACTCCACGTGCCACATCAATGTAGTTTTGTTTACCAGATTCTCTTTGCGGATTTGAACATCGTGATGACTGTTTCTATTTCTGGCAATTGGGAAGGATTTTTAGAATTTATTTAAATCCAGAGACTCATGAAGTGTTTGGAATATGCTTGAGATAGACTATATCTGTGTATTATGATGGCACTTAGAAACCTGTGGCCAGCAGTACTGTCTTCAGAGAAAACTCCTTAGGATATGTAAGGAAGATGGCTCATATTCTGCATTAAGTTATGTTTTCACAGAACATAACATTTCTGAACATTAGCATTTATTATATGGCTTGAGCCATGTAAGAGGGGTACATGTGCACGTACATATAATTTTGCTGAATCCTAACTCTGACCTTATGAGGTAATAATAATAAAGTGGTTATATGCCTAATGCTTGCTGTGGCTTGTCATTATGCTAAGTAGGCACCTTATATACATGTTATCATTTAATCTTCCTAGCAGCCTTAATCAGTAGGGGTTGTTATTCCATCTTATAAGTAAAGAAACTGAAACTTGGAGGAATTAAAGAATTTGCCCAAGGTTGTTTAGCGAGTAAAGTGAAGGAGTAAGAATTTAAACTACACTTGTCTGGCTTCAAAACTTATGACTGGTAACATACTTTATCTCTCTTACTGTCCTATGATAAAGCAGCATCAGCAATAGACCAGCCAACCAAACAAACTAACGAACAAGTAAACAAACAAAAATTCCAGTTTTAACCTACCTTTCTTTTGGTACCAGGGATGGAACTCAGGACCTTGTGCTTGTGAGGCAGGCAGCGGCACCACTGAGCCAAATCCCCAGCCCTAGTTTTAACCTTCTTTAATGGGACTGATGTGAGAAAAATATTTACATTCACCTGGAGAACAATAGGTGAAATATGGTAGTGTTCCATGGTCACTAACACTTTATGCAATCTATAACATTGAGTTAAATTCAACAAACATGAAGTGACCCCATGTTGATCATGGTTCTTATGAGATCCTGAGGTGAAAAACTGTGAGATACTTAAGAAAAGAACACTCTATTACACAAGAAAGCTGCTGTTCTCACTTTAGTCCTTCAGGCTATTACACATCATTTCCTATAAGAAGGGGCCATTGGAGAATTTTCCTTCTGATTTTCTAGAAGATGAAACATGCTTATTTCTCTGTACATATCATGATGTGAAGAACATATCTCTCACAAATGCCTTCCCCCTTTCAACCTTTGAACACTTCATGGCAAGATCAAAGTCATGGTAAGGGGCCATCAAACTGGGTGATCACGCAGCCCAAAATGCACTAGAAAATTAGGGTGAAAGATAATCCACCATTTTCCACCTTTATTCCCCTGCAATTTGTTTTTACTCTAGGTAATGTATATGTCAACTTTTAGATATGTGATTTATAACCAAGAAGAAAGAAGAATCTAAATGCAGCTTTGTCTAAGGAAATTTCATATATGGTATAAAGTTAACACATTAAATAAATTTAAGGGCATTCTAAGTATGCAGGTGATGAGTTCATTTTTTTAGTTCATTTTTCCATATAGATATGTGCAAAATTGTAGGATCTCTTGGCCTGGAAGTGATTCCAGAAGACTTTATACATACATTTTTTTATATAATTTGAGGGTATAATATACCCCAAACACTTTCTCTGCCCTAGGTAGTTCACACTTGTGCAGGTTTATCTGAATAATAGTGTTGTACGCACACAATACATCAAATACAGAGACGTGGGAGGAGGAAAAATGGAAAAATTGAATGAAGCATGTGTTGGGGAAAACCAAACCCCATTTCCTTATATATCGTTCTTATTAAGAAGCACAAATTAATTTAGTCACAGTTTCTGAATGTAGGCAATAAGTGGATTGTCTCCCTGTCTTCTCCTGGTCTCCATACACTTAACAGAGAACACCCTCTACCTGCTATAAATCTCCCTCCCCCCCGTTCCAAGTGATTGGTATCACACTGAGGATCTCCATTTGTGTTTTTACCTTTAATGAAAAAGTATAGAGCCGGGGATTTAGCTCATTGGTTTTGCCGCCTGGTGTGTAAGCGCAAGGACCCGAGTTCGATCCCCGGTACCAAAAAAAAAAAGTATAGTTGGATGTTGATTATAGTGAATTACAAGAAAGTACTCAGTTTCCTTACAAAGCTAGGCTTTATCACCAGCTTGGGCTTTAGGGAGAAACTTCCATTAATTTATTCATAGAATATTGAATATTGAGTGGAGCATGTCATTATACAAGTGAGATCCAAAAATATAACATATGGGCATTGGGTCCGAGAAGTGACTGTTTAATTGAAAAGGTAAGTCAAATTAAAGGTTGAACATAGATATAAAAGTTAAGAAATACTAACAGTATGGGGAAAAAATGACAGATCAAGAAATAGTGAAATGATCAGTGTCTTATATTCCTTCATAAGTGCTAAAAAGCCCGTTTCTCCTTAGTACTTTGCCTTATGTTTCATATCTAATTCAAAGCTTTTATATAATCTTACTTCCTTCATTGAAACCTTTGAGCATGAGAAGAATTATGCTGAGATCACCCTTGGATCCAAATTACTCATTATATGGCTTCTCTTCCATTAAGCATCTGCATTTGCTTGCTTTTTGTTTATGGCTCTGTTCCCGTGAAAGCTAGTTCTGACATTCTAAACAGGCATGCAGCTATCTACCTACCTTTAAAAAAATATTTTTCTCTGGGGGAAAAGCCATTCTCTTAACTGATTATGCAGTTCTAGAAGGCAAAGGAGCAAGCAGACATCCACAAAATAGGACAAGTCAGCTAAGTAAACCTGGTTATCAACAGAGAACACACGACCCCTCTGCCACTCACTTTATGATGAACGATTTGTTTTTTAGTCCGCTGGGCCTTTCTCTTAGTTTTTGGTATTTGGTCTACTTAATTTGCTACAATTATGTGCAGTGTGGTTATCTATCAGTGTAGGCCAAGTCTTGGAGGGCTGAAATGTTCATAACTGGTGATGGTCACCTTGTGAGACCCAATTAATATTTATTAAGTAAATAATTGTGGACACTTTGATACAGATTTTTAACCTGGATAAATAATAGAGTTCTTTTATAGGAAGGGAAACCTACTGGAAAAGCCAAAATGAGATAGCTGTCTACTTCCTGTCAAGGTCCTTTCTTAGGGATACTGTCTTGAGAGGTCTTAGTAGCTGCAGGGCTATTGGAGATCACTCAGTACATCCCTTTTTTACAATCCAGTGTCCAGAAGCAGGTGCAGAGAGCTTAAAAGACTTATCCAAGGCCACCATGCTAGGCCTTTGCAGCAGGACCAGCCTTGGTATCCTAGTTGCTGGTGCAGAGCTACCCCTACAGAAGAATCTCTGAAGGGCAGTTCAAAACAAATGAGGTAAAATTCTTCAATTAACACTTGGGTTCTGTTGAAAGTAATAGATCCTCTCCTCAGGGAAAAAATGCATGTACACAAAAATTGTGGCTGTAATTTCAGGTATCAACTTCATGAAGCTCATCCAGTCATCTAAGGTTCATGATCCCTATTTTAAAACACCCTAATACATAGGGCATTTGACAAGAAACAACTCTGTCCATTGCCAAACCCTGCCATATTCTAATTACACTTGAGTGATTACATGATTGTAGAATGGTTACTGCCACTTCTCAAAATGCCCATTTAGAATTTAATTATTAACGAGGGAACAGTTCTCAAAGCAGACATCCACATCCTCATGTTGGCTGAACACACGCACACAGACACTCCTGAACATAGACTGGTAATTTAAAAAGCATCTACTTTGCACAATCTGAAGGCACTTTAAAGACTTGAAAAGTTTGAATTTCCTACAACTTCCTGATCCTCCATTGAAAAATCTGTGCATTGCCCACCATATTTTCTTTTACATTAAACTGTCATGGTATATGTCATTTATATCATTTATTAAGTGTCTATTGTGTATCTGTTGGATTTTGCTCTGGAGGTTGGAGAAGTAGTAATCATATCTGTTATATGTGAGGTATTTTGAGAGATAATGGGAAATGCTTCCCAAGAAGACGCAGGCATGATGCTTTTCTTCTCAAGGAAATTGTGGTCCAGTTTGGAATGGTACTGTTAACTCTACTAAAAGGTAGGTCCTTATGGAGTGCTAGTCAAGCTTCAGCAAATCACTTTCAGGGGAGCTTCATCAAGGTGGTGAGGTCTGCACTGGGCTTTGAAAGGTGGGTAGGTTAGGATTTGAGAAGGCTAAAAAGAAAATGAGGGTCGTTGACCTCTATTTTAGCTGTTGATTGCTACATTACACACTATACCATATGTAGTCACTTGGAACAACACTTTTATTTTGCTTATGGTCCTGAAATTTGAATAGGATTGGGGAGTGAGAGCAAGAGCAGCGGGTCTCTGTTCCATGGGCCATCATTTGGGACAACTCAGGAGGATGGAGTCCACCGAAGGCTCTCTGCTGACATGTCTCCCTGTGGATAATGGCTGACCCCAGCTGGAGATGGTGGCCAGAATACCATACAGTTTTCCCATGAGGCCCCTGGGCTTCCTCCAAGCACGAGGCCAGGGAACAAGAGCTAGTGTCCCAAGAGAGCTTGGTAAACGCTCCTTCAGTTTTATGAAGGAAGCCTTGGAAGTCAACCCTTGCTGCTTTTTCCCATAGGTACCCATGAGCCCAGATCCAAGAGGGGGGGTGGGGAACAGTGACACATTAAAGTCACACTGGGAAAAGCCTGTGGGATGGGAGTCATTGTAGCCATTTTGGAAACATAGCCTGCTACAAAAGACTGGACCGATAGTAGTGGAGTTACAGAGGAAACAAAGTTCAAGGTGGAGAAATAGTTTGGCAGAGCAGAGAATTTGTAGAGGAACCTGCAGAAGGGTAGATGTGTCAGCAAAGAAATCTGAACTTCATCCTGCCGATCCTAAAGAGTCTAGCATTTTTGATGCTATCACTGTGGTCATTGACTGGAATAGTCAGGCTGTCGAGTGCAGGCTAGTTTGAAAGGGAAGTTGGAGGGGGTGCCATTAACTGGGGATTTATTACAGTAGTTTACATTTCCTGTGACCAGGCCTCACATAGGTTGAAAACAGATGGGAAAAAGTAATAGGAATAAAAGACATTGCCAAAGGACATATGATGTTGGAAATAATTGGATAAGAGGAAGGGGTGAAAATGAGACATCGATAATACTGCTATTCTGAGCTAAGTAAAAATATAGGCTCTATTCTTAAAGAGATTGTGAAGTTTCCCAACAGAATCTGCCAGGGGAAGTCAAAGCATATACACTTGGGTAATCAGTGGTTCCTGAGTTCTCACAGTGAGTTCTGTGTACGTATAGACATAAATGATTTAAGCAAATTTTAAAAAATTAAGATTTTTGGGGCCGGGGATTTAGCTCAGTGGTTTCGTCGCCTGCTGTGCAAGCGCAAGGACCCAAGTTTGATCCCTGGTACCAAAAAAAAAAATTAAGATTTTTGTCTAATTGTGATTATGTAGTTGTTTCATTTTATCTTCAGGGTATTCCTTTGCATATTACTGCAGATCTCACAATCCCTTATCCACAGTTGTGAAGCCCAAACAGTTTTGGAAACTAAACATTTTTTGTGTGTGTGAGCAACAAAACCTGACCCAAAATGAAATTGAGTAGACTCGAGGCTATTTAGGTCTCCACTTTATTGTGCTTAGTGTGAGGATTCATATATTTCATTGCAAATATTTTATGTGTTTGATTCTGAGATTCTGGACTGAATCCTCATTTCATAGATGAGAATACTGAGACTCAGGAAATTAAATACTTTGCCAAGGCACCTGCACTAGGATCTTTTATCTGTAAAGACCTTCTCTGAGCACAACTCCATTTCAAAGCCGCACACATGAAATATTTGCAGAAACGCATCTTTTTCTGACACCAGGTGGTTGGCTGTCTTATCTCTGATAGGTGCTGGTATTTTTACCATTAAATGGTAAATCTTTTGAAGGCAGAGACAGTGTAGTATTTGTTGTTTGTTTTTCATGTTCTGAATCTTTGAGGTTGGATGATATCGATATATAACTCACCTGGGCGGATCAGGCACAGGCTGCCAGGCAAGCGTGTGTGCTGTCAGTGCAGGTCTCCCCAGGGCCAAATGGGCTCCCCCTGTGCCTTTGTGGAAATCTCTGTGGCCTAAGCTGGATCTGTGAGGCCTGGGAGGGGGCAGAGGCTAAGGTTAAGCCTCTTGCCTCAGATGGTTTTCAGATGCTACTTGGGAGAATGGGCTGTGGCCAGCAAAGCACTTAGGAAATACAGACACTCTCAGGCAGGCCCTGTTTTTTTGTGGCAAGAAAAATGACTTTCGGACTTTGTGCCTGCTGTCCTTTGCCCTTTTCCTCTCGTCCACCCCATGGTGAATCAGCTGTATGCTCTCAAGCATGAGATTCAATTACTTTTATTGTTAGGCTTAGCTATGATTGTCTTTAATGGTCAGAAAATTATCCAGCATCTAAAAAAAAAAATCACAATTAAAAAATTCAACCACAGTGTGACCCAGTGATTTTTGGCTGGCAGTAAAAAATATTTCCTCAGAGGAGTTCTTTCATTTAGTGTTGGCATTTAGTGTTTGCTCTTTACATTTTATTTCATAGATGGAAACCTGAGGACTTTTTTGTTTCGTTTTAGTCCTTTCAATGTCAGGCATAGTTTAAGCCATGTTTGTTTTTATAAATTATCCAATTATGTCTTTCCCATTGTGCTATCATAGATGTTTAAAGTATTTTTCAAGTTCATTTTTGATTGTGAAATTTCTTTATGGGAGTTTTGACAGGTTAAAACTTTTCTGTAGTAAAAAAATGAAAGTAAAAGTTAGGTGTCATTTTGGGGGTAGAAAATACTTGATAATCCTTACTTTATATGTACAACATTAAGCAAATATATGAATGCTGAGTGTGTTCAGACTCTGGTTCTAGCCTTAAATAAATTGACATCCTTGTGCAACTCATTTAATACCTCTGCAACTTGTCGTATTGTAAAGAAAGAAAGAAAATTATAACCAGCCTTACAGATTATCCAAAAGGAATACTAACCCGAGTGATATGGGAGAGAGACGTACTCCAGGAATCATCATGGATAGCAGTGGCCTTGGGCATTTGCAGTAAGAATCACTTGGCAGTCATATTGAACTCGAGTTGGAAGAGCCGAGTCTGGTCTCAAAATGGAGGGCCATGATCCAAAGGAACCAGAGCAGTTGAGGAAGCTGTTTATTGGTGGTCTGAGCTTCGAAACTACAGATGATAGCTTAAGAGAACATTTTGAGAAATGGGGCACACTCACAGATTGTGTAGTAATGAGAGATCCCCAAACAAAACGCTCCAGGGGCTTTGGTTTTGTGACTTACTCTTGTATTGAAGAGGTGAATGCAGCAATGTGTGCTCGACCACACAAAGTTGATGGGCGTGTAGTGGAACCAAAGAGAGCTGTTTCTAGAGAGGATTCTAGAGTAAAGCCTGGTGCCCATCTAACAGTGAAGAAAATCTTTCTTGGCGGTATTAAAGAAGATACAGAAGAATATAATTTGAGAGACTACTTTGAAAAGTATGTCAAGATTGAAACCATAGAAGTTATGGAAGACAGGCAGAGTGGGAAAAAGAGAGGATTTGCTTTTGTAACTTTTGATGATCATGACACAGTTGATAAAATTGTTGTTCAGAAATACCACACTATTAATGGGCAGAATTGTGAAGTGAAAAAGGCCCTTTCTAAACAAGAGATGCAGTCTGCTGGATCACAAAGAGGTCGTGGACGTGGATCTGGCAACTTTATGGGTCGTGGAGGAAACTTTGGAGGTGGTGGAGGGAATTTTGGCCGTGGTGGAAACTTTGGTGGAAGAGGAGGCTATGGTGGTGGAGGTGGTGGCAGCAGAGGTGGTTACAGAGGAGGTGATGGTGGATATAATGGATTTGGAGGTGATGGTGGGAACTGTGGCAGTGGTCCTGTTACAGTAGTAGAGGAGGCTATGGTGGCGGTGGACCAGGATATGGAAATCAGGGTGGTGGATACGGTGGAGGAGGAGGATATGATGGTTACAATGAAGGAGGAAATTTTGGTGGTGGTAACTATGGTGGTGGTGGTGGAAACTATAATGACTTTGGAAATTATAGTGGTCAACAGCAATCAAATTACAGACCCATGAAAGGGGGCAGTTTTGCTGGAAGAAGTTCTGGTAGTCCTTATGGTGGTGGTTATGGATCTGGTGGTGGAAGTGGTGGATATGGTAGCAGAGGGTTTTAAAAAACAACAGAAAAGGGCTACAGTTCTTAGCAGGAGAGAGAGCGAGGAGTTGTCAGGAAAGCTGCAGGTTACTTTGAGACAGTCGTCGCAAATGCATTAGCGGAACTGTAAAAATCTGCCACAGAAGGAACGATGATCCATAGTCAGAAAAGTTACTGCAGCTTAAACAGGAAACCCTTCTGGTTCAGGACTGTCATAGCCACAGTTTGCAAAAAGTGCAGCTATTGATTAATGCAATGTAGTGTCAATTAGATGTACATTCCTGAGGTCTTTTATCTGTTGTAGCTTTGTCTTTTTCTTTTTCTTTTCATTACATCAGGTATATTGCCCTGTAAATTGTGGTAGTGGTACCAGGAATAAAAAATTAAGGAATTTTTAACTTTTCAAAAAAAAAAAAAAAGAATCACTTGGCAGTGATTCCAGGCCAGGCTGAAGCTGCTTTGGGTTTTATGGGAATAAGAAGTCTTCAGCTTTATGGAGCTATAGCATTTCTGGCTGGGTAGCAAGTGTTTCACAATAAGCCATAGCTAAATGCTTTGCAGAAGAAGTCATGGCCTCTTACACTTTCAAGGAGCCAGTGAGTCATGTCGCAACACTTCATGAGATGGCTCACAGCTCAGGGAATGTCCCTGCTTATGCTGTTTTGGAAAATGCCAGCCAGTTTCAAGTGGGCAGGATTAAAATGCAAACCAAGCCCAGATTTTTTTTAAACTTAATTAATGTCTGATGTTTGCCAACCAAAGGGAAGGTGATAGAGTACAGCAAACAAATTGCTTGGAGCTAGTTTCGCCACCTGCTGCGCAAGCACAGGGACCTGAGTTCGATCTCCAGTACCAAAATAAAAAATTGCTTAGAGCTGTGCTGTCACTTGGACTAAGACATCCTGACATGATAGAGCTGGGCCAGCAGCTGGCCCCTCAATGGGAAATGGATTCGGCGGATAGAAAGGGAGTGTGAAAGTGTTCTTGAAACATGGCCTATTTACAAGTAGACGTCTAGCAAAGCATTGTGGTAGGGTGAACATGACATGTACCATTTTGACTATTTTAACGTGTGTGGGTCAGCAGCGGTAAGTATATTCACAGTGTGGTACAACCATCACCACCATCTGGTTTCATCACCCAGCGAGGAAACCTCATACCTGTTAAGCATCCAATGCCAGTTGCCCTCTTCCTGTAGCCCCCATAACTACTCTGCTCATCAGCTTTTTGTAGACTAACTAGGATGGCCTAGTAGCCTGGGAGTGGAAGACATTGGGATTGGGAATCTGGTAAAGGGGAAGAGGGGTCTTTTCAAATCTGGGCTCCTGTCTGTGTTTCAGCACCATAGCCGCCCAAGCATAGCAGCATGAGGGCAAGCCTGTAACAGCCCTTAGCAAACATTTAAAAATAGCCTTATGGTGTATTCTTAATATATCACAAAATTGAGTAAAGTGTAATTCAGTGACTTTTTAGTATCTTTGCTGAATGATGCAACCATCCCTAAAATAGAATAGTTCTCGCTTCTGGTAGGATCCCACATGCCTATTTACAGTTAATACCATTCCACCCCTAGCCCCAGGCAACCACTGATCTCCTTTTTGTCTTTATAAATTTGCTTTTTTGGACATTCTATGCAAATGGATTCATACAATAAGCAGTCTCTGCATCTGAGTCCTTTCACTGAGTGTGTTTCTGAGACTTGTCCATGACCTGTCATGTGTCAGTGTTCCTTTTTTATTGCTAAATAGTACTCCAGTGATTGGGTGTACCTCATTGCATCTCTCCGTTCACCTACAAAGAAATTTGTTGTTTACAAGTTCCAGAGGGCTGGAGAGTTAGATGACCTTTAAGATTCTCCCCCTCCAAGATTCAGTTCAAAAAGAAAAGTCCCAAGAGGCAGATCCAAATTCTCGGGTCGTACTTTTATTCGCAAATATTTGTTGAGCCTTCATGGTGCATGCAGCTCTGGGTTAGCCCTGGGGGAGATGGGCCTTCACGTGTGGGATTTCTGCTCTCATGGGAGAAGCCCTTTTCATCCTGTACAGCTCCTCTTCTGGTGGTTAGAGGAACAGACACATTTGAATGGGACTGTTCTTTGGACACAGGTAGCTTTCTGCATTCCCTTCCCTTGCTGGGTCACTGCTGTATGCTCCTCCCAGGTGTTCCCATTTCATCCTGAGTCTCCAGCACGTTATTGTGAAATCACTTATTTGCAGGACTCTCTTAACTGAGGTATGTGATAATTTGGAGGGGGCAGAATGGTTTCTGTTTATGTGCTGAGCATAGTACAGTGCCTGGCATGTAGAAGGGGCCACTAGTTATGTGATACATAAATGGATGAATGAATCCCATTCTGGCATCGGGAGCAAATAGAAGAATTGGGGACTTATTACCCTCTTCCTATCTCTTGAGTTCTAGACACGCTCTTCTTCTAGAACTCCTGGTTGGTTACAAAGCTGGCAGTTGCACAGTGGCTCCTTCAGAGTGAAGATGGTGAGTGCAGAAGAGAAATGCAGAAGCTTTAAGGAGCACAGGCTTGACACTCTTCACCACCACCATTAGCATCATAGTAGTGTTCTTAGGGTCACTCTGAGGGCAGACTATTTAGGAAAACAATATGAAAACGGTCTTTACCTGGGCAGGGTGACTGGGCCCAGATGCCACAGGTGGTGACAGAATGGCTTCTCCAGCCTGGCTCCAGGCCCCTCCCTGTTAAGCCCTGTAACCACCCTGCCCTGTACCAGTCTGTGCCCTTAGCTCCTCCTTGACTTGCACCCTAGGCCTTCTTACCTGACCAGAACACCAGGAGTGGAGGACAGCACACATCCTGTGTGTTCCTGTGGGACGTCGGGCTGAAGGTGGTGGCTGGGAAAGCCAGGAGGAGGCTGAAGCCGGCGAGGTGCTTCATGTGGAGAAGGAAGCAGGTGGTTCTATGAGGGATCTGTTGGTTACCAGTGCTGGTGGCTGGGGTCTAATCAGAATCTTGTTAAATTACTGGCACAAAATACTGAAAATGGAAGAGATGTGGACTTGTCTAGTCTCAGGGATTACTTGAGACTTTTAAAATAGAAGACTAAATTATGTCTGAGATTATGTTATTCTGTAGGACTAATATACATACATATGATTTCCTTCAGTAGGATCATATGTTAGCCTTGTCCATCTTGGGAGCTTTTTCTCTTTCCGTGAGCACGTTTGTTTTTATAATTATTGATGGCTCATTGATTATGGGTGGTGGTTATTGGTCTCCACAATCCTGATCCTTCCCAAAGGACTCTTTATCCCTAGGGTGGGCTACAGCCAGCTGGGCACCCTTTCTTTTTTTTTTGGTACTGGGGATCAAACCCTGGGTCCTTCCGCTTGCAAGGCAGGAGGTGGAACCACTGAGCTAAATCACCGGCCCCTGGATACCTTTTCTTAATGGTAAAGAAAGATTAAGATGCTAGTTACAAAGAAATTCCCTTGAGTTTAAGTTGATTCTATGATTTATTGGCATCTTCATTATTTAAAATGAACTCATGCTTGAAGCACCTCACATATATTTTACTAATTCAAAAGTCATGAGCACAGTGCCTCTGTCTGAGCCGTGTCCTGTGAGAATGCTGTGACACCTGGTCCTAATCTTGCGAATCAAAAGTCAGGGTGTCCATTGTGTTTTCCCTTCTTGATACTTTGCCTTTTAATTCACACTAGATCCCTTCTGTTGAGTTAGTAGTTTCATTTTTAGTGTAGAAATCAAGTTTAATTAAAACTTACTTGCCATTTAAAATGATAATTTGTTTGATTTAGCATTCTTAATTACCTTGAGTAAATTGCCCATAGAGGCTCACATAATTCGTTTGTTTGTTCAGAGTATTACTGTGTCATTTGCATATTTTGAACGACACCACTTTAATGAAACAGTGGGGTGGAGTCAGGGCAAATGCTAAGGGGATGGTCTTTCCGCCCTAGTCTGTTTGTTCAGCTGTAAGATTTTTATCATCCTACTGAGTTTTCAGAAAAGATCAAAGTTTTAAAAAGCCTCAGTTTTGGAAAATCATTACCAGTGAGGTGTCTGGGGAAGGGGTGGAAATGTAGTAATGTGAGCAGCATTGCAGCCCAGGTAGGGCCCTCCCCCCGGCACCCCCTTAGCTTCTTATAATGATGCATGTATGCCTTTCCTGCACCCCCAGACAGCTGCCTGCAAACTCGAGGGTGTGTGGAATGAGTCATATTCCTAACACATTAGAGGAGCTTACAGTAATTAGTTGGAAGGTTTGTCGGAATTAGTGAAAAAATGAGATGTTGACAGAAGGTCACAATTTTATTATTCTGAGTGTTCACCAGCCATTAATCGGTGTTAATAAATATCTATAGGAGAGGGCGTTAGACACCTTCATAGACAAATAGGTAAGGATGACATTTTCATATCAGTCATTTTTGGTTTTATGTATGAGTTTGAGCTCATGATCTTTGAGAATGCTACTTTGATTGTTCTTTGGGAGCTTTTTTGCTGTTGGCAGAAAGGAATTAAGGATTTCTTTATGTTTCTGGACAGGTTTTCAAAACAACTTAGAGTCACTTTCTGACTTAGAGATTTTAAGTAATTCTCGAGCATTATCCCTGGTTTATCCCTTTAACTTTAAAAACTGATGCATAGTTTCCCACTGTAACGAACTTAACAGAAAGCATTTAAATGTCCCCAGCTTCCTACTGCCTTTAACCAAAAAATGGGAAAAACATTCTAAGAGCCCTTCATTACTATTAGTTCTGTACTAAAAGCATCTTTGAATGATGTGGCTGGAAGGCATTTCTCAAATGCGGAGCATCTTCTCTAATATACTAAGAGATTATTTGAGAAACTGTATGTGCATCTTATGGGACACTAGTAATGAAGATAATAGGATACTAGAGTCAGTTTTTGGTGTTTTTAACTATAGTTTGGGATTTATGATAAAGACAGGAGATTGCTCCCTTCAGCATCTCATTAAATCTGCATCCCAATGTACTCATTGGTCATGAAACACGGTCTCTGGTCCATAGTAGTAGGGCATGTCCCTTCTTGGTTCCCTGGAAAATGGCCTGTCCTGAGGCTCAAAAGATCAGCTTTGGTCACTTCATAACTCTGTGACCTTGGGCAAGTTGCTTAACTCCTCTGGACTTCAGATGTTTTTACCTGGAAAATGGTTGTCTATTGAAGAGATATTATCTAATATTATTCAAACTAAAATTCTGTGCTTTTGTGGTAATGAATTTTCTCTGATCCACATGGTTTTCTGGGGTCCCCATGCACCCGAAAATGTAGTTAGCCAAATGAATTCCTGGAGTCATGGTGGAGTCAGAAGGCTTCAGTTAAGGCTAAACAGGTAGTCTCTCTGGGAATCAAGGCCCTTGCCTTCTTAGTGCTTTCAGTTCTGATGATCTTGTGAAACTGATAGTAAAATAAACCTTTGACTTGACCTGATCAGTATTTTTACCTCCCCACTTCTTGGAGTAGAGAGGGATTATTATGGTTTATATCTAGATGCCAACAAGAGCCTCATGTGCTCATAGGTGGGGCTTCTGGAAGGTGATTGGATTATAGGGGCTTGTAGTTGACTTGCTGTTAGGAGGTAGGGTTTGGTTGGAAGGGCCAGTTCACTGGGGCATTGCCTGGAAGGGTTTATCTCTTCCTCAGCTCCTCCCTTGGCTCTCTGTACTTCCTGGATGCCATGCTATGAATGGCTATTTTTCTGCTGTGCCCCTGTGCCGTGCTGTCCTGCTTTATAGCCAGGCTTCTATGGACTAAAACATGAACCCAAATAAACCTCTTCCTTAAGTTATGGGTGTTGGATATTGTGTCTCAGTGATGAGGAAAGTGACTAAAACAGATTTTGTTATCAGGAGCGAGGTTGTTGGTGTGCTACCTGATCATGTGGTTTAGAATCCTTTGGAACTGGCATGCAAGAGGAGTTTAGAAAGATTTGGAAATGCTTATTGGAGAAACAGCTCTAGAATGCTATAATCCAAGCTTCATGGGAGATTCTGGTAGGAGCTCAGAAGAACAGAATGCTGACAGTAATGCAGCCAGTGACGACCATTCTCAGGAAGTTTCAGTTGGGAAGAAGGACTACATTAGCAGTTAAACTCAAGACCGTGTGTATGTTATGCTCTGGAGGAAAGTTTGTCTACATTTTGCTCATGGTCTGAGACTTTGCAGGAGGCTGAGATTAAGGGCAGCAGACTAATTTATCTGGCAAAGGAAACTTCAGTGGAGCCCATTGTTAGAGGCTGTGACATAGATACTGTTGGGGACTTTTAGTCAGGTTTATACTCAGAATCGAGCAGATGATACACCTGAATTATATAAAAAATTTAGAGTTTGGCTAGAAAGGAAGCTTTGGTAAAGTTGGAGCCTACAAAGATGAAGCAGTGAAGAATTTGGCTAATGAAAAGATTAGCATTAAAAAGTAGCCAAGTACTTTGGAACAATACAAAGGAAGCCTTGAAGGAGTGAAAGGAATCTGAAAGTCCTCACCCATTGCAGATCAAGCATGGAAAAGTGGATACTTTCCTTTGAGAAGAGCACCCCAAGGCACCCTACTCAAAAAGGCTACCTAGGAAATTTGCTTTCTGGGGTTCTTTTCATAGTGCTCAGCCATCCAGACAATCAGAGGCCCCTGCACCCAAGATGCAAAAGGGCATAGCTATGGAGATCCCAAGATGTTGGAGAATCCAGGAACATGGAATGTCTGAGGAAAGCCACAGGCAGTGAGCAGAAAGAAGCCATGAGGGCTACAACCACCTACAATACTGTAGGCACAGTTGTTCAAGCTGTTTGGTGTTCTCATTTGCCATAACTTGCTCCAAGTGCTGCACATGGAACTATAGGTTTTAATGTTTGCCCTCCTGTTTTGGTCTTGCTTTGGCCTCATTCTTTCTTATCCCCCATTCCTCCCTTTTGGAATGGGAATGTTTATCCCATGCTACTGTATGTCAGCAATGTTTAAGTTCTTTTTGATATTTGCAGAGGCCCACAGCTAAGAGTTTGCCTTAAGTCTCAGTGGAAACTTTGGACTTGGGCTTTTCAGCAATGCTGAAACTGGTAGGGCTTTGGCAAGTCTTAGAGGTGAACTAAATGCATTTTGCAAAAAGAGATGCCTATGAATCTTTTGGGCGCCAGGACAGAATATTATTATTTATATCTAGATGTCCCCCAAGAGCCTCATGAACTCATAGGCTGGGGCTTTCAGAAGGTGATTGGATTATGGAAGCTATGGCTGACTTGCTATTAGGAGGTATGGTCTCGTCAGAAGAGGTGGGTCACTGGGGGACTGGCCTGGAAAGGTTTATCTTCCTCTCTACCTCCTCCTTTGACTCTGTTTGCTTCCTGGATGCCATGCCATGAGCAGCTATTTTTCTGCCATGTCTTTATGCCTTGCTGTCCTGCCATGGAGCCAGCTGACTATGGACTGAAATGTGCACCAAAATAAACCTTGCCTTCCTTAAATTGTGGATGTCGGATATTGTGTCTCAGGAAGGAATAAAGTGACAAGCCAAGGATGGAGATGTTGAGAAGAATCTTAAAGGTAAGAGCACCTGGAATATGAACTTGATATCTAAAATAAAACTGTATCTTTGTTTAAAAAGCCCAAAGAAAGAGCTCTATTAATCTTACATGACTCAGGAAAGAAAAAGACGACATTTTGACTATGAAATGTTGATAATATTTTTGCATTGTAAGGAGTGTTTAAATTACAAAGTAACAATATTAATAAATATTATTAAAATGTAAACAATATGCCAAAAATACAAAATAAAAATTCTCTTCCTATCCCCATCCAGAACTATTGACCATTAACACTTTTATTTATATATTTCCAGATATTTTCTATGCATGCATCAATGTAATTATTGTCTTTCTGCCTTAATTGTTGATTTCTACTCTAAATACAATTATGCAAACTGCTTTTTTCAAACTTAAATATCTTTCTTAGGTATTCTGCCATGAGTATTTATAGATCACAGCAAGGTTTATTTTCAGACAACACCTGGATTTGTTTATATAATTATATATTGTGTATATTTATATATTAGGCATACTTATATATTAAAAGATATATAAAAGCAGTAAATTTTTAGACACTGTCAAATTGTGACATTTAATCTTTCTATTTTAGGAATCTCAGTGAAGACTGGTTGTCTACTAGATATCTCAGTGTTAATTGCCGTGAGCTTTTTTGTAACTTGATCCCAGGAATGAAGATAACCTTGTTCTTTAAAGTGGCCTTCTATGAGCCATTTTTTTGGTATCGGGGATTGAACTCAGGTCCTTGCACTTGTGCAGCAGGCTATGAGGCATTTTGATGAATAAATCTATTCTCATTGTCAAGAAGCTCATACATAACCCTTTGCAGGTTGTATATTTAGATGCATTTTTACCTCACTTTTTTTTGGTACTGGGGATCGAACTCTGGTCTTTGCACTTGCGAGGCAGGCATTGGAACCACTGAGCTAAATCCCCTGCCCTTTAGATGCATTTTTAACTTAATGCTTATTAGTGCCTAATGTGTGTCACACATCGTTTTAAATTAAACTCATTTCGTCTTTAAATACTGAAAGAAGTAGGCATTATTTCATGTGAGATACCTTTTGGCTTTTCTATTTAACAATCTTGTCATTGTCAAATAATAGGAGTCTTATTTTGTTTCTAATCTTTATGCCTTTATTTTTCCTGCCTTATAACTCTTGCTAGCATGTCCACCTCAAGGATAAATAGGTGGAAGAAGGAGATATCCTTTCCTTGTTACTGATTTTAGGGGAAAAGCACTCAATATTTTACATTAAGTATGATTTCAACTATAGATTAAGAAAATCCCATATTTTTTACTTGTTGAGAGGGGGTTTTTTCCCATTAAGTAGTAGAGAGTATTACAAAATACTTTTTCTGAATGGATTGCTGAAATTCTGCATGGTTTTTCTCTTTATTCTGGTAATATAATTAATTACATTGATTGGTTTTTAAATGCTAAAATAGTGTTGCATTCTTGAGATAAACTTGTCATGATACAAAAAGAATGATTGTCCTTTTTATATATTGCTAGTTTTAATTTGCTAATATGTATATATTAAGGATATTTATTATATGTTCATCAATATTGACCCGCTATTGTCTTTTCATATAGTATATCAAATTTTGGTATCAGACTTCTGCTGCCTCAAAATGTGTTGGGGAATTTTCCATCCTGTTCTGTTTTCTGAAAAAGTTGTGTAAGATTGGTATTATCTTTTTCCTTAAATGTTTGACAGAATTTACTGTGAAACCATTTCTACTGGAGCTTCCTCTGTGGGGAGGATTTTGGTAGCATAATCAATTTCTTTAATAAATACAGAGCTATTAAAATTTTCAGTTTTAATATGGTGTTGGATGTGGTCAGCTAGCTGAATTCCTTTCAGCTGATTGGCCAGTTTTTTGAACCATATTTTGGAAAGTTGGGATTATTATTTCTTAAAAGTTTTTTTTCTGCCTATTTTCTCACATCTGTCTTTCTGGGATTCTAATTGAAATGTTAGACCTTGTACTGTGCATCTCACCCAACTTTAAGGCTCCATTCATTAAATATTTTTCTCTTTTCTTCAGATTGCATAATTTTTTGTTCTATCTTAAAGTTCATGGGACATTATTATTTCTCCAATCTATTGTTATGTCCATCCAATGAATTTTTTTCAAATATTGTAGTTTCTAGTTCTAGAATTTCCACTTGTCTTTCTATGCTTCCTACTTTTCTGCTGAGATTTCTTTTATGCCTATAAGCATGGTTATAACAGCTGCTTTACATTCCTCGTCTGCCAATCCAATATCTGCATTATCTCAGAGTTGCTCTCAATGGGTTCTTTTTTCTTTTGGTGATGAGTTACACTTTCTTGTTTCTTTGCAGATCTAGTAATTCCAAAATATATCTTGGACATTATGAGTGATACATTATGGAGATTCTGAATTCCATCATGTACCTTTAAAGAATATTGCTTTTCTGTTTTTTCTTGGAGAGAACTCAAATTTCACCTGTCTCTCCTATGACAGAGGCAGAAATTGCTGTGCAGTCCCCTTTCCCTTAGCTGGGCTGCTTGGAGTCTGCTCCACATATATAGTATAATATTATTGGGATCAGTCCGAAATTTGATCAGATATATGTACTGAATTCGAGGCTTTCTCTCTGTGGCTGTCTTCCCTCTGGGATTTCCTCTCATTTTTCAGTTGCTATCATCTCCCTGAACTCTTCTTTGACCTCTCAGCCATAAGAACACAGGCTCTGACTGAGCATGGATACCTGTGGAATTTTCTGGGGCCTGCCCTTAGATGAAAAGCTGTAAAAACTAGGTAATTCATCTAAGAGTCATTCCTCCTTTAGTTTCTACCTGCTCCAGGCCTCATTCCTCCTTTAGTTTCTACCTGCTCTGGGCCACTGTCCAGTACCTTCAGATAGTTTTATTGATGTTGTTGTTGATGATGTTTTTGTTCTTCAGATTGTATTGATGTTATCTATAGGAGGGTTAGTATGATATGAATTGCTTTTAAGACTAGAAGTAGAACTCTATCATTGTATTGTATAGTGAATTTAACACACACACACACACACACACACATGCACACACACACGCTGCACTGAGCTTAAGTACTTTACCCAAGGTTATACAGTGGGCAAGCAGCAGAGCTGTGCTGTGAACATAGCATTTTTGTGCTTGAGTCTTAGGATTTCTTCTTTTGGGAGGCTTTCATAGTGTAAGTTTTCAGGACAATGGAAAGAAATATAAGAAATAATTCTGGGATATGTGGGGACTTCTGATAACAGTTGTTAAGCACTAGACTTGTCCCAAGATCTCATTACTCAGTGGATATTTCAGATGTCTTTAAGTGTTTACATTATTTTAGTCAGATGTTTATATATAAGTTGCATGAAAAGATCATGCTGTTCTTGGTTAAGTACAAAGTAGACCTTTAGTTTTGTGAAATCCCCTATTTTCTTGGACCTGGGTTGATGGATTTCTTGGGTCATTTGAGTTAGAAACTGGTGAAATTTATCATGTAATTCATATAGTGATTAAAATAAAGATAACTTTCAGAGGAAATTAATAGCAGCAGCAGTGTAGTGAATGTACATGAGTTATTTATTGAAGAAATTCAAAACCACAGTTATGGGATATTTGACTTTCAACTGACGTGAGCCATAGACCTTGAAAGTACTGTGTTAGGACCAGCTTGAACAGTTCTTGTTTCAGTTTCTGCTCCTTCTTGATGGCTTTCCCTTTTTTCTCCTCTGACCTAAACAGTCTGAACTAACATTCATCAACTGATTAATTTCATTTTATTCCTCTTCTCCCTTGATTTCATGTATACTTTGACTTTTCAGAGTCTGGCTTGCTCATATTGATTTTGCTATAAGCTAATTTGTAGAATAGTGAAATCTTATCCATGTATGTTACATGGATAAGACTGAAGAAGGTCTGCATATTTGCTTTTGGAATTCTCTCAGCATCCCAGACCAGTGCTCAGATACCATGCTCGAGGGATTGGCTGGTAAAGAGCAGGGGTTCAATACCTGATTGATTGATGGTTCTGAATCCCAGCCAGACAGTTCTGGGAAGGTGGGTTTATCTTCCCAGTGAAATAAAACTGAGTCCTCGAAGGCCATTATAAAGATTTTGGCTTTCATCCTAAGAGTAATGGGAAGCTGTATGGAGTTTTAAGCAGTCAAGTGACAAGCTCAGGTTTAAAATTTTTAAATAATTTTTTTGTTGTTTGTGAATAGTTCAGTCAAACCAAGTTCTAGTGTAAAATATATGAAGTATATATTTTTGAAGTTTAATGCCAGAATACAATCTAGAAGAACTGATACCTGTAGTCTTCAAATAGCCCTCACGCGTTATATTTCTCCTAACTGAAATTTTGAGAACAATTGAGAAGTAGAAAGTTGTTTTTTTTTTGGTACTGGGGATCAAACTTGGGACCTTGAGCTTGTGAGGCAGGCGCCGGAACCACTGAGCTAAATCCCCGGCCCAAGAAGTAGAAAGTTTGAGACTGACTTTGTATGTGTATGTGGTTTGAAATGCACTTTTTTGAAATTTGAGTATTTTGCATTTATGATAAGAGATATTTTATTTTTATAGCAAAAAATTGCAGCTGTGAATGTCAAGAATTAGGGAATTGAATATTCTAAAGCTATTAAAATGGCAAGGCTGTATTTCATGCCTATAGAGAAATGAGCATGTTACAGTTTATTAAAAAGCAAAATTAAAAATGCAGTAACATGTTTAAAACTGAGAAAACAATCGTGTTTTCTTTTACCAAAAACACACAAAAATAGGGGAAATTTTATACTTTAAACTACCAAATTCTGTTCTTAAAATGATGACAAGCCTAATATTCTTTCAATAACCATTGTAAATCTTAAAGCATTGAGATGCTGCTAAAAAATGAAAATTTTTTAAGAGATGAAAAACTTCCATAGAAAAATATATTCTGGTTATGTTTGCCCTTCCCAAATATTTGTGGAAACAAAGAAAATTATGAAAGTATCTTGAAGAGAGGAATTGACAGCTTATGAATTCAACACAGCCTTCAGCTCTCAGTCAGCTGCTGTTTGTTGACAGCAGGTTACAACAAGGTTAATAATGATCTATTTGATGAATTTCCCTAAATTTTCAGGGGCTTTTATGTTTCGTATATGCAACTTGCAATATCATAACACTCAAATTTCTCATTAAAATAAACATTTAAGCATGTACCTGTAAACTAAAGATTGGTGGGAAAAGGAAGCAATTTCTGGGAAAAATAGGAAAAAAAATTTAAAAAGAATCACTAAAGGTGAACTGCACCCAGGGCAGTGAGTGGAGTATCAAGTTGCTCTGTTTCTGTGAATAGTGTCAGTTCTTATTTTTGAGCTGAAACACTGGTGGATGACAGCTCTCTCTACTATTTCCTGAGGCTATCTACTGTTTTAGAGCATAAATCCTAAATATACCTTTGAACTAAGACCATCTCCCTGGACCTGCGCCTTTCCCACTCTGACTTCCAGTCTCAATGGGATATTGAAGGGGAGGCTCGATAGGATAAACAGTGGAATCCTTGTCCGGGAATGACTGCCTGGCAATTGTTCCATGGAAAACAGGGAGGGGTGGGGGACAACAACCCTGCTCTGTTCACTGGCTCTTTAATTTAGATTACCAATGATAAAGCCGGGGCTACGGCTAAAGAAAGGTAGGATGCATACGCAGAAACATTAGTGCTAATATGCTGCAGAAAGACAAGATAAATCAGTCCAGCTCTCATACATCACTAAGGGAGAAGCTGATTGCAACTTGACCATGTGCCTGAGTAGTCCCATCAGTGAGAAGAGCAGAACATGGATTAAAAAAAACTAGAATGTACCCTTAGGGCTACTGCCGTGTTGGACCTGGGAGAAGTGTCTGGTGTAAGTTTCAGCTTGTTTTATCCATGTATTTACCAGTGTGTTCACATCCAGGGAGCTTGTTTCTCTTCTCTGTGTTTTCATGGAAGCCTCAAGCATGTTTATTTACAGTAGTGGACTTCATTTTGTATAAATGTAATAGCAACCTAATAAAGATCTTAACAGAGGACAGGTTAGCCCAGTGTTTATCCAGGAGAGAAATGTGCAAGTGATGGTTGTCATTACTGTCTCTAGGAAGCCTGTGGGTGAGATATGTTGTTTTGTTTTATTGTTTTATGGGGAAGTGGGAGTAAGAGGGAGTAAATTTTAAATTGAAACTCAGTTCTTTTGCTAGTCTTTAAAAAAAAATGTATTTGTAACCCAGTATCTCACTCCTCCTGTGGTCTTTTGTTTTGAAAACTGTTTGAATATGTAAGCCAGACTTCTCAAAACGCATTATATTTTATGACTATGATGTTTGTATTGTTTCATATCTGTTATTAGACAAAATAATCATAAAGGGTGTTTTCTATGGACCTTTTTATATTCCAAAATTAAGTACAGATGGTAATTTCCAGCAGTTTTAAAAATTTGTCAATTATTTAATTTAGCATCACTTAAGCATCTGCACAAGGAGAAAGCTGAGATGGTACAGAAACTGAATGAGCATTGATTGCTAGTCTGAATTGCATCTTTAAAGTTTTTGCCTCAAATCTCTGATTTCACAGTTTATTTTTACCAAATTAGATTATCGTATTTCATTACTGAGACTATGAATGGGTGGAACCCTTTCAGATATCCTACATTTCCCGTTAGAACCAAGCTTACAGTGCCTGCTGATTGTTAACTCTGAGGGAAATTCTCATGCCGGCTCACCAAGAAGATTGCTTAAATAATGCATGGGCAGGAGTGAGGCAAGATGGAATTTATGGCCCAGACGCTGAGATCAGGCTTTTGTTCCAAGGAGAAACTATTTAAGTGTGAGCATATAACATACACTGAGGCTCCCAGGGACTAGTGTAACTGAATGAAATTATTGGCCACATGATGCTGTCCACATGTTATTTCAAAACAAGCCTTATAACACCCCAGTGAGCCTATCGTGTTGTTGGAGGGAGGGGGGAAGGGGAAGTTGGAAGTGCCGATTGGAAACAGAAGCCCCTGAATGAAAATTCCATGGGACAGACAGAGAAGTGGATGTTATACAGGGAGAGGGTGAATGTTATGCAGAGAAATGAATGCCATCCTAGAGAGACTGAATGTTTGACTGATGAATGGCAATGTGGCAGTCTTGTTAGGAAAGAATAAACCTTGACCAAACTGCAGCATCCTATACACTATGTCTTCCATCTTGTCCTAATTAGAGGAATATGTCTGCTGAATCCTAATCTCTTTAATTGTTGATAGAGCAGGCATATGATTTGCTATAAATACACATGAGCATTCATTTCTGAAATAATGGCTGTTGCCAAATATATTAGACCGACAGGAGTGCCGGACTAGGGAAGCTGTGCTGAATAGTTGAGTTTTGGAGGTAATGGACCAGTTGAGAATCATTGCACAGCTGGGCCAGCAGCTGCAGCCAGTGCTCTGTCAAGTTTGGCCTCTAATTTCCTTGAACTTGTCCTTGTTTGCCAAAATGATGAACGTAGCAAGAACTTACTTTAAATGAGTCCGCTGCAAGTGAAAAAGACCCCTTCCAAGGAGTCTTTGTCAAAGTGTGTAGTCAACAGCATCCATAGCCAAATAAGGTATTGATTAGGCAGTGGAAGTTTGGATAATCATAAAAATAAAAACCAAAAGCAATGTGGTAGAATGAGGTAAGCTGGCAGGAGATCAGAATGCATTAAAAGACAACATTGGGTCATCACTAACCTAACTAAAGAACGTATGGAAAAATCCCACAATAATATCCAGCAGCAATTATCCTGTACTTAGGAAAAAAATAAATAGTCCTGCAAGCTGGAAGGCAGCCCAGTTATCGCCACACTTTTTTTTTTCAAATCTTTGTTATGTGAATGCTTTATTTTCCTGTTAGTGTACAGATCACCCTCCCTCTTCAGATTTGAAGCCTAGGGACTGGAACACTTGCAAGTTAAGGGATTTGCAACAAAATGCTTAACCTGCAGCAGAGCCAGTTTCCTCACTTGTGAAATGAAGAAAGTAACACTCATCTTGGAGGCTTGTGAGAGTCAGAAGAGATGTGGCTGGGTGCATCCCAGCCCCCCAGGATGTGAGCAGCACAATTCACCATATGGATAGAGCACACAGTGGATCATGGGGCACGGAAGGGGGAGAGAATGAGTTGGTAGGGGGGACTAGAAAGCTGGCCTGGAGGGTGTGGCAGTATCTTTGCTAAGAAGTGAGCTGAGATAGGACAGTACTGGTGGGAATGAGGAGTTGAAGGGTGTATCTGAACTTCCAGGGGGAAGATCACAGAAGGGGATCACAGGTGAACTAAAGTAGGATAGAGAGGAAGGATTAGTGTAAAGAAGAGTCATGATGCATAGGAAAAGATTATGGGTTTATGGTAATTGCAACCTATAATTTATATATACATATATATGTATGTGTTCTAAAAAAATCAAAAAGCTAAGCCAGTACAGTCTTTCAGGGATGTATAAACCAACAAAACATAAGAAGAGAGAAGAAATTGGAGTCCTGTAGTTAACATGTAAAGGGAAAGGGAAACAAATCAATAATAAACCAATAATATAGGACTATTGCTGATAATAGAGTGACAATTCAAAGGAATTGCTTAAAATGGCAAATCTGTTTGGAGTTTTTCCTAGACAAGACCTTCAATCATCAAATAATAAGGCTCTTTTGAAATCTTGGAACTTATTTAAGTTTTCCTGAGTTAAAAAACGCTGCTGAAAGGATACAAATAGTGTCAGAGTTGGAAAGAAAAGAACCGAAGAATGGAAATTCTCAAAATAGCTTGGTTTTAGAGAGAAAATGGGAGCCAAAAGATGGCTGGTCGACCCTTCAGAAAACTGACCGTTCATTATGGTTTGTCAGAAGGGTTAGCAACTGTTATTCCCTAAATAGCTTATTGTGATTTTTTTTTAAGGAAATTCAAACAGGAATCAAAATTATACCAAACCCCCAACTAGCAAATAGGTTGTGGTTCAACAAGTCCATTTGTGAGCCCTTTATGGGAAAAAGTATTGTCACCATCTTTAGTCTACTTTGCAAAAGGCTACCCAAACCATCCTAAGGCAGAAGTAGTATACAATAAAAAATTAATAGTAAAAATACTTTTAATGTTAGTAATTAAAATATAAATGATAGCCATCAGGACAGAAAAATTTTTTGAATGCTAGTGGTTGGGGAAGTGCAAGTTAATTACAAGATGATCTGGTCTGCATCTATTTTTAAAATTTGTAACCGCCTTCTCTGATATTAACAGACCTTGCCTTCTTTAATTTTGAAATGTAAGAATTTCTTTGCCCTTATTTCAGGTATGCCGTGGATTCTACCTTTATCAATATCTGCCGTGATTAGGTTTGTTTTCACAAATTTAAGAAGGAAAGAGTGACGTTGAGAGTAAAAAGAGGGTAGAGAAAGAGAGAGAGAAGTATCTCAGGAAGCTGGGGCAATAGTTGAAAGAGAAGAGAAATGTCAGATTAAAAGAGTGAGTGAGAAAGAGATTACACGAAGGGAAATTAAGGGAGCTCTGAACATTAAAAAGAGGAATCCTGAGGGATATAGGGAAAAACTATCAGGCCCATGGGCTCCGGGATCAGCCACCAGTGGGTGCTTATGATTCAAAGACATTGTTCCCTTGAGTCTGTGGTGCCACTTGTGTGGCTGAGTACATCTGTGGCATCTCCTAGGACCATTAGTCCCTCTGCCTAGGTTTCCCTTGTCTTCCTTACCTGTCCAATTTTGATATGATAGCCTTTCATTTCAGCCACTCTTTGTCAGTATTATCACTTTCATTCATTCATTCAATAAAGATTTACCAAATGATTCCTACATGTCAAGCGTGTAGTATTGGACACTTAGAAATGAACAAAACAGACTTGTTCCTGCCCTTGGCACTTACTAGCTCAGATACTAACCCTTAAACAATATAGTTGTGTGCTTTCTCTTGCTTCCAACCAGACTGCTAAGTACCACTAGGAAAAATCACATCACTGTCCAGATTGATGCTGTGATATACTTATGGCTTCCAACCTCAGTGGAGCCCTCAGTATAATTTAGCCATCCTTGCACATTTCCCTAGTAACCTCCTCTCATTCTCCCCAACATTTATTTAAAGGCTTTCCTTCTTGCCTCAGATCCTTGAGCAAACCACTTCTTCCTTCATTTCTTACCGTGCCAAGATGTCAAGGTCCTACCACAAATTTGCTCCCTGCATAACCTGAATAAAACCAAATGCCTGAGGACAGTTCAGCAGAGTGAGACTCAATTCTGACTCCAGGAAGCCTTGGAAGGCAGTTGAGGTCTTTTGTGAAAGTTTCTTGAGTTACTCAAGACCACGATTTTCAAAAATTATCTTTGTACATCATTCTCCCCAAAATCTAGTTCTTCCTGGCAGATATCATTTTATTCTCGCCCTCTGTCCACCTCTCTTGCTACCCCATTAATTCATCTCATCTTGTAACTCTCCGTGCTTTCTGGTTAGAATGAACTAGCCTGTCTTGGTGCCAGCCATTGTCCTTCAACCCTCACCTCCTTCTGCGCAAATCAGAGAAGGCCAAGCAAGCAGATAATTCCCTTTCCAAGTGAAAGGAGAGTAGCAAAATATATGTGAAATAAAATGAGTCTATTTGTACTCATTCATTTTCCCCTCAGGTTAAAGCAGAAGTTTTCCCCCTTAGGCTCCTTCACCTGTGTCTGGCCTCCATTTACCCACATAGTCTTCCAGTGCTTGCCTCATGAACAACTCCATTTCCCATACTCTCACTTCCTTTTTATCTCTGGTGGCCCCTTCTCATCAGAGTGTATGTGAGCACTAGCTGCTTCACTATTAACCAGCCTTCATCCTTCTCACATACTCTTTTCATCTTCTCCATCTTTATTACCCCCTTTATAGTCTGACTTCTTAAAGGAATCATCTGCATTCTTGTGTCCATTTTGTCCCTCCCAGATGCTCTTCCGCTCACCATGATTTAAATTCTACCTCAGCCATTCCATGGACACTCATGAGCTAGAGTGGTCCACTGCCTCCTGGTACTGAATGTGAGAGAGTCAGTCCTTAGTTTCTGTGGAACATTTGACATTATAGATCACTCGCCCCCCCACCCTTGAAATTCCATTTTCCTATAGCTTCTTGTGCTCTCTTATGTCTTGGTCTCCTTGAGTTTATCTTTCTTTATTTGCTATTAAAATATAGATGATGTCAGAGGCACTATTCTTTGCTGACTTTGGTTTCCCATCCTTTCCTGTGGCTTGTTAATATGTGCATGCTATTGATTCCCATGGTTGACTTGCCCCGGCCTCATTTTGGAAGCAAGGTACAGATCTCTTCTGCTCTGAGATCCCCACCAAATCTAACTTGGATTTTAACCCCAGAATAGGGCAGTCTGAAGGTGGACCTCTTTCTCTATTCTTTTCTGTTTTCTTTATTTTTAGAGCATAAGCTTCACAAAATTTGTTCCTCTTTCATTAAAATTGAGTTTAATTTCAAAGTTTAATTACATTTAATTCCAAATTTTCTATCTTAAAATTGGATATTAAGAATAAAAGAATGTTTGACTTTTTGTACTTTGGATTTTTTAAATTCTATGTGGACACTTAATCTAAAAAAGCTAGCTTTGTTTCCTGTAGGTCTTTTATTGTCTTTTGGGTAACTGAGTGATCCCTCAGGGGTAATGAGATCTAGCCTTTTTTATTTAACCTGTACTGGAAAGGAAAAGGGAAATGAGTCAGTTTTACTTGTGGTCAGGGGACTCATCCAAGAGACTCTTGACCCTGACCATGAAGGTCCAAGAAAACACCCTTTGCTTATCTCAGCAGACCTCTTATAATCTGAAATGTACCTCTAGCACTTCAAAACTGGAAGTGACTGGAAGATTCTGATTTTTTTCAGCCCTTGATGAGTAAAATTGATTGATGGTTGAGGGCATGGCTATTTATTGAGTCTTTATAATTAAACTGTCATGAAAGAGAGAGAGCCAAGTCTATTGGCCTTGTCCAGTTCCATTCTGATCAAATACACACAGACTCACTTTCATCTGCGCCAATCTGTATGGGTAAAAAGGGTAATGTTTAAGAAACTGTTCTGAACTTTTGGGTTCTAACTACATTTTGGAAAGGTTTTATGTGAGATGGACGAAGTCTAATGAGTTGAGTCAGAAAAACAAAGTTATACATTGCTTATTTGGTGTCTTTTAAAAAGCATTTTTCTTGAAGGTAGAATATATTTGAACTTTCAAGTGATAAAGAAGATCATATGTAATAAAATCAAGTCATGCCATAGCTAAATTAATCCGAGTTTTAACTGTTAATCAGTGACAGAAAAGCTGGAGAATATGTGACAGGCTTTGGTTGTTGGACTCTCACCATTGAGGCATGTAATTGTATCTTGAACAGATTGGAATCACATGAACAGACTATTGGACCAACTAACAAAACAGGCATCTTAGTAATCAATCTCTGAAATAATAAAAGCATGAATTAAATGGCTTTTGATCAATATTATTCACACAGCTCATATCCTTAATGATGATGCTTAACTGAAAGAAAAAACCTTTACCTCAGGGTTGATTTGCAATCCACAGAAAACTCTAAATTTGTTTTGACGTCCTGGTGCTTCTGGAAGATACAAGTCCTGTATTTCATTCTGTAGAACTAAAGTGGACTGAAAAATAACATGACCTTACAGAGCACAGCCCGTCTGTACCTCTCTACTTTTTCATTATAACTAACTTTCTTTCCTTCTTCTTCTTCTTTTTATGCTGGATATTGAACCCAGGGTCTCATGCATGCTAAGTGCACACTGTACCACTAGCTACACCCCCAGCCCCATACTAAGTTGTAATAAGAGAAAGCATAATGGGATAGGAGAGAAGAGGGAAAGCACCTCTGATGTGGAGCCATGTGTATTCTCTCCTGTTACTTGTGCCTGTGCCCTCTTTAAGGGTTTGCCTCTTGCAGAGAGATCTAAACAATGGAGACAGCTATCTGCTCTATACTTTGAAACTGACTGTTAATTCAAAGGTCAGAATTACAGTTCTACTTTCATCTTCATTGAGTGAGATTCTATAGTTTTTCCTCTTCTAAAAGGAAAATATAGGGAACGGTTTGAAATTTAGTTCTGACCTGCAGTGGTGGAATAAATGTTAAGTTTCTGTGAAGGCACATTTGGAGCACTGCAGAAGGTAAGATCTTTCCAGAGTGCAAGTGTCAAGGCCAGTCCATCAGTAGCCTTGACCCTCCCTGCAGTGGACTGACAAGTGGAGTTACAAAGAGAGATACCTCATCTCCACCACTTATTGTTTCCCACAAAATTTAGCTAGATTGCAAAATGAGTCCTATGGTAGTCAGCTCTTTCGAGGGCTTCTAATGAGGATGGGCAGTTCTTCCAGAGACCTGAACAGTGACATGATCATTCCCTTCTGTCACTTTGCTGTTAGAACTAACTGTGATCCTTCATAGCAGTTTCTGATGTTTGTTCAGAACTTGGTGGTGGATGCCTGGATAATCATTTTGCCAAGTCCATACGACACTTGAGGGCTCATCCTAAGTTTTAATAACACAGAGGCTACATTATCCTTCCCCTAATCAACCATAGTTTATAAAACTAAGATCATTAATTTTATTTTGCCTTTTGTGAGGCATAAGAAACACATACAACATCCCCAGCTCAGAGCATTACCCAACTAATTTCTTTTTCAGATGCAAGGTAAGGTTCAGAGTCTTTGTCCCTGGAGATTCTCCTCAGACTTGGAGGGATTGGCTTCAGTTTCCCTATATCTGTGCAAGTTTGTCATGTACTTGTTTCCATTCACTCATTGGCTCTGGCTGTGTGCCAGGTGTTTATCTAGCCACAAATAATAGGACAGTGAGCAAGGCAGCCCTATCAGGATGGTAAAAGTGTAGGCCCGATAAAGCCTTTCTAAAAGGCATTTTACTTAACTCAGGAGCTTGACACCATCAATTTATGTTTCCATACCTTTTGTGGAAAAGGAAATGTTTCCTTGTATGAGTCATGTACCATAGAGGGAATAGGAGGTTTTAGGTCTTTTGTTTATAAAATTTCAAAAATGCCTTCTCAACCTAAGGTTACCCCCAGACATTTTAATGACACACTTGGTCTCAGCCTTGTTACTCCTTGTTGAACATGTGATGACCCTAGAAAGGGCTTGACGAAAAGTAGTCCGTGTGAAGAGGAACAGCTCTTCAGACAGTTTTTATTAAAAGTGAAAGTGCCTCATTCTGGCCCAACTAATGTTGTGACTCCCGCGTTACTACAGGTGGTTGGAAGGCTTGACTTCCTGCTGAAGATTTGCCAGCAGCTAGAAAGGAACACTGGGAATGACACCCAGGGAAGAGCCTGGCTTCTCATAGGTGCTTAGTGTTTGTGGTTTCAGAATGTGGAACGAACCAGAATCTTCATCAGAAGCCAAAGGTTTCACTGAAGAGCAAAATCAAATTTCCCCTCACTCTAATTGAACCCCTAGAATGATTCATTTCCTTATCTACAAAATATGAATACTAATCCTTACCTCATAGGGTGATTAGGGGTGTTAGTGAGGTAAGACAGGAAAGTTCTTCCTAAACAATCAATTTTTATTAAAATAGAGAATATCATTAACCACACACACTCAAGCCTCAGACTTCCATAACCTCTTGCTGTTGTGTTCTTTTTGAATAGCAATTTAAAAAATAAGCTAGGGCCGGGGATTTAGCTCAGTGGTTCCACCGCCCGCCTCGCAAGTGGAAGGACCTGAGTTTGATCTCTGGTACCAAAAAACCCAAAAAGATAAAAAATAAGCTAAATGAACTTTTTAAAGAATAATTTTCAGCATTTCAAAATATTAAAATTCTGTTGGTTTCAAGTTCTTTTCCTATGGCTAATTTTATGCCTGTATATTTTGAGCAAAATTGTAGAAAACACAGAAAGTCCAGTCTCTTGAATAGAGTGAATGCTAAATTTGGAGTATTGAAAATCACAGATGGAAAGTTGGTTTCTGATATTTGGATATCTTCGTCCATGCTGCTGGGTGTGGGTGTGGGATTGAGGGTGTTTGCTAGCTCAAGCTCTGAGCCATCAGCCCCTCACTGAATTTTGATGATTTTCATTATGTTGAACCCTGTGAAGTTGCTGATATGGATGTTTGTTTATCTGCTCTGTCTCATACAGACATCTGCAGGGCCAGGATTGTGTCTGATATAAAAAATGAAGTCCAGAAGTCTAAGCGTGGATGGTGGAAAATATAATATGTAAACATGAAACATGTGAGCTGCAGATATTATTTCTGACATCTTCCTTGAGAAGATGTGCATTGGAAATTATAGGTGCTTGATGCTTGGCAAACCCTAAGAGTGAACTTCTCACTGCCTAGGAGTGTTCAGCTCAAATGAGGGACAGTCAGGGCCCAAGAGTGACAGTTAGGGCCCTGGTGTGCTGCATCAGGCTGAGTCACTTCCTCTTGCTGGGTCCTCCTGCTTTCCTTTATTTCTTCACTTTCTTCTGCTGTTATTACCACTTGTGGTTACTGCTACTTTTGCTTACAGCTTACTCAGTTCAGGGGATTGGTGGTTTTACTACTGTACTGCTTTCTGTGCCTTTTAAAAAATGTAATCCATAATAGGAATACATTTTACATAACTCAATATATGATACTGTATTGCACATACAAGGTGTGACCAAATCATTTGGTGGTGAATATTTAAATTTTAAATGTTGTTAGAGTAAAAGACTCATTGCCATTAAACGCCCTCAAAATACTACCCCTCGCTTTGAACACACTTATCCCATCATTCTTGCTACCTTTTTTTTTTTTTTTTGGTATCGGGGATTGAACTTGGGACCTTGCGTTTACAAGGCAGGTGCTGGAACCACTGAGCTAAATCCCTGGCCCCTCTTACTACATCCTTAAGTCCCCTTTCGTGAGTGCTTTGGTCACACTGTCGGGGTTGCTTCAATGTCCTGAATCCATTCAAAACATTTACCTTTCATGGTTATGTTGACTTTGAGAAAAAGTCAGAAGTCACATAGTCCCAGATCCAATACAATAAGGTAGATGAAGACATACCATAATGTTTTTATGAGTCTGTCATTCCATTGGATGGCATTTGGCAGCAACATTTGCCATATTTTTGGTCACATATCATAAAGACCCTCATGAAAGAAGACTTTCAGAACTGCTTCAGAAAGTTGCAAAAACAATGGAATAAGTGTGTTTGAAGTGAGGGAGAGTATTTTGAGAAAGATTACTGGCAATATGTCTTTTACTGTAATTTTAAAAATTAAACACACCATATTTATTGATCAGCCTTGTATATACCTATAAGATTTCTGTCTGTCTGTCTGTCTATCTATCTGTCTGTCTGTCTGTCTATCTATCTATCTATCTATCTATCTATCTATCTATCTATCTATCTATCTATCTTACCAGGCCATTTCCCAGTTTTTAAAAACTGTCCATGGTTGAGGAATGAGAACCCAATTAAACTTGTGGAGACTTACACTTCACTAGAGAAAGAAAATCATGCCAGCTCAATCGTTAAGCTTTTTATCCCTCTTAAGCAGCTGTGGCTTGTATGGATTTGTGTCAGGATTTGTTTTCCTGTGCCTGGCTTTGAGAAGCCACAACCTTGCAGATGAGCCCTAGGATGGGGCCTTGGCTTCAGTCACAAACTTCTAAAATCCATGTAATTAATTGTAGGTGGTCATTGTTAGACCCAGAGAGAGAGAACCAACCAGAGACCGATATTAAATCCACACATGAGTTTATTACCGGTGGGGACCCGAGCCGAGCATCGAACTCGAGCCCCAGTTTCTAGGCCCCCCTATGGGATAGAACTAGCAAAGCAAGCGAAAGGTACAGAAGCGGAATGTCCTGCTGTTAGAACATTTGTAAAACAATAGTTGATTGTTGTTTCTAAAGAGACTTTCTAAGGGAAGGAGGTTTCTAAGCTTCCTCCTTCTGAGTTCATCTAAAGGGCAGGCAGGTGGGTCAAGCAGCAGTATGGAGTCTGCCTTGCTAACTAGGGTCCTTCAGTCATTTCTTCTTTCAGTTGCTGCACCATGTTTTAGTTTGACCATGAGTATCACCAGCAATCTGCCACTGTGTGCATGGATATAGCTGGGTGAGGTTGTCTTTATGTCTGTTTCTTATTCCTAAAATGACTTTATGGTTTTATTTTGTCTATAAGTTGAGATTTAAATTTGTCAGAAATCCTTTGGAGAGCCACCTAACTGAATATAAACTATTGTTTATGCTATTAGAATCAGCACCTTGAGAATATTTTGGTTTTGATCAAAATGTTTGAAATGTGGAGTGATGGTGTCTTTAACTCAATTTTAATAAAATATCTTGTAAAGTTGGTATATTTATTTCTATTAGAATTGAGAAAAATAAATGTAGGAGGCTGTTCAGATAACCTACTTCAATGTGGCTTTTCCAGTGATCCACTGCTTTTAATTCAGACTTGTATTTTCTAGGGGCTAAAAGGAAACAGTTACTTCTTCTTATAGGGCTCTGTCATTTCAAACTAGCCTATCCCATCTGAAACTCTGCTAATCGGGGAAGAGCTAGAAGCATGGTGCTTTCTTGTTTGGGTGAATTCAGAATGTTGCTCAAAAGGAAGATTTGTGAAGTAGCTTGCCTTGTACTTGCACTGATTTTTGAGGTGTAGAGGCTCTCGGCAGAGGATTTTGATTGGTATTGGCAGGCTGTCTGCCAGTGAGAGAGCTGGCTTAAGTGAAATGTGGTAATCTCAGGAAATTTCCTTTCAAGAACTCAGAGAAATGTCTCACAGAGTCCAGGGTTAGGTGGAGTAGAGTGGAGGGAAAGGCACAAAATCTGGGTGATTTATCTTGGCCTCTGACCCATTTTATATCCTTGTGTAAATCACTTAACCCCTTTTTGCAGAGGCTTTCAGTTGTAAAATGGAAATAAGGCTTCCATTTCGTAGACCCTATTATAAAGGATATTATACATTTTGACAAAAGAAGAAGACTAATTTGTTTTGCGCTGGAGGCAGTTCTAAAGGGAAGTTACACCAGTATTTTGAGATGCCAGCATTGTTGAAATAGCAAATGACCACCTAAGGCAAATGCATGTGAAAACCAGGGAAAGGGCCGGGGTGTAGTTCAGTGGCCAAGCAAGTGGTTAGTATGTGCGTGACCCTAGGTTCAACCTCCAGTGCTAAGCAAACAAAAGAACCAAAAACCCAGGGTAAATTCAGCTTCAAAAGCCAACCAGTGAGAAGGTTCTATATTCTAGGCACTTTCTTATTAACTCTTGCCTGATTGTGCAATCCTCCCAATAGTTCCAGGTAGCTATTGGTTACGATCATGTTTATAATTTTACAGGTGATGAATCTGAGGCTCAGAGAAATTAGCAACCTGCCATGATGCTAGTATATTTTTGAAATCATGTCTGAAAGGAGGAGTTGCTGAGCAGATAGAGACCTGCTCATCCTTCTGGCTTCACAGGAAGCAGTGGTGTTGCAGACCCTGTCTTGCCTCCAGCTCTCTGTGTCCATAAATGGTTCAGCTTGCCTGGAACTCTTTGTCCAGTGACTGTTACTTGGGCACATTAGTCAAATAAAATTGATTGTCAGAATACACCAGCAGCTTAAAGAGGTAATCAGGCTCCTTAATTGAAGATACTACTTTAAAGGACAGAGTGTAAATCATTGAATACAAAGTCCAATATATTTCTCATAGCGAATACAGTGCAATCATATCTTCAACATAGCTAGACAAAAGAGAGATGGCCGATATTCAAGACTAGGCATTGATGGATTCCTAAGACCTGTATCTTGTTTTCAACTTGTCTGGAAATTTTGTCATGCTTCCTACCAAAAATACAGTTAAGAGGGTTACTGCTGCTATGTATATGTATATATGTATATTTAATATTTATATAACAGTTAAAATATAAGATAGTTTGTTAGGGAATGTTTTGAGAGCCATCGTATCATCATTACAACCTTGGGTTAGTCTTAAGACTATGTATTTTATAGATAATGTGACAGCACTTCCAAGTCTTTTCTCCTTGGCCCTTCAGCTGTGCCCTCTTTTTCCTAATTTGACAACATGTAATTATTTAGTACCATCTAAAGAAGTGTACAGATGTGGTAGTTCCGAGAGAGATTTCCTTGTTGTTAGCCCTGCATTTAAAGAAGTGAGTTTGGAGTCTGGTCCAAGACCGCGGCTATGAGCTGTTCTCTCTTGGAGCCAGGCCTTGCTCCTGTTACCTTGCTAGACTATGGCTCCAGCCAGAACCTAACTCCTCGCACACCTGGTCTGACCTTTCAGATCAGGCTTCTGCCTTCTGCCTTCACTGCCTGGGAAAAATCTAGCCAAGTGCTAGCCTGAAGCTCTTTCTTCATTAATGCTCCTAACCTCCTGGGGAGCATTCAATATGGGGGACCTTCTGTCTTCTCTATCTACGCCTTGGGAGAGCCATGAATCTCCTAACTGTTGGAAGCATGGTGGTGTGTAATTCCAAACATACTAAAAGTCTGTTATAGGAATAGATCCTCAATATTTTTTGTTCTCATGCTGAGATGATTGCTAAGAATAGAGGCAGAGAGATTCTAAGAAACTTTGTCTGTGACCCTTCTGTGACTCAGCCAGCATTACTAATTTGTTGTGGGAGTCAGGCTTTGAATCTGTTAGAACAAATTACTGAAGTTATTGCTCTTTGCATCAGAATCTGCACTTCAGATGAATTAATTCGGCACCCACCCAGTGTGAAAAACAAAGCACAAGATTAGAGAGGCAGGTAAGGAAGAACTGATGGGGGAAGTGGTGCCCTGGTTACTTTTCCTCCATCATATCTGTCTAGGTCTTCCTGCCCCCTTTTCTGTCAAGGCTTTCTCCCCCAGTTATTCTCTTCTATCTTTTTCCCACTCACCCCCAAAGGGATAGTAAATGGCAGCTGGTGGACCTACTAAGGTTCTCATCTTCTACCTCATCTTTGGCATTCTCGTGTCCACATGAGGTTGTATCCAGACAGATTCCATGTCTGCAGGAGACCTATTTCCAGCCTGTTTATTTCTAGGAAGAATTAAAACTACAGCTAGGACTCATGGCGAATTTCTCGATTTCAGTGTGGTTACTCCTGTGGTTGATATAGAGGTGGTTAGCAATTGTGGGGAAGAAAGCTGGAGAAATGGGAGCATATTTCAGTGAGAGACATGAGGGCATTATTCTTGTAAAGAATGATGACAGTAAAGCAGCTATACTGATTTAGAAGTATTACCTGAATGAGAGGTCCAAATGCTTTATTATTCAACAAGGAAGGTCTAATACCTAGAAAAATGGACAAATGATAAGTATGAGCAGTTCACAAAGGAAGAAATAGAAATGGCCTAGTATCACTAATAGTAATAAAAATATAAATGAAGACCACAACTGGCTATGTTTTTCACTCATCAGATTGGTAGTAGTGAAAGTAACTGATAAATACTCTGTGTTGGGGAGCTATGGGAAAGCAAGTACCGTTAAACTCTATCTGAGGGATGCAAATATTAATTATATTTTGTAGCTGACTTGGCAGTATTTATCAAAGTTTAAAATGTACACACTATTTAGCCAGACATTTCTAAGTCTGAATATTTATGCTTGCATATGTTCAAAAAGATCCATATATGTATAGACATTCCTCGTTTAATGAACAAGTTCCATTACTGCAACTAGGTCATTAGTTGACTTGGTTGCTAAATGAGGAATTGTATATAGCATGTATATTATAATATTCAGAACAAAGAAATAGTCAAAGGAAATTCGAACTTGGTAACTTTGCTTTTATTTGCCTAACTTACGTACAGTACTATAATATATAACAATGTAAAACTACAGTACTCTACTGTACAGTACAATCAGCAAAAATTACAGTACTTTGTAAATAGGGTGTACTGTACCAACCAAAAAAAGACATTGAGGCTCTATACACAAGATGCACAGAACTATACAAAAAAAAAAAAAGATGGGTCATAAGTCTGAGCAGCAAGTCACAAGTCTGAACGGTCATTAAACAGAGAAGTCATTAAGTGAGGAATGTTTGTATATATGAAGTGAAAGTTCTTTACAGTACTGCTTGTTATAATAACTTTTAGGAAAAATCCTAAATGTCCATCAGTAACAGACTAGTTAAATAAATTAGAATTTCCAACTTGAAATACTATAAAGCTACTTTAAAAAGGTGAAAGATTTGTATATATGGATATGAAAAGATCTCCAGAATATATTGTTAACTTAAAAATAAACTATTGAACACATATTGGCATAATTACATTTGTTTTAAAATGAACCTAAAGCCACAGATCTGTAAATACACAGTCCTTAGATGTGTAGGTAAATGCACAGATGGAGCTAGGAAACACTGTAAACTAAACTGTTTACCATGGGGAGGGGAGAGGAATTAGAGTGAGGGGTTGAGGTGGAACTTTAAATTTTTTACTTTCATGCTTCTGACCTTTGGCTTTTTTTCAACAACAAAGTAAATTCACTGGATTATTTGTATAATTCACTAAGCATTATAACATAAAAATAGGAAAGTGGTAGCTTAGTTTTCTGGGAAAAGCACTCTGAATTGCTTCCCAAAAAAGACAGTTCAGGAAACCAAAGGTGGGTGTAATGGAAGTTTTTCCTTTTTTATTTTGGTAGTGGTTGGCCTATTTATATAATGGGGCATGAGACAGTTTTTTCCCATGTACTCTCGGGGAAACATACCTGTGTTGCTGGCAGAAGAGGTGGATGGCGTACCCAGTTGATTGGAGGATGGCGGCTCTCATGCCCACTTGCTGATTAGAATCACAGCGAGGCTGTCATTAAAGATGGTTGAGCATAAGACATTGCTTAGGTCCTACTCTCCACACTCCTCTCCTGCTGTCCCCAGAGCTTTGGTGGATTTAGGGCTCAGTGCTCAGGGAAGCTTAGGGAGGGCTAGCTTTGGGGCCATTACTAGTTTCAGAAGGGCACACTATCTATAAAAAGTACTTCTCTGGGCTGCTAACCACCAGGCATGACATTGCGTCTCACCTGACACCAGAGTTGCCTTGTAGGCATTCACAATAATGAATTGCCTCCCTCTCTCTCTCTCTCTCTCTCTCTCTCTCTCTCTCTCTCTCTCTCTCTCTGTCTCTCTCTCTCCCCTCTCTCTCCTACCTTCTTCTAGCAGGAGTTGCATTTTATTCACCTCTGTATCCAGCATGGTCCTGACACACAGCTGATGTTCAATAAGTGACTACTTAGTGAATGATAAAAAGCTTGTATTTAAACAACTGATCTTTAAATAAACTTGAAAACTGGGGTTTTCCTGTGGTTGGATATAAAAAAAAAAAGGGCCAGGTGCACAATAGTTCAAAATGGGTACAATTAAAATTTAGCTGTGTGACCAGGGTGGTTCAGTATATAGGCTTTGGAGTTAATCGCTGGTGACTTGGTGAGTTCCAGAACCTCCACATGCCTCAGTTTCCCCCTCTGTAAAATGGTGATACCATGGTTAACCTACTTCCTGCTCTGGCTGCTGGAATTCAGTGAGATGAGGAATGCAGGGTTTTCATAGCATGGTGTGGCACATAGAAGTCATTCATTGCTCTTCTTAGCCATTGTTCTGAACCTTCAGGACCTGAGTTGGCCAAGTTTTCTGAACACCCTTTTAAACACCAAGTATGTTTTATTTAACTAAATTTGAGATACTTCTTTTAAAATGGATTCTGTTTCCTGAGATGATACAATAAGCATCTTAACTTTTAGTTTAGGGACATTATCATAAGCAGCAATTATTATCCTGCACACAACACAGAAATACCACCGGATTGATGGAGATGTGGGCCATGCTCATGCTTTGTAGCTACTCTGATATTTTGAGGCTTCCATCTCATCTCACCTTCCTTAATGTTCAACTGTCAACACTCACTACTCTCATTGGCCTGCATTTAGTACATTCTTTCATCTTTATGATTTTCTTTTCTTTTTCAGTACTGCGGACCGAGCTCGGGACCTTGCGCTTATGAGGCAGGCGGTGGAACCACTGAGCTAAATCCCCAGCCCTATGATTTTTCTAATATTCTGTGGTCTTGGAAAACAAACAACCAAGCATGTTATAATTTTGTATAAATAACTGTGACTTGAGGAAGGTCTTTATGAGCTCTCTAATGAAAAAGGTGAATGACTTTTGGAATGTCCATTTCGGTTGAGTTCTTTTTTAGTTGAGATGGATGTTCCATATATTTAAAACAGATGAAGACCTAGCATGCACAGAAAGTTTTATTCTGTTTTTTGTTCTGTAGTTTTAACTTGAATTCACTGTAATGCCCTAGCCTGGGCTAGCACTTTTTAACACTTCCTCTAACTAGAAGGAAAGAGCCTGTGCTATTGGGAATGATACTGGGTTTAAGCTCTGAATCTGCAAGTTAGTTGTTATTTGAGTTCAATTTCTTCTTTGTCAACAAGGAAAATAGGACCATTGGCTCTTTGTTTCAATATGGCTTAAATGAGATAGTCTATGTCAATATAAGTTAAAGTGCTTTGTTAATTATATATATAGTGCTAAAGTTTTATGATTGGCATTATATTACTCTGACACATGTTTTGTAGTTTTATTTTTATTGTACTTCTGAGGATCTGAATTGAGACAGAATCCTGTGCATGCCTTATCCAAGAAATTCATCAGTGGCCTTTAAATGAAATACCTTCATTTGAAACATTTTATAAGACCATAAGGAATCTGTTGTCTGATAGATAACAAGTAAAATGGGGAGGAATTGGGTAATAAAAATGCCCCCCTGGGGGCTTCAGTAAGCTGAAAAGATAGAGAGAAATCCCCCCCCCTTTTACTAGATTTTGCAAATGAGCTCGATCATACAAATAGATGGGAAAGCATTAAAGTAAATATGTGGTTATTCTTGGGTATTAATAGGGATTGTTGATAAGTAAGGAGATCTAGTGTTTTCCTTTTAAATGTAGATTAAATTCTCCGATTAAACGATTAGTTTCTGTGCTCCCCATCTGTCTTGGTGTGCACAGTATGAAATGTCTTGTGATTATGTAGTAATGCTCTTTTTCTCAGTCTGGAACTTCTTTTAGCAGACCCCTGCCCATCTTCACTTTCAGATGACCTCTCTGGGGTCCACCTGAAATGTGCTCCTCTCTGTGGCACTGTTTCCTCTGGGGCTCACCAACCCTGTGAGCAAAGATCCAGTTTTGCCTTCATTAAACAGTTCATGTGCTCCTCTCAGGGCCTGTTTCATGGAGTGCAGGAACTTCAGAGACTTCTAGGGCTAGAATTCATGTAGTATCTGAAGGACAGAGAAGCTGCATTTCAACCACAAAGTTCAGAATGCAATATGGGAAGCCATGGGGTAGGGAGGAAGAGGAGGAGGAGGAAGAAGAGGAGGAGGAGGAAGAGGAAGAGGAGAAGGAAGAGGTGTGTTAGGAGGCAAGCATGTGGAATTTAGAATCTCAATGTCTGTGTTTATATCTTGGCTAATTTTAACCCAGTCTGTTAGCACAGTGAGTCAGCACTGGGCAGATGAAGATTTCTGAGACTCAGTTTCTTCTTTGATGAAAATGCAGAGCATATCTGTCTATCTGTATTGTAAAGTTTAATAAAATCCTGAGACAGCTTGTGAAAGGGCTTTACAGATTGTAAGGTGTCAGCGTCACTGTTGTCATCATCATTGCCAGCCTAACCGTTGTTAGCCAGATATACCAGTATGCTAGATTCAAGAATTCTGACAAGTTCATTGATCAAACACATAATAGAAGAAGGAGAACAGGGACTGACTGACCATAAGAAAAATTCAGCTGAGTGAAACACCTGGTGAAATTTTACCCAAATGTTTTACTCTTCCAGGAGATTCTTTTCCCCAAAAAAGTCAGCAGTGTTTGAAAGTGGACTTAAGCCACAGGGCCTATTCCAGCGTGGCCCTCAGGACCACAGAAAGATCAAGCCAAACCTAATTTCATGCGTTGTGAAAATGAAATGCAAAATATGGTTGGGATGAAGGTAAGAGTTATCAAGTCCTTTCTTACCTTGTATTTAGGTTAGTAAAAAGAACATCATGTCAGAGTCACTTTTGAGTGAAGAAGGGGAAAAATGATATATATGGTCAGGGAAATAATTGGACTCATGGAGTCGGGACAGCAGCTATGGTATCAGACCAATTTTTGTCTTCATCGATTAGGCTTCCTCTAGTAACTAAACTGTTGCCACAGCAATTTTGCTACAACAGTGACCTATGATCACAGTGTTTAAATTCCACTACAGCCTTGTACCGCCACCTCAGGACCAGGGAGCCCATAGTGAGCCGTTAAAATGCATGAAGTGGATCCTCGATGGGAGGCCGCTCCTACAGCAGTGACTCCAAGTTGGGAGCCATGAAAATGGTTTGAAATATTTTACCTTCAGATACAACACCTTAATCTCATGTTGACCTTGGACTGTAATTTGGGTAACCAGCACTTTTATTCCCCATTTACAGCAGGGAGGTAGATGGCATAGAAAAACCTGTGTTTGCAGTTGGTAGTATGTGCGTTGGAGCCTGTGTACCTGTTGTGGCTGAATGTTTGCAACTTCGAGACTCTCGGGATCCACGAGAATGGTTCCAGCTCTCACATAAAATAGCATGTATAGTGTGTGTATATAACCTAGGCATGTCCCCCCGTGTACTTTAAATCATCCCTAGCTTACTTATAATACCTACCACAATACAAATGCTTTGTAAATGTTATTATATTGCATTGTTTAAGGAATCAGGCAAGAGGGAAAAGACCATACATGTGTAGTGTAGATGCAATTAAAAAGAAAAAACATAATTTTCCATCATTGTGTGGTTGAATCCATGAATACAGAGGGTTGGCTGTACTGAATCTGCCTGGAAGATTTGACTTTGCTTGAAGAAAGTCACCTGAGATACCCTCTGGCTTTTTCATGCTGCATGGAAGGTGATGTTTTCTGACTCACACTTCGTGCATCCAGAGAGCCAGACACATTCCCTCCTCTGTGGCAGTTCTGTGCTTACAATTGTGGCGTTCCTGCTCTGCCCTTCCCACACCTAGGGACATGTTAAGTAGTTGTGGCAGGGCTGGTATTCAGGTTGTCCACACTCATGCACCCCAAGGAGTTTTTAAGATCTGTTTGAAATGATCTTTGCCTGTGCTGCTTTGGTTGTTAAATATTTAGAACACGGTCTCTGTGTTAGGATATTGATTTGTTCAGATAAAATATATAGGGAACATACTTCAGCTTTTAGTCTTTGATCAAAACAGGGAGATTTTTAGGAAAGTTTGACAGCATTTGAAAATCACTTGTATTTGACCTGATTTATTTATTTATTTTTGGGGGGGTAGCGGGGATTGAACTTGGGTCCTTGCGCTTGCACAGCAGGTGGCAAAACCACTGAGCTAAATACCCGGCCCGATTTATTTACTTTCTAATGAACAGAAGGTTAGTGGTAGCAAACACTAATGACACTGCACTGCCAATACCCTGGACTACGTCTGAGTTCATTGGCACTTGACTTAACAGCCAGCACTGTCTCTGACACAAAGTAGACATAATATAAATGTTATTTTGCTCTCTGACCTGAAACAAAGTCTTAATGAGTTTTGCCTTTCTTTCCTTCTAATTATTATTTGCCCCTTGTCTTTTGAATGTGACAGCACTGTTCATAGGAAGAAAACATTTCCAACCATACCTGTGTGGAGCATGGAGTCTCAACTCCTTGTAGCTCTTTATCAGGCCACTGAAATATTTACTAGTTTTATAGGCAAGGCTTTTACTGACATGAGAGCTTTTACTTTTTTAATTTTAAGTTTTGGCTCAGGTGCTTCGGACCAAACAGAGGATATGATGCACTGTGCAATGTGTTTTCCAAACTGAAAAGAATCCCATTCCTGCATTTTACTTGGAAGAGCACACCCAATCTAGATTCAGTTTGAGAAATCAGAGTACAGTGAAGTACAAGCACATAATCATTTTTATTTTAATGACAGAAAATGTGAGAATGTTCATACTCTATGCTGCTGTTATTACTTTGACCATACAAATTTTATCATCTTCCTCTTTTACATAAAGATAGTATTTTCCCAAGCCTTGTTGTAATGCCTAGGAACTTCTCTAACCTGGTTTCCAGTTTGCCTTTATTATTTAATCTCCTCTCATGCTCTATCTAGGACAGGGGCTGTGAAACAAAAGCCTTTGGGCCACATTCAGCCTACCTCTTGTTTTTATAAATAAAGTTTTATTGGCACACAACTGCCACTCACCCATTCACTTAGTTATTCATTCTGCCTGCCTGTGTGTAAAACAGCGAGGTGAGTAGCTCCAACTGATACTGAGTGGCCTACAGAGCCTCAGATATTTACTCACTGGCCCTTTGGAGAAAAAGCTTGCTGATCTCTGCTCTAGAAAGGCCAACATGCTTTGGATATGGTTTGTCATCCAAGGTCCAAGTAAGCCTCTCTTCTTTATAAAATACCCAAGCTCAGGTATTCTGTTACAGCAACATAAAATGGACTAAAACAAAGCTCTCCTGTTTAGCCATGCCCATCTGTTCTTGCTGTTTCCTCTGGTTGCCAAACATTTTCATACATCTGAGCCTTTGTGTGTACAGTTCCCTCTCCTAGAGGCTGCTCTCCCCTTTCCTGCTTAGAAAACACCTACAAGCTATCAAGGCCTTGATTAGTTTTTATCTTCTTTGTAAAACTTTGAATTCCCCCAAATGTATTTTTTTCTCTTTTGGGCTCCCACAGCATTTTTGTATAGATATGCACTGAAGCTCTTATCATTGTTGCGAGTATCATAATGCCTAGTTTTGTATTTATCTCCCGCTAGAATATGAGCTGTGGAGGATAAGACTATACATCTTTAATTTAGCATCTTCAGTGCATCATCCAGGGGCCTGGAACCAAGTAGATGCTTACGACATGTAGATGCTGAAGATATTGCAGAATGGAAGTTATTCACCAGTATATAAGAACAGAGAGTGGAGGCAATCGGAAATGCATATGGCAATTGGAGGAACTATAGAATTCTGAACTATCGAGGATTTAGGGTTGTTTTTGACCTACATTTCTGCTGTCCTGCCATTTAATTATGGAAAAGAGCTGAGGCTGAAGAGGGGATTTGGGCGAGGTGCTTGGGAGATACAGCCCCAGCTGTCCTGAATCTCAGTCAACCCTCTATAGGCAGAACAGACTGTCCAGGGGAGCTGACTGCACACAGAGAGTTGACTGGACAGTTATGGTGAAATGTTCACGCCTAATTCCTTGGTGGAGGAAGCAGAGTTCTTGGTGAACTGACCTTGTAGGCAAACAAATGGATTCTTCTCTATCTCCTGCTTTCCTTTTGGGAAATAAAGGTAATTCTCAGCCCCTCATATTGTTTCTGCATTTACCTATGAATCTGAATACCTCTAAAGCTCCTTTGAATCCATAATGATCTTTGCAATAGCAGCTCGGTGACTTGACATATTATAATCAACTTAATATTTTTCTCCTTTTTCATGAAAGATTGAATTAAAAAATAGCGGCATTTTTCAAGAGTTTCCCTTATGTATGAGTGGTGGTGATTTCATGTTGCTAGAGCCAGTTAACCTACTGGAAGCTTCATATTCTCCTCTTGCCTCCTGGGGAGCATTTGACCTGGCAGTGAGCCCAATTGCCCATCTTCCTGGGGCTGGCAGCCACTTACAGGGTCATAAGGATGAGCTTTATCGACTTCCTAGACACCTCTCTGCAGAGGGAAAGAAGCACAGAAAGGAACAGAAGGAGTGAGTGCTGACAAGCAATTTCTGAGACTGATGGGCGGTTTGGATCTGATGTTAAATACCAGGAAAATCATATTTAACATCTCAAAGATCATATTTGAATGAGAACTTTCAAACTAGACCGTCTCTTTTAATACTTACAAAGTTGCATTTTAAGAGTGCAGCACTCCTGTTTTTTTCTTTGCTGAAAAGCCAGAAGAGATCACATGACATAGTGTCAAGTTAATGGGCTTTTAACATCTTTTGGAATGTTTTATAAAGAAATTCATTTCCGTTGAATTTTCATAGTTTCAGCTTTGTCAATAATACTCATGCATAGTAATAATGTCAGTAAAGAGGTCTTGTTTGTTTACAAACAGATTTCAGTTGTTGAGAGACCAAACTGTTACCTGTTGCTAGAAACATGGGCTGTATTTGGTCTGTGTTCATTGAGCTACTTTGTAATTAAGATTGCATCCAAATAACAAATGCCTGTTCTCCCATGGAGGTCCTTATAACTTGCAGTTCCCACTGACAAAGAAAAGGTTTTATAAGGGAATATGACCATACAAAAAGATCACACACACACACACACACACACACACACACACATTCAGGTTACACAGTGCATCTCTTCTTCTGTCTAGTTTGTTGATTTTTAATGTATATCAGTGAGAAAAAAAATGTAAAATATGGATAAACACAATACAATCTGCTTTATAATCAATGAATGGTATCTCTCAGCCAATTTTGTAAAGGAAAACTTACTCCAGCCTGCTAGACCTTTTAAAGTGCTCTATATTCCTGGAATTATACCTCCCAGTTTTGGAACGCCTCTTGGTGCATGGGGTGTATTTCTGTAGCTACAGAAAAAGAAAGGATGGAGCCTGAGTATTTCAGAGCCGTCAAGCTCAAGCCCCGCTGGGGCCAACTCCTCCAGGCCTGAACAGCCAGAGTTGAATGAGCACCTTAACGGTAAACAACGAATTTAAAACATATGACAAGGGAAGATCCAGTGTAAATCTAAAGGAATTTAGAGGGTTTTTATTTTGACAGCTGAGGTTCTGATGCCAGATCACTGGTTCTATCCAAGGAAAGCTGGTGGTGACATTTGTAGTGGCTTTATTTAAGGAGAGGAAGTTTGATGACTGATAAGAGCCAAGGCTTGGAGTCAGGACAGGAATGACTGGCGACAGCCATTTCCACATTTATCCATGGGGACTACTGGATCGGTCTCCCTCCCTCCCTAGTCAAGTTACACTACAGGGGACTCTAAAGAGTTTTCTTCACGAGGAAGTTAGGCTTTATCTAAGTGAATTTCATTTTGAAGAGTGGTCTTTGGTTATTTTTTAAGTACTGTATTATTTCTTTACTTTTTGTTTGTTTGCAAAGACGGAAATCAGTGGAGGAGGTTTAGAATCTCATCCATTTAGAACTTCATTCACCAAGACTTCCTGCTCTTGGTGCCCAATCGTCCAGGTTACTGATTCCCTTCTTCCTGCATGGTGCTGATTTGTTTTACTGCATGGCTGTGGTCTGAAATTCCTAGTGTCTTTAAACCAAGAGAGGCAGCTTCAAATGAACCTGCCAGGGGCAGGGAGGGAGGATTTGGAGGATATGCCTGCAAGTCATTCTCTGCTATGCCACCTGCAGAGGAAGAGCTCATCTTGCAATTTCTGTTCTTTCCTCAGGACTGGATACTGGATTGGTGGTGATCCAGTGCAGTATGTTTTCATTGTGTGTTCAAAATGATTAAGACTTTCAGGACAGCAGCAGCACAGCATTAAACTCAGTGCAGGGGTCCCCCAACATCGGGTCTGTGTCACCGCCCAGGTCACACATCCATGAAACCAGCCCTAGTTTTACTTTTCTTCTAGTAAATTTAGTGGTAGACAATTACCTTATCTTAAGTAAGATTACCTTGAGACAGCCGTCGGAGGTGCAGTTTCAGATATGTGTCTCAATGCCTTCTGTTTTGTCCCAGTCTCTTGATGTGTATGTAGTCAGCTTTTCCTTCACTCCCTCTTGCTCCTTTTAAAAAGGCATTTACTTTAGAAGCCAGCTTTGATTGCTGATTTTACGTCCCTTGTCCTCATCTCACTACCATGACATCTGTTTATCTCAAAATTCTGGGCCAGTGTTAAGCTCATAATGGAAAAGTGAAACTAATTGTAAGAAACAAAGAGCCAAATTCATGGGCAGTTGTTCTCTGTAGGGGATCAGAGGCAGATAGGAGCATGGATGTTGGGTGTGTGAGCAGCAAGGAGGGGTGGTGGGCTCCCAAGACCCTTACCAAATAAACAGCACAGTGCCGAGGTTCCAGAATAAAATCATCAAAGGAAGGGGAGTCGATCTGTCCTTTTTCCACTTGATATAAGCATTGCTGGTAACAAGCAATAAAACAAAGATTACTAAATAATTTTGGAGAAAGCTAAATCATGTATGTTTGCTAACATTTGTGGTAGCTTTCCCCAGTATATTAGATAGGAATTCTCTAGCCCATTTTCAGAGTCCAAGAGAGGGGATATCTTTATAAATGATTGAACTTACTCAGGTCAGAAGGTGTCCCCCCTTCTCCCCTTACCGCTCTCTGCACCCATTTTTATAAAAGATCAAGACCAACATACATGGTGGGAGGAAGTCACAGTGAGCGAAAAAGGATGTGTGGCCATTTGAAGGCCTCTTTTGCACTGCGAATTACAGGGATGGTGGTGGAAGGAAAGGTGCAAGTAGGAGCCAGGGCTGGGGTGAGGGGTGTTACTGAGCATCAGCTGGCAATACCATTTGTTCCCCTGGGAACTCCATCCCTGAGGTCTAGCTACGGCATCCTCATGACTCCATCAAGCCTTTCTTTTTATTGATTATTGGATTGTTTTGAAATCGAGTTTTTTATTGGCTCCATCACTATGATGTAAGATCTTAAGTGTTTACTTCTGCTGCCCTTTCCTTACCAATAGGGAAGCCTGTGCCTTGGCCTACCCTCTGTTCCAGCTGTGGCCATGATGGACAGTTCCAAAGCACATTAGTGCTCCCCTCAGTTATTCCCAGCCTCTCAGCCTGTCTGCTGCTGGACTTTTTCCTAATCCACAAGGACTTGCACAGCCTAATCGGGATCATTGGGAAATTTGGGGTGGGGAGTATGCAGACACATGGCCCAGGCTTCTGTGCTTTGGAGGCACAATTCTGAGATGCATTAGTCCAGGGCTAAACAGCTCATTCACACAGCTGTTATGTTATTTGGCTCATTCCCTATCTTGCTTCTCCTGCATTTCACTCCTGCTTCCTGGGATCACCTATGTTCAGTTTTAGGTTCTGTCTTCAGAGGAATACAAATTAAGAGATGCCTGTGAAATGAATAGGCTACAGGGCTGGCCAGCCCAACATATACACATACCAGCTTTCTGTAGATTTCAGTTCAGCTGTAGGCTTTGAACTGATAGCTAAAAAAGAAAATCAGAAACTTAAGAATATTCCTGGTATTGAAAAATTTCCCATATATTTATGGTGTCTCATTTAGTCATCTATACAGGAGACATTCATAGAGGTCACCCTGTCAGGCACCATGCTAACGGCTGGTGCCAGAAGGAGAAATAAGATACAGTGTCTTATTTCTTATGTCTAACGAAAGCCTGCGGTCTGTGTAAGAGAGAGAGAGAGAGAGAGATGGTGCTAGAAATCTGCCTGGAGTACAGTGAGGACCCCATGAAAACGGTCAGTTGTACATCCATGGTTAGGAATTATAGACAATAAGAGTGCAAGAGCCCACAGACCAGACTGGGGAAAGCCCAGCAAAGGTAGGAAGACATGAAATGTTGCTGTCCTGGGGGAGAGCTACGAGCACCTGGGGTGCAGTTTGAGGTTAAGAGAACCAAGAGATGAAAGCATCGCCTCATGTCCTGTGTGAAAGACAATGAAAGTGGGTGAAGGGACAAGAATCATTCTGAAATGTCACGGGCACAGTAACGACCACATTCCTGAAACACTTGCACTGGTTAAGCCGACCTAAAGATTAGAGGCCTGAATCATGGGCATTGAACACCAGGCTTTCGACTTAGGATTCCAGGCTCCTTTTTTCTCTTTTACATATCGTAACAGGCTGGGGATTTAGCTCAGCGAATTCGCCGCCTGCTGCGCAAGCGCAAGGACCCGAGTTCGATCCCCGATACCAAATATATATATATATATATATCATAACAACTTTAGTTCCATTTTGATGGAGTCAGAGCCTCGTCGTATTTAATATTATGTATCTATTTAGGGCAAATCTGTTTGTTTGTTTGTTTGTTTTTGGCACTGGGGATGGAACTCGGGTCCTTGCGCTTGCGCATCAGGCGCTGAAACCACTGAGCTAAATCCCCGGCCCTATTTAGGGCAAATCTGAACTTTCTTGTCTTCTTCAGAGGAAGGGGCCTCAGAAATGTCTCAATGTCTTGAAGTAATGTCAGTCTAAAGGCCCTGTACTGAAGCCTGCTGTGCTGAGCACGGGAAGGGCCTGGTGTTGTGGACCTTTACTCCTGTTTCAGTCGGCACTGTCTGACCAGTGAGCTCGCACTTCTAAATGTCCCTCCAGGGGCTGGGGTCGTGGCTCAAGCAGCAGAGCACTTGCCTAGCGTGCACAAGACCCAGGGGTGGATTCCCAGCACTGCAAACATAATGTGCTTCTAATCTTTGCCCCTTTTATTGGAATACTGTCACTGTGTGATCCTTTGGGTCCAAGTCAGCAGCAGATTTCACCCAAGTCATTGGTAAAGATGCTACTTGAGAGCCCCTGTTTACTTCATCACTCCACATCAAGACCTCTTCTTCATTCTTTAATTTAAAGACATAAAGAATCATAGCAAACATCTCTTTGTGTGGAGCGCATGCATTGAGCAAGACCTGTCCCAGTTAGCAGTTCCACGTAGTTTCCAGGACAGTCCATTGGTGGCTCCCACAGGCCAGACTGCCCTCTTCGTTCCTACTCACTGCCTGTCTGCTGTGGATTGGCTCACAGAGAACATGAAGCCCGGCGGGTTCCCTGTAGAGACTATGCATAGGCCTTTTCAAGTTCATTTACATCTTCATCATGGACGCTCTCTTATAAAAATAGTCACCTTGAAATAAGTAGTACACTGCTGGCCAAAGAGTCTAGGCTCTTTGCACTAATGCAATATTGATTTCCTGTGAGGACTTCCAAATTTTAAACTCCCTTTCCCTGCAAAGTATATAGTAGAAAATCAGGGGTAGGCCTTCTAAAAGTTCGGATTCTAGTTCATTTCTTTCCTTCTGTTTTTATTCTACAGGGAAGGATTTAGTGAGAAAGAGTAGAAGAGGAGTTGTGTTTTTTTTTGGTTAAAAAAATGAACATTTGTTTTGGAAACGATTATAAGCAACTAAGTACAGAGAAGTAGGAAAAGAATGGTACATTCATTTTGATCTGAATAGGAATTTGGACTGACTGCAAGGAGTAGGGTTTCATGAGAAGGGAAAACTGCCCTGTGACTTTGTGAGAGATGCATGCTGAAATCTGGCTTTGGTCTCAGAGGGCATTTCAGAGACACTCCAGGGGAAGGTATCAGTGTCGTGGCATCTGTTTTCTTATTTCAGTCTGTACCAGCCTTTTAAAAACACACATCCTTACCCAGGCACCTGCACACACTATTCCAGCCTTTGAAGTGGGCAGTGAGCATTGCATTATAATTACTGCAACAAAGGACTTGAACTGTCTTAAACTTTCTGTGTGTTTACTGGCCAATTGATGCTTTGTACACCGAGCATCTTCAAAGAGTGCGTGACAGAAGAACTGTCTCTAAATTCTCTGTGGTGGGCTCTCCATAGCTGCTGGTATGTTAGGGACCAGAAGTAGGGAGTGGGGAGCTATTTGTTGTGACTTTCTGGGGTCTGCTTTAAATGCTCCCTTGGCAGTATCCCTGCAACTATTTCTCTTTAATGTTTCCCATTCTTCTTTGTTTTTAATCTTTTCGAGACAACAGCTGGATTCTGCTTTTGGTGCTTACTCTTGATTCCCTCTCCTGTAGTGAGCCATTCTGGTGGGTTTTTTTTTCAAGGCATGTGGCATTCTACTTTTCCATAGTATTTAATTATAAGTTTGGCTTTTTAGAACTTGTCATTGGTTAGTGCTAGAAAATAGAGTCAGTGGGTATCTCCAAGGAGTTGGAGATTTTTCTCTACCCTGCAGCTTCCTTACCTGAGGATAAATGCTTCCCCCAACCCAAAATGAACTGCATGTGTTAATGTGCCACTTACATGATCATGGATAAAAGGGATGTGTTTCCTGATGTTTGTTCACAATTTTCTGTGAGCTTAGTTGTTAACAAAATGGTTTAATTTTACATATGGCAAATCTACTACTTCTGACCTGGTTTTCTGAGACCATTAAACCCAAATCTTATGATGATGTAATCTGTCCCCAAAACATATGTCCAGATCACCGAGTGCATTGTCTTAGTATGTTTTGTGCTGCAATAATTTACATGGAACAGACATTTATTTGGCTCACAGTTCTAGAGATGTGGTCAGTCCAAGATCTAGGAGCTGCCTCTACAGAGAGCCTTCTCACTTGATCATAGCACGGTAGAAGACCTTGTATGGGCAGGAGAGAAAGAGAGGACAGAACTTGCTTTTGTGACAAGACCATTCCAGCAGTAGCAACATTCATCCATTCATGAGGCAGAAGACCTAGTCATTTCCTAAAATGCCATTTCTCAACATTGTTGCATCAGGTAATACATTTTCAACACAGGAATTTTGAGGGATACATTCAAACCCTAACCAGGCATTCAGAGATGAATTTCAAATTTTTATATTTGGGAAGGGGTGTTTGGAGAGGGGAGGGATAAATATAATACATAATGAAACAACTCCCGAATCAGCCCCAAAGCCATTCAGAATGATTAGATTGTCCAGATTATAAATTTATAGAATGAGCTATATTATTACAACAATTTAAAAATATTAACCCACTTTTTATCAGACTCTTCCTCCTACTTCCCATTGCCATGATATCCTCTTCTAGTGTAGCTTTATTTCAGAAAATTATAGTGAAAATTATTTTCTGGGAAATAAACCAGCAGTGAGGAAGGGAGACCATGAACATATTCTCTGAGAATCCAAAGTTTTAAACATATTTTTAAATCCTCCATTTTATGCCAGATTATATGAACTTCTGAAGTTCACACAGATTGCAGAAATTTAGCATTCGGTAAAAAAATGGAACCTGCTAAAGCTGTCAAGATTTATATACCTTTCTTCTGAGGTCTTTCATTCAAAATGTCCTTATTGAGATAGGACAGAATGAAATTACCCAGTGAATGAAGCATTTTAGGATTTATGCGGAAAGTTATTTTAATTAGTTTTTTATCTTTTTGAGATAACATAATTTTCAGGATATATCATTATAGCACACTGAATTATAATCTACAAATTAGAATATAATTGTGCAATTTGTGTTTAATTCTCTGCTCACATTTTATATTAGGCATATTTCTTTGCAGACTTACAGTATTGTGAGTTTTTCATAAACAGCTATTTAAAGCCATTCACATAATCAAAATAATATTTGTAGATATTCAGGAAATGATTATTCTTAGGATTGTGGTAAAGCAGAAAACCTAATCGTGTGGGTTTGCCACTGCTGCCACCCCCCACCACCAAAAAATTTCAAGTTTTGGTTAAGTTCCCTGAATAAGTGTTGTGAAAATTAGTTTCTTTTGGAATGATCATACAATTGAAAGACTAATTTAAATTAGGAGGCCACACTGTGCTTGGTAGAGGCCATTGTGAGGAGGCAAAGCATAATTTTTCTCCAAACAAAGACAAGCTTGTTGGAGAGCATGCTTTATTGCCTGGAAATTCTATATATATGCAAAGTTGCTCATCAATTCACTGTTGGGTTTTGTGTGCTTGGTTTCTCCTTTTGTTTGGAAAAATCAAATGCTGAAAAAAGTAAGCAGAGCTCTGCATGCTATAGGCATGGAGAAGCCTACACATGCCAGTTCTCTTGGAGTGTAGCATCCCTGAGTGGTGAGCTGCCCGTGGGAGGAATGGACAGACTTGATTTCATGTGGGTAAAATCAGCATATGTGCTTCATCAGGCAGGGCCCTGGAATTTCCAGAAAAAGTGGCATTCCTACTTCTTTTCTGCTCCTTCCTTCTGACACACAGGAGGCTACATTGGGCAAGTTAGGTTCACTTCCTAAAAAGCAGTCAATGTCTTCCCTCTATCTCTCTTTTTTAAAACAGCTTTATTGAGATGGAATTCATATACCGTACAATTTTCCCACTTACAGTGTACAATTCAGCCATCACCACCACAAGTTTTAGTGCATTGTTACAGCCCCCAAATAACATCCTACATCTCAGTATTCTCTTTCAAATCAGATTTGGGTAAATTAATTTGAGGAAATAAAGGTGATCATTCTCCAAGGTGCTTCTGAATGGGAGTTCTCATCTTTGGAATGACCTTTTATGCCATGTCTTAGGTCCTTGGCATAGCAATTGCATCCGGTCCATAGGTCCATAGCACACACTGTGGTTTGCAAAGCAGTTTGTGACAAGCTACACATGAGAGGACTGCCTGGCAGCAAGGTTGACAGTGAGAGGTTCCCCTTGCCTGGCCTGGAAGAGAAGGGACTACTGTGTTATTTGGCCATATCATCATCCTTGTGGCCTGCAGCTGCACCTGATCACTGCTGGGGTCTTGTCTGGGTGGGAAAAGCGGGACAGCCCGTGACTGGAAGTGGGTCTGAGTTAGGAAGAGGGATGTAGATACCACATGGATTTCCATACAGGAGGTTGGGAGGGTTGGGATCAAACATCAAGATGGAATATTCTTGAAGCAGGAGCTAAAGAATCTGAAGGGGGGTGGGGTGGAGATCATTTCCTAACTGGGGAATTGACATTTGAAGTTGGGTTTCCAGATTGCAGCAGAAATCTGTTTCTGTATGCGACCAAAGATTATCTGCATAGGAGTTAGACTTTTTGGCTCTCTTAACCTGAGGGATTGGATGTATTAATGTCCATGACCCTCAAGATGATCCAGTGTGGTTAATCAGTCATAACCTTGGTTTGGACTTCTATCCTCCAGAATTGGGAAAAAATAAATTTCTTTTAAAAAAAACCCCAAAACAAAACAAAACAGTACCAGTATAGAGAATACAAGGAAGCCAGAATGAGCTTCCCAGAAAACCTAGTTAATAGAAGCTATTGTTAAGGCTGACCTCTGAAGGCAATGGCAAAAGATGAAAATGACAGTGCCAAAGGAGGCCAGAAAACTCAGACTTCAGGCAGGAGAGAACTGAGCCAAACAGAAACCTGGACTGCTGGGTGGGGCCTGAAGAAGAGGTTGGCCAATGGCGACAGAACAAAAACCAGGCAGTTGGTAACATCGTGGCTTTATGTCATCTGTCAAGTGTAAGCAGTATGGAATTAGAGGTACAAGAGACAAGAAATAACCTCTGAGGAAGAAGGGCAGGGCAAGGACACGCTGTTGAGTGTCTTAGGCTGGATCTCCAGTCCTGGCCAGGGGATGGATGTACTTGAAGGCCCAGTATGCAGGCCATGGCCCAGCATAGGAAGTGGGTTGGGGGAGGAAGTCGCTTTGTAGCCCTGGGGCACTGCTGTTCCATCCTTGGATCCCTTCTCCTGCACCCAGAAAACTGGACACAGGGGC